>NC_060128.1:84302735-85578985 GCF_021461395.2 Schistocerca americana | reverse complement strand
GACAAAGACTTACTGTGCTAAGTATTTGAGGTCATTTAGCAGTATATACGCTTTCTAAATTTAGGGAAATCATTGATTGAAATAGTGTAAATACGAAGGCTGGAACTTAAGCAGTGGCAACTATTTATTCACAACCGATACAAAAGACTTGCATGTTTGCAGCTGTTACTGCCCTTCAAAGTAGTCACCAGCGTGGTAGAGAACCCGTTGCCCGCGATGTGGAAGGCGTAGTATATACCGTTAGCAGAGCCTGTTCTCTTGATAGTGCGAATGGAGGGGTCTGCTGCCTGTGTAACGTTATGGTGATTCTGGTGTACGACTGTGATGGTGTTATCCTAACGCATTACGATCCTCCACGGCAGACCGTCAGTGCACAGTGCTACTGTTCTTTTTTGGAGCATCGCCTGCGACCAGCTTTGCGAAAGAAGCGGCGACACTTTCTGTGCTACCCACCCATCATTTTGCACGACAATGCGCGGGCGCATACAGCGTAGGCTGTGGCTGCTCTGTTCGGTCGGTGGGACTGGGAAGTACTGTACCATCCACCATCCTCCCTGGACTTAAATCCTTGTGACTTTGATTTGATTCCGAAGGTGGAGGAACCACTTCGTGGCATTCGCTTCAGAACTGTTGCAGAGATGCGACAGGCAGTAGACCGCTCCATTCGCCCCGTCAACAGAATAGGCTCTGCTAACGGTACATACTACGCCTCCCACATCGCGGGCAACTGGTTCTCTACCACGCTGGTGACTACTTTGAAGGGCAGTAACAGGCGCAAACATGCAAGTCTTTTGTATCGGTTGTGAATAAATAGTTGCCACTGCTTAAGTTCCAACCCTCGTATATGGCTCAGTATACATTAAAAACCAAATTCTGGTGGTATACAATGTAGTACGAAGAACGCTTAGAATGAAAGAATAGCTTCTTCTTTGAGACATGCGCTTCATAGAGCAACGTGATGTGAAAAGTGAACTTCGTGTCTACCAAAATGCGTCTCCAGGATTCAGAAGAACTATTTCGGCCACTCTGAATTCAAATAACCCCAATACACATCCTACAAAAATTAATTAAAATTTTTATAATTGAATTCATATTTGGTTGAAATATTATAACCTTACAGAAATTACATTTGCAAAACCTTACTTTAGTTGGCGTTCCAGTATAACAGAAATCTTCAGATTCTTAAGTGTAAAGGATCTTTAACTACAGACATGGATCTGCTTACTATAGAAAACGCCTGTTGGAGGGGACCTGATGATGGTTCCAATTGACAACAGTCAGTATCATATTGTATTGTATGGAACTTAGAAACGACGGAGAGGCTTCGTCCCCGCTATACTCCTCAGCGGTTCACAGCCCCACAACAGGTGGGTTGTAGCCAGTATTAGTCGAAGGAGGGCGAAGTTGCAGGGAAAACCGTTAATATCAAAGCTAATAAATCAGCCCTAAATACACCGAAAAGGAAAAAAAAGGAGAAATAAAATCCACAATGATCTAGGCTAGTATGACCCAAAATGACTATACAGAGTTGTCCATTGACAGTGACCGGGTCAAATATCGCACGAAATAAGCATCAAACGAAAAAACCACAAAGAACGAAACTCACCTAGCTTGAAGGGGACAACCAGATATCGCAATGGTTGGGCCGCTAGATGGCGCTGCCATAGGTCAAACGGATATCAACTGCGTTTTTTTAAATAGGAACCCCCATTTTTTATTACATATTCGTGTAGTACGTAAAAAAATATGAATGTTTTAGTTGGACCAATTTTTTCGCTTTGTAATAGATGGCGCTGTAATAGTCACAAACGTATAAGTACGTGGTATCACGTATCATTCCTCCAGTGCGGTCGGTATTTGCTTCGTGATACATTACCCGTGTTAAAATAAACCGTTTACCAATTGCGGAAAAGGTCGATATCGTGTTGATGTATGGCTATTGTGATCAAAATGCCCAACGGGCGTGTGCTATGTGTGCTGCTCGGTATCCTGGACGACACCATCCAAGTGTCCGGATCGTTCGCCGGATAGTTGCGTTATTTAAGGAAGAGGGAAGTGTTCAGCCACATGTGAAACGTCAACCACGAGCTGCAACAAATGATGATGCCCAAGTAGGTGTTTTAGCTGCTGTCGCGGCTCATTCGCGCATCAGTAGCAGACAAATTGCGCGAAAATCGGGAATCTCAAAAACGTCGGTGTTGAGAATGCTACATTAGCATCGATTTTACCCGTACCATATTTCTATGCACCAGAAATTGCATGGCGACGTCTCTGAATGTCGTGTACAAATGGTTCAAATGGCTCTGAGCACTATAGGACTTAGAACTACTTAAACCAAACTAACCTAAGGACATCACACACATCCATGCGCGAGGCAGGATTCGAAGCTGCGGCCGTAGCGGCCGCGCGGTTCCAGACTGTAGCGCCTAGAACCGCTCGGCCACTCCGGCCGGCTCATTGTCGCGTACAGTTCTGCCACTGGGCACAAGGGAAATTACGGGGCGATGACAGATTTTTTATACGCGTTCTATTTAGCGACGAAGCGTTTTTCACCAACAGTGGTAACGTAAACCGGTATAATATGCACTATTGGGTAACGGAAAATCCACGATGGCTGCGAAAAGTGGAACATCAGCGAACTTGGCGGGTTTATGTATGGTGCGGCATTATCGGAGGAAGGATAATTGGCCCCCATTTTATCGATGGCAATGTAAATGGTGCAAAGGATGCTGATTTCTACGTAATGTAAGTTGATGGATATTTGCCATCCTGATCCACCGACAACGCCTGACAACATGCGTCAGCGCATTGTCAATGCACGTGCGAACATTACGGAAGGCGAACTACTCGCTGTTGAGAGGAATGTCGTTACACGTCTGTCAAATGCACTGAGGTTGACGAACATGATTTTGAGCATTTATTGCAATAATGTGGTATTTGTAGGTAATCACGCTGTAACAGCATGCGTTCTCAGAAATGATAAGATCACAAAGGTACATGCATCACATTGGAACAACCGAAATAAAATGTTCAAACGTACCTACGTTTTTTGGAAAATCTACCTTTTACCAAGTGTTCGTCTAAAAATGTGAGCCATATGTTTGTGACTATTACAGCGCCATCTATCACAAAGCGAAAAAAGTGATCCAACCAAAACATTAATATTTCCTTACATACTACACGAATATGTAATAAAAATGGGAGTTTCTATCTAAAAAACACGCAGTTGATATCCGTTTGACCTATGGCAGCGCCATCTAGCGGACCAACCGTAGCGCCATCTGGTTTCCCCCTTCAAGCTAGACAACTTCCGTTTGACGCTTATGTCGTGAGATATTTAGCCCGGTCACGATCAATGGACCATCCTGTATATATCATTGAGCCTCGTCTTGTGATCCTTGGGTAAAAAAAGTCTTTGATCGACTTCGGAACCCTACTGATAACACTACAATGAAAGCGTACAGAATAGATGTGCTACGCAGCGTGGCACTGCGGGAAGACGGGCAGCGAAGCAAGACTACTGTAGTTCGGTTGGGTTGGACACAGCTGTGTGTCAAAAAGAGTGGTTCAAATGGCTCTGAGCATTATGGGACTTAACGTCGGTGGTCATCAGTCCCCTAGAACTTAGAACTACTTAAACCTAGCTAACCTAAGGACATCACACATATCCATCCCAGAGGCAGGATTCGAACCTGCGACCGTAGCGGTCGCTCGGTTCCAGACTGAAGCGCCTAGAACAGCTCGGCCACAGTGGTCGGTGTATAGGAGACAGGACACATTGTCCATAGGTACACTTTGCGCAAGGTAGCTCGTGGTGTTCAGTAATGTTTGTAATTCACGCAGGTACGATTTGGTTGATGTACGTCTAGTGTATCTGTTGACGTTCATTCAGAGTATTTATTCTTCCAGATGGGACATTTTCGGACATTGGTTTATTGCCAGATATCACTGTCCCTAGCCCCCTGAACAACACCTAGAATTTGTGACGTCTCCTGGAAAGCGCTATAAAAATTAAACTAAATCTGTACCAGACGTGCAAATGGGAAGAGTAAAGAAAGTACAAAACTGTGTGTATTTCTGTCGATAAAAACCGTAGCTAATATGCCACATAATTATAAAACCTGTAACTCGTTCATATAATATTTTTTATTTTAATAAAATATGTATTTTAGTATGAAAGAATAACTATACATCGTAAACACATTCTTTGTAACCATGCAAATCCTATCTCATTAATACTAAAAAGATGTGGTTCAGAGATCTGACACTACTTTTGCTGTGCTGTTGAAGAATTAAGTCGCTTAGCTTCCGACGCGCTAAGTACTTGATGTACATGTTTTCTGTTACAACATATGGTATAAAGTAAAATTTTCCTGTTCTTATTCAAAACATCTCTCTTCCCGTGGAAATAAATAAGTGAAAATAATTATTTAGAGTGACATTTGTAGAAGATTGCCCATCTGGCTTTCTTTTGACGTAATGGCGCACAGGCGGCCTTACTTGGAATTTAATTAAAATATTAAATATTGCGCCACACCCTCAACTTATCATAATTAAGACTTTGAATACTGGTAATAATTTTCAAGCATTACTATTTTCAAAGTTCATTTTATCAGAATTATTACGGAATTGTACAGATAAATTTAACTCCAGTAAAATGTAAATGTCGTGTGACTAGGGCCTCCCGTCGGGTAGACCGTTCGCCGGGTGCAGGTCTTTCGATTTGACGCCACTTCGGCGACTTGTGTGTCGATGGGGATGAAATAATCATGATTAGGACAACACAAGACCCAGCCCCTGAGCGGAGATAATCTCCGACCCAGCCGGAAATCGAGCCCGGGCCGTTAGGAATGACATTCCGTCGCGATGAGCGCTCAGCTACCAGGGGCGGAAAACTGCAGTAGACAACAAGGTTTACGTTTGCTTCGCGATATCTTTGAGTTTGCAATTAAATTTATTTCCGTCAAGTAAATGCTTCGCCAGACTGAAGCGGGTGTGATATAAATGAAACCATTTATCGTGAGTACAAATCCTTACGCTATGTAGCTGTTTATATCTCTTTTCTTCGCAGCAATTAATTTATCGAGCAGTAAGACTAACAGTTTCATGCTACTCCCGATTATGTTTCAGCTATTCGCGACTTTGGATAGCGTAATTAAACCATTGCAAGCAAAACTGTACCCATTTTTACTAATATTTCTGCATGCATAGCAACTTTCATTACCATCGGTGTGTATGTAAGTCTCATTTACGAGTGTGTAGGATATGGGCGACGCCAAAATTGTATTACATATCGTGTATCCTTTTCCAAACAATCCCGACTATACAGTATCTTACATTAATGTCAAAATACTCTAATACCAAAGAAGAGAGAGAGAGAGAGAGAGAGAGAGAGAGAGATGATCTAAATTGTGTGGTAGGAATTCTGAATGAGTCTGTATGTCGCGGTGTTTGCCCGCCTTTCCCCGAATGTCACTGTCTTTGAGGCAGGCTCTCACGAAGTTTTCCAGGCCGGCGACAAGCGAGATGGGGAAACTAACAACAGGCGACGGAGACGAGGATTCGCCGCGACTGGGAATGCTTCCGTAATGGGGCGGCGCCTCACACATACACACACTCTCAGACACACACATACCAGAGGTGGCGGTGCTTTTCTTTCAGTCACTCGCAGGAAGAGGAGCGAAAGACAGAGCAGAGGAGAGGAGAGGAGAGGAGAGGCGCATTAAATAATGCAGCGTGGCAGTGAGCGACTCGAGGCCGTTCCTCTCTGCCAGCTCTCACGGCGTCTGTCCAGACACTCTGCGCGGGCCATTTTTCTCCAGCGGTTCCTCCTCCTCCAGTATCCTACACGCGCGCCTCAGACCGCCACCGCTACACGACACTTCAGACCCCATCCTGTGTACCAGTGGTGACTATCGCTCTCCCTATCACATCCCGGACCATTAAAACTCCAACATCAGTGTGCGGCTCCCCCCGTCGGAGGTTCGAGTCCTCCCTCGGGCATGGGGGCGCGTGTGTGTTGCCCATAGCGTAAGTTAATTTTAGATAAAGAGGGGGTAGGTCGTCAATCGGGCCAACTTGGAGCAGGAGAGGCACCACAGGACATTTTAGTTTCCGCTGTCTATACTTTTACAAATAAATTCATAAAACTTTGACAGCATGACCAGGAAGGATTCAGGATTCATACTCATAGCAGTGGAAGCTCAAAAACGTAACAAAACACATTTTTTTACATATGAAATTTCATCATTTTTTCACTTACTACTGGCTGCATTTGTTGCTATAGGTATACTTTTCTTCCTAAGTGAGAGAGATTCTAGGATGACTTTTGCACAGCATACAAACCATAGTTACAGGTGTATGAAACTCTAGAAGTTATTTAATTTATGAAAAAAATGAATGAACTGTTACATTTTAAACTTCATGTTTAGAAAAAACTGAAGTTTTATACTTAATTATCTCAATTTTTTTTCACAGTTTTGTAATAGATTTGGAAAATTCTAGAGTTTCATACACCTGTAACTACTGTTTGTATGTTATGAAAAATTCATCGAAGAATCTCTCTAGGAAGAAAAGTGTACCTGTAGCAGCAAACGCAGCCAGTAATAACTGAAAAAAAGATGAAATTACACATGTAAGAAGAAAAAGGTATCTTGCTACGTTTTTGAACTTCCACTGCGATGAATGTGAATACTGAATCCTTCCTGGTCATGGTGACAAAGTTTTATGAATTTATTTGTAAAAGTATAGACAGTAGAAATTAAAATGTGCTGTGGTGACTCTCCTGCTCCAAGTCGACCCGTTTGACGCCCTACCCCCTTAAGTAGTGTGTAGGCTTAGGGACCGATGACCTCAGCAGTTTGGTCCCATAAGACCTTACCACAAATTTCCGAATTACCAACACCAGAACTGCAATTAGAACTAAAGTCTTTAACAGAAACAGTCCGGCAGATTCGGATAAAAACCATATTAGAAGATCAGAAAACATCAAGTATACAAGTGTGGATAAAAATAAGGAAACACCAGAAACACATATTATTATGACAAGGACAATATACAGAAGAACGGTAAAGAAAAGTGAGGATCTGTTATGTGACGATCACTTTGCCTTTAGGAAAGGTAAAGGCACCAGACGGCCAGTTCTGACGATGCGGTTGATAAGGGAAACAAGACTGCAGAAAAATCAAGACACGTTCATAGTATCTGTTGACTCATAAAAAGCGTCCGCCTCCGGTAGCCGAATGGTCAGCGTGACGGATTGTGAATCCTCTGGGCCCGGGTTAGATTCCTGGCTCGGTCGCGGAATTTTCTCCGCCCAGGGACTGGGTGTTGTGCTGTCCTCATCATCATCCTATCATCCTCATCGACTGCAGGTCGCCGAAGTGGCGTTAAATTGAAAGACCGGGATCTGGCGAACGGTCTGCCCGATGGGGGCCCTAGCCGTACAACTGAATAAAAATACTCAAAAAAAGCGATCGATAATGTCAAGCGGTGCCAGATTTTCCAAAATCTCAGAAAATGGGGGCGGGCTATAGCAAAAGGCGGATAATATACAATATGTACAAGAACCGAGAGGGAACAATAGAACTGGAACACTGTAACGTTGTTGCTTTATTTTGTGGTGTAACCGGTGCTGATTGACAATAAAATCGGGTTAAAAGCTGTGAGCTGTCTGGGGAAGTTAATCTTGCATTACTAAGCAACTGTTTCACCAGGTATCTAGTCTAGGTTTACCAAATTCCCAACCAGACTTAACATTAATTATAAACTTTTAATAGTCATACAACAACCGGTAATATATATATAAAAAGGAGAATTTAAATAAAAAGAAAGAAATCAGTTTATATTTGGAAATTTATTTTTAAGATTGATCATTGAAATTTCAGCATATTAAACTTTATTCCTAACTAAACCGGTGCCTTATTTAGGATTGTGAAAATGTGAGATTGCAATCTTACGGAACACATCAAATATGAAGCCAAGATTGGGAGACTGCATACAACACTGCATTCATAAAACAACACACAAAGAATGTTGAAACGTATGCAAGAGAAAGTTAACCACTACCAACAGATTCAAATTTTCACCCAAAGAAATTACGTTCGCGGCGCAATCCTTTCCGTCATGTAATTACCACACACTGGTATACTAAATTCTTATTAACTCTCTGTGAAATCTTCCCAAAAAGAATAGCTGAGGGCTACTTTGATGATAACACCACATGCTTCACGTGGTCAACTTGGTTTACACAAAGCGTATAACTCCACAATAATTTTGATAATTAAAATAAATTAGATCGAAAAGCGATTTACAAAAGAAAAACCTCGAACTGGTTACTAACGTCTTACTGTTAACCTGATGGGTCAAACAGTTATATAAGCACGTGGTACTGGTCTCGCAAAGTACACCCCACGTGGGTTGAACATAAAGAAAAGTTGCTATATTGAAAAATATTGTCAAGACGCGACGTTATAATCACACAAGCATTCGCATTTAAGATTGATCTTAGAGTTACTGATCAACACGTGGTTCCAATTTACTCATAAAGTAGTGACAAAGCAACTACCAGAAAATAATCTGAACTTCACACAAGAATTACACTACGCTGCAATTTAAGATAACCTTAGATATTTTAGAGCTAAACCCGAAATAAAGGTGTTTAAATTTTCAGTTAGGCTGAACTTAACAAATGCATTGTCCTACGGACTTAGCAGACACGCGCTTAGCCGGAGATCTTACCACTTCAGACGCTCGCCACGGACAGACTGAGCTGCGCTCCTCTCCTGAGGGGTGGCTCACAAATACAAACAGAAGTGGCCAGAGGGGCAGCTTCCTATACCAACATGACAACGGACGGACAGGACCATACTAAGAATAGAAACCTCTCTGCTTTAAGAAAGCGTAGCTACCTGTTCCGACGTTGGTCCTACTGTTCTCTAGCAGACAGGCTTGTCTGCTACCCTCAAGCATGCAACTAGAAATACGTTTGCTCATTCATCCTCTCACACAGAAGGGAAGGGGGATGACAGTATCTTATCATATACAGTATATAAAAGAAAGCGGATGTAGGTTCCGTATGAGACTGTGTGACATGAATTACATATAAACTGTGTTTTAAAGTGTAGTAGTGTGACAGATCGTTCTTGTTTATGTGTAAAAGTAACACGTTCCACTATTCAGTCTCCTCCCAGATAGTCAGAAACGCCACAGTAAATTTAGAAGAGGAATTTATGCCGTAAATGACAACAGATTTAAGAAATTAAACATGAAAGGAATCCAACAGAGACCTTTCAACACTAATGAAAATGGTGTGTAACAGGAATGTCGTCTTTCGGACCCTACTGCTCTGCCTATACATCGAAGAAGCACTGACGGAAATAAAAGAAAGCAGCAAGAAAGGGATTAAAACCCAACATAAAAGGATAGAAGTGATAAGACTCGGTGAAGACGTTGCCATAATCAGTGAATGCGAAGAAGAATTACAGGATGGGTTGAGTGGAATTAGCAGTCTGACGAGTACGGAATATAAATTGAGAGCAAATCTCAGAATTACGAAACTACATGACAACAGCGAGAAACTTGACATCACAGTTGGGATCACGAATTAGACGAAATTAAGGAATTCTGCTACCTAGGCAGCAAAATAACCCTTCATCGACAGCGCAAGGAGTACATAAAACGCAGACGAGTGCTGGCAGAAATTGCACACCTAGTCAAGGGGAGGCTAGCAGTATCAGACATAGGGCATAAAATGAAGAATACTGAGCCGTGCTGCGGCTCGCGTTGCTGCTGTTTGTAGGTTTCCGCCTCTGTTGGAGGCCAGGCGGTATCCATGGTTCTGGCTGTTTGTCTTCTTCTCGTCTTGACTGGAGCCACTCGGTTTCGCAAGTGTTGCCTGTCCACTAGTGGCAGCAGCGGCGGTTATCGATATGTAGTAACTGTTGCCCTATCTTTCGGGCGACGTCGTCGTTTTTCCGTGCCGTGAGTGGGCCAGTTCAGTTGGGGGACTCAGGAGGAGCCAAGTCCGCGCAGTGCCAGAACACGCCGGGACTGCTGGCGGCGCGCATGGACAGCTGGACGGAAGGCCTGTGGTCACGAGGGTGCACGACCTCTTCGTAAACCGGATTCAGCAAGTTTTAAGATGAGCGCATTTCAATCAAAGTAGAGAAAATTCCACCATTGTGATATCTCTAGATTCTCCTGTGACCTGGGTTCGTGTTGCTGTTCATAGTGTCGCCGAAGCGAAGAGCAGCGAGTGGAGTGCTTGGGGAAGGTGGATTTGATTAGCTTTCCTTCACTTCTTATTACTGTTGACTGCGTTCAGCTTGTTGCAATTTGTCAAGTTCAACCAGCGGTATTTTTCCTGCCTTGTGGCAGCTAACGCCCCAGTTACCTGCCCTGAAGGTCAGTGTATGTAACGGCGGTGTACGTTTCCTCGCCTTGCCGCTGCTGTCCGGTAAGGCGTGTAGTTTTGATAGATTTCCTGATTGTAGGCCGTTTGTGATGCTTCTACTCTGATGGTAGTTATTCCTTTCTCGTTCCGGGCTCTCTAAGCACAGTATTCTGTGGGCGTAGTGCAGACCGCCGATTCCGGCTTTTGCGAGTTGTTCCATTCTTGCATTTGGTTTATGGGACGTCAGGTAGCTTCAGCAAGATTATCATTAGTCGTTCATTAGACTGCCACTAGTCTGAGTTACCATCTTGTGAAGTGAATGCAACTCTTGGCTGTCTATCTCATCGCTCTCGAAAGTGTTGGTTGCCGGACCTTCTCAGAGGTCGATTCCTGGAGCACCGTCTGTGAGTGGTCCTTGTGTTTTATTATTGTATTATTTATTACCATACCTTGTAATGCCTACAGTAAAGGCTATGTATGTCTAGTTAATAGTCCCGGTCGCCTTCTGGAATAAATCTGGCAGTGTAAGGGTTGTGTTACAATGTTACCATCATCATTTTTCACCCATTTGATCCTCAGTTGCTTGTTTCTTTTAATTAACCTTTGCTTGAATTTGCTGTTTTACAGTAGGTTTCTAAATTTTTTATATAATTGCCGTTCCTGGCGTGTAAAGCCTTCAGCCGGGATTGTGGTCATCTGCTTTGAAAAAATAATTCAATACTTCTGTTTTAGCAGTAAGCCTTAAAACCTTATTTACTCCCATTCCTGCCGTCTGATACCTTCTGCTGTGTTTGTGGCGACTCACCTTTTAATATTTCAGTGCCTGTAAGTTGTAATTGCAGCGAGTTCTTAAACAGTCTTAATTTATTGCCATTCTTGGCGTGTAAGATCTTCAGCCATGATCACAGTGGCTTGCTTAAAAAAAAAAAACAACGTCATCTGTACGTGTATTTTATAGTGATTTGCTAAATTGAAACGCACTGAAAACACTTATTTACATAGTTGTTATTCTTTCATCAATAAAGTGTGGTATGTTATATTTATTGTTGAGTCTCTGGTATTACTGTTTTAAAAATAAATGTGTGTAACTGTAAAAGGCAACCAATAGTAGCTGATTACGGCCCTGTCCACAATAGTAACCGATCTGACTTCCGTTGACTATCAGGTTTCAAATACATTTTCGTGAATACGTTTGGAGCACAGGAATATTGGAACAGAAGGCATTCGATGCATTTGAGATGTTGAAAATTGTCAGTAAGTAGACTGATCAGTTAAGAAATGAGAACGTTCTACGGAGCTATGGAAAGAAATAGAAAGAAATATATAGAAGACACTGAAAAGAAGTAGGGACAGAATGACAGGACATGTGTTAAGGCATCAGAAAATAACTTCCATGGAACTAGAGGGAGACATTGAAGTTAATAACATTAGAGGAAGAGAGATAGATTGGAACACATCCAGCAAATAATTGAGGACGTAGGTTCTAATTGCTACTCTGGAAACGGAAAGTTGTTGCACAGGAGTGGAATTCGTGGCGAGCCGCATCAAACCAGCCAGAAGACTGATGAAAAAAAAAAAGCCTAATGCGGTGTAGGAGACCCGTTGCCACCCAAAACAGCGCCCAGTCGTCTCGCAAATGATGTTATGGGTCCTGTGCGGTTTTCATGGGGATCTTCGACTATTTTTCCTGGAAAATAGTGGCAAGTTAAGGTGGAGGCGATGGTAGTGGATAGCTATCACGTGCTCTCCTCTCGAAAGTAGACCACAAAGACTCAGTGATACTGAGATCTAGTGATTCTGGGGGCCAGGGGAGATGCGACAATTCATTGTTGTGATCAGAAACCATTCCTGGCCCATGTGAGCTGTGTGAACAGGGACCTGTCGTCCTGCTAGGCAGCGCCACCATTGGGGAACAAACACTGCACCGTGGGGTGGACCTGATCAGCTAAACAGGTCACATAATCCTTGGCAGAGCAACAATGGTGCCCGCGGAATACCGCGATAAGATTTCCCAAATTTTCACCGAACCCCAGCCAATTGGGATATATCAGAATTTGGACACACTGTGGGACAAGACCCATCCGACCAAGTGACTTTCTTCGATTGCTCCATACTCCACGTATAATGACTTCGGCATCACGTTTTCCTGTTACAGACATTTGCATCACTGATAAGCGGGTTTGGTATTCCAGGTCGCCCCCTTTGAGTTGTTTCGGCGCTGACAGGGTTCGCGAGTACGATCTTCAGTTCTGCAGTGACTTTTGCAGTTGTCGTCCTCTTGTTTTTAGCCATGATCTTCTTCCAAGAACGTTCGTCTCACGATCACCCAACACACACTTCTGTCCGCGCTGCGACTTAGCGGATGATAATTTTCCGATTTCCTTGTAGCCTACGCGGTACGAATCTTCAACACGGTATCTCTTGGAAGAGCAAACACTTCAAGATTACCTTCGTTACGGAAGCACCCACTTATGAACCACCAAAAACTTCCCCAAGTTCGAATTCACTTAGCTCCGACATAATGCCCTCACAAATATACACAAGATTGTTCTGACCACGGCTGACGCTTGCAAGCTATTAAGGACACTGCGCAGGTACATTTCGTCGTCAAAGACACCAGCGCAACTTGCAGACGTGATTAGCATCTGCATTTATGGTCAAGCATACGTTTCTCGCGGTGTTTCCCCTGCAGTCCATTTCATTAAGAAGAATGATCCCCTTGTGTGCAGTAACTACAAGCAATTGCTTTACTGGAGGTCAATTACAAAATCGATTTGTCTATTAGGTAGCGGCAGCGTTCTCGCTTCCCGCGCAAGGGGTCGCGGGTTCGATTCCCGACGGGGCAGGGATTTTCCCTGCCTCGAGACGACTGGGTGTTGTCGACTCGTATTCATCATCATCATGCATCCCCATTACGGTCGGAGGAAGGCAATGACAAACCACCTCTGTTAGAACCTTACCTATCGGCGGTGCGCGTCTCCCGCATCGTCACCTATGCTCCTCGGAGTATGGGACGTCATCACCATCTCTATTAGGTATTACCAGGGCGCTTCCCGAGAAATAGATCCACATTACATCATTTATTCGCCCAAAGACAAATAGTTGAGAAGGCGTTGGAATTCTGCGCAGAGGCCCACATATTATTTCTAGATTACAGAAAGGCATGTGATAGGATACCCCAGCAAACACACCTAAATACGTGGGAATCTGAAATACCCTGAAAGTTAATCAAATTGGTCAGAGTGTGTGTAGACGAAACTTTACGACGTATACAAAGACATCTGAAGGAGAAACCCGAAAGTTTTAGATCTGCAGTAGAGTGGAGAAAGAGAATGCCATTTCACTTATTTTGTTTAACCTCAGTTGATACAAAACTTACTGAAACTAATCACAAAGACTGCAACGAAAGATGATGAAAATTACTAGATTACCGACGAAGATGATGTAGCATTAATAAGTACTTCCACAACACACTTAATCAAAATCATGCGGTTACTACAAAACCGCCGACAAAATGGGACTACGTGTGATAGGACTGAGCACTTGGACATTGGTAAGAAAACGCGACTAGATCTGCCTTTAACTGTGGATGGTTTAAGTTTCAAGACAGGTTTGTATGTATTGTATGTTAAGCGGGGACCTAGAAACGACGGAGAGACTCCGTCCCCGCCGCAACCGCAGTGGTCCACAAACCCACGACGACTACCGCAGTCCACCCCAACGCCGCCCCACACCGAACCACTCTTTCAGGGTTATTGTGCGGTTCGGCCCCCGGTGGACGTACTCCTCCCCCCCCCCCCCCTTTTCCCATTGGGAACGTCTCACACCAGACCAGTGTAAGCCCTATGTTAGCGTGATAGAGCAATGGTTGTGTAAGCGTACATGGAGAAAGTGTTTGCGCAGCAATCGCCGACATAGGGTAGCTGAGGCGGAATAAGGGGAACCAGCCCGCATTCGCCAAGGCAGATGGAAAACCGCTTAAAAACCAAATACTGACTGGCCGGTTCACCGGACCTCGACAAAAATCCGCCGGGCAGATTCGTGCCGGGGACCAGGCGCTCCTTCCCGTCCGGAAAACCGTGCGTTAGACCGCACGGCCAACCGGGCGGGCTTCAAGACAGGTTAATACATCAGGTACTTGGGGGCATTTTAGAAAAATCAATAGAAAAGATATGGAAGTATATACTCGTCTTGAAGAAGATAAAAAAGCACTACTTAGTTGTATCACTATCTTACAGAAAAGATCACTTAATGACAACTAGAAAATTCGCTTGTGTCAGTCAACTATTGTACCGGTAACGTTGTACGGATATGATGCATTAAAACACTAACGGAAAAAAATGAGATTTCGGGAATACACTTTCTCTAGCTAATGTATTTAAGTGATTAACACTGCAGGATCACAGGTTAATGTTAAGCGCGAGACAAACCATCGCAAATGTGAAATGCTCATACATTAATAACCGTTGTAACCGCCAATATGTTGAATGCGTGCATGTAAACGTACATGAATCGTGTTGTACAGATGCGGGATGTCAGTTTGTGGTATGGAATTCCATGCCTGTTCTACATGTATATCTACATGTACATGGTTACTCTGCAATTAACAGTTAAGTGCCTGGCTGAGGGTTCATCGAACCATTTTCATACTGTTTCTCTACCATTCCACTCTCGAATGGAGCGTGCAAAAAGGAACACCTGAATCTTTCCGTTCGAGCTCTGATTTCTCTTATTTTAATATGATGATCATTTCTCCCTATGTAGGTGGGTGTCAACAAAATATTTTCGCATTCGGAAGAGAAAGTTGGTGATCGAAATTTCGTAAATAGGTCTCGCCGCAAAGAAAACCGCCTTTGTTTCAGTGACTGCCACCCCAACTCGCGTATCATATCAGTGACACTCTCGCCCCTATTCCGCGATCACACGAAACCAGCTGCCCTTCTTTACACTTTCTCGACGTCCTCCGTCAATCCTACCTGGTAAGGATCCCACACCGCGCAACGAGATTCCAGCAGAGGACGGACAAGTGTAATGTTGGCAGTCTCTTTAGCAGGTTTGTCACATCTTCTAAGAGTTCTGTCAAGAAAGCGCAGTCTTCGTTTCATCTTCCCCACAATATTATCTATGTGGTCTTTCCAATTTAAGTTGATCGTAATTGTAATTCCTAGGTATTTAGTCGAGTTGACAGCCCTTAAATTTGTGCGACTTATCGTATACCCAAAATTTATCGGATTTCTTTTTGTACCCATATGGATGACCTCGCCCTTTTCTTTGTTTAGTGCCAATTGCCACTTTTCGCGCCATACAGAAATTCTCTCTAGATCACTTTGTAAGTGGAATTGATCGTCTGATGATTTTACTAGACGGTGAATTACAGCCTCATCTCCAGACAATCTAAGGGGGATGCTCAGATTATCACCTAGATCATTTATATAGATCAGGAACAGCAGAGGCCCTATGACACTACGCCAGATATCACTTCTGTTCTACTCGATGATTTACCGTCTATCACTACGAACTGTGACCTTCCTGACAGGAAATCACGAATCCAGTCACACAACTGAGACGATACTCCATATGCACGCAATTTGATTAATAGTCGCTTGTGAGGAACGGTATCAAAAGCCTTCTGGAAATCTAGGAATATGGAATCCATCTGAGATCTCTTGTCGACAGTTGCCTGTTGAACTAGGTCGCTCAATATAGGAGCGGTTATTAGCTGGTTGTGGATGACGCTCGACTTGTCTGATAATGTCCCATACGTGCTAGAATGAGGACAGATTTGGTGACCGAGCAGGCCGAGGCAATATGTCGACACTCTGTACGGCATGTTGGGTTAGAACAGCGGTATGTGGGCGAGCGTTATCCTGTTGGAAAACATACCCTGGACGGCTGTTCATGAACGGCAGCACAACAAGGCAAATCCCGAAATTTGCAGTCAAGGCGCGTATGAAACCACGAGCGCGCTCTTGCTGTCATATGAAATCGCATCCTAGAGAATAACTCGAGGAGTATGTCCAGTGTGCGTAGCACGCAAACAAGTTGGTTGCAGTCGCTCAGCTGGCCTCCTCCTGACCTACAAATGCCATCGCTGCCGC
Organism: Schistocerca americana; assembly: GCF_021461395.2. Taxonomy (NCBI): domain Eukaryota; kingdom Metazoa; phylum Arthropoda; class Insecta; order Orthoptera; family Acrididae; genus Schistocerca; species Schistocerca americana. The sequence goes on along the minus strand of NC_060128.1, from coordinate 85,562,494 downwards.
CGAAGCAGAATCAGCTTTCATCGGGAAACACAACAGACCCGCCCTCCAATGAGCCCTGGCATGGCCGTGGTTTGGGGTCAGTGGAATGCCCCCAATTGGGTGGCCGGATCGGAGCTGTCCTTGAGGAAACTGGTTTGTAACAGTTCGTTGAGTCACAGTGGTGCCAACTGCTACTCAGATTGCTGCTGTAGATGCGGTACGATCCGCCACAGCCATACGCCGAGCACGATGGTCGTCTCCCCACTCTACAATTCCTTGTGGCCGTCCAGAGCCCGGTGTTCTTACCACGTACATTCTCGTGACCACCGCTGCCAGCAATCATGTACAACGGCTACATTGCTGCCAGGTTTTTCTGCAGTATCTCAGAAGGAACATCCAACTTCTAGTAGCGCTATTACACAACCTTGGCCGGCCGGGATGGCCGAGGGGTTCTAGGCGCAACAGTCTGGAACCGCGTGACCGCTAGGGTCGCAGGTTCGAATCCTGCCTCGGGCATGGATGTGTGTGATGTCCTTAGGTTACTTAAGCTTAAGTGCTTCTAAGTTCTAGGGGGCTGATGAGCTGAGATGTTAAGTCCCATAGTGCTCAGAGCCATTTGAGGCAACACAACCTTGTTCACACTAAGAGAGGTTTTGGTAATGCGGTCTTTGTCGCCTTAAAGACATTCTTGAGTAACGTCAGCACACCACGTCGCGTCTCAGAGGTACCTGACGCTCACGACTCTTACAGCTTGCATTTAAATCAGACCTGCTTTGCAGCCTCGCAGTGGCGCTCAAAGTGCCACTCTTACGCAACTAACGCGAAATTTGAATAGACATTATGTTTCAGACCTAGAAATATGCCCATCTTCGCTTACGTCTTACAAACTCCTCCCTGGTGCTGCGACTTTTCTCCGTCAGTATATTTAGATAGAAAGATGAAGAAAAGTATTAAATAAGTCAGTAGGGAATTTCTTGTAGGAGTATGTGATGATAAAAACATGGAATGGAGGATAAGAAAGAAATGAAGAACTACGAGAGCTGTAGAAACATCGTCGAAGTGCCAAAGAGGAGAAAGCTGAGCTGGGCTGGTCAGGCAGCAAGAATGGCGGAGAACGGGGAGGCCGATACTGGAGTTAGTTGTCAGACAGGTTTTATCTCCTGCCACCGTGTAGTTAGTGAGCTGCCGTAGTGTTAATGGGAAGTGTATGTAGAAGTGCGGCAGTGACGCGGCAGCCAGTGTAACATCAGTGTGCCTGTAAACCTCACGAAGGAAGTAGCTCAGTTCCAGTAAATTTTATTCATTTTGTTCCGCTGAACTTATAGATCGAAGTGAGGCGCTGTTGATGGCGGTTTTCGAAGGAGTGGTTAAGTGTGGTTGTGTACATGTATGATAAACTTTTGCTTCTTCTGTATAATACTGCATGATATGCATTTTGTTTTTGGGATCCCTTTGGCACTAGTAAGCATACTTACGCATGAATTCAGCTGGCGTATGTACGGCAACGGGTCACACCGGACGAGATTAACAAGAAAGGTACCATAAAGTCAATGGCCTCGTGATCTCCCTGAATGCATTTGAGTGACTGTTTTGCTGAAGACCTATGCGCATCAGTATCCTGAGACGAGTACCGAAACAGATGGCAAGGAGATTCGCACGTGAACCATGCTCGAAAGGGAGAAAAACTGGAAATGGCCAGATGAGGGTGATCCATTCTAGCACTACCGAAGTGGAAGTGTCCGAAAATTGAACCCTCGTGTGCCAATAAACGACCGTCCAACTCCTACATTCGTGGCTGATTTAAAACAATGAGCTAATTCTATTTGAATAGTTACAGCTATAATAAGCTATAGTAATAATCAGAAATGGGTTTTCTTGAAGAATTCATCATGTGTTGATAGATTTAAATTCGTACAGTTGTTTATACACCCAAGCGGAATTTATTTTTGTTCGAGTATTATTTTTTCACAGCGAATTTTGTTAAGTATTTACTCTTGTAAAAGAAATTTATCTCACATTTTCACGGATTAAATGTTTTTGCTCGAAAATTGCCAAGCTCTGTCTTAATATCCCTATTCATATCAAGTTATGGCAAGTCACCCCTTGGGGTATGCCAACTAACTCCGCATGCGACACAGGTCGCATAGTTGCAAGCTTCTAGGGAAAGTATTTTTTGGGTGACCTAAATACGAAAGTAATTAATAGGTCTCACGTGATTTTTTAGTCGAAAAGTTAGGCTATCTGTCGCATTGACCAGAAACTCTCCAAGTATAGCACAGAAAATTAGAAAACATGAAAACCAAAATCTATGCAGACTGCCTGCGGTCTCCCGTACCTAGAATAGCGTTCTGCAGGACAGTTTATGGAACGACAGAAAGCCGAACGTTCAGAATCAGCTGGGGGATAACGTCCAGAAGGGTAGAGCTAGGATGAGGAAAAGACAAATGGTTCAAATGGCTCTGAGCACTATGGGACTCAACTGCTGAGGTCATTAGTCCCCTAGAACTTAGAACTAGTTAAACCTAACTAACCTAAGGACATCACAAACATCCATGCCCGAGGCAGGATTCGAACCTGCGACCGTAGCGGTCTTGCGGTTCCAGACTGCAGCGCCTTTAACCGCACGGCCACTTCGGCCGGCAGGAAAAGACACAAATGTACAAACAGTAAAATCGAGAGAAAGAATTGGAACAGACTCATAGAGCAGGCGCTTCGTCAAGAATGCCATTGCCAAGGAAAAACAGCAAAGGACAAAATTTCCCTAATAGCACGTACACAAAGTAGCAGGAAGAGCACTCGATTAAATTTGTAAGTAAAGGCTTCTTGTAATGTTCCTCACAAGTGGCTTCAAATCAAATTGCATCCCTATATCGGCTCATTTCTTTGGCCGGTTTCGTGATTTCCTGTTAGAAAGGTAGTAATTGACGGAAAGTCGTACGCAGACTAAAATAGAAGTGATATCTGCCGTTCCCTGAGGAAGTGTTATAGGTGGTCCACTATTCCTGAACCATATAAACGATAGCATCTTAGACTGTTCACAGATGATGTTGCCATTTACCGTCTAGTAAAGTCACCAGAATATTGTTGTGTCCTCTCCAATGGACGCAACTGGAGCTGGCGGGCTGAGACATTTTCCGAGCGGCGCCACGGTCGACGCTTTGAAGTTCGCCTCCAACCACAAAGACGGCCCAGTCAGCAACCTCTGTGCTGCTGCGAATGTGATGGACTTCCACGCTGTGACAAGCAGCGGCCACAGGCAGCAACAGACAGTTCATGTTCGGCGTTGACGTATGACAGTTCTAGTACAGAGTTCCAGGATTGCTGTTCGTGGCTACAGCTTGTAGTGGAGATCATCCTGCAAGTAGTGTCGTGTCGCGTATAGCCTTTGCATAGGGACGAGGGCTGTGAGGTAATGGGCGAGTTGCGGCGGCCCGAAAATTTCTAAGTTCCAAGCTGGGGCCTCCCGGCGAGTCGCGGCGCGGCAGCAGCCACGTGGCTCCGAACGTTAGAGTAGCAACTGCGCGATGATGCACAGGGGCCGGCCCAGCCGCGGCGCTGGGAATTCCATGGTGACGCTGAGGTGATGAAGGAAACATGCCAGGAGCGTCAAAGATGGCGGACTTTGTCAAACCTTGGGAGGTGGCTACACTGAGTCACAGCGCCAGAGATTGCGCCAAAGATTATTATTCCGCCGCCTCCACTGGTGCAGTAGTAGTTCAGAGGATGACGAGAGCAGTTGTTGTTTTGTTGGGCGAGAGAGTAGATGCTGTTCGGTTGGTGTAATGTGTAGATGGAAGAAGTTGCAATTGTCACAGTGTATTTGAGAAAGGAGATGGGTTTTTGATTTACGATGCTGGTGTAATGGAAAATTTTCGTCAATATACAATGAGGTAAAACGGTATTACAGTTTTCTTTAATGACAATGCCTCTTGCTCACAGATACAGTCAACAAGGCATCTGGCTCATGTTCATTTATTAGACTTGTAATTCTGGTTTCTATGTACAATTATACTATTTCTGGTTTTTCAATTAGTTCATTGTAAATGGTGTTTAAAACCACCACACACAGAACAGTTACACTTGTGCTTTGTTGTTTCGTAGCTTTTATAGTTGCAGGGGACTTAATTAATCAATTGTGTTGATGGAAATTCCTCGTCATTCTTTATTTTTATTTTATACAGTCAGATTGCGTGCTAATACTAGTCAGGGCCAACCGGTTACGAGACTTCGTAACCGGTCACACAGTTACTTGAATTATTGCATTTATTCATTAATATCAGTCCTTTCCTATTAATTAAGCCCCAATGTGACCTTAATAACAGACATTTCACAGTTTTTATAGAAATTAATACTAGCCATATGAATCATTATACCTCAAAAAGAAACATGTACAGTACTATCATTAGCACGACGATTCTTTTTTTTGTTTGTTTTTTTGTTTTGGTTTTAGGGCACAAAACTGCTATGGTCATTAGCACCTGGTCCGTGACTTAGGAAACAGTAAAAAACCGAAAATGGAAACCAGCAGCAATGGGAACGAAAGTCATAAAATTGGAGAAACTAAAAGCAGAAGGAAGGCTTAAAAATCCACTACAGAAAGGGGTTGGTTGTCCCCCCCCCCCCAAAAAAAAAAAATTAAAATAAAATAAAAAAAAGCTTCAAATGACTGACGTCATTGCACTGGCACTAATAAACTTGAGTACGCGGTCGGCTCAGCGCGTGTCATCTGCTAAAATCGACGATATATCAGGCGATAGCTGTAGACGGGAGCGTAACGGATTAAAATAGAGGCACTCAATTAAAAGGTGTCTTACCGTCCACAGCTGAGAGCAGTGGGGACAGAGTGGGGGAGGATCGCCGCTTAAAAGATGTCGATGGCTAAAAAGACAGTGCCCTATCCGGAGTCTAGTTGAAATTACCTCCTCCCGACGACGCGTTCGAAGAGGCCCAAGCACAAGGAAGAGCTTTCACGCCCCGCAATTTATTATGGGGAAGTGTCGACCAATGCGCGTGCCATAAAAGAACAACACGACGACATAAAACGCTCCGTAGATCGGCGAAGGGAATCGATTGAATAGCTGGCCGAAGAAAAGAAACTGCAGTTAGAAATTGCGACGGGATCTACTAATGTGTCATGCGCGACAGTGAGCCCAGAGACGGGGGAGAAACTAGGCGCGCCTGAGAACCGTCGAAGCCGACTCCAAACTTCCGATGAGTGAGTGAAGGTGTTAAATGAGCTAATAAAGAATTTCCAGCTTGCCTTCTTGCTATCGCGGATGACACGACGACATCGCGCACGGAACTGCTTATAGCGGATACAGTTGGCCAAAGTAGGATGGTGGCGGAAAACGCGGAGAGCACGTCGCCGCTCACGTATTGCGTCACGGCATGCCTCGTTCCACCAAGGAACTGGGGGGCGCCGGGGCAATGCGGAGGTGCGTGGTATTGAACGTTCCGCAGCTGTAAGAATAACGTCGGTAATATGTGTGACCTCACCGTCGACGCTGGGAAAGTGCCGGTCATCGAATGTCGCTAGAGACGAAGAAAGTGTCCAATCAGCTTGGGCAAACTTCCAGCGTCGTGGGCGCATATATGGCAGTTGAGGCTGCAGTCTAAGGACACATGGAAAGTGGTCACTCGAGTGTGTATCATCAAGGGCGAACCATTCGAAGCGCCGAGCTAGCGGAACAGTACCGACCGCAAGGTCCAAATGAGATAAATTTGTCGCGGAGGCAGACAAAAATGTAGGGACCCCAGTGTTGACGCAAACTAGATCCGCTTGGTGGAAGACGTCTAGCAATAGTGAGCCACGTGGACAAGGATGTGGAGATCCCCAAAGCGGGTGGTGGGCATTGAAGTCCACAACCAGCAAATAGGGGGGTGGAACCTGACCAAGAAGATGAAGGAGATCAGCTCGTGCCATTGGTGTGGACGATGGAATGTATACAGTACAAAGAGAGAACGTGTATCCGGAAAGGGAAAGATGGACGGCGACAGCTTGGAAGGAAGTGTTTAAGGGGATTGGGTGATAATGGAGAGTATCATGGAGAAGAATCATGAGTCCTCCATGTGCTGGAGTGCCTTCAACAGAGGGGAGATCATATCGGACGGACTGAAAATGAGGGAGAACAAAGCGGTCATGGGGATGCAGCTTTGTTTCCTGAAGACAGAAGATGACCGGCGAGTAGGATCGTAAGAGGATCGACAATTCATCCCGATTGGCTCGAATACCGCGGAATTTCCAGTGGATAATGCTCATAGGGTGAACAGAAAATGGAGGAATGTGACCAAGGTTGCTGTCAACTCAACGACTGCTCAGAGCTTGCGACCGACAGCATGGAATGGCATTCAGCCGAAGGCAGAAGATCCTGATCCATAGGTTGTTCAGGAGCAGCTCCTGCCACCAGCAATCGGCCGGTTGATCGGCCGCCAGCAGTGCGCCTCGGCGACACAGAAGGCCGAGGGCGATTTCCGCCAGGTGGTGCTGTAGATGGGACACGCCTTGGCGGAGAAGGAGAGGAACTGGGTTTCTTTGCAGCCTTCTTGGAAGTATGATGTTTAGATGAAGGAGGAACCGATGGTTGGGAAGTTGCAGTACGTAAAAGCTCTTCACGAGTATGCTCTTTTTTCGAAGTCTTGGTGTCTGACTTTTGGGCTCGACATTTAGCAGAACCCGACGAAGGGTGAGCCAGAGAGTGGGCAGGCGAAAGTGGTGAGGTTGAATGGGCGATCTTTGCGCTGGCCGATTTGACGACCGTGGCACTAAAGGTGAGGTCGCAAGTCTGCGTGGCCGCCTCCTTTGTTGGCCGAGGAGAAGCAAGGACAGTGCTGTATTTTCCTGTCTGAGGCACGGTGGGCTGTCGACTGGCGAATAATTTTCGAGCAGCAAAGGTCGACACCTTTTCCTTCACTCTGAATTCCTGGATGAGCTTTTCGTCATTAAAAACGGGGCAATCTCGAGAGGAAGCAGCGTGGTCACCCATACAGTTGATGCAGCGAGGGGATGGAGGTGGACAAGCGTCCTCATGGGCATCCTTGCCACACGTAACACATTTGGCCGAATTGGAACAGGACTGGCTGGTGTGATTGAACCGCTGACACCGATAGCAACGCGTAGGGTTTGGGATGTAAGGGCGAACGGAAATTATCTCATAGCCTGCTTTGATTTTCGATGGGAGTTGAGTGAAAGGGTCCTGTAGCCACCTTTCATTGCCAACTCTCGTAGTGGTCAAGTCGGCAAAGAGGTTTCCGCTACTTGGGAGAAATCCACCTGCGTTAGGTTGGTGGCGGAAATGGCATCCTGGGGTTTTCCGGTCCACGCGGAGCGTGGAAGAGGCTGGAGAAGCGGGAGGCAGTCTGCCGCCGGTACGGGAAGCGTACACAGCTGTGCTCCAGGCGAAGAAGGGTGAGTTGGACTGACCGCGTGGCGCGTTGTCACATAGAGAGGGGAGCTTTTAGCTTTTGGTCTCGAATTTCGTCTTATAAAGATTTACTTGCTGGGTTGCAGCAGGGAATGCAAGGCTTTTGTAGACTTTCAGTTTGATTCCCAATGCAGTCTTGACTTTGATCCGTGAGAGGAACACAGCACAAAGGAGTTGCATATGTTGAAGTGCCCTCGGTTCAGTGTGAATGTTTATGTGCCCACAACTGTGTGTGTATGCTTCTAATCTTTTCCGGATCTTGGTAATTTTTGTGTATTTGTGGATTTTCTTTGTCTCATGTGATTAAAATTTGGCCACGGTCCATAGAAGTTGTCTCCGCGGACCGAGTGGGCACGCGAGTCTGTTATGAAACGTATAGTATTTCACAAGCAATTGTACATAGTTAGCATGCAACAGCAGTCTATAGATGCACTACATCAATGTTTTAAGGTATAAATAATTTTGCCTTCAATCTTATCTTGTGTACCGATGTTACGTCGCCGTTACCTTCGCCATTTACCTTGCAATTTTCCTTGTTGGCCCACTTATAGCGTTTCCATGTGCACAGGTGTAGTGATTAGTGTCCCTTTTTTTTATCTGAAACAAATGCTCTGGAATAGATCGTGTTTTCACGAATCTTGCTGCAGGCTGCACTTACGCATGGTGTTCACGCCCTCTTTACTTTACTCAATATTTGATTCACGGGAAGAATGCCTGGATCATATTAATAACTACATCCCATTCTTTATCAATGACTTTACAATGAATGTTCTTTTGTGAGTTTTTCTTATTAATAAATTAAGTAATTTTCCGACTCAGTGCTACCTCTTCTTTGTCGTGTGGCTAGAGTTGGTGGCGACCCTATCTTTTATATTGATTTCAGAGTCAAGTAGCATTTTCTTATTCAAAGTGCGCGTGGCTCTTTTAGCTATCAGGATATATTCAAAGGGCGCTTCATGCTTCTTGCACATAGCGTCCTTTTATTCACGCTACTTACATGAGCTTTGTCAAATGTCAAGAAGACAGTGCGGGTTGGAATGATGTTCGTGTCAACCCTTTTCATAACCCTATGAACAGCCGTTACGCCCTGGTCAGACAGGTAGTGCTGAATTTCTTCGTCAGACAATCCATCGAGGGAGCGTGTATAAACGACTCCACGCGAGGAATTTAAAGTGCGGTGCGCTTCAACCCGGACAGGGAAGGTGTGGAGCAGAGAAGTACGCAGCAATTTTTGTGCCTGGAGGGCACTGACTGTTTCTAACAACAGGGTGCCATTCCGTAATCTGGAACAAGACTTTACAGGACCTGCAATTGCGTCGACACCTTTCTGAATAATGAAAGGGTTGCCCGTGGAGAAGTCGTGACCTTCGTCAGATCGAGAAACAACTAGGAACTGTGGAAATGGTGGAAGAACTGTCTGTGGCTGAGACTCAGTGAACTTACGCTTGTGAGCAGACATAGTGGAAGGTGAGGAAACCATTGCAGAAGAATCCCCCATGATTACCGGCGTCTCCGATGGCGCGCTCCTCATTTGTGGGGGCCCTCTCTGACGGCACTCCTGCCTTAGGTGATTGTTCACACCTCAGGTCACACCTCCCGACAAACGGACGGAGGGACCAATCGGCACTTTCGGAAGGTATCAGCTCGGGTAATCACCCCTCCCTGGGCCTGGCCGTTACCAGGAGGTACGTACGTGTCCTACCTCTCTACCCGGGGCGGGGAATTACGCGTTACCCCGTCACCGGCTACGCACAAAAATGCGTGGGTCGGCCTTCAGACACGCACAGGGAGGAAGAAAGAGAAAGGGAAAAACAAAGAAAGGGAAAAACAAAGAAAGGGAAAGGAAAGAGGGGAGGTCTCAAACGCCGCAGCGGAGAAAAGGGTAAAGAGAAGAGGTAAGGAAATGAGAAGGACAAAGGAAGGATGAAGACAGACAAGCAGAGGAGGCGAAGAATGCGGTACATTTACGAGCGTCCGTCTCCGGACATAGGCACAAACCACAGGGGGAGAAAGGGGAGAGCCAGAGGTGAGGGGAGGAGGGGCGAAGATGGGGGAGAGGGAAGGATGCGGAAAAGGAAGGTATGCAGCCCGGAAAGGAAGGAGGGCCACATTAGCTCGGGGTCCCGTGCTCGCTACGCACGTATCCACAAAAGAGTTGTGGACCCCCTGGGGGGACGACGATTCTGATGGTTAGTCAGATTTTCAATATCTTTATTAGTTTAAAGCTTACAAGGGAACCTCCCCATCGCACCCCCCTCAGATTTAGTTATAAGTTGGCACAGTGGATAGGCCTTGAAAAACTGAACACAGATCAATTGAGAAAACAGGAAGAAGTTGTGTGGAACTGTGAAAAAATAAGCAAAATATACAAACTGAGTAGTTTATGGGAGGATAGGCAACATCAAGGACACTGAGATTGCAGAAGCGGCGTGGTCTCGTGGTAACGTGAGCAGCTGCGGAACGAAAGGTCCTTGGTTCAAATCTTCCATCGAGTGAAAAGTTTAATTTTTTATTTTCAGTTTATGTGACAAACTCTTATGTTTTCATCACTTTTTTGGGAGTGATTATCACATCCACAAGAAAACCTAAATCGGGCAAGGTAGAAGAATCTTTTTACCCATTCGCCAAGTGTACAAGTTAGGTGGGTCGACAACATATTCCTGTCATGTGACGCACATGCCGTCACCAGTGTCGTATAGAATATATCAGATGTGTTTTCCTGTGGAGGAATCGGTTGACCTTGCGATCAAATGTTTTCTGTTCCCATTGGAGAGGCACGTCCTTTCGTCTACTAATCGCACGGTTTTGCGATGCGGTCGCAAAACACAGACACTAAACTTATTACAGTGAACAGAGATGTCAATGAACGAACGGACAGATAATAACAATGCAAAAATAATGAAAGTAAAATTTTCAGTCGAGGGAAGACTTGAACCAAGGATCTCTCGTTCAGCAGCTGCTCACGCTACTACGGGACCACGGCGCTCCTAAATTCACCTAGCCCATTATGTTGCTTATGTGGCCCATGGACTACTCAGTTTGTATATTTTGCTTATTTTTTCATAGTTCCACACAACTTCTTCCTGTTTTCTCAATTGATCTGTGTTCAGTTTATCAAGGCCTATCCACTGTGCCAACTTATCACTAAATCTGAGGGGGGTGCGATGGGGAGGTTCCCTTGTTAGTCTCTGGTCGTAAATTATACAAATAACACCCAGCAACGAATTTCGAAAATATAAACGCATCATCCGATTTTGTCGATTGCCATGTCTTTAGAAAGCTATTAGTGTAAACCTAAGTTGGTATGAATTACAGGCATGTAACTTAAATAGTACATGAGTTATTGGAGGTCAAAGTGGCCGATTACTACCGATCGCGTCAGGCCATAAATACTCCACAGTTACACGAAAATACGGTAGCAGCATGCTTATATTTATTAATCTATATCGTAGTTTATATCAGATATATACTATTCATGAAGAAACTGGTTAAATATTTACTGTGTTTTAAAAAAGTACAGAGACATTAGGCTACTGCCGTAACATTTCTTCTATTCCTTTGATATATGTTTATTTAATTTTTTTATGTATCTAATAATGTGTGTTAGAACGTGTTTATGGTCCACAAATAGGAAGATTTATTTAATTTCAAGTATTTAAATGTAACTCCAATATTTCGTATGTGCTTAGATATGCTTGTGAGTGTGCGTTAGCCTGGAGACATGGAGGAATCGCTCTAGGCAATCACAGTGCTCGTTAATGGTGAGACTGCATGGAAGTGGGGGAGGAGGATCGTTTCGAGAGGACACGAGGAGTTCTGAGCATGGTGGCAGTTCTGGACAGTACGGGAGAGGACACGAGAGAGTGCTGGACCGGACGGCACAGGACACGGGAAGTGCTGGAGGCGACGGCGCGACGGACGCGGGGTCGGCGCAAACACTTGGACAGAACAGCAGTTTGCGCGTGATCGCGGTGGACAGAAATACCGGGTGGTCAAAAAGTCAGTATAAATTTGAAAACTTAATAAACCACGGAATAATGTAGATAGAGACGTAAAAATTGACACACATGCTTGGAATGACGTGGGGTTTTATTAGAACCAAAAAAATACGAAAGTTCACAAAATGTCCGAAAGATGGTGCTGGACAGCAAAACGTTAGTGACTGCGCATGACAGTCGTGTATAAAAGAAGCTGTAATGAGAGAGGGAATCAGATGCGCCAGCAGTCGCAGCATGTTGACGTTACCTGAAAAGGCGCTTTTAGTGAAGCTGTGTTATCAGAATGGGGAATGTGCTAGTTCAGGAAGGGGATTCGAACGGGCAAAGGTCCGTTGACAAATGCAGCTGTGGCGAGAATGATTTCGAAGTTCGAAGCCACGGGTTGTTTAGACGATAGACTGGCCGACCGAGCACAAGGTGTAATGCTGCTGAGACAGTTCAGGAAGAAATGGAGACTGTAGCGGGTTCGTCTGTGCACGGGGAAGTCAGCGCTCGTGCAGTCGCACGTCGCTCCGGCATTCCATACACTACTGTTTGGTTGACACTTAGGCGTACTCTCCGATGCTATCCGTGCAAAATCCATCGGCATCACGAACTGTTACCTGGCGATTTAGTGAAGCTGAGGGCATTTGCGGTGTGGGCGTTACAAAAGACGGCGGAAGATGACGATTGGTTGAGTAACGTGTTGTGGACCGACGAAGCTCATTTCACGCTCCGAGGGTCTGTCAACGCCCACAAGTGCAGAATTTGGGCTACTGAAAATCCTAGAACTGTCGTGGAAACTCCATTGCACGACGAGAAAGTCACGGTATGGGTTGGATTTACCACATGTACCGTTATCTGGCCTTTTTTCTTCGAGGAAATGCGTGATTCTGGTTTCGTAACTGCTACCGTGACGGGTGAAAGGTACGCCGATATGTTACAGAATCGCATCATTCCCAGCCTGGCTGATAAACACCTGCTGGAACGTACGATGTTTATGCGGGATGGCGCTCCACCCCCATATTGCTAGACGCGTGAAAGATCTCTTGCGCGCGTCGTTTGGTGATGATCGTGTGCTCAGCCGCCACTTTCGTCATGCTTGGCCTCCCAGGTCCCCAGACCTCAGTCAGTGCGATTATTGGCTTTGGGGTTACCTGAAGTAGCAAGTGTATCGTGATCGACCGACATTTCTAGGGATGCTGAAAGACAACATCCGACGCCAATGCCTCACCACAACTCCGGACATGCTTTACAATGGTGTTCACAACATTATTCCTCGACTACTGCTATTGTCGAGGAATGGTGTTGGACATATTGAGCACTTCCTGTAAAGAACATCATGTTTTCTTTGTCTGACTTTGTTATGCTAATTATTGCTATTCTGATCACATGAAGCGCCATCTGCCGGACATTTTTTGAACTTTTGTATTTTTTTGGTTCTAATAAAACCCCATGTCAGTCCAAGCATGTGTGTCAATTTGTACCTCTCTGTCTACATTATTCCGTGATTTATTCAGTTTTAAAATTAATACTGACTTTTTGATCACCCGATATTTCGGAGCGATGACCTGTGCTCTTGTGAGATTTCCGTGGCTTCTACAGTCAAGACGTTGTGTGCGTTTACAAGTGAATATCTCGCCAGCTGTGTTGTTCTTCATAACTAATTACGTGCTGTATGAATCTATTGTTTCCCTGTTATTCAACTTATAATTTATTTAATTGCTGGACCATCGACACCAATAAATGTTTTGCAGAAATATACCGCATTCTCAAAAGTACTTCTACTATCGTACTCATCATTTAAAGTCTATAAGACAGTACCTGCAGATTTTATTTAATTGCAATCTTTGATTTATAAATTTATACGTTACTTTCATAATTCGCAATTGTCGAGTGATAGAAACCTTCGACCATTCGATTCATGTGTGGATTCTTATTGTATACTGTAGACAGTATTTGGCCTGTAATGCGGCAACTACCTATCCCAGCACCTAGACAACGAAACCAGCCAAAACTTTCAATATTTTAACGTTGAGTCTGAGGGTACGTAGTTGAGGGCCAGCAATATCACGTCGTTTCGTTTCATTTTATTTACTTGAAAGCCCGCAGGGCTCACTATACTGACCGAGAATGTGGCGCCCAGGACGGCCACAGTCATTTTGTCATTGTATCCAGTAACACACGCAATGACAGGCCAGTGCTTAATTCTACTTGGCCGCAAGCACACCCATCGAGCTGCTGTACAATTGCAGTATTGCAGCGCACTAAAGTATCAACGTGTGTGTCAGTAATTTGTTTACATTGTCAGAGTTCCCCCATCCACCTCGGAGCACCTAAACCTAATATGACGTATGTGAACCCGGACGACGCGTACCCATCAAATGTAAGTTGAATTGGAAAATGATTTAGACAAAAGATCTCTGTGATGCGAAACTTCGCAGCTGTCTCTGAACAAAGGTGTGTGTAAGGTCATCCACATGCGTTGTAAAAGGAACCTGTTAAATTTCTGTTACACGATAAAACACACGAATCTAAAGGCTGTCAATTCAATTAAACGCCTGGGCATTACATTTGCGAATAATTTAAACTGGACCTATCATATAGATGGCCAAAGGGCTTGCCGCAGTGGTAACACCGGTTCCCGTCAGATCACCGAAGTTAATCGCTGTCGGCCTCGGGTAGCACTTGGATGGGTGACCATCCGGTCTGCCGAGCGCTGCAAGCGGAGTGCACTCAGCCCTTGCGAGGCGAAGTGAGGAGCTACTTGAGTGAGAAGTAGGGGCTCCGGTCTCGTAAACTGACATACGGCCGGGAGAGCGGTGTGCTGACCACATGCCCCTCCATAACCGCTACCAATGGCGCCTGCGGGCTGAGGATGACACGGCGGCCGGTTGTACCTTTAGGCCTTCCAAGGTCTGTTCGGGAGGAGTTATCATGTAGATAATGTTGAGGGGAAGGTGAAGCAAAGACTTGTGTTTCACTGGCAGAACACATACAAGGTGCTACAGGTCTACTGAAGACAGTGCCTACAGTGCACTTGTCCGTCCTCTACTAGAGTATTGCTCCATGATATAGGCTCCTTACCAGATAGGACTGACGGTAGACATAGAAAAAGTTCAAAGAAAAGTGGCTTGTTTTGTATTATCTCGAAATAGGTGAGATAGTGTCACGAATATGATACGCGAACTGTGGTGGCAGTCGTCGAAAACAAAGCCGTTTTTCGCTGCATCGAGACCTTTTCACAAAATTTCAATCCCTCATATGTTCTCCTCCGAGTGCGAAAATATTTTAACACCCACTTACATAGACAGAAATGGTCGTCTTAATAAAATAAGAGAAATCAAAGCTCGCACGGAAAGAGTGAAGTGCTCTTTTTCCCGCGCGGTACAGAAATATTGTGAAAGTGGTTTGATGAAACATCTACTAGACACTGAAGTGTGAATTACAGAGTAGTCACGTACATGTAGAAGTATTTTTTAAAGGGACGGCGTGTGAAAGAGGTGTGAAACTCAGTAGACAAAGCTGCCATTTTTGGCAGGAAGAACGACGCTTACCTGGGTGCATAACGACTCGAACGGAGCTTGGGTGACAGGTAGGGTACGTCATTCCATGTTGATTGAATTATCTGCGACAGTTTATCAGTCGTAGTGGCTGGGATGTGGTGACATGCCGATCTGTCAGCAAACTGTGGCCAAATGCTTTCAGTGGGTGAGCGATGTGGACAATATGCTGACCAGGGCAACGCTCGAACTCCCCTCGTCTTCACTGTAGGTCAACACCAAACCTTGTGGTATCTCGTTGCAAGGTTACATCACGTAGACCTCGAAGTCAGGGCACTAATACTTCCAAAATGTAACGTTTACTGTCGAACACTGGCTCTACGAACGAGAAGTGGTCGTGTCGTGTGTCCAATGGCACACACCACACCATCAGGCCAGATGCTGGACTCGTCTGACGATGACGCAGGAAAGCCGTCGACGCTGGTTCTCCCCAGAGCGTCTAGACTCGCGGGTGCGTGCACCGTGACGCTGCGACTCGTCCGAGAAGACGAAGTGGTGCCACTCGAATGCCGAGTGTTGTCGTTCGGCGCCCCACTCACGACGACTATCGCTCCACTGCCGCGCCAAGGAGACGTCAAATTCTTACATACAGTGTATTGTCCGTATTTTGTTACTATTTATACACTCCTGGAAATTGAAATAAGAACACCGTGAATTCATTGTCCCAGGAAGGGGAAACTTTATTAACACATTCCTGGGGTCAGATACATCACATGATCACACTGACAGAACCACAGGCACATAGACACAGGCAACAGAGCATGCACAATGTCGGCACTAGTACAGTGTATATCCACCTTTCGCAGCAATGCAGGCTGCTATTCTCCCATGGAGACGATCGTAGAGATGCTGGATGTATCCTGTGGAACGGCTTGCCATGCCATTTCCACCTGGCGCCTCAGTTGAACCAGCGTTCGTGCTGGACGTGCAGACCGCGTGAGACGACGCTTCATCCAGTCCCAAACATGCTCAATGGGGGACAGATCCGGAGATCTTGCTGGCCAGGGTAGTTGACTTACACCTTCTAGAGCACGTTGGGTGGCACGGGATACATGCGGACGTGCATTGTCCTGTTGGAGCAGCAAATTCCCTTGCCGGTCTAGGAAAGGTAGAATGATGGGTTCGATGACGGTTTGGATGTACCGTGCACTATTCAGTGTCCCCTCGACGATCACCAGTGGTGTACGGCCAGTGTAGGAGATCGCTCCCCACACCATGATGCCGGGTGTTGGCCCTGTGTGCCTCGGTCGTATGCAGTCCTGATTGTGGCGCTCACCTGCACGGCGCCAAACACGCATACGACCACCATTGGCACCAAGGCAGAAGCGACTCTCATCGCTGAAGACGACACGTCTCCATTCGTCCCTCAATTCACGCCTGTCGCGACACCACTGGAGGCGGGCTGCACGATGTTGGGGCGTGAGCGGAAGACGGCCTAACGGTGCGCGGGACCGTAGCCCAGCTTCATGGAGACGGTTGCGAATGGTCCTCGCCGATACCCCAGGAGCAACAGTGTCCCTAATTTGCTGGGAAGTGGCGGTGCGGTCCCCTACGGCACTGCGTAGGATCCTGCGGTCTTGGCGTGCATCCGTGCGTCGCTGCGGTCCGGTCCCAGGTCGACGGGCACGTGAACCTTCCGCCGACCACTGGCGACAACATCGATGTACTGTGGAGACCTCACGCCCCACGTGTTGAGCAATTCGGCGGTACGTCCACCCGGCCTCCCGCATGCCCACTATACGCCCTCGCTCAAAGTCCGTCAACTGCACATACGGTTCACTTCCACGCTGTCGCGGCATGCTACCAGTGTTAAAGACTGCGATGGAGCTCCGTATGCCATGGCAAACTGGCTGACACTGACGGCGGCGGTGCACAAATGCTGCGCAGCTAGCGCCATTCGACGGCCAATACCACGGTTCCTGGTGTGTCCGCTGTGCCGTGCGTGTGATCATTGCTTGTACAGCCCTCTCGCAGTGTCCGGAGCAAGTATGGTGGGTCTGACACACCGGTGTCAATGTGTTCTTTTTCCATTTCCAGGAGTGTATTTCTTTCTGACTTTGTACCAAATATAAACTATTTCTATACATGTAATGTAATCTGTAAAAATACTGTGTGGGCTACTGGTCTACGTAGACTACAGTGTCGGTGCACGTGTAACGAAAGGATAGCTCTATTGGGACTCTGTAATCAGGGAAGCAGCTGAAATTAGACTTTGTGGAAAACACTTCAGTAAAGGCACGGTTATGCACTTAAGGGCAGACGTAGGGCAAAATGCATTCTTGTACTTAAACATATGTAGCTCCAAAAACATTACAGCTAAAACAGTAAAACTTGAGTTTATTACGTGCAACTTAATGCTTCATATTCTGTGTAAGTTTTGTTTGAAAATGAGCACAGACATACATTTTATAAGGATTTGAATTTTTAATTACCATTGTTTCTACAATGTACCTTTTCTCATAAGCTAATCAGGCAATAAGAATGGAAATTCACCGTCTACATCCACGTGCGACACTAATAAAGCGTGTGGAACAGATTTTTGTTTAAGGTCATAGTGGCTTTGAACTTCATTTTTCATTTTTGTGTTACCCAGGACTCGTCTATTTTTCTCATGTTTTGAAGGAGAACTTTTCTCAGCGAAAAGATAACGGAAAAGTGCTGCACAGTATTGTTCAGTAAGTATTTTTCAACAACTATGCCACATTACACGACATTAGCTTTTGTAGTTCTTGAGAAAAGGTCTAGTAAGTAATGTTGTCCATATCCATAATATTTATTCTCTTCCTGGTCTTCGTGGAGTAATCTCTTCCCCTGCCTCCTTTGCCTACCCAACTTTTGCTTTTTTTTCTTCTGCTGCCTGAGCTTTGTCCAGTCGTGCTTCATCGATGCTTCTGAGCATCTTCAGGGTGAATGCACGTGATTGGAAGCCTAGTCTCTGCAGGCACTTAATCCTGACTGCATTTACACTGTTGAACACTAGACAGGCATCACATGCAGCTATCTTCACAACAACTGAGGACACAAAAACTGTTTTTGGACAACACATCCATATTCTGTGAAGCTAAATACACAGGATACGTCAAGAAAGAACGAAATACAAAATAGAACAGCCCAGGAAAACCTAAATCCACTACAAAACTCGTGTTTTGCACTGTACACAGGTTCATCAATTCCTTCACTAAATTTTTCATCGATGAACTCAGTGTCTTTGTCGAAAATTGTTCTTCACGCTTAGCTGCAGCACGTGTAGGACTGTTGTTTAAATTTCCTCTATTTTTTACACTTGAAATTTGACATATCCTTACTTTTTTGAATATGCGTCCACCATTACGACCCATTTCGAGCAAAACTAAAACCTGAAATACGATTGTAGCATGTACTACTAAAAAAAAAAAAAAAAAAAAAAAAAAAAAAAAAAAAAAAAAAAAAAAAAAAAACTCGTAAACATAGGAACACGCCAAGATAATCTTTCTTCTAGAGTCATCTGCAGTTCCTTTCGATGTGTGAAAGAAAACTTAAAGCACATAAATTTCTAGCCTAGAGGAAGTGTGGATCACAGCATAGGAAGTCGGGGCGAGTCTGGAGCAGATGCCCAAACAAACTTTTCAAAAACATATTTCTAGCCAGAATTCGATTATGAAACTTTGCGATGTTGTTCGTAAGTGATCAATCTAATAAATTACGCAACTTAAAAAAATCGAATTTTTTCGCTGTGTTGCCGTACATCTGCCCTAAACGACTGCATGGAAGCGTCCACTTCATGATGAAAGAGATCAGAGGAAGACACCTCGCGGATTACCGCCCGATGACAGGGACGGCGCTGCAACCAACGCCGGAGAGAGACCGCCAACAACATCCGTGGACATAGAGGAGGGTGCCACCTCTGTGTTGTCACCATGGCGCAATACAGCCAGCCACATCTCGTCCTGTGGATATAAAAGTGAGAGCGTCGCCACTTCACGACAGCCAGTCTCAGCCTCTAACGATGATGATGGAGGCAGTCATCGAAAACTTGGAATTTCATCCGAATTTGACGCGGCGTGTAAACCGAGAATTTTTTATGCAACTTCGTAGCGCTACAGAAATATTGTTGCATGGGGGCTTAATTAAATAAAATGCAAATATTTTTGGTAGCTGTATGTCCGATTACCAAAAAATACAGCTACCAAAGCTGGTAGCTGTATGTCCGATTTATTATCTTAGAGAAGATTGATAGAGAATTCACCAAAACTAATCCACAAGGGATCCAACTGCAGGGACAGAACATTACTAGACTTGCTTATGCAGATGATGTAGCCTTAATAAGCACTTCAAAAGCTGAATTAATCAGGATGATGCAAAATTATTACAAAATAGCTGAGAAAGCTGGACTTCATGTGAATGAAGAAAAGACAGAATATCTAGTCATAAGTAAAAAACTCCAAAAGAATACACCACTGACCGTAAATGGTCTCACTTTCAAGGCAGTTGAACACTTCAAGTACTTAGGGAGTCTTTTTAGCAGAGACAATAGAGCAGAAATAGAAATAGACGCCCGTCTAGCAGCAGCTAATAGAACTTTTTACAGCTGTATCAAAATTTTAAGGATGAGATCACTTAGTACTGAATTCAAAATCCGTTTTTATCAGTCAACTATTGTACCAGTAGCATTATATGGATGTGAAGCTATTACATTCAGGAAAAAAGATGAAGAAAAACAGTTGATATTTGAAAGAAAAATACTAAGAAAAATATTTGGACCAATCTTCGATGAAAATGTCATGGAGTGGAGGATAAGGAAAAATGAAGAACTACGGGAGCTGTACAAACATAGTACCATTGTGGAAATGTTAAAGAAGAGAAGACTGAACTGGGTTGGTCATGTAGCAAGGATGCCGGAGAACAGACTACCCAAAATAGCATCCACTAAGAAATTAGAAGGAAAGAGAAGAAGAGGAAGACCTCGAATTAGGTGGATGGAGAATATCCGGGAAGATGCAGCTAGGATGGACATCAACTCTGATTGGACAACAATTTCCCTGGATAGAAATAATTGGAAGAGGCTCGTAGAGCAGGTGTATGGTCGATAAGGCCTTAGCCACGTATAAAGTAAAAGTAAAGTATGTCCGATTACGCTGTGTCTCGTAAACGGTTGGCCCTGACTAGTATTATTACGCTATCTGACTGCATAGAACAACAACAAAGAATGAAATGAAAATTTTCGTTAATATAATTAATTAATTAAGTCCCAAGCAACTATAAAACCTACGAAGCCAACAAAGCTCAAGTGTAGCTGTTCTGTGTGTGGAAGTGTGATTCAACGTGTACATCTGGCACGGTTCTTCTTCACTAAGACAAGAAATTTTAACTATCATTTATACTGAAGTAATTAAAAAATAGAAATACTATAATTGCGTAAGGAAAGCAGAATTACACTCTAATACAAGAACACAAGCCAGATACTTTGTTGACTGAACCTGTAATGCTGCATTATTTAAGACATTGAGATAATAAAAAGAAAAGGAAAAATTTTTTTTCTTTTACCTTCATATATTGACGAAAATCACTCCAATCATTACAATATATCTCCACACCGACTCTCCACTACGACTTCTCGACAAGAACTTTTCACTACGACATCTCAGCAAGCACTCACTACTACCACATCTCGACCAGAACTTTTCACTACGACATCTCAGCAAGCACTGACTACTACGAGTTCTCGACAAGCACTGCCAGTGGAGGCGGCTGAATAATACTCTTTGGCGCAATCTCTGGCGCTGTGGCTCAGTGTAGCCACCTTTCATTGTCTCCGATGTTCGTCGGCTCTGATAGTAAAGATGTGAGGAACAGTTCTCCATGGCAATTGTTAAATAGAAGAAGAGCCACGTGTGAGTGTTGTTGACGATGAGGCTGAGAATACACAACACTAGACGACGGCGACATCGTGTTTCGTATCGTCCCTTCCAGACAAAGCAGTCTTTCCTTTAGCATGCGACAGCGCCTATTGTGCTG
The DNA here is from genome assembly GCF_021461395.2 of Schistocerca americana. Classification (NCBI taxonomy): domain Eukaryota; kingdom Metazoa; phylum Arthropoda; class Insecta; order Orthoptera; family Acrididae; genus Schistocerca; species Schistocerca americana. The sequence continues at coordinate 85,541,560 of NC_060128.1, read as the reverse complement.
TCTCAGATCGATATAGTCGACTGCGCCTTCAGGTTGTTGCAGTTTTACTGGGGACTAGACTGGCTTAGGAAATGTCATGGGATAGTGCGGCACGTATGGCGCAGTGTGTTGTATGACCACCACACTCTCCCTGTGCCAGCTGCAGACCTTCTGAGAAGTTAATTACCTTTGAATACATCGTGGGAGCAGACAGTGATCAATGTTGTTACTAATAGTTACTATCAAAATCAGTCTACATCACAAATTTATTTATTCTGGTAACCCGTTTCGACCACGCCTGTGGTCACCTTTTAGACCAAAATGCTGCATGAGCAGGAGCCTCCGTCTGGTGGGAAATCACTGCTCACTTCTGAGATGTGGTTGTGCAAGTTATTTGTGTAGCGTGCAACGTCGTCATGAACTGACGCCTTCAAACAGAGGTTGATAGTCGGTGCCCGACGGATGGCAATTTCGATTTCGGCAGTGCTGCAGGAATTCGGCTTCACACGTTCAACCGTGTGCTGGTGTATCGTCAATGGTTGAATGAAGATGTCGCAGTCCGCGCAAGACGAACTCCCGGCCGTCGAGCCAGTCTCGATGTCCGTGACCGGCGACATCAGAGACGGATCGTAAATAGTGACAGAAGGGCAAGAGAGCGACAGATCGCGGCTCAGTCCAATACAGGATGTGCTCCATGGGGTATGGGAGCCGGCGGCAGACACGGGTGCCAATTTGTCGCCACCAGCAGGGATGGACACTGGAACAATACTGTAGTCCGCAGCTCGTGGTCTAGTCGCTAGCGTTGCTGCCTGTGGATCACTGGGTCAGGGGTTCGATTCCCGACCGGGTTGGAGACTTTCTCTACTCAGGGACTGAGTATCTGCGTTGTCCTCATTATTTCATCATCAACATCATCTTCTTCATCATTCTTGACAGTGGCTATATTGGATTGTGTAAAAACTGGGACGCTGTACAGGCGCTGATGACCACGCAGTTGAGCGCCCCACAAACCAAACATCATCAACTATGGTGTAACGTGATATGCTCGGACGAATCACAATTTCAACTGCACCATACCGATGGGAACCACCGGGTGTGGCGCAGACAACACGAAACCATGGATCCTGCCTGCCGGGAAGGTGTGCTCCGAGGCAGTGGTGTCACTGTTATGGTCTGGGGTACATTTTCCTGGTACTGAATGGGCCCTCTAGTTGGTCCAGAAGGGACACTGAATGGTCCACGGTGTGTTTAGTTGCTCGGGGACCATTTCCGCCCATTTGTGGCCTTCCTTCAGTGTTTCAAGATAATAACGCGCCGACACATTGTAAGACGTGTATATTTCTATTGTCTATTGTCAAACCACAATTTACGAAACATGTTAATATTTTATTAATAGGATTAAGTAGGAATAATTAATATTTGTCATTTTGGAAATAATTGTGCTAGCAGGGAATGTCTGCACCAAAGTATTGTTGGCAAGAGAGACCGCACATTGATGTAATTTTAAAAAGGGCGGGAGAGACCGCGTATGGATACATTTTAAGAAAAGAGCGGGAGAGACCGCGCATTGGTACATTTTGTAATGGTAGCAGGGATTGTCTGCACCAGAAAGCATTGTTGGCAGGAGACATCGCACTTTAGCGTTGGTAGGAAGTCAGTAGTAAGCGAGATGTGAAGCGAGTCGGTAGCAGATCTGAAGCGAGAGGTTGAGAGGAGCGGTGTGCCTGCCAGCCACCAGCTATGATTCACAAGAGATTATAAAGAGATGTACAGAAACATCAGCTAACTATTATCGTAAGAGGAACTAATATTATTGAATTATTTTTTTGAGAAACTCAAGACTACTGAAGGTATGTTTGGGCAATGCTAGTTGTAAGATTATTGTAAAAAGTAAGTCCCATTTGAACGTTTGTAAAATCATTTCATTCAGAATATAATAAATTTTTGCCAGCAATATTGCATTACTGATTATAATCCATCCCAAAAACCATCAACGTATAACTTTGCAAAATTTTATTGTTGTCAAGAAAGAGTAACTATGAATTACGTAACTTCAGTCAAATTAATTAAAGAGTAACGTCAGCTTTGGTAATAAATACAGCCACTTATTATGACAGCCCACCAGCAGCTAATAGAGTATAGTAAACCAGAGTAAGTATATTCATGTCGCAGTTCGATGTAGCAGTCAGATGGCGATCCAGTAACAGTAAAAAAGGTGAGCAACAGTTTTGGGTTATTGCAGGTAACGACTGAGGGCCACGACGACGACACATTCTATGCTTCGTCGAAATAATCAAAAAATCACTTTTAATAAGCAGCATTTAAATTTGTATGTGAAGATTGAGAAAGATAATTAATTTCAAAGGGAAGATTTCACTTGCTATTATTAAGCAAGAGATAGGAATCCAAAGGGAAGGTTTCATAGGTTATGGTAACAGGGAAGGTTGCGTAACACAAAAGAGAGATAGAGGAGACGGGAAGGTTTCAACGTCACTCCCATGTCGCCTGTCAATGGTTCCAGAAACATGCATGGGAGATCCAAAGACTGCGATGGCCACCCCAGAGCACAGATTTGAGCCTCATCTTGGTGTAACAGTATGCAGGCTCCGTGGCATGAATCTTACACCCACCAACAGCCAAGGGCTGGCTGCTCCTCCGGAAACGACTTGGTGTCAGCTGCTTCCAGACGAGTACCAAGGAGTTGCAGACTCACTAGCAAGGCGTCTCATCGCATTCTGCCGACCCAGAGGAGGCACCATGCGATATTAGGTGCCTTTCCGGCGAAATTTGCTACACCAGTGCGCATGTAGAAAACAGCGGCAAGAGGCCGAAGTGGCCGAGCGGTTCTAGGCGCTACATTCTGGCACCGCGAAACCGCTACGGTCGCAGGTTCGAATCCTGCCTCGGGCATGGATGTGTGAGATGTCCGTAAGTTAGTTCGGTTTACGTAGTTCTAAGTCTAGGGGACTGATGACCTCAGGTGTTAAGTCCCATAGTGCTTAGAGCCATATTTGAACAGCGGCAAGACTTGGGAGTGGAACCACAGGTGACGGTGCCCGGGCAGATAGTGCCTGGGGCTGGACGACCAGCGCTGATGGGTAGGTTGTCCACACATGTGTCAACAGGGGCGCACACGTCACTGGCGCTGATGGCTGCCGGTTGGACCTTAACCCGATCCCTGCGCACCCACACACAGAGCAGGGGATCGGCCGCCCTTCTCCCCCATACGTGTGTGTGTGTGTGGGTGTGTGTTGTGCGTGTCACCAGACCCCGCTCAGCTCGCCGTTAATTGCCAGTACGCGGGAGCCTTAGAGAGCGGGCAGGCAGAGCGCGTGTGATTCACCCTGGACTATATGCCGCTCCCACCCTCCCGGAGCACTCCAGTGCAGACGCGGTGCAGCTGAGGTCGTGAAGTGTCGCCTGCATGTGATGTATCGACCTCTATACTAAGATTCCTACACAGAAGAAACGTACAATACGCTAAACATTTTCTGTGCACCTTGTTCCTTATGTCTTCCATTTATGCGCTTCCGCAGACTGCTATCATCAGATCAATAACTGAAAGAACCAGCAGAGCGTCTGACGGTCACATACCACATTACCTACATACCCCTCCATGTATGAAACAGCTTACAACGTGTGATTACTTTACCAGCGAGTTTATTTCGCAATTATTTGATGAGCATCTAAGCTTGAAAATGATTATAAAAGTTTTGCAATTATGTTTAAAGTTCGTTGGAAATTGCTATCCGTTCTTATTTTGAAACAGTTGATTACGACACGAGGGTGAGTCAGATGACGACCTTAAATGTGTAATAACAAATAAAAAATTTTCTACCGGGCGAAAAGTATTTAAACCGACAAACTCTGGGAGTTCCCTAATGTCACTTTTTCCTATGACGATTATTTAAACCGGTCGAGGCCGTATTACGATCTTCAGTTGTAGGCAACTGCTGTTCACCAGTGTAGTAGTGCATTATCTCTGTTTACTCACCTGGAGTGAGTACCATGATATGGTTGGCGCGTACTATGTAGCGCACCACAACGGACGAGCTGCACAGCGGGTTTATCAACAACAGTATCCTAATCGCCGCATCCCCCGTATCATACGACCTTTGCTGCTGTGTACCGACGTCTGCGTGAGACCGGGTCATTTAGCAAATTACCTGGACAGCGACGCCGTCGCACGGTAACAACGCTGCAATTTGAGGAAGCTGTCTTGCAGCATGTGGAGCGGGATCCTTCAATCAGCACTCGTGCAATTGCACGTGACATGGGGACGAATCGGACGAATGTAAGAACAGTCCTTCGAGAGCAGTTGTTACGTCCATTTCACTTACAGTGTGTCCACAAGCTGGAACCAGTTGATTATCCACCCAGAGCACAGTTTTCGCAGTAGTACCTGCAACAGCTTCAAATGCATCCTACATTGCCATCCTCTTTGTTGTTTACGGATGAAGCAACGTTCGGACGTGATGGAGTCTTCAACATGCACAATTCGCATGTTTGGAGTGAGGATAACCTACATGGCACAGTTACTAGCGCTCAACTGCGGTTCTTCGTTATTGTGTGGGTCGGTGTTGTTGGGGATTGTTTAATTGGGCCGTATTTGCTACCTAGGCCATTGAATGGCAGGCACTATTACAATTTTCTCGCCAGAGCATTGCCAGAATTGCTGGAAGACGTCCCGCTCCCTACAAGACAACGCATGTGGTTCCAACATGACGCGGCGCCGGCACATTTCAGTCGTCGTGTGCGTCGATTCCTGGACCGACGGATCACAGAAACGTGGATTTGCAGAGGTGGCCCTGTACCATGGCCTGCTCGATCCGCAGATATGTTCCCTCTGGACTTTGTGTCGGGACAGATGCGCAACCTTGTTTACGCAACTCCTGTTGCGTCAGAAGAGGATCTGGTTGCCCGGATAGTAGCAGCAGCAGGAATAATTCAGGATACTCCTGGGGTTGTTGCCCATGTCAGTCAGAACATGATCCGACGCTGTAACCTTTGTTTACGTGTCAATGGAGGCATTTTTGAAAATCTACTGTAATTGAAATTGGGTTGTGTTAATGTGTTGTCTCTTGGTCATAAAAAAATGTAAAAGTGTTTGTTGGTTTAATTAATTGACCTCTACCGGTTTAAATAATCCTCATAGGAAAAAATGATATTAAGGAAAAATATTTGTTTTGATGTGCCCTACAACCTCCCAGTGTTTGTCGGTTTAAATACTTTTCACCCTGTATAAGTTGGTAAACGTGCTACAAACAGCGTGCAGAATGGCCTGCAGGTGACAGCGTAGTACAGATGCACACATGCCGTCGCAGTATCAGTAGAAAGATGGCTACCCCACTTACGACTTGCACCAGGGAAGGACAGCCTTCTGTTATTCGGTGCCGGCCGCGGTGGTCTCGCGGTTCTAGGCGCTCAGTCCGGAACCGTGCGACTGCTACGGTCGCAGGTTCGAATCCTGCCTCGGGCATGGATGTGTGTGATGTCCTTAGGTTAGTTAGGTTTAAGTAGTTCTAAGTTCTAGGGGACTGATGAGCACAGATGTAAAGTCCCATAGTGCTCAGAGCCATTTTTTTGTTATTCGGTTTTCGCGTAGTGAAGGTATGAAACCTATTGAAATTTATCGACGAATGAAGGTTAAGTACGGTTATGTGTGTCTGTCACAGCAGCAAGTCTAAGGATGGTGTGACTTCCGTGGAAGATGCTCCTCGTCCAGGACAGGCACAACGAGTTGTGACTCCACAGAACATTGCAGCAGTTGAAGTCATGGTGAAGGAAAACCACTGAATGACATTGCAGCATGTTTACAAATTAGTCATGGGTGAGCACACCACATTGTGCATGATGTGCTCCAGTTTCACGAAGTGTCTGCAAGATGGGTGCCACGGCAGCTGACTGCTGAAATGAGAGAACGACGTCTTGATGCTCGAGAAGAACTTCTTCGCCGCTTTGAACGAGAAGGTGATGGCTTCCTTGCAAGAATCGTTACTGGGGACGAAATCTGGGTTCACTTCCACCAACCGGAAATGAAGAGAGCGAGCAAGGAATGGCGCCATTTCTCACCACCAAAACCAAAGAAGTTTCGAACAGAACCATCAGCAGGGAAGGTTATGCTGACACTCTTTTGGGTCGAAAAAGGCGTCATTTTGGAGCATTACATGCCTAGAGAGACCACCGTCACCAGTGCATCATACACAGATCTCCTAAAAAATCATATGCGGTTGCAATCGAATCAAAGCGACGTGGATTGCTGTCAGCAGGTGTCCTTTTCCAACATGACAATGCTCAATATACCAATCTGTATATTGAGCAAGCAGTAAAGGAAACAAAAGAAAAATTCGAAGTAGGTATTAAAATCCATGGAGAAGAAATAAAAACTTTGAGGTTCGCCGATGACATTGTAATTCTGTCAGAGACAGTAAAGGACTTGGAAGAACAATTGAATGGAATGGACAGTGTCTTGAAAGGAGGATATAACATCAACAAAAGCAAAACGAGGATAATGGAATGTAGTCGAATTAAGTCGGGTGGTGCTGAGGGAATTAGATTAGGAAATGAGACACTTGAAGTAGTAAAGGAGTATTGCTATTTGGGGAGAAAAATAACTGATGATGGTCGAAGTAGAGAGGATATAAAATGTAGACTGGCAATGGCAAGGAAAGCATTTCTGAAGAAGAGAAATTTGTTAACATCTAATATAGATGTAAGTGACAGGAAGTCGTTTCTGATAATATTTGTATGGAGTGTAGCCATGTATGGAAGTGAAACATGGACGATAAATAGTTTGGACAAGAAGAGAATAGAAGCTTTCGAAATGTGGTGCTACAGAATAATGCTGAAGATTAGATGGGTAGATCACCTAACTAATGAGGAAGTATTGAATAGGATTGGGGAGAAGAGAAGTTTGTGGCACAACTTGACCAGAAGAAGGGATTAGACATCTTAACGAGAAGGTTTCGACAGCATTCCAAATATTTAAATTCGGTCGATAATTACACGAAATATTGAAAATCACATAGTTGTTGCTCCTGGGAGCTGTTAGCCTGGAAAGCTGCACAAGTCACACCAACAGCCAAGGAAGGAAACAGGAGTAATCCGCTCAGTTACAGACCCATATCACTAACGTCGATTTGCAGTAGGATTTTGGAACGTATGCTGTGTTCCATCTTTATGAGTTACGTCGACGAAAGCGACTTGTTGACAAACAGGCAACACCGATTCAGAAAATATCATTCCTGTAAAACACACAAGCGTCTGATAATCAAATTTAGTGCCTGTGGAGAATAGTCTCAGTTCTGCGACTTGATTCATTTCCCGTAAGAATGGTTACAGTTCCTAATAATTGACAGAAACTCATCGAGTAAAATAGAAGTAATAGCTCGCGTTCCCCAAGGTAGTGTTACAGGTCCACTGCTGTTCCTGATCTATATAAAGGATTTACAAGACAATTTGAACAGCCCTATTAGGTTGTTTGCAGACGATGTTGTCATTTACCGTCTCCTGCAGTCATCAGATCATGAAAACAAATTTCAAAACGATTTAGACAAGATCAGGATCTTGTTCGAAGACTTAATACTGCCATTTTTACTATTCGAACGGTATCTGACGTGAGTGATCGTTCGACACGAAAATTTGTCTGCTTATTTTCATTCGCTTATGTCGTATGGTATTATATTTTGGGGTAACTGTTAGGGATATTTTTGGCTCAGAAATAGTATTTTGTAGGCTACCTCATTTGCCAATGAACTACATTTCCTTAGGATTCTTCCAATGAATCTCACTGTGGCATTTACCTTACCGACTATTAATTTTATGTGGTCGTTCCACTTAAGATCGCTCCGTACGCATAGGACAATGTGGGGGAATTTGGTGCACCTAAGGCGTTTTGACTATAACCTGTACTCTATAATACCTAGAGGGTATTAGCCGCATGTATTTACCGTAATGTATCTTAAGACCACAGATACATAGCTACACGTTTCAGAAGAAAACTGGTATTTATGACACCACTGCACTGCGTCATTTTACCCGAAATACAGGGTAAAATGACGCATTGCAATGGGGTAATTTTGCGTGAGGAATGGTATGACATATTTAATTCCAGAAATCTTATGATGCAAAATATATGTATGATATGTTATGTTCATTAAACAAAACACTGAACAACATATGAGTAATTAAGACCTTCTTGGCGAATATCAATGATGAAGCCTTCTCGGGTCATCAGCCGAGTCAAGGCGCCGCTCTCAGGCAACGTTTCAATAAGTTTCCTACTTGTCATCTTCGCCTGAAGATGACAAGTTGTCGCAGAACGCGGCCTTGACTCTGCAGATGACGCGAAGAGACTTTAGCAACTGAATAACATAATTTACCTAAAGAAAATAACGATAATATCGGCTTAATTAACTGCGGAATAGATACAAAACAATATATTAGTTTTCTTATAAAATAGTGACGAAAACTAAGAAGAAGGAAGACTCAAGTATAGGCGAATACAGTAGCTGGTCTCTTGCATATATGAGAACAACTAAGGCTTCTTCAGACAGGAGTCACAGTTGTATGTTACAGGAGTGTGCCACCAACTGCATCCAGAACGAGGCAAAAAAGCACAAGAAATACACCGGTATCATTCCTCTCCATCTTTGCTGGATTCACCACATACTATGCCTCTGGTACATTCTGCTGGATGGCGTTCTTTCTAATAAAAATCCCATTATGAACAGCACTGACGATATTTTTTAATTTACCCGCCGTCCAGGAAGCCCTCTCTGTTTTACCGGCATCTGAACAGAGGAACCTATTCCTGCAAAAGTGACGCACCATGTTATTTTGACGTTCACTGAGTATACATTAACTTATCTCATTTAGCTTCCTACTTCCATTAGTGCGAAACTGAAGTGGGGTAAAATGACGCACTCGGCCTCTGTGCTTCAGATGATACTAACAAGCATGTCTTATATAAAACTGTAGCTCCACACTCGCGGTTTGCTTAAGAGATATAAACCGAGCGAGGTGGCGCAGTGGTTAGCACACTGCACTCGCATTCGGGAGGACGACGGTTCAATCCCGCGTCCGGCCATCCTGATTTAGGTTTACCGTGATTTCCCTAAATCGTTACAGGCAAATGCCGGGATGGTTCCTTTGAAAGGACACGGCCCACTTCCTTCCCCTTCCTTCCCTAACCTGATGAGACCGATGACCTCGCTGTCTGCTCTCCTCCCCCACAACAACCCAACCTTACGAGAAATAAAACTTATACAATCATCAGTGTTAAGATGCAGAGATAGGCATAATGACAAAACTTATACTTTAACGTAACAGAAGATGGCTTACCTCCTACAAACTAGACGTGAAATATTAGAAGAAACAAAGACAAAACACACTCTTGCTTCTTGCGCAGACAAGCGGCAGTAAAGGTTTCCGCATTCAGTAGGCTTATTTCTACAACTGAGCACCAATTGGAAGCACGGTTCAGATAAGACTAGCTCTCAAAGACATACTGACATGTATCGTTTAAAGAGGGGAAACCACATTAGGAGGCTGTTTGACACTGGTCTTTTGGGAATTCTTTTGGGTGGGAGGAATTAATTTAAATTTAATCAAATTTTGACATCATTTTATTCATATTTAGAACAGTTTTTGTTACATTTTTTAAAATAATTTCAGCTAAAAATAACAAAGATACGCTGTGATGTCCGCTGAAGATTGTGAGTATAGTTCTCCAATTGCGAGCAGTGTAGCCATGCAAAAGGTTTTGATATTACATTAATAACTTATTATCTATGAATATGAATGCAGGTGAAAATAATGCCAATTAAATTTTTACAGGCGTTGGAACAATTTCCTTTTTACGATTTTTCTCTAATTATGCAAAGAAAAATACCCTTAAAATCATAATATCATATGTCCGCAGCTCGTGGTCGTGCGGTAGCGTTCTCGCTTCCCGCGCCCGGTTTCCCGGGTTCGATTCCCGGCGGGGTCAGGGATTTTCTCTGTCTCGTGATGACTGGGTGTTGTGTGATGTCCTTAGATTAGTTAGGTTTAAGTAGTTCTAAGTTCTAGGGGACTGATGACCATAGCTGTTAAGTCCCATAGTGCTCTGAGCCATTTGAGCCATAATATCATGTCACAAGTTGGTTCATATAATTCGTATTCTTTTGAAGAATCATACTATCAATTTTGATAATGATCGGTTCTAAACTTTTTGAGTTAGACTGCACAAAAATGTGAAAAAGGTTAAAGGCGTCTGAAAAATAACTTCTCGGAAACGAGAAATTCGAGGAAGTTAATGTAAAATGCTTACCGATTAATCTGCGATTCCAGCACTATATAGTAATCCTCCTTTCCTCATAGGCTTCGTTTTGCGCTTGCAGCAGTGCTTTCCGACCTTTCTTCGATTCCAATGAACTACGTCGATTCTGCCGGCCCACGCGCTGGTTATCCATTTTTTCGGCATAATTGAAGCTTTGCGTGCCTACTGCAATTCCTGCCTCGCTCACGACCATCTGAAGGGATGAAGTTCCTTCACTGAACATGCCCGCTGCTAAATACGGGCCAATTCAATGGCTTTTAGCCCGGAGTGCAAGTGTTTAGAAGCTAATCGCCAAATAGCGGAATTAAAACTTTCATTCGCATTTTGTGTGTGGCCACCTAAACATCTCTCCAGCAATTCATCCCTTGATAAATCTTCATATATTGGAAGAATTTCATTCTGTAGGTCTATGCTCATAAAATATAAACGAATGCGAATTTCGCTTTGAAATTTTGACAGCGTAATCTTGGATACTTAAGCTAACGTTTTATGCAATTAGAAAAGTAGGATTCTCCTTCTTAACCCGCTGCACTAAATTCACCAACTCTCCTATTCTCGTTGATATTTGCAGTGATTGACATGGAATGGAGTAATCATACTGTAACGGGTCTTTCCGCCAGTGCGTTCGCAGTGCAGTAGATTTGTTTATGTTGAGGGTCAGCTGCCACTCGCTGCACCACGCGTCGTTCGTCTGCAAGTCTTCCTGGATTTCTGTATAATTTTCTACTTTTTTGACTGAAACGTCCCCTTTTGAAAAAATTATGCATGACTGTGCTTAAAATGACATACAATATTTTTTTAGCGCAACGCAATCTTTCAATAATCCCTACAAAAGAATGGCCCTGACTAACAATAACGTATACCTTTCACAAATCACTTACCTCACAGAAATCTTCGTTACTCGAACTACTGCAATACAGCGAGCGCCACTACTGCCAGCTCAATAGTGTTCAAAAGTCATAATATACATAGCGGTTCATGACATCCAGTCTTACAAATTTCAAAACTCCGCCATTTCTCTCCCCACATCCACCACTGCTGGCGGCTCACCTCCAACTGCGCAACGCTACGCGCTGTTGAAAGCCAACTGCCCAACACTACAATGGCGAATATTACAACAATGGAAACCAGCCACAGACTGTTTAGTTTTTTTATTGGTAACGCCACTTAGCGCTCTTTATGAAAATCACTGGCTGTGCTGCGTGCAGTCTGTGGCTAGTTTTCATTGTTGTCTGCCATTGTAGTGTTGGGCAGTTGGCTGTTAACAGCGCGTAGCATTGCGCAGTTGGAGGTGAGCCGCCAGCAGTGGTGGATGTGGGGAGAGAAATGGCGGAGTTTTGAAATTTGTAAGACTGGATGTCATGAACTGCTATGTATATTATGATTTTTCAGCACTATTAAGCTGGCAATAGTGACGCTCGCTGTATTGCAGTAGTTCGAGTAACGAAGATTTTTGTGAGGTAAGTGATTTGTGAAAGGTATAGGTTAATGTTAGTCAGGGCCATTCTTTTGTAGGGATTTCTGAAAGTCTGATTGCGTTGCGCTAAAATAATATTGTATGTCAGTTTAAGCACAGTCATGTATAATTTTTCAAAAGGGGACGTTTCATGACGTCTCTCTATTGTCCAGCAACATCCACGAAACGCCTAATGGAACCTGCAATGTTATCTACTAGGTCATTTATGTATACTCTGGTAAGTTATAGTCCTGTAATTATACTGGGGGCACGCACAAAGTTACTTTTACGCCTGAAGACTTTTGTCTGTTGAGAATGATGTCCTGTGTTCTGTCTGCTAGAAACTCTTTGAGCCGTGCTCACTCCGATCTATGCGTTTCCTTGAACTTGGCTGTCTATCCGTGTTTGCTTTCCCGCCGTTGTTGTGGTTATGGCTGGCTCTGAGCACTATGGGACTTAACATCTGAGGTCATTAGTCCCCTACAACTTAGAACTAGTTAAACCTAGCTAACCTAAGGACATCACAAACAGCCATGCCCGAGGCAGGATTCGAACCTGCGACCGTAGCGGTCTTGCGGTTCCAGACTGCAGCGCCTTTAACCGCACGGCCACTTCGGCCGGCCTGTTGTGGTTATGCCGTGGTTCTTCCTCCTTCTACGTGTGGCAGCAGCGTTGTGTATCGATATTTGCACCGTGCACCATCTTTGGTCTTGTGCATATAGTTTCCGACCAGGGGGTGTGCGGGTAGTCGGTCGGTTGTTGCGGACCAGGGAAGTTATCTCTCTGTGTGGTGCAGTCGGCTGGGTCCGCTGGCGGTCCCTGCGCAGTGTCGGAGCGTGGTTGGGCTGTCTGATCGCTACGAGCTTCGTGGTTCACCGACCCAGGACGTCATACTTGAGTAGTGGTTTTAACTACCCAAGCCACGTCCGTTCATATTGTGTCGTTCGTTTCGGTGGTTCACTGTTGGGGAGGTTTCCCTGTGAGCAACACCGAGTGTTTTTAGTGGTGAAATCGAGCCGCCGTGTGGTGGAGTTACCTATATTGGTCCACTACAATTCAAGTGCACCACAGGAATTTTCTGTCTTGTGGGTGTTAATGTTCTGGTTACCTGCCCTGGCCACTGACGTAAATTCAGCAGTGTTCTTTTCTGGTGGAGGTAACTACATTACCTTATTTCAAATTCAAGTTTACCAGCGGAATTTTCTGCCTTGTGGCCGTTAGTGTTCCGGTTACCTGCCCTGGCCACTAACGTTATTTCAGGCAGTTGTCGCTGTCCAACATGGTGTGTAGTTTTGACAGCTTAATACATATTTCACTGTGGATAACCACGTCCGCAACAGCTTGGTCTTTGAGATTTCATGTAACGATTGGTGGCTAGCAAGTCGTTTGGTCAGTCAGTCCGTGACTGTCTCTTGGTTGGGTTACCGAGAGATCAAGTGCAGTTGGGCGCACCACCTGTCTCACCTATGTGAAGGTTAATATGTTTCGAGGGCAGGCCCACCCCACGCCTTCTGGAGGCTGAGTGCCGTTGTCTATACTGTCCTTTCCATGGGTGTTTAATGGTCTGTTGGTAAGCTATTATAGCCAGTGCTTTAAAGGAAAAAAATTTTTGGTGTTTTATGTAAACTAAGGGCCTTCAGCCCATTTAAGTAAATTTGAATTCCAGCAAGTGGATATTATGCAGAAACTTACTGTTGTTGTGCTATCTTTTCATTTAGTGCACTGTCAGCCACTTAAAGGTTTAAGGTATTTTGAATTTTTGGAAAATGAATTGTGGGCCTTCAGCCGCTTAAAACCTTATTCTTAAATTTAGTTATTGTCGTTGCCCTTCCTTTTCATTTAGTGTGCTTTAGGCCACTTAAAACTTCAAGGTTTAAGCTATTTTGTAAATTTTTGGAAAATCAACTGTGGGCCTTCAGCCGCTTAAAGCCTTATTCCTAAAATTTACATTGTGCCCTTTTGCCTTAAAAGATTATGGTAATATAGTTTAAAATTTTGAAATTTAATTATGGCCTTCAGTCTTTGGTATTGGACCTTGCTTATATTTCTTCTATCCACTTTTGCTTTGAGTCTTTCAGCCTAGCTGAGATACATACATATATATATATATTTTAATTATTTTATTTGCAATTTTAACTGCATGTCTTCAGTCACTTGAAATATGTCTTGTTGATTTTTAAGATTTCTTGTTTGGAGGTCTTCAGCGGTGAAAGAATTGGATTTTGGAACTCGTAGTTGAAAAGGATCGCCGGTCGGAGTGGCCGAGCGGTTCTTGGCGCTTCAGTCTGGAACCGCACGACCGCTACGGTCGCAGGTTCGAATCCTGCCTCGGGCATGGATGTGTGTGTTGTCCTTAGGTTAGTTAGGTTTAAGTAGTTCTAAGTTATAGGGTACTGATGACCTCAGATGGTAAGTCCCATAGTGCTCAGAGCCATTTGAACCATTTTTGAAAAGGTTCGGCAATGTGCCGTTTTGGTTTAAATGCGTTATTACATTGCACTAAATTACAATTTTGAAGTGAAACTGACCGCCACCTTATTTGGACCATTCCACAATCCTCATCACCTGCTCTGCCCTGCGGGTTTAGCGGTCGTATCACTCTTCAGTCCAGTCAAGTAGTTGCTCTGATGTTCCGTACGCTCGTACTTTGTCCATTAGGCGGCAGTGCGGAACTGCAGCGAAAGCCTTCCGGAAGTCAAGGAGCACGCCGTCTACCTGGGCGCCTGCATCTACCGTCTTCTGGGTCCCGTGGACGGGCAGAGCGAGCTGGCTTTACAGGATCATTGTTTACAGAGCCCATCTAGATACCTGCAGAAGTGAGTTTCAGTCTCCATAAATGTCATAATAGGCAAGAATGATAACATGCTTCATATTTCAGATTCTACAACTGACCTATGTCAGAGATAGACCTTAAGTTTTCCACCTCTGTTCTGTTGTGTCTAAGAATCCTGCCTATTCGGTTCACTAGACAGACAACTCGTATTAATGAGATGTGTTTCAATAAGGCACGATACAATATTTAACTTTGGTAATTCCACAGATGTGTCCAAAGCAAAGGGCGACATACGAAATATTGTAGTCTTTGCAGCGACTGCTCATCTCTGACAAAAACCTGTCCTGAACTGTTATCGGAGTTACTATCACTGGTGCTGCTATCCAGGTCGTTAATCTTGAAGCTGCTACTGAAATGGATCCCACCAATCAGGCGCGGCGCTTATGTCCTCTACACCTAGGGGCAGCTGCTGTCGCGTTGTCGTCTTGGAAGGGAGGTCGGCCAGCCTGTGATTGGCTGACATCTTCTCACAGCCTTCTCTTCTTTGTCGTTCCCGACTGGCGTGCCGCACCTGACTGTACGCCGTAACACGTTCGACCCCCATTCTTGAAAAAGGGGGTGACCTGTGCCATTTTTCAACTAATAGGAAACCTTCGCTTCTCTAGAGACCTGCTTCTCCACCTGCTGCTACAAGAGTGGCAAGTCATTTCGTGTATCCTATATACAGGTCTACTGGTGGCACATCAAATCCAGTGGAATTTCACCTATTGAGCTATTCCAGTCGCTTTTCCATCCCGTTGTTGTTGTGGTCTTCAGTCCAGAGACTGGTTTGATGCAGCTCTCCATGCTACTCTATCCTGTGCAAGATTCATCATCTCCCAGTACCTACTGCAACCTACACCCTTCTGAATCGGCTTAGTGTATTCACCTCTTGGTCTCCCTCTACGATTTTTACCCTCCACGCTGCCCTCCAATACTAAATTGGTGATCCCTTGATGCCTCAGAACATGTCCTACCAACCGATCCCTTCTTCTAGTCAAGTTGTGGCACAAACTTCTCTTCTCCCCAATTCTGTTCAATACCTCCTCATTAGTTATGTGTTCTACCCATCTAATCTTCAGCATTCTTCTGTAGCACCACATTTCGAAAGCTTCTATTCTCTTCTTGTCTAAACTATTTATCGTCCATGTTTCACTTCCATACATGGCTACACTTTATACAAATACTTGCAGAAACGACTTCCTGACACTTAAATCTATACTCGATATTAACACATATCTCTTCTTCAGAAACGCTTTCCTTGCCATTGCCAGTCTACATTTTATATCCTCTCTACTTCGACCATCATCAGTTATTTTGCTCCCCAAATAGCAAAACTCCTTTACTACTTTAAGTGTCTCACTTCCTAATCTAATTCCCTCAGCATTACCCGACTTAATTCGACTACATTCCATTATCCTCGTTTTGCTTTTGTTGATGTTCATCTTATATCCTCCTTTCAAGATACTATCCATTCCGTTCAACTGCTCTTCCAAGTCCTTTGCTGTCTCTGACAGAATTACAATGTCATCGGCGAACCTCAAAGTTTTTATTTCTTCTCCATGGATTTTAATACCTACTCCGAATTTTTCTTTTGTTTCCTTTCCATCCTATGGTCACTTATTTTCCTGACTTTTTGTTTTTCGTGCGACCATTTATAGGAGGAACCACAATGCGATCTTCCTCTGTTAATAATTTTTCAAAAAAAATTGAGTTTTGCATCCTCCGTTTCAGTGCCATTATGGTTACAGAGTGTTTCGACAGATGAGTTCGATCCGTTTACTTATTTAGCGTTAAGACCACAACTTTATAGCATCTTCTGTCAAGTCTGTAGATGCCGCAGATACGCAGTTATATATCAAATAAGACGCAAAGGGATTAAAGACAGTAGCTGCCAGTGAGCATCCTTTTATATCAGTAGGTCTAGTTGAAAATTTGTGCCACACCGGGATTCGAACCCTGGTCTCCCGCTCATGGACCATATGCGCTGGCGACTACGCCATCCGGACACAGTGGTCTGCACAAGCGCACGGACTACGCTAGCACCTCTTCCGTTAGACCCGAACTGACGGTCTATACCACACGCTACTGATGTAGTGCCCCACCTCATTACTCGTGGCATCTGGACCATTTCCGCAAGAGTTCGAGTTTGGTGTGCATCCGCACTGAATGTATCATTGGCCGTCAGCGATTTAATTATATACGTGGTTTCCGCTTTTGCAGACATGTCCGAAAAACCCGAATTAGAATCTCGGTCCGGACGGATTTTAAATCTGCCCCTTTCATATTCACTAAATGGCCAAAGAAATCGGTATAGGCATGCATATTCAAATACAGAGGTATATAAACGGGCATAATAAGGCGTTACGATCGGCAACATATATATAAGACATCAAATGTCTGGCGCAGTTGTCAGACCGGTTACTGCTGCTACATGGCACGCATCATGATATATGTGACTTAGAACGTGGTGTTCTAATCGGCGCACGAGCGATGGGACACTGCATCTCTGAGGCAGCGATGAAGTGGGGGTCTTCATGTACGACCATTTCAAGAGTCTACCGTGAATGTCAAGAATCCGGTAAAACATGAAATCTCCGACATCGCTGCGGCCGGAGAAAGATCCTGCAAGCACGGGACCAACGACTACTCAAGAGAATCGTTCAATGTGACGGAAGTCCAACCCTCCCGCAAATTGCTTGAGATTTCAATGCTGGGAAATCAAGAAGTGCCAGCGTGCGAACTATTCAACGAAACATCATCGATATGGGCTTTCGGAACCAAAGGACTACTCTTGTACTCTTGATGACTCACGGCACTAAGCTTTACACCTCGCCTGGGCCTGTCAGCATCGACATTGGACTATTGGTGACTGGAAACATGTTGCCTGGTGGAACGAGTTGCGTTTCAAATTGTATCGAACGGATGGACACGTGCGGGTGTGGGTACAACCTCATGAATCCGAATGTCAGTAGGGGACCGTTCATGCTGGTGGAGGCTATGTTATGGTTTGGGGCGTGTGCAGTTGGAGCGATATGGGACCCCTGGTGACACGCACGTAAGCATCCTGTCTGATCACCTGTAGCCATTCATATGCACTGTGCATTCCGACGGACTGGGGAAATTCCAGGAGGACAATGCGGCACCCGACGAGTCCAGAATTGCTACAGAGAGGCTCCAGGAACACTCCTTAGAGTCTAAACACTTCCGCTGGCCGCCAAATTCCTCAGATATGTAGATTATTATCCATATCTGGCATGCCTTGCACATTCGGGAGAACGACGGTTCAATCCCGCATTTGGCCGTCCTGATTTAGGTTTTCCGTGATTTCCCTAAATCGCTCCAGGCAAATGCCGGGATGGTTCCTTTGAAAGGGCATGGCCGACTTCCTTCCCCATCATTCCGTAATTCCGATGAGACCGATGATCTCGCTGTCTGGTGTCCTCCCCCCAAGCAACCCAACCAACCATGCCGTGCAGCGTGCTGTGCAGAGGAGATATCGTGCCTCTCTTAGTCTTACGGATTCATGCACAGCCCTGCAAGATTGCTGGTGTGAGTTCCCTCCAGCATTACTTCAGACATTAGTCAAGTCGATGCCACGTCGTGTTGTGGCCCTTCTGGGTGCTCGGAGGGAACCTACACGATATTAGGCAGGTGTATCAGTTTGTTTAGATCTTCAGTGTAAATCAATGCCCACTGGCAGGCGATGCCTTCATTTCTTTTGTGTCTTGGTTCACAGTGGGTGCAGATTCAAAATGGGGAGGGATCGAAACACCCCGCACGTAAGACCACCTCTCAAAAATGCCTAAGAAAAAGTGGAATGTGACTTGTATCCATGCGCGGCACGAGTAAATAAGTCGAAGCGAGAAACATCAATCCGTGTCACTGTTATTGTTGGAAGTGGGCGAATGCTGGCAGTCGAGGCTGTAGCGCGGGCGGCAGCTGACGTCCCTATGTGCTCCTGACTTGCAGACAGTAGGCAGGGAGGAAAGGCGCGGCTCCAGGCGTGTGTAACGCTGAAGACTTCGGCCACCTAGGCACGTGTGTGTACCGGAGAGCGGCATCTGGCCGGCCTGCAGCAGGGGGGGGTATGAGTCACCTCGGTGCCAGCAGTCCTTATGGCGGAGCTGCGGGAGAGATTGGCTGCAGAGAGGGAGGGGTCTGGCCGTGCCTGCCTGCCGTGCACCTGCTGCGCGGCGCGCTGCGGTGTGTGGCGGAGGGTGGTGGGCGGTGGGCCCGTAATTGGAGGCCGGAGAGGCCGCGATGAGGGACTCGCCGGCCGCCAATGGGCTCCTTCCGGCCGAGGGGGGCGCTGCCGGCGACTTATCGATCACGTGTGCGCCCGGCAGGGCACGCGATCCATTGTGTGCGCCGCGCACTGCGTGCCCGAGGACGGCGATCGGCGATGCACTCACGTGGACCACCAGCGTGGCGGCAACTAGGGGCCGGGCTCTGCTAGTCCGCGAAAACTCAAGAAAAGCGTTGTAGCGACAACTTGCTCGTCAATTCTCGTATCCGTTCCTGCTGTGCCTTTTTTTCCCTGCTATTATTCTTAGGGCCCTGTTGCAAGGCCTCGAAGTTACTCTAGAATGTTGTTGTTGTGGTCTTAAGTCCAGAGACTGGCTTAATGCAACTCTCCATGCTACTCTATCCTGTGCAACCTTCTTCATCTCTCAGTACCTACTGCAATCTATGTCCTTTTGAATCTGCTTAGTTCAAATGTTCAAATGTTCAAATGTGTGTGAAGTCTTGTGGGACAACTGTAAGGTCACCAGTCCCTAAGCTTACACACTGCTTAACCTAAATTATTCTAAGGACAAAGACACACACCCATGCCCGAGAGAGGACGCGAACCTCCGCCAGGACCAGCCGCACAGTCCTTGACTGCACCGTCTTACACCACTCGGCTAATCCCGAGCGACAATCTGCTTAATGTATTCATCTCTTGGTCTCTCTCTACGATTTTTACTCTCCACACTGCCCTCCAATGCTAAATTGGTGATCTTTTGATGCCTCCGAGCATGTCCCACCAACCAATCCCTTCTTCTAGTCGAGTTGTGCCACAAATTTCTCTTCTCCCCAATTCTAATCAATGCCTCCTCATTAGTTATGTGATCTACCCACCTAATCTTCAGCATTCTTCTGCGGCACCACATTTCGAAAGCTTATATTCTCTTCTTGTCTAAGCTATTTATCGTCCACTTTCCATACATGGCTACATTCCATACAAATACTTTCGGAAACGACTTCCTGACACTTAAATCTATATTCGATGTTTACGAATTTCTCTAGAATGTATTACATCAAAATTAATTCATGAATCAAAATGGCCGTCAACACCTGTGGAAACGTAAAAACTGGTTTTGTCGCAGCCTCACACCACCGTCGACAACGCACATCGATACCACAGACATCAGTGATGTCTCGTTGCTGTCCACAATGACGAATGGGAGATACGCTCTCATTGGGGCCCTCGGACGGATGTCAATATAGAGCCGGGCGTGGAAGCGCTCTGTCCCAATTCATGACCTCAGCTGACACAGTTAATATCTTCGAGTAGTACTAAAGTGTAATTAAAGTTCCAGATACAAATTTTCGAGGGTCTTTCAGTAAGTAATGCAACACATTTCGTTTTTGAAACAAGGTTGGTTTGAAACTTCCTGCCAGATCAAAACTGTGTGTCGGAGTGAGACTCGAACTCGGGACCTTTGCATTTTGTGGGCAAGTGCTCTATCAACTGAGCTACCCAAGCACGACTCATGATGCGTCCTCACAGCTTCAGATCTGCCAGTACCTCGTCTCCTGCCTTCCAAACTTCACAGAAGCTCTTCTGTTTGGGTAGCTCAGTTGGTAGAGCACTTGCCGGAGAAAGGCAAACGTCCCGAGTTCGAGTCTCGGTCCGGGACATGGTTTTAATCTGCCAGGAAGTTTCGTATCAGCGCACACTTCGCTGCAGAGTGAAAATCTCATTCAGGGTTGGGTTTTTTTCAGAATTTTAATACACCATATTATTACCCATTCATTTGACTACAAAACACTATTTTTCAACGGAATCTGTGTTCAATGCGACGGCCTTACGCCACCCTACTGGGAGAGCCTGTATGTCCTCATGCTACCATTGTACTGCTCGACGTCTGAGCCAGCGTCTTGGTGCATCCATAACCTTCCCAGCGTCCACGTGCTCCTTCGCGTGGTGTGCATCCTTTACTGAGCGAAGAAAGATGGAAGGCGCGAAATCGGGGCTGTAGGGCAGATGATGAAAAACATTTCAATGAAGTTTTGTGAGCATCTCTCAGGTGCGCAGAGTTGTGTGAGGTCTTGCGTTGTCACGAAGAAGGAGATCTTTGAGCAAAGGGCACACTGCAGGAGTCACAGCTGTTTGCGGCCGGCCGGCACGCGCGAAATCGGACAGGTTTACGCGACCTTGTTGCGATCATGACAGGTGCCTCGGCCAACGACTCACCGTGCTTTTGTTCACTGTCAGGTCTCCGTAGAAATTCTGCAAGTATTTTACGGGATTTCCCGTATTTTACCCATATTTTCTCCTGCCTCGCGTATCTTCGACAGGTCTTCCGTATTCCACGGGTTTTCCAGTATATTGTCCATCTCACGTATCTGAAGTATTTGATAATATTTTCCCTTGCGTTTCGTAAGATTTATCTGTTTATTTACGCTAATATTTCCGTATTGTTGTAAGATTATCGTTCGCAGATCAACCAACAATATTCAGAGTTTGTCATTTTTGCATTTCTCTTTCTCATGTTGGCAAGCTTGGTGCTTCCGTGACGAAACTTCAGACTTGTGTCACGGTAGCGTGTTGATGTGCAGCCCGATCTCAGTTCATTGTACATTTCGTATTGTATTATCTGTGTACACTTCTGTGTACAATTGTATATAACGGCCCTCATAAAGGTAAAACATGCCGATAATGCCACGATGGGACTATTTCTCCATTTCTCCAATAGCTCTGGTATTTTTACTCTCAAATCTTGGCAATCCTGTTAAGAAAGTACTCGGAAGAACGAAGCGTCGTCGGAAAGTTACTGAACGCTGAGGAACACTTCAAAGTGATAGCAATATGGTACACTAATTTTCAACATAGTCACCAAGTTCCTATAAAGAACGGTTGGAACTTTCTGCCTATCGATCAACTCCTTGAACATACAAAGCTGGTACGGTCAGCTCTCATCTGCTTGGAAAGTTTTCCGCACCCGGTCGACTGCAAGACCATCCATGTCGTCTAGCACTAAGGAGAACAACAACGAAATATTCTCTGCTAAACGTAGCTTGCAATTTTTTAGAATTTCTTGTCACTGTCGAGACTCTTGCAACTCATTCTGCCTTGTTGCTCCCCGTGCAACACCCCTCCCCCCTCCTCCCCCGCACCACATGCAGGAGTTATGCGATAATTGCTAACACGTACGTAAAATGGGCGATATTTACTCTCCATGAGAGGTTTGATTCACATTATAAGTGGACATGATCCATATCCCACCAACCTAAAATGCATAGACACAGTATGTCCGAGAAATCCTGGAACTTGTGGGTAAATGTTTTATACATGGTGAGCATAAGGTCTCTCCCTTCCAAGATGCTACTCCAGGCGGGTGTAAGAAGAATGAGCGCAACGGAAAATACTGAACGCGAAAATGAAGATTTGACCCTGTCTGACTACCCCATGGAGTAGATCTTAGGATCTCTTAATGATGATATCTGTCGCCTCCTTCTTGCTCCTTAACATATAAATTACAACAACATAGACATAAATGGATGATTAAGGGAACTGTTGTTGTTGTTGTTGTTGTGTCTTCAGTCCTGAGACTGGTTTGATGCAGCTCTCCATGCTACTCTATCCTGTGCAAGCTTCTTCATCTCCCAGTACCTACTGCAACCTACATCCTTCTGAATCTGCTTAGTCTATTCATCCCTGGGTCTCCCTCAACGATTTTACCCTCCACGCTGCCCTCCAATGCTAAATTTGTGATCCCTTGATGCCTCAGGACATGTCCTACCAACCGATCCCTTCTTCTAGTCAAGTTGTCTCCCCAATCCTATTCAATACCTCCTCATTAGTTACGTGATCTACCCATCTAATCTTCAACATTCTTCTGTAGCACCACATTTCGAAAGCTTCTATTCTCTTCTTGTCCAAACTATTTATTGTCCATGTTTCACTTCCATACATGGCTACACTCCACACAAATACTTCCAGAAACGACTTCCTGACACTTAAGTCTATACTCGATGTTAACAAATTTCTCTTCTTCAGAAACGCTTTCCTTGCCATTGCCAGTCTACATTTTATATCCTCTCTACTTCGACCATCATCAGTTATTTTGCCCCCCAAATAGAAAAACTCCTTTACTACTTTAAGTGTCTCATTTCCTAATCTAATTCCCTCAGCATCACCCGACTTAATTCGACTACATTCCATTATCCTCGTTTTGCTTTTGTTGATGTTCATCTTATATCCTCCTTTCAAGACACTGTCCATTCCGTTCAACTGCTCTTCCAAGTCCTTTGCTGTCTCTGACAGAATTACAATGTCATCGGCGACCCTCAAAGTTTTTATTTCTTCTCCCTGGATTTTAATACCTACTCCAAAATTTTCTTTTGTTTCCTTTACTGCTTGCTCAATATACAGATTGAATAACATCGGGGAGAGGCTACAACCCTGTCTCACTCCCTTCTCAACCACTGCTTCCCTTTCATGTCCCTCGACTCTTGTAACTGCCATCTGGTTTCTGTACAAATTGTAAATAGCCTTTCGCTCCCTGTATTTTACCCCTGCCACCTTTAGAGCTTGAAAGAGAGTATTCCAGTCAACATTGTCAAAAGCTTTCTCTAAGTCTACTAATTCTAGAAACGTAGGTTTGCCTTTCCTTAATCTTTCTTCTAAGCTAAGTCGTAAGGTCAGTATTGCCTCACGTGTTCCAACATTTCTACGGAATGCAAACTGATCTTCCCCGAGGTCGGCTTCTACCAGTTTTTCCATTCGTCTGTAGATAATTCGTGTTAGTATTTTGCAGCTGTGACTTATTAAACTGAGAGTTCGGTAATTTTCACATCCGGTAACACCTGCTTTCTTTGGGATTGGAATTATTATATTCTTCTTGATGTCTGAGGGTATTTCGCCTGTCTCGTACATCTTGCTCACCAGATGGTAGAGTTTTGTCAGGACTGGCTCTCCCAAGGCCGTCAGTAGTTGTAATGGAATGTTGTCTACTCCAGGGGCCTTGTTTCGACTCAGGTCTTTCAGTGCTCTGTCAAACTCTTCACGCAGTATCGTATCTCCCATTACATCTTCATCCACATCCTCTTCCATTTCCAGAATATTGTCGTCAAGTACATCACCCTTGTATAGACCCTCTATATACTCCTTCCACCTTTCTCCTTTCCCTTCTTTGCTTAGAACTGGGTTTCCATCTGAGCTCTTGATATTCATACAAGTGGTTCTCTTTTCTCCAAGGGAACTACCAACTATAAAATGATAAATGCAGTTTCTGCTTATACATTTACTGTAGATTAAAATCCCTGTATATTACAACTGTTTATACATCAATGTCCAATGGACATAAAGAGATAGAAATGAATTTCCTAACTAGCACGATTGATCAATTGCCCAAATCTGCCCCTTTTTATGGCAAGCCGATCTAATATAAATAACGCGCAATGACTGTCATCACCTACAAACCAAACACTAAAAGACACTGCTTTCAAAGATGATTTACAGTGGCGTGCAATCTCAGTGGAAATAAAACTTACGTGATCAGAGCTGTTTAGATTTATAGCCCTGATAGGCCGAAGCAGTTAGCAATAGCACCGTAGGTACTGCGTCCAGTGCGCAGGAGTGATGGTTCTCGTACACGTCTTCGACGATGGAAGGACCCCAACCACAAAAATAAAACTCTTTCAAACACTAGGACGGAAGAATGCGGTCCTGTGACTGTTATAATCTAATACTGTCTTCTCCTCTCTGTGTTCTACAGACGAGAAACGACAACTCCCAGCTACAAGGACGGAGTTCAAATAACGTCTGCACGTGAGTATAGACAGAGGAAGTGCTCTCAGTTACTGAACGCTGCGTACTCAACGACGACTCCCTAACCGGAGACGAAGTCCAGAATCGCGTAAGTTTGCAACAGTACAGCGCCTAACTGTTCTAACTATAAACTCTCCTTAGAGCAAAGACGGAACTCCGTCTGTACCAACAAAAGCTGATAGTGAGCGACCGTCAAACCCGGGCGCTCAAAACGGAAGACCTCGTCTCTCCACTGCTAGCTTTCCAGCGAAACGCGGCTTCCCTCGCTCCTAACCGCAGAAGAGCAATCCTATTCTCGAAACCACGGAATATTCTCCCTCTCCACAGACTGCCGACCAACCATATTTTAGTCTTTTGTCGTCCAGCGCGGAAAGTTTGCGCGGAAATACCTATCCTCGTTAATTAGGAATAAATACAATGGTACGCTTCTCAGAGTAAAAATCGTAGGAAATAGCGCAGCCTGAGATTTCCGAGGTAACGCTTCCTCGTTCCTCTCTGTTGCGCCGAAAATTTTCAGAGTTTCTGAAGTGTTATCGAGTTATCATTCCGCCCCCACTACAAAACCGTCCGGCCACCGCTGTATTGTGCTTCCACACCCAGGCGCCCAGACAGTCCGTCTTGGCCCTTCCTGTGTGAAGCAGGACCAGCACATGTGCAGGCCTTCCACCCACAGTTTGAGTTCTGCCTGCCGTTTCATTTCCACTGACGTTCCAACCTCTGCTAGTATAGGTAATCACTGATTACACCGTTCTGTTAATAAAGACACTCCGTCACCTCTCACGCAACAAGCGTT
This sequence comes from Schistocerca americana, assembly GCF_021461395.2. NCBI lineage: Eukaryota > Metazoa > Arthropoda > Insecta > Orthoptera > Acrididae > Schistocerca > Schistocerca americana. The sequence continues at coordinate 85,516,157 of NC_060128.1, read as the reverse complement.
AACAAATATTTACAAGGTGTACGCGACAACGTCAGTCTCCTTTATATATTCTTATTTACGATGTACAACCTATCAAATGATACGTAATTGTGGTTGTAGTTCACAGAAAGTGTGTGGATGAGTGCTTGTAAGGTGCGAAAGTATAGCCACCTTTCACGGTATCGGTTAAGGTCATATTTAGAAATCTCTTATTATGTGAACATGTCACTGGGAACAATTTGTCAGTAACAAAGCAAATACGCTGTTCATTAATTTGTTTTATTTTTATGAAAGTGTGAAGATGAAATTATTTGTGATTCATAAAGTGGAATCTAATTGCGCAGTTGTTCGTTCTCTGCTAATAAAAAAAGCGAGTGGCATGCCGTATAAACAGACTTATTGAAGATTTAATTATTTATACAATACCAGTTCATCGCTATGAGTTTGTGACAGTGTCAATATAACGGATTAACGACGCACACAGGGACGACCACTACAGAAGACTGCGGGTTGGTGAACATTAATTGCCGGCCGGAGTGGCCGAGCGATTCTAGGCGCTACAGTCTGGAACCGCGCGACCGCTACGGTCGCAGGTTCCAATCCTGTCTCGGGCATGGATATGTGTGATGTCCTTAGGTTGGTTAGGTATAAGTAGTTCTAAGTTCTAGGGGACTGATGACCTCTGCAGTTAATTCCCATAGTGCTCAGTGTCATTTGAACCCTTTTGAACATTCCACTGAGCAGTGGAAGTAAACAGGCACATCGCGCGTACTGCAATCTTAGTACAAATGAGATCAGTGACACGTCATCTATGGTAACACAGTCCGCCCTCGGTGGCTGAATAGTCAGCGTGACGGATTGTCAATCCTCTGGGCCCGGGTTCGATTCCCGACTGGGTCGGGGAATTTTCTCCGCCCAGAGACCTGGTGTTGTGCTGTCCTCATCATCATCCTATCATCGTCATCGACTGCAGGTCGCCGAAGTGGCGTCACATTGAAAGACCGACACCCGGAGAACGGCCTGCCCGACGGGGGGCCCTAGCCATATTGTTAAATGAAAAATTATGGTAATACAGAGGAGGTATGAGGAAGAGCAATTGTCCGGGGAAGTGGTGTATCACACTCCCGCAAATATCATCCTCTCTCCCTCCCTCTTTATTTATTTATTTATTTATTTTTTATTTATTTATTTATTTATTTTTTTTTTTTTGCAGCCTGCTGTAACGTATTGAGGAAATTGCACTGGTCCCGTTCGTTGTCAGATACAACAACGCAACGTGCAGGCTCGGCTTGCATCTGCATTTTATGTTGAAGCATGCATTTCTTGCGCCGTCTACATATTTTTGTCTGCCTCCGGTACGTGCTCCATCCTGTGCGCTTACCTATTCTGACAGACAGCTCGGCTACAGTGGACAAGAGCTTTGGTGAAGTGGTGCGGCAGACGGTGCTTTAAGAGAGGGTGCGCGCTCGGAGCCCCCCGCTGCGCTGTGCAGCTAGCGGCGGACCCGGAGCGAAGCCTTGAGGAGCGCCGGCTCACCTTGGCGACCGGTGCAGTGTGAGTGGCGGCGGGTGCTTCTCGCCAAGGAATGCGCGGCGCGGCGCGGGGCAGCCGCAGGTATTCCGCGACAACGGAGGCGGAGGCGCGCAAAATAGAACGGCCCCGACTATGGGCTGACCGGCCGAACGCGCAGGTGGTCGCGGAGTAGCGCCGGTCTATTTTCTGCGCTGCGCGGCCGTCTGTCCTCTGCTCGTTCCCCGCTAATTGGGGATTATGCCCGCTCTCATTGTTCGCTCCCGATGAATGGCGGTATATTTAACCGACACCTAGGAATAAGTCCACCAGCACCGATCTCGTTACTAAGGAGTGAATCAGACAGACTCGCCGAGGTAACCAATGAGATCAGTCTGTGCAGCAAATAATTCAGCTCGTGTAACCATCCGTTCGTTTCTTAATACTCCGAGCAGCACCATTTTGCAGAAAACAGTTCTCTATTCATGATGGTTTCTCTTTCCACTTTATGTCCGAATGTTCTGCTACTAATGCTACCACGATATATATACAGGGTGAAGCGAAATTCGCGTACTCGGGCTTCGCAGCGCGACTCTGCACATGCCAGCGATAAAAAAAAAAACGTCTCTCTCAAAATTTCGTCCGGTAAGTACACTACTGGCAATTAAACTTGCTACACCACGAAGATGACGCGCTACAGACGCGTAATTTAACCGACAGGAAGAAGATGCAGTGATATGCATATGATTAGTTTTTCAGAGCATTCACACAAGGCTGGCGCCGGTGGCAACACCTACAACGTACTGACATGAGGAAAGTTTCCAACCGATTTCTCATACACAAACAGCAGTTGACCGGCGTCGCCTGGTGAAACGTTGTTGTGATACCTCGTGTAAGGAGGAGAAACGCGTACCATCACGTTTCCGAATTTGATAAAGATCGGATTGTAGCCTATCGCGATTGCGGTTTATCGTATCGCGACATTGCTGCTCGCGTAGGTCGAGATCCAATGACTGTTAGCAGAATATGGAATCGGTGGGTTCAGGAGGGTAATACGGAACGCCGTGCTGGATCCCAACGGCCTCGTATCGCTAGCAGTCGAGGTGACAGGCATCTTATCCGCATGGCTGTAACGGATCGTGCAGCCACGTCTCGATCCCTGAGTCAACAGATGGGGACGTTTGCAAGACAACAACCATCTGCACGAACAGTTCGACGACGTTAGCAGCAGCACAGACTATCAGCTCCTGATCTACAAGCCGAATGGGAAAAGAGACATTGGAAGACGTAGCAAAATATGGAAACGATTTCGTCTGTGAGTTTGGAACAGGCAACAGCATCACCCTTCAAAGGAAGATGATCGTTGCATTCGTAGCGTTTTTCGTTAAGATTAATAAACACAGGAGATACACATAACTGAGACTTAGATCATCAATAATACACCCTCCTTCACTATTTACAACAATCTGCAAACGCTGCAATGACTTTACTATTCCGTGACTGTAGAAATCGCGTGGTTTTGACGCGAACAACTCGTCGCGCCATGTTTGGAGTGTATTTTCATCCGGAAAGGAAGATCCTTGCTGTTCGACATGGTGCGACAAAGCTGACAGTCCGAGGGGGCAAGATCAGGTAAATGAGGTGGGTGCGGAATGACTTCCCATCTCAGCTCCTGTACAGTGTTTTCTGTCAGTGTGGCAGATTGTGGGCGGACGTTATCGTGGAGTAGCGTGACTTCACGCAGTCTTCCTGTTTATTCTTCCAGGACTGTGTCTGTAAGACGTCTCAGATGTTGATGATAAGCGTCTTCAGCGATGACTACGCCCCGGTGAAGCAGTAAGTAGTAGATCGTACCGTCGCTGTTTCAACACGAGCAGAACATTATCTTCCGCGAATGCGCTCAGGTCTTTGTTCGGGCAGTTGTTGCTTTGTTTGGGCTCAACCATTCCTTTCTTTCGCTTACCTTAATATAAAGACACCATTTCTTGTCACCAGTGACCATACAGGACAGGAATGGTCGGCTTTTTTAACGAGCCAGTTGATGACAAGCAAGCAGAGATGCACATATGACCACCAGCTGATTATTGCGATTTTGGCTTCGAACAACTGAAGGAAACTGTCGGACGATGGTGGGTCGATCACAGTTGATCACATCCGCGGGTTCTCGGTACGTCGATCATTGTGAATTGATGCGTTTCAACTATCTTAAACAAACCGTGAAGGTCTTCCTGAATGTGGAAAGTCACTAATGACAAACGGTCCCCCTTGAAACGAGAAAATTATTTTCTTGCCGTGCTCTGTCGAATGATATTATTCGCTTATACGCTACAAGTGTTTCTGCCTGCTTGCACTGCTTTCACCCTTCCAATGAACACAAACAGAAATGGTTCAAAATGTCTCTAAGCAGTATGGGACTTAACATCTGAGACCATCAGTCCTCTAGCCTTAGTACTACTTAAACCTAACTAACCTAAGGACATCACACACATACATGCCCAAGGCAGGATTCGAACCTGCGACAGTAGCAGCAGCGCGGTTCCGGACTGAAGCGCCTAGAACCACTCGGCCACAACAGCCGGCCACAAACAGAAGAACACGACGGAAATATTTCGATTTCTACGCTTGGTACTCCATTTTCTAGCGTCCATAGCTCTAATCACTGCTTAGAAACGAGAAAATGAGTATATGTACACAAAAAACCCAATTTAGAATTGTATATTAATACCTTCAGCTGCTAACGGGCGTTGATATATATCAATGAGGACAGGTGAAACTGTGTGCCCCGACCGGGACTAGAACCCGGGATCTCCTGCTTACATGGCAGACGTTCCATCCACCTGAGCCACCGAGGGCACAGAGGACAGTGCGACTGCAGGGACTATCTCTCGCACGCCTCCCGCGAGACCCACATTCTCAAATTATACGTCCACACACTACATTCGTAGTGTCCCTACCCAACACACTCATTCCTGGTGGAAGACATTCTTACCAAGTCCCGTAAGAGTTCGGGTAATATGTGTGCGCCCGCACAAAAGAAGAAGGTCATGGCCGGTATTCTAAGAACTATGTACTTATACGGATATGTCCGAAAAAACAGACACCATTGATGACCTGCACCCGTGTAGCACGGAATTAGAATTATATATTAATACCTTCAGCTGGGGACAGGTGAAAATATGTGCCCCCGACTGGGACTCGAACCCAGGATCTCCTGCTTGCATAGCAGACACACTATCCATCTTAGCCACCGAGGGCATAACCGAAAGACGAGACACCATATCCATATCCACACGCCATATCTATATGCACGTAAGTATCTAGTTCTGGCAATACCGGCCGTCACCTCCCCCTTCTGTGCGGATCCACACATGTTACCCGAACTCTTAAGGGACTTGGTAAGAAGGTCTTCAACGAGTGTGTTCGGGTGGGACACTACGAATGTAGTGTGTGGACACATAAAGTGAGAATGTGGGTCTGGCGGGAGGCGTGCGCGAGATAGTCCCTACAGTCGCGCAATCCTCTGTGCCCTCGGTGGCTCAGATGGATAAAGAGTCTGCCATGTAAGCAGGAGATCCCGCATTCTAGTCCCGGTCGGGGCACACATTTTCACCTGCCCCCGTTGATATATACCGACGCCCTTCAGCAGCTGAAGGTATTAATATATAGTTCTAATTTCATTCTAGACGGCTGTATGTCATTGATGGTGTCTGTTCTTTCGGACATGTCTGAAAGAACAGACACGATATCCATGTAAGTGTAAAAAACCAATAGTGACCTACAAATAAAAAATAGTAATCGATAAATCTAGTCCTTATGTAACCTAGTGAACATCAGAAACTCCATAAGGCTCTTCGTGGATAATGCCATTGTATAAAGAAAAGTTTCAAAGCGAGTACTGTAATTCTGTGTGTAATAGAGTGAGGCAGGCTACCAGCTGGTACTGTTTCAACAGTGTTGGCAGCGTGGTGCGTTTATTAGGTCGTGGTTTTTGTTCTCGCTGTACTTTTAACACAGAGAAGGGTCTTCCCAGATGGAAACAGTATGCTGGAAAGCACAACGAACTCAGGTCTTTGCCACAATACTGGTCATTAAACTTGCTACACCAAGAAGAAATGCAGATGATAAACGGGTATTCATTGGACAAATATATTATACTGCAACTGACATATGATTACATTTTCACGCAATTTCGGTGCATAGATCCTGAGAAATCAGTACCCAGAACAACCAACTCTGGCCGTAATAACGGCCTTGATACGCCTGGGCATTGAGTCAAACAGAGCTTCGATGGCGTGTACAGGTACAGCTGCCCACGCAGCTTCAACACGATACCACAGTTCATCAAGAGTAGTGACTGGCGTATTGTCATGAGCCAGTTGCTTGGCCACCATTGACCAGACGTTTTCAACTGGTGAGAGATCTGGAGAATGTGCTGGCCAGGGCAGCAGTCGAACATTTTCTGTATCCAGAAAGGCCCGTACAGGACCTGCAACATGCAGTCGTGCATTGTCCTGCTGAAATGTAGGATTTCGCACGGATCGAATGAAGAGTAGAGCCACGGGCTGCAACACATCTGAACTGTAACGGCCACTGTTCAAAGTGCCGTCAATGCGAACAAGAGGTGACCGAGACGTGTAACCAATGGCACCATCACGCCGGGTGATACGCCAGTATGGCGATGACGAATACACGCTTCCAATGTGCGTTCACCGCGATGTCGCCAAACACGGATGCGACCATCATGATGGTGTAAACAGAACCTGGATTCATCCAAAAAATTACGTTTTGCCAATCGTGCTCCCAGGTTCGTCGTCGAGTACACCATCGCATGCGGTCCTGTCTGTGATGCAGCGTCAACGGTAACCGCAGCCACGGTCTCCGAGCTGATGGTCCATGGTGCTGCAAACGTCGTCGAACTGTTCGTGCATATGGTTGTTGTCTTGCAAACGTCCCTGTCAGCTGACTCAGGGATCGAGACGTGGCTGCACGATCCGTTACAGCCATACGGATAAGATGTCTGTCATCTCGACTGCTAGTGATACGAGGCCGTTCGGAAGCAGCACGGCGTTCCGTATTACCCTCCTCAACCTAACGATTCCATATTCTGCTAAGAGTCGTTGGCTCTCAACCAACGCGAGTAGCTATGTCGCGATACGATAAACCGCAATCGCGATAGGCTACAATCCGACCTTTATCAAAGTCGGAAACGCTATGGTACGCGTTTCTCCTCCTTACACGAGGCACCACAACAACATTTCACCAGGCAACGCCGGTTAATTGCTGTTTTTGTATGAGAAATCGGTTGGAAACTTTGCTGATGTCAGCACGTTGTAGGTGTCGCCACCGGAGCCAACTTTGTGTGAATGCTCTGAAAAGCTAATCATTTGCTTATCGCAGCATATTCTTCCTGTATGTTAAATTTTGCGTCTGTAGCTCGGTGTCTTAGTGGTGTAGCAATTTTAATGGCCAGCAGTGTACATGCGGGCAATGTTGTTACTGACTGAGCAACACAGGGATGACTTTTGAAGTGTATGACTACCTCTTTTTCCTTCCAGATACACTCTCTAACTGAGCACAGTATCGGATCTTCCAACAAATGCGTTCTCCCTGTCCGTCCGGTAACACGCGTGTATATTACGGCGGACCAGCGCCAGCTATTCGCCGCTTTGGCAGCTGTAATACAGGATTATAGCGGAGCGCCAGTAGCCGCTATCAATTGAGTGACGAGGATGGGGGAGGTAGGGGGGGGGAGCGAGAGTGTGGAGTGGGGGGGGGGGATTTGGGGAAAGGGTAGTACTGACCGCAGGGCAGGCGAGCGATCCCTGCACACATCACATCACATCACATCGCATGGCACCGCACCGCATCACCCCCTCCCGCACGCACGCTGACGCCTGTGTGGACATGATGGATGGATGGCAGGTTAACGTCGGCCCACCGCTCTGATTGCTGTTTGCGTTGTGAGTCACTACGCTGCGGCAGAGACCAGAAAAGGAGAAACGTAAGCCAGCGGTGGCGCTGGAGTAGTTTCGACCTCGTGAGTGTGCGGAAGACAAGTGCTAAGCACTGAATCTGCAAACACGCGTGACCAGGCCTATCTGATTTCTGCCGTTTGAGACAATGACACGGGTTTGCTTACGGTGTGCTGTGTTGGTACAACAGAAAGAAATCTACCATTCTGACACTAGACCAGCTGATTACGCAGAGTTTGCTGTTCATTCATTTACCCAACTAGGGTATCTGTCAAAACGTCCGCGAAAAGTGACAACTTTTCCTCGATAGAAAACTCGGTAATGTTTTTTATTGAGACAGTCGTTCATCAGTACAAACAATTCTGTGGTTTGCTTTGCGTACTGTAATGTATTCTGTATATGTTTGACGTAGATCCTGTCAGATACTTTGCCCGCAGTTTTCCGTGCCAATCGAAGTTTGTGACTGGACTGAGGATTTGTTGCTACAGTGGACGCACTATTTTATCTAGCACATGGAGACATTGACAAGCGTATAAGGGGCAGTCAGATGAAAACGAGACAGATGTAAAATATGTAAGTAAAGTCTTTATACACTCGTGCTCATAAATTAAGGATAATTGCAGACTGTGGTGCCACACAACGTGTCACTACACTAAACTGGCGCTAATAGCATAGACACATAGGGAACACACACGAGATCTGAAAGTCCACGGTATCGCTGATAAGTTGAGAAAACCGTCCCGAAACACATGTGCTACAAAAGGCCACTATTTCATGCGCATGTACCGTGTCGTAGGGGTTTGAAGACGTGCAGCGATACGTCGTCCAAGAGCATCCCAGACGTGCTCGATGGGGTTTAGGTCTAGAGAACAAGCAGGCCATTGCATTCGTCTGATATCTTCTGTTTCAAGGTACTCCTCCACGATGGCAGCTCGGTGGGGCCGTGCGTTGTCATCCATCAGGAGGAAGGTGGGACCCACTGCACCCCTGAAAACGCGGACATACTGGTGCAAAATGACGTCCCGATACACCTGACCTGTTACAGTTCGTCTGTCAAAGACATGCAGGGGTGTACGTGCACCAATCATAATCCCTCCCCACACCATCAAACCACGACCTCCATACAGGTCCCTTTCAAGAACATTAAGAGGTTGGTATCTGATTCCTGGATCACGCCAGATGAAAACCCGGCGAAAATAACTGTTCAGACTATTCCTGGACTCATCTGTCAACACCTGTTCCAATGCCCATGAACTGTGTTCTTGACACCAGGCTTTACGGGCTCTCCTGTGACCAGGGGTCAGTGGAATCCACCTTGCAGGTATCGGGCGAGTAAACCCTGCCTGTTCAGTCGTCTGTAGACTGTGTGTCTGGAGACAACTGTTCCAGTGGCTGCGGAAAGGTCCCGAGCAAGGCTACCTGCAGTACTCCGTGGCCGTCTGCGGGCACTGATGGTGAGATATCGGTCTTCTTCTGATGTTGTACACTATGGACGTCCCGTACTGTAGCGCCTGGACACGTTTCCTGTCTTCTGGAATCGTTGCCATAATCTTGAGATCACACTTTGTGGCACACGGAGGGCCCGCGCTACGACCTGCTTTGTTTGACCAGCCTCCAGTCGCCCTAGTATTCTACCTGTCATAACGTCATCAATATGTGTTCTTTGAGCCATTTCCAACACACAGTCACCATTAGCACGTCTGGAAACGTCTGCACACTTACTCGCTGCACCGTACTCTGACATGCACCAACACGCCTCTGCGTAAGTGGACTGCTGCCAGCGCCAGCATGCGACGACCACAGGTCAAATGTACCGCATGGTCATACCCCGAGGTGATTTAAACCCGCAAACCAGCTACCAGAGCGTTGTTTCACCATGTATCAGCACTATCCTTAATTTCTGAGCATGAGTGTAGTTTCAAAAGTAATAGCGGTGAAACGCCCTTTAAAAAAATTTATACAGACTGTGCTTAAACTGACATACAATATTTTTAGCGCAACGCAATCTGACTTTCAAAAATCCCTACAAAAGAATGGCCCTAACTAACATTAACCTATGCATTTCACAAATCGCTTACCTCACAAAAATCTTGGTTACTCGAACTACTGCAATACAGCGAGCGCCACTACTGCCAGCTAAATAAAAGATTCAAACTACGGAAGGCACTAACTACTGATAGGGATAGTTAGCAAATGAAAGATATTAATAGAGAATAAACAACATATTTACCTTAATATCATCATATATCTAGCAGTTCATGACAAATTACAAAACTCCGCCATGTCTCTCCCCACATCCACCACTGCTGGCGGCTCACCTCCAACTGTGCAACGCTACGCGCTGTTCACATCCAGCTGCCTAACACTACAATGGCGGGTATTACAACAATGCAAACTAGCCACAGACTGCACACAGCACAGCCAGTGATTCTTATACAGAGGTGGCATTACCAATAAAAAAACCTAAACAGCCTGCTTACATAGCCCCCATGCTCCCCACAAAAATCTAACTTTTCATAATTACAATAACAAAGATATCAAATGCACACACTTATTGATACATTGTTGGTCAAAAGCTAAAATTTTCTCACAGTCCATAAAGACAGTCCTGATCATTCATCACAGTAACATTGCAGTGTTTTTCTCAAAGTCTGAGCAGTAAAAGAAAATGCACACGGAATTAGTGGATTTCCATGTAATCTTGAAGAAGTAGTGTTGTCCTTCCAATGGAAAGACAGTGCTGACTCTTGACATGCAGACAGGTATTGGTCCACAACAGAGCAAACCCACAGCAGAGTCAGTCGACGTTTTGAAGAATATTGGTAGTTAGGTCATCACAGAGCAGACCCACTGTAGTCCTGGTAGAGATTACAGTACTGGTGGGCCACCAGAGGTGCAGACCCACTGCAGTCCTTGTAGAAATAATGGTATTGGTGGGTCATCAAAGGTGCAGACCCACTGCAGTCCTTGTAGAAATTGGTGGGCCATCAAAGGTGCAGACCCACTGTAGTCCTGGTAGAGATGGCCAGCAGCCATCTGTTGTGACTGTGCAGGTGCACAATCACCATCAAAGAGTCTTGTGGACAATGTAGCAAGTCCATAACCACCACTTGTGCACTCACAAAGATTTTTTTTGAAATGTCCTTCGAACCAGCAATGCTGTTATCCAGTCCCTTACTGAATTATGAACACACGCGTAAACACTTACAGTCCCTACGTCTCACATATTGCCCATATACTATGACCAACAGAAACGTGTGCAGTGAAATGTAACTTACAAGTTACTTAATTTGATGAACTGGTGTCAATTACAATTTTATAACATAAAAATACAATAACGAAGGTACAAAATACATCATTAAAGAACATAACAATACAGATAACATTTGTAGTAAAACAGGCTTTACAAAAGAATAGAAATAAACATGTACATCAGTGTTACAGGAATTATGACATAAGTTAATATATAAAATAATGAGAATAGCTTTCGAAACATTAATTTCACACTTGAGCATAGAAACAGAACAGAATTAATAATGTCTAAACACCTTTATGAAGAAAATAACATAGTATTTGAAAAATTCTACAACATAAATCTTATTAGCTAAACACATAAAGACAGGAAAAACACAAATACACAAGGGAACGCAAACACATAGTGGGATAACACAAGGAAAGGACAGGGTTTCTTTTAGTGCAGTATTTTGCAAACAAAACTTTCTTTACTTCTCGGAGATCTCCCTTCATTTGTCATTATTCCCAAAAAGTCCTATCTATACCTCCTTCCTGTATTCTATTCATATTTCTTTCAAAATAATTATTTCTCAGTGCACAATACTCATTTTTGCCAAATCTGTTTCTTATAGCTTCTCAATGCATTTCTTCCAATTCATCATAGTTAGTTTCTTATATAGTCTACCCCCTCTTAAGCTAACTTAAATCTACTGAGCTCAGATGCTAAACTAAGGGACGAGGCAATGCAGCAGCATAAAACAATTAATATAAAAATGAATGACAAAAAACTCAAATTTGCAAAGCAAGCAGCATTATAGAAATCAGCAAAGCAATTGCAATATTACAACTAATATAAGGCACTGTGCAGCAAACAAGAAAAATAAATCCGTAGTAAAACTGGCTTAACAGCGTGATACAAAGTCAAATTCCGTAACATTATGCCTGGCAATCAGCAGCAGCAAATGATATAACTAGTACCTAAACATGACAAAGCTCAAGCAGAAAAAATAGTACACTAAAGACAACAATGCATATAAGGGAAACGTCTACTCAAATCTTAATGTCTATGTAATTAAAGTGGGGCACCACAAGAAGTTATTCTACCAAAAAAAATTACCAAGTAGTTGAAAAGAAAATTCTGTATGCAATTCCTGTGAAGGGAAATGTCTTTTTATGCTCCTTCGTTTTTTTTTGTTTTTTTTTATTAGATCATAAAATTATTTACTGGATCTGTAGGCATAAAATATTTATATTAGTACATATATTAAATTTTATTTTAACCAATGTCGCAGTGCAGCTAGAAACTAGATATTAAAGAAAATGAGCACATATGTACAAAGGAAGGCATGAAACATCATTCAGTAGTCATGAGGCATTTCATAAGTTAGTAGAAAAATCTCTCAACTAGAGAGACAGTAGTCATTATCAGGTGTATAGACATAAAAATATTTCTCGTCATTTCATTAGGCATTTCAGTAAATATCATAAATTAAGAGCTCCACAGTGTAATCGTATGTTTTCAAGTTCGACCATGTCGTTTTTGCGATGCTTTCTACAAAGGAACGTCAATAATGAGCATAATGGCCTCCTTTTTTTTCCACCTGTACCTCTGAAAGGGGCACACACTAATGGCTTTTTTCCAGGCGACTGTCGCCCAGCTGGGTGCCCACGACGCATTAGGTGCAGGTGGTCACTTAACTTTCTTACCGAAATATTTACGACACCAGTTTCCGCTATAGTGGCAGTCTCATATAAAAAATTTCACAGGTCAAGAATTTGCATTGCAAATGTGTAGAAACAAAATCCTATGAATATAACAGTGTCCAAAAATTCTAAAGTACGATTCTTGGTTTCCAACATCCTTTTCCACAAATCAGAGTCCCTAACCACTACTCATTATTCATATACATATTCGTCGACACTTCTTCGATATTTCATCATAATAAATACGTAGCATAATCAAATTCCTCATTTACGGTAGCATTATCTTATTGATCATAAACATACCTCAACAGCATAATACACATCGTCGTCGTACAAATAACATCATAACACCTCAGTCAAATCTCAAAATCGTCGTACCTTCCTCCAATAATTTCAAAACCTAAAAAAAATCTCTGCCACTTCAATAGTGTCATCTACCTCAAACGTACTTTAAAAATCATGATCCCATACCAAATACATCATTCAAAGCTCTCATGGTATCACAATGGTTCCGGAAAAATATGAGCATTTCACAAAGTACAGACAAAGTACAGTTTCATAAGTGTGAAGTTATCCAACTGTGTAATTACGTAAACATCTGTCACTGATGTAGTAAAAAAAATGTTTGTCTCTCTCAGTTAGGTAATGAGATAGCTGTGTAATTTGGGTGTTAGAGAAATATGGTACCGATGTGTAAAGTTGTATAAGCAAATACTATATTAGCTAGGGCTCCTTGTGCTTGCCAAACACATGGTACACAAAGTAAGCGTGTACCCCCCTGAGGATTAATGTAATTATACCCTCAGGTGTTACAGATTACAGCAATGGAATGAAATAGATCACGGAAAACCCTTGTATCATTGTACTTCAAATATCTTAAAAAAATGCATGTTTTAAGTGCGAAATTAATCACTCAAATACTTGTCCTGTAGCGCTAAATGTGCGTCTTGCTGTTAGATGATCTCTGTGGAAGTGTCGTAGTTATCGTCCTCCGAAAGCTAAGTTCTGCAGAAGTCAATGTACTTACCTCATGATACACCAAATTTCAAGTAAACCAAAATGTTGCATTAAAATCTCATTAGCAGTACTGGTAAATGTTCTAAGTATGTGAGCCTTATAGTCGTTACGTAATCGTGCAACTAACAAGCAAGAATGTACACACACAATAACACTGTGACGTCTGTTCACTATAACAATGCATTCGTAATTTCTGTTTAAAAATGTTCCCTAGGTTCTAGACTGGATATTTAACTTCAAACATTGTTGTATGTTAACAGTTTCTTAAGTCTGACAAAGCATACTAGAAATGTGAAGTGAAAAGTTTTATGGCAAAGACAAAGTTAAAAAGCAGATTATCATTCAATAAACGGTTTTACATGTGAAATGTGGTGTAAACCTTTACTCTTCCTAGTACGCAGACTTTCAATTGAAAAGCAATTGTCATGTTTTATACGTCGGTAAGGAATGCTAAATCTTTTCTCAAGGTTAGCGTCTATGTTATTTTTCCCTGAGCCAGCCGGCGCAGGTGGCTGCCTGCGGTGCGAGTCATTGTCTGTTTCTTTGTTGGCGCGCGCCGTTATTGGGATTAGGAGACCTAGCTTCTACAAAATCCCGGACCTTGCCGTTGGTGGGGAGGCTTGCGTGCAGCGATACAGACAGCCGTATCGTAGGTGCAACCACAACGGAGGGGTATCTGTTGAGAGGCCAGACAAACGTGTGGTTCCTGAAGAGGGGCAGCAGCCTTTTCAGTAGTTGCAAGGGCAACAGTCTGGATGATTGACTGATCTGGCCTTGTAACAATAACCAAAACGGCCTTGCTGTGCTGGTACTGCGAACGGCTGAAAGCAAGGGGAAACTACAGCCGTAATTTTTCCCGAGGGCATGCAGCTTTACTGTATGATTACATGATGATGGCGTCCTCTTGGGTAAAATATTCCGGAGGTAAAATAGTCCCCCATTCGGATCTCCGGGCGGGGACTACTCAAGAGGATGTCGTTATCAGGAGAAAGAAAACTGGCGTTCTACGGATCGGAGCGTGGAATGTCAGATCCCTTAATCGGGCAGGTAGGTTAGAAAATTTAAAAAGGGAAATGGATAGGTTGAAGTTAGATATAGTGGGAATTAGTGAAGTTCGGTGGCAGGAGGAACAAGACTTCTGGTCAGGTGACTACAGGGTTATAAACACAAAATCAAATAGGGGTAATGCAGGAGTAGGTTTAATAATGAATAGGAAAATAGGAATGCGGGTAAGCTACTACAAACAGCATAGTGAACGCATTATTGTGGCCAAGATAGATACGAAGCCCACGCCTACTACAGTAGTACAAGTTTATATGCCAACTAGCTCTGCAGATGACGAAGAAATTGAAGAAATGTATGATGAAATAAAAGAAATTATTCAGATTGTGAAGGGAGACGAGAATTTAATAGTCATGGGTGACTGGAATTCGAGTGTGGGAAAAGGGAGAGAAGGAAACATAGTAGGTGAATATGGATTGGGGGACAGAAATGAAAGAGGAAGCCGCCTGGTCGAATTTTGCACAGAGCACAACATAATCATAACTAACACTTGGTTTAAGAATCATGAAAGAAGGTTGTATACATGGAAGAACCCTGGAGATACTAAAAGGTATCAGATAGATTATATAATGGTAAGACAGAGATTTAGGAACCAGGTTTTAAATTGTAAGACATTTCCAGGGGCAGATGTGGACTCTGACCACAATCTATTGGTTATGACCTGTAGATTAAAACTGAAGAAACTGCAAAAAGGTGGGAATTTAAGGAGATGGGACCTGGATAAACTAAAAGAACCAGAGGTTGTACAGAGATTCAGGGAGAGCATAAGGGAGCAATTGACAGGAATGGGGGAAATAAATACAGTAGAAGAAGAATGGGTAGCTTTGAGGGATGAAGTAGTGCAGGCAGCAGAGGATCAAGTAGGTAAAAAGACGAGGGCTAGTAGAAATCCTTGGGTAACAGAAGAAATATTGAATTTAATTGATGAAAGGAGAAAATATAAAAATGCAGTAAGTGAAACAGGCAAAAAGGAATACAAACGTCTCAAAAATGAGATCGACAGGAAGTGCAAAATGGCTAAGCAGGGATGGCTAGAGGACAAATGTAAGGATGTAGAGGCCTATCTCACTAGGAGTAAGATAGATACCGCCTACAGGAAAATTAAAGAGACCTTTGGAGATAAGAGAACGACTTGTATGAATATCAAGAGCTCAGATGGAAACCCAGTTCTAAGCAAAGAAGGGAAAGCAGAAAGGTGGAAGGAGTATATAGAGGGTCTATACAAGGGCGATGTACTTGAGGACAATATTATGGAAATGGAAGAGGATGTAGATGAAGATGAAATGGGAGATATGATACTGCGTGAAGAGTTTGACAGAGCACTGAAAGACCTGAGTCGAAACAAGGCCCCCGGAGTAGACAATATTCCATTGGAACTACTGACGGCCGTGGGAGAGCCAGTCCTGACCAAACTCTACCATCTGGTGAGCAAGATGTATGAAACAGGCGAAATACCCTCAGACTTCAAGAAGAATATAATAATTCCAATCCCAAAGAAATCAGGTGTTGACAGATGTGAAAATTACCGAACTATCAGCTTAATAAGTCACAGCTGCAAAATACTAACACGAATTCTTTACAGACGAATGGAAAAACTAGTAGAAGCCAACCTCGGGGGAGATCAGTTTGGATTCCGTAGAAACACTGGAACACGTGAGGCAATACTGACCTTACGACTTATCTTAGAAGAAAGATTAAGGAAAGGCAAACCTACGTTTCTAGCATTTGTAGACTTAGAGAAAGCTTTTGACAATGTTGACTGGAATACTCTCTTTCAAATTCTAAAGGTGGCAGGGGTAAAATACAGGGAGCGAATGGCTATTTACAATTTGTACAGAAACCAGATGGCAGTTATAAGAGTCGAGGGACATGAAAGGGAAGCAGTGGTTGGGAAGGGAGTAAGACAGGGTTGTAGCCTCTCCCCGATGTTGTTCAATCTGTATATTGAGCAAGCAGTAAAGGAAACAAAAGAAAAATTCGGAGTAGGTATTAAAATTCATGGAGAAGAAATAAAAACTTTGAGGTTCGCCGATGACATTGTAATTCTGTCAGAGACAGCAAAGGACTTGGAAGAGCAGTTGAATGAGATGGACAGTGTCTTGAAAGGAGGATATAAGATGAACATCAACAAAAGCAAAACAAGGATAATGGAATGTAGTCTAATTAAGTCGGGTGATGCTGAGGGAATTAGATTAGGAAATGAGGCACTTAAAGTAGTAAAGGAGTTTTGCTATTTGGGGAGCAAAATAACTGATGATGGTCGAAGTAGAGAGGATATAAAATGTAGGCTGGCAATGGCAAGGAAAGCGTTTCTGAAGAAGAGAAATTTGTTAACATCCAGTATAGATTTAAGTGTCAGGAAGTCATTTCTGAAAGTATTCGTATGGAGTGTAGCCATGTATGGAAGTGAAACATGGACGATAAATAGTTTGGACAAGAAGAGAATAGAAGCTTTCGAAATGTGGTGCTACAGAAGAATGCTGAAGATTAGATGGGTAGATCACATAACTAATGAGGAAGTATTGAATAGGATTGGGGAGAAGAGAAGTTTGTGGCACAACTTGACCAGAAGAAGGGATCGGTTGGTAGGACATGTTCTGAGGCATCAAGGGATCACCAATTTAGTATTGGAGGGCAGCGTGGAGGGTAAAAATCGTAGAGGGAGACCAAGAGATGAATACACTAAGCAAATTCAGAAGGATGTAGGTTGCAGTAGGTACTGGGAGATGAAAAAGCTTGCACAGGATAGAGTAGCATGGAGAGCTGCATCAAACCAGTCTCAGGACTGAAGACCACAACAACAACAACAGCTTCTACAAATTCACCGTGACGAGAGGGCCCTGCCCTGTTTAAAACCCGCCAGTTCTGATGCAGTTCAGGTCTGTCGTTACGATCGTACCGTCTGTCGTCATGTCGGTAGATTCCATAGTTTCTTTCTTGTCGGTCACGTGGTGGAGAATTTCTCCCTGAGTCGTAACTGCGCGCTGGACCGTTGCGTCTAAAGTTATTCTGTCTCCCGTAATAATAATTATTTTGGTTCCCATATTGTCTGTTTCTCTGATTGTCTCTGTAATAGTCATTACCACGGAGAGGTGATCTTTCCCTGTAATTATTACTTTGCCAGTGGTTGTCATACGGGTGGTGTCTGTTTTGGTCACGATTTACGATGTAAGAATAGGCTTGTCGTGTCCAGTTATTGCTTCTGTCGTCACGGAATTGTGACGGATGTGACCTGTAGTGATTGTTTTCCCGTTTTCGCATCCCGCGACTGTCTGTGTCAATTTCTAATTCTTGTAAGAGTCCTTGAAAAGCTTCAATGTCGTCTTTGCAACGCCCTGCCAAAATAATATGTCGTAAATGTTCAGGCAATTTGAGTAAGCAAATGCGGATGAGTTCTGAGGGGCTGTATGGGTTTGAAAGATACTGATTCTTATGCAACATGTCTTCAAGATATTTGACAAGACTGGAAAATTCAGATTGTTCAAAGTGTTTCATCATCATGATGCTATGTTTTACTCGGTCTTGTGTAGCTCGAGACCAATATGCTGCGAGGAAGGCATAATAAAAATCTCCTCCATTGTAGCAATCGTGAATGACCGATCGCATTCTTACAGCTGGTTCATTCTCCAAGTAGCCACACATAAATTCTAATCTGTGCTCTAACGACCAGTTGGGAGGAAAACAATGAGAGAATTGATGCAGCCATGCTTGTGGATGAATGTCGTTGCCAGAATTCTTAAATGTTTTGAATTTACGTGTAGTAATGAACAGCTTATAGTCAAAGTCATCATGTCGGCGAGTCGCATATCGGTCATTGTTACGTCGTTTCGGCGGTTCCATTTCAAAATTCGGTGCACCTTGCCAGTTTCTTTCATAATTTCCGAAATGAGCTGTGTTATTATTTTGTGGCTGTTCCGTATTTCTATGTCCCTCTTCCTGTATTGGGGCGCGAGTGTCCTCTGAAATACGTAACTCTTGTATTACCTGTGTCAGCTGATCTTGTACTTCCCGGATTTCTCTTTGGTGTTGCGTATTAATTTGATTCTGATTTTGTTTGAATTTCCTAATTTGTTCGCACTCTTCTGTGTCATTAAAGACTACCGGTTTTGTGTCATTCAGATTATCATCTACCTTCATAGATAAATTATTTAGCTGATCCGAAAGTTCAACTACTTTCTCTGATAATGTACTAATTTCCTCCATGTGTCTTTCTACTGTGTCCTTTAAGTTTTCGTGAGTTTTTGCAAGTTGCGTAACCGAATCGGTAGACGCAACTGAGTCAATTTTAGCTTGCAAGGTCTCATGATTTTCATGAACAACAGTTTGCAGTTCTTTTATGGCTGCTTCGTGATTCTGTAATGCATTTTCATGCCGCGAAAAAATAGGTTGGAAATGCTCACAAATTTGAGTTTTTACGTCATTACAGACTTTTTGACATTTCGATTCAATGTTATGTAACTCAGTAGTTAAATCTTCACGTGTTTGTTCAAGCGTGGTGTGAAGATTTTGTTCCATTGCGTCTATCTGTTGCTGTGTTTGTCTCTGGTGTTGTTCCATTGTGTCAAACTTTTGAAGATTTTGTTCCATTCTGTCTAACGTTTGTAGCTTTTGCTGTGTTTGACTCTAATTTTGTTCCATTGTGTCTAACTTTTCAAGCTTTTGTCCCATTTGTTGCATTAATTGTAATAACAATGCACTGGTGTCTGAAACATGTTCCTCAGTGCTTTTCGGCAGTGAATTTGCACCGGCAACATTCACATTTTGACAAGCGGAAAATGTGTCTTGACTCATTTGAGAAAACGGTGAGGACGCAAAACCTGAATCTACAGTATTTGCAAAATTGTGTCCTGTCATTTCGGATTCCTGAGGCGAGCTGTTGCCGAGCGATCGATCGATAACGCTTCCCTGTTCACTACCTGTTTCACTGTCTACGCCATTTTTTGCAGCCCGCTCCATTTCCCTATGCACAATTACCAAATTACTACTTTGAATGTCTGTTAATTCACTACACAGTGGTGCTGATAAGCTACGCTCGTCGTCACTATTATTTCTCAGTTTACTTTGGAGCCTAGTGTTACGTTTTTCACACGCCATTATTGTCACAATATTTCACACGATAACACAGAAAAGCACAATTTGAAGAGCAAAATTAAGAGAACACATTAACATAGCACTGAAAATAATATGTAGTTAATTGCAAGCGCAGCTGCGAAATACTTGGTGCAAATCTACATGCATGCCACAAATGTTTTACTGTACAACAATGAAAAACTACAACTACAATGCAAATTATCTCTATAATTACGCGCTGGCAATAAACAAAAGCTACACTAATTACACAAACTACAAGAAAAAAATCAGAAGATTCCAGTGAGGTATCCTCGGCTAAGGGTCGACATATGAAACGCCCCTTTAAAAAAATTTATACAGACTGTGCTTAAACTGACATACAATATTTTTAGCGCAACGCAATCTGACTTTCAATAATCCCTACAAAAGAATGGCCCTGACTAACATTAAACTATACCTTTCACAAATCACTTACCTCACAAAAATCTTCGCTACTCAAGCTACTGCAATACAGCGAGCGCCACTACTGCCAGCTAAATAAAAGATTCAAAGTACTGAAGGCATTAACTACTAATAGGCATAGTTAGCAAATGAAAGATTTTGGTAGAGAACAACCAATGTATTTACCTCAATAGTCATAATATATATGGCAGTTCATGACAAATTTCAAAACTCCGACATCTCTCTCCCCACATCCACCACTGCTGGCGGCTCACCTCCAACTGCGCAACGCTACGCGCTGTTCACATCCAGCTGCCGCTGCCCAACACTACAATGGCAGACAACAATGCAAACTAGAGACAGACTGCACACAGCACAGCCAGTGATTCTCACACAGAGCGCTACGTGGCGTTACCAATAAAAAAACCTAAACAGCCCACTTACAGCGGTAACTTAACTCACGTACCTCATTGTGAGGCAAGACAGTCAGTGCATTACGAGAAAATGTTTCCGGTTGCCCGCGTAACAATGATTGTACCCAGACGTGTGCCTCTTCGCCCGAATCAAAACGGCGGCCACGGATGTCTTCTTCCCTTAGGGCAACAAAAATTTGGAAATCGCATGGGGAGAGCTTGATAGTGTATGATGGATATGTAACTGTTTCCCAGCGAAACTTGGCATCATGTGGACGGTCGTAATACTACAGCAGAATGAAGCCGTCCGTCAACAGTTCGAGGCGTTTGGACTTGATGGTGCGCTACAGCTTCCGCAAAGCATCCACATATCGCTGTGCCTTAATTGTGGCGTCCTGCCCCTGAAAGTAAATGAGCAACAGGTTGGTGTGCGGTATCATTGTGTTGCAAGATAATGCCCGCCCACATGTCAGGCTGCCAAGGGTGTTTTGAGTAGGCTGGGACGTTTCATACAGTCCCATGCGATTTTTATATTCTTGGAACCCTGAAGAAAGGAATTCGTGGATGTAGATTTGCTTTGCACGAAGAGTTGCTCGCCTGTGTACAATCTTGGTTCTGTAGGCAGTCGCGAACATTTTTTCATGAAGGCACCATATGTCTTGTCTCGCAATGGAATATACACAGGGTGACAATTACAGAACTACACTAGGCTGAAACTTCCTGGCAGATGAAAACTGTGTGCCAGACCGAGACTCGAACTCGGGACCTTGCCTTTCGCGGGCAAGTGCTCTATTAACTGAGCTACCCAAGCACGATTCACGCCCCGTCCTCACAGCTTCATTTCCACCCGTACTTCATCTCCTACCTTCCAAACTTCACAGAAGCTCTTCTGCAAGTTTCGTAGAAGAGCTCCCGTGAAGTCTGGAAGGTAGGAGACGAGGTACTGGCGTAATTAAAGCTGTGAGGAGGGGTAGTGAGTCGTGCTTGGGTAGCTCAGTTGGATGTCGGCACGGTAGCTCAGCGTGTTCGGTCAGAGGTTTGCTTGCCCTCTGTAATAAAAAAAAAACTGAGTAAAGAAATCAACGATTACCTAGAACGGATGTCTTGTGACGTCTGTCCAGACCAAACGCAACGAACTGTATCGAACAAAATGAAAAAATAAAAATATAAATAAATAAAGTTGGTAGACCTCGCCCCTGCGAAAGACAAAGGTCCCGAGTTCGAGTCTCGGTCCGGCACACAGTTTTAATCTACCAGGAAGTTTCATATCAGTGCACACTCCGCTGCAGAGTGAAAGTCTCATTCTGGATACACTAGACTCTCGCTAATCAGGCCATTGCTGGCACATATGGGTGCCGGATTAGCGGAAGTGCCGGGTTATTGAGTTTCTGAAATTTATTTTATTCATTTACTTTGTTTTTTATTTATTTCGAAAACATAGGGGTATAGTGTACCGTACTTTATTAAACCGAAGGATACAGTTTTAAAACATATAGGATATACCTTATTAAATCCAAAAGTTCATCAATTTTCCAAGAAAACTCAGTCCTTGAGTGTATACTGTACATAATTATACAGTCGTATCACTCACTATGAAACATGTCCCTAACTTTTAACTGTCTCAATGACGATACGCGACGGTGGCATGCCTTCACACGCACCCGCTTTACAAGCATTACATCGATACTGCTTGTATCTGGTTGTTGCGTAATGTACTCCAAGTAGACCTCGGCAGCTTCAGTGCCAGCAGAGTGAGAAATCTTCTTGGTCTCTCCTCCTGTGTCCTCTTCTTCATCACATTCATCATTACTTTCTTGCACGCCTTTGATTACTTCTTCATCTGTTAAAGTTTGATCCGTATGACAGTTTTCCTGATTTGGCCACTTAGTAACATCTTCATCACCAATGTCTTCTCCTCCTGGCAAGTTGTGGAACATGTCAGTGTACAAAGTAATTGATAATTCCACGTCGACTGGTTCATCGCTGTCATTCACTACTGGATCCAACTCGGCATCAATGGATGGCCACAATTTTCACTGTGGTAGAGCTCTCCACTTCATCCCATGCTTCGGATGCTTGGATAACCACATCACGTATGTTAATTCTTTTCCACGCCTTCAGCATACTCTCGATAGATTCATTTTCACTTTCGTTCAGCAAGGAGACGAGAAGTAAATGTCGATAATGACGTTTAATTGATTCCAAAATTCCCTGGTCCATGGGCTGAATTAGGGCTGTTAGGTTAGGTTAGGTTAGGTTAGGTTAGTGTTGTTTAACGTCCCGTCGACAACGAGGTCATTAGAGACGGAGCGCAAGCTCGGGTTAGGGAAGGATGGGGAAGGAAAACGGCCGTGCCCTTTCAAAGGAACCATCCCGGCATTTGCCTGAAACGATTTAGGGAAATCACGGAAAACCTAAATCAGGATGGCCGGAGACGGGATTGAACCGTCGTCCTCCCGAATGCGAGGAATTAGGGCGGTCACACTGGGTGGGAGAAAGACTGGTTGTACATGTGTACCATCGGACTTCAGAGAAACATCTGAATGACGACTGGAGCGTTATCAATAAGGATAGCTTTTTCTGCTTTAGCTCTTTTCTCACTGCTGGTACAAACGTTTCATGGAACCACCGAGAGAATATTTGTCTGTCCATCGACGCTTTCTTCTGAGAGCAACACTGCACTGGTAGAGTATTTATGTCAGTGTGTTGAAAACAATGTGAATGTTGGGGTTTTCCAAACACTATAAGCGGTAGTTTATGACTCCCATTTGCATTACAACACGCCATTAATGTTGCACGCTGTTTCTGTTGCTTGAGCTTCGTTCTCGTTCTTGGCGGCTAGTGTTATTGAAGGAAGCATCTTGTAAAAGAGTCCTGTTTCATCATTATTACATAAGGCATCAGCAGTTAAATCTTCTTTCTCTGTTATCTTCCGTATCTTGCTTACAAACTCATCAGCATCCTTATCGTTAGCTGAGCGACTTTCCCCGGTCACTGTCAGCTGCCGAATGCCATGTCGTTTTTCCCAGTTTGATAGCCGACCTTAGCTCGCTGCAAACAAGTTACTACCTAGTTTGTTAAATGCAGCTGCTTTTTCCTTTATAATCGGGCCACTGACTGGAATTTCTTTACTGCGTTGTTGTAAGAAACGTCTATAAACAGCTACGTCCAGTTCTTCATTCTCACTCTTTCGCATAACCTTCCGTTTTCCCAACTCACTATCCATTTGTTTTGAGTACTGTCGAATAACATCTTCTTTCTTTTTGATGTCATAAATAGATGCTTGTTCAACATTGAACTCAGCAGCAAGGGCTTTCTGCGAAGCCATTGCTCGATTTAACGTATCTAAAATTTCGAGTTTCTGCTTTAGGTCTAGCCTGTGTTTCCTTATCGAAGACATGATTCCGAACTGTACAGAAAGCGACAATTTCAAATACAGTATATAAAACGTTGTTGCGAACGACAATTCCTTGTGCACGTGTTTCTGGATGTACGCCGGATTAGTGAGAGGCCGGACTACTCAGGGCCGTATTGGCGAGAGTCTAGTGTATATGAAAGAAAATCGTCATAACTTCTGAACGGTTTGCCTTGGGACGTTCAAACTGCGTGGTTGGTCGCGGCTCATGTTGGGAATTTGTATGCGCATCCATGGTCTGGTTCAGCGACGAAGCCCACTTTCCTTTGGATGGGTTCGTCAATAAGGAAATTTGGCGCATTTGGGAGACTGCGAATCCGCATTTCGCGATCAAGAAGTCCCTTTATCATCAGTGGGAGATTGTGCGGTTTGCAGTGTCCAGTCACGCAATAATCGGTCAATATTCCTTGATGGCATGGCGACTACGAACGATACGTGAAGGTTTTGGAAGATGATCTCATCCCCGTTATCCAAAGTTACCCTGATTTCGACAATAGGTGGTTGATGCAAGCCGGAGCTCGACCCAATAGAAGCAGGAGAGTGTCTTATGTCCTGGAGGAGTACTTTGGCGACCGCATTCTGGCTCTGTGGTAGGCCAACGTAGAGGCCATTGGCAAGGGTCTCCATTGGCCGTCATATTCCCCGGATTTAAACACGTACCATTTACAGACGAATAGAAAAGGTGGTAGAAGCCGACCTTGTGGAAGATCAGTTTGGATTCCGTAGAAATATTGGAACACGTGAGGCAATACTGACCCTACGACTTATCTTAGATGCTATATTAAGGAAAGGCAAACCTACGTTTCTAGCATTTGTAGACTTAGAGAAAGCTTTTGACAACGTTGAATGGAATACCCTCTTTCAAATTCTGAAGGTGGCAGGGGTAAAGTACAGGGAGCTAAAGGCTATTTACAATTTGTACAGAAACCAGATGGCAGTTATAAGAGTCGAGGGACACGAAAGGGAAGCAGTGGTTGGGAAGGGAGTGAGACATGGTTGTAGCCTCTCCCCGATGTTATTCAATCTGTACATTGAGCAAGCAGTGAAGGAAACAAGAGAAAAATTCGGAGTAGTTATTAAAATCCACGGTGAAGAAAGAAAAACTTTGAGGTTAGGCGATGACATTGTAATTCTGTCAGAGACAGCAAAGGACTTCGAAGAGCAGTTTAACGGAATGGACAGTGTCTTGAAAGGAGGATATAAGATGAACATCAACAAAACCAAAACGAGGATAATTTAGTCGAATTAAGTCGGGTGATGCTGAGGGAATTAGATTAGGAAATGAGACACTTAAAGTAGTAAAGGAGTTTTGCTATTTGGGGAGCAAAATAACTGATGATGGTCGAAGTACAGAGGATATAAAATGTAGACTGGCAATGGCAAGGAAGGCATTTCTGAAGCAGAGAAATTTGTTAACATCGAGTATAGATTTAAGTGTCAGGAAGTCGTTTCTGAAAATATTCGTATGGAGTGTAGCCATTTATGGAAGTGAAACATGGACGATAAATAGTTTGGACAAGAAGAGAATAGAAGCTTTTAAGATGTGGTGCTACAGACGAATGCTGAAGATTAGATGGGTAGATCACATAACTAATGAGGAGGTACTGAATAGAATTGGGGAGAAGTTTGTGGCACCACTTGACTAGAAGAAGGGATCGGTTGGTAGGACATGTTCTGAGACATCAAGGGATCACCAATTTAGTACTGGAGGGCAGCGTGGAGGGTAAAAATCTTAGAGGGAGACCAAGAGATGAATACACTAAGCAGATTCAGAAGGTTGTAGGTTGCAGTAGGTACTAGGAGATGAAGAAGCTTGCACAGGATGGAGTAGCATGGAGAGCTGCATCAAACCAGTCTCAGGACTGAAGACCACAACAACGACGAGCACTTGTTTTTGTGGGTCAGACTGGTGTTCGTTGCAGAATGCGCAGGAGCACCATCATGTTGATATCGCATACGTCTACACGTTTCATGCTGGACATTTTCTCGCCATGTTGGCAGACCACTTTGTAGAAGCTCGATGTATTTTGCAGCTGTTTGGGTGCCTTCAATGAAGTGAGGACCAATGAGATGGTCGCTAGTTACTCCGCACCATACATTTACATTCCACGGTCGCTGTCGCTCTACCTGTCGAACCCAGCGAGGATTGTCCAAGGACCAGTAATGCATGTTTCGTAAATTCACTGCACCGCGGTTTGTGAAAACTACTTTATCGGTAAACAGGTAGATCTCCAACGCATTATCTGTTAATGCCAATTGACAGAAATTCACTCGATTATTAAAGTCATGTCCATGTAATTGCTGATGCACCGATAGATGATACGCCGGCCGAGGTGGGCGAGCGGTTCTAGACGCTACAGTCTGGAGCCGCGCGACCGCTACGGTCGCAGGTTCGAATCCTGCCTCGGGCATGGGTGTGTGTGATGTCCTTAGGTTAGTGAGGTTTAAGTAGTTCTAAGTTCTAGGGGACTGATGACCTCAGCAGTTAAGTCCCATAGTACTCAGAGACATTTGAACCATTTGATACATGATACAAGCGAAATGTGTGACGATGAAGTGTGCGCATTACAGTACTGTGACTCACTGCCGTGCCTCTAGCGATGCCACGTGAACTCATGTGTGGGTTCACAGCAACAGCAGCCAACACACCAACTGCACCTGCTTCTCCTGTGATGGGTTTGTTACGGACCCGTGTGCATGTTACGACCGTACCTGTTGCATGCAATTGTTTGTAGGCGATGTGCGGCGCATTGGATGATCTCTGTCCGGGCACCTTTCTGCGTACAACCCGCAAGCTACGTCTGCATTTTGTCTACATTCGCCATAAATGAGTATAATAAGAAAAAGGCTCCAAGCACTACGGGACTTAACATCTTAAGTCATCAGTCGCCTAGACTTAGAACTACTTAAACCTAACTAACGTAAGGACATCACACACATACATACCTGAGGCAGGTTTCGAACCTGCGACCGTAGCAGCAGCGCGGTTCCAGACTGAGGCGCCTAGAACCGCTCGGCCACAGCGGCCGACTGAATATCATCTCAGCCTTTTCAGAGTTAGAATAATTTTCTAAATGGTTCAAATGGCTCTGAGGACTATGGGTGCTCAGTTCCGTAGACTTAGAACTTCTTCAACCTAACTAACCTAATGACATCACACACATCCATGCCAGAGGCAGGATTCGAACCTGCGACCGTATCAGCAGCGCGGTTCCTGACTGAAGCGCCTAGAACCGCTCGGCTACAACGGCCGGCAATGGTTTGTACTAACCATTTCCACTCTCCTCACTTTTGGTTTGTGGAATTGGTTATTCAGTGTTTTTTGTGGTTTGGGAGGCGTTTCCAGTGCTAATGTTAGGTGACTCACCCTGTATTCTGGGCCACTGAAAATGCCTTGCAAATAATAAATGTATAACGCATATGGCAAAGACAATGTTTCATTAAGTTTTTGTTAGTGGTTTATAAAACAATAACAATCAACATAATGTTACACGCCAGTGAGGATGAGAGGACAAGAAATAGTGAACGATGTTTCTAAATTACGCCGTTAGGAAGAAAGTATGCAATACCAATAATAGACCAACTGAGCTAGTTAACTAACTCGTGTTCTGGGTGGCGACAGAAAGCAACAAGTGGGTGTTCATTTAAAGTAACAAATACGAGAAGAGATACTGTTTGGCGACTATTGGAGAAACTAAATGGAAACTTCCAAAGACGATGAATATCTAAATTGAGCGTGACGGATTGTTGTGGAGTGTATCAAGTCATGCGGTGTGATGCACAAGTCTTTACATATATATGAAAATGGTATGTGTTCTTTCGGACATGTCCGAAAGAACAGATACCATCTTCATATATATATATATATATATATATATATATATATATATATATATATATATATATATATATATATATAAGGCTCAACGGCCGTTTGACCATCTTCTGTGCGGATGCACGAACAGTGCCCGAACTCTTACGGGAATCGGCAAAACGCCGAAAGTAATGAGTATAATGGGTAGGGGCACTATGAATATAGTGCAGGACAATAAGTTGGGAATGTGGGTCTCAGGTAAGTCCCTGCTGTCTCAGTATCCTCTGCGTCCTCGGTGGCTGAGATGGATAGAGCGTCTGCCCGGAAGAGGGAGATCCCGAGTTCGAGTCCCGGTCGGGGCACACACTTTCAGCTGTCCCCGTTGACTTATATCAGTGCCTGTATGCAGCTAGGGGTATTCATTTCATTGCACAAGTCCACCCCGCTGGACTCATATTCAGAACAGTCGTGTAGTGATGGTGGAGCCCAAAGAGGATATAATAGCGAGCAGAGCTCCACCAAACTAGTATTCTGGCTGAAGGCCATAACACAGTGAGGCGCCAATGCCCGCTGCTCTGTTTTGTTAAGAGGCTTTTACTGTCGGGTACTGTGTGCGCTGGAAGGGGAGAGCAACGTTTCGCAACGCGTCCCCGCGGCCGGTTCCACGCACGCACGCCTAACATTTGTGGCACAATGTTGGCCCACCGGCCGGAATTCCTCAGAGGTGTTTCGGCGTCACGCCAGCCAGGCCTGGGGCAGGTCAGCGTTTAAAAGCGCAAGGTCTGGGCCGCGCCGTCTGCACTCCAAGGACAAGGTGAAAGTCGCAGTAAACGCTGCTACGCCAGTTACATGTGCACTGCCGGAAAACAAATAAGCAAGGACTGTGTTCAGCGGCGTCATGGTATGATATATGCATGCTCAGGGGTTGCATTTCATTGGTCAGTCATCGATAGTAAGCTGGCGTTCACGAGGCCTTTCTGTGCTCCCTCTGTTTTGACTCTGCAAGCAGTAACTGTGCTGATTTTAGAGGTGAACAGTGTTTGAAAAATTCCTTCTAGGGAACCACGATGCACCACCGACGAGAACGTACTCCTGCTGAAAAGCTGCAGTCACGTCAACGGGGCCGCATTGTGGGTGTGCTCGAAACTGGACGGGTGTATCGACAGATTCCTACACATGTTGGGCGCTGTTTAGTCGGTCTTGTCAGGTGGCGACCCAGTAAGGAAAATAAAAATTCACCTATGACGAAGAAGCGGTTGGCTGAAGCCGTACTGTGTGACGTAGAAGAGACACGGTGGGGAGAGTCACGTCATATAAAAGCATTTTCGACAACTAAATTAACGGAGCTCTCTCGTCTCACAGTGTGTCACACCTATGTGTGGAAAAATAGCGAAGACGTTGAGACCTTTACGTCTGCGAAGTGAGGGCGCTACGGTTCACGTATCGTGGCGACAGATGTAAACTGCTAGTTCATATTCCCGTGCCAACAGATGTAAAGTGGTAGTTTATATTCCTGCCGGAATTTTGCGGCACGTCGCTCCATCCCTTAATGAGTGTGCAATATCAGTAATTTGGACTAGGGAAAATTTAACGTTCTACGGAAGGCAGAAAAGTTGAGACTGAGCGATTCAGTCAAGGCCAGAGTAGGGAATTAGCGTTTCAGATCCAACACGGAGACAACGCCACCGCAGTTCCCAATTGGTAATGTACCAAACACGCATTAGGTGACACTAAATGCTAAGTCGAGAGTTTGCTCACTCCAACCTGCGTGCGCTTTGAATATAGGATTTCAAGAGTTGAATACTAACATACTCTCCATTGAGTACATGAGAGTTTGATTAGTTTAAAAGATAAAGTTTCATTCTCCACCAACTTAGTCCATTGAACAGCTACGACACTGTAGATGTAAATTTCGCTGATGAAGATTTAATTGTTTTGCTAGTTATAACATTCTCATATATAGAGATAATCACATATTCAATGTCTAAATGTTAATTAATTTGTTGAGAGTTGAAAATAATTGAACTTGCTAGTTACGTATCACATGAACCCTGAAAGCAGTGATAAATTAAATGTACGAGGGCAGTTCAATAAGTAATGCAACACATTTTTTTTCTGAAACAGGGGTTGTTTTATTCAGCATTGAAATACACCAGGTTATTCCCCAATCTTTTAGCTACACAACACTATTTTTCAACGTAATCTCCATTCAATGCTACGGCCTTACGCCACCTTGAAATGAGGGCCTGTATGCCTGCACGGTACCATTCCACTGGTCGATGTCGGAGCCAACGTCGTACTGCATCAGTAACTTCTTCATCATCCGCGTAGTGCCTCCCACGGATTGCGCCCTTCATTGGGCCAAACATATGGAAATCCGACGGTGCGAGATCGGGGCTGTAGGGTGCATGAGGAAGAACAGTCCACTGAAGTTTTGTGAGCTCCTCTCGGGTGCGAAGACTTGTGTGAGGTCTTGCGTTGTCATGAAGAAGGAGAAGTTCGTTCAGATTTTTGTGCCTACGAACACGCCGAAGTCGTTTCTTCAATTTCTGAAGAGTAGCACAATACACTTCAGAGTTGATCGTTTGACCATGGGGAAGGACATCGAACAGAATAACCCCTTCAGCGTCCCAGACGACTGTAACCATGACTTTACCGGCTGAGGGTATGGCTTTAAACTTTTTCTTGGTAGGGGAGTGGGTGTGGCGCCACTCCATTGATTGCCGTTTTGTTTCAGGTTCGAAGTGATGAACCCATGTTTCATCGCCTGTAACAATCTTTGACAAGAAATTGTCACCCTCAGCCACATGACGAGCAAGCAATTCCGCACAGATGGTTCTCCTTTGCTCTTTATGGTGTTCGGTTAGACAACGAGGGACCCAGCGGGAACAAACCTTTGTATATCCCAACTGGTGAACAATTGTGACAGCACTACCAACAGAGATGTCAAGTTGAGCACTGAGTTGTTTGATGGTGATCCGTCGATCATCTCGAACGAGTGTGTTCGCACGCTCCGCCATTGCAGGAGTCACAGCTGTGCACGGCCGGCCCGCACGCGGGAGATCAGACAGTCTTGCTTGACCTTGCGGCGATGATGACACACGCTTTGCCCAACGACTCACCGTGCTTTTGTCCACTGCCAGATCACCGTAGACATTCTGCAAGCGCCTATGAATATCTGAGATGCCCTGGTTTTCCGCCAAAAGAAACTCGATCACTGCCCGTTGTTTGCAACGCACATCCGTTACAGACGCCATTTTAACAGCTCCGTACAGCGCTGCCACCTGTCGGAAGTCAATGAAACTATACGAAACGAAGCGGGAATGTTTGAAAATATTCCACAAGAAATTTCCGGTTTTTTCAACCAAAATTGGCCGAGAAAAAAAATGTGTTGCATTACTTATTGAACTGTCCTCGTAGAATGAAAAAGGGAGAGGTTGTGTTGTCATTTTAGAAAAACTCCGAAACTCTAATTTATATCAATTTGTGCATTCTTAGAATGAAATTTTCACTCTAGGGCGGAGTGTGCGCTGATACGAAACTTCCTGGCAGATTAAAACTGTGTGCACCGATCGAATTCGAACTCGGGACCTTTGCCTTTCGCGGGCAAGTGCTCTACCAACTGAGCTACCGAAACACGACTCGCGCCCCGTCCTCGCAACTTCAGTTCCGCCATACGTCGTCTCCTTGTTGGTAGAGCACTTGCCCGTGAAAGGCAAAGGTCCCGAGTTCGAGTCTCGGTCCTCACGCAGTTTTACTTGTGCGTTCTTGTTATGTCACAGCAGAATCGCTTATTTAATCTGAGACAATGCGCACCTAAGATTAGCGGCATTACAGGGCCAAAATTAATAGCTATGTAGAATGTCTGTCTACCACTCTGGGCTTGAGAAGACACTAAGATACGTCATCCACTTGCGCGTGATCACAAAATAGTTTTACCCACCAGCACGTTACACAAAATAACTACACGTTACACGCGTTTCCAGTGTGTAGACAGTCAGTCCAAACGACTACTACGCAACTTTGTCTGGGACAGTCGCAACCTTCAGTAGTAACTGCTCTTTCGCAAACACTCTGCAAAGATGTTTTCTATGCCAAGCAATCGCTCTCTGAAAGCATTACTATCCATGACAAGCTCAGTAGGAGTCTATGAGGAAGCATTCCGACGGGGTGGCTACTGCGATTAGTCGCAGGCGAACGTTTCCAGTGGTCGCCTGGGAACATTTAATAAGGGACGATCGAAAAATTTCCATTTGTGGGTGTTCTTGAAGCGTATATACAGTGTAGCGTGACTACGATGCGGTTACGTATCCACCGTCTTGTAGGCAAAGGATTCGGGTGGCATGCGGGTGGCATTCGTGTCTCTCCGACGAGTGTGGCGTAAATGCGAAAACGTGAACAATGGCAATGTTATTCCTAAATGCCTCCAAACAGGGCCAACGTGCTGTTGTTCTTTTCTTTGGCTGCCAAAGAAAAAATACTGGCAGACATCCATCGGGGAATGGAGAACCCATATCTGGCGAAAACTACCATTGTGGAATGGAGCGGCAGGGGTCCTGCTGCCTGAAGATAACGCACGTCCCCATATCGAAAAGGTCGTAACGCAGAAGTTAAACGCCAATTCAGTGGGAGACACTCCATCCCCGGCCTATAGTCCTGATCTCTCCCTACGCGAATGTCACGGCTTCGCTCTCTTGTAATAGGCCGTGGAAGTTCGAAGATTCCTGTCGGACGAGGGTGTCCAGCAGGCAATTTCCGACTTCTTCCTGCAGCAGAACGCGGTGTCTTACCAAACGGATATGTTGTCTGGTGAGTTGGTTGGTTTAAAAGAAGGGGAAAGGGACCAAACTACGACGTCATCGGTCCCTTGTTCCTAATAAAACAATGCCACAAGTGTGAGAATAGAACAGACGAGACATATAACACAAAACAGAAAGGAAGGAAAGACCGCAAGAATGAAGGAAAGGCAACGAACACTAAAAGAAACAAAAGGACAAGAAAAGAACAGAGATGCAAGAAACAGTTAGAGGAGAGTAAAATAAGGAAGCAGATTACAGTGGTTGGCCGACCACGAAAATATAAAGGAAAAGCCAGCCACCCAGCAACACATTAAAATCTCCACCCTAAAAGCACTGGGGTGGAGGACACGGAGGGAAAAAGGGTATGTGCTAAAACTCAGATCGAATGATAAAACCCACCCTCACGGATGAAACGTAAAACCAAATCAAAAAATGGTTCAAATAGCTCTGAGCACTATGGGACTCAACATCTGAGGTCATCAGTGCCCTAGAACTTGGAACTACTTAAACCTAACTAAACTAAGGACATCACACACATCCATGCCCGAGGCAGGATTCTGACCTGCGACCGTAGCCGTCGCGCGGTTCCAGACTGAAGCGCCTAGAACCGCTCGGCCACTCCGGCCGGCAAAACCAAATCAGCCCATGGGACGTTGTCTGCTAAAATCAATGATAACGAGTCCGGCAACCGAAGATGAAATCGCAGGGCAGCCAAAGAAGGACAGAGCAGAAGAATATGTGCCACTGTCAACAGGGCGCCGCACCGACCCTCTGTTGGGTCTTCACAGCGCAGGAGAAAGAAATAGATGGGGCCCCTCCACGCCCGCACCAACGTGGTGACCAGACCAAAAGTTCTACTGTCACCTCCGTAAACATGTTAGTTATCTAATTGGTGGATCACAGGATCCTGGGCTGTGATGTTGTCCGTGTGTCTGGGTAAGACTACGCATTAATACGGTCCATCAGGTGATAGATAGTGGGCGAAACGCGAGTGAGGGTAGCGATTTGAAGAGCAGAGGGAAAAAAGTGCCAAGGCTCGTGCCGTGGGAAAGAAAAAGCTCTGCGACAGTGGGATGGGTAGTAAGAGAAGTAGTGGCTTACTAGCTGTGATAGTTCATGCAAGGTTGGGTTTGTTAGCATGGCTATCATGCATCAATACCGTGGTAAGCTATGGCGATGTATCCCGGTTTGCTGCAGCCGCTGTATTCCTGGAACAATCAAGATCGTTACATAGTAGTGCGAGATCGGCCATAGATCATCTCACTGTGTGTGTGTGGGGGGGGGGGGGGGGGTGGAGCTTGTCTGCATGCAGTGTACGGTACGGCTTCCCTGCGTGGTGCCAGTTATTCGGTAAGTGTGTTCCAGCTGAATATCCAATAACAGCGTCTGATTAACAGGGGTTCCCGTGGGTCGCCCAGGCATGGCCAATGCGGAGCCGGCAGAGAACCGCGGAGTCTCTGCGAGAGGCCCTCATCGAGGACTTCCAAACATTCCTGGTCCCCCTAATGGCACGCAGTTAGTTGTGCATACCGAGATTTTGCCATTCCGTCTCCCGAAGCTGAAAAACCTTGCGGCGTAATAACGAACGCAGGTCACTTGCGGGGATGCCCATCTCCAGAAGTGGTTTCCGTGTAGCCTGTTTGGCCAGCCTGTCAGCAAGTTCATTTCGTGGGATTCCGAAGTGACCAGGGGTCCAGACGAACACCACTGAACGACTGGACCGTTCCAGGGCATAGATGGACTCCTGGATGGACGTTACCAAAGGATGACGAGGGTAGCACTGGTCGATAGTATCAGGCTGCTGTAGGAGTCAGTACTAAGTGATCTAAAAGTCAGTATAAATTTGAAAATGAATAAATCACGGAATAACGTAGATAGAGAGGTACAAATTGACACACATGCTTGGAATGACATGGGGTTTTATAAGAACCAAAAACATATAAAAGTTCAAAAAATGTCCGACAGATGGCGCTTCATGTGGTCAGAATACCAATAATTAGCATAACAAAGGAAGACAAAGCAAAGATGATGTTCTTTACAGGAAATGCTCAGTATGACCACCATCATTCCTCAACAATAGCTGTAGTCGAGGAATAATGTTGTGAACAGCACTGTAAAGCATGTCCGGAGCTATGGTGTGGCATTGGCGTCGGATGTTGTGTTTCAGCATCCCTAGAGATGTCGGTCGATCACGATACACTTGCGACTTCAGGTGACCCCAAAGCCAATAACCGCACGGACTGAGGTCTGGGGACCTGGGAGGCCAAGCATGACGAAAGTGGCGGCTGAGCACACGGTCATCACCAAACGACGCGCGCAAGAGATCTTTCACGCGTCTAGCAATATGAGGTGGAGCGCCATCCTGCAAAAACATCGTACGTTCCAGCAGGTGTTTATCAGCCAGGCCGCGGATAAGGCGATTCTGTAACATATCGGCGTACCTCTCACCCGTCACGGTAGAAGTTACGAAACCAGAATCACGCATTTCCTCGAAGAAAAAAGGCCCGATAACGGTAGGTGTGGTAAATCCAACCCATACCGTGACTTTCTCATCGTGCAATAGAATTTCCACGACAGTTCTACGATTTTCGGTAGCCCAAATTCTGCAGTTGTGGGCGTTGACAGACCCTCGGAGCGTGAAATGAGCCTCATCGGTCCACAACACGTTACTCAACCAATCGTCATCTTCCGCCATCTTTTGAAACACCCACACCGCAAATGTCTTCCGCTTTATTAAATCGCCAGGTAACAGTTTATGATGCCGATGGATTTTGTACGGATAGCATCGGAGGGTATGCCTAAGTGCCAACCAAACAGTAGTGTATGGAATGCCGGTGCGACGTGCGACTGCACGAGCGCTGACTTCCCCGTGCATAGACAAACCCTCTACAGTCTCCATTTCTACCTGAACTGTCTCAGCAGCATTACATCTTGTGCTCGGTCGGCCACTACGGGGTCTATCGTCTAAACAACCCGTGGCTTCCAACTTCGAAATCATTCTCGCCACAGCTGCATTTGTCAATGGACCTTTACTCGTTCGAATTCTCTTCCTATGGCGATAGGATCGTAACGCTGAACTAGCACATTCCCCATTTGATAATACAGCTTCACTAAAAGCGCCTTTTCAGGTAACGTCAACATGCTGCGACTGCTGGCGCATCTGATTCTCTCTCTCATTACAGCTCCTTTTATACACGATTGTCATGCGCAGTCACTGACGTTTTGCTGTCCAGCGCCATCTGGCGGATATTTTGTAAACTGTTTTTTGGTTCTAATAAAACCTCATGTCATTCCAAGCATGGGTGTCAATTTTTACCTCTATATCTACATTATTTCGTGGTTTATTAAGTTTTCAAATTTATACTAATTTTTTGATCACCCGGTACATAGAAGAAAAGTCAACCTGGTGAGTCGGTGGTTTAATTGCCTCATTACTCACGGCGGTTTTGCGTTATTGGCATGTCGATTCTAGACTGTACGGCCATCGAATGGAAACTTTTTTATCGTAGTTTAATCACACACGGGGAGTGGGAATTCGATGCTGTCAGTCCGGATGGGTTCGCGTACAGACGTGCTGCTACGGTTCATTAACAGATTAGTTACAACTGAAGTCAATTTCTATTATTCATTTTCAGACCTCGCCCTATAAAGGAGCGCCTGTTGTCTGGCCCTTGATTCAGTGGTATTTACAGCATTTCCAGATTTTTAACGAGCCTTATCTGTGTTAAAACGATACGTTCGTTACTTGACGAGACGGAAAGTTTTCTAAACACGGTGCGGAATCGGGCTTACACTGGTCCATCCGAATATTAGCGGAGCTGAATTTATGACATGCCCGTTTAGTGAGCCTCTTTCAACACTTTTTAATGCAAATGGAATTGTTTTTGTTCAAATCTTTCACTTCAAAAAAAATGGTTTAAATGGCTCTGAGCACTATGGGACTTAACAGCTGTGGTCATCAGTCCCCTAGAACTTAGAACTACTTAAACCTAACTAACCTAAGGACATCACATAAATCCATGCCCGAGGCAGGATTCGAACCTGCGACCGTAGCCTTTCACTTCAGGTGATTGGTTGTACCACATGCACCATGCACGGATGACGTGAGAGCCATGGTGGCCATAATCATGATTTAAATGCAATTATACTGTATTGATCAAAGAATCTGTGATTTATTCGTGATCCTTGCTACTATTTTAAAGTTTCAGATATCTTTGCTCCTGTATATACACTTTGCAGTCGGCATCGAGCTATCTCACGTAACGTTATAGATTTCCTGCTTTCAACAGAGATACCAATTTTTCTGAACTTTTCCCTTACAATCATCATATGTGCACCAAAAAGTTACAGTCAGCAGTGCGCTTTGTCTTCTCCTTAGCATGTTTTACACACCAGAAGGGAAGTCAGCGTTTAGAGATGTAGAGCGAAAGCTGGCATTGCATTACTTTATTAAGAGTGTAACGGGGATAACTGAGGATATTTTTAAGTGTGGTACCTTTGTATGTACACACATCAGCGCGTTCGTTATCTTTTACCTGTGTCAAAAAGTCTTCGCATAAACACGTGACAAACTTAACGACCTGAAGTTTTCTGCACAGTCGTGCACCACCAATAAGTGGACTATACTTGTCACTGTAAACCAACCGCTTTGCGTACACGTGCCGAGAATCGAACAAATGACCTGCTGTCCTGGGAAAATCAGCTCTTGCTGGTCCTCGAAGACAGAGACAAAGCTGCGGAAACACTAATCCACTCATACTTGTCATTGTCGTTGTTGTACATGAACGTGTCATAGCGTTAATCCATTGCACAGCAGACAGTCTTAGCGAGAGAGGTGGCGCAGTGGTTGGTACACTGGACCCGCATTCGGCAACGCGACGGTTCAAATACGCGTCCGGAAGTCCTGATATAGGTTTTCCGTGATTTCCCTAAATCGCTTCAGGCAAATGCTGGGCTGGTTCCTTCGACAGGGCACGGCCGACTTCTTCCCTAACCCGATGGGACCGATGACCTCGCTGTTGGGTCTCCTCCCCCAAATCAACCAAGCAACTGTCTTTTTTCGCCTCGAAACGATAAAGTGCGTCTTGATCTCAGTTCCTTCAGGAAACCTGGCTGAGTGGCATTAGATATAGCAGCCGTGGGGCATAGCAGCAAGCTTCGTCTTCATGTCAGCTACGAATTAATGGCGTAGGGTCTAGATTTTTACTTGAATAACCTTAGTTGCTTTGCGACTTACTATAGTGTTTGATTCCTTGAACCTACTTAACCAGGTCGAAGAGGGCTTGAAATCAACAATGTTCGTCTCTTGCACCGCATCTCACTAGTACCTCTACCTCAAGAAAAGAACTGTTGTTCGCGTTATTTCTTTAGGTTTAGGGGTTCATGATGGTTAGTAATGGGCGGTAACGGGACTTTGTGGCCACACTGTACACTAAATATTCCAGATAGTTTTTCTTTCGCAGTTTTATTACTTCACCAAGTGTCTCCTCCATTTATACAGTTCGCGGTCAGATTTTACAAAGCAAAACCGGGTTTGTAGACTGCTTAACATCAAGAGTTAAACACAATGAATATTAATTCAGTCTTATCTCCATTCTAACACCTTCACGACGAGTAAAGCGACCGATAGCTGGTATGGATTTGAAATAAGTTGCATATTTGAGTGAACAGTAGTTGCAAACATTTGTTTCAGAGAAACTATCAACGAAAACTGAAATACGCTTTGTAAATTACGATCGCGCCTCGTAGCGTTACCGGTCCGCAGCTCGTAGTCTCGCGGTCCCATTCTCATTTCCCGAGCACGGGGTCCCGGGTTCGATTCCCAGCGCGGTCAGTGATTTTCACCTGCCTCGAGATGACTGGGTGTTTGTGTTGACCTCGTCACTTCATCATCATCCATGAAAGCGGCGAGATTGGACTGAGTCAAAGTTGGGACATTGTACGGGAGCTGATAAGCGCGCAGTTGAGCGCCCCACAAACCAATCATCATCATCATCATCATCATCATCATCGTCGTCGCATTACCCATTTACCGTTGCGCCGTCAACCAAGGATTTACGCCTGCCACGTTCTGCATGCGCAGTTCGCTACAACTCTGGTAGATAAGGAAAATTCTCCAGCCGCCTGGCCAGCTGCGAATTTGGGAATTTCCAACACTTTTAAAAAAATATCTGCAGTGTGTCTTAGCAGCATAAGTTTTAACAGGGTCTTTCTTACGGTGTCTTCTTCCTGTATAGAAATTTTAGGGCGTGTTTCAACGTTTCGGACTGCACCGTACGCTTGTCAGGGCCAGACGACCTATAACGTTCATGTGTGAGCAGCTACGAGTCAGTGCCTTCCGAGGCTTCAGCACTGTCGAGCTGGAGCTCATTGTGGGGAGAAATCTCGAAGTCGAGAGTGTCGAATGCTTTGCCGAAGACTAAGCAGTACATAATAGTCGCCTCCTGTGCATACATGGCAATCTTGAAGTGATTTGTTACCTTTACTAAGACAGATGTTCTGCTGCGATGTTGACGGAAACATGACTGGTTGTATGAAGACGTCCGAAAGAACAGGTACCATCTTCATACAGTTAAGGCTAACTGGCCATTGACCATCTTCTGTGCGGATGCAGACGCATTGCCCGATCTCTTATGGGACTCGGCAAGATTGTCTGCCGCGAGTAAGGAGTGTAATGGGCAGCGGCACTAGGAATGTAGTGTGTGTACATTAAGTTGGGAATGTGGATCTCACGGGGAGTGTGCAAGGGATAAATCCCTGCAGTCGCATTAACCTCTGTGCCCTCGGTGGCTCAGGTGGATGGAGCATCTGCCATGTAAGCAGGAGATCCCGGGTTCGAGTCCCTGTCGGGGCAGACACTTTCAACTGTCCCCATTGATGTATATCAACGCCCGTCGGCAGCTTAGGGTCTTGATGTAATCATCATTTCATGGCTGGTTGTCGTTGAGTAGGTTGTATGTATTTAAATAGTTTGCTACCCGCACGTGGGCTATAAATTCTAAGGTTTCGGATAGTACTGTCGCATAGGTAGTGGCATATCTAGTCTCTTGTTTCCAGGCCTCAGAAAAAAAAACGCTTGTGGTCAAGCAGTGGTAGAATGTGTCTGCTATAATGGACAGTAGTGGGTCAATAATAAGTGTCATCATTTGGACTGTGACGCCGTTGTGTCCAGTAGATGCTGATCTGATACGTATGATGGCTTTTTTGGCGCTGTTCCAAGTAACGTGCTTTAGACACACATTTTTCGTGGCTATCGTCGTCTATCCCCACGAGGTAGTCAATAATTGGCACTTCAGTTTACGGTTCAATTGGGGTTTTAGGTAGTGTAAAGTACTGGTTCAGTTTTTCAGCTAGGTCTGTTGGATCAACTACAGCCTTTGTTTTGCCTATACCAGCATCACACAGGTTTTTCCATAGGGCATCTGCTTTGTTTTTGTTGTCGGCTAATGAACAGTCATGGCTCAGTTTCGCATTTCTCTCAGGGTTGACTGATTCCGTTCCGCATCTGCTTGTTAGCAAGAGAGCACCGTCCAGACCACGAAGGCCCAACGGTACCGACCGGCCGCCGTATCATCCTCATCAGACCCTAAGCTTCACCGGATGCGGATACCGAGAGGCATGTGGTTGACACACCGCTCTCCCGGCCGTTGTCAGGTTTCGTGACCGAAGCCTCTACTTCTCAATCAATTGGCTCCTCACAGGGGCTGAGTGCAGTCCGCTTGCAAACAGCGCTCAGCAGACCAGATGGTCACCCATCCAAGTGCTAGCCCACGCCGATAGCGCTTAACTTCGGTGACCTGACGGGAACCGGTGTTACCAGTAAGGCAACGCCGTTGGCCATCTGCTTGTAAGCTATGTGGTTTTCAGGTCTGGGGCATAGTTTAAGTGCCCGACGCGCAGGGTTGTCAGGTTTCATGCGCTGTTTCAATTCTACAGTTTGCCAAGGCGCAGGTTTCCTTCTTATTTTTCCGGTATTTCGTGGAGCATATTTGTCATCCAGCTGAGTAAGTTAGCTACTAAACCCATGAATTCTTCGTTTATTTCCGAGGGGTGAATAGGTGCCGTCCTCTAAATTATTTCTTGCACCTGAGCTGCAAGTTCTGATACACTGATACGTCTTAAGTATCTGTGTGTAGTCAGTTATGGTTTCTTTCTTAGACACTGTAATGAGCAGGGGATGCCGCGGTACAACAACTGGTATTTATT
This sequence comes from Schistocerca americana, assembly GCF_021461395.2. Taxonomy (NCBI): domain Eukaryota; kingdom Metazoa; phylum Arthropoda; class Insecta; order Orthoptera; family Acrididae; genus Schistocerca; species Schistocerca americana. Next base: position 85,475,523 of record NC_060128.1, on the reverse strand, counting down.
TACGAATTTAAATTTCTTGTCTAGATTTATCGTGTTTAAAACTGTTCCGTCTTCTACATGGTTATTAATGTATAATTTGGTATAGAAGATGTCCCATTTATGGTTCAAATGGCTCTGAGCACTAGGGGACTTAACTTCTGAGGTCATCAGCCCCTAGAACTTAGAACTACGTAAACCTAACTAACCTAAGGACATCGCGCACATCCATGCCCGAGGCAGGATTCGAACCTGCGACCGTAGCGGTCGCGCAGTTCCAGACTGTAGCGCCTAGAACCGCTCGGCCACTTTGGACGGCTTGGAGGAACACACTGGTGAGTTCAAAATGATGTCCTGACTCCCCCAACTCGATAGATCTGAACCCTATCAACACATCTGGGATGCGACTGAACGTCAGAGCTCATCTCCAGCTCTCCCCTCCCCCCCCCCCCCCTCCAGAATTTACGGGAATAAGGTGACTTGTCTCCAGAGATCAGCACCCACAACACCCTCCAGCGACCCACCAAGGCCTCAGTGCTTCGACACCACGACGCATCGCCACTGTTATATCGGGTATCAGGTGTAGGTGGTCGTAATGTTCTGGCATAGCAGTGTAGGCAACAGATCAGCTACTTTCTATTTTTGTTAATAATAATAATGTCGTGTGACCAGGGCCTCCCGTCGGGTTGACCGTTCGCCTGGTGCAAGTCTTTCGAGTTGACGCCACTTCGGCGACTTGCGCGTCGATGGGGATGAAATGATGATGATTAGGACAACGCTACACCCAGTCCCTGAGCGGAGAAAATCTCCGACACACCCGGGAATCGAACCCGAGCCCTTAGGATTGACAGTCTGCCTCGCTGACCCCTCAGCTACCGTTTTTGTTGTAAACTATGAACTGACTATTAAGTATCAAAATTTCTCCTTACACCACAAGTAAACCTTTTAAAGTAAATGGGGCATTGTACTTCGAAAAAGACAAGTACTTCCAGGCTAGGGACGGTACCATTTTGTAATACAAGTAACGTCCGACAAAAATAGCAAGAAACTACCAGATCGGATACCACATGGTACCAAGTAAATTATTGTGTTAGCAATGATGTGTGTTTGTTGTTAGTCTCTCTCGGCATTTTTATTAAAATAGCAGTCATCCCTTCTCCCATTTTTTATAATAACGCAATATTTGGAAGAAATGGAAATTTTGCGGATAAAAATTTCTCGCTCTTTAAAAACAATTTATTTAAAATCCAATAATTTTAGCACTGCTGCCATGACTAATTGATATCTGTTTCTTAACCAGGTTTCTTAATAAAAAATAAAATAGCACCTATTATAACAGAGACCAGAAAAAAACGAAGAACAGAATTTACCAATTACGTACCGGTATCGGTTTTAAGCAGCTCGTGGTATTGCCGTAGCGTTCAAGCGTTCCCTCTTACCGCGCACGGGGTATCCGGATCGATTCCCGGTGGGGTCAGAGATTTTTCCCTGCCTCGAGATGATTAGGTGGTGTTGTGTCGTCTTCATCATCATCGTTCATCCCCATTACGGTCGGAGGAAGGCAATGGCAAACCACCTCCGCTAGGACTTTGCCTAGTCGGCGGGGCGGTTTCCCGCATCGTCGCCCTACGCCCCTCGGAGTATGGGACCTCCTCATCACTCATCGGCTTTAACCGGTCGTTTTCACTCATCCCTACACGAAAATTATGTCGTAGGCAAACATGTCAGATGGCAATGTTCTCAGATTCGTGTCACTTCTTAAATCTCAATATTGATGTAAGCACTATGGGACTTTAACATCTGAGGTCATCAGTCCCCTAGACTTAGAACTACTTAAACCTAACTAACCTAAGGACATCACACACATCCATGCCCGAGGCAGGATTCGAACCTGCGAATGTAGCAGCAGCGCGGTTCCAGACTGAAGCGACTAGAACCACTCGGTCACAGCGGCCGGCTCTTAAATCTCTGACAACGTTACTTGATGTGAAAAAATGCAGCGCTCTACCGTGGTTTGAAGTCCACGTGTAACTGCAACACTCCCCATAACTGCTTGCGTAACTCAGCTGAAAAGTCGGAGGAATGTACAGCATGTCGCGTGCAGTAGGAACACATCCAAGCCCAATAATGTGTGGCTGTGTTCGAAACAACTTTTGGGGCAATGAAATATTTACTTTATAATCTAAGGTACGTATTATCTGTACAGGGATTACATTTTATGTGGGAGTAAACTTCTCGAATCCGAGTGACTGAAGAAGCAGGGGCGGTGGACAGGCAAGCCGGCCGAAGTTAACGTCGGGTCGCATAGCGTTAACCCCCCCTCCCCCCCCCCCCCTCACTTACACACAGATGAGTTTTATTTACCCCATACCGACACACGTCTGGCACCCCATAAAGCGGTCGAGAATTCCAGCCGCAGCTTCCTCCACCGCGCACTCCGGTTACATACAAGGTAAAAAGGCAGGCGGATTTCGCAGCGTTCCACTTTGTTAGTGCCAGAACAAAGGCAGCCCGGCGCGGCGATGGCAGAGTCTGCTAAACGCCCGCGCGGCTTTTAAAATATCCGACAGACGCGTAGGGGTGGATACACCACCACCCCCAGCTTGTAAGGGGATGGGGGTGTGGTAGGGGGCTGCATATCCACAGCAGCCGTCCCCGTAACACGCAATTAATGTCGGCCGCGTAATGCGATTAGCCGCCAGCGGCCGGCTCGGGGGTTCCCCGGCCACTCCACCTGCTGTGCGCCCGTGTCCCACACTACGAGGTAATCACCGCCCCACTCCACCCTTATTCTGGGAGGAGAAACTTTTTGATGGGTCGCAATTTCGCTTTTAATTGCCGCTTGTTATTATTACCGCGGGCGCAGATTATTTTTGGTTTCCACAGGGATGCCGCCACTGCTTCGCCATTATGATATTCTGTCGGCTAATTCAGTTACGCGTCCTTCTGCCAGAGCGCATTCAGCCGCCTGTACAGTGGAGCCGCCTCGCTCCTACGCAGCTGGGCAGATGGTACGCAGTACACGGCCGTAATGCGAATACTACATTGCACCCTGGCAAGACCACCGACACAATTCAAAAATGCAGTACTTTAGAAAACTCGACTTAAAGAATAAATTCCATAAAACTCACACTGAAATCGTATAAGCCACATTTCAGTGGTTAGTACGTATTGTTCATAGTAAATCGCATTATATTTTTCGTGCACGTTGGGTTACTTCATACGTATTTTTCAGTCACTTAAACTGAAGATGCCGTTTTCCGACTTCTGTCTCTTTTGTTGCGTGACGTAGTCTTTTCCAGGGTTTCCCTATGTCCCTTCAAACACTTCTTTGTTGTACAGGGTGTTTCAAAAATACTTTTATAAACTGCGGGGACAGGTTTGTTACACCAAAACAAGAAGAAAAATGCCTAGTACATATGGGCTATAAAATGCGCGCCGTAAGAGCTATGAGAACTAGTTCATCTTCGATATGTGAAACACATCTCTTCTACTACAAGCTTTCTGTTTTCCATATTTTGGGAGGGATCTAAAGTAGGCCCGGATCTATGGGAACGGGGGGGGGGGGGGAGGGGGCGGGCGACGGGAGGGGGGGGGGGGGAGAGGAAACTGCGGACTCTGCCAATCGGGCTTCAATTTCTGGGGGGCGCTAATTGATATTCTTTTAGAGAAAGACCTTGTTTCAAAAAGCACCTAGCATCCAGCGCACGTTGGTCTATCGATTATTCATACAACTTTGAAACGCCTGCCTGTTGGTTTTTGAACATTTTTAACACATTCTAAGTTGATTTTCGAACGAATCATAAGTTGATTTTTGAATGCGTGCATAATGTCTCTGCCAGGGGAATCCTCGCCGCATCTAGAAATAAAAAACTTTCCCGCAGACAAAAGGGAACGGGGCTATACGAACTAAGTCGAAGAGAACCGAACGGGTGAATGGCAGTCGCTGTTTGTTTATGTGGTTGGTTGTGTGGGCAGATGATCAGGTTGTTATGATTAGATTCATACTACAATAGTGGAAATAAACGACTATCAGGAAGAATATATACGAAAGACTGCATGTTAACCTTCTCAGTGTACCCAAGAAAATGAAATTTTGACAGAAATGTTTTACCAGAGCGCTATACTGCTAAGGACCAGTTGTGCAGTCCCCGGTTAGCAGCCGAATAAGCTCTATTCTCGGAATAGCGAGGAATACGCATTGTAGGAACTCGTAATAACGCCTAACTGGAGAATAAATGCGGGATGACTGAACCGGCAATTCTGGCACAGTTTGCTAAGTTAACCGGAGAATGAGTATTGACAGTGGCAGGAAGAGTTATAGAATTAGTGATGATAAGATTGTTTATTAGAACTAGGTAAGACAAGAAACGGGGACATAACACAAATTATATGAAAGAATATGACGATTCCAAATTTATATAAAAACTTCGTACTACTGCTTTTCGATCTCATGCTTGAAAAACTGGAGCGTATGAATGAAATAGAAACTGTTTACTAACATATAACTTTTTGCTTGTAGAAGGCCTAATAGGCATTTGACATTGGTACTTCGTGAATTTTATTCTGTCGCGTTATTTGTGTAAATGAGATACATAAAAATGACCGTTTGTACCAACACAGTCTCGCTTATTTGGCGTGTCTTACAACTGCTGCAATATTAGAAAGGCCTGTTTCGTTTTATCTAGCAGACGGTGATAAAACAGACGTAATCAAATCGAGAAACCACACCAGTCTTGGGTAGTATTCGTATTAACAGCTTTTTCATTATTGGTGAACGAAGTTTTGATTTTTCATGTAGCAAGACGTTTGTCGAACTTTGATACGACAACAGATTCTTTCGCAGAAAGGAAAGCACACCGTGTAAAGCTGTAGCAAGATGAGAGAGGAAAAAAATGCTGGGTCATAAAGACTGAAGAAATGTCTACTGTCTTGCTTGTCTTTTGTCTTTATTGGTTTTATGTTTCCTATATGTAATTTTATATCACACGAAAGACAAAGTTATTAGCTAATACGCAAGAAAGAGTGCAATTTTATGAAGAGTTCGTTATCTCAGGGTTACAAATAATCCCACCCAGTATTAACTGTGAGGTTTTACTTATTAAAAAAAAGGAGGGAAAGGGGGCTAGTATGTCAAACCAGCCAATTGGGAGCAGGAAAGCCACCACAGGACATTTGAATTTCCACTGTCCTGAGTATAGGTTTGATGGCTTCCATTACAAAATATACACGTTTGAATCCCTCAGAGTGAAATACATAAATTGGCTTACATTTCCTCGAACATGTATGACTTATGTACCACACTCTTCAGAAAGATGTGCGCTACAAAATGAACATGTTTTTTGAAAAATAGGATTTCAATAATTTAAAAAAGTCTATCTCAAACGCTCGAGGGGGTGCCACTATCAAGGTTTTGCTCCGGTTCGGAAACATCGTAGATCTGAGCCTGATCTAAAGTGTAAACCTTCAGTCTTCGAGTACCTTTCGTTTCTGCCTGAAACAACCCCTTTCGTGAAAGTTCGCATGAAAGCACCGATGCTATTGCAACACAGAGACATCAACGAATGTAGTGCATTGTCTCAGTCAGTAACAGCGTTCAAAGCAACGCGACTGTAAAAGATGTCGACAATTTTTTATAGTTACCATATTGAGCTTATCACTGATAGTGATAAGTATGTCTAAAGTCACTGTAACGCACATTTGAATTTGTACTACCGTTATTATGAGTGGTTTCGAAATCAAACCACTGCAGCAATACGTACTCCTGACATCAATTTAAATTTTAAGCCCGTTTTGTCTTGTTATTTAGGACAATATTTTGTTACAGGAATTACGAGTTCATGGAATTTTCAAGATGAGGGTTTGTGTCTAAAAAAATGTGAAATTGTTTTCAGTATATGTATACCATGGATTGATGTCTGGTTGAAAACTACATTCCCATTGGTCACAAAGCGAAACCCAACTTAAAACAATTTATTGCTTACTTTTTGTCATTTTCTTTTTGGATTTGTTGCCTACTGTAGTAGATGTTAATTTCGTGAGAATTTTGAAAATTATATTCTGAAGTGAAACCACCTCCTTAGAATAACTGAATGTTTACTTTTTGCCAATGTTTTCTCGTTGCTTACTACGTAGGTTGGAACTTAAATAGTGGCAACACTGCTGTGGAGACACTATGCAATGGAATCTACTATTGTCGCTGATGCCGGCCGCTGCGGCCGAGCGGTTCTAGGCGCTCAGTCCGGAACCGCGCGAATGCTACGGTCGCAGGTTCGAATCCTGCCTCGGGCATGGATGTGTGTGATGTCCTTAGGTTAGTTAGGTTTAAGTAGTTCTAAGTTCTAGGGGACTGATGACCTCAGATGTTAAGTCCCATAGTGCTCAGAGCCATTTGAATCCTATCTGTACTCCTGAAGGCATCGTCAGCTGCACGGCAGTGCGACATTTTCGACAGCATAAAAGTCTAATTGTGGGCGCGTAATACAGGCTGTATCAAAAAGAATCATCCGATTTAAAAAAAAATCATAACTATTATCTCATTTGAGATATGTATGTGAACAACGTACTGTTGGAAAGAGCAAACTGTCGAGTTTTACATGATTCCCACCAGGTAGCAGCAGTGTGCGCTGACTTCAGTTCCAGTAAAAATGGTGTCGGGACAACAGGAAGCGTTTTGTGTTCTACGTTTTGCGCAGTGCGGGTCAGTAATAACTGTTCAGCGTGACATTCGTACTAGCTATGGTGCGGATCCTTAAAAAAAGTTCGACTGGGTCTGAGCACTGTGGGACTTAACAGCTGTGGTCATCAGTCCCCTAGAACTTAGAACTACTTAAACCTAACTAAGGACATCACACACACCCATGCAGGCAGGATTCGAACCTGCGACCGTGGCGGTCGCGCGGTTCCAGACTGTAGCGCCTAGAACCGCTCGGCCATCCCGCCCGGCAAACTGGGTGTCTGTGTAAAGGCAAATCGTCGGGCCGTCCCTGAGTGTCTGACACAGACGTCGGCCATAGTTTCACAAGAAGTCCGCAGAAAGTCATTCGCCGTGCAGCTCGACAGCCCAATATCCCCCGTTGTGCGTCTGGCGTGTGTTAGGTCGACGTTTACACACGAAACCGTGACAATCAACAACGTGTGGAGATATGTAATTTCGTTCTCGGCAAGATGGAGGATGACAGTTTTCTTCCACGATTAGTGTTTAGCGACGTGGCAACGTTCCATTTAAATGGAAAGGTGAACGGTAATAATGTAAGCAGATGGAGTACAGAACAACCACATGGAGCTGTACTACATGAGAGGGACTCTCCAAAATGTAATGTGTTTTGTGCAGTTTCGCGGGAAAAGGTGTCTGGTCATTTTATTTATTTATTTATTTATTGCCGAAAACACTGTTACAGAAAGGGCATATCTCGATATGCGTGACAACTTTCTTTTCCCACAGCTGGAGACTGTTCCGAACGACTTCATTTATCAAGAGGATTGAGTACCGCCATACTGGCATCTGGAAGGGAATTTTTAAATCAAAGTATTACTGGATTGTGGATCGGTCGCACTGGACCAAATGATTCAGCCTTACATTACTGGTCTCCAAGGTCACTGGGCCTGACTGAACGTGTTTATTTCTTGTGGGGGTTTATAAAAAGGCTCTGCTTATATGCCTCCATTACCAACAACAATGAATGAACTGAGACAGAACATATCAACAGCTATGGAAGCTGTAACTCAATACATGCTCGCTGCAGTATGGAAGAGTTCAAATACTGCGTTGACATATACCGCGGATCTCAAGGCGGGGATACCGAACACCTACGAACAAGTATGAAAAAAAAAACTTTTTGACTTTCCCATTCACCAAAAAACAGAATAAACTGTTTATGTTTATTAGTTTCAGAAATGTAGAGGTGCCAAATCGGATGATTCTTTTTGATACATCCTCTATATTGATGGAAACCCCAGGGGCGTCGCCAGCTGGGGTGGTCGAGCGGTTCTAGGCGCTTCAGACTGGAACCGAGAGACCGCTATGGTCGCATGTTCGAATCCTGCCTCGGGCATGGATGTGTGTGATGTCCTTAGTTTAGTTAGGCCACTGATGACCTCAGAAGTTAAATCCCATAGTGCTCAGAGCCATTTGAACCATTTGAACCCAGAGGCGTCGCAGGGGTTGCCTGCCCTCAGGCGCTAGAGCAGCTGTGAGGTTCCACGGAGACGAACGGTTGTCGAAGTCTCTGCACAGATACGTTTCTAACGTGCTCAACAAAGGAGTGCAGTTGGCACCGAGGGTGTTGCCTAACACGGGTGTCTCAGAGGGACCCTTTGCTGTGTTGTTCGTGTAGATATCAATGCTGCACTCGTCGGCGATCACGCCACAGGAGGGGATGAAACAGTAGGGCGGAAAATGGATAAACACTTCTTGCTGCTTCGGATCACGTTCAAATCTCCTCGAATGGTTTTTAACGGTCTCTAGTCGTTCCATCCTGTGTATCAGAACAAAAACTGTGGTCGCTCTAGACTCCAAAGGGTTAGATCATATTCAGAGGGTCCATACGGTGTTCTGAAGTAGAATTTAATTATCTGGTGATCACGAGCAGTATGGAACGTTGTCAAGACCGTCCTGGTGTTACTCATCGAAGTATGAGCTATCGTTTTCTACTGCGAAATTTGTCGGAATCAACGTCCCAGTGGAAGAGGAGTTCTCAATGACGCCTTTGTGCCACCTGCTGAGGACTCTTTGTGTCGATTTTGAATGGCGGTGTGTTTGAAGTGTTTCCCTCGGCCATCGCGTGATTTCAATGCTGGGTGTCGTGGTACTGATGCTCATCGCAGAAGCGTCAATAAAATGTGTGAAACGTGTGTAGGACGGGGTGTGGCAACCTTCCCATCTCGTGACACGTCCACGATGGCGTTGTCCGCAGCTCGTGGTCTAGGAGCTTGTGTTACAGCCTCTGGATCACAGGGTCCCAGGGTCGATTACCGGCCGGGTTGAGGATTTTCTCTGCCCGGGGATTGGATATTTCTTTTGTCCTCATCATTGCATCATCATTCGTGACAGTGGCTCGAGTGGACTGTGAAAAAACTGGACTGTGTAACAATTGGGACTTTGTATGGGAGCTGATGACCGCGCAGTTGAGCCCCCCAAAAGCCAAACATCATCATCATCATCATCAGAATGGCATTCCGCATAATTGTGGTGAAATGTTGTGCCAAAGTGACGGCGTTAACCCACCTTGCACGTCGTGTGAACTTCTGAGCTTTTGCCTCTTTCTCGTATATGTCGACACCTTGCCATTTGCTGCGTCACCGTGCCCGAGGATGACATCACGGTACGCCACGCTTTTGTATCATTAAACAGGAATGTTGTAGGCGTATTTGAGCCAAACTTCAAACTTACGGGTCGCAGAGGGAGAAAGTACAGGGTTTCGAAGAAGTGATACTTCTTTTATGCAGCATAGTCTACGACTAGCGCCAAACACAGCTTACTTCATGGTTCAAATGGCTCCGAGCAATATAGAACTTAACATCTGAGGCCATCAGTCCCCTAAATCCTATAACTACTTAAACCTACCTAACCTAAGGACATCACACACATCCATGCCTGACGCAGGATTCGAACCTGCGACCGTAGCGGTCGCGCGGTTCCAGACTGTAGCGCCTAGAAACGCTCGGCCAGCTTGCTTCATGTATATTCGATGTCTCGCAAAGAATAGATGCAGGTCATCCTAGAGTGAAAGCACACTGTATGTTGCGGCGAATGTTGAAGAAGAGCGAAACTAATATTGGGTGTGGCCCAAAGAAGCCCAACAAGACATGAAACGCGTTCAGCATACACAGACGATTTATCGCCTACGAACAGCAGCCCACTGTCGGTGGCGTTGCGTCCCAGGTAAGTTATCGTCGTCTGTAGGATCATAAGGAAACGCAGGAAGACTAACAATACATTCCTACTAGGTGTTATGAATGGCAGCTGCCGTTAACTATGGGTGTATGCAAGATTTTTTCGCTAACAAAGAGGAAGAATCCGATAGCATCATATTACAACATTAGTGCAGGACATTTTGAACAAGTCATACAAGTGGAGTCATACAAAGAAACGTCAGGAAACAGGACTGGTTGGTTGGCTGATTCGGGGGAGGGGACCGAACATCGAGCTCATGGGTCCCATCGGTGGTGGCCGAGCAGTTCTAGGTGCTTCAGTCTGGAACCGTGCGACTGCTACGGTCGCAGGTTCGAATCCAGCCTCGGGCATGGATGTGTGTGATGTCCTTAGGTTAGTTTAGTTTAAGTAGTTCTAAGTTCTAGGGGACTGATGACCTCAGATTTTAAGTCCCATAGAGCTCAGAGCCATTTGAACCATTTGGTCCCATCGGATTAGGGAAGGATGTGCAACGAAGTCGGCCGTGCCCTTTCAAAGGATCCACCCTGTCATTTGCCTCAGGAGATTTAGGGAAATCACGGGAAACCTAAATGAGAATGGCTGGACGCGGGTTTGAACCGACGTCCTCCCAAATCCTGACGAAATAGGAAAATCGCGCAAAGTCAGTATTGTTGTTATTGTGGTCTTCAGTCCTGAGACTGGTTTGATGCAGCTCTCCATGCTACTCTATCCTGTGCAAGCTTCTTCATCTCCCTTTACCTATTGCAACCTACTTCCTTCTGAGTCTGTTTAGTGTATTCATCTCTTGGTCTCCCTCTACGATTTTTACCCTCCACGCTGCCCTCCAATACTTAACTGGCGATCACTTGATGCCTCAGAATATGTCCTACCAACCGATCCCTTCTCCTAGACAAGTTGTCGCACAAATTTCTCTTCTCTCCAGTTCTATTCAATACCTCCTCATTAGATGTATGATCTACCCATCTAATCTTCAGCATTCTTCTGTAGCACCACATTTCTTCTTGTCCAAACTATTTATCCGCCATGTGTCACTTCCATACATGGCTACACTCCATACCAATACTTTCGAAACGACTTCCTGAATCTTAAACCTATTCTCGATGTTAACAAATTTCTCTTCTTCAGAAACGCCTTCCTTGCCATTGCCCGTCTACATTTTATATCCTCTCTACTTCGACCATCATCAGTTATTTTGCTCCCCAAATAGCAAAACTCCTTTACTACTTTAAGTGTCTCATTTCCTAATCTAATTCCCTCAGCATCACCCGAGTCAATTCGACTACATTCCATTATCCTTGTTTTGCTTTTGTTGATGTTCATCTTATATCGTCCTTTCAAGACACTGTCCATTCCGTTCAACTGGTCTTCCAGGTCATTCGCCGTCTCTGACGGAATTACAATGTCATCGGCGTACTTCAAAGTTTTTATTTCTTCTCCATGGATTTTAATACCTACTCCGAATTTTTCTTTTGTTTCCTTTACTACTTGCTCAATGTACAGATTGAATAACATCGGGGAGAGGCTACAACCCTGGCTCACTCCCTTCCCAACCACTGCTTCCTTTTCATTCCCCTCGACTCTTATAACTGCCATCTGGTTTCTGTTCAAATTGTAAATAGCCCTTCGCTCCCTGTATTTTCCCCCTGCCACCTTCAGAATTTCGGAGTATTCCAGTCAACGTTGTCAAAAGCTTTCTCTAAGTCTACAAATGCTAGAAACGTTGGTTTGCCTTTCCATAATCTATTTTTGAAGATAAGTCGTAGGATCAGTATTGCCTCACGTGTTCCAAAATTTCTACGTAATCCAAACTGATCTTCCCCGAGGTCGGCTTCTACCAGTTTTTCCATTCCTCTGTAGAGAATTCGTGTTAGTATTTTGCAGCTGTGACTTATGAAACTGATAGTTCGGTAATTTTCACATCTGTCTACATCTGCTTTCTTTGGGATTGGAGCTGTTATATTCTTCTTGAAGTCTGAGGGTATTTCTCCTGTGTCATACATCTTGCTCACCAGATGGTAGAGTTTTGTTAAGCCTGGCTATCCCAAGGCCGTCAGTAGTTCTAATGGAATGCTGTCTACTCCGGGGGCCTTGTTTCGACTCAGGTCTTTCAGTGTTCTGTCAAACTCTTCTCCTATTTCATCTTCATCTACATTCTCTTCCATTTCCATAATATTTTCCTCAAGAACATTGCCCTTGTATAGACCCTCTATATACTCCTTCCCCCTTTCCGCTTTCCCTTCTTTACTTAGAGCTGGGTTTCCATCTGAGCTCTTGATATTTATGCAAGTGGTTCTCTTTTCTCCAAAGGTCTCTTTAATTTTCCTGTATGCAGTCTCTATCTAACCCCTAGTGATATGTTCCTCTACATTCTTACATTTGTCCTCTAGATATCCCTGCTTAGCCATTTTAAACTTCCTGTCGATCTCATTTTTGAGACTTTTATCTCGCTTCCCACGCGCGGGTTCCCGGGTTCGATTTCCGGCGGGGTCAGGGATTTTCTCTACCTAGTGATGACTGGGTGTTGTGTGATGTCCTTAGGTTAGTTAGGTTTAAGTAGTTCTAAGTTCTAGGGGACTGATGACCATAGCTGTTAAGTCCCATAGTGCTCAGAGCCATTTGAACCAATTTTTTGTGACGTTTATATTCCTTAGTGCCTGCTTCATTTACTTCATTTTTATATTTTCTCCTTTCATCAATTGAATTCAATATCTCATCTGTTACCCAAGGATTTCTATTAGCCCTCGTCTTTTTACCTACTTGATCCTTTGCTACCTTCATTATTTCATCTCTCAAAGCTACCCATTCTTTTTCTACTGTACGTCTTTCCCCCATTCTTGTCAACTGTTCCCTTATGCTCTCCCTGAAATTATGTACAACCTCTGGTTCTTTCAGTTTATGCAGGTCCCATCTCCTTAAAGTCCCACCTTTTTACTGTTTCTTCAGTTTTAATATACTGTTCATAACCAATAGATTGTGGTCAGGATCCACATCTGCCCCTGAAAATGTCTTACAATGTAAAACCTGGTTCCTGAATCTCTGTCTTACCATTACATAATCTATCTGAGACCGTCCAGTATCTTCAGGATTCTTCCATGTATACAACCTTCTTTTATGATTCTTGGACCAAGTGTTAGCTATGATTAAGTTATACTCTGTGCAAAATTCTACCAGGCGGCTTCCGCTTTTATTCCTTACTCCCATTCCATACTGACAGACTACGTTTCTTCTCTCCCTTTTCCTACTACCGAATTCCAGTCACCCATGACTTAAATTTTCGTGTCCCTTCACTACCTGAATGATTTCTTTTATCTCATCATACATTTCATCAATTTCTTCATCATCTGCAGAGCTAGTTGGCATATAAATTTGTACTACTGTGGTAGGCATGGGCTTCGTATCTACGTTGGCCACAATAATGCGTTCAATATGCTGTTTGTAGTAGCTTACCCGCACTCCTATTTTTTAATTCATTATTAAACCTACTCCAGCATTTCCTCTATTTGATTTTGTATTTATAACCGTGTATTCATCTGACCACAAGTCTTGTTCCTCCTGCCACCGAACTTCACCAATTCCTATATGCATTTCCGTTTTTAAATTTTCTAACCTACCTGCCCGATTAAGGGATCTGACATTCCACGCTCCGATCCGTAGAACGCCAGTTTTCTTTCTCCTGATAACGACGTCCTCTTGAGTAGTCCCCACGCGGAGATCCGAAGGGGGGACTACTCGTATTTTACCTCCGGAATATTTTACCCAAGAGGACGCCATCATAATTTAACCATACAGTAAAGCTGCATGTCCCCGGGAAAAATTACGACTGTAGTTTCCCCTTGCTTTCAGCCGTTCGCAGTACCAGCACAGCAAGGCCGTTTTGTTTTGTGTTACAAGGCCAGATCAGTCAGTCATCCAGACTGTTGCCCCTGCAACTACTGAAAAGGCTGCTGCCCCTCTTCAGGAACCACACGTTTGTCTGGCCTCTCAACAGATACCCCTCCGTTGTGGTTGCACCTACGGTACGGCTATCTGTATCGCTGAGGCATGCAAGCCCCCCTACCAACGGCAAGGTCCATGGTTCACGGGGGGGGGGGATGTCAGTATTAGCAAAAGAAAATATAAGATCTGGATTTGTTAAAAGGTTCTCGAAAAGAACGGTGCATCTGTAAATGATACGGCATACAACCCGCTCGTGTGTTTATTTCTATAGTTCCAGTGTTTGTACTCATTACCACGTAGCCATGACGATAGACCCCCAACAAATCAAGAAATGCTCTGCGAGAGTAGGTTAACATTAGGATTCGTGCAGAGGCATACATAGGGTTTGACAAAAACACAGAAACACCAAATCACAACACATTTCCATGATTAATACGATGTAGGAAATCCGTTGGCGATCGAAACGGCTTCCAGTCCGGGAATAAATAAATACAGGTCATGTATGGTTTTTAAGGGAATCTTACACCATTCTTCATCCAAAATAGTGTCAAGCTCAGGTAACGGTGGTTGACGTGGACAGCGATCACGCACCGTTCTCTCCAAAGTAGACAACAGAGGGTGAACAACAATGAGATCTGGTCACTGTGGTGGTCAGGGGATATGCGAAAGTTCGTTCTCGCGCTCACAGAACCAGTCTGGGACGATGTGAATTGTGTTAAAAGGTCCCAGTAGTCTTGGAACGGAGGATCATCATTGGGGAACAAACATTCTACCGTGGGATGGACTCATTGAGCCAGTAGAACGACCTGAGGAGAGTAACCATGGGGCTCATGGAATACCATGATATGGCTCCCGAAAATATCACCATACTCCTGTTACATTTCAGTCTTGGAGTGTAAAGCGGTACAGCATCTGGAAACATTGTGACGAAAGACGCATCCGGCGAACTGACTTTCTTCCATTGCTTCATAGTTCAAGTTTTGTGGCTTCGGCACCATGTTTTATTGTTACGGGCGTTTGCATCGCTGATAAGTAGCTTTGGTATTCCAGCAAGTCCTACAATTCTCTACTTATGGAGTTCCCCTCGTGTTGTTTTGGGGCTGACAGGGCACACGAGTGTGACATTTACTTCGGGTAACTTTCCGCAGGTGCCCTTTGAACGAAACTGGGTATTTGCGTAGGATCTTCTGCGACCACCTACAGATCTCAGAGCATCTACACCATTCCCCAATTGCAGGCAGTGATGTCTGTCAGTCTCATTATATTTCCCGGTACGCATTTTACTCAGTAAAGCCGACATCGTCAGTGTTCCGATGGTCATATATGCAAGAAATGTCTCAGTCACAGTATGCGCCGCTCTTTATTTTCTTAATGATTACCGTTAATGTCCGCAAACACCAAAGCTCAACGTATTTGTCTATGAGTGCAAACTTTTCTACTATTTCGCGCTTTATGCCACATTCACTGCAACGCCACCTGACGTAAAAGCACGTGTGCGGTGAAAGCTGGAAAGCTGCGAAACACGCTGAATAGTTTCGGCAACGACTTCGCCACTGTACGCTGCGGATGCGCAGTGTCTTCAGCACAGTTTCGGAACTAAGTGTCGCAACGTAGTGTCACCAGGACATAACCTGTCATTAAATTGTAAAACAGGGTGCACGTCGTTGGACAGTTGAAAGGTGGCTACACTGAGTCATAGCGCCAGAGACTGCGCCAAAGATTATTATTCCGCCGCCTCCACTGGCGCAGTAGTAGTTCAGAGGATGACGAGGGCAGTCGTAGTTCTGTTGGGCGAGAGAGTAGACGATCTGAGTGTTGACTGAAATGTTGTACTGTTCGGTTGGTGTGATGTATAGATGTAAGAAGATGCAATTGTCAGAATATATTTGAGAAAGGAGATGGGCTTTTGATATATGATGCTGATGTAATGGAATATTTTCGTCAATATACACTCCTGGAAATGGAAAAAAGAACACATTGACACCGGTGTGTCAGACCCACCATACTTGCTCCGGACAATGCGAGAGGGCTGTACAAGCAATGATCACACGCACGGCACAGCGGACACACCAGGTACCGCGGTGTTGGCCGTCGAATGGCGCTAGCTGCGCAGCATTTGTGCACCGCCGCCGTCAGTGTCAGCCAGTTTGCCGTGGCATACGGAGCTCCATCGCAGTCTTTAACACTGGTAGCATGCCGCGACAGCGTGGACGTGAACCGTATGTGCAGTTGACGGACTTTGAGCGAGGGCGTATAGTGGGCATGCGGGAGGCCGGGTGGACGTACCGCCGAATTGCTCAACACGTGGGGCGTGAGGTCTCCACAGTACATCAATGTTGTCGCCAGTGGTCGGCGGAAGGTGCACGTGCCCGTCGACCTGGGACCGGACCGCAGCGACGCACGGATGCACGCCAAGACCGTAGGATCCTACGCAGTGCCGTAGGGGACCGCACCGCCACTTCCCAGCAAATTAGGGACACTGTTGCTCCTGGGGTATCGGCGAGGACCATTCGCAACCGTCTCCATGAAGCTGGGCTACGGTCCCGCACACCGTTAGGCCGTCTTCCGCTCACGCCCCAACATCGTGCAGCCCGCCTCCAGTGGTGTCGCGACAGGCGTGAATGGAGGGACGAATGGAGACGTGTCGTATTCAGCGATGAGAGTCGCTTCTGCCTTGGTGCCAATGATGGTCGTATGCGTGTTTGGCGCCGTGCAGGTGAGCGCCACAATCAGGACTTCATACGACCGAGGCACACAGGGCCAACACCCGGCATCATGGTGTGGGGAGCGATCTCCTACACTGGCCGTACACCACTGGTGATCGTCGAGGGGACACTGAATAGTGCACGGTACATCCAAACCGTCATCGAACCCATCGTTCTACCATTCCTAGACCGGCAAGGGAACTTGCTCTTCCAACAGGACAATGCACGTCCGCATGTATCCCGTGCCACCCAACGTGCTCTAGAAGGTGTAAGTCAACTACCCTGGCCAGCAAGATCTCCGGATCTGTCCCCCATTGAGCATGTTTGGGACTGGATGAAGCGTCGTCTCACGCGGTCTGCACGTCCAGCACGAACGCTGGTCCAACTGAGGCGCCAGGTGGAAATGGCATGGCAAGCCGTTCCACAGGACTACATCCAGCATCTCTACGATCGTCTCCATGGGAGAATAGCAGCCTGCATTGCTGCGAAAGGTGGATATACACTGTACTAGTGACGACATTGTGCATGCTCTGTTGCCTGTGTCTATGTGCCTGTGGTTCTGTCAGTGTGATCATGTGATGTATCAGACCCCAGGAATGTGTCAATAAAGTTTCCCCTTCCTGGGACAATGAATTCACGGTGTTCTTATTTCAATTTCCAGGAGTGTATAATGAGGTAAAAAGGTATTACAGTTTTCTTTAATAACAATCCCTCTTGCTCACAGGTACAGTCAACAAAGCATCTGGCTCGTGTTCGTTTATGAGACTTGTAATTCTGGTTTCTGTGTGAAATTATAGCATTTCTGGTTTTTCAGTTAGGTCACTGTAAATGGGGTTTAAAATATTTTGTCGTACTGAGAAAGAACCGAGCCAGATACATGTACGTTGGGTCACACTACCACACACAGAACAGTTACACTTGTGCTTCGTTGTTTCGTAGCTTTTATAGTTGCAGGGGACTTAATTAATCAATTGTGTTGATGGAAATTCCTTGTCATTCTTTATTTCTATTTGATGCAGAAACATTGCGTGCTAATACTAGTCATGGCCAACCGGTTACGAGACTACTAAAAGTATTGCATTTATTAATTAGTATTAGGCTTTTCTTTTTAATTAAACCTCCATGCACAGTGAGTGCCTCAATCTTGTTTGATCTACACTGTCGGAAAAAAAATAGTACACCTGGAAAGATGACGTCGATTTCGGTCCGATGACGACATGTGTCATCTGTGGGGTAGTAGATAATGGTTTCAACGTCGTCCGCCAGCAGGCAGCATAGTGGCACAGCTACCAGGGCGCCATCTGTGCCTAGCCTTTAAGGGGCTCCGGAAAGGCTCAAAATCATGAAAAGTTCAATTTTTACTTTTTTGCGTTTTCTGAATCTGCAGACTATTACCTTTTAATAGATATATAATTTATTCAATTCCGAAGACTACAACTATTTTTAAATTTTTTTTGAAATGTGTTCTACATGGGCGTGACCCACTGTGGCGCTGTTAAACTGCTGTCAAATGGTGTTATTATTAACGTCCGTGTTCATCAGGTACATTTTAGTGATGTGAGATAAAGTATGTGTTGTGGCTAACCTGTGATGGTTCATTATATATCGCTGGTGTGATTGTCGATTGTTTCATGTTTATTTACTCTGTCGTTATCTCGAAAATATTCGTAATTAATTCTGTTTCTTGAGTCTCTGTTTTGTTGAAGTATAATAATGAGTAAAAGTAAAGTTATTAGAAATCCTCTGAAGGCTTTTAAGAAAAGGAGAAATGTTGGAAAGCCAAAGGTATGTGTTATTACTGTAAACAATAAAGCCGATAACCAAGTGATTGAACCTAACCTCTCAAGTACACCTGCCCATAGCAGTCAAAGTGGGAAAGAAAATACTTCACAGAAGAAGCTTGGTTCAATGAGTGAAAACTATGAATGTTTTATGGGCGAATCGGATGTGAATGAAATATTCGATATGTCGGTTCTCAAAGGATTTTTTTCAAACTGTGTAAGATGTATTCAATGTAGTGAAGTTGGTCTGGGACTCTCCATAATAAAGCACGTAGGACTTGCTAGTGAAATACAACTGAAATGTGATAAGTGTTCATACATGACCACCTTTTGGAACAGTGTTGCAGTAACTGCAACTGAAGAAAATGGTAGCAAAATCTACGAACACAACAACGAGCGATGCTTGCTTTAGACAAGGAACGCCTTCGGGCTGCAGACAGGGCTGTAAAGAGTCTAGAAATACAAGCAAGAGTAAACAGGAGGAGGAACAAGAGGAAGCTGGAGGAGGAGTTTGCAGAGGATGAAGATAAAACCTCCTATGGACCTGGAATGCGCTAAAAAGTTAACCCAATCTTTGTCGCTCGATTCCCAAAACTTTTATTTTCTCACACTAATTACATGTTTTCTAAGGGTCTTCCAAACATATTTGTTTCAAACTTTCAGTAAACGTTACACAGTACCTTCTGCATAATTTAACACAGCCTTTTTCCAAAAAACTGTATATTTTTGAATATATAAATAAAAAATTGCAAAAAAATGTTGTGAATTTTTATTACAATTGAAAAAAAAATCATCTTTAATAACTGAACTAAAATTTTGTAAAATCCCTGTGTTAAGTTGTAGCCCATATTCCAATAAATAATGTGAAAAGTACAACTTCCTACCTCAAATACTTTGTGAGGAAAGATGTAATTTATAAGCGTTATTTTAACATTGCAAGTATAGGGCGTTTCGCAGCCCCTTAATAGGGAACGCTCACAGCCAGAAGGCTCAGTTTGGTGCAACCGCGTGTAACAAGCAAGCAACCGTGCCACAGAGGCGCAATCGCGCTTCCTACTGCCATCTGAGCGAGTTTGAAAAGCGGTCAGAGTGTGGACTTCCGAGTGACGGGATGGTCCTTTCGGAGAACTGCCACACAGCTTCGACGTGCTGCGTCGATTGTGCAACAATGCTGGTATCATGGGTCACGTGACCATTCTCACACCCGTAGATGACGTTCTGGACGTCCACACAAAACAGACGCCCGCGATGGTCGTTGTGTTGGCCGGCCGCGGTGGCCGAGCGGCTCTGGGCGCTTCAGTCCGGAACCACGCTCCTGCTACGGTCGCAGGTTCGAATCCTGCCTCAGGCATGGTTGTGTGCGATGTCCTTAGGTTTGTCAGGTTTAAGTAGTTCGAAGTCTGGGGGACGGATGACCTCAGATTATAAGTCCCATAGTGCATAGTGCTCAGGGCCATTTGAACAGTTTTTTTTCGTCGTATTGTAACAGCAGCAGTGGCAAATCGTACAGCCACCATGGCACAGATTATAGGGCTTGTGAGCCCAGACGTGTCAGTACGAACTGTTGTGAACGGTCTATTACCAGTGGGACTACGGGCACGCACACCTCCAGCCCCGTCTTCCACTCACCCAACAACAACGATGTGCACGGCTGCACTGGTGCCGTCAGCGGGTCACCTGGAAGATGGGATGACGTGCTGTGGTCTCCAGCATTGAAAGCAGGTTCTGCCTGCACACAATTGGTGATATTTTGCACGTACTACGTACAACTGCTGAGCGCTGTCTTGTAGAGTGCATTTGTTCGAGACCAACTAAGCTAAAACTCTCTTTCGTCTTTGGTGTTTATGGAGGGGATGCTAACCAGCGCTCGGTGCGTTCAGAATGTTGTAGGACCCGTCCTTTAGCTGTTCTTCAAATAAGAAGGTGATGTGTTGTTGCAACAATATAATGCTAACCCACACACTGGCCGCGAAAACGTGCTCTGCAAGACGTGCAACAACTTCTCTGGCCAGCACTATCTGTGGACCTGTCCCCAATCGAGCACGTGTAGGACAAGATGGGACGAGAAGTGACTCGTGCGACTCGTCAACTGACAGCTCTTACAGAAATAGGTCAACAGGTAGCTCAGGCATGGCATGAAGTATATTGCAGGTCAGTATTCGCCATCTGTACGATCAACTAAATGCCAGAGTCAGTGCCTGTGCTGCCGTTTGTGTAGGCTACACTACATCCTAATAAGGGTGCTTCAGCATGGCTCAATATGTGGTACCTCAGAACCAGTCATGATGTTGATCTCTGTAAATGTAATCATTTTTTTTTCTTTATTGTTATTTCACTCCCCAAAAGGGGGCGGGCTGGCAGTGGCACAATACACCACTCTTCAGTCAAGAGAGTTACAAAGAAAACATAGGCAAATGAGAAAATAACATGTAACATAGAATGGTATCAAGTGATGAATTAACAAGAACAAAAAATAAATGAGTAGAAATGGTAGATTTAAAAACATCACAGACGAGGGCCATACACACATGCGGAGAATGAACACAGAGTCGACACGAAAACAAAGGAACACCACAGTGGAAACACAAATGAATGATGCTGGCGACACTGCAGGTGCTGGTGGAACGTAGCACTGCAACGCGGCACTGGAGTAACACTGACACCACAATGAAAACATTAAAAATCACTGCACCAAACGGGACCTACCACCATGTGAAGGAAGGAGGGTTGGAAGAAAAGGGGGGAGATACGGTTGGGGGAAACCAGGCAGGCGGTAGGAGGGGGGCAGTGGAGGGGAGAAGGAAAGGAGCTGGAAGCCCGAGGGGGGTGAAAAGGAAAAACAAGGTGTGCGGAAGGGGAAAAGGAGGAAGAAGGAAAGGGGAGAGAGGGAGCCCTGAAGAGGGGGGAAGAAGGAGGGATTAGGTCTGGTAGGAGGGGTAGATGGAAGGCACGAGGACGTCATCTGGGAGGGGCAGTTGGCAGAAGCTACCTTGGACGCTGGTATGGAGTGTGTGGAGATGGAGACCAGGCGGGAAACTGTGGTACAGGTGCGGCGGCGGGCTAGGGTGGGAGCGGAAACCAACGGATGGTGGGGACCCAGTTTGTGGGAGACATATAGGATCCATATTCGTTCTAGGAAAAGGAGGAGATGGGAGAAGGGAATCAGGTCATAAAGGATCCATGTGGGGGATGCGAGACATGTGATAAGCTAGGTGGAGGCGCTCAAGGATTTGGAGGGATTTGTAGTAGGTGGGGGGGGGGGGGGCGAAGATCCAAGCGGGGTGGGCGTAACATAGGATGAGGCGGATGAGGGACTAGGTATGCAGGATAGTGGAAGGGTCTAATCCCCATGTTCGACCAGAGAGGAGTTTGAGGAGATGGAGACAGTTACATACCTTGGCTTGGAATGTAAGGAGATGGGGGGACCAGGAAAGGCGGCAGTCGAGGGTCATGCCAAGGTACCTGAGGGTGGGAGTGAGGGCAATGGGGCGCCCATAGATAGTAAAATAGAAATCTAGGAGACGGAAGGAGGGGGTGGTGCGGCCTACAATGATTGACTGGGTCTTGGAGGGATTCATCTTAAGGAGCCATTGGTTGCATGATGCGGTGAACAGGTCGAAGTGGGACTGGAGGCGGCGCTGGGAACGTTGGAGGGAGGGGGCGAGAGCAAGGAAGACGGAGTCATAGGCATATTGCAGGAGATTGACAGGTGGTGGGGGCAATGTAATCATTTCATGTACTCCATTTCAGTGTTGCAACAATAAGTCTCGAGACGAGTGGGAACTTCTAGAAGAATGTACTACTTTTTTTTCTGGCAGTGTAAGTTTGTGCTTCTCGGTGCTACGACGCTCCCAAACAATGGTGCAGTCTCTGACACCGGCAGTGGCGCAACCTCCTGTGCCGATTGCAGTCGGTATGTGTGCGGCGATGCCCCAGCTGCCTTAGCGTGCAGAAGGGACAGAAGCAGAGGGTAGGAGGGTCGCCACCTGCTGTTCCGGGACAGAATTAGCATCGGCAGCCGCCACCTGCCCCTGCCTTAACAGGGCACGCCGCCGCAGCACAAAGCGCTGGCCCACACGGTGGCGGTTTGCGGAAAACACCGGGCCAGCACGCCGCTTCCATCCGCTCCGCGGGCCTCATAAACTTCATAAATACCACACACGTTTGGCTTCCATCAGTAATAGTGCTGCAGACACTACAGTATTCCCATCACATCACATTCTGTTTCTCCTTCAAATGTCCAGTGCTTGCCAAAAATGTGAAGCACCTAGAGAGATAAGACGAAACGAAAAAACTTGAAGTTGAAATCTTCAGGGTTATTAGGCCGCGTCATGCTTCTTCTAAAGTGATCGACGTTTCGACCCCTTTGCTAGGATCTTCCTCAGGATCTTCTGGTGTCCACTACTGCTAGCACACTGTCAGAGACGAGTGTCGCGTCCTCTTATAAATGGGGAATTTTCACGCGTTCGTGCTGGACAAGTGATAGTATGGGTTAAAATTCATATGGCTACCATTGGTGGGCCATAGTCATAGGCTAATATTCCCCCAATACTATCACTTCTCCAGCACGAAAGCGTGAAAACTCCCCATTTATAAGAGGACGCGACACTCGTCTCTGACAGTGTGCTAGCAGTAGTGGACACCAGAAGATCCTGAGGAAGATCCCAGCAAAGGGGTCGAAACGTCGATCATTTTAGAAGAAACAAGACGCGGCCTAATAACCCAGAAGATTTTAATTTCATTGACAACGGCCACGAAAGCTGGTAGACTTACATGAAATAAAACATCACGGTTTATGAGGGTATGTGGTAGTATTTTAGCTGCAACAACGAAAACGCAGATAAAATACCTGCACCATAAAAAATTTTTCGCCGTCTAATATCTGTTGATAACTTGTAATGTACTGCTATTTCTGAATCTGTAAGCTTTATTACAGAAACTATATTTAACACATAATGGATGTAATAGTGTATTTATTTGTGAATGTATATAACTGATTGGAGCTATAGTGTAAATATTAAAAATTCCTGGTTAATCGTCAAGGACTTTGTTTAAATTATCAGTAGCAACGACGAAATGGCAGTAGCTGTAATTCTGTTTATTTTTGCGTAGAGTGTGTCTCTGCCGAGCTGTGAGCGGAGCGAATACACAGCAGCTCGAGTCTTGGAAGAGTGAGTATGTGTTTGTTGGGCGCCGCGCGGGATTAGCCGAGCGGTCTCAGGCGATGCTGTCATGGACTGTGCGGCTGGTCCCGGCGGGGGTGTGTGTGTTTCTCATTAGGATCATTTAGGTTACGTAGTGGGTAAGCTTAGGGACTGATGACCTTAGAAGTTAGGTCCCATAAGATTTTACACACATTTGAACATTTTTGTTTGTTGGGCGCTCCGGCGGAAACGGTGTGCAGCTATGTTCGCGCCAATGTAGGCGCACCTACTTTATTAACCAGAAAGTATTGAGAGCATGGTCGGAGTGGGCAGGCGGAGGATGCTGCAATTCTGTTGCCTGCCCCATAGTTATCCGTGTCTCTGGAGACGACTCGTGGTTCTCATCCAGCAGCAGCAACAGTAGCAGCTCAGCATTGTCGTCGCTTACATTCTCAGACGTCCGCACAGCTACAACATACTAACAACGCTAAACTCACAGACTGTAATATTGTACAGGCATTACGCAGTGGCATTTCTTTAACAAACTTTAATGACTCCATCAGTCGGAGGTTCAAGTCTTCCAAAGGGCACGGGTGTGTATGTTGTTCTTAACGTTGGTTAGTTTACGTTAGATTAAGTAGTGAGTAAGCTTAGGGACCGATGACCAGAGCGCCAGCCGGTGTGGCCGAGCGGTTCTAGGCGCTGCAGTCTGAAACCGCGCGTCCGCTACGGTCGCAGGTTCGAATCCTGCCTCGGGCATGTATGTGTGTGATGTCCTTAGGTTAGTTAGGTTTAAGTAGTTCTAAGTTCTAGGGGACTGATGACCTCAGACGTTAAGTCCCATAGTGCTCAGAGCCATTTGAAACATTTTGGTGGCCACAGCAGTTTGATCGCGTAAGACCTTACCACAAATGTCCAAAATTTACTTTAATGCTTACCTTTCTTGAATAATAACCTAGAATACTTAAGACATATAGGGCACGCGTGTTGTCATTGCACTCAAGACGTTATTACCAAGCAGGGTCCCTTTCCTTTCTATGCAATCGCCGTCGTAAAAATATGAAAATTGATTAATATTCAGGGCCAGTTTTGCTTTTTGATAATGACCAGTTTCAGTCTAAAACTTGCTGCCACAATACTGTTGATCCTTGTATTGCATAACAGATGCTCAACTGTTGTTTAATTTTGAGTATTAACTTCACACACAAAAATTGACGTAAAAATTTCACTGGAAAAACTAATAACTAAGGCTATAGGACAAATTAAAAGTTCACACTTTCATTTATTCTGCATTTAGCCTAGCGAGCGACTTCTTATGGCTTGCTACATACACTCCTGGAAATGGAAAAAAGAACACATTGACACCAGTGTGTCAGACCCACCATACTTGCTACGGACACTGCGAGAGGGCTGTACAAGCAATGA
Source organism: Schistocerca americana (assembly GCF_021461395.2). Classification (NCBI taxonomy): domain Eukaryota; kingdom Metazoa; phylum Arthropoda; class Insecta; order Orthoptera; family Acrididae; genus Schistocerca; species Schistocerca americana. The sequence goes on along the minus strand of NC_060128.1, from coordinate 85,450,661 downwards.
TCACATGCACGGCACAGCGGACACACCAGGAACCGCGGTGTTGGCCGTCGAATGGCGCTAGCTGCGCAGCATTTGTGCACCGCCGCCGTCAGTGTCAGCCAGTTTGCCGTGGCATACGGAGCTCCATCGCAGTCTTTAACACTGGTAGCATGCCGCGACAGCGTGGACGTGAACCGTATGTGCAGTTGACGGACTTTGAGCGAGGGCGTATAGTGGGCATGCGAGAGGCCGGGTGGACGTACCACCGAATTGCTCAACACGTGGGGCGTGAGGTCTCCACAGTACATCGATGTTGTCGCCAGTGGTCGGCGGAAGGTGCCCGTGCCCGTCGACCTGGGACCGGACCGCAGCGACGCACGGATGCACGCCAAGACCGTAGGATCCTACGCAGTGCCGTAGGGGACCGCACCGCCACTTCCCAGAAAATTAGGGACACTGTTGCTCCTGGGGTATCGGCGAGGACCATTCGCAACCGTCTCCATGAAGCTGGGCTACGGTCCCGCACACCGTTAGGCCGTCTTCCGCTCACGCCCCAACATCGTGCAGCCCGCCTCCAGTGGTGTCGCGACAGGCGTGAATGGAGGGACGAATGGAGACGTGTCGTCTTCAGTGATGAGAGTCGCTTCTGCCTTGGTGCTAATGATGGTCTTATGCGTGTTTGGCGCCGTGCAGGTGAGCGCCACAATCAGGACTGCATACGACCGAGGCACACAGGGCCAACACCCGGCATCATGGTGTGGGGAGCGATCTCTTACACTGGCCGTACACCACTGGTGATCGTCGAGGGGACACTGAATAGTGCACGATACATCCAAACCGTCATCGAACCCATCGTTCTACCATTCCTAGACCGGCAAGGGAACTTGCTGTTCCAACGGCACAATGCATGTCCGCATGTATCCCGTGCCACCCAACGTGCTCTAGAAGGTGTAAGTCAACTAGCCTGGCCAGCAAGATCTCCGGATCTGTCCCCCATTGAGCATGTTTGGGACTGGATGAAGCGTCGTCTCACGCGGTCTGCACGTCCAGCACGAACGCTGGTCCAACTGAGGCGCCAGGTGGAAATGGCATGGCAAGCCGTTCCACAGGACTACATCCAGCATCTCTACGATCGTCTCCATGGGAGAATAGCAGCCTGCATTGCTGCGAAAGGTGGATATACACTGTACTAGTGCCGACATTGTGCATGCTCTGTTGCCTGTGTCTATGTGCCTGTGGGTCTGTCAGTGTGATCATGTGATGTATCTGACCCCAGGAATGTGTCAATAAAGTTTCCCCTTCCTGGGACAATGAATTCACGGTGTTCTTATTTAAATTCCCAGGAGCGTATTTTATTGTTCTCGTTTTAAAAGTAAATGAGTTGCTCATTTCCTTAAAGTAAATTCATTTCAATATTTCAGTAATCAAAAGTACATTAGTTTTCTTTTTCCAAATTTTGCATTACATTTTGCTGAGGTTACTGAAAGTAATTTTTCATGTAACAAAGATTCAGTTATAATCAGTTATCTATTTAACCAGCAACCTCATTTACCTTTGCTTTCAACATTTAGTATTTCAGAATAAGTAACTGGAAACTTAGTGCTTTCTGGATCATGGATTTTCTCGTGAACTGTTGTGTTGAGGAAAAGAGTGACAACCTTCTGTTGCCACCCCAGTGGTTATTTGCTTAATTCTCTCTGGCACCACATTTCTCAGGGTTTTGGATATTCATTGCTTAGTGGGCTGGCGACCGTTTCATTATCCCCCCTTTTGTTTTGCTAATCTGTATTTACTGTATACACATCAAAAATAGTTTTGCATCACCTTGTTTCCGAGATTTCCGAAACCTATACAGAAAATTGGAATAGAGATCAACATAAACATCATTTCCGCCCTTTTTATTGCTCATGAAAACGACACATTGGATGTTGTACCACCATACAGCGAGATCTTCAGAGGTGGTGGTCCAGATTGCTGTAGACACCGGTACCTCTAATACTAGTAGTAGATCCTCTTGCATTGATGCATGCCTGTATTGATAGGGGCATACTATCCACAAGCTCATGAAGGCACTGTTGATCCAGATTGTCCCGCTCCCCAACGGCAATTCAGCGTAGATACCTCAGAGTGTTTGGTGGGTCGCGTCATGCATGGACAGCCCTTTCCAACCTATCCCAGGCGTGTTCGATAGGGTTCATGTCTGGAGAACATACTGGCCACTCTAGTCGAGTGAGGTCGTTACCCTGAATAAAGTCACTCACAAGATGTGCACGATGATGGCGCGAAGTGTCGTCCATGACGACGAATGCCTCGCCAATATGCTGCCGATATGGTTACACTATCGGTTGGAGAATGGAATTCACGTATCGTACAGTCGTTACGGCGCCTTGCATGACCACCAGCGGAGTACGTCGTCCCTACGTAATGCCACCCCAAAACAGCGGGGAACCTTGTTGCACTCACTGGACAGTGTGTCTCCAACGATTGTCTCGTTGAAGGCATATGTGACATTCATTGGCGAAGAGAACGTGGTGCCAATCCTGAGCGGCCCAATCGACATGTTGTTGGGCCCATCTGCACCGCGCTGCATGGACTCGTAGCTGCAAAGATGGACGTCGAAATGGACACGTCGGGAGTGAAGTTGGGCATCGTGCAGCCTGTTGCGCACAGTTTGCGTCGTAACACGACGTCCTGTGTCTGCACAAAAAGCATTATTTGACATGGTGGCGTTGCAGTCAGGATTCCTCCGAGCCATAATCCGTAGGTAGCGGTCATCCACTGCAGTAGTAGCCCTTGGGGGGCCTGAGCGAGCCACGTCATCGACAATTCCTGTCTCTCTGTATCTCTGTATCTCCTCCATGTCCTGACAACATCGCTTTGGTTCACTCCGAGACGCCTGGACACTTCCCTTGTTGCGAGTCCTTCCTGGCACATAGTAACGATGTGGATGCAATCGAACCGCGGCATTGACCGTCTAGGCACGGTTGAACTACAGACAACACGAGCCGTGTACCTCCTTCCTGGTGGAATGACTGGAAGTGATCGCTGTCAGAGCCCCTCCGTCTTATAGGCGCTGCTCATGCACGGTTGTTTACGTCTTTGAGCGGGTTTAGTGACATCCCTGAACAGTCAATGGGACTGTGTCTGTGATACAGTATCCACACTCAACTATATCTTCAGGAGTTCTGCGAATCGGTGTGATGCAAAACTTTTTTTGTGTGTGTAGCTGCTGCATCAGTTGGATGGTGGATCAACACGCTGTTAAACACGCTGTCATTACATTTGCCCCATCATTGTAACTGCAGTCTGGTTTCTACACATATCGTAGATAATCTTTGATTCCCTCTGTTTTATCTCTCTGTTTACTTCTGAATTTCAAAGAGCATGTTCCAGTGAACAGGGCCGAAAGCTTTCATTAAATGTGCAATTGCTGTAAATGTAGCTGACGGTTACATGATGCCAAACTCGTGCTTCTCCATTTCTTCCTGCACACGTGGATGGAATGTAGGATATACACTTTGAATAAGGCCCAGACTAGTCTTGTGCTGTCGCCTAATACGACTCTGCAGCCGTAACCCACGTGTGCTCCAGTGTTCCGTTGTGGAGAAGTCACGTTAAGCGTACCGGTGTAAAACCTGTGTCCAGTCCGCTTACACACATACACACACACTCTCTCTCTCTCTCTCTCTCTCTCTCTCTCTCTCTCTCTCTCTCCCCTTGTCACGTGTGCTCCACGTGGGGTTCTCACCACGGCACTGGGTGGGTACTTCGATTTTTCTGTTCCACTGCGCTTGTACTTGTTCTTGTATTTTTTTTCTCCTCGGATTCTTTTTCTTCTTTCAGTTCATTTTGTAGCTGCTTTGGTGCTGACTTTCTTCTGTGACGGTACTTCGAATACCTGAATAGTTTTGCTGTTGAAAGTGTCTGGTCGCCTTGCTAGATCCAGGATATTGCGCTGAATTGTTCTACATACGCCGCAATGTTGTAAGACTTGTTGTTGGGAGTCCGTGGATACACTCAAAAAATTTCAATCTCCTTTTCTGTTGTCTGCCGCGAGATTCGACAGCTTTTTAGTTCTTTTCCGGGATTCTAGTCTCTATCCACCTTTAGTGCCTTTGCAGCCAGTCGTTCTTAGAATGCTTTGTTCTTTCATGTTACCTTCCAAATCAGCTTTTCTCCTATGTATAATCGTTTCTCTAACGTGCAAGACTTGAGGCGTTATGACTATGTTATACAGCCTGATTTATCGTTTCTACAAAGATACATTTTTTGTTCAAGATATAGGTTTCACTGTAAGCTCTTCTAAGTTCTGGCGTCTGAATTTTTTTTGTCATATTCTCTCGCCCTATTTATTAAAATTTCGTCCAAGTACTTAAAGAATACAACTTTCTCTATTTTTCCCCTACTTTCTCACAAATTTTTGAGTACAAGATGTGTATAAATAACATTCAAAAATTATATATATTACTCAAAGATTTGTCTCTAAATATGGGCAAATATTGAAAGTTGCATACTATAAGTACTTAGACAATATTTGTTCAATAAACAGGGCGAGCGAATATCGCACAGAAAATTCGGATATATATATATATATATATATATATATATATATATATATATATATATATGGTGGCCCATTGATAGTGAAGCATCAAACGAAAAAAGTACGGAGAATGGAACTCGTCTAGCTTGAAGGGGGAAACCAGGTGGCGCTACGGTTGGTCCGCTAGATGGCGCTGCCATAGGTCAAACGGATATCAACTGCGTTTTTTAAAATGGGAATCCCCATTTTTTATTACATATTTGTGTAGTACGTAAAGAAACATGAATGTTTTAGTTGGACCACTTTTTTCGCTTTGTGATAGATGGCGCTGTAATAGTCACAAACGTATAAGTACGTGGTATCACGTAACATTCCGCCAGTGCGGACGGTATTTGCTTCGTGATAGATTACCCGTGTTATGGTTCAAATGGCTCTGAGCACTATGGGACTCAACTGCTGAGGTCATTAGTCCCCTAGAACTTAGAACTAGTTAAACCTAACTAACCTAAGGACATCACAAACATCCATGCCCGAGGCAGGATTCGAACCTGCGACCGTAGCGGTCTCGCTGTTCCAGACCGCAGCGCCTTTAACCGCACGGCCACTTCGGCCGGCTTACCCGTGTTAAAATGGACCGTTTACCAATTGCGGAAAAAGTCGATATCGTGTTGATGTATGGCTATTGTGATCAAAATGCCCAACGGGCCTGTGCTATGTATGCTGCTCGGTATCCCGGACGACATCATCCAAGTGTCCGGACCGTTCGAGTGATAGTTACGTTATTTAAGGAAACACGAAGTGTTCAGCCACAAGTGAAATGTCAAACACGACCTGCAACAAATGACGATGCCCAAGTAAGTGTTTTAGCAGCTGTCGCGGCTAATCCGCACATCAGTAGCAGACAAATTGCACGAGAATCGGGAATCTCAAAAACGTCAGTGTTGAGAATGCTACATCAACATCGATTGCACCGGTACCATATTTCTATGCACCAAGAATTGCATGGCGACGAATTTTGAGCGTCGTGTACAGTTCTGCCACTGGACACAAGAGAAATTACGGTACGATGACAGATTTTTTGCACGCGTTCTATTTAGCGACGAAGCGTCATTCACATACAGCGATAACGTAAACCGGCATAATATGCACTATTGGGGAACGGAAAACCTACTATGGCTGCGACAAGTGGAACATCAGCGACCTTGTCGGGTTAATGTATGGTGCGGCATTATGGGACCATTTTATCGATGACAATTCAAATGGTGCAATGCATGCTGATTTGCTATGTAATGTTCTACCGATGTTACTACAAGATGTTTCACTGCGTGACAGAATGGCGATGTACTTCCAACATGATGGATGTCCGGCACATAGCTCGCGTGCGGTTGAAGCGGTATTGAGTAGCATATTTCATGACAGGTGGATTGGTCGTCGAAGCACCATACCACGTTCACCGGATCTGACGTGCCCGGATTTCATTCTGTGGGGAAAGTTGAAGGATATCTGCTATCGTGACCCACCGACAACGCCTGACAACATGCGTCAGCGCATTGTCAATGCATGTGCGAACATTATGGAAGGCGAACTACTCGCTGTTGAGAGGAATGTCGTTACACGTATTGCCAAATGCAGTGAGGTTGACGGACATCATTTTGAGCATTTATTGCATTAATGTGGTATTTAGAGGTAATCACGCAGTAACAGCATGCGTTCTCAGAAATGATAAATTCACAAAGGTATATGTATCACATTGGAACAACCGAAATAAAATGTTCAAACGTACCTACGTTCTGTATTTTAATTTAAAAAACCTACCTCTTACCAACTGTTCGTCTACAATTGTGAGCCATATGTTTGTGACTATTACAGCGCCATCTATCACAAAGCGAAAAACGTGTTCCAACTAAAACATTCATATTTCTTTACATACTACACGAATATGTAATAAAAATGAGGGTTCCTATTTAAAAAAACTCAGTTGATATGCGTTTGACCTATGGCAGCGCCATCTAGCGGGCCAACCATAGGGTCATCTGGCTTTCGCCCTTTAAGCTAGACAAGTTTCGTTCTTTGTAGTTTTTTCGTTTGATGCTTATTTCGTGAGATAATTAGCCCAGTCACGATCAAGGGACCAAAAGGGGAAGAGGAATGAAAACGAGACAGATGGAAATAAAATGGGTAAACTGTTACTTATTTCAACCTTATCACCATAACTGTAACTCATGTACGTACGCCACCATGACGCAAGACGGTCAATACCTTCATGCCAAGCACAATAGCCATACATCAACACGATATCGACTTTTTCCGCAATTGGTAAACGGTCCATTTTAACACGGGTAAGCCGGCCGAAGTGGCCGTGCGGTTAAAGGCGCTGCAGTCTGAAACCGCAAGACCGCTACGATCGCAGGTTCGAATCCTGCCTCGGGCATGGATGTTTGTGATGTCCTTAGGTTAGGTAGGTTTAACTAGTTCTAAGTTCTAGGGGACTAATGACCTCAGCAGTTGAGTCCCATAGTACTCAGAGCCATTTGAACCATTTGAACCTTCATGCCAAAATGTTTACGGTTACCTATGGAACCATGATTGTGCCAAAGCGCGTGCTGCCCACGTGTTGCCAAGACTGTTTCGAGTACACAGTAGAAGTTTCTCTGGGAAGCCCTTACACATCTTTACACAGTTGCGATATCTCCCCATGCGATTTCCATACTTTCGGAGCCACTAAGAAATACACTTGTGTCCGTCGATTTGCCTCGGACGAACAGCTGCACACCTGAGTGTAATAATAGCTCGGTATCAGAACGCAAAATTTATCACAAATGTTCAAATGTGTGTGAAATCTTATGGGACTTAACTGCTAAGGTCATCAGTCTCTAAGCTTACACACTACTTAACCTAAATTATCCTAAGGACAAACACCCACACCCATGCCCGAGGGAGGACTCGAACCTCCGCCAGGACCAGCCGCACAGTCCATGACTGAAGCGCCCTTAGACCGCTCGGCTAATCCCGCGCGGCAAAAATTTATCCATGAAGGTGTTAGGCGTCCTCTATGACAGTGGGATAAATGTCTTAAATGTTATGGAGATTATGTTTGAAACAATAAACAATTTACTTACCTTTCCTATGGGTCTCGTTTTCATTTGACTCCCCCTGTTACGTAACAGCTTAAGAGCGAAAATAACTTTCGCATAATGTGTCACTGCCAAGAAACATAGCTCGACGGCACTTGGACGACACACAACATAGAACTGCTACACTATGATACAGAAGGTAAATGGACGAAATACGCAGTGACACTAAGAAGAGGTTGGGTTGTTTGGGGGAAGAGACCAAACAGCGAGGTCATCAGAGTAGGGAAGGACGGGGAAGGAAGTCGGCCGTGCCCTTTCAAGGGACTTAACTTTTATTGATGGGGCCCCTGGGACATGGTGTGTGACCACTACGAACGGTCGCAGGTTCGAATCCTGCCTCGGGCATGGACGTGTGTGCTAGCACTACACACGCAAAGAGAATAGAATTTTTTAGAATGTGATGCTGCGGAAGAATGTTGAACAAGATCTGGATTGATTCAATAACTAAACAGGGAGTACTAAACAGAACCGAAGAGAAAACAACTCTGTTGAGGAATTTGTTTAAAAGAAGATGTCGACTCATACGACACATTCAAAGACATCAATGAATGGTCCATTGTCCGCCCGGTTGGCCGTGCGGTCTAACGCACGGCTTTACGTACGGGAAGGAGCGCCTGGTCCCAGGCACGATTCCGCCCAGCGGACTTCGGTCGAGGTCCGGTGAGCCGGCCAGTCTGTGGATGGTTTTTAGGCGGTTTTCCATGTGCCACGGGGAATGCTGGCTGGTTCCTCTTATTCCGCCTCAGTTACACTATGTCGGCGATTGCTGCGCAAACAAGTTCTCCACGTACGCGTACACCACCATTACTCTACAACGCAAACATAGGGGCTACACTCGTCCGGTGTGAGACGTTCCCTGCGGGGGGGGGGGGGGGGGGGGGGGGGAGGGGGGAGGTCCACCGGGGGCCGAACCGCACAATAACCCTGGGTTCGGTGTGGGGCGGCGGAGGGGTGGAGTGGATTGCGGTAGTCGTCGTGGGGTTGTGGACCACTGCGGCTGCGGCGGGGACGGAGACTCTCCGTCGTTTCTAGGTCCCCGGTTAACATACAATACAATACATACAATGGTTTATTTGTTACTGAAGTGAAGTGTGGGGAGTAAAAACTACAGAGGGAAACGAAGGCTTCACCACAATAAGCAGATTCAAGTGGATTTACATTTCAGTAGGTATGCAGAGTTGAAGAGGCTTACAAAGAATAGACTAGCATCTTGAGGCAAGACCCGTCTTTAAAATGAAGAACACTGCAGCAAAACACAAAAAATATGTACTACAGTAGAGCATTAGTGACAGGGATCAGTAAACTTTCTGGATATTCGCGTTACAAACATAGGCCTGACACACTGGTTTCAGATGCACAGGAAGGCGACATAGTGTGATGGGATTATTCACAGCTCACCACATCGCACTAAAAAGGCGGAATATAGACTCATTAGGAACGGATCGTAGTCGACACCATTAAAATAACACCAGCTCCAGCAGGAACTACAGGCTGTTGAAGCAATAGAAAAAAACCCAGTGGATACACAGATACACTTTCCAACAAATTATTTACAATGAATCAATCCTGCAACGAAATCACATAAATTATGGACAAGCAGCTTACTACAACCAATATACGACAGTATACCCACACTTGGCAAGATTCCCCAGGAAGTTGCCAAATTACTGAAGGAATCAAATAGTCCTATAGTTTTCCACACCTATGTAAAACTAAATCGTCATTCAACATAAAATACAGCAACGGATACAGATACATCTACATATACATGCATACTCTGCAAATCACATTTAAGTGAATGGCAGAGGGTTCATCGAACCACCTTCACAAACCTGCACAATTCTCTATTATTCCAGTCTCGTATAGCGCGCGGATAGAATGAACACCTATATCTTTCCGTACGAGCTCTGATTTCCCATATCGTTCCTCCCTATGGAGATCTGTGTCAACAAAATATTTTCGCATTCGGCGGAGAAAGTTCAAATGTTCAAATGTGTGTGAAATCTTATGGGACTTAACTGCTAAGGTCATCAGTCCCTAAGCTTACACACTATATAACCTAAATTATCCTAAGGACAAACACACACACCCATGCCTGAGGGAGGACTCGAATCTCCGCCGGGACCAGCCGCGGGAGAAAGTTGGTGATGGGAATTTCGTGAGAAGATTCCCTCGCAACGATAAACGACTTTCATTTAATGATGTCCAGCCCAAATCCTGTATCATTTCTGTGACACTCTCTCCCATATTTCGCGATAATACAAAACGTGCTGCCTTTCTTTGAACTTTTTCGATTTACTCCGTCAGTCCTATCTGGTAAGGATCCCACATTGTGTAGCAATATTCCAAAAGAGGACGGACAAGCGTAGTGTAGTCAGTCTCCTTAGTAGATCTGTTACATCTTCCAAGTGTCCTGCCAATAAAACGCAGTCTTTGGTTAGCCTTCCCCACAACATTTTCTATGTGTTCCTTCCAGTTTAAGTTGTTCGTAATTGTAATACTTAGGTATTTAGTTGAATTTACGGCGTTTAGATTAGACTGATTTATGGTGTAATCGAAGTTTAACGTGTCCCTTTCAGCACTCACGTAGATTTCACACTTTTCGTTAGTTAGGGTGAACTGCCACTTTTCGCGCCATTCCGGTATTTCTTCTAAATCGTTTTTCAGTTTGTTTTGATCGTCTGATGACTTTATAAGTCGATAAACGACAGCGTCATCTGCAAAGAACCGAAGACAGCTGCTCAGATTGTCTCCCAAATCGTTTACATAGATGAGGAACAGCAAAAGGCCTATAACACTACCTTGGGGAACGCCAGAAATCACTTCTGTTTTTAGTCGATGACTTTCCGTCAATTACTACGAACTGTGACCTCTCTGACAGGAAGTCACAAATCCAATAAAAAAGGTAAAAATTCTGCTTTGATTGCTATATCGCGTAATCAATACAGGCAAACTGGAGCCGCTTCCAGACACATCTTCAGGCATTCAAGACATCATGCGTAAGCACAGACATAGTGATCATAGACTGAAAATGTTGTAATGCAAATAAAACCATAAGTAGCCTCGAAACCACAGTTGAGATAAAAAACCTTCCTTTTACTGTAACAGCTGGAATGTATCAGCGCAAATCGAACTTGCAGGTAAACTTGCCGAGTGATAGAACTGAATTCTACAGCCACGATTTGTCCAGGAACTTTGCAGACGTACACTTTTGCTGAAGATTTAACCAGTCCTGACAGAAAGCAAGATTACTCATTTGATATTTTAATGTATATAGTTACTTCAATTAACAGTAAATTAGGCCGGCCGCGGTGGTCTAGCGGTTCTAGGCGCTCAGTCCGGAACCGCGCGACTGCTACGGTCGCAGGTTCGAATCCTGCCTCGGGCATGGATGTGTGTGATGTCCTTAAGTTAGTTAGGTTCAAGTAGTTCTAAGTTCTAGGGGACTGATGACCAGAGATGTTAAGTCTCATAGTGCTCAGAGCCATTTGAACCATTTTGAACAGTAAATTATACACCTAAACATGTAACAGTTTAGTATCTTCTGTAAGTTAAAACCTTTTACTGCAGAAATATGTTTTATGGTGACATACACGTACACAATCTTTTATCCCTTGTTTGTTTACATTGTTTGGTGACCGTTTCCAGGTAATTTGAAACCATATAGCACTATACAATTTTCTGGAGATTTGCCGAGTTGGCACACATGTAAGAAATTCTTCTATCCATAAGAAAAACATTTTTTATCGTTGTAGTCTTCATATGTACCCATATAAGGTGGTTTTGTTTATACCAGATACAATAAAGTTCATAAAGCTGTAAAAAAGAAAGAAAGCCTTTGGAATTTACACGTACATGCGTGTGAAGTACTACAGCCACGGTCATTGCCAATCTATTGGACGATCATGAGCATCTACATCTACATCTACGTGATTACTCTGCTATTCACAACAAAGTGCCTGGCAGAGGGTTCGATGAACCACCTTCATGCTGTCTCTCTACCGTTCCACTCTCGATCGGCACACGGGAAAAACGAGCACTTAAATTTTTCTGTGCGAGCCCTGATTTCTCTTATTTTATCGTGATGATCATTCCTCCCTATGTAGGTGGGTGCCAAGAGAATGTTTTCGCAATCGAATCGAAGGAGAAAACTGGTGATAGAAATTTCATGAGAAAATCCCGTCGCAACGAAAAACGTCTTTGTTTTAATGATTGCCACTCCAATTCACGTATCATGTCTGTGACACTATCTCCCCTATTTCGCGATAATACAAAACGAACTGCCCTTCTTTGTATTTTTTCGATGGCATCCGTCAGTCCCACCTGATGCGGATCCCACACAGCACAGCAATACTCCAGAATAGGGCGGACAAGCGTGGTGTAAGCAGTCTCTTTAGGAGACCTGTTGCACCTTCAAAGTGTTCTGCCAATGAATCGCAGTCTTTGGTTTGCTCTGCCCACAACATTATCTATGTGACTGTTCCAATTTAGGTTATTTGCAATTGTAATCCCTAAGTATTTAGTTGAATTTACAGCTCTCAGATTTGTGTGACATGACGTAATCGAAATTTAGCGGATTTCTTTTAGTACTCATGTGAATAACTTCACACTCTTCTTTATTCAGGGTCAATTTCCACTTTTCGCACCATGCAGATGTCTTATCTAAATCATATTGCAAGTCGTTTTGATCATCTGATGACTTTACAAGACGGTAAATGACAGCATCATCTGCAAACAATCTAAGACGACAAATCAGATTGTCTCCTATGTCGTTAATACGAGGGCAGTTCAATAAGTAATGCAACACATTTTTTTTCTGAAACAGGTGTTGTTTTATTCAGCATTGAAATACACCAGGTTATTCCCCAATCTTTTAGCTACACAACACTATTTTTCAACGTAATCTCCATTCAATGCTACGGCCTTACGCCACCTTGAAATGAGGGCCTGTATGCCTGCACGGTACCATTCCACTGGTCGATGTCGGAGCCAACGTCGTACTGCATCAATAACTTCTTCATCATCCGCGTAGTGCCTCCCACGGATTGCGTCCTTCATTGGGCCAAACATACGGAAATCCGACGGTGCGAGATCGGGGCTGTAGGGTGCATGAGGAAGAACAGTCCACTGAAGTTTTGTGAGCTCCTCTCGGGTGCAAAGACTTGTGTGAGGTCTTGCGTTGTCATGAAGAAGGAGAAGTTCGTTCAGATTTTTGTGCCTACGATCACGCTGAAGTCGTTTCTTCAATTTCTGAAGAGTAGCACAATACACTTCAGAGTTGATCGTTTGACCATGGGGAAGGACATCGAACAGAATAACCCCTTCAGCGTCCCAGAAGACTGTAACCATGACTTTACCGGCTGAGGGTATGGCTTTAAAACTTTTTCTTGGTAGGGGAGTGGGTGTGGCGCCACTCCATTGACTGCCGTTTTGTTTCAGGTTCGAAGTGATGAACCCATGTTTCATCGCCTGTAACAATCTTTGACAAGAAATTGTCACCCTCAGCCACATGACGAGCAAGCAATTCCGCACAGATGGTTCTCCTTTGCTCTTTATGGTGTTCGGTTAGACCCAGCGGGAACAAACCTTTGAATATCCCAACTGGTGAACAATTGTGACAGCACTACCAACAGAGATGTCAAGTTGAGCACTGAGTTGTTTGATGGTGATTCGTCGATCATCTCGAACGAGTGTGTTCGCACGCTCCGCCATTGCAGGAGTCACAGCTGTGCACGGCCGGGCCGCACGCGGGAGATCAGACAGTCTTGCTTGACCTTGCGACGATGATGACACACGCTTTGCCCAACGACTCACCGTGCTTTTGTCCACTGCAAGCGCCTATGAATATCTGAGATGCCCTGGTTTTCCGCCAAAAGAAACTCGATCACTGCCCGTTGTTTGCAACGCACATCCGTTACAGACGCCATTTTAACAGCTCCGCACAGCGCTGCCACCTGTCGGAAGTCAATGAAACTATACGAGAAGAAGCGGGAATGTTTGAAAGTATTCCACAAGAAATTTCCGGTTTTTTCAACCAAAATTGGCCGAGAAAAAAAAAGTGTTGCATTACTTATTGAACTGCCCTCGTATATATCAGGAACAATAGAGGACCTATAACGCTTCCTTGGGGAACGCCGGATATTACTTCTGTTTCACTCGATGACTTTCCGTCTATTACTACGAACTGTGACCTTCCTGACAGGAAATCACAAATACAGTCGCACAACTGAGGCGATACTCCGTAGGCAGGCAGTCTGGTTAGAAGACGCTTGTGAGGAACAGTGTCAAAATCCTTCTGGAAATCTAAAAATATGGAATCAATTTGACATCCCCTGTCGATAGCACTCACTACTTCATGAGTATAAAGAGCTAGTTGTGTCTCACAAGAACGATATTTTCTGAATCCGTGCCGACTATGTGTCAATAAATCGTTTTCTTCGAGGTACTTCATAATGTTCGAATACAGTATATGTTCCAAAACCCTACTGCAAATCGGCGTTAGTGATACAGGCCTGTAATTCAGCGGATTACTCCTACTTTCCTTTTTCGGCATTGATGTGACTTGAGCAATTTTCCAGTTTTTAGGTACGGATCTTTCTGTGAGCGAGTGGTTTTATATATATATATATATATATATATATATATATATATATATATATATATATATATATACAGGGTGGTCCCGAATTCATGGTACAAACTTTAATGGTAGGTGCAGGACATTGTAACAAGGATATATTGTATAGGAATGTATAGTCCCAGGTGACGCGGTGAGGCGTAAACAGGGGAAATAACGGCCGAAAGGAAAACGAAAGATTTTATTGAAATCGTTGTTGACAAGTGTCATGTTTACAGTAAGTGTTCAAAATTGCGTCCACCATGAGCGATACATGCTTGACAGCGTCGGTGCAGCGATTGGCGTACACGTTCAAAGATGCCTGGTATTTCACGCACACCTGCAGCAGCTACAGATATGCGAGCAACGAGATCCTCATCTGAGTCAACTGGAGTCTCATAAACAAGACTCTTAAGATGTCCCCATAAAAAGTAATCGAGGCAAGAGAAATCAGGAGATCGGGGTGGCCAAGGGACTGGTCCACCACGCCCAATCCATCTAGCACCAAACGTGGCATTCAGGTAATTCCGTACAGCAGTGCTGAAGTGTGCTGGCGCTCCATCGTGCTGAAACCACATGCGGTTACGAATGGCGAGCGGAACATCTTGCAGCAGTTCTGGTAACACTTCTTGCAGAAAAATAAGATAGCTTTCGCCACAGAGTCGCGTGGGTACTAAGTATGGCCCAATCAAAAAGTCGTTCACAATACCAGCCCACACATTAATACCGAAACGTTGTTGATACGCATGTGGACGCGTTGCATGTGGATTATCTGTTGCCCACACATGGGAATTGTGCGCATTAAAGACACCCTCGCGTGAAAATGTCGCTTCATCTGTAAATAGCACATGACCTACGAAATCCGGCTGCAACGCACATTGCTGCAACAACCACTGGCAGAAGTTCACGCTAAGAGGATAATCTGCCGGATTCAATGCTTGTACTTTTTGAAAATGGAAGGGGTGTAAGCGATTTTCATTTAACACTCTGCATACAGTCTGATGACTCACATGTACGTCACGCGCAACAGTTCTTGTGCTTGACTCGGGTCTATCAGCCACTATGTTCAAGATGCGTTCTTCCAGTCTTGGAGTGCGTACAGCTCTTAATCGACCAGCGTCATGTCTGTTGACGTCGAACGTACCTGTTTCACAAAGTTGACGATGTAACCGTTGAAAAATTCTATGATCCGGCATTCGTCGATTAGGATACTCCGCGCGATACATTCGTAACGCAGCTCTGGCGTTACCATTTGCACGGCCGTACATGTAATGCATGTCTGCTTTTTCTGCATACGTAAAGTCACCCATCGTCTACGGCAGCACAATTGTGAATGGCGCTTGTCCCTACTGCGATACATCATGTTCATCTACTGCCCTCTACCGGCAGTGACACCAACCGATCACTCCATTTCTCTTTCCCCTGTTTACGCCTCATCGCGTCACCTGCGACTATACATTCCTATACAATAAATCCTTGTTACAATGTCCTGTACCTACCATTAAAGTTTGTACCATGAATTCGGGACCACCCTGTATATATATATATATATATATATATATATATATATATAGAGAGAGAGAGAGAGAGAGAACTATTTTATCAGCATACTCTGAGAGGAACCTGACTGGTATACAATATGGACCAGCGGCCTTGCCTTTATTAAGTGATTTAAGCTGTTTTGTTACACCGAGGATATGTATTTCTATGTTTCTCATTTTGGCAGTTGTTCTTGGTTGGAATTCAGGAATATTTACTTCGTCTTCTTTGCTGAAGGAGTATTAACATAAAAAACGCTACACATTTTTCCACAGCGTCAAAGTTTTGTAATTCTGTGCTGATGTGGCAAGAAGAGGGAAACATTTATGTTGAGATACGGAGTGATCGCAGATGATAAACAGTTTTTGTAGTGCTTTGTATAGATCAGTCACTCTTGCCGGTAATACGGTCGTATGCAGTCCACTGCCATCACGAAATGGCGAGTTTTACGTTCCCTTTTGTGGCTCTGTACCCTTACGTTTCAGGCTTTACATAGGCATAAACGTACATTCAGCTTGAGGCTTGACAAGTTACGACGTATTTAACTAAAATATTTATATATTTTTTACTAAGAATTCTCTCATACGATTCGACTGGATGCCGCAGTGAACAAAAGAAATCTTGCAGATGAAATCATGCACTGAAGGTGTAACTATCTCTCTCTCTCTCTCTCTCTCTCTCTCTCTCTCTCTCTCTCTGGTGCTATCGCGGCCAGCCAGCCACTGCCTCGGACCGTACAGGTCTCTCCGGCGAGCCGCCAGCTATCGTAAAATCTATTTTCTATTTACTCCGGCGTCTTGGCCCACAGCAAGTGCGCGCACCTTTGCACACGGCAGAACGGCTCCGGTGTCACCTCTCTGGACCAAGAGGGAGAAAGCGAGGGGCGAAAGAGAGGGGGCAATTTATTTTAAGCGGGGATTGGAGGGGGGGCGGAAGATAGCGCTGATGGGACACTAAGTATGCGGCTGCTTTCCACAAAACAGGTCAAATTAAAAAGAAACGAGGCGTGAAAACACTAATCTTGTTATTTACGTCACACTCTTTGAGCTGTTTCGATTTAGCCATCTTCAAACTAGCTATAAAAAAGAAGAATGGAATGATTACTAAAATGTATAACGGGCGATCAAACAGTTTCTATTTGAAGGTCGTACATTCGAAAATCGGTATGCCAATAAGGTAAAACTGACATCAGAACTCAGGGACTGGAAGAATGCCAAGGTCATAGCACTCTATAAAAAAAGTTATAAAATCGGATGCACATAATTACCGGCCAATTTCACGGACATCGATTTGTTGTAGAATCATGGAACTTATTTTGTGTTCAGACATAATGACCTTTCTAGACTCTGAGAAGCTCATCTGCAGAAACCAGCACGGTTTTAGGGAACAGCAGTCATGCGAGACACAGCTGGCTCTCTTTGTGCATGATATACAACAGGCTCTAGATACCGGCTGCAAGGTCGATGCCATATTCCTCGACTTTCGAAAGGCGTTCGACTCAGTTGCGCACTGTCGCTTACTCCAAAAAGTGCGCGCTTACGGTATATCCGATGACATGTGCGGTTGGACAGAAAGTTTCCTAACAGACAGGGAGCAGTATGTCGTCTTGAACGGGGTAACTTCAACAGAAACAAGCATAACTTCAGGTGTGCCCCAGGGCAGCGTAATAGGTCCGATGCTTTTTACGATTTACGTAAACGATCTGGTTGATGGTATTGACAGCGGCATGAGACTCTTTGCCGATGGTGCTGTAGTCTACAGGAAAGTAGTGTCACACGAAAGTTCGGAACAAATCAGTGAGGATTTGCACGAAAATAAATGACTGGCAGTTCTCTCTCAATATTGGTAAATGTAACCTATTGCGTATAAAAAGGCGAAAATACCAATTAATGTACGAGTACAAAATAAATGCCCAGTCGTCGGAAGCGGTAACATCCGTCAAGTATCTGGGTGTGACTATTCGAAATGATCTGAAATGGTATGATCAGATCACACAAGTAAAGGGCAAGGCGAACTCTAGATTGCGGTTTGTTGGTAGAATCCTGAAGCGACGCAGTACTTCAACAAAGGAAATTGCTTACAATACGTTAGTTCGTCCAGTCTTGGAGTATTGTTCGTTTGTATGGGACCCTTACCAGCCGGGTCTGATTCAAGAGATTGAGAACGTCCAAAGAAAAGCGGCAAGATTGGTGACTGGTACATTTAGCCATCGCGAGAGCGTTACATGTCTCATAGAAAGTTTGAAGTGGGACACACTTGCTGATAGACGACGTGCTAAACGGAAGGGGGTGCTCACTAAATTCCGAAATCCGATCTTCGCCGAGGATATAGAGCATGTATTATTACCATTAACTTTCAAGTCGCGCAATGATCATCACTCAAAGATGAGGGAAATTAGAGCTCGAACTGAGGTTCAGACACGCGTTTTTCCCTCGGGCGACCCGTGAGTGAAACAGAGGGAGAGGGGGGGAGGAGGGGGGGAATATGACTTTGGCGTGAATTGTGCCCTCCGCCACACACCGCTTGGGGCTAGCGGAGTATATATGTGGATGTAGATGAGACAATCATTCCACCGACTCACCAAGCTGAGGACACTCTTTTTGTAAAACACCATTTCCTGCTCCGTGAGGAAGTCCGTAACTGCCTGCTGGACATCTTCGTCAGACGGTAATCCTCGGTCCTTTAAGGCGTTTTTTAAGAGACTGATGGCGTGTTTATAGCGTGGGGAGAGGTCAGGACTATAGGGCGGGCGCTAGAGTGTCTCCAAGCTCGAGTTGGCGCAACTTCTGCGTTACGATGATTGCGATATGGGGGCGTGCGTAATCATGGAGCAGCAACACCCCACGTCCTCAGTGGTGATTCTCAACAGACATGGTGCCTCCCTTTGCGTTCTTCATTCTCCGATGAATGTCTATTGGTGTTTGTCTTTCGGCAGCCAAGAAACGAATAACAGACCGTTGGTCCTGTTTGGACGCATTTGGTAATTACGTCGGCATAGTTCACGTTTTCGCGTTTGCTGCACGCACACCGCGAAGACAGAAATGCTACACTAATCCTTCGTCTACTTGTCGGTGCTTATTTACCCGCATCGGGGTCGCGCTGTTGCATACACGCTGCAGCAAAGCACTCAGACGGAAACGTTTTATCGGCCCTTGTATATGAAATTACTAGAGAGTCAGGAATGTTTATGTCCAGATAAACATTCCAATGACTAAGGCGAAGTAGCAGTGCTGATATATTAGTACTCTATAGCAGCTACCAGTGAACGACATGCAATAAGGCTGGCTTTGTGTTTGATAGTGATGATAATGGTGATTTCCCATACTCCGAAGAGCGTATGGAACGATGCGGGAGACGCACACCGCCGGCCAGGCAAAGTCGTAGCGGAGGTGGTTTGCCACTGCCTTTCTCCGATTGTAATGGCGATGAATGATGATGACGATGATGACAACACAAAAACACCCAGTCATCTAGAAGCAGGGAAAATCTCTGAACCCCCGGGAATCGAACGGTGGACCCCGTGCGCGGGAAGCGAGAACGCTACCGCAAGACCACGAGCTGCAGACAAGTAATAGAAGTCCATACTTGTATTTGTGACACTCGTTTTTCGCAAACGCCGACCAAATTTACGTACATTTAATGACAATGGGCCTCTCTCAATGTAGCACTGTAATTTCCGCCGCTCACACAAAACAGTTTCACAAACAGTGCAAGTGTGTCTTCTCAATAACCCTACTGCCCACCCCTATTATACCTTGTCAAATGACAGAGTGGACGTCATACCCTCGTACAGCCAGCGCACAGCGCCAGATATGCATCTGGTGGCCACAACTAGGACTTTTGTTTTCAGCGTTAATAGATGCCGCAGTAACGCGTCAGCATATCTAACGATTTTCGCTGTCATATAGTTATAGATCACACTGGACCACCGTGAGAAGCTATACTTTAATTATAAGCACACGCTATTAACGAAAAATGACAAAGGTTTTCACAATGCTAACTGGAATACTCTCTTTCAAACTCTGAAGGTGGCAGGGCTAAAATAAAAGGAGCGAAAGGCTATTCAGAATTTGTACAGAAGCCAGATGGCAGTTATAAGAGTCGAGGGGCATGAAATGGAAGCAGTGGTTGGGAAGGGAGTGAGACAGGGTTGTAGCGTATCCCCAATGTTATTCAATCTGTATATTGAGCAAGCAGTAAGTAAAACAAAAATGGTTCAAATGGCTCTGAGCACTATGGGACTCAACTGCTGTGGTTATCAGTCCCCTAGAACTTAGAACTACTTAAACCTAACTAACCTAAGGACATCACACACATCCATGCCCGAGGCAGGATTCGAACCTGCGACCGCAGCAGTCGCACGGTTCCGGACTGCGCGCCTAGAACCGCGAGACCACCGCGGCCGGCAGTAAAACAAAAGAAAACATTGGAGTAGGAATTAAAATCCATGGAGAAGAAATAAAAACTTTGAGTTTCGCCGATGACATTGTAATTCTGTCAGAGACAGCAAAGGACCTGGAAGAGCAGTTGAACGGAATCGACAGTGCCTTGAAAGGAGGATGTAAGATGAACATCAACAAAAGCAAAACGAGGATAATCCAATGTAGTCGAATTAAATCGGGTGACGCTGAGGGTATTAGATTAGGAAATGAGACAGTTAAACTAGTAAAGGAGTTTTGCTATTTGGGGAGAAAAATAACTGATGATGGTCGAAGTAGACAAATAAAATGTAGACTGCGTTTCTGGAGAAGAGAAATTTGTTAGCATCGAGTATACATTTAAGTGTCAGGAAGTCGTTTCTGAAAGTATTTGTATGGAGTGTAGCCATGTATGGAAGTGAAACATGGACGGTAAGCAGTGCGGACAAGACGAGAATAGAAGCTTTCGAAATGTGGTGCTACAGAAGAATGCTGAAGATTAGATGGGTATATCACATAAATAATGAGGAGGTATTGAATACAATTGGGGAGGAGTTTGTGGCACAACTTGACTAGAAGAAGGGATCGGTTGGTAGGACAAGTTCTGAGGCATCAAGGGATCACCAATTTAGTATTGGAGGGCAGCGTGGAGGGTAAAAATCGTAGAGGGAGACCAAGAGATGAATACACTAAGCAGATTCAGAAGGATGTAGGTTGCAGTAGTTGTTCGGAGATGAAGAAGCTTGGACAGGATAGAGGAGCATGGAGAGCTGCATCAAACCAGTCTCTGGACTGAAGACCACAACAACAACAACAACATATACATTTTTCCATTACCAGCTGAAAAGGCATGGAAAATTATTACAGAATGTTTTACACATAAAGTGATGCTTTGTGGAAGAGTTTAAGTATATTTTATATGAGAAAAGAATTTGATTCGTGATTTCTAAGCCGTGTAAAGAACTGTGCTGCTGCGCGACAATTTACGGTTGCTGTTGACTTCAAATAGATTCGAAGTTTATCACAGTCGTCATATATAATCTCCATATCCTATTATCTTTTTCGTCTCACATTGTAGAAAGCCGAACCTGGAAACGAATGAAAATTAATATTAACAATGAATGAAAAATTTCGGTTCACAGGACAAAAGAAAGACGTTTGATAGCAGTGTTTGGTGTCTGATTTGTCATGTGGTGTTAAAAAAACTTGGAGGTAAAATACAACAAGCAAAAATTACAACACGACTGCTGGCGACGAAAGACCGCACGTTGCGAGGTTTATGTCTGTATTTTCACTTTCCATAGTATTGTACTTCCGGAACCAGGTCAGTTCTTTCTAATAGCCGCTCTACAGTTGGCTTAGCCGAGACTAGGTACCCAGTATCAAAAAATACGACCTGAAATGTTTAAATATTTAGTCGTCTGCAGATGTAAAAGTAACTTGAGGTGTACAGAAGGTAAATATGTTGGGACACCCTTGCCATTCACTTCTTCGTCTTATATATATATATATATATATATATATATATATATATATATATATATATATATATTGTTAAACTTAGTTCCTCAATACGTAGCCTCTTCAGTATGCTTATTGTTTTTGCTCTGTAGTTAAGACTCTTCTCGTAAACAATCACATCAGTTACAACCTAATGTTTCCTGCTCAGCTTTAGCTGTGCCGTGAACTGGATTATGCCTGCCAGTATAGAGAACCGTTTTGCGTCCTTGAATCTGTAATTCAGTGCCTGACCTGCTGCTCAGGGAAAAATAAACATTAATGGGTTACTTGTGCCACATGTAATTGAAGGTACTAACAAACCTAAAAACATACAACTCACAATAGCTGTAATTATTATTCTGTATATGGTTTACATGGCTCTAAGCACTATGGGACTTAACATCTGAGGTCATCAGTCCCCGAAAACTTACAACTACTTATACCTAACCAACTTAAGGACATTACACACATCCATGCCCGAGGCAGGATTGGAACCTGCGACCGTAGCAGTCGCGCGGTTCCTGACTGTAGCGCCTAGAACCGCTCGGCCACCACGGCCGCCAGCAATGCGTCAGCTCATAGAAATACAATTACTTGTTGGAGTACAAAAAGGACCAGTGGTCACACGTTTAACTGAGATTCGTATTAGGAAAACTAGTGGCTGCGTTGTAATCCGGCGCTGACGTAGTTGCTCCTTTTCATCTGGAACGTTAACAGCGGCCTTTACGGGATGACAGAACTTGAACCCTGCGTTTTTCCCCTTTGTTTTTTACTACATGTCACTCCTATCCTCCTCTTTTTTCAACCGGGTCTTGCCGCGGCTGAGGTGGAATTGTAACTGTCAAGTCATATACCGTCCTCTAAATCTTAGTTCCGTCAGTAATAGTGTCCGAAGTGGCGGCGCGGTTTTTTCACCGCACCCTCCTAAACAGAGCGGCTTGTTTACGCTGCTCGTTACGTAACGCGAGCAGTCAGTCACTCGGAGTGCCGCGCAGTCCTCTGCCGTGTTGTTGGTTGTTGCAGCACGGCCCTCTCTGTCGTGCTTCCGGGCGTCCTTGAACTATTCCGGTGGCGGGGAGGCGCCGGCAAATTAATTTTTATTTTTGAACCATGCTGCCCCCCGCTGCCTGCTCACACGGCAGCGCGCCTAGTCGGCAGTTTAACGACGGCAGGGTGGCTTGATGGGGGGCCGCGTGCCGCGGGCTGAGGCGAGCCCCTGCTGCTGCCGCTGCTGAGGTATTCCTGGAGTCGCCATCAGCTGCCGCCACCTCACCTCACCTCACCTCACCTCGCCCCGCAACGTCGCGCCACGGGGCGGAGAACCACACACCTGCAGCCTTACCCCTCCCCACTCTCTGTCTAACTTCCCCTTTCTCTCTCTCTCTCTCTCTCTCACCTCCCCCCCCCCCCGCCCCCCCCCCCTCCGCACACACACACCCGATTGATCGTGACCGGGCCAAATATCTCACGAAATAAGCATCAAACGAAAAAATTACAAAGAACGAAACTCGTCTAGCTTGAAGGGGGAAACCAGACGGCGCTATGTGGTTGGCCCGCTAGATGGTGCTGCCATAGGTCAAACGGATATCAACTGCGTTTTTTAAATAGAAACCCCCATTTTTTATTACATATTCGTATAGTACGTAAAGAAATATTAATGTTTCAGTTCGACCACTTTTTTCGCTTTGTGATAGATGGCGCTGTAATAGTCACAAACGTATAAGTACGTGGTATCACGTAACATTCTGCCAGTGCGGACGGCATTTGCTTAGTGATACATTACCCGTGTTAAAATGAACCGTTTACCAATTGCGGAAAAGGTGGATATCGTGTTGATGTATGGCTATTGCGGTCAAAATGCCCAACGGGCGTGTGCTATGTATGCTGCTCGGTATCCTGGACGACATCATCCAAGTGTCCGGACCGTTCAAGGGCTAGTTACGTTATTTAAGGAAACAGGAAGTGTTCAGCCAGATGTGAAACGTCAACCACGACCTGCAACAAATGATGATGCCCATGTAGGTGGTTTAGCTCCTGTTGTGGCTAATCCGCACATCAGTAGCAGACAAATTGCGCGAGAATCGCGAATCTCAAAAACGTCGGTGTTGAGAATGCTACATCAACATCGATTGCACCCGTACCATATTTCTATGCACCAGGAATCGTACGGCGACGACTTTTATCGTCGTGTACAGTTTTGTCACTGAGCACAAGAGAAATTCCGGGACGATGACGGACTTTTTGCACGCGTTGTATTTAGCGACGAAGCGTCATTCACCAACAGCGGTAACAGAAACCGACATAATATGCACTATTGGGCAACGGAAAATCCATGATGGTTGCGACAAGTGGAAAATCAGCGACCTTGGCGGGTTAACGTATGGTGTGGCATTATGGGAGGAAGGATAATTGGCCCCCACTTTATCGAGGGCAATCTAAATGGTGCAATGTATGCTGATTTCCTACGTAATGTTCTACCGATGTTACTACAAGATGTTTCACTGCATGACAGAATGGCGATGTACTTCCAACATGATGGTTGTCCGGCACATAGCTCGCGTTCGGTTGAAGCGATATTTAATAGCATATTTCATGACAGGTGGACTGGTCGTCCAAGCACCATACCGTGGCCCACACGTTCACCGGATCTGACGTCCCCAGATTTCTTTCTGTGGGGGAAGTTGAAGGATATTTGCTGTCGTGACCAACCGACAACGCCTGACAACATGCGTCAGCTCATTGTCAATGCATGTGCGAACATTACGGAAGGCGAACTACTCGCTGTTGAGAGGAATGTCGTTACACGTATTGCCAAATGCATTCAGGTTGACGCACATCATTTTGAGCATTTATAGAATTAATGTGGTATTTACAGGTAATCACGCTCTAACAGCATGCGTTCTCAGAAATTCACAAAGGTACATGTCTCACATTGGAACAACCGAAATAAAATGTTCAAACGTACCTACGTTCTGCATTTTAATTTAAAGAACCTACCTGTTACCAACTGTTCCTGTAAAATTGTGAGCCATATGTTTGTGACTACTACAGCGTCATCTATCACAAAGCGAAAAAAGTGGTCCAACTAAAACATTCAGGTTTCTTTACGTACTACACGACCCCGTAATAAAAAATAGGGGTTCCTATTTAAAACAACGCAGCTGATATCTGTTTGACCAATGGCAGCGCCATCTAGCGGGATAACCTTAGGGCCATCTGGTTTCCCCCTTCAAGTTAGACAAGTTTCGATCTTGGTAGTTTTTTCGTTTGATGCTTATTTTGTGAGATATTTGGCCTCGTCACGATCAATGGACCACCCTGTGAAAGACAACAAGCGTCTGGCGCAGTTGTTAGATCGGTTACTGCTGCTACAATGGCAGATTTTCAAGACTTCAGTGAGTTTGAACGTGGTGTTCCAGTCGGCTCACGAGCAATGGGATACAGCATCTCCGAGGTAGCGATCAAGTGGGGATTTTCCCGTAAGAACATTTCACGAGTGTACCGAGAATCCGTTACAACATCCAGTCTTCGACATCGCTGCGGCCGGAAAAACATCCAGCAAGAACGGGACCAACGACGACTGAAGAGAATCTTTCAACGTGACGGAAGTGCAGCCCTTCATCACAATGCTGCATGTATCAGTGCTCGGCCATCACCAAGTGTCAGCGTGCGAAGCACTCAACAAAACGTCATCGATAGGGGCTTCCGGAGCCGAAGGTCCACACATTTACCCTTGGTGACTGCACGACACAAAGCTTTACTTCTCGCCTGGGCCCGTCAACACCGGCATTGGACTGTTGACGACTGGAAACATGATACCTGGTCGGACAAGTCTCGTTTCAAATTGTAGCGAGCAGATGGACGTGTACTTGTCTGGAGACAACCTTATGAGTCCATGGACCCTGCCTGTCAGCAGGGGACTGTTCAAGCTGGTGGAGGCTCTGTAATGGTGTGGGGCGTGTGCAGCTGGGATGATATGGTACCCCTGATACGTCTAGA
This sequence comes from Schistocerca americana, assembly GCF_021461395.2. NCBI lineage: Eukaryota > Metazoa > Arthropoda > Insecta > Orthoptera > Acrididae > Schistocerca > Schistocerca americana. The sequence goes on along the minus strand of NC_060128.1, from coordinate 85,424,933 downwards.
TACGACTGACAGGTGACATGTTCGTAAGCATTCAGTCTCATAACCTTACCCATTCAGGTCCATTGTGCATTCCGACGGACTTGAGCAATTCCAGCAGGACAATGCGTTACCCCACAGGTCCAGAATTGCTACAGAGTGGCTCTAGGACCACTCTTCTGAGTTTAAACACTTCCGCTGGCCAGCAAACTACCCAGACATAAACATTATTGAGAATATCTGGAATGCCTTGCAACGTGCTGTTCAGAAGAGATCTCCACCCCCTCGCCCTCGTACTCATGGATTTATGGACAGTCCTGCAGGATTCATGATGTCAGTTCCCTGCAGCATTAATTCAGACATTGGTCGAGTTCACGCCACGTCGTGTTGCGACACTTCTGCGTACTCTCGGGGAGATCGTATACAATATTAGGCAGGTGTACCAGTTTCTTTGGCTCTCCAGTTAAAGCCTCCCACCTCTGTAGGTGGGGTACAACTGGTACCAGGCTGTCATCTGAAGCTCAACCGCTGACGTGGTCCATGTCAGCGTTGTGTGTTACGAGCCAGACAGCTTATAGCACTGCAGGTTTTTACTGCAGGAACAAGTCCTGTTTAATGTTACTCCTTCGACAGGAATTTAAGTTTGACCGTGAGCGTGCACTAATGGAAGTTAATCTGGCTATGGTTCGGTACCTGGTCTTACATATGAAATTATTCGGAATATCTTGTCCGAAAATTATTGGAACATATAATTAGAGAACCAATTCCAGAAGGTGACGTCTTATATCTCCTAACAACAAACGGATCTGAACTTATCGGATCAGTTAACTTAGAGGCAGGTATCATTCATCTTATGGCTGTGATAACAACTATCATAAAAGATGTTACAAAAAATATTCAGAAAGGTAGGAATATATCTTTGCTTAGCAGGTGTCACAGGATACAAATCACAGAGTACCTGACTAATCAGCAGCAAATATTCAGCGCTGCGGACGAAAATGTGAAGCACAAATGGAAAAAATTCGAAACAATCGCTTAGTATTCCACAGACGAATATATTCCGAGCAAGGTCTTAAGGGATGGGAAAGCCCCGCTGTTGTTTAAGAGCTGTGTTAGAAAGCTCCCACGTAAACAAAGACAGCTTCGTTACAGATTCAAGTGAAGTCACAATCTATACAGCGTATGTGATAAAGAAAAAGTTGAACAAAGCGAAGATGAGCGCAAGGAGAGCAATGAAAAAACTGTTCAATAACTTTAAAAGTAAAATTTTGTCAACCGATCTTGTCTTTACAGTCAGAAACAAGCTGTTCGAGATTCTGAAAAAAGTAGGGGTAAACTATAGGGAGAGACGGGTCATATACAATATGTACAACAAGCAAGAGGGAATAATAAGAGTGGAGGATCAAGAACGAAGAGCTCGTATTAAGAAGGGTGTAAGACAAGGCTGTAGCCTTTCGCCCCTACTCTTCAATCTGTACATCGAGGAAGCAATGATGGAAATAAAAGAAAGGTTCAGGAGTGGAATTAAAATACAAGGTGAAAGGATATCAATGATACGATTCGCTGATGACATTGCTATCCTGAATGAAAGTGAAGAAGAATTAAATGATCTGCTGAACGGAATGAACAGTCTAATGAGTACACAGTATGGTTTGAGAGTAAATCGGAGAAAGACGAAGGTAATGAGAAGTAGTAGAAATGAGAACAGGGAGAAACTTGACATCAGGATTGATGGTCACGAAGTCAATGAAGTTAAGGAATTCTGCTACGTAGGCAGTAAAATAACCAATGACGGACGGAGCAAGGAGGACATCAAAAGCAGACTCGCTATGGTAAAAAAGGCATTTCTGGCCAAGAGAAGTCTACTAATATCAAATACCGGCCTTAATTTTAGGAAGAAATTTCTGAGGATGTACGTCTGGAGTACAGCATTGTATGGTAGTGAAACATGGACTGTGGGAAAACCGGAACAGAAGAGAATCGAAGCATTTGAGATGTGGTGCTATAGACAAATGTTGAAAATTAGGTGGACTGATAAGGTAAGGAATGAGGAGGTTCTACGCAGGAATATGTGGAAAACACTGATAAGGAGAAGGGACAGGATGATAGGACATCTGCTAAGACATGAGGGAATGACTTCCATGGTTCTAGAGGGAGCTGTAGAGGGCAAAAACTGTAGAGGAAGACAGAGATTGGAATACGTCAAGCAAATAATTGAGGACGTAGGTTGCAAGTGCTACTCTGAGATGAAATCATCTGTTCATTCATTCAGTGACCAACCGGCACCGAAACTGAACATAACAGAGAGAAGACCGAAATACTGTATTCCGTATTCCGATATTGTTTCACTGCGAAATATCGTAACACGGCACCTCCTTTCAATCGTCTTACGAACGTCGAAATGGCAGGTATTGAGGTAACCTATCGTGGATAAAAAACACCATCCACAATCGGTTAGTAGTGGTGAGGCATCAGGACCAGACGAGATATCTATAAGATTCTACAAAGATTGTGAGAAAGAGGTGGCTACCATACTGCCAGCAGTTAATCGTAGATCGCTTGAGCAACGAAAGGTACCTAGTGACTGAGAAAAAAGAAACAAAAACACGGACGTCATTCCCGTTTCGAAGAAGATCGTAGGAGAGATGTACATAATCGTAGACCTCATACTTCGTTGATGTCAGTCTGCTGCAGAATTATCAAACATGTTTGATGCTCAAGAATTGTTATACTTTAGGAAAACGAAAATTTCCTCTATAAAAATCAGTTCAGGTGGACACGCCGACGTACAAGCTGAAAATGATGAGACAGAAAAAGTGTATGAGTATATTGAAAGGGTAATGCAGTACGTGAAGGGAGATGAAAATCTAATAGTCAGGGGGGACTGGAGTGCAGTTGTAGGGGAAGGAGTAGAAGAAAAGATTACAGAACAATATGAGATGGGGACAAGGAATGAGAGAGCAGAAAGAGTAATTGAGTTCTGTGATGAATTTCAGCTAGTAATAGCGAATACTCTGCTAAGAATCACAAGCGGAGGTGTTATAATTAGAAAAGGCCGGGTTCTACGGGAAGATTTCAGTTAGATTACATCATGGTCAGCTAGAGATTCTGAAACCAGATACTGGATTGTAAGGCGTTCCGAAGAGCAGATATAGACTCAGATCACAATCTAGTAATTATGAAGAGTAGGCTGAATTTTAAGAGATCAGTACGGAAGAATCAAGACGCAAAGAAGTGGGGTAGGGAAGTACTAAGGAGTAAAGAGTGTGAGCGTGTGGGGTTGATCTGTTATTCTGCGCAACGGATTAATCTGAGATGTATCCTTTACCCTGTGGCTCCTGCGAGATGCAATTTCCATCCCCACACTAATACAGAAGTCAGAAAGACACTCCTAACGTTCTAAAGAGAAATGCCTGAAAAACTTTCACCAATAAATATCTTCTGGAGTCGTCCGCTGTAAGGAAATGACACAAAAATTCACAAAATTTCTTACGTAACTAGTGGGATACTTGGGTACTGGATTAGTGCTAGTTAGTGTAAGAAAAACATGAAACTAACGAAAGTTATTATTTATTTTGCAAAAATTCTGAGAAATCAGAATGACACTTTTAGTTATGAATTGAACAAGTTATATCCTGGTTCTTTCCAGAATGTGAAGTTACCTCTCAAGGATAGGAATCGCTAATGAAATTTCTATACAAAGCTTAAGATTGTTATTGACTTGGCAGAATGGCTGAGAGGCGCACCTACTCAACTTGAATAATTATCCTTTAGAATGTTGCTAGGTACAGTCGATGCTCTCGCATGTGAAATGCAGTGAAGTGTACTATTGTGGAGGAAATATGGGACTTGCAATAGCTGTAGCGCACAATACCATAAGCTGTGATGACTGCTGTCTGCGCCGCTCGCTGCTGACAAATAAGATAACTCTCGTTCTATCTGGATTGACCTTCGCCAATCAAACTCTCCCTATGCCTTAATGAAGTCAAGGATTCCTATTCGCCCTTAGTCTAACTATTGGCGTGGTACACCGGTCAGATAACCAGACCACCACGATGCCACTAAAAAATTCGCTCGCAGGCGTTTAACTATAACTCTGTCCGTTCACACCGCGCAATAAGTGTGGCAGCCAACACAGTGAACAACGCTTCATCGCAAGGACTCAATACAGAGTCGCACTTCGATTCGCTCTCGACAGAGGTGCTCTCCCAGTGAAGTACTGAGGAGAGACTTGTTCCTCGCTCCAAGAGCGACAACGGAACGGCACCTCTCCATGCCAAACACGAAGGGGTATATCTTACAGTCTCCTCCATTACTCCTTCAGCTCAAGGCGTTAGAAATATCATCTGCCAATCAGCATTGCTCTTCTAAAACAGGAGAATGACGTTTTGTTTAAGGCGTAGTATTGGAGTTTGGCGTTTGCTGTTTCCCTGTGAAAATCTCTGAAACTGCGTTCTATGTTTGTAAAGAATGTGCAGGCTAGGCACTTCCACACAATGTAGCGGAATTTGCTTTTAAGCCGAACATGGGGTCGTTCCCCCTTTTGCTCGGGCACAAGCTGTCTGCTCCATGGGCAGCCAAGATTGACTCGTCCTCTGAAGGGACCGGCCTCCCAGTGTGTGGCCTGCCTCTCTCGAACTAAAAGCTCCTGTGACCGTCGTGTCTGGAATGTGTGTGTGTACGCAAGCCTCGAGTATTTCAACCCCGGTGCACACTTGTTATTTGCATATCGTTTACATGAATTCATACAACATTGACTTTATCTTATCGAGCTCGGGTTCGAATGAAGCGTCTTGATGTGCGGAACATGATTGTGAGGGCAGAATATGTAAGCAATGAAGATCAGGAGACCACAACGTCTTACAAGAGATATGCTTGAAGTCCTCTAAGGCTTTAGATACAGCAATAAGGAATAGCTCGATAGGCAGCACAGTTGAAGAAGAATGGACGTTTCTAAAAAGGGCGGTCACTGAAGCTGGGAAAAGAAACCACAGGTAGCTGCGAAGAAACCATGGATAACAGAAGAAATACTTCAGTTGATTGATGAAAGAACGAAGTACAAACATGTTCATGAAAATCCAGGGATACAGAAGTAGAAATGGCTCAGGAATGAAATAAATAGGAAGTGCAGGGAAGCTAAGAGGAAATGCTTGCCTGAAATTGTGAAGAAATCGAAAAAGAAATGGTTTTTGGAAGGACTGACTCAGCATATAGGAAAATCTAAAAAATCCTCAGTGAAATTAGAAGCAAGGGTGGTAACATTAAGAGTGCAACGGGAATTCCACAGATGAACACACAGGAGAGAGCGGATAGATGGAAAGAGTACACTGAAGGCCTCTATGAGGGGAAAATTTGTCTGAAGTGATAGAAGAAGACACAGGAGGCGATTTAGAAGAGATAGGGGATCTAGTGTTAGAATCAGAATTTAAGAGAACTTTGAGGGACTAAGTATCAAATAAGGCAGAAGGGATAGATAACACTTCAACAGAATTTCTAAAATCATTGCGGGAAGTGGCAACAAAACGACTGTTCCCGTTGGTATATAGAATATATGAGTCTAGCGATATACTATCTGACTTTCGGAAAAATGTCATTCACAAGACAGGTGTGAGAATTATCGTACAATCAGCTTAACAGCTCATGCATCCAAGTTGCTGGCAAAAATAATGTACCAAAGAATGGAAAAGAAAATTTTTTTGGATGACGATCAGTTTGGCTTTGGGAAACGTGAAGGCACGAGGGAGGTAATTCTGACGTGGCGGTTGATAATGCAAACAAGACTAAAGAAAAATCAAGACACATTTCTAAGATTTGTTGATTGTGAAAAAGGGTCCGACAATCATGAGAAAAAAAGTGATAAGTTATAGGGGGAGGCGGGTAATATACCGCATGCACGAGAGCCTAGAGAGAGTAATAATTGTAGACAACCAAGAACGAACTGCTCGAATTAAAAAGGGTGTAAGACAGGGGTGTAATCTTTCGTCCCTACTGTTCAACCTGTACATCGAAGAAGAGACGATGGAAATAAAAATAATAGTTGAAATGGCTCTGAGCACTATGGGACTTAACATCTGAGGTCATCAGTCCCCTAGAAGTCAGGACTACTTAAACCTAACTAACCTAAGGACATCACAAACATCCATGCCCCAGAAAGGATTAGAACCTGCGACCGTACCAGTCGCGTGGTTCCGGACTGAAGCACCTAGAACTGCTCGGCCACAGCGGCCGGTTAGAAATAAAAGAATGCTTGAGGAGTGGAGTTAATATTCAAGGTGAAAGTATATCAATGATATAATTCTCTGATGACATTGCTACCCTGAGTGAAGGTGAAAAAAATTACATGATCTCCTGAATAGAATGAACAACCCAATGAATATAGAATACGGATTGAGAGTAATTCGAGGAAAGACGAAAGTAATGAGAAGCAACAGAAATGAGTACAGCGAGAAACTTTGACATCAGGATTGATGGTCACGAAACAGGTGAAGGTACGGAAATCTTGCTACCTATGCAGCAAAATAACCAATGACGGACGGAGCAAGGAGGACAGGAAAAGCAGACCAGCACTGGCAAGAAGGGCATTCCAGAAGTCAAACATAGAGCTTAATTTGAGGAAAAAGATTTCTGAGAAATTATGTCTAGAGCACTTCTTTGTACGGTAATGAAACATGGGCGGTGAGAAACCAGAACAGAAGAAAATCGAAGGATTTATGGTATCGTGCTACAGACGAGTACTGAAAATTATGACGACATATAAAGTAAGGAATGAGGAACTTATCAGCAGAACGCAGAGGAAAGGAATATGTGGGAAACACTGACAAGGAGAAGGGACAGGATGATAGCACAGCTGTTAAGACATCAAGGAATCACTTAGATGGTACTAGAGGGAGCTGTAGAGGGCAAAAACTGTGGAGGAAGACAGAGATTGGAATGCATCCAGCAGGTAATTGAGGACATAGGTTGAAAGTTGTGATGTTACAAAATAAAAGTGATGTTATTCAATGGAAAGTTGGAAATTGAGATTTAGCTTACTGTTTTATCAATCATAATTGGCGTAAGAATCATGGATTGACCATTGTCATAAAATATTGCATTATGAGATGTGAATAGTTTTTACTTGCAGTTTCGCGCGGCTTGAGGCTGTCACAACTAGCGTGCTACTGATTAAGAAATTGCGTTATCGTCTTTGCAATTACTTCATGATCGTAGACACGATTATACCCGGTCGTGAAATTATTCTTATGATAAAGCAATTTCCTAAGGGACCAGAAAGTTCTTAAGGGCGCAAAAACAACTGTAACATCACACAAAAGGGAAATTCAATATTAAATCTGATGCGATAAGACGATAAAACAGATTTTTTTTTGTCAGTGTAACACGCACACTGGACTGCTGACCTTTGTGTCTGTAATATTAGCAAAATGCATAATTAAAATGAAAATAATGCTGAGGAGATAATAGGAATGAGCACTGCTAAATGATTCAATACTCCCAGAACAAATATTTATTATAACTAAAACATATATCGTACCTTAAGCTTAGTACTACAATGACGGTAGATTTTTATGTCCGTATCATGTCCATTGAGCGCTCTTTTATATGGCCATTGTCTTCTTTGAGTCGCTCGTGCGTCGTCACGGTAAGTTATAACAGTTCTTTACACTTCACTCAAACTTAGACATAACACGTTTTTATACATTTAGTAAAAATTAGATCAGACTGCCACAAATCTGCGTCCGTCTTACTTGAGAAAAACAGTACATGTCTTTAGCGCTCAAGGCTTCATTTGTTCTCCAGCGAACAAAATAGTGAAGGATCGCATATCTATCCGTATTTTTCTGTTTATATTGCCGCCCAAAGACGACGAATTACTTTATTTAGAAAATTCCACCGTCGCCATGCGATGCGTCATTATACATTAATCATTATTTATAAACAAGTATTTGCCTTCTGGCTGAAAGTATTAACTACTCGTATTTGCTGTTTTAATGAAGTCAAAAATAGCGAATATCACAAAGTGCTACTCTGGGATGATGAAGTTGGCACAGGAGTGAAATTCGTGGCGGGCAGCATGATCCAGTCAGAAGACTGAGGACTCAAAAAAACAAAAACAAAAAAACAAACAAAAACAAAAAAACAAAAAAAAGGAAAAAGGGAAAAATGGAAATCAGCATGGATCCCGTAGACAGACTTCATGTGAAGTTCAGCTCGCTTTGTTCCTCCCTGAGTTCCATAACGCTGTAGATTTCAGGAGGGCGTTTGACACAGTCCCGCACTGCCACTTAATGAAAAAAAAAGTGAGATTGCCGATTATCAGACGAGATTTGCGACTGGATTGAAGACTGCCTGCCGATGAAATTCAACACGTCGCTCTTAATGGAACAAACTCGACGGATGTAAAGCTAATTCCCGGGGTATCCCAAGGATGTTTTCAACGATTTAGCGTAAAGCGTTGAAAGCTAGTTGTTCGCATTGCGGTTATCCACAACAAAGCACCAGCGCCAGAGCACAGTACAGAATTGCAGGATGACTCCAGAGGATTCATTAATGGTGGAGGCTCTGGTAGTTGACCCTGAACTGTAATATGTTACATATACAGGGTGTTACAAACAGGTACGGCCAAACTTTCAGGAAACATTCCTCACACACAAATAAAGAAAAGATGTTATGTGGACATGTGCCAGGAAACGCTTAATTTCCATGTTAGAGCTCATTTTAGTTTGTTCTTCCACCTACGCTCAATGGAGCACGTTATCATGATTTCATACGGGATACTCTACCTGTGCTACTAGAACATGTGCCTTTACAAGTACGACACAACATGTGGTTCATGCACGATGGAGCTCCTGCACATTTCAGTCCAAGTGTTCGTACGCTTCCCAACAACAGATTCGGTGACCGATGGATTGGTATAGGCGGACCAATTCCATGACCTCCACGCTCTCCTGATCTCAACCCTCTTGACTTTCATTTATGGGGGCGTTTGAAAGCTCTTGTCTACGCAACCCCGGTACCAAATGTAGAGACTCTTCGTGCTCGTATTGTGGACGGCTGTGATACAATACGCCATTCTCCAGGGCTGCATCAGCACATCAGGGATTCCATGCGACGGAGGGTGGATGCATGTATCCTCGCTAACGGAGGACATTTTGAACATTTCCTGTAACAAAGTGTTTGAAGTCACGCTGGTACGTTCTGTTGCTGTGTGTCTCCATTCCATGATTAATGTGATTCGAAGAGAAGTAATAAAATGAGCTGTAACATGGAAAGTAAGCGTTTCCGGACACATGTCCACATAACATATTTTCTTTCTTTGTGTGTGAGGAATGTTTCCTGAAAGTTTGGCCGTACCTTTTGTAGCACCCTGTATAACATAATGCACATATATAGGAAAAGAAATCCATTACTTTACAACTACACAACTGACAAGTAATTACTCGCAACGGTACCACTTTAAATTATCTAGGAGTAGTTATCGATAGCAACCTTAAGTGGAATGACCACCTAAAGCGTCCGGTCTGAGGCGCCTTGCCACGGTTCGCGCGGCTGCCCCTGTCGGAGGTTCGACTCCTCCCTGGGGTATGGGTGTGTGTGTGTTGTCGTTAGTGTAAGATAGTTTAAGGTAGATTAAGTAGTGTGTAAGCCTAGGGACCGATGACCTTAGCAGTTTGGTCCCATAGGAACTTACCACAAATTTCCAAATACCACCTAAAGCAAATAGCAGGAAAAGCAGATGCCAAACGGATTCATAGGCAGAATCTTACTGAAATGTAACTCATCGACGATTGTTGACCGATTCTTGAGTCTTGTCCATCAGTCTGGGATCCTTGACAGATAGGACTGATAGAAGAGGTAGAGAAATCCAAAGAAGAGCGGCGCGTTTCGTCACGGGATCGTTTAATCGGCGTGAGAGCGTTACAAAGATGCTCAACAAACACCACTGACAGACGTTGCAAGAGAACCACTGTGCTTCAGGGAGAGGTTTAAAATTGAAATTTCGAGAGAGCACTTTCCGAGAAGAGACTGACAACACATCACTTCCTCTCACATACATAATTCGAGAAATTCGAGCTAATACAAAGGCTTACCGACAATCATTCTCCTATGGACCATTCGCGAGTGGAATAGGGAAGACGGCATCAGTTAGTGCCCTTCGCCACGCACCGTCATGTGGTTTGTGGTCTATAATGTAGATGTAGACCTGAAAGACTGCTTAATGGAAGGGAGCGCCAGGTATTTTAGCAGGAATCAAACCATCGCCACTATGGTTGGAAAGTAGATCTGTAGTCGTACGCATGAATACGGTGTCAGCCTAATTAGGCAAACTAATGCCAAGTTAATATACTACAAATACTTCGAACATAAGCCTGTTCAGTGATACGGTCACGAAAACAGCAGCAGACCCTACCATGTAATAGCAAAATAATAATGATAATAGGAGAATAATGATGAGAATGTACTGGCATAAATCGAGTTCACTCTAACGTAAACCGTCTGCTTTAAAGGGTAAAGAATAATGCTCATTATAAAGTACCACTTAATAAGGGAGAAAGGCCGGCCGGAGTGGCCGAGCGGTTCTAGGCGCTACAGTCTGGAGCCGCGCGACCGCTACGGTCGCAGGTTCGAATCCTGCCTCGGGCATGGATGTGTGTGATGTCCTTAGGTTAGTTAGGTTTAAGTAGTTCTAAGTTCTAGGGGACTGATGACCTGAGCAGTTAAGTCCCATAGTGCTCAGAGCCATTTGAACCATTCGAAAGGGAGAAAGACAGTAATTTTTAACCAGTTATGAAACCGCCATTTTACCGAACATGAACAGTATTCGTTTTCGCAGGAAGCATGGAAGTCTTTGCATTTCACACAACAGGAGTGATGTAACAGGACACCGAAGCTGTTATAATTTTATGAATTCAATACACACAACACTTGTGTAATATTATACAATTGTAGAATACGTGTGTGTTTCTTTGATACGGTACAAAATACTGTACCAAGAACAAACGGAACAGTCGATGAGTGTTATAACTTTACTTAGTTAATGTCTTTTCTTAATGAGCACAAATTGCTCCTAGAATGTTTGCTGAGCTTTATATACGCTTGCACTGTTGCCTCATGAAACCACAGATTCAACAACAAGGGTTATCTAGGAACTGTTCAGAGTGCTAACTGAAGTTTTGACCAATAATTCTAACAAATCACAGTACTAATACGCAGTAGTAATACACTCATAAACAGAAAAAAATAAATAAACCACCACTATTACAAACCTGTAATGCAAGTAAGATAAGTTTAGCTTCGGAGCTGTTATGGCCTGTACTTTGCTTTTGTAAGCAACGATCTATATGCAACATATAGCATTGCCCAGAGCTTTTAATAAGAACCGAAACTAATTGTTTCAATGAAAACATTTTCACACACTTATTGCTTTGAAAAATTCGGAGAGTTTCACAGGAAAGATTAACTAAATACTAGAGGAAATTATTACTCCACGAAGTTTAATAATTATTCTCAACACTAATGATTCTCTACTTCTTTACAACCAGAAATACGCGGAATATTTCAGCAGTAGGAAGTGCAACCTATGCAGGTAAGTGACTAAGGATAAATCTGTGTTCTCGGAACAAAGTTAAGAGTGAAACTCTTATTATTTACAGTTTACCAAATCACAGGTCCATGCATATAGGTACGATACTGAACTTTACTTGTCGTGAAGGTGGAGACAGTGGTAATCTACTGTGGCAAGCAAGTCAGACGTGATCATGGCTCTTGATGTAAAATACTACTTTGGAATTTCACGATTCAGAACAAACAATAAACGCCACCATCTAATAGCCAACGTAAATCCGCTTCCGAGGTGCAATTAATCCACTCTTGCTACAGTTATTGCCCTATTAAGCACCCAGAATGTTGGCCTTTTGGATGCTGGCCACAGGAACTCAACAATAAAGACTTCTACCACTACTTCGTGTCAAACCACCCTTTTCTCTCCCGCCCAAAAGCTTTCGTTACGAAGGGACGTCCTACCAGCTTTTACATTTCTTGAAATTATGCAGTCCCTAAGTATGAACCAGTGATAAACATAATAATTTACTACATTTGTATTGTGAAAGAATATACTTATAAAAAGACATATACAAAGTAATTGTGGGTGCATAACTTTGCAAAATAAAAACAATTATTTCAATGAATGCCAATTCAGAGAACATACATAACTCAGATACTACAATACCCATAGGAAACACAGAAGTTACATAAAAGTACCTAAGTCGATAATTGACGTAAGTGTTACATGAAATGTATTCTTAGTTGCGAATATGCATAGCCATCTGCTGTATAACGGAATGACGACAATGAATAATACAGGCACTGCACTACCGTACATATCCACCGACACCAGGAAGCGACTTTCAATTAAAATGTCTCCCCCGTACGGAAATATCCATAATGGATGCACGACTGCAGGCCGTAGACACACGGTTGACGACGTATGGAAGTCTGGTTCTTGCTGTGACACGTTCTCAGATAGCCTGGACGCAATCAGACTCTGTGACACAAATTTGTGTCAACAATGCCGTCTAGTTGACACAATAATTCATAGATACACTTGTAGCGGCCACATGAATAGTTGGAACTGGATGCAGGAGCAAATAGTTCTGATCACAAGGACATCCCCTGAAAGTATATGGCTGTCATTGTACACAGGTCTGAAGCACGATATTTTTCCCAGAGGCAAAAAATAACACTGTGTACCGGTTGCTGGGAAATTTTGTTAATTACGTCATTAAAAAACTACGATCCGACAGCACCATAAAGTTCAAGGTACACATGCCGTGTGAATACCACAAAATTATAACATATTAGAATCACAAGAAAAAGTTCGGTAATATGTTAAAAATTATATTTGAAAGAATGGGCAATGGTTAATATAAAAAAGAAGACTGTGTTGACAGTGATGTATTGTCGTTAGCTTAAGGATATTACGAGGGCAGTTCAATAAGTAATGCAACATTTTTTTCTCGGCCAATTTTGGTTGAAAAAACCGGAAATTTCTTGTGGAATATTTTCAAACATTCCCGCTTCGTCTCGTATAGTTTCATTGACTTCCGACAGGTGGCAGCGCTGTACGGAGCTGTTAAAATGGCGTCTGTAACGGATGTGCGTTGCAAACAACGGGCAGTGATCGAGTTTCTTTTGGCGGAAAACCAGGGCATCTCAGATATTCATAGGCGCTTGCAGAATGTCTACAGTGATCTGGCAGTGGACAAAAGCACGGTGAGTCGTTGGGCAAAGCGTGTGTCATCATCGCCGCAAGGTCAAGCAAGACTGTCTGATCTCCCGCGTGCGGGCCGGCCGTGCACAGCTGTGACTCCTGCAATGGCGGAGCGTGCGAACACACTCGTTCGAGATGATCGACGGATCACCATCAAACAACTCAGTGCTCAACTTGACATCTCTGTTGGTAGTGCTGTCACAATTGTTCACCAGTTGGGATATTCAAAGGTTTGTTCCCGCTGGGTCCCTCGTTGTCTAACCGAACACCATAAAGAGCAAAGGAGAACCATCTGTGCTGAACTGCTTGCTCGTCATGTGGCTGAGGGTGACAATTTCTTGTCAAAGATTGTTACAGGCGATGAAACATGGGTTCATCACTTCGAACCTGAAACAAAACGGCAATCAATGGAATGGCGCCATACCCACTCCCCTACCAAGAAAAAGTTTAAAGCCATACCCTCAGCCAGTAAAGTCATGGTTACAGTCTTCTGGGACGCTGAAGGGGTTATTCTGTTCGATGTCCTTCCCCACGGTCAAACGATCAACTCTGAAGTGTATTGTGCTACTCTTCAGAAATTGAAGAAACGACTTCAGCGTGTTCGTAGGCACAAAAATCTGAACGAACTTCTCCTTCTTCATGACAACGCAAGACCTCACACAAGTCTTCGCACCCGAGAGGAGCTCACAAAACTTCAGTGGACTGTTCTTCCTCATGCACCCTACAGCCCCGATCTCGCACCGTCGGATTTCCATATGTTTGGCCCAATGAAGGACGCAATCCGTGGGAGGCACTACGCGGATGATGAAGGAGTTATTGATGCAGTACGACGTTGGCTCCGACATCGACCAGTGGAATGGTACCGTGCAGGCATACAGGCCCTCATTTCAAGGTGGCGTAAGGCCGTAGCATTGAATGGAGATTATGTTGAAAAATAGTGTTGTGTAGCTAAAAGATTGGGGAATAACCTGGTGTATTTCAATGCTGAATAAAACAACCCCTGTTTCAGAAAAAAAAAGTGTTGCATTACTTATTGAACTGCCCTCGAATTTAAATCTTTACTGTAAATTTTTGGTGTGTGCTTTTTCTACTTCAGAAAGTAGGTTTGAAATTTTATTTATAAGCTAATGTACAGAACTTAAGTGACAGTATTATTGTGTGTCTAATAGTGTCAAAACACAAAACATTGAAGCTGTATTATTGGTTTATAGTATAAATATGAAGAAAATGGTAGGGCGACGTATTACAGTAAGCGGTAAATCCAGGTTCGAGACCCTGTGCGCAGTGCTGCACGAATTTTCACTGTCGTCATTCCATTATACAGCTGATGGTTGTCCATATTCGCAAATGCGAATACATTTATTGTATTTCATAACGGCTGCAGTCACCACAATGGTTGCTCCTTCGGGTATGTATACAGTTTCCAAAGGAACATTGTATCGTATTTCTGAATAACACAAGCACGGCAATACTGACCATTTACCGACCTCCAAACTCAGACGATGCAATTGCTGAAATGTTCGAAGAAAATTTGAGTTTAATTTCAAACACATACCGGACTCATACAATTATAGTTGGTGGTGACTTTAATTTACCCTTGACATGTTGGCGAAAATACATGTTTAAATCCGGAGGTACGCATAAAACATCATCCAAAATTGTGCTAAACCCATTCTCTGAAAATTATTTTGAGCTGTTAGTTCATGAGCCCACGAAAATAGCAAACGGTTGTGAAAACACACCTGGTCGCTTAGCAACAAATGATCCTGAGTTAACAACGAGCATCAAAAACATACAGGGATTAGTTAACACAGGGTTGTCGTAGCGAGATTGAGTAATGTAGCCCCCTAACCCTCCAAAAATAAACGAAAAATATACCTATTCAAAAAGCAGAATCAATACACTTGACGCCTTCCTGAGAGACAATCTCCACTGCTTCGAAATTAAGGATTTAATAGTAGACCAGATGTGTCTTGAATTCAAACAAATAGTATCGACAGCAAGTGAGAGATTTATACCAAATAAATTAACAAATTACGGACCTGATTCCTCCATGGTACACAAAACGGGCCAGAACGCTCTTGCAGAAACAACGAAAACAGCATGCCAAATTAAGACGAATGCAAAATCTCAAAAATTGGCGATCTTGTACAGAAGCTCGAAATTTAGCGTGGCTTTAGTCCGAGATGCTTGTAGTAGTTTCCACATAGAAATTTTGTTCGAAACCTGACAGAAAATCCAAAGAGATTCTGGTCGTACGTAAAGTGTGGTAGCGACAAGACACAATCAATGCCTTCTCTGCGCGGTAGCAATGGAGACACGACCGACGATAGTGCTGCCAAAGCAAAGTTACCAAAAACAGCCTTCCGAAATGCCTTCACAAAAGAAGACAAAGCAGTTATTCGAGAATTCGAATCAAGAACAGCTGCCAACATGGGTAATTTAGAAGTAGACATCCCCGGAGTAGTGAAGCAACTTAAATCACTTAATAAGACTTCCGGTGCAGACTGTATACCAATTAGGTTCCTTGCAGAGCGCGCTGATCCAATAGCTCTACATTCAACAATCATATACAACCGCTCGCTCGACGAACGACGGTACCCAAAGACTGGAAAGTTGCACAGGTCACACAAATATTCAAGAAAGGTAGTAGGATTAATCCACATCATTACAGGCCCGTATCATTAACGTCGATATGCAGCAGGATTTTGTAACATGTATTGCATTCGAACATTATGAATTACCTCGAAGCAAACAGTCTATTGATACACAGTCAGTATGGATTTAGAAAACGTAAAGTGTCATCACTTCTGTCTCGACGCTGTTCATTTTTGGAACACAACCTGCGACCAGCTTAGAGACAGAAGTGATGACAATTTCTGCAGGACCTAATCATCATATTGCAGGACAACGCTCAAGCACGTTCAGTGCAAGCTGTTACTGATTTGTCTGACTTAAGGGGCTGCTAAGTGCTGTACCACCTACTGCACTCCCCTGACTTAAGCCCTCGTGAGTTCAACTCGATTCCTAAACTGAAGGAAACACTTCACGGCATTCGCTTCAGAACTGCTACAAATTCGTCGGTCAACAGACCGCGCCGCTCGAACTGTCAACACAGCTGGCACTGCCAAGAGTGTCCTACGACTTCCACATCGCTGGCAGCGGGTTATACTTAATGCTGGTGACTACTTTGAAGGTCAGTAGAACTTTTAAACGCGTGTCTATTTTGTACGAGCTGTAAATAAATACAGGGTGTTTCAAAAATGACCGGTATATTTGAAACGGCAATAAAAACTAAACGAGCAGCGATAGAAATACACCGTTTGTTGCAATATGCTTGGGACAACAGTAAATTTTCAGGCAGACAAACTTTCGAAATTACAGTAGTTACAATTTTCAACAACAGATGGCGCTGCGGTCTGGGAAACTCTATAGTACGATATTTTCCACATATCCACCATGCGTAGCAATAATATGGCGTAGTCTCTGAATGAAATTGCCCGAAACCTTTGACAACTTGTCTGGCGGAATGGCTTCACATGCAGATGAGATGTACTGCTTCAGCTGTTCAATTGTTTCTGGATTCTGGCGGCACACCTGGTCTTTCAAGCGTCCCCACAGAAAGAAGTCATAGGGGTTCATGTCTGGCGAATAGGGAGGCCAATCCACGCCGCCTCCTGTATGTTTCGGATAGCCCAAAGCAATCACACGATCATCGAAATATTCATTCAGGAAATTAAAGACGTCAGCCGTGCGATGTGGCCGGGCACCATCTTGCATAAACCACGAGGTGTTCGCAGTGTCGTCTAAGGCAGTTTGTACCGCCACAAATTCACGAAGAATGTCCAGATAGCGTGATGCAGTAATCGTTTCGGATCTGAAAAATGGGCCAATGATTCCTTTGGAAGAAATGGCGGCCCAGACAAGTACTTTTTGAGGATGCAGGGACGATGGGACTGCAACATGGGGCTTTTCGGTTCCCCATATGCGCCAGTTCTGTTTATTGACGAAGCCGTCCAGGTAAAAATAAGCTTCGTCAGTAAACCAAATGCTGCCCACATGCATATCGCCGTCATCAATCCTCTGCACTATATCGTTAGCGAATGTCTCTCGTGCAGCAATGGTAGCGGCGCTGAGGGGTTGCCGCGTTTGAATTTTGTATGGATAGAGGTGTAAACTCTGGCGCATGAGACGATACGTGGACGTTGGCGTCATTTGGACCGCAGCTGCAACACGGCGAACGGAAACCCGAGGCCGCTGTTGGATCACCTGCTGCACTAGCTACGCGTTGCCCTCTGTGGTTGCCGTACACGGTCGCCCTACCTTTCCAGCACGTTCATCCGTCACGTTCCCAGTCTGTTGAAATTTTTCAAAGAGATCCTTTATTGTATCGCTTTTCGGTCCTTTGGTTACATTAAACCTCCGTTGAAAACTTCGTCTTGTTGCAACAACACTGTGTTCTAGGCGGTGGAATTCCAACACCAGAAAAATCCTCTGTTCTAAGGAATAAACCATGTTGTCTACAGCACACTTGCACGTTGTGAACAGCACACGCTTACAGCAGAAAGACGACGTACAGAATGGCGCACCCACAGACTGCGTTGTCTTCTATATCTTTCACATCACTTGCAGCGCCATCTGTTGTTGAAAACTGTAACTACTGTAATTTCGAAAGTTTGTCCGCCTGAAAATGTTCTGTTGTCCCAAGCATATTGCAACAAACGGTGTATTTCTATCGCTGCTCGTTTAGGTTTTATTGCCGTTTCAAATATACCGGTCATTTTTGAAACACCCTGTAGTTGCCACTATTAAAGTTGCAACCCTCGTACATGGTCCTATGGTTCGGTTTTATGGACTGCGTCATGTTTCTATGTTGCTGTAAATATCTCTTCGAGCGACGGTAGGCAGCTTAAAAAAAGTCTCCTCTTCCATTCAAATCAAATTAAGAAATTAATCTCGATCTTGAAAACTGTATGATGATGTAAATTGCTTCAGCGTGATGGTAGACATTACAACACCAAGAATACGGATATCATGCATATTAGACAGTAACTTTATCCGTATTTAATACAAAATCGAAAATGGTATGAACATCCATTGAGTTAACGAATAATTTCTAGTAGTACGTATTCACGATTTTTGTGCAGCGTTATGTAGTGTTCCTCTATCAGTAATTCGCTGTCAAGTGATTAGTGATTTCAGACCACTCTTCGCGATAATTACACGTATCTGCTTCAGCTGTGCATTCTTTTATAAAGCCACTTCTTAGAGTCGACTGCCCGAATGTAGTCAACTTACGGTTGATTTTTTCATGGTACTTTGTTTTACACACAAAACAGTTATTGTCTTCGGCAGTCGATTCATTTTTCTCCCTTGTCTGATGGTTGGAGAATTTCTCTCTTCCTTTTGTCAGTCCTTTGCCGTTGCGCTGCTTTTAAACACCATAGGGTTTCCTGGTCTCTCAACAGCGAAGCGGTTTTCTCCCTTCTTTTCTCTGGTTCTTCCGAAATCTGTGCAATCTTTTCAAACGAGGTAGAAGCCCCTGCCTCAGCTGCAACACTTGCGCTAGATGCAATTTCTGCGCCTACTGATTCATTAAGAGTTCAAATCAAATGGCTCTGAGCACTATGGGACTCAACTGCTGAGGTCATTAGTCCCATAGAACTTAGAACTAGTTAAACCTAACTAACCTAAGGACATCACAAACATCCGTGCCCGAGGCAGGATTCGAACCTGCGACCGTAGCGGTCTTGCGGTTCCAGGCTGCAGCGCCTTTAACCGCACGGCCACTTCGGCCGGCTTCATTAAGAGTGTTGGTTTCTGAGTTTGCAGATCCACCAAGAATGTTGAATTGGTAAGGATGCTTCTCCGTAATTTCTAGGCATCGTCTGCAAATAAACAAATGTACAAATAAAGTGATAAGGGTGCCCATGTTACTCCACAAAAAATGTGGCCTCCTTGCCACGTATTGGAGTTCAATGCATGTTCAAATACGTGGTATGGCAACAAACGGGAAGGAACTTGACACACACACACACACACACACACACACACACACACACACACACACACACAGTTCAAAACGCAGAGTAGATGACAAAGACGCGGTTAGAACTGGTAAAATGTGTAGGAATCACTATTATAGTTTTTAAATACATATGCGATTATTTCACAGCGTAAATTTTAACATGTAAAACAGTTTCTTCTTCCCATCACAAATTTCCATTTTGAAGACGGGGGAAATTGTTATGACATTAAAGAAACTCAGTTCATTTGTAAATAAACACAAAAAACCGTCTTTCTCTTTCAAAACATGAGATGACCGATGAAGTATGGCTTAACCGTCAGCACATTATATAACTAATTTTATAAATACATAGAATTTCGCTTGCAGTAAAATTGTGTGGGTGAAGAATACGATCGAAACAATTTTTAATATACAGGAAGTAACGAGTGTAAGAGCAGATGTTTCTATTGGTGACTGAGGACGGTGTACTGAACAAGTATTTACGTAATTTTTCGACTAATAATTATATTATTTTATTACAAGTCATATGTTGTTAGGTTAGTCAGTAACTCCAACTAAGTGTGACAAGAGCAAACCATAAATGCTTCTTTTTCTCCTGGACAGTAGGTCAGGAGCTTAAGTATGGCTGCATGGATGGGAAACGGTACCGACAGATTTAGTCTACTTAGTACTGAAGTTACGACCGGACCATACACAAAACATCAAGTCGTAAAGTTCGTGATGTGTTTGTGGAAAGACTATTTGATACAGAGAAAAAACAAGAACACACGGGTATGAAGGTAACCCATACAAAAATATTTGCATCTATAAATCCCCCACGAACCGTTGATGTTAAACTCAGCCTAGGGTATCTAGCAGACTTGCTTTCTCGGATAGCTAGACAACATTCAAACAAATCGTATTAATGAGTTTTATTACAAAATGAAAAAAATACAAAACTTTGTATTTACACAGATGTGTCGCAAGCAAAGGGCGACATGCAAAATAAACAATGTTCTTTAGTATAAACTGTTCCCAATTCTTTGTTACATAGATTGTACAAGCAAAGTAACTAGTGTTGGTGCTGCTATAGAATTCCATTACCTTGAAGCTACTCTTCAACTGGCCGTGAGCAGTTGGGCATGATGCTCATGTCCTCTTCGCCGCTACTGTGGCGTTGTCGTCCTGGAGAGGGGTCGGTCAGTGCGCAATTGGCAGACGTCTTCGCACAGCCCTCTCTGCTCTTTAGTTCTCAACTGACGTACCGGCGCTTGACTTTAAACACTGGACCATTTACGTGCTTCAGCGATACAGACAGCTGTACCGTAGGTGCAACCACACCAGACAAACATGTGGTTCCTGAGGAGGGGCGGCAGTGTACATGATTGACTGATCTGGCGTTGTAATGTCAACGGCAACGGCCTTACGGTACTGGTGCTGTGATTGGCTGAAAGCGAGAGGACCCTACAGCCGTAATTTTTTCCCGACGTCGTGCAGCTCTACTGTATGGCTGTATTGTTAAATGATGGCATTCTTTTGGGTAAAATATTCTGGAGGTAAAAGAGTTCCACATTTGGATATCTGGGCGGAGACTATTCAGGAGGAAGTTGTCATCAGGAGAAAGAAAACGGACGTCCTACGGATCGCAGTGTGAAATGTCAGATCCCTTAATCGGGCAAGTAGTTGGAAAAATTTAAAAATGGAAATGGTTAGCTTGAAGTTAGATACAGTGGGAGTTAGTCATCATAGGTGGCACGAGGAAAAGAACTTCTGGTCAGGTGTATACAAGGTTATACATACAAGTCAAATAGGGTTAATGCAGAAGTAGATCTAATAATGTATAAGAAATAGGAAAGCGGTTAAGCTACTATGAACACCATACTGAACACATTACTGTAGCCAAGATAGACACGAAGCCCGCACGCACGGCGGTACTACAAGTTTATATGCAAACTAGCTTCGCAGATGATGAGACTGGAAAGGGATATGAAGAAATAAAAAAAATTATTGACATAGTTAAGGGAGACGAAAATTTTTATAGCCATGGGGGGAATGTAGCGCACGGTCTGAGGCGCCTTGACACGGATTGCGTGGCTGCCCCCGTCGGAGTTTCGAGTCCTGCCTCGGCCATGGGTGTCTGTGTTTTCCTTAGTGTAAATTTATTTAAGTTAGATTAAATAGTGTGTAAGCTTAGGGACCGATGACCTCAGTAGTTTCGTCCCATAGAATTTACCACAAATTTGCAATTTCCGCATTCCTAATATTTACGGTACTCTTCTGAAATCGTCGTACGAGAAAATCCCCATTTCATCGCTACCTCGGAGATGCTTTGTCCCATCGCTTGCGTGTCGAATATAACACCACCTTCAAGCTCACTTAAACCTTGATAACCTGCCTTTGTAGCAGCAGTAACCGATCTAACAACTGCGCCACATACTTGTTGTCTCATATAGGCGTTGCCGAGCGCAGCGCCGTATTCAGCCTGTTTACTTATCTCTGAATTTGAATGGTCACAGCTGTATCAGTTCCTTCGACTTTCAGAGTAAAATCATAGCTAACACTTGGTTTACTATGAAAGAAGGCTGTCTACATGGAAGAGACCTGGTGACACCTGAAGGTTTCAGATTGATTACACAACTGTAAGACGGGGATTTCGGGACCAGATTTTAAGTTTTAAGACATTTCCAGGGGCATTTGTGGGCTCTGACCACAATGTATTGGTTATGAACTGTAGCTTAAAACTGGAGAAACAGAAAAAAAAGTAGGAATTTAAGGAGATGTGACCTGGATAAACTAAAAGAACCACAGTTTGTAGAGAGTTTCAGCAGCCTTAGGGAACGATTAAGAAGAACAGGGGAAAGAAATACGGTAGAAGAAGAATGGGTAGCTTAGAGAGATGAAGTAGGTAAAATCCTTGAGTTACACAAGAGATACTGAATTTAAGTGATGAAATGAGAAAATATAAAAATGTAGTACATGAAGCAGGCAAAAGAGAGTACAAACGTATAACAAATGAAACTGACAGGAAGTGGAAAATAGCTAAGCAGGAATGGCTAGAAAGCAAATGAAAGGATTTAGAAGCATATGTCACTAAGGGGAAGATAGATATCGCCCTACAGGAAAATTAGAGAAGTGCTTGGAAAAATAAGAAGCATCTGTGTGAATATCAAGAGCTCGGATGGACAACCGGTCCCAAGCAAAGAAGGGAAAGCAGAAAGCCGGAAGGAATATATAGAGGGTCTATACAAGGCAGATGTACCCGAAGGCAGTATTATCGAAACCGAATAGGACGTAAATGAACATCAGATGAGAGATAGGATACTGCGTGAAGAGTTTGACAGAGCACTGAAAGACCAAAGTCGAAACAAGGCCGCTGGAGTAGACAACGTACCATTAGAACTACTGATAGCTTTGGGAACGGCAGCCATGACAAAACTCTACCATCTGGTGAGCAAGATGTATGAGACAAGCGAAATACCCACAGACTTAAAAAAGAATACAATACTTCCAATTTCAAAGAAAGCAGGTGTTGACAGATGTGAAAATTACCGAACTATTAGTTTAGTAACTCCCGGTAGACCTCTCGTAGAAGATAGGTTAAGGAAGGCAAATCTACTGTTATAGCATTTGTAGACTTTGACCAAGCTTTTAACAATGTTGACTGAAATAGTCTCTTTGAACTTCTGAAGGTGACAGGTGTAAAATGCAGGGAGCGAAAAGCTATTTACAATTTCTGCAGAAACCAGATGGCAGTTACAAGAGTCTAGGGGCATGAAAGGTAAGCAGTGGTTGGGAAGGATGTGAGACAGGATTGTAGCCTATCCTCGATGTTAATCAATCTGTATAGTGAGCAACCAGTAAAGAAAACGAAAGAAACATTTGGATTAGGAGTTAAAGTCCACCGATAAAAAATAAAAGTTTTGAGTTTTGCCGAAGACGTTGTAATTCTGTCAGAGATAGCAAAAGACTTGGAAGAGCAGTTGAACGGAATGGACAGTGTCTTGAATGGAGGATATAAGATGAACATCAACAAAAGCAAATCGAGGATAATGGTGTGTAGTCGAATTAAGTCGGGTGATGCTGAGCGAATTGGATTAGGAAATGAGACACTGAAAGAAGTAGATGAGGTTTGCTATTTGGGCAGCAAAAGAACTGATGGTCGAAGTAGTTGTTGTTGTGGTCTTTAGTCCTGAGACTGGTTTGATGCAGCTCTCCATGCTACTCTATTCTGTGCAAGCTTCGTTATCTCCCAGTACCTACTGCAGCCTACATCCTTCTGAATCGGCTTAGTGTATTCCTCTCTTCGTCTCCCTCTACGATTTTTACCCTCCACGCTGCCCTCCAATACTAAATTGGTGATCCCTCGATGTCTCAGCACATGTCCTACAAACCGATACTTTCTTCTGTTCAAGTTGTGCCACAAGCTCCTCTTCTCCCCAATTCTTTTCAATACCTCCTCATTAGTTATGTGATCTACCCATCTAATCTTCAGCATTCTTCTGTAGCACCACATTTCGACAGCTTCTATTCTCTTCTTGTCCAAACTATTTATCGTCCACCTTTCACTTCCATACATGGCTACACTGCATACAAATACTTTCAGAAACGACTTCCTGACATTTAAATCTATACTCGATGTTAACAAATTTTTCTTCTTCAGAAACGCTTTCCTTGTCATTGCCAATCTACATTTTATATCCTCTCTACTTCGACCATCATCAGTTATTTTGCTCCCCAAATAGCAAAACTCCTTTACTACTTTAAGTGTCTCATTTCCTAATCTAATTCCTTCAGCATCACCTTACTTAATGCGACTACATTCCATTATCGTAGTTTTGCTTTTGTTGATGTTCATCTTATATCCGCCTTTCGAGACACTAACCATTCCGTTCAACTGCTCTTCCAAGTCCGTTGCTGTCTCTGACAGAATTACTATGTCATCAGCGAACCTATAAGTTTTTATTACTTCTCCATGGATGTTAATTCCTACTCCGAATTTTTCTCTCGTTTCCTTTACTGCTTGCTCAATATACAGATTGAATAACATCGGGGAGAGGCTATAACCCGGTCTCACTCCCTTCCCAACCACTGCTTCCCTTTCATGCCCCTCGACTCTTATAACTGCCATCTGGTTTCTGTACAAATTGCAAATAGCCTTTCGCTCCCTGTATTTTACCCCTACCACCTTCAGAATTTGAAATAGAGGATTCCAATCAACATTGTCAAAAGTTATCTCTAAGTCTACAAATGCTAGAAACGTAGGTTTGCCTTTTCTTAATCTTTCTTCTAAGATAAGTCGTAGGGTCAGTATTGCCTCACGTGTTCCAATATTTCTGCGGAATCCAAACTGATCTTCCCCGAGGTCGGCTTCTATCAGTTTTTCCATTTGTCTGTAAAGAATTCGCGTAAGTATTTTGCGGTTGTGACTTATTAAACTGATAGTTCGGTAATTTTCACATCTGTCAACACCTGCTCTCTTTGGGATTGGAATTGTTATATTCTTGAAGTCTGAGGGTATTTCGCCTGTCTCATACATCTTGCTCACCAGATGGTAGAGTTTTGTCAGGACTGGCTCTCCCAAGGCTGTCAGTAGTTCTGATGGAATATTGTCTACTCCGGGGACCTTGTTTCGACTCAGGTCTTTCAGTGCTCTGTCAAACTCTTCACGCAGTATCATATCTCTCATTTCATCTTCATGTACATCCTCTTCCATTTCCATAAGATTGTCCTGAAGTACATCGCCCTTGTATAGACCCTCTATATACTCCTTCCACCTTTCTGCTTTCCCTTCTTTGCTTAGAACTGGGTTTCCATCAAAGCTCTTGATATTCATGCAAGTGGTACTCCTTTCTCCAAAGGTCTCTCTAATTTTCCTGTAGGCAGTATCTATCTTACCCCTAGTGAGATAAGCCTCTACATCCTTACATTTGTCCTCTAGCCATCCCTGCTTAGCTATTTTGCCGTTCCTGTCGATATCATTTTTGAGACGTTTGTATTCCTTTTTGCGTGCTTCATTAACTGCATTTTTATATTTTCTCCTTTCACCAATTAAATTCAATATTTCTTCTGTTACTCAAGTCATTCCACTAGTCCTCGTCTTTTTACCTACTTGATCCACTGCTGCCTTCACTATTTCATTCCTCAATGTTACCCATTCTTCTTCTACTTATTTCTTTCCCCATTCCTGTCAATTGTTCCCATACGCTCTCCCCGAAACTCTGTACAACCTCTGGTTCTTTCAGTTTATCCAGGTTCCATGTCCTTAAATTCCCACCTTTTTGCTTTTTGTAGTTTCTTCAGTTTTCAGAGTCCACATCTGCCCCTGGAAATGTCTTACAATTTAAAACCTGGTTCCTAAATCTCTGTCTTACCATTATATAATCTATCTGATACCTTTTAGTATCTCCAGGATTCTTCCATGTATACAACCTTCTTTTATGATTCTTGAACCAAGTGTTAGCTATGATTAAGTTATGCTTTGCGCAAAATTCTACCAGGCGGCTTCCTCTTTCATTTCTTAGCCCCAATCCATAATCACCTACTACGTTTCCTTCTCTCCCTTTTCCTACTCTCGAATTCCAGTGACGCATAACTATTAAATTTTCGTCTCCCTTCACCACCTGAATAATTTCTTTCATTTCATACATTTCATCAATTTCTTCGTCATCTGCAGAGCTAGTTGGTAAATGAACTTGTACTACTGTAGTAGGCGTGGGCTTCGTGTCTATCTTGGCCGCAATAATGCGTTCACTATGCTGTTGGTAGTAGCTTACCCGCGCTCCTATTTTTTTGTTCATTATTAAACCTACTCCTGCATTACCCCTATTTGATTTTGTATTTATAACCCTGTATTCACCTGACCAAAAGTCTTGTTCCTCCTGCCACCGAACATCAGTAATTCTCACTATATCTAACTTTAACCTATCCACGTCCCTTCTTAAATTTTCTAACTTACCCGCCCGATTAAGAGATCTAACATTCCACGCTCCGATCCGTAAAACGCCATTTTTCTTTCTCCTGATAACGACGTCCTCCTGAGTAGTCCCCGCCCAGATATCCGATTGGGGGACTATTTTACCTCCGGAATATTTTACCCAAGAGGACGCCATCATCATTTAATCATACAGTAAAGCTGCATGCCCTCGGGAAAAATTACGGCTGTAGTTTCCCCTTGCTTTCAGCCGTTCGCAGTACCAGAACAGCAAGGCCATTTTGGTTAGTGTTACAAGGCCAGATCAGTCAATCATCCAGACTGTTGCCCCTGCAACTACTGAAAAGGCTGCTGCCCCTCTTCAGGAACCACACGTTTGTCTGGCCTCTCAACAGATACCCCACCGTTGTGGTTGTACCTACGGTATGGCCATCTGTATCGCTGAGGCACGCAAGTGTCCCCACCAACGGCAAAGTCCATGGTTCATGGGGGGGGGGGGGTCGAAGTAGAGAGGATATAAAATGTAGACTGGCAATGACAAGAAAGGAGTTTCTGAAGAAGAGTAATTTGATAAAATCGGGTATAGATTTAAGTGTCAGGAAGTCTTTTCTGAAAATATTTTTATGGAGTGTAGCCAAGTACGGAAGTGAAACATGTACGATAAAGAGTTTAGACAAGAAGAGAACAGAAGCTTTTGGAATGCAGTGCTGCAGAAGAATGCTGAAGATTAGACGGTTGGGTCGCATAACTAACGAGGCGGTAATGAATAAGATTGGGGAGAAAAGAAATTTCTGGCAAAACCTGACTAGAAGAAGGGATCGGGTGGTAGGAACTTTCTGAGATGTCAAGGGACCACCAATTTAGCACTGGAGTGAGACCAAGAGATGAATACAGTAAACAAATTCAGAAGAATGTAGGGTGCAGTAGTTACTCGGAGATGAAGAGGCTTGCACAGGATAAAGTAGCCTGGAGAGCTGCATCAAACCAGTCTCTGGGCTGAAGACCACAACAACACAGCCCTTTACACTCCATATTATACACCACTTAAATGAGCGCGAAATATTTACAAATGCTGCACAAAACACAAAAGAACAACAAAAACTGCAGAAAATGGCGGAAGTTGCTTATGGCAGTGACTAGTGCGCATTCCATCACGCGATTCTAAAATCTATCACTAGACAGTAGTACCGGCCGGAATAAATGGTGTTTCCCTAGGTGCACCGTCCTCCTGGAAGAACACTCAACAGTATAATTTGGTTTATGCGGAAGTGAAACGTGGGTGTTGAACAGTTCTGCTAAGAATACAATAGAAGGCTCTGA
Organism: Schistocerca americana; assembly: GCF_021461395.2. Classification (NCBI taxonomy): domain Eukaryota; kingdom Metazoa; phylum Arthropoda; class Insecta; order Orthoptera; family Acrididae; genus Schistocerca; species Schistocerca americana. Next base: position 85,397,432 of record NC_060128.1, on the reverse strand, counting down.
TAAATGGTGATACAAAAAAATACTGAAGATTAAGTGCTTAGTCCAAATAATTAACGCAGAGGAACTCAGTCAAAATGGCGCTGGAAGGAAATTATTGGTACAACTTCACTATAAGAAGGGGTCGGTTGGTAGGACATGCGAATATTTCGACGTAACAAGGAGTAGTGAATGTAATGCCGGAGCTTTATGTGTGGGTGTTATAAGAATTACAGAGAGACACCAACACTCGAATACGGTAAGCAGGCTCAAATGGACGTATGGCGCAGTAAAGGAACTTGCACAGGATAGAGTAGCGTGGAGCGCTGAATCACGCCAGCCAGTCTTCCGACTGACAACGACGACAACAGCAAGAGAAGTTACGTTTTATATTAAAACAATCTTTCATTATAATAGTGACTAATGTATGTGTACAATCGTTACCTCACATAACTGTTCGTTTAGCTTCAGATTAACTGATTTTATAAGATACATTACGGATTATGTTTTGACGTGAAGTGCGAGAAAAACTGTGGATGAATTATTATGACATACAATTATATCATGTCCATTATAATTATCCGGGCTGTTATGCCGTGGTCGGTTGATGAATTCTGTGGTGATTCCCAACGTTTCGTCTCCGACTGCGGGAGACATCTTCAAGGGGGTCCGTAGCTTGATGGAAGGTCCAACACACACACTGGCTCGCTACGTCCAGTATAATTATCCGGGCTGTTATGCCGTGGTCGGTTGATGAATTCTGTGGTGATTCCCAACGTTTCATCTCCGACTGCGGGAGACATCTTCAAGGGGGTCCGTAGCTTGATGGAAGGTCCAACACACACACTGGCTCGCTACGTCCAGTATAATTATCCGGGCTGTTATGCCGTGGTCGGTTGATGAATTCTGTGGTGATTCCCAACGTTTCATCTCCGACTGCGGGAGACATCTTCAAGGGGGTCCGTAGCTTGATGGAAGGTCCAACACACACACTGGCTCACTACGTCCAGTATAATTATCCGGGCTGTTATGCCGTGGTCGGTTGATGAATTCTGTGGTGATTCCCAACGTTTCATCTCCGACTGCGGGAGACATCTTCAAGGGGGTCCGTAGCTTGATGGAAGGTCCAACACTCACACTGGCTCGCTACGTCCAGTATAATTATCCGGGCTGTTATGCCGTGGTCGGTTGATGAATTCTGTGGTGATTCCCAACGTTTCATCTCCGACTGCGGGAGACATCTTCAAGGGGGTCCGTAGCTTGATGGAAGGTCCAACACACACACTGGCTCGCTACGTCCAGTATAATTATCCGGGCTGTTATGCCGTGGTCGGTTGATGAATTCTGTGGTGATTCCCAACGTTTCATCTCCGACTGCGGGAGACATCTTCAAGGGGTCCGTAGCTTGATGGAAGGTCCAACACACACACTGGCTCGCTACTGTGTGTGTGTGTTGGACCTTCCATCAAGCTACGGACCCCCTTGAAGATGTCTCCCGCAGTCGGAGATGAAACGTTGGGAATCACCACAGAATTCATCAACCGACCACGGCGTAACAGCCCGGATAATTAGAATGGACATGATATTTCCGGCCGTGAAAGTTTACATTTTAGTATACAATTATATGTTATCATACTGGCTTTGCCTGAAACCAAAGAAAGAACCAAAGCTCCAAGCCCTAATAGAAAGCACTGCAGCTCAAATAGTTATAGGTACAGAAAACCGGCTACAGCCGGAAATAAGTTCAGCCGAATTTTTTTTTTCAAACGATCTAGCAGTGTTCAGCAAGGATGGATTAAATACAGTATTTATTGCTGTCAGAAATAGTTTGCCTTGTAGTGGGTACTTCCTGCAAAATAGTATGGGTAGAGGTTATACTTGACAACCGGACTAAAATATTAATTGGATACTTTTACAGAGCCCCTGAATCAGAAGATTCACACGAGTACTAAAAGAAATCCGCGAAATTTGGATTACGCGAAAAGTCACACAAATCTGAAGGCTGTGAATTCAATTAAATACTTAGGGATTACAATTACAAATACCCTAAATTGGGACCGAGTGAGGTAGCGTAGTGGTTAGACACTGGACTCGCATTCGGGAGGACGACGGTTCAATCCCGCGTCTGGCCATCCTGAGTTCGGTTTTCCGTGCTTTCCCTAAATCACTCCAGGCAAATGCCGGGATGGTTCCTCTGAAAGGGCACGGCCGACTTCCTTCCCCATCCTTCCCTAATCCGATGAGACCGATGACCTCGCTGTGTGGTCTCCTTTCCCAACCAACCAACCAACCTAAATTGGAAAGATCACATAGATAATGTTGTAGGTAGAGCAAACCAAAGACTGCGATTCATTGACACAAGATGCAACTAAAGAGACTGCTTACACCACGCTTGTCCGCCCTATTATGGAGTATTTCTGTGCGTTGTGGGATCCGCATAAGGTGGGATTGACGGATGACATCGAAAAAATAAAAAGGACGGCAACTCGGTTTGCATTCTCGCGAAATATGGGAGATATTGCCAGAGGCATGACAGGATGACAGGAGAATTGGAGTGGCAATCATTAGAACAACGGCGTTTTTCGTTGCGACAGGATCTCCTCATGAAACATGATACTTGAATTGGAGTGGCAATCATTAGAACACAGGCGTTTTTCGTTGCGACGGGATCTTATCATGAAATTTCAGTGACCAGTTTTCCCCTCCGATTGCGAAAACATCTGTTAGCAACACCTACATAGGGAGACATGATCATCACGATATTATAAGAGAAACCAGGGCTCGGACAGAAGAATTTAAGCGCTCGTTTTTCCCGCGCGCCTTTCGAGAGTGGAACGGTGGAGAGACAGCTTGAAGGTGGTTCATTGAACCCTCTGCCAAGCACTTTATTGTGAGTAGCAGAGTAATCACGTAGATGATGATGATGATGATATTGTTGAATATTACACCAGTGTCTTGTTTGTTTTCATTCATAATGTAATAAACTGTTTCGAATATCGATTTTTCGAAAGTTTTATCAGTATACTTACCGTTTCCTCAAATTTTCGACATTTTACAAAATGTTCAAATGTGTGTGAAATCTTATGGGACTTAACTGCTGAGGTCATCAGTCCCCAAGCTTACACACTACTTAACCTAAATTATCCTATGTGCAAACACACACACCCATGCCCAAGGGAGGACTCGAACTTCCGCCGGGACCAGCCGCACAGTCCATGACTGCAGCTCCTTAGAACCGCTCAGCTAATCCCGCGCGGCGACATTTTACATGAACGTTTTACGTGATGATGGAACAAGGCGATTTCAACAGGGGCACAGACTTCTTACGGTAGCGAGACGTACTTCATTTCAACTTTCCCTAACTTGCTTAATTCTGGTGCACATGTTGCTCAAGAAACCGAGCGACCTGTCTTTTGCATGCAACAACAGCAAATAAACCTGTGTCGCCGATCACTTCGTTTATCGAGTACCACGGCAGAGGACGCTGTTTCGCCACATCGAGACGCAGCCGATGTTGCTTTCCCCCCGCAGTCCACATTTAGCCAACTGTCAGTACTTGTTACTCTTGGAATCGCAGATCGGTCGGATCTTCCAAATAGCGCCGCCCCGGCACACACGACGTGTCTTCAGATGAAGGTCTGCGGGCCTGCAGAAATAGCGAGCTGATTTGCGGTTCTAGTTAAGAAATGCCGCCTCGGCGCGCCTTTGTTTACAAACAGACTAAATAGGTAAACCCATTTCCTGTGGCCTCGCGTGCTTCTCGGAACAGCTGACGCCTGGAACTGCCCCCGTCACCGCCAGTGACAAAGCGCTGCGACACATTCGCCGTCAGCAGACTCTGAAAGTACCTGTTATCTGCAACAGTTCAGAAGTAAATGAATATGACGTCAGTAATTCTGAGCAGATGTTCCATATAACACTCTGCAATAGGCTCTCAGTCCGGAGCCGCGCGACTGCTGCGGTCGCAGTTTCGAATCCTGCCCAGGGCATGGATGTGTGTGATGTCCTTAGGTTAGTTAGGTTTAACTCGTTCTAAGTTCTAGGGACTAATGACCTCAGAAGTTGAGTCCCATAGTGCTCAGAGCCATTTGAACCATTTGAACTGTTTATTGTACCGTACGCTAACAACAGCCAAGACACGTTCATAGGATCTGTCGACGGAAAAAGCGTTCGACAGTGTAAAGTGCTACAAGACGTTCAAAATTCGCGGGCAAGTTGTAGGGAAATACGGATAACATACGATGTGTACAAGAAGTGAGAAAGAATAATAAAGACGTAAGACCAAGAAGGAAGTGTTCGGACTAGAAAGGATGCAATCCACAGATGTAGTCTTTCACTCCTGTTGTTTGATGTATACATCGAAGAACCATTGACGGAAATAAGTGAAATGTTGAAGAGTTCGACTAAAATATTGGACGGAATGATAAAGAGTGTAAGACTCGCTCATGATGTTGCTAACCTCAGTGAAAGTGGAGAACGATTACAGGAAGCGATGAATGGCATTAACAGTCTAATGAATACAGAATGTGGACCAAGACAGACGAAAGTAATGAGGTGTAGGAGAAAGTAGATTACCGACAAACCTTACACCAAATTTGGGCACCTAGGAGTTGGCGAAGCTAACGAATTCTGCTACCTCGGAAGCAGAACAACTGTGGGCATAAAGAGCTGACCAGCAGCAAAGGCAAAGAGTGCATTCCGGGTCAAGGGAAGTCAACTATCATCGAACATCGGCCTTAGTATAAGGAAGAAATTTCTGATAATGTACGTTTGGAGCACTTTGTATGTTAGTGGATCATGGACAGAAGAGAATCGAAGCGTTCGAGATGTGGTGCTACAGAAGGATGTTGAAAATTAGTTGGACTGATAAGGTAAGAAATGGGATGATTCTCTGCAGAATCGGCGAAGAAAGGAAGAGATGGAAGAAAACTGACAAAAACAAGCGAAATTATGATGGGACGTATGTTAAGACCAATATATGCATTATGGATGATGAACTGCAATTGTGATTCAAATCGGCGATTTATTTGGGGATAAATACATACAGGGATAAATACATAAAGAGTCGCTTTTTTGGATTTTTGGTAAGCTTTATTGTACCATTATAGCGTATTTGAGCCACTTCAGGCTTATCATCAGGTAGAGATGTTATACAGGGATGAAAAAAATGAAATGTTAGGTGTGACATTGTTGGCCGTGAGGCCCCAACCGAGGAAGTTCGGCCGCCGCGCGTGCGAGTCTTATTGCAGTCGACGCCACAATGGACGACTTGCGTCCTTGTGATGGAGATGAAATGGTGACGAGGACAACACAACAACAAATTCACGAGCGAAGAAACTCTCCAACCCGGCCGGGAATCGAACCCGCGCCAGCTACATTGTAGGCAAGCACGTCACCACGCAGCTAAGCAGGCGGACTATACAGGGATATTATACAGTGGGCCAGGTGTAGTTAGATGCTGTGGCGGTGATTCTGTCTAAAACTCCGGAAATTTAGTTACTTTCGCCAGCATCATTAACACAGCGTCTAAGTACACTTGGTCCGCCGTATAATATCCTTGTGTAATACCTCCATCCGATGATGAGCCTACAGTGGCTCAAAAACGTTATAACGGTGCAATAAATCTCCCTGTCCTAGTGGAGGTGGAACGCAATTTTGTTGAAAGGCTGGTTGAACATTTGTAGCTTTAAAAAGTGCGTTAATTCTGTTGGAGAATCTACCAAGGTAGACTGCTGGTACGTATCTTATTTTCTGTGTAGGTGATGTTTGTCGAGTTAGGCATATCTCGCTATGTATTGTATTTTGCTTTGGTGTTTTACACTTGTAGTACAATTCTGCGATTATGTTCGTCTCAAAATCATTTGTATAGACTATACAATGAAATGTGTTAAGTTCATTTTCAGTTGCCGATATTTCAAATGGTAGGTTATTTAATGAACTGATCATTGCATGGAAAATGCTAGTTTATGGGCCATTGAATGACAGGAATTAGCATTTATTATATTGTCAAAAGTGGTATTCTTTATGCAGATATCAAATGAGTGGTATTATTTTTGCCAATTCTGAAGTCTAGATAATTAATAGTATTGTCTTTCTCAATTTCCATGTTGTTGTTGTTGTTGTTGTCTTCAGTCCTAATACTACTTTGATGCAGTTCTCCATCCTACTCTATCCTGTGCAAGTTTCTTTATCTCCCAGTACTTACTGCAACCTACATCCTTCTGAATCTGCTTAGTGTATTCATCTCTTGGTCACCCTCTACGATTTTTACCCTCCACGCTGCCCTCCAATGCTAAATTTGTGATCCCTTGGTGCCTCAGGACATGTCCTACCAACCGATCCCATCTTCTAGTCAAGTTGTGCCACAAACTTCTCTTCTCCCCAATCCTATTCAATACCTCCTCATTAGTTACGAGATCTACCCATCTAATCTTCAGCATTCTTCTGTAGCAACACATTTCGAAAGCTTCTATTCCCTTGTTGTTCAAACTATTTATCGTCCATGTTTCACTTCCATACATGGCTACACTCCATACAAATATTTTCAGAAACGACTTCCTGAAACTTAAATCTATACTCGATGTTAACAAATTTCTCTTCTTCAGAAACGCTTTCCTTGCCATTGTCAGCATACATTTTATATCCTCTCTACTTCGACCATCATCAGTTATTTTGCTCCCCAAATAGCAAAACTCCTTTACTACTTTAAGCGTCTCATTTCCTAATCTAATTCCCTCACCATCACCCGACTTAATTCGACTACATTCCATTATCCTCGTTTTGCTTTTGTTGATGTTCATCTTATATCCTCCTTTCAAGACACTATCCATTCCGTTCAGCTGCTCTTCCAACTACTTTGCAGTCGCTGACTGAATTACAATGTCATCGGCGAACCTCAACGTTTATATTTCTTATCCATGGATTTTAATACCTACTCCGAAAATTTCTTTTGTTTCCTTCATTGCTTGCTCAATATACGGATTGAATAACATTGGGGATAGGCTACAACCCTGTCTCACTCCCTTCCCAACCGTTGCTTCCCTTTCATGCCCCTCGACTCTTATAACTGCCATCTGGTTTCTGTACATGTTGTAAATAGCATTTCGCTCCCTGTATTTTACCCCTGCCACTTTCAGAATTTGAAAGAGAGTATTCCAGCCAACATTGTCAAAAGCTTCCTCTATGTCTACAAATGCTAGGAATGTAGGTTTGTCTGTCCTTAATCTATTTTCTAAGATAAGTCGTAGGGTCAGTATTGCCTCATGTGTTCCATGTGTTCCGAGGTCGACTTCTACCAGTTTTTCCTTTCGACTGTAAAGAATTCGCGTTAGTATTTTGCAGCTGTGACTTATTAAACTGATAGTTCGGTAATTTTCACATCTGTCAACACCTGCTTTCTTTGGGATTGGAATTATTATATTCTTCTTGAAGTCTGAGGGTATTTCGCCTGTCTCATACATCTTGCTCACCAGATGGTAGAGTTTTGCCAGGGCTGGCTCTCCCAAGACCGTCAGTAGTTCCAATGGAATGTTGTCTACTCCCGGAGCCTTGTTTCGACTCATGTCTTTCAGTGCTCTGTCAAATTCTTCGCGCAGTATCGTATCTCCCATTTCATCTTCATCTACATCCTCTTCAATTTCCATAATATTGTCCTCAAGTACATCGCCCTTGTATAGACCCTCTATATACTCCCTCCACCTTTCTGCTTTCCCTTCTTTGCTTAGAACTGGGTTTCCATCTGAGCTCTTGATATTCATACAAGTGGTTCTCTTTTCTTCAAAGGTCTCTTTAATTCTCCTGTAGGCAGTATCTATCTTACCCCTAGTGAGATAAGCCTCTACATCCTTACATTTGTCCTCTAGCAATGTCCGCTTAGCCATTTTGTACTTCCTGTCGATCTCATTTTTTAGACGTTTGTATTCCCCTTTGCCTGCTTCATTTACTGCGTTTTTATATTTTCTCCTTTCACCAATTAAATTCAGTATTTCTTCTGTTACTCACGGATTTCTACTAGCCCTCGTCTTTTTACCTACTTGATCCTCTGCTGCCTTCACTACTTCATCCCTCAGAGCTACCCATTTTTCTTCTACTGTATTTCTTTCCCCCATTCATGTCAATCGTTCCCTAATGTTCTCCCTGAAGCTCTCTACAACCTCTGGTTCTTTCAGTTTATCCAAGTCCCATCTCCTTAAATTCCCACCTTTTTGCAGTTTCTTCAGTTTTAATCCACAGTTCATAACCAATAGATTGTGGTCAGAGTGCACATCTGCCCCAGGAAATGTCTTACAATTTAAAACCTGGTTCCTAAATCTCTGTCTTATACAATCTATCTGATACCTTCTAGTATTTCCAGGATTCTTCCACGTATACAACCTTCTTTTATGATTCTTGAACCAAGTATTGGCTTGATTAAGTTATGCTCTGCGCAAAATTCCACCAGGCGGCTTCCTCTTTCATTTCTCTCCTCCAATCCATATTCACCTACTACGTTTCCTTCTCTCCCTTTTCCTACTACCGAATTCCAGTCACCCATGACTACTAAATTTTCGTCTCCCTTCACTACCTGAATAATTTCTCTTATCTCATCATATATTTCATCAATTTCTTCATCATCTGCAGAGGTAGTTGGTATATAAAGTTGTACTACTGTAGTAGGCGTGGGCTTCGTGTCTATCTTGGCTACAATAATGCGTTCACTATGCTGTTTGTAGTAGCTTACCCGTACTCCTATTTTTTTATTCATTATTAAACATACTCCTGCATTACTCCTATTTGATTCTGTATTTATAAACCTGTATTCACGTGACCAAAAGTGTTGTTCCATAGTAAATTTAATTTTAGAGTGTAGTTTGTTGAGTTTTTAGTAGATATTTTCGATGCCTGCAAGGCTGCCATTTACCAACATGGGGGTATCATCTACATACTTAAAACAGTATACAATTTGGTTGAGAATAGGCCAGTCTGAGTTAAGGAATTTCTCTTCCAGAGAATTTAGGAAAATATCGGTTAATGTGCCTGCTACACTATTACTCAGGGCTGCCCCATCCGCTGGGGTATAAATTTTGTTGTTAAAGTCAAAATTATTTTGTGTACAATAAATTATACACTGCCGCTCATTAAATTCAATGCACCCAATAAATGACATCGAGTGCTCTGTAGATAGTGTCTAATACGGCGGGTCGGTTGAGGAAGCAAAGGAATAGTACAACAGTTGTACACATGTTATGATTTTTATTTCTGGTCATCGAGATACAATAGCATCCAACAAACGATGTATGTACATAAACGTTATGTACCTATCTGATTCGTTTGTTTTCTTATTTGCCGACAGACGCCGCATTTGATGCAGCTGTGTTGTTCCCTAAAGTGTGCCCTCGAAGAGTGACCGCGCGGTTTGAGGCGCCTTGTCACGGATTACGCGGTCCCTCCCGCCGGAGTTGGAGTCCTCCATCGGGCATGGGTGTGTGTGTTGTTCTTAGCATAAGTCAGTTTATAGGGACCGATGACCTCAGCAGTTTGGTCCCTCAGGAATTCACACATTTTCCCTGTAGTGATGTGATGTTGTAACACCGAAAATGCAGGATGCATGGCACCTGCTACCGATATATAATTTTTTCTGACTTGTGTGTAAATATTTGTAATTTAAATGCTTCTTTTAACAAGTAAGGATATTGCTTCACTGTATGAGTAAATTTAGGTAGTAGTCTGTAGACATTTCATTGTATTTATCTGTGTCTTACTGTGAAACTTATAAGCTCTGGGAATAAGCCAAAGGAATTGATATTTGCATCGACTAGCAGCGATAACAGCAGTGCTTGTGCGTTGTAAAATCTTTGGGTAGGGGGTAAGGGGGTTGTTGCGCGGAGCGCGTGCGGAGAGGGAGACGGGTTCCATGGCTTGTAGTGTGCGGAAGTGTGGTGTTAACGCTCTCGCAGTAGACAGTACCATTTTGGCGGCATCATGTACGCGCGCCGGCCAGATGTCTAGTAGCAGGAGTACAGACAGTGGACGGGCGGAAGAGGCTGTATTAATTACGATTGCCCGTTCTTATAACTAGCCGTGGCCCCACAAGTTGCCACCGTCTTCAACAACAGCAGCAGTTCGAGCAATACATTTTTTTCGCCGGCTCTGAGTTTCGCCGTATGAACAGCACTGAAGTAAGACTGTTCATTGGTGGAAAGTATTAATGGCTAACCCACCAGTACAACTGAATGTGATGTGATTGATAAAATTTATTTACATTGTGTCCTCATTGTCCTCAGACATTGTTACCAAGCAGGGTCCTTGTTCCTTTCTTCCTTATATGCTAACTGAGTTTCGTAAGAAACAAATTGAATAGTTACAGCCAGTTTATTAATGAATAATTTCACTTTAGAGAATTTTAGCGACAGTCTGTTTTCAATTAACTGTTGTGTAACAGAGGCTTCAGTATATGACTAACTTAAAGCAATTTCATTTTTAAAGTTTGAAAATCAATCACCGGAAAAAATCCAAATATAAAGAAATGCACAAATTAAGAGTGCAGAAGTTATTTATTTTACATATAACTTGGAGCACATGGCTGTTTGGTTTGGTACGTATTCTAGTATTTAATTCTGTTCAAGTCAGTAAAAAAGGCTGAGTTACTCAGACAATAATATGAAATCCAATTTGAAAATTAAGTAACTGCAAAGAAAATAGTGCTTGTTTTTTTTTTCTAAATTTCTTTGATTACATTATGTTGACGTCACGGAAAGTCATTATTCACGTAACGAAGTTCAATACTAACATACAGTTTACGTGTATATTTTCAAATCATTACTCGACTGCCTTTTTCAAAATTTAATGCCAAACATTACGTAAGAGTAAGTTCTTACTTTTTTCTTTATCATTACATTCTCACTTAAAATTAGTGTAAAAAAACGTGACAACCTTCAGTGGCCACGTCAGTGTTTAATAATACATGTCTTTTCTTTCCCATCATCTTGTACAGTAATTTGAATATAAATGGCCCTAGTGGGCTGGCGACCGTTAATTATTTCCTTCTCGTTCGTTAGTGTAACTTTTGGATTCATGATCAGTGGTACCCCTTTTCTGTCCAATGTTGTTCGTGAGTGGATGTACAAAATAACTTTCATTTCTTCCAAATTATAGCTCTGTTCGGTTTAATTCTTTTTATTTTTTCAGCAGACTTTTCCATCACAAGGGTCAGTTGTACACTTTCCTCCTACTTATCGGTATTACTTCTTCGGCAGAGGTAGCCTTATCCAATTAGTAAAAATCGATTAGGCATACACGCGATCCACGGCCATATTTTATATGGCAAGTGAGATAGGCCGATTTGTAACGGGGGGGGGGGGGGGGGTTTACATTGTCGGCAGAGAACGGCAAGCATTGCTACGATACATAAGATGTGGTTCCAACACGTCAGTTCCTTCGTGACATAGAAGTGTACACATCGCTAGTATGGCTCCACGAATGGATATATCCATAGAAAAACGTGGTGCAATTGTAGCACCGCCCCAATTTCGTGCAGAGTTGGTAGAAATGAACACGACAGCAATATCTGTTGCAACAGTAAAAAGGAAACTTACTGATGGCGGTTTGAAAGGACTTGTCACAGCAAGAAAACACCTTCTAAGGCCCATAAATAAACTAAAGAGGCTTGAATGGGTTAGAAAACATCGTAATTGGACATCGGACGAGTGGACGAAGATGTTATTCACCGATGAATCGACGTTCGAGATTTTTGGAACCAGAAGGAGAATATTTGTTCGCAGATTTGTATGGGAAAGGGTAGCCCAGCGGTGTAGTCCACGGTGGAGGTTTTATTGTGGTTTAGGGATGTTTTGCCGGAGATAGATTTGGCGACATTGTGAAAACAGAAGGATGTATGGATCAGAGGCAAGTCCACCGCATACTTCAGTATCATACAATAAAAAGTGAATGGCGCTTAATAGGGAAAGGGTTCACCTTACAACAGAATAATGACCTAAAACATCGGTCGGCATACTGTACGAACTACATTGTATCAAAGGAAAAGCAGAGAGTACTGAATGATATGGTATGGCCGTCCCAAAGCCCCGATTGTAATCCTATTGAAATTGTCTGGGATGAAGTGGACAGGCGTATCGAGGAAGTTAATACATCCATCAAGGGACGTTTCTGGATTATTATTAAGGATGTGGGGAATCATACTTCACGATACCTAGAAAAACTGATTGAGCGCATGCCTCGAGTTTGTGAGGCAGTCATTAAATCCAAAGGAGGATACTTTGATGAAGGTAAAATATAATGATAGTGACTGTATTACATATGTGGAAATTAATATAATTATATTATGTGAGAAATAACGTTTGATTTGTGTTGTAAATCTGAAATACCAGAATGTAGTGAAATTAATCAGCCATAGTGTATTAAAAATCTAAAAAAGCACCTGGCCGCGTAGCTACTCCTAAATAAATGGCCAATATGTTAAGACACCAGGCGATAATTTCCTTGGTACTAGAGAGAGCTGTACAGGGCGAAAAGACAGAGATTGGAAGATATCCAACAAATAATTGAAGTCATAGGGTCCAAGTGCTACTCTAGTGCATTTCTTATGCAAACATTTTGTTTACTCGACACGTCCCACATCATAACATTTGTCATGCATCGTGAATATTATCTACAGGACATGGAACTGACATTATTTTCCAGATCTTTCTGTGACAGCCTAAACGTTAAAGGCTGTCCGGAACCGTAATAGTGCAGTAGGTGGGTGCCAAGATCCAGCTGCCGAGACGCCAGCGTGTGGAAGCTCTCTCGTGTTGCGGCCTGCACAGCGGCAGGTGTGACACGGCGGAAGTCGTGCGTGTTGTGGGGAGAGGGGGGGGGGCGGGAGTGTGGGGGAGGTATTTCTGGAGGCGGCGTGCGGCGGACCCCGCAGGTACGTACGAAACCCATCAGCCGGCGCCGCAGCTGGAGCTGGAACACGGGCTGCGCGGCTCGCTATAACTGGACGCAGCCGGCGTAAGGCCGTCGGCACATGGACCGTGATCTGAACGTTGAGCGTTGAGCGTGCCGAGTTTCTGACGTCATAGCGTGGAACAGCACGTTCGAGAGTCTTTCCGAACGTGCAGGGCAATATGTAGCACGTCAGATACTGTGAGCTTGCGTCTGAACGTTGACCAATGAGATGGCACAACGCCACCTACACCACATGGACGCCACCTCCCTTCAGCGCAGAGTTGTGAAGCGCCACATTGGCATTCATTTCAAGCCTATACGTATATATGCCGTTCCTGAGCAGCAGCAAATTGAGAATCACCCGAAAACCCGTTGTTCACTGTGTGATTCGTTGCAAAACATTAAAGAGGAACGTCATATTCGTGGCAAAAGAATTATTGTAACTTGAGTGTTATGGGAGTAGGGTATTTGAAGGCAGCACCGACGCACTGAGGATCCACCAAAAACGCATTTTTCTTGGTACAATTTGTTACAATTAAATTTCAATTAGTAACATAGCCACGATTAAAGCTTTTAGCAAATGGCAATATAACAGGATTGCCTAAGTGGGGTTTATTGTCAGTTTAGCGTACTCGCTTCGGCGGTACGTATAGCAATATTGGAACGATACAGGAAACATTAGCGCCGGCACGGTAGCTCAGCGTTTTCGGTCAGTGGGTTAATTACTCTCTGTAATAAAACACTGAGTGAACGGATCAACGAAGGACCTAAACGGGTGACACCGGATGTCTCACCCGAACAAATTCCACGGACAATATAGAACAAAATGAGATCAGGACAAAAAAAAAAAAAAAAAAAAAAAAAAAAAAAAAAAAAAAAAAAAAAAGATGCGTAGTGAGCAGCGCTACCGACTCCCATCGAAATGCAAGAAATGCTGATGGTTCGCGCCTCGCCACGTCTAAATTTGTTTTTTTCCTAACATTCGCGTAATAGGTTCTGACGCATTATTAGTTTAATATAAGTATATACTATAGTATTTGATGTTATGTAAATATAAGTTAACTTTTTTTTTTTTTGAGGAGTGAGTTTGTTCGATTGGCTTAATCTACAGGACAGCCTGCGCTACTAGTTTAACGATATTTTGCTCCTTTTTCTTTTATGTTTCGTAATTGAGATGTTGCAAAAGACCCGCCAGGGTAGCTGAGAGCGCTAATGCGCTGCTTCCTGGCATCGGGTAGGCGCGCCGGCCCCGGATCGAATCCGCCCTGGAGGATTAACGACGAGGGCAGGTATTCCGGCCAGCCTGGATGTGGTTTTTAGGTGGTTTTCCACATCCCGCTAGGTGATTACCGGGCTGGTCCCAAAGTTCCGCCTCAGTTAAACGAGTTACAGACATTTGAAAACGTTCACACTAATTCCTGACTTCACTAGACGCAGACAGCTGGGGTACACTACTTCCGTCCCAGGGGTTTCGGGGTAGCGGCAGGAAGGGAATCCGGCCACCCTCTCCAACTAACACTGCCAATTCCGTCATAACAAAGCCGACCCCGCGTTGGGGCAGAACAAAGGACCGAGAAAGAAATGAAGAAAGAAAGAAAAACAACATGTTGCAAAAATTCTGCTACTGTGTAGGAACAGTGATCAAGTAAGAATGACCTTAGGGTTTTACCATAATGTGAGAATAGTGAAATAATGCTTATCTTACGTGGAGAACTATTACAAATTTGTTTCGCACTGTTTGTAGTAGATCTTTTGTAAGATTGTGTATTTACTTCTTGGACATGGTACTTTCCTTTTCATCTTAAAACATGTACATGGATATTGAAGTTTTTATTTGTGTATATTACATACAGAACAACGTAACTAGCCTATGGGTTGAGAGGCACCCACATGCCTTGCTCATACTGTGGCATCAAGCAGTCAGGCCTGCAAGATGAGTGGTCTGCCAAGCGAGTGGATTTATTCTTATTTATCGAGTAACATGAACTCTAGTACTCTCACAATTAAGTCACTAATCAACCTCCTGTATGAATAATATGCAACGGAAACACGCATCTGACTATCAGTAATTTACAGAACTCTGACTGTACACTACGCACTGGCAATACCACATTTTCTTTTTGTCTTTTATTTAACGGCTTTTGTCAACACGTGGCCACCGCACTGAATATGAATGGCGCACACACTATAAATTCGGGACATTATGACAACATACAATTCGAAGGGAAAGTCCACCAATCTTTTTCTTTTCACTATCTTATTTATTCCGATAAATTCTCTAACCTAAACACACAAATTCTATAACCTACAACAATAACACATGAGAAATTCCGCCCAGTGGGCATGGCTTTACAATGGTGAATCTCTATATTATGGTCTCGTAATTATTTTTAACGCTACAGTGCACTTTCTGGATAGGATGGTGGATCTTTTATTATACCTCACACTTCGACTCTCACAATCATCATCACTAAACTTTCCTCCAGACCGAGCGGTACCGAAGGAACAAGCATAACCCACTAATTTTTGAAACTACCTCGCTACTCTCTCATGCAAACCACACATACCCAAATTACATGACATACACCACACTACAACATGAAATACAACACAGGGAATAGTCACAACATTATCACTTTCAGCTTTCCCACTTCAATTAATATTTATCCCAGTTTCACACGACACAGCCCCACTTCGTAATTCAACTTTCCTACTATGAACTCTGGAGATATTTCCACGTCTTCCTGTGCAATGCAAGCCAAGTGGCGTTGCTGGATAGACGGCCGACTCACCTTGATTCTCTCTCAGAGTTTAAATCTAGTGTCACACGGAATCATATCACGCAAAGTAATATTAGGAACGTATTCCTCACACATGCGAGTCCTCAGCTGATACCATGGACGAGTACTTCTCTTTATCTTTTGTCTCATACACAGTTTGAGACTCACACAGTACTCACCATGTGGAAGTACTCGTCTCTAATTTCAAGTCCTGCACACGCCATTTCTTAAATATTTCAACTTATGGTACACACGCTATTTCTTAAATATTTCAACTTATTGTACACACGCTAGTAATTCAGCTTAACTTAAGCACACGGAAGTATTTCAACTTATTGCTACACGTGGTTTCATTGTGACCGTTGGTCACTTCCGAAGATTACTACAATCCCATTAATATTACCTGCCTGACATTTAATTCCCCCCACAAAAGTTCCTGAAATAGAGAAATTATTATTTCAAACTACTCTTAAATATTCCACATGCATACCATGTCTCCACTCTTTCGTCATTACGGAGCACAACTAAAACAGGTCTTAACAGCACAAGATCCAGCGGCAGAGTGCTGAAACATGGCCGTTCTCTAGGTCCTCTCCCATCTCTGTCGAGGTGGGGGAAGCACCTTGCTATCGTATTGGTCAGCTACATTTCAGGCGCTCAAAGCTCTGGTAAATTTCATCTCTTTGGTCCCACCAAAGGTGGCGAAAGGATCGACTCAAAGATGATCATATATTCGCATTCACTATCTGCGGTTAGCAGACGACCATACATTCATTCATTTCACAGATCTCACCAAACTGGATGTAGGGATTTACTTTGTGGGAGTGCACATGTGATCAATTAAATAAATAAATTGTCATTCTTTCCCACACTGGTATCCGGCTTCGCTGTATTAATTGAAATTGAGTTATTTTACAAAAAAAAATGTGTTGTTCTGACAAAAATAATGAAGTATTTCGTATCTATTTTCAATGTCGGGCGGTACAGTACCCTTTCAGGGTAACGGACGAAATGTGCGTTTTGACAGAGTTAATGTAGGAATTTTACGCGCAACCGTTTTGTAAACAGTGTGATTTACGAACTAGAAACGTAGAAACATCCCGCAACTGGCGCTGGATTGCGTTGTGATCGCGTATGTTACGTTGGGGCCCACGTACCGTATGCACAAGTCGCATTGTTCCTGAGCGTTCAGCAGCACGCTGAACTCAGCACGCTCAACGTTCACGTTAGACAGCACGGTCCGTGTGCTGACGGCTTTAGGCGCTAAGCCACGCTCACCGGCACTTGCTGTCAGCGCCTCTCGCTGGTTTGTTAACGAACACAATCTTCCACTAGTTTTACGGTTTGCGTCATCTATGTTCCAAAAACGCCATCCCGGAACCCTAGCACCAGCTGCCGGTTGTGTATACAACACAGTGGTTCCCAATCGATTTTTTGAGGGGTAAAAACAGAAAGGGTCCAACTGTGGTTCGGTCACGAAAATAATAATTTTTAAACGACCATTACTATTATCAGTACACTAAGGTGACAAAAGTCGTGGGATACATCCTAATATCGTGTCGGACCTTCTATAACACAGTACTACAGCAACTGGACGTGGCGTGGACTCTGAAATACCGTTTTGCAGGACAGAGCGAATCAGGTTGTGAAAGGGGGACAAGGTCAATTACTGTTAGTTACATAAGAACACATACAACTTTATTCCCCAAACCAATGCACAGGCCGGCCGGGGTGGCCGAGCGGTTCTAAGCGCTACAGTCTGGAACCGCGCGACCGTTACGGTCGCAGGTTCGAATCCTGCCTCCGGCATGGATGTGTGTGATGTCGTTGGTTAGTTGGGTTTAAGTAGTTCTAAGTTCTAGGGGACTGAGGACCTCAGATGTAAAGTCCCATAGTGCTCAGAGCCATTTCAACCAATGCACAGCTTTTCTCTTTAAAACAACAAAGATCAATTCACGGCTGAGCGCCCAAGTAACTTCACCAGAATAAGTTTAAATGATTGCTTTTAAAACATCAGGATTTAGAGAAAAGGCTGAAGGCCTTACTTAAGTAAATTGCAACATCTCCTCGGCTAAAGGCCGAAATAATATTTCAGATTAGCTAAGGAAATTCATTAAAAGCCAAGAATCTACAAATTCCGGCTGAAGGCCATATTAAGGAAAATTCAACTTAATTCTTCGGCTGAAAGCCCAACTAACTACCTAACTTAAAGAAAAGTAATTCTCTGCATTAAAAAGAGAGACTTTAAAGATAAGCTTTCACAGTAAAATATCTTGGGGAAGACAAGTTTAAGTATTTTGTCGGCTGAAGGCCCAAACAATTACTCAAGGATAATTAAAGACAACCTTAAGATAAACATTTACAGAACACGACTGAAGGCCGTTTCAAGAATTCAAGATATTTAAAGAGAAACCTTACAGACTAGGATTTACATATTCAAGCGACAGATTCTGAAACAAACGCGGCTAAAGGCCTATATACAGAGTAACAAGAATTTTAAATGAGTCACAGCTTAAAATAATTGACAGGAAGTTCGGCTGAAGGCCACATACTAAACATAAAAAAGAAGTTATTAATACAGGGCTGAAGGCATGGCACAGAACCTGCGACCAAATAAAATGACATTCACAAACAACAAACGGTGGTGCTCAGAAGCGTTCGAAGGGTCGGCCTGGGGAGGAAACTCGAAGCACGGTTTAGGCGAGACAGGCAGCCATGCGTAACACGACCTAGGGACGGCTGAGGAACCAACCAACAGCCTAATCAATTCCATCAATTCCCTTCCACCCGACACAACCACTGCTGTATTTCAACCGACCGACTGACTGACTGACTACTCCAGGACGCAAACAGCATTCATCTGCTCAGTGGAAATGACAGAAGTTACACACTGTTCGACGTAAACACACTTGCACAAGAACTCGGACAATCGTAAAAAGGAATCACTGTGGAACAACAAGGACGAATCAATTCGACACACAGAGTTTCCACATCCGGTCGGCGACCAAATACACGTCGTCCGATGAGACGACCAACCCAGGTCGTACCCACTCAAGTCGTGAGTGTCGGCAACGGTCGGGCGAGTCTTGGCTGTCCGCAGCTGACTCCAGCTCCAACCCGACTCAACGCGATGTCCGTTCGGAACTCGGATAACACAGCGACCCGGGCACCCTGGTTCGGACCCAACCATGCAGAGGTAACTCTTGACCATTGGCCACGACATCTGTGCACAAGGATGGAACCGACCCACGTCCGACAAGATGACGAACTGACGAGTCCCAGAGACTGTCAAAAGACCAAATACACGTTACCCCATGAGACGACCAACCGAACGACCAACCAACGGTCGTCCTGCTCCAATCTGCCTCCGTCGGACAGTTCGTGTGTGTCGCCAGCGGTCGGCGGGCACTAGCTGTCCGCGCCTCACCGGCGCTCCGCCCCCGACTTCACTGCTGCTGCGTCCCGACTGAGCTCCCAACTCAGCCCCATACTGACGACGAGCGGAAATACTAGCGATCGCTCCAGAGATGGTACAACAGTGCACTTATCGATAAGCGCTGCTGCTGCCACTCACGGGTAGGCAGGGCAGGAACTCAGTGACGCCAGTAAATGGCGACCCGCAAATACTATTGGTCGCTCCAGAGATGGTACGACAGTGCACTTATCGATAAGCGCTGCTGTTGCCACTCACGGGTAGGCAGGGCAGAAACTCAGTGACGCCAGTAAATGGCGACCCGCAAACACTATCGGTCGCTCCAGAGATGGTACGACAGTGCACTTATCGATAAGCGCTGCTGCTGCCACTCACGGGTAGGCAGGGCAGGAACTCAGTGACGCCAGTAAATGGCGACCCGCAAATACTATTGGTCGCTCCAGAGATGGTACGACAGTGCACTTATCGATAAGCGCTGCTGCTGCCACTCACGGGTAGGCAGGGCAGGAACTCAGTGACGCCAGTAAATGGCGACCCGCAAATACTATCGGTCGCTCCAGAGATGGTACGACAGTGCACTTATCGATAAGCGCTGCTGCTGCCACTCACGGGTAGGCAGGGCAGGAACTCAGTGACGCCAGTAAATGGCGACCCGCAAATACTATTGGTCGCTCCAGAGATGGTACGACAGTGCACTTATCGATAAGCGCTGCTGCTGCCACTCACGGGTAGGCAGGGCAGGAACTCAGTGACGCCAGTAAATGGCGACCCGCAAATACTATCGGTCGCTCCAGAGATGGTACGACAGTGCACTTATCGATAAGCGCTACTGCTGCCACTCACGGGTAGGCAGGGCAGGAACTCAGTGACGCCAGTAAATGGCGACCCGCAAATACTATTGGTCGCTCCAGAGATGGTACGACAGTACACTTATCGATAAGCGCTGCTGCTGCCACTCACGGGTAGGCAGGGCAGGAACTCAGTTACGCCAGTAAATGGCGACCCGCAAATACTTTCGGTCGCTCCAGAGATGGTACGACAGTGCACTTATCGATAAGCGCTGCTGCTGCCACTCACGGGTAGGCAGGGCAGGAACTCAGTGACGCCAGTAAATGGCGACCCGCAAATACTATTGGTCGCTCCAGAGATGGCACGACAGTGCACTTATCGATAAGCGCTGCTGTTGCCACTCACGGGTAGGCAGGGCAGAAACTCAGTGACGCCAGTAAATGGCGCCCCGCAAATACTATCGGTCGCTCCAGAGATGGTACGACAGTGCACTTATCGATAAGCGCTGCTGCTGCCACTCACGGGTAGGCAGGGCAGAAACTCAGTGACGCCAGTAAATGGCGACCCGCAAATACTATCGGTCGCTCCAGAGATGGTACGACAGTGCACTTATCGATAAGCGCTGCTGCTGCCACTCACGGGTAGGCAGGGCAGGAACTCAGTGACGCCAGTAAATGGCGACCCGCAAATACTATTGGTCGCTCCAGAGATGGTACGACAGTGCACTTATCGATAAGCGCTGCTGCTGCCACTCATGGGTAGGCAGGGCAGAAACTCAGTGACGCCAGTAAATGGCGACCCGCAAATACTATCGGTCGCTCCAGAGATGGTACGACAGTGCACTTATCGATAAGAGCTGCTGCTGCCACTCACGGGTAGGCAGGGCAGGAACTCAGTGACGCCAGTAAATGGCGACCCGCAAATACTATCGGTCGCTCCAGAGATGGTACGACAGTGCACTTATCGATAAGCGCTGCTGCTGCCACTCACGGGTAGGCAAACCAGCAACCTAGTGACTCCAGTAAATCGAATTAAAGAAAAATACGAGGCTACAGAACCATAAAAACAAGATGTCGAGCAATAAACGGCATGAGCGCGAACCGCGCACGCCTCAGCCTCAGGAAGTCGTTGGGAGTCGTTGGGAGTCCCCTGCAGAAACACTGAGCCACGCTGGCTCTACAACCGTCCGTCATTGCGAAAGTGTTGCCGGAGCAGGATTTTGTGTACTAACTGACCTCCCGACTATGTCCCATAAATATTCGATGGGACTCATGTCGGGCGATCTGGGTGGCCAAATCATTCACTCGAATTGTCCAGAATGTTCTTCAAACCAATCGCGAACAATTGTGGCCCCATGACATAGCGCATTGTCATCCACAAAAATTCTATCGTTGTTTGGGAAAATGAACATGGATGGCTGCAAATGATCTCCAGGTAGCCGAACATAACCAGCTCCCAGTTCATTCCACGTAAACTCAGTCCGCATCGCCGGCCGCTGTGGCCGAGCTGTTCTAGGCGTTTCAGCCCGGAACCGCGCTGCTGCTACGGTCGCAGGTTCGAATCCCGCCTCGGGATATCCTTAGAACTACTTAAACCTAACTGACCTACGCTCTAGGGGACTGATGACCTCAGATGTTAAGTCCCATACTGCTTACAAGGGAACCTCCCCATCGCCCCCCCCCCCCCCCCTCAGATTTAGTTGTAAGTTGGCACAGTAGATAGGCCTTGAAAAACTGAGCACAGATCAATCGAGAAAACAGGAAGAAGTTGTGTGGAACTATGAAAAAAATAAGCAAAATATACAAACTGAGTAGTCCATGAGCAAGATAGGCAACATCAAGGAGAATGTTTACTGAGAAGCGCCGTGGTCCTGCGGTTAGCATGAGCAGCTGAGGGACGAGAGGTCCTTGGTTCAAGTCTTCCCTCGACTGAAAAATTTACTTTCTTTATTTTCGCAAGTTATGATCTGTCCGTTCGTTCATTGACGTCTCTGTTCACTGTAATACGTTTAATGTCTGTGTTTTGCAATCGCACCGCAAAACCGTGCGATTAGTAGACGAAAGGACGTACCTCTCCAATGGGAACCGAAAACATTTGATCGCAAGGTCATAGGTCAACCGATTCCTCCACAGGAAAACACGTCTGATATATTCTATACGACACTGGTGACGACATGTGCATCACATGACAGGAATATGTTGTCGACCAATCTAACTTGTACACTTGGCGAATGGGTGAAAATATTCTTCTACCTTGCCCGTTTTGGATTTTCTTGTGGATGTGATAATCACTCCCAAAAAAGTGATGAAAACATAAGAGTTTGTCACATAAACTGCAAAAATGAATGCAACAGTTTCGATGTTTGTTTAGGTGTAGCGTCCCCATACTACGGCGCAGTTAGCTCGCATCGGACGGACGCACGGACACATAATAATTGTCTGAAAATAAAAAATTAAACTTTTCACTCGAGGGAAGACTTGAACCAAGGACCTCTCGTTCCACAGCTGCTCACGCTAACCACGGGACCACGGCACTCCTGAGTTCACGTTATCCTTGATGTTGCTTGTCTTGCACATTGACTACTCAGTTTGTATATTTTGATTTTTTCATAGTTCCACACAACTTCTCCCTGTTTTCTCGATTGATCTGTGCTCAGTTTTTCAAGGCCTATCTACTGTGCCAGCTTACAACTAAATCTGAGGGGGTTGCGATGGGGAGGTTCCCTTGTTAGAGCCATTTGAACCATTTGGACAGTCCACATCATTATGGAACCATCAGCAGCATGCACAGTGCCTTGTTGGCAACTTGTGTCCACGGCTTCGTGGGGTCTGCGCCCGACTAGAACCCTACTATCAGCTCTTACCAACTGAAACCGGCACTAATCTGACCAAGCCATGGTTTCCCAGTCGTCTAGGTTCCAACCGATGTTGTCATGAGCCCAGGAGACGCGCTGAAGGCGATGTCGTGCTGTTAGCAAAGACACTGGTGTCGGTCGTCTGCTGCCATAGCCCATTAACGCCAAATTTCGCCGCACTGTCCTAACGGATACGTTTGTCGTATGTCTCACATTAATTGCTGGCGTTATTTGACGCAGTGTTGCTTGTCTGTTAGCACTGACAACTCTACTCAAATGCTACTGCAGTCGGTCGTTAGGCGTTACAGTCTTGAACCGCGCGACCGCTACGGTTGCAGGTTCGAATCCTGCCTCGAGCATGGATGTGTGTGTGATGTCCTTAGGTTAGTTAGGTTCAAGTAATTCTAAGTTCTAGGGGACTGATGACCACAGCTGTTAAGTCCCATAGTGCTCAGAGCCATTTGAACCATTTGTCGGTCGTTAAGTGAAGGCCATCGGTCACTGCGTCGTCCTTGTTGGTAGACAATGCCTGAAATTTGAAATTCTCGGCACACTCTTGACGCTGAGGATCTCGGAATATCGAATTCCCTTCCTAAATGGAATGTTGCATACGTCTGTCTCCAACTACCATTCCACGTTGACGGTATGTTACTTCCCGGCTTAACAATTGACAATGACGCTGTAATTTTACCGGAGGTGCTAAAGAGCTTGAAAGACCGGTTGGATCGAATAGCGCACTAAAAAGAAGTTATTATATGAACGAACATACAAAAAGCTGAAAAAAGTGTAAAGGAGTGCAGTCGACTTGAATAACGCAATGTTCACGGAATTGGTAGATGTGTTTTGCTAATCGGGCAGCAAAATAACTGACGGTGGTTGAAGTAGAAAGGACGAAGATGGAGACTGCCTGTATCAGGAAAAGCAAATCTGACAAAGAGTGATTTATTAACGCTGAATGTACACTCCTGGAAATTGAAATAAGAACACCGTGAATTCATTGTCCCAGGAAGGGGAAACTTTATTGACACATTCCTGGGGTCAGATACATCACATGATCACACTGACAGAACCACAGGCACATAGACACAGGCAACAGAGCATGCACAATGTCGGCACTAGTACAGTGTATATCCACCTTTCGCAGCAATGCAGGCTGCTATTCTCCCATGGAGACGATCGTAGAGATGCTGGATGTAGTCCTGTGGAACGGCTTGCCATGCCATTTCCACCTGGCGCCTCAGTTGGACCAGCGTTCGTGCTGGACGTGCAGACCGCGTGAGACGACGCTTCATCCAGTCCCAAACATGCTCAATGGGGGACAGATCCGGAGATCTTGCTGGCCAGGGTAGTTGACTTACACCTTCTAGAGCACGTTGGGTGGCACGGGATACATGCGGACGTGCATTGTCCTGTTGGAACAGCAAATTCCCTTGCCGGTCTAGGAATGGTAGAACGATGGGTTCGATGACGGTTTGGATGTACCGTGCACTATTCAGTGTCCCCTCGACGATCACCAGTGGTGTACGGCCAGTGTAGGAGATCGCTCCCCACACCATGATGCCGGGTGTTGGCCCTGTGTGCCTCGGTCGTATGCAGTCCTGATTGTGGCGCTCACCTGCACGGCGCCAAACACGCATACGACCATCATTGGCACCAAGGCAGAAGCGACTCTCATCGCTGAAGACGACACGTCTCCATTCGTCCCTCCATTCACGCCTGTCGCGACACCATTGGAGGCGGGCTGCACGATGTTGGGGTGTGAGCGGAAGACGGCCTAACGGTGTGCGGGACCGTAGCCCAGCTTCATGGAGACGGTTGCGAATGGTCCTCGCCGATACCCCAGGAGCAACAGTGTCCCTAATTTGCTGGGAAGTGGCGGTGCGGTCCCCTACGGCACTGCGTAGGATCCTACGGTCTTGGCGTGCATCCGTGCGTCGCTGCGGTCCGGTCCCAGGTCGACGGGCACGTGCACCTTCCGCCGACCACTGGCGACAACATCGATGTACTGTGGAGACCTCACGCCCCACGTGTTGAGCAATTCGGCGGTACGTCCACCCGGCCTCCCGCATGCCCACTATACGCCCTCGCTCAAAGTCCGTCAACTGCACATACGGTTCACGTCCACGCTGTCGCGGCATGCTACCAGTGTTAAAGACTGCGATGGAGCTCCGTATGCCACGGCAAACTGGCTGACACTGACGGCGGCGGTGCACAAATGCTGCGCAGCTAGCGCCATTCGACGGCCAACACCGCGGTTCCTGGTGTGTCCGCTGTGCCGTGCGTGTGATCATTGCTTGTACAGCCCTCTCGCAGTGTCCGGAGCAAGTATGGTGGGTCTGACACACCGGTGTCAGTGTGTTCTTTTTTCCATTTCCTGGAGTGTAGATACACGCGTTAGAAAGTCCTTTCTGCAGCTATTTCTCTGGGGTGTAGCCATCTAATAGGGTTATAACTTCTCTTGAAAATAAAAGCGCTTTTGTTCTGAAGCTATTTTCAATGGAGTACTATAGATTTGTTCCCATATAATAAGTCCGGTATTGTCCGAAATATGTAATGCATCACTAACTCAAAGCATTCTTCCAGGGAGGCTAACATATGACGTTGTTAAACCTCCTCTTTAAGAAAGGTAGTAAGGGAGACGTCAGTAACTGCCGAGCTATTTCACTGCTGACATCATTTTTCAAAATTTTTGAAAAGGTTATGTATTCTAGAATAGTATCTCACCTTGGCAACGATAACATCCTCAGAAAAACACAATTTTGGTTTCAGATGGGTTGCTCTACTGGAAATGCCATTTACATGTTCACACACCAGATAACACAAGCATTAAATAACAAAATATCTCCGGTAGGTATTTTCTGTGACCTATCCAAAGCATTTGATTGTGTGAATCCTAGTATACTCCTAGATAAATTGAAGTTTTATGGAATTGATGGTACAGCCAACCAATGGATCCTGTTATATTTAACCAAAAGAATGCAGAAAGTTGTACTTAGTAGTAATTCAGCCAACAGAATCCAGGGACAAAGGTGTGGCTGGGGAGGGTATGGGGTTCCCTAAGGCTCAATCTTAGACCAACTACTGTTTCTCATACATGTAAATCATTTACCGTCTAATGTACAACAAGTAGAATTAGTTATTTATGGAGATGACACGAGTATTGTAATCGCTCCCAGTATACCAACAGAAAGGCAAGAAATGGTGAACAAAGTTCTCGAAAGTATTATTGACTGGTTTTCTGCAAATGGTCTCACCCTGAATTACACAAAAAGTCACATCATATTCGGTTCTGCACCTCTAGCGGTACTGCAGCAGTGATAAGTGTAACACATAGTAATGCAATAATACATAAACTTCAAAATTCTTAGATGTCCATACTGCAGGGAATTTAAATTGGAAAAAAACACCTTTTGGAACTCTTAAACAACTTAGTTCAGCCACATTTGCGCTTAGAATCATAGCAAATTTAACGGAGAGAGAAATCAGTAAATTCACATATTTCACTTATTTTCATTCAGCAATTTCATAAGGAATAATGTTCTGTGTTAACTCAACATTAAGAAAGAAGGTCTTCATTGCTCAAAAACGTGCTGTAAGAATAATATGTGGTGCTCACCAGCGGGCATCTGTTTAAGGACTGGGCATTCTGACTACTGCTACACAATATATTTATTCTCTCATGGAGTTTGTTGTAAAGACTCCACTACAGTTCAAAAGGAACAATCACGTGCATTATTTTTTATTTATTCGTATGGCTAGGGCCTCCAGTCGGGCAGACCGTTCGCCGGGTGCCGGTCTGTCAATTTGACGCCACTTCGGCGAATCTCCCTGCCCAACTTACCGCTATCTCCTCTCCCTTTGGCTCCCACTACTAATGTCTTCACCCATCTCTGTTTCTCTTCCACTGAAAGTTTCTCTCTCCACCACTATTGTCTCCTCTGTCTTCCTACCTCTTTGCCACTCTCCCCTCTCTCTTCCACCCTCAATGTGCCTCTGCTACTCTCTTTCAGCGCAAAAAGTGAGAATATGTTAGTATGCCAACATTTTTGGTGAGGAAGATGGAATGGGGATTGGGGCAACTGGTACCCCACCTTTCTGTCAGTCTTTTCAACAGGACCATATTCGCCTTTTTCTGCTCCGAAAGGAGCAATTTCCAGCGAGTTCCATTCTTTCCCTTGCTAAACCACGGTGTAATGTAAAACGAATTGTGTAGGTCACTCAAGTTTTGACAGTTTATTTATATACTGCAATACATTTACATACATTGACGCATATAAATGACAAATAAGCGCGTAAAATCGTCTCCCACCCAGGGCAAGTTCACTTTACACTGCTTTACAAAGAATTACAACATTTAGGGCTCTACCTACAGTACACAAAAATTCGGTATTTAATTTGAAAGTACAAAGTGTTATATCCTAGCCAGTAATGCCACCCGAGCCCGCTGCCAAAAAGGTTGGCAGCATCGAAGTCCGGACGCCGTCCGCATAAGCAGCGCCAGCGAGACAGGAAATCGTCGCAAGTCTGCGCGCGCCACCGCTGGCTTCTGGTTTCTTAAGCGCTGGAGTCGCGAGCGCTAGGAGTTCTGTATTCGCCGCTCAGTTGTATACTCGCCACCGAATTGTGTACTTGCTAGTCAGTTGTGCGTTCATCGCAGCAGAGTTGTTGTTTGTCGTCAGCCGACGCTGACCTAGCCGCTCCGACTCGAACTAGACAGATTTCTGTAGACACGGAGTTCACCACTGTGTTGCTGTATCTTCGTTAATAAAGATAAGTACCGACTTTTATTTTATCAGAGTGTTTGGGTTTTCATCTTTCTGTTCACTGTTCCAGCGGACCGGTCGGCCCGCTATTAAAAGTGTGGCGGTGACTTCGTAAGCCGTTTCTACAGCGAATTGCTTGTCGCTACGAACGCCGCCACAAAACAAAGAATTTCGTATGACAAAATAATTTTTGTTGGCTGCTTACGCCGCCAAATGGCACAATCGAATATTTCTGAAGTCAAAGCAACCTGTACAGTCGTGAAGTGCAACATGAAGTTGTACTTGTGAAAAAATGTTGATCAAAAAGAAACTTTGGTGACCTCAGTATCCAGAACCCTTGCGACGACCCTGTAATCCTTGCTGTATGTTCACTACTTCAGTTAAAACTACATATACGTCTCATACTGGATGTTACGTGCACGTTTTACGTGCGTAAGTACAGTAACTTTCAACCTCAATGTCCCGGCAACGGATAATGATATCGAGGAAAGTTATGAAGTTCCCGAAGAACATTATTTTGAGGTCGTATAGTAAAAATTTCGACGATTTGCCACGAATAGAAATTATAGAAGTGGCTACGCCGACAACTGCTAGTACCCAAAAATCATGGTTTTTCGAGGTTTTCGCAGGAAATGCCCATGAACAAAAGATGCTTCTATAAGCCACCTAAATGCTACACTAAACCTTATCTAATGCTAAAAAACCAACCGATTTACTCAATTTGCCTGGCACGGAGAAAATGTATAATGTTTAAATTTTTATCCTGTATTGTAGGATAGCTATAGTATGCCCATTCTTCTGATAGGTGTACAAATGATTGTTAGACTAGCTATCCAAAACACTTGACCATTATCTTCTGTGAGCAATAGAACCTGAACTATGACTACCTGAAAAAAACCATTTTCGCCCGCCGCTGTTTGGAACACATTGGTAACGTGCACTGTTGTGCATGGACCGATTGGAACTTCCTGGCAGATTAAAACTGTGTGCCGGACCGAGACTCGAACTCGGGACCTTTGCCTTTCGCGAGCAAGCGCTCTACCAACAGAGCTACCCAAGCACGACTCACACCCCATCCTCACAGCTTTACTTCTGCCAGTACCATGGTGGAATACTTGCCCGCCAAAGGCAAAGTTCCGAGTTCTAGTCTCGGTCCGGCACACAGTTTTAATCTGCCAGGAAGTTTCATATCAGCGCACACTCCACTGCAGAGTGAAAATCTCATTTAAGAACCGATTGTTAGTTAGGTAATGGAAGGTGTGGTGTCACAAATCGATACCATCCTAGGGCATTATTTTATTTATTTATTTGTTTATTTCATAAACAGAACTGAGTAACCCACCGCCTTGAAATGTAAGGTGTGTCGGATGCTCCTGAATGTAACAGCAAAGACTTCTCATTGTTACAGCCTTATTGGTATAGAGTTGTTAATGCTTTTTGTAAAAAATTACATAAGGAACATAATGCATAAAGATTTCTCTGAGGTTACAGCGAATTGTATGCTTAACAATTGCTAAAATGATTCCATGTAATTTGTTACTACCTAGATGATGAGAATATAATTTATATAATGCAAATGTCAAAGAGAAATAAAAAAAAGAAAATGTAATACAATGAGGGTGGTGAAAATAATTTGCAGTATGTAGAGGAAAGTTATATGCTGTATTTGGATGTATAATATCTACATCTACATTTATACTCCGCAAGTCACCCTACGGTGTGTGGCGGAGGGCACTTCACGTGCCACTGTCATTACCTCCCTTTTTTGTTACAGTCGCGTATGGTTCGCCGGAAGAACGACTGTCTGAAAGCCTCCGTGCGCGCTCGAATCTCTCTAATTTTACATTCGTGATCTCCTCGGAAGGTATAAGTAGGGGGAAGCAATATATTCGATACCTCATCCAGAAACGCACCCTCTCGAAATCTGGCGAGCAAGCTACACCGCGATGCAGAGCGCCTCTCTTGCAGAGTCTCTATCTCCTCCGTCAAGCCGATCTGGTACGGATCCCACACTGATGAGCAATACCCAAGTATAGGTCGAACGAGTGTTTTGTAAGCCACCTCCTTTGTTGATGGACTACATTTTCTAAGCACTCTCCCAATGAATCTCAACCTGGTACCCGCCTTACCAACAATTAATTTTATATGATCATTCCACTTCAAATCGTTCCGCAGGCATACTCCTAGATATTTTACAGAAGTTACTGCTACCAGTGTTTGTTCCGCTATCATATAATCATACAATAAAGGATCCTTCTTTCTATGTATTCGCAATACATTACATTTGTCTATGTTAAGGGACAGTTGCCACTCCCTGCACCAAGTGCCTATCTGCTGCAGATCTTCCTGCATTTCGCTACAATTTTCTAATGCTACAACTTCTTTGTATACTACAGCATCATCCGCGAAAAGCCGCATGGAACTTCCGACACTACCTACTAGGTCATTTACATATATTGTGAAAAGCAATGGTCCCATAACACTCCCCTGTGGCACGCCAGAGGTTACTTTAACGTCTGTAGAAGTCTCTCCATTGAGAACAACATGCTGTGTTCTGTTTGCTAAAAACTCTTCAATCCAGCCACACAGCTGGTCTGATATTCCGTAGGCTCTTGCTTTGTTTATCAGGCGACAGTGCGGAACTGTATCGAACGCCTTCCGGAAGTCAAGGAAAATAGCATCTACCTGGGAGCCTGTATCTAATATTTTCTGGGTCTCATGAACAAATAAAGCGAGTTGGGTCGTACACGATCGCTGTTTCCGGAATCCATGTTGACTCCTACAGAGTAGATTCTGGGTTTCCAAAAACGACATGATACGCGAACAAAAAACATGTATAATATAGTCTAAATAGCATGTTGGCTAGTAATGACCTAGTTCTACCTATTTCAGGTGAGCAGGTCTGGGCAAAACCTTGAGCTCTTCTCATCTGAAATGGTTTGTGCTAATGTATGTTTACACAGATTAAATACTGAGCACTTCATACATGGGATACATGCATTTTAGCTTTACATGAGTAATATACTTATTTAACTTGTTAGTAGAAATAGAATATAGTTCAATGCTACTTGAATGCATTATTCCTTAAATAATACACTACTGCCATATAAAATTCATTGATTGTAGCTTTGAATAGAGAAGAGAATATACTTCTGTCTGCACACAATAAGACGAGCAATGTATTACTGCATGTGTGCAGTGTACTTTAAACACTATGCAGTATGTCATAAAAGTTCTTCGAGCCTTCTCCTCCGAAGCGACATTACCTTACTACTACAGTCTTAGTATGTGGTGCCGGTGTTTATTGTTTTATGATTGTTGTGTGGTTTGGCACTGCCGTGGCATACAGAGTCATGCACTGTTGGTTTTGGTCCCTTACATGTTGAACCCTTCTGAATCACGTTCTCTTACTGTTTCTTCCTCGGTTTAGGAAATCGTGGTCGTGTTCCTGTCCTCCCATGTGGTTTGTTGTGTTGTTTGTGCAGGTCCACACTTCCTTCGATATAAATTTAGGCGCTTGTATTCTTCGTGCAGAGTGTTCTGTTGTGACTTGGCAAGACAGCCAAGCCACTACGAGATAGCCCAAAGGCACGCGTTTAAGCTCACGCAGGCTGGCGTGAGGTCTGGAACAGTTAAAGGAGTTGAGTCTAGTAAAAAAAGTACGTAGCTTCTGGAATACTTAACTTTAATCCATAATGGGTGAACATCGGTCTGACGGTACATGCATCACAAGATAAATTGCAAATGATAATGGCGCCTTGCTAGGTCGTAGCAAATGACGTAGCTGAAGGCTATGCTAAACTGTCGTCTCTGCAAATGAGAGCGTATGTAGACAGTGAACCATCGCTAGCAAAGTCGGCTGTACAACTAGGGCGAGTGCTAGGCAGTCTCTCTAGGTTGGACCTGCCGTGTGGCGGCGCTCGGTCTGCAATCACTGATAGTGGCGACACGCGGGTCCGACATATACTAACGGACCGCGGCCGATTTAAAGGCTACCACCTAGCAAGTGTGGTGTCTGGCGGTGACACCACATGTTCGATACAATATCGGCTATGCTATTATCATGTTCCAGTCATCGGGATTACGTATTATTCTGGCGATGTCATTGTCATTCCGTATAGGTCTCACTTGTGCTAGCATGTTGCACAGCGGTGCGACATATTCTGCTGTCCAGTTTCTCCGTATACACATACTTCATCATTAGTTAGTCCCATGCGGTTTAAAAGTACCAGATACAGCCCGTGGCCTGTCAGGAAATGGATTATCCCCCGGCTTGCGTTGACATGTTTCAGTTGCAGTCAGGAAAGATGAGCATATCAAAGTTGGCAACAGCAATGTAAGTTTCCATCAGACGCCGATGTAGTCGTGACGGATTCGGTGGACCAATGGCGCACACCCGCTGACCCACAGGTACTACGAGCGCCCTCTGCCAATGCAGTATAGGACGGCCACAATCAAAGCCACTTCGCTACGTAACGTTATGCAGACGCTGCCTGTTGGTATTGTATTGCCGCATTATTTGTTATGACCCTTCACAGGCTTGGAGAAATACAAGTTAAGTAAACCTTGTGTTTGTTGTGTCAACTTGTTCGCTAATCATTTCTGCTCCTGTCCACCTTTCCTATGACGACAGTTGCCGCACCTATCTTTCCTTACCGTTGTGTACGAAGTCTCACACAAAGAAGAGAAAAAAATGGTTCAAATGGCTCTAAGCACTATGGGACTTAACATCTCAGGTCATTAGTCCCCTAGACTTAGAAGTACTTACACCTAACTAATCTAAGGATATCACACACATCCGTTCCCGAGGCAGGATTCGAACCTGTGACCGTAGCAGCAGCGCGGTTCCAGACTGAAGCGCCTAGAACCACTCGGCGATAACGGCTGACAACACAGAGAAGTGAGGAGGTAAAAGTTGTGGAGGGAGACCAAGACCCGAACACCAAACAAGCTCAAATAGTATCGGTTGTGGTAGCTAAGCACAGATGAAGTGGCTTGGACAGGATAGAACAGCGCGATGAGCTGTCGTTCTTGTGAAACACAACTAGCACTTTATACTCATGAAGTAATAAGTGATATGGGCAGGGGATGTCAAGTTGATTCCATATTTTTAGATTACGAAAAGGCTTTCGACACCGTTCCTCACAAGCGTCTTCTAACCAACTGCATGCCTACAGAGTATCGCCTCTGTTGTGCGACTGGATTCGTGATTTCCTGTGAGAAAGGTCACAGTTCGTAGTAATGGACGGAAAGTCATCGAGTAAAACAGAAGTAATATCTGGCGTGTTATAGGCCCTCTATTGTTCCTGATCTATATTAACGACACAGGAGACAATCTGAGTAGCCGTCTTGGATTGTTTGCAGATGCTGCTGCCATTTACCAAAACAGAAGTAATATCTGGCGTGTTATAGGCCCTCTATTGTTCCTGATCTATATTAACGACACAGGAGACAATCTGAGTAGCCGTCTTGGGTTGTTTGCAGATGCTGCTGCCATTTACCGTCTTGTAAAGTCATCAGATGATCAAAACGACTTGCAAAATGATTTAGATAAGATATCTGTATGGTGAGAAAAGTGACAATTGACCCTGAATAAAGAAAAGTGTGAAGTTATTCACATGAGTACTAAAAGAAATCCGCTAAATTTCGATTACGCGGTAAGTCACACAAATCTGAAGACTGTAAATTCTACTAAATACTTAGGGGTTACAATTACAAACAACCTAAACTGGAAAGATCACATAGATAATGTTGTGGGTAGAGCAAACCAAAGCTTGCGATTCATTGGCAGAACACGTAGAAGGTGCAACAGGTCTACCAAAGAGACAGCTTAGACTACGCTTGTCCGCCCTATTCTGGAGTATTGCTGAGCGGTGTGGGATCCGCAGCAGGTGGGACAGACAGATGAAATCGAAAAAATACAAAGAAGGGCAGCTCGTTTTGTATTATCGCGAAATAGGGGAGATAGTGCCACAAACATGATACATGAATTGGAGTGGCAATCATTAAAACAAAGGTGTTTTTCGTTGCGACGGGATCTTCTCATGAAATTTAAATCACCAGTTTTCTCCTCCTCTGTTGCCACCCACGTACATAGGGAGAA
Source organism: Schistocerca americana (assembly GCF_021461395.2). Lineage (NCBI taxonomy): Eukaryota > Metazoa > Arthropoda > Insecta > Orthoptera > Acrididae > Schistocerca > Schistocerca americana. The sequence continues at coordinate 85,363,807 of NC_060128.1, read as the reverse complement.
ATGATCATCTCGATAAAATAAGAGAAATCAGGGCTGGGACGGAAAAATTTAAGAGCTCGTTTCTCCCGCGTGCCGTTCGAGAGTGGAACGGTAGAGATACAGCATGAAGGTGGTTCATTAAACCCTCTGCCAGGCACTTTATTGTGAATAGCAGAGTAAGCACGTAGATGTAGAAGTAATGTTTGTACTGGAGACCACGACAACACTGATATTTACCGCAGGTGTGAAATTTTCAGGTTACCACGAGTCGCTCCTTTGGATCTGTGCAAAACCCAGTGCTTTTGTTGTCGGTGGACCACTGTGTGTCGTCGCAACGGCAGCAAATCAGCTGCCCCGGGGTGAGAACACAGCGGTGGCAGAGTCCACAGGGAGAGAAGCCGGGAACAGAAGAAGTGTCCGGTGTCCGGAGTCGCCGGACGTCAAAGCCGCTACTTAACGTGATTACGGCGGGACACACAGGGGCCGGAGGTGTGAGGACTTCCCGTGCGGGCGAGACACGTGGAGGCAGAGGGAGGTGTGATGGGAGTGGGCGCAGTGTTGTCAGCGAGAGGCGCTTTGCTCAAAGGGGGCAGCGAGTCGTGTTTCACTTCACCCCGCGCTGCCGCCTCTGGTAAAAGCTTTCCAAAAATCTGGACTGATTTCACACAAAATGATCCTAACGGTATAGCGAAATTTGGAAATTTGTGGTAAGGTCTTAGATTAGATTAGTACTTGTTTCATAGATCATGAATACGACACTTCGTAATGATGTGGAACGTGTCAGGTTAATAAAAGGTGTCTATACAAGATATTACATTACACAAAATATTACATGACACTTAATATTTTTAATTTTTTTGTGGGGGTTGAGGAAATTACCCACTTACTATATCCAAAATTCGTCTAATGAGTAGAAGGAGTTGCCAGTGATAAATTCTTTTAATTTCCTTTTATATGCTATATGGCTATCTGTCAGATTTTTGATTCTATTAGGTAAGTGACCAAAGACTTTTGTGGCATCATAATTTACCCCCTTCTGAGCCAAAGTTAGATTTAACCTTGAGTAGTGAAGATCATCCTTTCTCCTAGTGTTGTAGCCATGTACACTACTATTACTTTTGAATTCGTTCGGATTGTTAACAACAAATTTCAAAGTGATTATATATATTGTGAGGCTACAATGAAGATCTAAAGCTCTTTAAATAAGTGTCTGCAGGATGATCTTGGATGAGCTCAGGCAATTATTCTGATTACACGCTTTTGTGCAATGAACACTCTTTTACTCAATGATGAGTTACCCCAGAATATGATACCATACGAAAGCAGAGAATGAAAACAGGCGTGGTAAGCTAATTTACTGAGATGTATATCGCCAAAATTTGCAATGACCCTAATAGCATAAGTAGCTGAACTCAAACGTTTCAGCAGACCATCAGTGTGTTTTTTCCAGTTCAGCCCCTCATCAATGCATACACCTAGAAATTTTGAATATTCGACCTTAGCTACCGATTTCTGATCGAAGTCTATATTTATTAATGGTGTCATTCCATTTACTATGTGGAACTGTATATACTGTGTTTTGTCAAAGTTTAATGAGAGCCCATTTGCAGAGAACCACTTAATGATTTTCTGAAGAACATCGTTTACAATTTCACCAGTTAATTCTTGTCTGTTGGGTGTGATTGCTATATTTGTATCATCGGCAAAAAGTACCAGCTTTGCATCTTCGTGAATATAGAATGGCAAGTCATTAACATGTATTAAGAACAGCAGAGGACCCAAGACCGAACCTTGCGGCGCCCCATTATTGATTGTTCCCCAGATTGAGAAATCACCAGTTTTTTGCATATGGGACCAAACTACGGAGATCATCGGTCCCAAAGCTTAGGCACTACTTAATCTAACTTAAACAAACGTACACTAAGGACAACACACACACCCATGCCCGAGGGAAGACTCGAACCTCCGACGGGGGGAGCCGCGCGGACCGTGACAAGGCGCCTGAGACCGCGCGGCTACCCCGTGCGGCGCTATAGGGAAGTGCCAAATTTTATGGAGGAGTGCATCCTTATTTGCTCAGCCCGCGAATTTAATGTTATCGTAAGAAAATCATAATAAAATCAGCAAGTCAAATTGCGTGACAGAACAAACAAGTAGTGAGCTGTTAAGAATATGAATCGAGCTACGGGAGAGAGCGAAACTTAGCCTACATTTCCCGAAAATCAGCAATATGGCCAACGATACCAGACAGCGGCCGGAAGGCGAACGGCACAGCAGGGGAACACGAATGCCTCGAAATTACTTTTCCGTTCTCTATACTTTCAAAAAAGTCTAGACGGAGGGAATGATTCAGTGCTGTCACCATACGACAGACGACAGTATCGCTTATTACATGAAAGTACAAGGGAATGCAGCAGAAACTTCCTACTCTTCATGTAAAAATACGCATTGACAAACTTGGGAGTACACCTTCCCAGTGCAAGAAAATCAAAGCCTTCCCCCTCCCCCCCCCCCTCCCCCCAAGCCCATATGCCCAGTACTCTCAATAAAATAACCACGAAATAGTGGCACAAAGCGAAACAGTATCACTTAGAGATATAAGGCAGTCATGTCACAGTGTGTTGGAAGCCTGCACGGGCCTTCATTCTCAAGGACTAGATCCATTTAATTTCGGTGATGTGGCATAAGTTACACTGCATCGAGACATACACAAACTTTCCAACTTTGAAACTTATATTTTGGGTTAAATCGTTAATAGAAGACCACAGATTTTAATGAGTTGATGGTGACAACATTTTAAGAATTTTTAGCATATTGAAACCCCGTCAGCAACTGTGATAGACTTGTTATTGTTGTGGTTGTCCTCTTCAGTCCTGACACTGGTTTGATGCAGCTCTCCATGCTACTCTATCCTGTGCAAGCTTCTTCATCTCCCAGTACCTACTGCAACCTACATCCTTCTGAATCTGCTTAGTGTATTCATCTCTTGGTCTCCCTCTACGATTTTTACCCTCCACGCTGCCCTCCAATACTAAATGGGTGATCCCTTGATGCCTCAGAACATGTCCTACCAACCGATCCAGTCTTCTGGTCAAGTTGAGCCACAAACTCCTCTTCTCCCCAATTCTGTTCAATGCCTCCTCATTAGTTATGTGATCTACCCACCTAATCTTCAGCATTCTTCTGTAGCACCACATTTCGAAAGCTTCTACTCTCTTCTTGTCCAAACTATTTATCGTCCATGTTTCACTTCCATACATGGCTACACTCCATACAACTACTTTCAGAAACGACTTCTTGGCACGTAAAACTATAGCCGGTGTGATAGACTTATACATTGCGTAGTCGTTATCGATTTCATCATCTTCCAAATAATTGCCTAACACAGCAGCGTAGACATTGAAAATTTTAATTGTAACATGGAGAATACAAATAACGTTTCAATCTGTCGAACTTTCTGAAGGAAGACATTAGAAAAATAGTATTTAACAATAACACGTTTGTCAATCATCTTTGCAGTAGCACTTACCAAAACAACTTCAGCGTTTGTAACCAACTGGTCTTGCTTACCTGAAATACAAAAGAAAATTCTTTAGAATTTAATCAGTGACCAGATAAATACAGATGGGATTATAATTTATAATTTACATAGCTATCGGGTTGTAAAAATTCATCCCATTCGTCCGCATAAAATGTAGTTGAAACATAGCACAGTCAAGAAGTCATGTAATGCAAAAAGGTATCTCTTAAAATAAATCCTTTCTTTTATTGGATTCCTCATCTAACTTTGAGAAACGAACTGTAAGCCGGTGGACACCGTTAAAAAGCTAAGCTGTTCACCCCACATAGTTCCAAAAGCGCTTGAGACACTCTAATTCTGTTTTTACCAAGATGAACTGTGAGAGAATCCTCATTTCTTTTCATAACTACATTAAATATCGGAGTTAACCCGCCAGGGTAACCGAGAGCCCTATCGCGATGCTTCCTGGACTCCAGTAGGCTGGCCGGCCCCGGATCGAGTTCGCCCGGTGGACTAACGACAAGGGCCAGTGTGCCGGCCAGTCTGGATGAGTGGTTTTTGGGCGGTTTTCCACACGTAGGTGAATACTGGACTCGTCCCCACCTTCCAACTCAGTTACACGAATCGCAGACATCTGAAACACGTCCGCACTATTCCATGGATTACACTAGACGCATACAATTTGGGTAAACACAGTCCGTCCTAGGGGAGGGGGTGGGGGGGGGAGGTATGGGGTGGCAACAGTAAGAGCATCCGGCCACCCCTTAAAAATTAACATGCCAAATCTGGTTAACCATAACAGCAGACCCTGCATGTCAGAATGAATGCTTGGAAAGAGAGAGATTAAATATCATAGCTATAGGTATCAACTTCACTTTTTCAAACGGAACTTTTGTAATTTCTGAATTTCTGCTACTACCATCGTAGTTCTATATACAACTGTCTCCACAATTCATGTTGGACTTATATGTCCCGAATGAAAACATTTATCGCGAGTGTGATCTATGGACTACCTAAGTAACTATGAATAAGAATAAATCACTTAATTCATTCCTACAGTTTTTGTGTCGGCTACTTCCACTGATTGTTCTGAATCACAGTTGTGTTAAAGATTGACTCGACTGTACGACTGTGTGTAAAGCCAGCTTTTATTTTTAGTAGAAGAGAGATAGGACAGGCATTTAAGACTGTGCGACCCACCTGTAAGACTACGTAAACGAGCATCTGTTATAAGGTTCCGTCTTTAACTGAGTGATGGTTACTCTCGTCGTTTGCAAGAGGACCCCATGTAGAGAATCCTGGAAAACTGAATACCGGTAAACTCATGAGGAGCATCCCACCGGATGGGTTGAAACGTAGAGTTTGAAGAGAGACGTTGAAGAGGAATACGACGCGGCCTGATCGCACACCAGATTTCACCTTCAGGACCCCTGGTGTTCATGAACTGAGTGACCAAAAGCTACAGGCTGGCACTGTTTGTGGTAAGCTAATAGCCGGTCGATCATCCAATAGGCATGAAATGACAAGAGCGAATGGCATAAACAACAGTAGTAATGCCAATATTGTATTAGGTACCGGAAGCTGGTTGAAACCAGACATAAACAACAGTGAAATTTTGAACTCGGATTGGACACTGTTTAGGAAGGATAGGACTGATGCTATGGTAGGTGGTGTGTTATTGCAGTTAAAAGCTGTTTAAGGGCAGATGAGATCGATACTGGGTCGGACTGTCAAATAGTCTGGATAAAGCTGTCAATCAGTCACGGAGTGACCATTGTATTAGATTGTTTTTATAGACCACCAGCATCCACAACAAACGTCGCAGAACGTTTCAGGGAAAGTCTTGAATACATAGGAAATAAATATCCCAATTATCCATTAGTTATAGGTGGAGACTTTAATCTGGCGTCCATTGACTGGGAAAATTACACGTTTATCACAGGGGGCGGAAGCAAAGACTCGTGTGAAGCTATTCTGGGAGCGCTCTCAACATACAACCTTGAGCAACTGGTAAGAAAACCAATTCGAGACTGGAACATATTAGATATCTTGGCGACAAACAGACCTGATCCTTTTGAGGAAGTTAATCTAGAAGAACGTATTAGCGACCATAATGTCGTTGTGGCTTCTATATCAGTGGAAGTTGCAAAACAACGAAAGAAACAGCGTAGAGTTTTCTTGCTTGGGAAAGCAAATAGAAGTGTCATTAATGAATATCTTCATAGTCAGCTTCAAGCATTCACCGCGGGGCACAAAGGTCAGAATTGAAATGTATTGTCCACCACGTGCTAGAGAAATATGTGGCTAGCAAAAACGTAGGGGACGGAAAGGATCCACTTTGGTTCAACAAACATATTAGGAAGTTGCTGAGAAAGCAGATAATTTTGCACAGTCGTTTTAAAAGTAGTCACTGCCCCGCTGACAAACAGAAATTATGCGAAGTGAAAGCATCTGTCAAAAGGTCAATGAGAGATTCTTTTAACGAATTTGAAAGCAATATTGTATCTGGAGATTCTAAAAATAACACCATAAAAGTTTGTTCGTACGTAAAATCTATGAACGCTACAAATAATTCAATACCTTCTCTTGCTGACAGTACTGGTAATGTAACGGATGATGATAAACAGAAAGCCGAAATTCTAAACCTAGCTTTCACAAACTCGTTTACGGTAGAGGATTGCAGCACCATTCCGCCTTTCAATTATCGAACAAACGAAAGGATGGCTGACATAGTGCTTAGTGTATCTGGGATTGTAAAGAAGATTCTTAGACACCAGGAAGGCATCTGGCCCAGACGGTATCCCCGTAAGATTTTATGTTGACCATGCTACAAATGTTCAAAAATGTTCAAATGTGTGCGAAATCTTATGGGACTTAACTGCTAACGTCATCAGTCCCTAAGCTTACACACGACTTAACCTAAATTATCCTAAGTACAAACACACACACTCATCCCCGAGGGAGGACTCGAACCTCCGCCGGGACCAGCCGTGCTACAAATATAGCACCTTTCTTATGCATCATGTATCAGAGATGATTGGAACAGTGGGAAGTTGCACGGGACTGGAAGAAGGCCCAGGTCATAGCAATCTATAAAGGGTAGAAAATCGGTTGCACATAATTTCACTGACATCGATTTGTTGTAGAATCATGGAACATATTTTGTGTTCAGGCATAATGACCTTTCTAGACTCTGAGAAGCTCATCTGCAGAAACCAGCACGGTTTTAGGAAACAGCGGTCATGCGAGACACAGCTGGCTCTCTTTGTGCGTTATACACAACAGGCTCTAGATACCGGCTCCCAGGTTGATGCCATATTTCTCGACTGTCGAAAGGCGTTCGACTCAGTTCCGCACTGTCGCTTGCTACAAAAAGTGCGCGCTTACGGTCTATCCGATGACATATGCGGTTGGAAAGAAAGTTTTGTAACAGACAGGAAGCAGTATGTCGTCCTGAAAGGGATGACGTGAACCGAAACAAGCGTAACTTTAAGTGTGCCCCACGGAAGCGTAATAGGTCCTCTGCTTTTTACGATTTACATAAACGATCTGGTTGATGGTATTGACAGCGGCATTGGACTGTTTGCCGACGATGCTGTAAAGTAGGAAAGTAGTACCACACGAAAGTTGTGAACAAATCAGTGAGGATTTGCATAAAATAAATGCGTGGTGTAATGACTGGCAGTTATTTCTCAATATTAGTAAATGTAACCTACTGCGTATAACAAAGCGAAAATCCCTATTAATGTATGAGTACAAAATAAACGCTCAAGAAGCGGTAACATCCGTCAAGTATCTGGGTGTGACTATTCGAAAAGATCTCAAATGGAACGATCAGATTACACAAGTAACGGGTAAGGGAACTCTAGATTCGGTTTATTGGTAGAATCCCGAAGCGATGCAGCCCTTCAACAAAGGAAACTGCTTACAATACTTTAGTTCGTCTAGTCTTAGAGTATTGTTCGTTTGTATGGGACCCTTACTAGTTGGATCTGATTCAAGAGATTGATAAGACCCAAAGAAGAGCGGCAAGATTCGTGACTGGTCGATTTAGGCGTCGCGAAGCGTTACAAATTTCATAGAAAGTTTAAAGTGGGACACACTTGAAGACAGACGACGAGCCAAACGGAAGGGGTTGCTCACTAAGTTCAAAAATCCGATCTTCGCCGAGGATGTAGAGCATATATTATTACCCCTGAATTATTACCAGCTGAATCACTTGGACCACTATTAACGCTGACAGGCACTGTGAGACTCTGAAAAAAGTTAAACGGGCAATTCAGAACCGGAGAAGAGGGATGTTGAGCAAGGGCGTACACATTTTTCGTGACAACGCTCGCCCACACATCGCTCGGCAAACCGTTGCGCTCCTGCAACATTTTCAGTGGAACATAATCACCCACCCACCCTAGAGTCCTGACTTGGCGCCCAGTGACTATCACCTGCTACCTAGGTTAAAAGAACATCTGGCCAAAAAGCGATACAGCTCCGATGACGAGGTGAAAGGAGAGGTTCATAACTTTCTGAACAGCATGGCGGCGAGCTGGTATGACATGGCCATACAAAAAATGCCACAGCGTCTACAAAAATGCATCGACAGAAATGGTGATTACGTCGAAAAATAGCTAGATGTTCAAGCTGTAAACTGATGGAAATCACTGTAGGAATAAACAGGTCTATGTGCTTATAAAAAAAATAGGAGACTTTACTTTTGGGATTACCCTCGTACAATCTAAACATAAATGAATGATGAAGGTAACTAATACTACTAAATAATAAACGTTGTTGTTCAGTATATATTTATTATAGATTAAAATCAACCATTTAAGTACAACTGACGATATTTCCCAACTAAAATTATTAATCAATTGCGCAACTCTGCCCCTTATTATGACTGCACGATCTAATACCAATAACGCGAAATGACTGACATCATCCACGTACCAAACACTACAAGACACTACTTTCAGAGATGATCTACGCTGGTGTGGAACCTCAGTGGAAATAAACTAACGAGATCACAGCTGTTCAGCTTTACAGCCCTAATAAGTCACAGCAGTTTGCGATATCACCGTATGTACTGCGTCCGGTGCCTCGGAGTGATGTTCTCATTCTCGTCTGCGACGATGGAAGAACTCCAGCCACAAATAAACTCTTTCAAACACTAGGACGGCAGAAGGCGGTCCTCTGGCTAATATACTCTAATACTGTCTTCTCCTCTCTGTGTTCTACAAACGAGAAACGCGAACTCCCAGCCACAAGGACGGAGTACTAGTGTCTCAACGTAAATATAGGCAGAAGTAGTGCTCTCAGCTACTCAACACTGCGTACTCAACAATGACTTCCAACCCGGAGTTGAATTTCAGAATCTTACGGTATCGCAACAGTACAGTGCCTAACTGTTCTAACTATAAACTCTTCTGAGATCAAAGGCAGCAAGTCCGTCTGTCCCAACAAAGCTGATACCGAGCAACCGTCACAGACGGGCGCTCACAGCTGAAGACTCCGTCTCTCCACTGCTGGCTTCCCAGCAAGGCTCGGCTCCCCACCCTCGTAATTCCGAAAACGAATCATATTCCCGAAACCACGGAACATTCTCCCTCTCTACAGATTCTTCCGAACGCCGACCAACCATATTTTAGTTCTTTGTCGTCCAGCGCGGAAAGGTAGGTACATTTCTGAGTAAAATAAAAAATGGTTCAAATCGGTCTCAGCACTATGGGACATCTGAGGTCATCAGTCCCCTAGACTGAGAAATACTTAAACCTAACTAACCTAAGGACATCACACACATCCATGCCCGAGGCAGGATTCGAACGTGCGACCGTAGCAGCAGCGTGGTTCCGGACTGAAGCGCCTAGAACCGCTAGCCCACAGCGGCCAGCCAAGTAAAAGTCCTTGGAAATAACCCAGCCTGCGTGGTTGCCAAGGTGCCGCTTGTTCGTTCCTCTCACCTGTATCCAAGATTTGCAGAGTTCCTCGTTATCGTTCTGGCCCTACTACAATAGCGGCCGGCCGTCACCCTATTGTGCTCCAGAGCGAACGTGCCACGACGTCTGTCTAGCTACTTCCTGTGTTTAAGCAGGACCAACACCTGTGCGGGCCTTCCACCCAGAGCTTGAGTTCTGCCTGCCGTTTCATATCCACTGGCGTTCCAACCTCTACTAGTATCGGCAATCATTCATTACGCCATTCTAATAAAAACGACACTCCGTCACTTTTCATGCAATAAGCGTTAACAATTATTTACAAGACGTAGGTGACAATGTCAGTCTCCTTTATATATTCATATATACGATGTACAACCTATCAAACGACATCTAATTGTGGATGTAGTTGCCTGCCGGTGGGCCTGAGCGGTTCTAGGCGCTTCAGTCTGGAACCACGGGACCGCTACGGTCGCATGTTCGAATCGTGCCTCGGGCATGGATGTGTGTGTTGATGACGTTAGATGTTAAGTCACATAGTGCTCAGATGCATTTGAACCATTTTGTGGTTGTAGTTCACGGAAAGTATGTGGGCGAGTGCTTGTAAGGTGCGAAATCATAGTCACCTCACACGTGTTTTAATAGTCTGCCGGCCGGAGTGACCGAGCGGTTAAAGGCGCTACAGTCTGGAACCGCACGACCGCTACGGTCGCAGGTTCGAATCCTGCCTCGGGCATGGATGTGTGTGATGTCCTTAGGTTAGTTAGGTTTAAGTAGTTCTAAGTTCTAGGGGACTGATGACCACAGCAGTTAAGTCCCATAGTGCTCAGAGCCATTTGAACCATTTTTTAACAGTCTGCTCAGGTATCTTGGCTACACCAATGGGTAAATCGCATCTAGCAACAATATTCGGGCGTTTCACACGCAGAATCTTAAAAATGTGGCGACCCTTCCTGTGACTTTTGTACAGCCAGCCTCCATTGGAAAGCAGTGTTTCTTCAGGAGAGCAGCGCTGTCAGAGGCTTAACGTGCCCCGCCCTCTTCTCCATACTGCAGGGAGGGCTGGAAGACCAGAAGCCAAGACGCCGCCTCGCGCCGTCCCTCCTGTCTCGCTGCGGTCGCGGTCGCCCCTTGCGTTTCGGCCGCAGCCCCGGACGCCTTCGTCAGGGGCAAGTTGCGCGCCGCGCCTTGTTACGAGTTGCAGCGCTGCGGTCGCCGCCGCTGACGGCTGAGCGATGAGTCGCAGCTGGCGTCAGCAAGCTGTAGGCAGCAGTTAGCGGGCGATAGCCCAGCCACCTATCCGGCGGCTGGCGGCTGCGCCCTCCAGGGGCAGCGATGTCTTGTAGGGCAGTCCTGCAAACTGGCGGTTCATCTTCTACGGCCCTCCCAGGCTTTGCCCCTCCGTCCCCTCTCACCTTCAGCTACCCCTTCTTGCCAACTTTCTGTACAACAGAAATGTACACTTCTGGCCATTAAAATTGCTACACCATGAAGATGACGTGCAACAGACGCGAAATTTAACCGACAGGAAGAACATGCTGTGATATGCAAATGGTTAGCTTTTCAGAGCATTCACGCAAGGTTGACGCCGCTGGCGACACCTACGACGTGCTGACATGAGGAAAGTTTCCAACCGATTTCTGATATACAAACAGCAGTTGACCGGCGTTGCCTGGTGAAACGTTGTTGTGATGCCTCGTGTAAGGAGAAGAAATGGTACCATCACGTTTCCGACTTTGATAATGGTCGGATTGTAGCCTATCGCGATTGCGGTTTAGCGTATCGCGACATTGCTGCTGGCGTTGGTCGAGATCCAATGAATGTTAGCAGAATATGGAATCGGTGGGTTCAGGAGGGTAATACGGAATGCCATGCTGGATCCCAACGGCCTCGTATCACTAGCAATCGAGATGACAGGCATCTTATCCGCATGGCTGTAACGGATCGTGCAGCCTCGTCTCGATCCCTGAGTCAACAGATGGGGACGTTTGCAAGACAAGCACCATCTGCACGGTTCGACGACGTTTGCAGCAGCACGGACTATCAGCTCGGAGACCATGGCTACGGTTACCCTCGACGCTGCATCACAGACAGGAGCGCCTGCGATGGTGTACTCGACGAGGAACCTGGGTGCACGAATGGCAAAACGTTATTTTTTCGGATGAATCCAGGTTCTGTTTACAGCATCCGGACGGTCGCATCCGTGTTTGGCGACATCGCGGTGAACGCACATTGGAAGCGTGTATTCGTCATCGTCATACTGGCGTATCACCCAGCGTGATGGTATGGGGTGTCATTGGTTACACGTCTCGGTCACCTCCTGTTCGATTTGACGGCACTTTGAACAGTGGATGTTACATTTCAGATGTGTTACGACCCGTGGCTCTACCCTTCATGCGATCCCTGCAAAACACTACATTGCAACAGGATAATGCACGACCGCATGTTGCAGGTCCTGTACGGGCCTTTCTGGATACAGAAAATGTTCGACAGCTGCCCTGGCTAGCACATTCTCCAGATCTCTCACCAATTGAAAACGTCTGGTCAATGGTGGCCGAGCAACTGGCTCGTCACAATACGCCAGTCACTACTCTTGATGAACTGTGGTATCGTGTTGAAGCTGCATGGGCAGCTGTACTTGTGCACGCCATACAAGTTCTGTTTGACTCAATGCCCAGGCGTATCGAGGCCGTTATTATGGCCAGAGGTGGTTGTTCTGGGTAATGATTTCTCAGGATCTATGCACCCAAATCCCGTGAAAATGTAATCTCACGTCAGTTCTAGTATACTATATTTGTCCAATGAATACCCGTTTTATCATCTGCATTTGTTCTTGGTGTAGCAATTTTAATGGCCAGTAGTGTAACAGGTCAGCTGGTTTGATCGCTTTGGCTGACCCTGCACTGTAGCAGAGACAGTTTTCTACTACGATGGGGTAACGGCTTAAAGCGAAAACGGTAACCCCCTACAGAGCTGTGACAACACAGAGGCGTTGCCATGGAGACGTTTACAAATTCGCCAAAATCACGATACGTCATTGCCTGAGGCAGGCGTGGGAAACTGCCACGCCCAGTCCACTGCAGCTGTCAAGGATCAACTTACGCTGACTCAGCTATAGGCGACAAAATACTTGTTAGCATTCTGACCTTTCACTCGCTTATAGTTATTGTCCGCGTCAGATTGTTATGTTATATTATGTTAACTGGGGACCTAGAAACGACGGAGAGGCTCCGCCCCACCGCAGCCGCAGTGGTCCACAACCCCACGACGACTACCACAGTTCACTTCACCCCTCCGCCGCCCCTCACCGAACCCAAGGTTATTGTGTGGTTCGGCTCCCGACGGAGCCAGCACGCTGGTAGACGGTATTGTAAAACTTGCAGCAGCGGCAGTAAAGTTCAGAAATAGTTGTTGGATCGTGTTCTTGCCATCCATTGAGCATCCATGCAGTTTTGCTTACGATTCGTTATTGGTTTTGCCATCCATTGAGCATCCGTGCAGTTTTGCTTACGATTCGTTATTGGTTATTTGTATTTTTGCATGTTATTTGGTTTGTTTGTTGGTGGTGGTGTCCGATGTGCGTATTATTTCAGACACAAAAGAGATTATAGGAACGCAGTCAGATCGCATTTACCATTTGCTTATCCAGGGGCATAATTAAATCTAACTTCACATCAACGTAACGTTAAGAGCTGAGAGCCAATCTTACCAGTGTAATATATCTAAGAACAGTGTACAATTTGTTTAATTTGTTTTCATTCATGATTTGTTCAATATGATCCAATTTCTATCGTCAGACAATTTACAATAAATACAAGTTATTTACAATATCGCTTTTGATTCAGTAATCAGTGGTAGTTAGCCATCACTGTCACATAATATATTTTATTCATGTTTAATAACGGCCACTACCACAATACGAAGTCCTACGTATCTACTGCATTTTTATATTTTCCTCTCTCGTCAGTTATAATTTTCTCGTTCCTTATCCAAGGATTTCTCCTGGGCTTCCTCTGTTTGGCTGTCTGATCCTCTGCTGCCTGCACAATTTCACCCCTGAAGCTTACTAATGCGTCTTCTGTTGTGTTCCTTTCCCCTGTTTCAGTCACTGGTCGCTTGGTACTTCCTTTGTGTCCCACAATAGCCGGCCGTTGTGGCCGAGCTGTTCTAGGCGCTTCAGTCCAGAACTACGCTGCCGCTACGGACGCAGGTTCAGATCCTGCCTCGGGCATGGATGTATGTGATGTCCTTACGTTAGTTAGGTTTGAGTACTTCTAAGTCTAGGGGACTGATGACCTCAGATGTTAAGTCCCATAGTGCTTACGCCATTTGAACCATTTGTACCACAACAACAACTACTTAATTTAGTTTATCCAGGTACAACTACTTAATTTATATGAAGATCACATGAAGGATAAAACTTGTGGGTATGTAAGCACGTACATAAAAAAAATATAGAAATAATTTCTACCTTCACATAAATGAAGAAATAAAACAGTTGTCCAACACATGTCAGAGCCCTTGCCATTGGTGGAAGTTCAAGTGTGCGTTGATTATACGATGTGGTCCCGTGGGCGCCATTTTTTGATCCATTACACACGTCTCTGAGGCAGCAGCAAACACTGGAAACCTTACGGTCTTTTATCATAATCACGGCAAGTAGCATTCATTATATAATTTCCCCCGCTGGATTTCATGTGGCAATGGCTTTGCCGCAATGGATACGCCGGTTCCCGTGAGATCACCGAAGTTAAGCGCTGTCGGGCGTGGTCGGCACTTGGATGGGTGACCATCCAGCCGCCATGGGCTGTTGCCATTTTTCGGGGTGCACTCAGCCTCGTGATGCCAACTGAGGAGCTACTCGACCGAATAGTAGCGGCTTCGGTCAAAGAAAACCATCATAACGACCGGGAGAGCGGTGTGCTGACCCCACGCCCCTCCTATCCGCATCCTCCCCTGAGGATGACGCGGCGGTCGGATGGTCCCGGTAGGCCACTCGTGGCCTGAATACGGAGTGCTGGATTTGATGTGATGTTCGGTAAAGGTAATAGGATTACTCGCCTTTTCGTTTCTCAGTTATAGGTTCATATTCATGTTGCAGAAATTCTGAAATACCTTTATTTTTACTTTTTACTTTCGTCGTTGAAAACCGATGCTCACTGAAAAGCTAGAGTCTTCACCTGTTCAGATAAAATAAAATGTTACAACACTGTGGACTCACGTGATTTATGACGATTGAAAAGCGGGAGAAGGTAAGTCTATGAGTGTAAATCATATACGAAGCACATATGCAGAAATTGTAGAATTTCAGACAGTCGCTGTTTCGTAAGTTATTTTCACCTACCATGCCTCAATCTAATTCGTATTTTTGATTAGTTGTAAGAGGTGGTAGTTGTGGAACGGAACTTTTAATACTAATTTCACACTTAATTTACCACTTTGTCTGTTTAATTTTGTAAAATCCTCTCTTAGTGGGCGCCCACGTTATATGACGGATGTTCCATTCAAGTTTCATGTCTCCAGGTCCAACGGAGCGGTGCCGTGCTGTGGAGGACGATGGTTCAGATCCATGTATAGGGGGCAATTGACTATTACAAGTACAAACGAGAGGGACGAAGAGAAGTCAATGAAACAAGCAGATAATCTTGATATACTGTACGTAGATCCGGAAACGAATAGTTTCCCCGATACGACGTATGCACAAGTGTAGTCATGCCTTTCTTACAACACTATTAATGTCCGAGGATATGTTTAATTCGCTTGATTTTATCACCATTCTGGATACGGAAATGTATCAGACGTGGCTCGCCAATACCATTGCCTCCTAGGGCCTCCGATTTGAGCCCGCTGTTTATATATATATATATATATATATATATATATATATATATATATATATATATATATAGTAGCTTTTCTGTATTCAAGCCGTACTGATCGTGCCGATGAACTCCGGGAACACATTGAGGATGGTTGCCAACGAATTCGGAACACGCCTAGCATTTTTTAACGTGCAGAGTGATTGATGAGGAGCCAGCCTTCACATGAATGTTGAGCCTGTGGAGCACTTGTGACGTCTTTATCTTCAAGTGGATATTTGCAGTTCGGGTTCTCGGAGACTCGGGTGGAAGCCATTGGTTCATTGTTCTCAACTCGTCCCTTTCGTTTGTAGCTGTAACAGACAAACACACTACTGACACCCAGATTGAGATTTATCGTGGTATCCCTAAATCGCTTAAGGCGAATCCCGTGATGGTTCCTACAAAAGGACACGACTGATTTCCTCCACTGTCCTTCGGTAATCACAACTTGAGCTCTGTCTTTCATTAAATCATCTTCAGCGGGGCGTGCAAGTTAACTCGGGCTCGTTCCCTACCTATTTTTCACGTGGCTCGTCTGCAAAGAGGGTTGGTAGCGAACAGTTGTATTTGCGCCCTACTATTGAGTCATATATTGGCTAGCTTTTGAACAGCAGTGAGACGAACTATACGCGTTCAGACTGAAACGTATTTATTCAAAGGCAACACTTTAACTTTGTGGCCATGCATTGTTTTTCTACACAAATAAATCCGATCTGTACAACTTAGAACTACTTAAAACTAACTAACCTAAGGACATCACACACATCCATGCCCGAGGCAGGATTCGAACCTGTGACCGTAGCGGTCGCGCGGTTCCAGACTGTAGCACCTAGAACCGCTCAGCCACCATGGCCGGCGCAGCTCTCTGTCAATGCCAAAATTCTGCCCTCATCGCCAGTGGTTCATGTGAACAAAGGTGAAAATCGCAAGGATCCAAGTCCGGCCTGTATGGTGGTTGGTAAAACACTTTTCATCGAAATCGCTACAGCATTGTCATGAAGATGAAAACGAATGAGAGTTAAGTTATGAGAGCTGCATGAGGTCAGGCGGAAACCCTCAGTGAATCACACTTTACGCTTGTCAAGGGACTCCATTGCCCTGGCATCATTATTTGGTCACTGTGCACCCAGCACTGGAAAGTGTGATGTGATGCAAACGACGAGTATATGGGAGACACTGTGGAACGTGTCTACCCAAAGATTCTTCTAATTTTCACTGAGATTTTATTTTCGCGACCGATCGGAGCTTTCTTTTTAAAAAAAAAAAAAAAGGAAAAGAAACTCGTAAACAGGCAACGATCGGACCATATTCCATTACGTATTGCCTTATGGTCCATTTTTCTTATTTTCCAGGGAACTGATAGCTTTTTCTTCGTGAATTCTCTTCCTTTCTTCAGTGCTTCTCGTTCCTGTTTCCTTCCCAGTTTAGTTCCCCATCTGCACTTCCCATCTGCCAGTTTTCCGCCTTTACGAGACTGTCTACACTTCCAGAATGAGATTTTCACTCTGCAGCGGAGTGTGCGCTGATATGAAACTTCCTGGCAGATTAAAACTGTGTGCCGGACCGAGACTCGAACTTGGAACCTTTTCCTTTCGCTGGCAAGTGAAGTTTGTAAAGTAGCAGACGAGGTACTGTCGGAATTAAAGCTGTGAGGACGAGGCGTGAGTCGTGCTTGGATAGCTCAGATGGTAGAGCACTTGCCCGCTAAAGGCAAAGGTCCCGAGTTGGAGTCTCGGTCCGGCACACAGTTTTAATCTGCCAGGAAGTTTCTGTCTACACTTACTGAGCAATCTATCCGCTCTGTTTGGGCTGAGAATCTTCACTCCCATTTGTAATTATAATCCAAAATGAAGCGAATAGCTGTTCACAAATGATCTCTCACGGTCTTTCTTTCTTTCTTTCTTTCCGCCTGTCTCCTTTACTCCCTACTTCGCCCCTCTTTCCCTCATCTGCAGCGCACAATTTTACGTTTTTCAGAAGGACTTTTTTAAGATATCATATAATTCAGAAATATCTGTATTAGCAGGATGCTATATCGTTGCATTCTCTTTGTCGGTAACTTAATTCCATGCAGTTTGATGATAACTAGTCACCAGCCAATAAGAAATCGTGACAAGAAAATGTATATTGTCCCTGTAACGCCAATACCGTTGACGTAATGCTGAGGAAAGTGAAAAGGACAACAGATACCCGAAGAAAAACGTATATCATTTCGTTTAAACAAACCGAGAATGTTGCATTATAAAGTTATCATGTAAGATCTCGTAACTGATCATAAACCGAGCACGGAGGAACAATTTAGCGCTCAGCAGATTTCAGAGATTCGCTCATTTCCGACGCTTTTTTTTACATTCCGTTCCCAGCTGGAACATGAACAATGAAAAGAATCCTCTGCCGTGCACCTGACAGTGATGCCCCGGACAAACGCATGGGACTCGTCTCCCGAAATGGCCACGACTGGAAAATGACAGAAATTACGCTCATACAGAGGTTTATCGAAAAAGGTTCTTCCCACTTGCCGTTCGTGAGTGGAACAGGGGTGGGGGAGAATGGTATTTGTACCATCTACCAAATACCGTTAAGTGTTTTGTGGAATACAGATGCTGATGTGGGTACAACACGTCAGTCCGCGGGAACTCGCTCATACGGGCAGCGCCTACCACCAGGGCGGTAGGCAACACGGCACGACAAGGCGGTGTCTGCTTTCTCAACGCGGGGTATTTGTGTTCTGACACTACAGTCTCAATAGGCAAGCAGCGATCAGCCGTAAGATTAGTTCGAGCACCGCTGCACACTGTTGTTGTTGGGGGCAGTATAAACCCAGGCGGAACTCATTTGTGTTGCTTACGCCATTGGCTTCTTACCTTACATGAGATTTGTATGCTTTTTCAGAATGGTCAGCTCCCTATGTAGCATCTTAATTATTGTACATGTGCATTATCTGTCGTATTATGTTTTGATTGAAATCTCTTTGGAAGCAGTTCTGCCATAATGAGGCTCACTTCATACTTTTCTTCTCCTGACACCTTGTGTCATTTGAAAAGACTCAAAACCACGAGTCATAGGACGACACTAAATGCCTCCTATCAGCTATTCTGCAGTTTATGCAAAGTTTAGTCCACTTTATGTGCTATAGTGAACAACAGTCTTTCACTTGGTAGTCGACTTGTAACCCACTCCTCCATTACTAATTGGTTAATGCGATAATATGATGATGGTCGCATATGCCTAATGAATTTCATTCTGGACAAGGTTATCGCCTCCGAAGAAATTCTGATCGGTCGGTGAGAGAAGTGCATAAATAATTGTTATAATGGGCAACCTGTTCTTCTCCTGCACTTTCTGCGTATTTGGATTTGTTTTAATACCCAAACTGGTGCCATCACTCACATAAAATCCGAAACGAAAAGGGGTACAACATCGATCAAAGAATCCCTAACAAATCGAATTAAAATAACGCAGAAATTAATTAATACGGTCGCCAGCCCAATTGGGCACACTCGGTCCAATATCTGATCAATAACGGGGACAGGAATGACTACACAATCATTTTATCGTTCGTGCGGCAACAGAAGGTAGACACGTTTCTGACAATAAAAAACGTTACGCAATAATAATGAATGAAGAAAGCAATTTCCTTATGTCGTTAACACTCAGACATGTTAATTTGGGAAAAAAGTATTGAAATTCGTTATTAAAAAGCAAATCACTGACTTTTTACAACAATAATTTATGTGACCTCACACTAACATTTACTTACGTGGACTATGTTTTTGGACATGGCAAGCTACGTACTTCGGGTTGATCGTGATTACTATTAAAATATACTGGATCAGCTGTTGACTTTCTATAGACCGACAACGCCGAAATACGGTTGGTTGTTTCGGGGAAGGAGACCAGACAGCGAGGTCATCGGTCTCATCGGATTAGGGAAGGACGGGGAAGGAAGTCGGCCGTGCCCTTTGAAAGGAACCATCCCGGCATTTGCCTGGAGCGATTTAGGGAAATCACGGAAAACCTAAATCAGGATGGCCGGACGCGGGATTGAACCGTCGTCCTTCCGAATGCGAGTCCAGTGTCTAACCACTGCGCCACCTCGCTCGGTGCCGAAATACGAATCAAGCCAGTACACAATAGCATGATTAAAATACACACAAATATGTGTGCTTAATTTCTTCTTTTCTTTGAACTGAAATTCCCAGAATTGCCTACTTTAATTTACAGTTACCTTATTTTACTTCGTCTTCAGTCAAGAGTTAAATTACCTCTCTGTATTATTGAACAGCATTGTTAATTTATTGAGGCTTCATTATTAATTGCTTTCAGTTATCTTCTTAGACATCAAACAAGACTGGCAACTACAGCTTTTTCTTACGTTTCTTTTAACTACTTAAATAAGAGTCGGGTATTCAATAACTGGAAAGTTATGGGGCCCTAAGCAGGTGACAATGACTGAGGATACTGGCAAGATCTGGAACCTACAGTTTCTACGTACGACACTAACTTTACAGTTCGCACAACAGAGAAAATATCAGTGGTATGTGCTGTGTGTGTTATTCAGAAATGTAGTTGTTCCTGTCACTCAGGGTGTGTATAATTCACAGTTTTAGAATTATATTAATACAGTCAGCTGCTCACGGGCGTTGATATATGTCAACGGGGACAGGTGAAAATGTGTGCCCCTACCGGGACTCGAACCCGGGATCTCCTGCTTACATGGCAGAGGCTCTATCCATCCGAGCCACCGAGGACACAGAGGATAGTGCGACTGCAGGGACTATCTCGCGTACGCCTCCCGCGAGACTCACATTCTCAACTTCTATGTCCACACACTACATTCGTAGTGTCCCACCCCAACACACTCATTGCTCGTGGAAGACAATCTCACCAAGTCCCGTAAGAGTTCGGGTAATATGTGTGCATCCGCACAGAAGAAGAAGGTCATGGCCGGTATTGCCAGAACTATACTCTTATATGGATATCGTGTCTGTTCTTTCGGACACGGCTGCAGATCATCCACGGTGTGTGTTCTTTCGTACATGTCCGAAAGAACAGACACCATATCCATATAAGTATACAATTGACAGTTGTCTTAATTCACAGTGCCTGCTGGAGCCAAATTGTGACTGTTCTTTCGGACATACACATACAAAGATTACAGGGGCTAAGAAATCAATCGAAATAGCATCACTTCGTAACAAGCCACCTCCGACTACAGGTCATCTACAGCAAAACGCACGGAAAATGTCCGTGAAGAACCTCCGAAATTGTATCGCTGGAGTTGGGCTTCGTCCTGTGTCTAATAGATGATCCTGTCATAGTTCACAATGTGAGAAGATGACTCCCATGCACACACTATACACTGTGTTAAAAAAGGTACTGCATGCTCTGAGAGGCGGTAGTATGGACCAAAACAATAAAAAAAGTCTCGTAAACATGGGCTCTAAAATGCACACCGTAACCCTCGCAATATCAGTTGGGGAGAGGAGCAGGTGGTGTTCTTTGCACCCATATTTTAAAAAAATTGTAAATTACTATATATTTTGAAATTTTCAAAAATATGTTTACTGTTTTTAATGAACTATTTTACCAGGATCCATATGTGTTTTAAATTTTTCGGTTTAATTTCATCCAAAAATTTAAGTCCCCGTAGCAGATGTCACTTTCCCCAACGAAGGTCGTATTCAGTATATACGGTTTAGGGCCTCACTTACGCAACAATGACTCCTTGAAAAGTACGTTGGGACTAAAAGTCAGTAACAATGAACGAAATTTACGTTTTTAAATTTTTTTGTGGCTTTCATGAAGTCGGCAAAACATCCTGTTGAAATTGCTTTGGTATTGCTAATAGTATCGTAAAAAGTGTTTTCGGGTTCTAGACTCTACTCACATATCAGCTCCTCTTAAAAGAAGTGTGCCGTCAGTATAATTCGAGAATTATTAACGAACTTTGTATCTTTTTAATTTTTCTGGTGGGCATAAAGCAAACCCCCCGCCCCCTTTCCCTGGTAACAGGCGTTATAGGAAATGCCTTGGTACTTTTAAGTTTAAGAGCCGTGAGACATTGTTTGTTTTCCTACTGTGCAACACCTCTCTCCTACTGCAAGCTCTTTGCGTTTACTAACGGCCTACCAACGACATTAAACAAGCAAGGACACGTTTCTACGTTTTGTCCATGGACACAGCACGCGGCAAACATCTGCTAGTACCATTACCGTAAATTGAATTCACAGTTCTGGGTAAGGGCAGCGCCTACATTAGTTCTAATGGAACCAATTTCTATTGTCATAGATTTCTGAAATGCATTTACATTCTACTTTTATTTTTGCACTTACCAGCGTAGTGGAGGACTACTATTGCACAGCGGAAATGGCAAATGCAAGCAAGTGAAAAATATCCAAAACGCATGGTACCACCTGCAAAATTACCCTATAAAAGCATTCACTGACAGGAGCAATTCGTGTCGGGAATGAAACCGACTGCCAGTGACTAGACGTGACCCCTGCCTGCGGTCCGTCTCTGTCAGTGTCTTTTAATGACCACTGTTCTTATGTCGTGTTATGCGGCTGCCAGCGGTACAGCATTCCTTGTAGACGCGTTGACAGTCCATGTTGGTATACCAACAAATTGGGCACTTTTATTCGCGGTGTGCTCGTGGGCATGTCAGCTCCTTTCTGCCATTCTGTGACGTCTCTGCGTGAGCCCATCTTATTACCCTTACACTGAGGTGACGAAATTCACGCGATATCTCGGACCTCCTTTTTCCCGGTTTAGTGCAGCAATCCGACGTGCTGCGCTCCAGAAATACAGGGTGATTCAAAAAGAATACCACAACTTTAGGAATTTAAAACTCTGCAACGACAAAAGGCAGAGCTAAGCACTATCTGTCGGCGAATTAAGGGAGCTATAAAGTTTCATTTAGTTGTACATTTGTTCGCTTCAGGCGCTGTTGACTAGGCGTCAGCGTCAGTTGATGCTAAGATGGCGACCGCTCAACAGAAAGCTATTTGTGTTATTGAGTACGGCAGAAGTGAATCGACGACAGTTGTTCAGCGTGATGGGGCACTGAGAATCCGCGGGAAACAACTCAGTATGAACGTGACTCGCCTAAGGTGAACGTTTTCTGTGCCATTTCAGCCAATAAAGTTTTTGGTTCCTACAGTATCTGGAGATGTTAGAGAATTGGCTGTTCCCTCAGCTCGAACAAGAAGCACAACAATTCATATTTCAGCAGGATGGAGCGCCACCACATTGGCACTTATCTGTCCGTAACTACCTGAACGTCAACTACCCGAGGCGATGGATCGGCCGCCAGGCAGCCCGTGACAGAGCACTTCATCACTGGCCTCCAAGAAGCCCTGATCTTACCCCCTGTAATTTTTTCTTATGGGGGTATGTTAAGGATATGGTGTTTCGGCCACCTCTCCCAGCCACCATTGATGATTTGAAACGAGAAATAACAGCAGCTATCCAAACACGCCTGATATGCTACAGAGAGTGTGGAACGAGTTGGAGTATCGGGTTGATATTGCTTGAGTGTCTGGAGGGGGCCATATTGAACATCTCTGAACTTGTTTTTGAGTGAAAAAAAACCTTTTTAAATACTCTTTGTAATGATGTATAACAGAAGGTTATATTATGTTTCTTTCATTAAATACACATTTTTAAAGTTGTGGTATTCTTTTCGAATCACCCTGCATTGAGCCATGCTGCCTCTGTCACCGCCCATAATTGTGAAACTGTTACCGGTGCAGGTTTCTGTGCACGAACTGACCTGTCGATTATGTCCCATAAATGTCCGATGGGATTCACGTGGAGCGATTTGGGGGGGGGGGGGGGGGCATATAAAAAAAAATGGTTCAAATGGCTCTGAGCACTATGGGACTTAACTTCTAAGGTCATCAGTCCCCTAGAACTTAGAACGACTTAAACGTAACTAACCTAAGGACATCACACACATCCATGCCCGAGGCAGGATTCGAACCTGCGACCGTAGCGGTCGCGCGGTTCCAGACTGTAGCGCCTTTAACCGCTTGGCCACCGGGGGGCATATCATTCCCTTCTATTGTCTAGAACGTTCTTCAAACCCATCGCGAACAATAGTGGCATAGCGACACGACACATTGTCATCCACAAAAATTCCATCATTGTTTGGGAACACGAAGTCCGTGAATGGCTGCAAATGGTCTCCACGTAGCCGAACGTAACCATTTCCAGCCAATGATCGGGTCAGGTGGACCGGAGGGTCCAGCCCATTCCCTGTAAAAGCAGCCCACACCACTACGCAGTCACCACCAGCTTCCTCAGTGCCTTGTTGACAACTTGGTCCCATGGGATCGTGGGGTCCGTGCAACACTCGAACGATACCATCCGCTCATACCAGCTGAAATCGGAACTCATCTGATCAGGCCACCATTTTCCAGTTATCTAAGGTCCAACCGATATGGATACCAGCTGTCAGCAATCTCGTCGGTCGTCTGATGCTACAGCGAATGAACGCCCAATTTTGCCGCAATGTCCTAATGGGTACGTTCGTCGTGCGACCCACATTTATTTCTGCAGTTATTTTGCTTAGAGTTGCTTGTCTGTTAGCACTGACAACTGCACGCAAGCGCCACTGCTCTCGGTCGTTAAGTGAAGGCCGTCGGCCATTTAGTTGTCTGTGGTAGTAGATAATGCCTGAAATGTGGTGTTCTCCGCACAGTCTTCAAACTGTGGATGCCGGAATATTGTATTCCCTAACGATTTCCGAAAAGAAATGTCCATGCATTCAAAGTCTGTTAATTCCTAGCAAGCGTGTGCATACAGCTGTCCCATGACTTTTGTCCCCTCAGTGTATTCTGTACGACTGGTTGGCACATGCCGTGTCCACTCAGCGGTGGAGGATCACATGAGCGTCTTGTACTACTGCTGCATCTTCTACGTTCCAGAATTCGAAACCAGAACAGCTGTTTGCGTGAGTGACATAAAAGTAGATATCTTAGGTGTTGCGAAATAGCTCAAATCACTTGAGAAAGGCAAGTATTCCGGTCCAGATCGTACACCAATCAGGTTCCTTTCAGAGTATGCAGACACAGTACCGCCTTTCTTAGCCATCATACACAACCGCTCATTTGACGAAAGGTCTGTTCCTAAAGACTGGAAAGTAGCACAGGCCACACAAATATTCAAGAAAGGAAATAGGAGTGTTGTTGTTGTTGTGGTCTTCAGTCCTGAGACTGGTTTGATGCAGCTCTCCATGCTACTCTATCCTGTGCAAGCTTTTTCATCTCCCAGTACCTGCTGCAACCTACATCCTTCTGAATCTGCTTAGTGTATTCATCTCTTGGTCTCCCTCTACGATTTTTACCCTCCACGCTGCCCTCCAATACTAAATTGGTGATCCCTTGATGCCTCAGAACATGTCCTACCAACCGATCCCTTCTTCTGGTCAAGTTGTGCCACAAACTCCTCCTCTCCCCAATCCTATTCAATACTTCCTCATTAGTTATGTGATCTACCCATCTAATCTTCAGCATTCTTCTGTAGCACCACATTTCGAAAGCTTCTATTCTCTTCTTCTCCAAACTATTTATCGTCCATGTTTCACTTCCATACATGGCTACACTCCATACGAATACTTTCAGAAATGACTTCCTGACACTTAAATCAATACTGGATGTTAACAAATTACTCTTCTTCAGAAACGCTTTCCTTGCCATTGCCAGCCTACATTTTATATCCTCTCTACTTCGACCATCATCAGTTATTTTGCTCCCCAAATAGCAAAACTCCTTTACTACTTTAAGTGCCTCATTTCCTAATCTAGTTCCCTCAGCATCACCCGACTTAATTAGACTACATTCCATTATCCTTGTTTTGCTTTTGTTGATGTTCATCTTATATCCTCCTTTCAAGACACTGTCCATTCCATTCAACTGCTCTTCCAAGTCCTTTGCTGTCTCTGACAGAATTACAATGTCATCGGCGAACCTCAAAGTTTTTATTTCTTCTCCATGAATTTTAATACCTACTCCGAATTTTTCTTTTGTTTCCTTTACTGCTTGCTCAATATACAGATTGACCAACATCGGGGAGAGGCTACAACCCTGTCTTACTCCCTTCCCAACCACTGCTTCCCTTTCATGTCCCTCGACTCTTATAACTGCCATCTGGTTTCTGTACAAATTGTAAATAGCCTTTCGCTCCCTGTATTTTACCCCTGCCACCTTCAGAATTTGAAAGAGAGTATTCCAGTAAACATTGTCAAAAGCCTTCTCTAAGTCTACAAATGCTAGAAACGTAGGTTTGCCTTTCCTTAATCTTTCTTCTAAGATAAGTCGTAAGGTCAGTATTGCCTCACGTGTTCCAGTGTTTCTACGGAATCCAAACTGATCTTCCCCGAGGTTGGCTTCTACTAGTTTTTCCATTCGTCTGTAAAGAATTCGTGTTAGTATTTTGCAGCTGTGACTTATTAAGCTGATAGTTCGGTAATTTTCACATCTGTCAACACCTGCTTTCTTTGGGATTGGAATTATTATATTCTTCTTGAAGTCTGAGGGTATTTCTCCTGTTTCATACATCTTGCTCACCAGATGGTAGAGTTTTGTCAGGACTGGCTCTCCCACGGCCGTCAGTAGTTCCAATGGAATATTGTCTACTCCGGGGGCCTTGTTTCGACTCAGGTCTTTCAGTGCTCTGTCAAACTCTTCACGCAGTATCATATCTCCCATTTCATCTTCATCTACATCCTCTCCCCTTTCCATAATATTGTCCTCAAGTACATCGCCCTTGTATAGACCCTCTATATACTCCTTCCACCTTTCTGCTTTCCCTTCTTTGCTTAGAACTGGGTTTCCATCTGAGCTCTTGATATTCATACAAGTCGTTCTCTTATCTCCAAAGGTCTCTTTAATTTTCCTGTAGGCGGTATCTATCTTACCCCTAGTGAGATAGGCCTCTACATCCTTACATTTGTCCTCTAGCCATCCCTGCTTAGCCATTTTGCACTTCCTGTCGATCTCATTTTTGAGACGTTTGTATTCCTGTTTGCCTGTTTCACTTACTGCATTTTTATATTTTCTCCTTTCATCAATTAAATTCAATATTTCTTCTGTTACCCAAGGATTTCTACTAGCCCTCGTCTTTTTACCTACTTGATACTCTGCTGCCTTCACTACTTCATCCCTCAAAGCTACCCATTCTTCTTCTACTGTATTTATTTCCCCCATTCCTGTCAATTGCTCCCTTATGCTCTCCCTGAATCTCTGTACAACTTCTGGTTCTTTTAGTTTATCCAGGTCCCATCTCCTTAAATTCCCACCTTTTTGCAGTTTCTTCAGTTTTAATCTACAGGTCATAACCAATAGATTGTGGTCAGAGTCCACACCTGCCCCTGGAAATGTCTTACAATTTAAAACCTGGTTCCTAAATCTCTGTCTTACCATTATATAATCTATCTGATACCTTTTAGTATCTCCAGGGTTCTTCCATGTATACAACCTCCTTTCATGATTCTTAAACCAAGTGTTAGTTATGATTATGTTGTGCTCTGTGCAAAATTCGACCAGGCGGCTTCCTCTTTCATTTCTGTCCCCCAATCCATATTCACCTACTATGTTTCCTTCTCTCCCTTTTCCTACACTCGAATTCCAGTCACCCATGACTATTAAATTTTCGTCTCCCTTCACAATCTGAATAATTTCTTTTATTTCATCATACATTTCTTCAATTTCTTCGTCATCTGCAGAGCTAGTTGGCATATAAACTTGTACTACTGTAGTAGGTGTGGGCTTCGTATCTATCTTGGCCACAATAATGCGTTCACTATGCTGTTTGTAGTAGCTTACCCGCATTCCTATTTTCCTGTTCATTATTAAACCTACTCCTACATTACCCCTATTTGATTTTGTGTTTATAACCCTGTAGTCACCTGACCAGAAGTCTTGTTCCTCCTGCCACCGAACTTCACTAATTCCCACTATATCTAACTTCAACCTATCCATTTCCCTTTTTAAATTTTCTAACCTACCTGCCCGATTAAGGGATCTGACATTCCACGCTCCGATCCGTAGAACGCCAGTTTTCTTTCTCCTGATAACGACATCCTCTTGAGTAGTCCCCGCCCGGAGATCCGAATGGGGGACTATTTTACCTCCGGAATATTTTACCCAAGAGGACGCCATCATCATGTAATCATACAGTAAAGCTGCATGCCCTCGGGAAAAATTACGGCTGTAGTTTCCCCTTGCTTTCAGCCGTTCGCAGTACCAGCACAGCAAGGCCGTTTTGGTTATTGTTACAAGGCCAGATCAGTCAATCATCCAGACTGTTGCCCTTGCAACTACTGAAAAGGCTGCTGCCCCTCTTCAGGAACCACACGTTTGTCTGGCCCCTCAACAGATACCCCTCCGTTGTGGTTGCACCTACGGTACGGCTATCTGTATCGCTGAGGCACGCAAGCCTCCCCACCAACGGCAAGGTCCATGGTTCATGGGGGGGGGGGGGGGGGGAAATAGGAGTAACCAACTGAATTACAGACCCTTATCACTTATCTCAATTAGCAGTAGGATTTTGGAGCATATACTGTGTGGTGTCACCGCCAGACACCACACTTGCTACGTGGTAGCCTTTAAATCGGCCGCGGTCCGGTAGTATACGTCGGACCCGCGTGTCGCCACTGTCAGTGATTGCAGACCGATCGCCGCCACACGGCAGGTCTAGAGAGACGTCCAAGCACTCGCCCCAGTTGTACAGCCGACTTTGCTAGCGATGGTTCACTGACAAATTACGCTCTTATTTGCCGAGACGATAGTTAGCATAGCCTTCAGCTACGTCATTTGCTACGACCTAGCAAGGCGTCATTATCATTTGCTATTTATCTTGTGATGCATGTACCGTCAGACCGATGTTCACCAATTATGGATTAAAGTTAAGTATTCCAACAGATACGTACTATTTTTGCTAGTCTCATATCCCTGACCTGTTCCAGACCTCACGCCAGCCTGCGTGAGCTTAAACGCGTGCATTTCGGCTTCCTCTCATAGTGACTTGGCTGTCTTGCCAAGTCACAACATACTGTGCTCGAAAATTATGAATCACCTTGAAGAAAATGACTTATTGATTCATAACCAACAGGGATTCAGAAAATATCGTTCTTGTGCAACACAGCTAGCTCTTTATTCCCATGAAGTAATGAGTGCTGTCGACAAGGGATCTCAGATCGATTCCACATTCCTAGATTTCCATAAAGCTTTTAATACCGTTCCTCACAAGCGACTATTAATCAAATTGCGTGTATATGGAGTATCGTCTCAGTTGTGCGACTGGATTCGTAATTCCCTCTCAGAGAGGTCAGAGTTCGCAGTGATAGACGGTAAATCATCGAATAGAACAGAAGTGATATCCGGCGTTACGCAAGGTAGTGTCTTAGGTCCTCTGCTGTTTCTGATTTGCATAAATGATATAGGTGATAATCTGAGGAGACCCCTTGGACTGTTTGCAGATGACGCTGTAATTCACCGTCTAGTAAAATCATCAGACGATCAATTCCAATTACAAAATGATCTAGAGAGAATATCTGCATGGTGCAAAAAGTGGCAATTAGCACTAAAAAAATAAAAGTGTGAGTTCATCCACATGGGCACTAAAAGAAATCCGATAAATTTTGGGTATACGATAAATCCCATCTAAGGGCTGTCAATTCGACTAAATACCTAGGAATTACAATTATGGGCAACTTAAATTGGAAAGGCCACATAGATAATATTGTAAGGAGGGCGAAGCAAAGACTGTGCTTTGTTGGCAGAACACTTAGAAGATGCGACATACCCACTAAAGAGACAGCCTACATTACACTTGTCTGTCCTCTGGTGGAATATTGCTGCGCGGTATGGGATCGTTACCAGGTAGGACTAACGGAGGACATCGAAAAAGTGCAAAGAAGGGCTGTTCGTTTCGTGTTATCGTTCAATAGGGGTGAGAGTGTCACAAATATGATACGCGGGTTGGGGTGGCAGTCACTGAAACAAAGGCGGTTTTCTTTGCGGCGAGACCTATTTACGAAATTTCAATCACCAACTTGTAAGTAGGCTGTTTAGGTTTTCTAATTGGTAACGCCACGTAGCGCTCTGTAGGAAAAATCACTGGCTGTGCTGTGTGCAGTCTGTGGCTAGTTTGCATTGTTGTCTGCCATTGTAGTGTTGGGCAGCGGCAGCTGGATGTTAACAGCGCGTTAACAACACGTAGCATTGCGCAGTTGGAGGTGAGCCGCCAGCAGTGGTGGATGTGGGGAGAGAGATGGCGGAGTTTTGAAATTTGTAAGACTGGATGTCATGAACTGCAATATACATTATGACTATTGAGGTAAATACATTGTTTGTTCTCTATTAAAATCTTTCATTTGCGAACTATGCCTATCAGTAGTTAGTGCCTTCTGTAGTTTGAATCTTTTATTTAGCTCGCAGTAGTGGCGCTCTCTGTATTGCAGTAGTTCGAGTAACCAAGGTAAGTGATTTGTGAAAGGTATAGGTTAATGTTAGTCAGGGCCATTCTTTTGTATGGATTTTTGAAAGTCAGATTGCGTTGCGCTAAAAATATTGTGTGTCAGTTTTAAGCACAGTCTTGTATAATTTTTCTAAGGGGACGTTTCAAACTTTATCTTCCGAATGCGAAATTATTTTGTTGACACCCACCTAGATAGGGAGAAATGATCATCATAACAAAATAAGATAAATTAGAGCTCGAACGGAAAGATTTAGGAAGAGTGGAATGGTAGAGAAGTAGTAAGAAAATGATGATTCGATGAACCCTCTGCCAGGCATTTAAGTGTGGATCGCGTAAATGCACATTTCTTAAAACGACAAAAATTTAGACCGGTGAAGGTAATACTTTGCTCATATTTGCAATGTTAAATGAAAATAAACTGCAGGACAGGAAGAATCAACGACTCAGAAGTTCTCCGTGTGAAGTGGGCATCTTTCGAAGTAGTAGCCCCCTATGTCGAACGTCACTGCTAAAGCGCGTCGAAATGGAGTCTAATGGAAAGGCTCTCACCAGGCATTTAGACACATCTGTCTATTTCAAAATTCATCCTGCAAATTTTTGTGCTCGCAAAATTAGAAAAGTAGTCGGTCGATTGACCCGAAATTTTGAGGTAACGTTGCATTCGAATATGTGAGTGTTCTCGTTACGGCGTAAACTCAAGCGCCGGCACACCAGTCGGGAACGACAGAGCAGAGATGGCTGTGAAACGACGTCAGCCTATCGCACGCCTACAGACCCCTCTCCAGGACGACAACGCGCAGAGGCCCCATTTATACAGAAACTTTAAGACTAGCAACTTAGATAGAAGCGCCAACTCTAATCACTCGCTTGCACTCTCTATGTAACACGGACTTGGGAATTGTTATACTGAAGAGATTTCTTATTTTGTCTGACGGCCTTTGCTTGCGACACATCGGTGTAACACAAAGTTTAGTATTGCTTTTTTTTCATTTTATAATAAAACTCATTAATACGATTTGTTAGAATGTTGTCTAGCGATCCGAGAAAGCAGGTTTCCTAGACATCGCACATTTGACTACTAGGCAGTGCAACCCTGCGCTTGTGGGCACACGGTACTCATTAAAGCCTGTACTATGGTACGCTGACGGGCTTCACCTTATGAGAAAGGATTTTTGTATAGATATTGACCGCGTGTACCTGAATGGTGGCAAATCAGACTTACACTCTCTTTGTAATGACAATGGTACGTCAAGGAAGTCCGAAACGCAACTACACGTCAGGACGGACAAGAAACAACACAAAAGATGCTACCAATTTGTTAATAATATGGTCGCCAGCCTAATTAGGCATTAACTGAGTTTCTTCCCTGTACAAGTTGATGTACGTGCATGCAAAACAACACATAATAACACTGCATAATATGGTAAATTTTAGAACCGGAAAATCTACTGAACTGATAATTTCACTTTCTGTACTAATATGGATAAACCATAAATACATAACATTACACTACAATGTTTACCACAAAACTTCGTACTGTCTATTGATCTGATTAAAATCGGGCATAGGTTACCCTAGAAATAGCACTTTCGAAACACACACACAATGTCAATTTTGATAAAGGTAAAACACTGATAAATTTTGGTTTTTATATTGGCTTTAACTTGGTTGGTCTAATCAGTTTAGAACACTTCAGAATTCAAATGAATAAAAAAAAAGGGGGGGGGACCCTGAAACTGTTATGATCACTGTGAAAAAAAATTTAATTACTGAAATCATTGTGTGCTCAAAATTTCCACTATATGAGTTACTACTCTTTTTATCTTATTTCCTGCTCATTTAAATACCATTATATCTGTCTCGAAACAATAAAACTTCATTACTAAACCAATTTCAAAATTATCTTCCAACTTTGTCAGACCTTTGTTATTCGTCTATTAGTTCATTAACAACAAAGTTCTTTAAACATCATTCTAACATAGCTAGGTCTGCTGGTAATTATTATTAACATAATCTTTAATTCTTCATTTCGGGACACTCGGATTGCACAACATTTGGAAAGGACCCTGGCTAGGTTAGTTGTGAGGATAATTAAATGATAGGACAGTTCTGGTAAAATTTAAGTTGTTATTGAACAGTATGGAACAAAAGTAACACTGGTCCACACGAATACAGTACTAAAAGTTTCAACCTGTTCGTATCGATGCGGCGGTTGGCGGGCGGCGAGATGGCGAGGCGCAGAGCACACATACAATCACAGCAATGGCTCTTGATGTATCGGCACTTTACTTCTTCATAGCGTCGCAATACTTATCCATTTAGTGCCTATGGAATTTTGCCATGCTGTATAGGCGTCGGAACGGCATATCCGAGGCTCAATGGCACTACGTCTTCCAGGGGAGCCTCCTCGATCCAGAACGTGTTGCTCAGACCAATGCCGAACTCCGGCTACCACTGCTGAGCCCGTTATGCCGTGCAGCGCCCGCGTGCATTTTCCCGCGCTCGCCTGCCATCCACCTCTTACCGCTCCCCTACAGACAGGGTATTCACCAGAGGTTTTGCATTCTACATATCCTAATACATTGCCTACGTATGGACCAGACGCACAATTACAACTTTAACATCTTACAACAGTTTCAACATTTGTTACACTTCAATTCTATTACAATATTGCTTGAAATTTGACATAAACATTAATATTCACATTGAAAATTGTTTACAGTTTCTTTAACATAATGGCATGAAACAAAAAAGAAATGAAATCAGAACATCGATTACACTAATTTACCGAAAAATCAGAAAAAAAATTATTTATATGTACAATAGTACAACGTCGTTGTTGTTACAGCAGGATTTAATAGCTTTTATGGAATTACTGATCGCCATATGTATACACATCTATATATAATATATAAAGCAAAAATTCCGTGTTCGCTTGTCGAAAACGTTAAACCTTCGCCGACTCCTTTGAAAGTACGGAACAACGTCCTATTCGAGTACGTGCGTCTTTTAACTATTTTTAATATAGCAGGATAAGTCAATTACTATCCGCAAAGTAGTTACAAAATTTTATTGTAATCAAACAGTAAACTCACAAGAACATCAGTTTTCGACATAGTCTCATTGCGTTTCAACACACTTGGTCCATCGTTGTACAAGCTTCCTGATGCCCTCACAAAAGAAGGTTCTCGGTTGAGCTGCGAGCCAGGAATGCAGCGCTTCTTTCACTGCTTCGTCCGAGTCAAATCGACGGCCCCTTAATGCCTCGCTGAGTGCATCAAACAAGTGATAGTCAGAAGGGGCAAGATCGGGACCACATGAAGGACGATCCAGTACTTCAAGTTTGAGTTTCTGGAGCGTTTCAGCAGTGTGGGCAGCAGTATGCGGACGGACATTGTCGTGCAACAACACAACACCTTTTGACAGCAATCCTCGTCGCTTGCTTCGAATTGCAGACTGTAGCCTGGCAGTAAGCATCTCACTGCACCGTACACTGTTTATTGTTGTGCCCCTTTTCCCATAATGTTCCATATATTGTGCGTCCCAAAAAACCGTAAGCATCAGTTTTCCTGCGGACTGTTGGGTCTTCAACTTTTTCTTGCACTGCGAATCTGGATGTTTCCATTCCACACTCTGCCTCGTGATGACTGGGTGTTGTGTGCTGTCCTTAGGTTAGTTAGGTTTAAGTAGTTCTAAGTTCTAGGGGACTGATGACCATAGCTGTTAAGTCCCATAGTGCTCAGAGCCATTTGAACCATTTCACACTGCCGTTTACTCCCCGGCCCCTAATGATGGATCCGTGTATCGTCACAAGTAATGATTCTGTCTTAGAAGTTTTCCCCTTCGTTACCATAGCGATCCAAATGTTTTTTACAGTTTTCCAAGCGCGTTTGTTTATGCAACTGTGTGAATTGTTTTGGGACCCACCTTGCACAGACTTTGTGAAGCTCAAGTCTGTTGTGGATGATTTCGTAAGCAGAACCGTGACTAATTTGCAGACGACGTGCCACTTCGTCAATAGTTAATCGTCTAAGAGAATCATTTCACGTGAACGCTCAATGGTGTCATCGTTCGTGGCAGTAAAAGGCCGTCCGGCTCCTTCATCGTGCTTAACACTTGTGCGATCATTTC
Source organism: Schistocerca americana (assembly GCF_021461395.2). Taxonomy (NCBI): domain Eukaryota; kingdom Metazoa; phylum Arthropoda; class Insecta; order Orthoptera; family Acrididae; genus Schistocerca; species Schistocerca americana. Next base: position 85,329,905 of record NC_060128.1, on the reverse strand, counting down.
GGAATTTTTCAATCCATTCGTAGACACTCGGATGTGGCAAAACAACTGTTCCCGCACTCTACCGAAAGTCTTCGATGAATTTTGGCCCCTGCAAATAGACAGCAGAGCAGCCATGTCAACAGCACGGCAGCGAAGGCGAAACTGGCCTAGCAGCTTGAAAACTGCTAAGACGTAACAACGAATAAACAAAGCTTGCGTCAAAATGACAGTACTACCAAAGCAAACAAAAATAGAACCAAATTGCGGATTATAATTGACTTACCCTAGTATATAAATAAATATGTAATATGCAAGTAGAAAATGTCCGCAGCTCGTGGTCGTGCGGTAGCGTCCTCGCTTCCCACGCCCGGGTTCCCGGGTTCGATTCCCGGCGGGGTCAGGGATTTTCTCTGCCTCGTGATGACTAGGTGTTGTGTGATGTCCTTAGGTTAGTTAGGTTTAAGTAGTTCTAAGTTCTAGGGGACTGATGACCATAGATGTTAAGTCCCATAGTGCTCAGAGCCATTTGAACCAAGTTGAAAATGATATTACGAAATATCCCGAGAAGATCTTAATCTATTAAATCCCGATTTTTACTAGATATTCTAAAGAATATCCGCACGGACATAAGCGGTATATTTTTAAGATACATAATATATAACTGCAATATATGAAGATAGATTTACTTAAAATTTACTTAATTTACTTAAAATTTACTTAAAATTTTACAGTAACATTCAGGTAAACAATAGGCTATATATTTATAATATACAGATATAGTACATAAATATATATCCATATAAAACATAAAGGGGATATTATTTTTACCAAAAATGTGAAAATTGTTTGACAGATTTACTTCAAAGTTTCTCTAACAAACGTTTGGACAGATACAGGCCATATATATATATATATATATATATATATATATATATATATATATATATATATATATATGTTGCCTATATACAGTATGTAATGATATAACATTGCTGACAAAGATGTCCACTGTTAAACATTCAGAACACAGAATCTGAATTCGCAATAACAGTAATCCAGTAATCAAGTTTCAAGGTAAGAGCGACGGGGGGTGGGGGGGGTGATGGGTAGATGACGTTGACAGAAGAGCGGGAGAAGGGAGAGTGTAGACACAGAGAGCGGAACGGAGGAGATGGACAGTGAGATGGGGGCACGAGGAAATGGAGAGATAGGGAGGAGAACGAGATCAGCAAGGAGGGGGGGGGGGGGCAGCAGGTGATGGACGGAGAGAAGGAACGGGGGGGGGGGGGAGAGGAGGCGATGGACAAAGAGATGAGGATGAGGAGGAGGAGGAGGAGGAGGAGGAGTTGGACAGAGAGAGAAAGAGAAGGAGATTATGACGTATACCAGCTTCTACACATACTAGTTATGTACTAGAGACGTGTGCTGTATCTTTTCTTTCTTTGCTATGTAATCAGACTTAGCCACAGCAAAGCGTGGGCGCGTGCTGCTAGTTAGGAATACACCGTTCTGAATCTGGCTTCCAGTATGAGAGAAAGCAGAGGAAAGGAGTAAGAGTCAGACACTTTGCGACTTCCTTTGATGCTGTTACCTCGAGAATACATCCCCGCCGTGCCCTACTTCCCCTTGCCGGACATATGGAGCGAAATATTTCTGTCCGCGGCGACGGCGGCTGTTTTGGCAGGGCGTAATGAGGTGTGGCGGCGCGGCCGGCGCGACACGCGGGACAGCGGTTTGCTTTCCGGCCCGTGCCCCCGCGTAAACACACAGTGGCACAGTGGTGCCAACTGTACGGCACGTCGCGCGCGAGTTACGGCCCGGCTGACGACGTATAAACACGCGCCGACTTGCGAAAAATTATTCTGAGCCGCAGCGGGCGTGCGAGTTGTGGGCGTGTTGTGACCGCGGCAAGTCCCCACAAGCTGCGAGCGTAATCCCGCCCGTCTGGGGCCTTAAAATGTGTGTGCGTGACGCCGAAACGGTAGGAACAGTGGCAAGAATAATGGCACAAGCCGTGCCTGGCGACCTGTCTCAGTTTCGGCTCTATGCACAACTAGCGCCGCCAGTAGTAACTATTTTAGATCACCTTCACTTTCTAGAATATACAGCAGATAGGAGAGGTCGCACTAGAAGGAAGCACAAACAAATGCGTAACATTTGCTAATATTACGAGATTAATAAGTGAAACTGAAAGGCAACCGAGCATAAGCATATTGTGAGCTTGCAGTTGTTCTAATTTCCATGCTTGCTGCCGGCGGTTGTGGCCGAGCGGTTCTAAGCGCTTCAGTCCGGAGCTGCGCTGCTGCAGGTTCGAGTCCTGCCTCGGGCATGGATGCGTGTGACGTCTTTAGGATGGTTAGGTTGAAGCAGTTGTAAGTTCTAGGGGACTGACGACCTCGGATGTTAAGTCCCATACTGGTTAGAGGCATTTTTTTGAACCATGATTGCTGAGAAAATTGGACGACGAATTCCGTCTTATGCAAGACACCTTTGGAGTTTTGTCTTACCCAGACATGTTTCAGCAATATTTGCGCTGTCTTCAGTGGATTACTATATTTCCTTTCTGTAAAACTGTTATTACATATGAACATTTAGAGAAATTGTACAGGAGAATGGATATGGTACAAAGACAGAAGATAAAATAAACCACAAAATACGAAAACAGGGAACACATAATCATGAAACATACACACAAACAACCACAACAAACATACAACAAATCAGAAGCCAATCAGCAGCAAATGGCACATAATGACTTACAACGAAAATGTCACACACAGGCTGAACAATAGACTAAAGAAACAGGGACTCGACTTAACATACGGAACCGACAACACAATACAGACTCGGAAGAAATACCACGAACACTGACAAATACAGCCAGTCTGGTATCTACCAACTTGCTAGCAACTGCTATCTACCTGTATATGTGGGTCAAACATGAGGAATTTCAGAACCAGGTACACAGAACATCTCACAGCACTGCAAAGCAATAGCTCACACTGAACATTCGCGCATCACCTCATAGCAGAAATCACCACCCAAAAAACATTGAAACTGACTTAAAGGTTCTTAAAACCAGTAGGAGCCTACACCGAAAATTAACAATAGAAGAAAACTATCTCACCCAAAAATCAATAGCCCAAAGAAAGAAAATACGAATTGAATACACATCATTGCTCAATAAAACCCTAAAACCCTATTGATCAGACCACAGAACTAAATTTGCCATACACACACACACACACACACACACACACACACACACACACACAAGAACCATAAACGCCAACACCATTTCATATCTGCGCGCCTCACCCAGTCAAAAATGCCACGTTACGAATGAATACTACACAGCCACAACAAGACGTAATGTCGGCGAAAACACTGTGTAAGTTCGAAAAATCGTAGGAAACGCCTGTGAAACGACTAAAGTGGCAGAAATCAAAGTGTCATCACACCATAAACAAAGCAGACCAACATTACAACATGAAAGCCGTAAGTAACACGCAAAATAAGGCGATACGTAGTCATTTTCGTTCGGCAGTGCACGGCAGTCGGGAACGATAGAGCAGAGAAGTAGTCAGCAACTCGCACGCTGACCGACCTCCCTCCAGGACGACAACGCGACAGCCGCGGCCCCTGTGTGAAGACATATAAGCGCCGCGACCGACTGGTGGTGGCCCAATTCCGTAGCAGCTTCACGATTAGCGACTTCGATTGCAGCGTCGACTCTAAATCACTTCGCTTGTACTCTCTATTTGGCAGGGACTTTGGATTGTTTATTCTGAAGAAGAATGATTATTTTTATATCGCCTTTTCCTGGCGAGACATCAGTGTGCATGTCAAAATTATGTTCAAAATTGTTCAAATGGCTCTGAGCACTATGGGACTTAACTTCTTATGGTGTCACCGCCAGACACCACACTTGCTAGGTGGTAGCCTTTAAATCGGCCGCGGTCCGTTAGTATACGTCGGACCCGCGTGTCGCCACTATCAGTGATTGCAGACCGAGCGCCGCCACACGGCAGGTCTAGTCTAGAGACTCCCTAGCACTCGCCCCAGTTGTACAGCCGACTTTGCTAGCGATGGTTCACTGTCTACATACGCTCTCATTTGCAGAGGCGACAGTTTAGCATAGCCTTCAGCTACGTCATTTGCTACGACCTAGCAAGGCGCCATATTCAGTTACCATTGATATTGATATTGTGAATCATGTACCGTCAAGAGTGACGTTCATCATTAATGGATTAAAGTTAAGTGTCAAAGTAATTACGTCCGCTTTCTGAATTCTAATTCCAGACCTCACGTCAGTAGAGTCCTTCCCTCCTCACACCAGCCTGCGTGAGCCAAAACGCGTGCATTTCGGCCCCCACTAGTAACACGGTGTTGGCTCTTCTGCCAACACAACACTTCTGAGGTCATCAGTCCCCTAGAACTACTTAAACCTAACTACCCTAAGGACATTGCACACATCCATGCCCGCGGCAATATTCGAACCTGTGACCGTAGCAGCAGCGCGGTTCCGGACTCAAGCGCCTAGAACCGCTCGGCCACAGCGGCCGGCATGACCACACTCACGGGAGAAAGTAACAGTAATGCATACATGGCCTGGACCTAGCGACTTTCTTGCTTCAGATATGTCAATAGTGTCAGCGTATCTGCACTGAACAAACGTTCTGAAGTATTAAGAGGAGAGTGACGAAAGTTCATTCCGCCATTTTCAAAGTTAAGTATGTAATTTTTCTTTTTGTAATAAAACTCTTTAATACGATTTGTCTGAATGTTTGCCTAGCGAACCGAGGAGGCACGCTTCCTAGACACCACACGTGGCATACTTCTGCGAGCACGTCTGAAGTTAGTGCGTTTCTTGCTTTGCTATTTGCATCTGCATGTACATGGATACTTTGCAAATCACACATAAGTACCTGGCAGAGGCTTCATCGAACCACCTTCACAATAATTCTCTATTATTGGTATACGGAACAGCACACGGAAAAAGCGAACACCTATGTTGTAAGTAGGCTGTTTAGGTTTTTTTATTGGTAACGCCACCTCTGTATGAAAATCACTGGCTGTGCTGTGTGCAGTCTGTGGCTGTTCCGTATTTATATGTCCCTCTTCCCGTATTGGGGCGCGAGTGTCCTCTGAAATACGTAATTCTTGTATTACCTGTGTCAGCTGATCTTGTACTTCCCGGATTTCTCTTTTGTACTGTGTATTGATTTGATTTTGATTCTGTTTGAATTTTCTAATTTGTTCATACTCTTCTGTGTTAGTGAAGGCTACAGGTCTTGTGTCATTCAGATCATCATCTACCTTTGCAGATAAGTTAGTGATCTGATCCGAAAGTTCGGCTACTTTCTCCGATAGTTTACACATTTCCTCAGTGTGTTTTTCTGAACCAAGTTTCAGAGTGTCCATTTGTGTTGAAATCGAATCTACTGTGTCCTTTAAGTTTTCGTGAGTTTTTGCAAGTTGCATAACCGAATCGGTAGATGCAACTGAGTCAATTTTAGCTTGCAAGGTGTTGTGATTTTCATGAACAATAGTTTGCAGTTATTTTATGGCTGCTTCGTGATTCTGTAATGCATTTTCATGACGCGAAAAAATAGGTTGAAAATGCTCACAAATTTGTGTTTTTACGTCATTACAGACTTTTTGACATTTCGATTCGATGTTATGTAACTCAGTAGTTAAATCTTCACGTGTTTGTTCAAGTGTGGTGTCTAACTTTTGAAGATTTTGTTCCATTGTGTCTAACTGTTGGTGTGTTTGGCTCTGGTGTTGTTCCACTGTGTCTAACTTTTTAAGATTTTGTCCCATTTGTCTCTGATTTTGTTCCATTTGTTGCATTAATTGCAATAATAATGTATTAGTGTCTGGAATCTGTTTCTCTACGCTTTTCGGCAGTGCATTCGCACCGGCAACATTCACATTTTGACAAGCAGAAAATGTGTCTTGACTTATCTGAGAAAACGTTGATGACCCAAAACCTGAATCTACAGTATTTGCGAAATTGTGTCCTGTCATTTCGGATTCCTGAGGCGAGCTGTTGCCGACCGATCGATCGATAATGCTTCCCTGTTCACTACCCGTTTCACTGTCTACACCATTGTTTGCAGCCCGCTCCATTTCCCTATGCACAGTTACCAAATTGCTACTTTGAACATCAGTTAATTCATTACTCGGTGGCGCTAACACACTGCTTTCGTCTTCACTGTCATTTCTCAGTTTACTTTGGAGCCTAGTATTACGTTTTTCACACGCCATAATTGTCACAATATTTCACACAATAACACAGAAAAGCACAATTTGAAGAGCAAAATAAAATAACATAGCAATGGATATAATGTCTACTTAATTGCAAGCGCAGCTGCGAAATACTTTGTGCAAATCTACATGTATGCCACACCTGTTTTACTGTACAACAATGAAAGACTGCAACTACAAAGGAGATTCTCTCTACAATTACGCGCCAGCAATAAACAAAATCTACACTAATTACACAAACTACAAGAAAAAATCAGAAGATTCCCGTGAGGTATCCTCGGCTAAGGGTCGACATATGAAACGTCCCCTTTTGACAATTTATACAAGACTGTGCTTAAACTGACACACAATATTTTGTTAGCGCAACGCAATCTGACTTTTAATAATCCCTACAAAAGAATGGCTCTGAGTAACATTAACCTGTGCGTTTCACAAATCGCTTACCTCACAAAAATCTTGGTTACTCGAACTACTGCAATACAGCGAGCGCCACTACTGCCAGCTAAATAAAAGATTCAAACTACGGAAGGCACTAACTACTGATAGGGATAGTTAGCAAATGGAAGATATTAATAGAGAACAGACAATGTATTTACCTTAATAGTCATAATATATATAGCAGTTCATGACAAATTACAAAACTCCGCCATCTCTCTCCCCACATCCACCACTGCTGGCGGCTCACCTCCAACTGCGCAACGCTACGCGCTGTTCACATCCGGCTGCCCAACACTACAATGGCGAACATTCTAACAATGCAAAGCAGCCACAGACTGCACACAGCACAGCCAGTGATTTTCATACAGAGGTGGCGTTACCAATAAAAAAACCTAAACAGCCTACTTACAATATCTTTCCGTGCGAGCTCTGATTTCCCTTATTTTATTACGATGATCGTTGTAGTTTCTAGGCATTCAGTTGCATTTGCGGCCTTTACATTTGACGGATTTATCGTGTAACCAAAATGTAAGGAGTTCCTTTTAGCTCTCATGTGTATGACCTCACACTTTTCGTTATTTAGGGTCAACTGCTACTGTTCGCACCATTCACATATTTTTTAGAAATCATCTTGCACTTTGTTTTGATCTTCCGATGACTTTATTAGTCGATAAACGACAGCGTCATCTGCAAAACAACCGAACGCGGTTGCTCAGATTGTCTCCCAAATCATTCACGAGGTGCGGCTAGAAAAAAACCGGACTGATGCTGGAAAAAACATTTATTTACAATTATTTACAATTTCATGTTATCTCCTTCAATGTACTCTCCTCCTCGGTCTCTACACCGCTCCATACGAATTTTCCACTGTTCATAGCAATGCTGCAGATCATTTTCGGTAAGTCCATACATTACTTCCGTCGCTTTTTCTTTTACTGCTTCAACAGTCTCAAATCTAGTTCCTTTCAAAGCTGACTTGACTTTAGGGAAAAGAAAAAAGTCACAGGGGGCCAAATCAGGTGAGTAGGGTGGATGATCTAAGATGGGAATGTTGTGTTTTGCCAAAAACGTCTTCACTGACAACGCACTGTGAGCTGGGGCATTGTCTTGGTGAAGGATCCATGACTTTTTTCTCCACAAATCGTTCCGTTTTCTCCGTACTCGCTCACGTAGGGTAGCCAGGACGCTAATGTAGTAATGCTGATTCACTGTTTGTCCCTCTGGTACCCAATCAATGTGCACAATCCCTTTGATGTCAAAAAAAAAAAAAAAAAAAAAAAAAAAAACAATCATCATTGCCTTGAATTTCGATTTTGACATTCATGCTTTTTTTTGTCGTGGAGAACCAGGAGTTTTCCAATGCATCGATTGGCGTTTAGTTTCGGGATCGTAAGTAAAAAACCACGATTCATCGCAAGTAATAACATTTTGTAAGAAGGTGGGATCACTTTCAATGTTTTCCAGGATGTCAGAACAAATCATTCTTCGGCGTTCCTTCTGTTCAATTGTGAGACACTTTGGAACCATTTTTGAACACACTTTGTTCATGTTGAAACTCTCATGAAGAATCTGCCTAACACTTTCCTTGTCAACTCCTGTTAACTCAGACACTGCTCTGATTGTTAAACGGCGATCTTGTCGAACAAGTTTACCGATTTTTTCAATGTTTGCATCAGTTTTTGCTGACAATGGTCTGCCAATGCGAGTGTCATCACTGGTGTCTTCGCGGCCATCTTTAAATCGTTTAAACCACTCACTTGTGTTCGCGATAAACAATCATCGCCGTACACTTGTTGTAACATTACAAACGTTTCACTTGCAGATTTTCCTAGTTTGAAACAAAATTTGATGTTAACACGCTGTTCTTTCTGTACACTCAACATTTTCCGACGCACAGACAAAACGTCAACTACTTAAAACAGACGCCACGGGCAGACTGAGTGCAGGAGGCAGATGAAACTCGAGCAGTAGGCGGAGCGAGAGTCACGTGACAGGCCACGCGACTTTCAGCCTTATTGCATTCGTTTTATTGTTTCACCAGTACTAGTCCGGTTTTTTTCTAGCCACACCTTGTATATAGATAAGAAACAGCAAAGAGCCTATAAACTACCTTGGGGAACGCCAGAAATCACTTCTGTTTTACACGATGACTTTTCGTCAGTTACTACGAACTGTGACCTCTGTGACAGCAAATCACAAATCCAGTCACATAACTGAGAAGATATTCCATAAGCACTCAATTTCAGTACAAGCTGCTCGTGAACTATGGTGTCAAAAGCCTTCTGGAAATCTAGAAACACGGAATCAATTTAAAATCTACTTGTCAATAGCTAGTTGTGTTTCACAAGAACGATGTTTTCTAAATCTGTGTTGACTGTGTGTCAATAGATCGTTGTCTTCGAGGTAATTCATAATAAATTATGTCGCAGCTCACTCAGCGTTGTTGGCTGGTCTGGTTGGAAAGGAAGGGCCATAGCAGTCTTTGGCGCGGGGAGGGGGGGGGGGGGGGAGAGAAAGAAACAAAAAAGAAGAAGAGGAAGTCTTATAGGCCTATACTGGGATTAGGCGAGCTTGCAAATGAATGATCCTATAAATGCACAAAACTCTACACGTGGTTCTCTATTATTTATTACTATCATGAAGGGTAAGGAGCAGGTGAATCCACTATTGTTTGAAACGTCGCCTCTAAACATACGTGGCAGACACGAGACTAACGACTCTAGGCGCTTCAGTCCGGAACCGCGCTGCTGCTGCGGTCGCTGGTTCGAATCCTGCCTCGTGCATGGATGTGTGTGTCGTCCTTAGGTTAGTTAGGTTTAAGTAGTTCTAAGTTCTAGGGAACTGATGACCTCAGATGTTAAGTCCCATAATGCTTAGAGCCATTTGAACTATTTTTGAACGACTGATCTGAAGAGTAAGCTTGTGTGGAACTCTACTGAACCCGCTCCACGTCTTGGTCTAGCGCAGAAGGTCGACTTGTGGATTCCCCCCTCAAATAAACAACGAGTTTGCTGAAAGTGTTTGTGCCATCGTAAGACGCTCTGAGGTGAAGGAGGTGCAGCTGTCGCACTGTGGACGGAAATCACACCGCTGAACTGTGAGTGACAAGGGGACAAAAAATGGTTCAGATGGGTCTGAGCACTATAAGACTCAACATATGTGGTCATCAGTCCCCTAGAACTTAGAACTACTTAAATCTAACTAACCTAAGGACATCACACACATCCATGCCCGAGGCAGGATTCGAACCTGTGACCGTAGCGCTCACGCGGTTCCAGACTGAAGCGTCTAGAACCGCACGGCCACACTGGCCGGCGACAAGGGGACAATTAGACCTGTTAATCACGTATGTCAATGACTCTTGGGTGTAATGTAGAGGGGACATACGCCGAGTACCTGGCTAGCTGTTTTTCATTCGACAGATCTTAGTTTGCATATATTGATGTCCGATCTAATTTCACTTTATAGTGAGTGTGCTACCATCTAGGGGAATTTACGCGGAACGAACGGGGATAAAAGTCTGCTGCAGTGTCCTACCAATTGGTGGCGTTGACGTAGTTGAGCGGTAAGGTGCTGGCTATGCACACCGTCGACCGCGCACGTTGCTTATCAAACCCGTAGGTATTTGGCCCATAACGCAATTACGTCACGCGAGTGCGCATGAGCAAAAGTTCCTTAAAAACGTGCAAAACTGAAGGTGTGCTCGCGTGACTGACTCCAAGTTTCACAGCGTCAGTAGCAATATAGCATAGTGTGGTAGATTTAGCTTAGTATATTTCAGATAACCGCATCTACATTACGTTTAACAGCATTCAAAGAAAAATAACCAGTAACTCCGAAAGGCGTCAAAAGTTAGGGTGTTAAGGTGCTCTTACACAACACTGGCTACTCCCTTACATGGAACACCTCAAGCAACAGTATCATGAAGCCATTATTTAACGCGACAAGTACCACCAACACATGGCGTGGATGTGTATCAACACTCTGTGTGGATGTTAAATCCGTCCCAGTGCCAATATCCGGGCTATCGACGACCAGCTAGCTTGCCCGATGGGAGGATAAAACGCCTTTACGACACTCTTCCGACCGAATCCCTGCACGCACCCTGGCCAGACGGGATTGGATAGGACTGGATTGTTTGGGAGAGGAGACCAGACAGCGAGGTCATCGGTCTCATCGGATTGGGGAAGGACGGGAGAGGAAGTCGGCCGCGCCCTTTCAAAGGAACCATCCCGGCATTTGCTGGGGCGATTTGGGGAAATCACGGAAAACCTGAATCTGGATGGCCGGACGCGGGATTGAACCGTCGTCCTCCCGAGGAGATCTATAGCGTTTCTCGATAGCATATTTAAATTGTCTAACTATTCACGATTGTGAGGTTGTGATTTATCGCTCGTGATATTTTGAATGTGGTGCCAGAAATCTTTGGAGGCCTCTCAACAAAATATTTACAATAAAATAATTTTCTGTATTATAGATTACTGAGGATGCCTTGTATGAGTAGGTGAACATACTTGATTAAAACCAAAGTAAACATTCCGTTGAAAAGACGAAATTTTTCTTATCCACATGACAAACGGAACTGAAGTCACAACTGAGGAACAATGGCCGCAAATACTAACATTGTTGTTGTTGTTGTTATCTTCACTCCAGAGACTAGATTGATGCAGCTCTCCATGCTACTCTATCCCGGGCAACTTCCTTCATCTCCGTGTAACTACTGCAACCTACATCCTTCTGAATTTGCTTAGTGTATTCATCTCTTCGTCTCCCTCTACGATTTTTACCCTTCACGCTGCCCTCCAATACTAAATTGGTGATCCCTTGATGCCTCAGAACATGTCCTACCAACCGATCCCTTCTTCTAGTCAAGTTGTTCCACAAACTCCTCTTCTCCCCAATCCTATTCAGTACTTCCCCATTAGTTATGTGATCTACCCATCTAATCCTCAGCATTCTTCTGTAGCACCACATTTCGAAAGCTTCTATTCTCTTCTTGTGTAAACTATTTATCGTCCATGTTTCACATCCATACATGGCTACACTCCATACAAATATTATCAGAAAAGACTTCCTGTCACTTAAATCTATACTAGATGTTAACAAATTTCTCTTCTCCAGAAACGCTTTCCTTTCCATTGCCAGTCTACATTTTATATCCTCCCTACTTCGACCATCATCAGTTGTTTTGCTCCCCAAATAGCAAAATTCCTTTACTACTTTAAGTGTCTCATTTCCTAATCTAATTCCCTTAGCATCACCTGATTTAATTAGACTACATTCCATTATCCTCGTTTTGCTTTTGTTGATGTTCATCTTATATCCGTCATTGAAGACACCGTCCATTCCGTTCAACTGCTCTTCCAGGTCCTTTGCTATCTCTGACAGAATTACAATGTCATCGGCAAACCTCGAAGTTTTTTTTTTCTCCATGGATTTTAATTCCTACTACAAATATTTCTTTTGTTACCTTTCATTCGATCCCTGCGAAACCCTACATTTCAGCAGGATAATGCACCACCGGATGTTGCAGGTCCTGTACGGACCTTTCTGCATACAGAAAATGTTCGACTGCTGCCCTGGCCAGCACATTCTCCAGATGTCTCACCAACTGAAAACGTCTGGTCAATGGTGGCCGAGCAACTGGCTCGTCACAATACGCTAGTCACTACTCTTGATGAACTGTGGTATCGTGTTGAGGCTGCATGGGCAACTGTACCTGTACACGCCATCCAAGCTCTGTTTGACTCAATGCCCAGACGTATCAACGCCGTTATCACGGCCAGAGGTGGTTGTTCTGGGTACTGATTTCTCAGGATCTATGCACCCAAATTGCGTGAAAATGTAACCACATGTCATTTCTAGTATAATATATTTGTCCAATGAATACCTGTTTATCAGGTGCATTTCTTCTTGGTGTAGCAGTTTTAATGGCCAGTAGTGTAGTAATGAGTAAACGGACGGGTAGGAATAAGCGTGGCTTCCTCGTGCGCAGGTAGCGAGTGGGCTGCGGCGGGCAGAATGTGGGGCGGCGACCGTGCCAGGAGCCGGAGAGCGGCCGGTGACGTAACGCCAGACGCCAGTAAGGTGTCCCCAACTCACGGCTGACACCTCCTGCAGGCTCCACTTGGCACCGAGGGCACGCCGTTACTCGCGCCGACCGAAAAACAGCGAAAACACGTGCGCCGAATTACGACCTTAAACTTTCGGCTGCGACACCCGCTGCGAAATAAGAACCGCACGAGGTACCCGCAACGGGGCCCCTACGTTCAGCCGGAGCATCAGCTTTATTCATAGAAGCAAACCCGGCCTGTAGCGGCCGTCCGTTTTCCTCCGAGCGGCCCGAAAGAGTCCGTGTCCAACATGCTGCTCTGCGACTCGCTGTCGCTCCTCACTGTACAGGAAATCACTGTGCGCTGTACGGTCCACCCACACAGATCCCTGTCCGAAGCCCAAATAGCAGCTCTGCTCAAACTGTATGTAAAGTAGTAAAAGACAAATTCACTTGGCACTAAAAAGCTTCTTATTTAGCTTTTCCATAAAAAAAAAAGGTTCAAATGGCTTTAAGCACTATGGGACTTAACTTCTGAGGTCATTAGTCCCCTAGAACTTGGAACTACTTAAACCTAACTAGCCTAAGGGCATCACACACAGCCATGCCCGAGGCAGGATTCGAACCTGCGACCGTAGCAGCAGCGCGGTTCTGGACTGAAGCGCCTTGAACCTATCGGCCACGTCGACCAGCCCCAGGGGTGTATCCCTTATCTGTATGATTGCATATACACCCTTGGGGTACTTTATGGATCCATACCTCAAACGGTAAAGACGGAACCCTTATAGCTTATAGGATGACTTTGTTGTCCATCTGTACGACTGTTTGTCTGTCTGCCTGACTGTTTCTGCGACTCTTCAAAACGCTCTTTCCCAGAAACTCGTAGACGCATGAAGTTGTAATTTATGTCAGATATTAACGTCTACGGCCCCTTCGTGGTGCAAGAAGTTAAAGTTTCTCAGTCAAAAAAAAATGGTTCAAATGGCTTTGAGCACTATGGGACTTAACATCTTACGTCATCAGTCCCCTAGAACTGAGAACTACTTAAACCTAACTAACCTAAGGACATCACACAACACCCAGCCATCACGAGGCAGAGAAAATCCCTGACCCCGCCGGGAATCGAACCCGGGTACCCGGGCGTGGGAAGCGAGAACGCTACCCCACGACCACGAGATGCGGGCATTCTCAGTCAATTTACTAAATAATACAGCCATTTATCTCTCATTTTTTTGGTACTCGTACACTCACTCATCAAGACCTACAGCGTACTTACCGTTGACCTAGAATCATGAAATTTGGCAAGAAGCAAGGTTTCTCACTGCAGTCAAAGAGAAAAATTCGAAATTTGTAATTAAATTCCAAGAAAATACTTTTTTTTCATTTCTTATCAAACTGTCTATCTCTCCCCACGTCTATAAAGACCCTTTGTTCTCAGGAAATTGTATACGTGCCAACTTGAAATTTCTGTCCCATATTAAGGTCTATGGACACTCAGCAATGTAAAAAAATCAAGCTTTTAAGTCAGTGCAAGCAAAAGATACGGCCATTTATGTCACGAAGTTTAATACTTGCAAACTCGTTAATTAAAAACTTATGGATAGCTCCTTTTAATGTGGAGTCATGATGGTTGTGAAGACAATAGGTTTCATGGTAAAAATAAAGGGAAAAAAATCAGAAAATTGTTAATTTGTAATTATATCACACAAATAAATATTTCGTTTGTCGTTGTTATGCGACTTCACACGTGAAATTAAAACATTCTCGAAAGTCTTGTAATCCCTGGGACCGATATCTTGCCATCGATTCCCAGGAACGCATGAGCTACCTATACACGTAGTTAAGTCTGTACAGAACCCTCAGTGCGCGACTCCTACTGACACCTGGCCAGTTTTTTAGAATAACGTTTAGATAAGATATTTCAATTTCCGTTCACAGTTGTCCATGTTACGTGCGCTGGAGGTAAAACAATTCAGGATTCGCTTAGCTCCGCCATAAAGCAGTCACAACTAGAGAGAACAGTGTTGAAAGCACGACTGGGACTTGTAAAGCATTGAGGACATTGCGAAGGTTCTGTTCGAGATCAAATACAGCAGAGTAAACTGCAGGCTTCGCTAGTATCTGCATTTAAGTTCAATCATGCTGTTTTCGTAGTGCTTCCGTACTTTTGTGCAATCCATGTATCTTCTTCAACCCGGTACTCTTTAAGCTGTTCCCACACCTCTCTAGGATGATGACAATCTGAAACTTTAACAGCTGGGTGTCTTAGAGCAAGATTTTCTGACCTACCACTGATGTTTCCACATAGCGTCCCGGTTGTACCCAATGGAGAGCGTCTGGACTCTCTTCCATACGCTGGACTCCTGGACTTTTGGTGTTTCCTAAGCAGATGCCAGACTCAGAATCACGAGAAGACGCCTTAGGAACTTTTAATTTATCCATGAAACAGGTCTCCTTCAAAACGTTTGCCGCTTCGGATTAGGGGAGGAGATAGAATTGTTCAAAGAAGAGTTGCACATATCGTCTGGGTTTGGAGTCAGCGTGAAAACAGTGGCAGACGCTGCAAAAGACTTTTCTAGTCTTTCTTACAAAATTCCGAGAGCACACGTTCCATAAACAGAAAAAAGTACTCCTTTCTCCATCGCACCTCTGTCGTAATGACCACGACCCTAAAATAAGAGAATTATGTTCCATACAGAGTACACCTTCCCACGTATCGTACGTGTACGTAATCATTACGTACTCTTCCCCACAGAGAGTACCACTCTTTCGGAGTGTATAGATTCGGCAAAAAGTCAAGAAGATGTCACAACTGTGAATAAAGATTTTATTTATTATTTTCGCCTTTCTTTTGCCTCAGATCCTAACAGAGGAAGCACGGAAGATTGGTCACGGAAGAATTATGCACCGTTTAGCGAACCAAAATTGTGGAGCCTTACTTTCAAACTCAGAGATAAATTGTTGCCGCACAACGAGCGTGTCGCCACCATTTGAAAGTTAGGGCCGGCCGGTGTGGCCGAGCGGTTCTAGGCGCTACAGTCTGGAACCGCGCGACCGCTACGGTCGCAGGTTCGAATCCTGCCTGGGGCATGGATGTGTGTGATGTCCTTAGGTTAGTTAGGTTTAAGTAGTTCTAAGTTCTAGGGGACTGATGACCACAGATGTTAACTCCCATAGTGCTCAGAGCCATTTTAACCAATTGAACCAGCCACACAGAATGATAATTTCATTTAAAAGTTGTCGATGAGTACCGAAGCGCACTTTTCACTTAAAGTTTTTGTTAAGGAACAAAATTTTAGGTTTAAAATAATGAAAAACCAGACGCTACTGCAAGCGCATACAGCATCCTGTGAATTGCGCTGTGTGGCGTGGCGTGGAATCCTTTACTAACAAGGGAACCTCCCCATCGCACCCCCCTCAGACTTAGTTATAAGTTAGCACGGTGGATAGGCCTTGATAAACTGAACACAGATCAATTGTGAAAACAGAAAGAAGTTGTGTGGAACTGTGGAAAAATAAGCAAAATATACGAACTGAGTAGTCCATGCGCAAGATAAGCAACATCATGGACAACGTGACCTTAGGACCGCCGTGGTCCCGTGGTAGCGTGAGCAGCTGTAGAAGGAGAGGTCCTTGGTTCAAGTCTTCCATCGACTGAAAATTTTACTTTCTTTATTTTTGCATAGTTATTATCTGTCCGTTCGTTCATTGATGTCTCTGTTCACTGTAATAAGTTTAGTGTGTGTGTTTTGCGACCGCACCGCAAAACCGTGCGATTAGTAGACGAAAGGACGTGCCTCTCCAATGGGAACCGAAAACGTTTGATCGCAAGGTCATAGGTCAACCGATTCCTCCACACGAAAACACATCTGATATATTCTATACGACACTGGTGACGGCATGTGTGTCACATGACAGGAATATGTTGTCGACCCACCTAACTTGTACACTTGGCGAATGGGTAAAAAGATTCTTCTACCTTGCCCCATTTAGGTTTTCTTGTGGATGCGATAATCACTCCCAAAAAAGTGATGAAAACGTAAGAGTTTGTCACATAAACTGAAAATAAAAAATTGAAGTTTTCCCTCGATGGAAGATTTGAACCAAGGACCTTTCGTTCCGCAGCTGCTCACGTTACCACGAGACCGCGGCGCTCCTGCTTTCCCAGCGTCCTTGACATTGCCTATCTTCCCGTGAACTACTTAGTTTGTATATTTTGCTTATTTTTTCACAGTTCCATACAACTTCTTCCTGTTTTCTCAATTGATCTGTGTTCAGTTTTTGAAGGCCTATCCACTGTGCCAACTTATAACTAAATCTGAGGGGGGTGCGATGGGGAGGTTCCCTTGTAAGCGCGAAAGCGTCACGCAGATATTCAGCCAACTCTACAGACAGGCGCTGCAAGAGAAGAATTCTGCATCGCGGTATGCTATACTACACTCACGCTCATAATTCCTTTGTCAAAGACATGCAGGTGTGTACGTGCACCAATCATAATCCCACCCCACACCATCAAACCACGACCTCCATACAGGTCCCTTTCAAGGGCATTAAGGGGTTGGTATCTGGCTCTTGACTCACGCCAGATGAAAACCCGGAGAGAATCACTGTTCAGACTATAGCTGGACTCGTCCGTGAACATGACCTGGGACCACCGTTCCAATGACCATGCAGTGTGTTCTTGACAACAGCTTTTATGGGCTCTCCTGTGACCAGGGGACAGTGGAATGCACCTTGCAGGTCTCCGGGGGCATAAACCGTGTCTGTTCACTTGTCTGTACACTGCGTGTCTGGAGACAACTGTTCCAGTGGCTGCGGTAAGGTCCAGAGCGTGGCTACCTGCAGTACTCCGTGGCCGTCTGCGGACACTGATGGGGAGATATCGGTCTTCTTGTGGTGTTGTACACTGTGCACGTCCCGTACTGTCGCGCCTGGACACGTTTCCTGTCTGCTGGAATCGTTGCCATAATCTTGAGATCACAGTCTACGACCTGCAGTGTTTGACCAGCCTCCAGTCGCCCTACTGTTTTACCCCTGATAACGTCATCAATGTGCGTTCTCTGAGCCATTTTCAACACACAGTCACGTCTGAAAACGTCCGCACACGTACTCGCTGCACCGTACTCTGACATGCACCAACACACCTCTGCGTATGTGGACTGCTGCCAGCGCCACCGTGCGACGACCGCAGGTCAAATGCACCGCATGGTCACACCAAATGGTTCAAATGGCTCTGAGCACTATGGGACTCAACTGCTGTGGTCATAAGTCCCCTAGAACTTAGAACTACTTAAACCTAACTAACCTAAGGACAGCACACAACACCCAGCCATCACGAGGCAGAGAAAATCCCTGACCCCGCCGGGAATCGAACCCGGGAACCCGGGCGTGGGAAGCGAGAACGCTACCACACGACCACGAGATGCGGGCCGCATGGTCATACCCCGAGGTGATTTAAACCCGCGAACCGCCCACCAGAGCGTTGTTTCACCGTGTATCAGCATTATCCCTAATTTATGAGCATGAATGAACATTACAGTTGATTAAAATCAGCACAATGATATCATCAGAAATCTAAGTCCTGACCTCTGAATTAACTTGAAAAATTGTGACAAAAGGTTGTCCCAACATAATTATAACTGTGACAGCCCTGGAAAAGAGCAAATTAATAATTTCATTAACAGTATATCTCATATTCTGAGTTCATGATTTAACCTGAACGAGACGTACGCGGTGTTCGTCCATTCTCTACGGCAGCCGGAATCCTAGAGCCTAAAACGACGGAAAACTGCCTGGCGGCAGTCGCTCTAAACTTGAAAAGATGGGGAGCAGGTCTGCCAACCCTGTGGCCCACACCACTAGAGGCGCGTCTCCGAAAACCGCTACATCTTTGATCAAGATTCGCCCCAGGTATTACGATAGCTGCGTAAGTCCAGTTTACATCTACATCTAAATCTACATGGATACTCTGCAAATCACATTTAAGTGCCTGGCAGAGGAATCATCGAACCTCCTTCACAATTCTCTATTATTCCAATCTCGTATAGCTCTAATTTCCCTTATTTTATCGTGGTGATCATTCCTCCCTATGTAGGTCGGTGTCAACAAAATATTTTCCCATTCGGAGGAGAAAGGTGGTGATTGGAATTTCGTGAGAAGATTCCGTCGCAACGAAATCGATCTGAAATCTCTTGTCAATAACACTCAACAACTCATGTGAATAAAGAGCTAGTTGTGTTTCACAGGAACGATGTTTTCTAATCCCATGTTGACTGTCTGTCAATACACCGTTTTCTCCGAGGTAATTCATAATGTTCGAACACAACATATGTTCCAAAATCCTTCTGCATATCGACGTTAACGATATGGGCCTGTAATTTAGTGAATTACTCCTGCTACCTTTCTTGAATGTTGGTGTGACCTGTGCAAGTTTCCAGTTTCTGGGTACGGATCTTTCGTCGAGCGAACGGTTGTATACGACTGTTAAGTATGGAGCTAATGCATCAGCATACTCCGAAACGAACCTAGTTGGTATACAGTCTGGACCACAAGACTTGATTTTATTAAGTGATTTAAGTTGCTTCACTACTCCGAGGATATTTATTTCCACGTTACTCATGTTGGCAGCTGTTCTCGATTCGAATTGTGGAATATTTACTTCGTCTTCTTTTGTGAAGGCATTTCGGAAGGCTGTGTTTAGTATCTCTGCTTTGGCAGCACTATCTTCGATACTATCTCCATTGCTATCGCGCAGAGAAGGCTTTGATTGTTTGTTCCCGCTAATATACTTCACATATGACCAGAATCTCTTTGGATTTTATGCCAGGCTTAGAGACAAAGTTTCGTTGTGGAAACTGTAATAAGCATCTCGCATTGAAGTCCGCGCTAAATTTCGAACTTCTGTAAAAGGTGGCCAATCCTAGGGATTTTGCGTCTCTTTAAATTTGGCATGGTTGTTTGGTTGTTTCTGCAACGGTGTTCTAAACCTTTTTGTGTACCAAGGAGGATCAGCTCCGTCGTTCGTTAATTTATTTGGTATATGTCTCTCAATTCCTACAGATACTATTTCATTGAATTTGAGCCACGCCTGGTCTACAATCATATTATTAATTTGGAATGAGTGAAGACTGTCTGTCAGGAAGACCTCAAGTGAATTTTTATCTGATTTTTGGAATAGGTATATTTTTTGCTTATTTTTCGAGGATTTGGGAATTACAGTATTCAATCTCGTTACGACAACCCTGTGTTCACTAACCCCTGAATCGGATTTGATGCTCGTTATTAACATGTGATTATTTGTTGCTAAGACGTCAAGTGTATTTTCAAAACCGTTTACTGTCCGCGTGGGCTCATGAACTAACTGGTTCAAATGGCTCTGAGCACTATGGGACTTAACATCTGTGGTCATCAGTGCCCTAGAACTTATAACTACTTAAACCTAACTAACCTAAGGACATCACACTCATCCATGCCCGAGGCAGGATTCGAACCTGCGACCGTGGCGGTCACGCAGTTCCAGGCTGAAGCGCCTAGAACCGCACGGCCACACCGGCTGGCCATGAACTAACTGCTCGAAATAATTTTCAGAGAATGCGTTTAGCACAATTTCGGATGGTATTTTATGCGTACCTCCGGAATTTAACATGTATTTTCGACAACATATCGAGGGTAAATTAAAGTCACCACCAACTATCATCGTATGAGTGGGATACGTGTTTGAAACACGCGCATCTATAAATTACTGCTGCTCCATTTTCGAGACTGCGAAAGTAAATCATTCTCTCATGACATGATTAACAGCAATATCTTAGGAAAAGGAAAAATGGGTGTGTAGGGTTAACACGGTATATTGATAGTTTTTACTTTATGGACCGTCTGACAGTAACTGAATGAAACACAATTTCATGTCACACGTGTTCCACCTTTACTTTCTGCAAGGGATTTTCAGTGGCAGGTTGCGTAGACGATTTTCTCCTGTTGCATCTTTTGTGTCGTTCTTCAATTCGTGGTTTTTTTCCCTCCCATTTCACAGACCATCTCTCTGTGAAGAACCAAGAGTTGCAAGAGATGTGGTTGCCCACTACTCAAACTTGGCCGCATCATGATCGAGGTGACACTGAAAAAACTGAAAATCAGTCACAGATGAATTTTTAATATCTTGAACGAAATTTCAACACTAGGAAGGTCGCCACCCGCTGGGTACCGGGACTTTCCATCCTGTAGTGTCGCTGTCTTGTTTAAAGGAAACCTTATGGAAATTTGTAATAAAGTTGCTGGCGCATTGCGTTAGCTGCCGCTGGCTGGTAAGTGCCCGCTTGCAACATACAGATTATAGGAACAAGTACGCAAAAGGAACGCGAGAGGGCTAGCTGTGGTCAGCGAAACATGCCAGAGTAGGCAGGACGATGTCACCACACCAGGGCGAAAACTATGTTACGAGCTTCATGACCGGGAGCTGCGTAGCCATGCAAAAATGTGCCCCAAAGCCATGTAAATAAGTGTGACTTTTGAAATGGATTCATACGGAGTAGAGCAGGACCATCACAAAGCAAAGGCTAGTCTAGACAGCGAGGCAACTGGTCGTCGTCAGCTGAAACTATGGGTTCGAGCCAGTGCAGGGCGTGGCTTCCCTGCTCCAAAGTCCACCCTGGGGGCCTCGGAGCCATGGCGCAGCCGACCTTCCCGGGGGTACAACAGTAGCACGTGAACATTCGACCAGCTTCGGCGTTTTCGAGATACTCGTTAACAGGGCCTGAGTAACAATAATCCGCTTATCTCAATAGATTTCCCTGTTCGTAGCCCGTATCTTCGCTGAGTGATACCTGTCCGTTCCCGTACCGCTTACACAGATTTGTTACCATGCCACATGTGCCCGCAAAGCCATCAAGTGGCACCCAGCAAAGCGGTGAGCATTGGTCACAATGTTTTGGCATATCAGTATATGAAGGCTGGAGAATAACTGTGTCACGCAATTTCGACACAGGATAGCTGATGCCAGTAGGAGCCAAAATTACAAGTGTTGATTAAGTCGAAAACGCACAGTTTTTAAACTACGGAAATTTGGCGCCAATAGCTCCGATTGGCCGCGGGATATCCCTGTTGCTGGGCGCTCTGGACAATGCACGACTGCGAATGCTTTGCACAGGAAGCGGCCCGCACGCTCGTTGGTAGCGCGTCAGCCTTCCACTCTGGGGTCCGGGGGCGAATCCGCCGGGGTCCCCACACATCCATTGTAGTTTCATGATAGGACATGCCGGGAACAAACCCTTCAACAACTGTTAGTTTGCGTACATAAAGCCTTTTACAAACTGTGTCGGCCCTGAAAAGAGCCTTTGTCGTAGCTGGGATATTGTTTACTTCAAGAAAGTGATCGAACTAGCGACACTCTGACACGACATAAGCTTGGTAACATCGAACGGTGTTTTGCCGAACTCTCTGAAAGATTCCTGCCAATGCCCTTGTAAGGTGGCTATAATTTTGCACCTTACAAGCACTCATCTAGATGCTTTGCCGTGATCTACAATCTACATCCTATATATGAATATTTAAAGAAGACTGAAATTGTCACGTACGTCTTGTAAATAATTGTTAACGCTTTTGCATGAAAGGTGACGGAGTGTCTTTATTATCAATTCAGCGAAATGAATGACTGCCTATACTAGTAGTATACTATAATAATTCCAATCCCAAAGAAAGCAGGTGTTGACAGATGTGAAAATTACCGAACTATCAGTTTAATAAGTCACAGCTGCAAAATACTAACACGAATTATCTACAGACGAATGGAAAATCTAGTAGAAGCCAACCTCGGGGAAGATCAGTTTTGATTCCGTAGAAACACTGGAAAACGTGAGGCAATACTGACCTTACGACTTATCTTAGAAGAAAGATTAAGGAAAGGCAAACCTACGTTTCTAGCATTTGTAGACTTAGAGAAAGCTTTTGACAATGTTGACTGGAATACTGTCTTTCAAATTATGAAGGTGGCAGGGGTAAAACACAGGGAGCGAAAGGCTATTTACAATTTGTACAGAAACCAGATGGCAGTTATAAGAGTCGAGGGACATGAAAGGGAAGCAGTGGTTGCGAAGGGAGTAAGACAGGGTTGTAGCCTCTCCCCGATGTTGTTCAATCTGTATATATACCAAGCAGTAAAGGAAACAAAAGAAAAATTAGGAGTAGGTATTAAAATTCATGGAGAAGAAATAAAAACTTTGAGGTCCGCCGATGACATTTTAATTCTGTCAGAGACAGCAAAGGACTTGGAAGAGCAGTTGAATGGAATGGACAGTGTCTTGAAAGGAGGATATAAGATGAACATCAACAAAAGCAAAACGAGGATAATGGAATGTAGTCGAATTAAGTCGGGTGATGCTGAGGGAATTAGATTAGGAAATGAGACACTTAAAGTAGTAAAGGAGTTTTGCTATTTAGGGAGCAAAATAACTGATGATGGTCGAAGTAGAGAGGATATAAAATGTAGACTGGCAATGGCAAGGAAATCGTTTCTGAAGAAGAGAAATTTGTTAACATCGAGTATAGAATTAAGTGTCAGGAAGTCGTTTCTGAAGGTATTTGTATGGAGTGTAGCCATATATGGAAGTGAAACATGGACGATAAATAGTTTGGACAAGAAGAGAATAGAAGCTTTCGAAATGTGGTGCTACAGAAGAATGCTGAAGATTAGATGGGTAGATCACATAACTAATGAGGAAGTACTGAATAGGATTGGGGAGAAGTTTGTGGCACAACTTGACCAAAAGAAGGGATCGGTTGGGAGGACATGTTCTGAGGCATCAAGGGATCACCAATTTAGTATTGGAGGGCAGCGTGGAGGGTAAAAATCGTAGAGGGAGACCAAGAGATGAATACAGTAAGCAGATTCAGAAGGATGTAGGTTGCAGTAGGTACTTGGAGATGAAGAAGCTTGCACAGGATAGAGTAGCATGGAGAGCTGCATCAAACCAGTCTCAGGACTGAAGACCACAACAACAACTAGTAGAGGTTGTAACGCCAGTGGACATGAAACGGCAGGCGGAAGTCAAGCCCTGGGTGGAAGCCCCCACAGGTGTGCTGGTCCTGCTTCACACAGGACGTGCCAAGACGGACAGTCTGGACACCTGGGTGCGGAAACACAACACAGCAGCGGCTGGCCAGTGTTGTAGCTAGGCCAGAAGGATCATACTTTGGAAACTACGAAAGTCTTGGATGTAGCTGAGAGGAACCAAGAAGCGGTACCTCGGAAACCACGCAGGCTGGGTTATTGCCGAGGATTTTACTCAGAAGCGTACCATTGTATGAGTATAGGTATTTCCTCGCAAACTTTCCGTGCTGGACGACAAGAGACTAAAATATGGGTGGTCGGCGTTCGGAATAATCTGTAGAGAGGTAGAATATTCCGTGGTTTCGGGAATATGAATTGTTTTCTGAGTTATGAGGGTAGGGAGCCGAGTCTTGCTGGGAGGCCAGAAGTGGAGAGGAAGAGGTATACCGTTTTTGAGCGCCCGTGTCTGACGGTCGCTCAGTATCTTGGTATCGGCGGACTTGCTGTTTTTGCTCTCAGGAGATTTTATAGTTACAATGGTTAGGCACTGTACTGTTGCTAAAATCTACAACTCTGGAAGGCGTCGTTGGGTACGCAGCGTTCAGTGATTGAGAGCACTTCTTCTGCCTGTACTTCCGTCGAAACGTCATTTGAACTCCGTCCTTGTGCTGGGAGTTCGCGTTTCTCGTCCGTAGAACACTGAGAGGAGGAGATAGTATTAGAGTATATTAGTCAGAGGACCGCCTTCTGCTGTCTTAGTGTTTCATAGAGTTTTATTTTGTGGCTGGAGTTCTTCCATCGTCACAGACGTATACGAGAACCATCACACCAACGATACGGACGCAGTACATACGGTGAGATTGCTAACTGCTTCGGCTTATTAGGGCTGTGAAGCTAAACACCTGTGGTCACGTTAGTTTATTTCCACTGAGGTCCCCAGGTCCCCCACCACTGCAGATCATCTTTGAAAGTAGTGTCTTGTAGTGTTTGTAACGTAGATGATGTCAGTCATATCGCGTTATTTATGTTAGATCGCGTGGCCACAAAAAGGGGCAGAGTTGAGCAATTGATCAGCAATTTTTAGTCAAGAAATATAGACAATTGTAATATAAACGGTTGTTTATTATCTACAATAAATGTATAATAACAAACAACGTTTATCATTTAGTAGTATTAGTTGCCTTAATCATTCATTTATGCTGAGGTTTAGCATTAAGAAAATGGCTCAAATGTCTCTGAGCACTATGGGACTTAACATCTTAGGTCATCAGTCCCCTAGAACTCAGAACTACTTAAACCTAACTAACCTAAGGACACCACACACACCCATGTCCAAGGCAGGATTCGAACCTGCGACCGTAGCAGTCCCGCGGTTCCGGACCGTAGCGCCTAGAACCACACGACCACCGCCAACGGCTTAGCATTAAGAGATCCTAATATCTGTTCCAAGGGGTAGTCAGACAGGGCCAAATCATCATTTTAGCGCTCAATATTTTCCGTTGCGAACATGCATTTTATGCCCGCCTGGAGTAGCATCGCGGACCCCGATGTGATTGGCGGCATGCTGAATGCAATCCATTAATTCCTCTTCGTTTCTAGGTGGTTCGAGTCCAGGTGCGTGAACTAGAACCTTGAAGAACCCACAGCAAAATGTCCGGCGGCGTGATATGCGGTGATCGCGGCGGCCATGTCCTACTAGCACCTCTGCCAATTGCCCGACCGTCGAAGAGTTCACTTAAATATCCGCGGACAGCACGACTGTTATGTGCGCCCCCCCCCCCCCCCCACCCCCCATCAAGCTGCAACTACATGCGTAGTTGTATGTCCAGGGAACATCTTCCAGCAGGCGGGGTAGAGTTTGTTGCGAAAAGTGAAGGTAATTTGTCCCAGGAAGTCGAGGAGGTAGACGGATCTGTTCAATCAGATGGTCACCCACAATGCCTGCCCAAATGTTTAGCGACAATCGTTCGTTGTGCACTCGTCGGTACACAACACAATGGTGGAGAAATCGGGATCTCGTACAGCACGTCGCAGAAGCCACCAGCAAAACTCTAGTCTGTGTTCGTAGTCCGCCACAGGATTTAGGTCTTGAACGGGGCGGAGACTGAATGGATGCTGGCCGTCATCCCTGAAAACCTCCCAGACTAACTGATGAGTGACCGCAAAGTCGTGTCCAACCGCTCGAGTGCTTTGTCGTAGGTGCTTCCTCGAAGGGCTCGAGAACAGTCTCTTCAGATGCAGCATCCCGTCATGGTCGAGGTCTTACAGCATCAGCATGATATCCCGCTGTTTCGCCAAGTCGCCGGTGAATTGCTGTAAACGTTTGCGGGCGTGGGTGTCGTCTTGCTGGGCACCGTTCCTCTTACGACCGTCGAGCTTCACGCGCATTACCGTCGGCTAGTCCATAAACGAAAACCGTATCTCGTTGTTCTTCAAACGAATACTGTGCCGCCATGCTTACAGTATGACTAAATCGCAGGTGACGTGTGTTTGTGTGTGTGCTCCTAAGCGAAGCTTACGTGTGAATGCCTTTGACGTGAAGTGGAGACAAACAGCAAGGTTCCTTTCAGAGTACCCACACAATAGCGCCTTTCTTAGTAATCATTTACAACCGCTCACTTCACGAAATGGCTGTTCCTAAAGACTGGAAAGTAGCACAGGTCACACAAATCTTCAAGAAAGGAAATAGGGGTAACCCATTGAATTACAGACCAATATTACTGACCTCAATTTGCAGTAGGATTTTGGAGCATATTCTGTACTCAAACATTAACGAATCGCTTTGAAGAAAATGACTTATTGATACATAACCAAGGGACCAATTCCATATTACTAGATTTCCAGAACCCTTTTGACAGCGATCCACAGGCGTTTGCTGTCGTTCCTCACAAGCGACTATTAATCAAATTGCGTGCATATGAAGTATCGTCTCAGTTCTGTGACTGGATTCGTGATTTCCTAGTGATAGACGGTAAATCATCGAATAGAACAGAAGTGACACCTGGCGTTCTGCAAGGTAGTGTCATAGGCCCTCTGCTGTTCCTGATTTAAATAAATGATCTAGGTGATAATCTGAGCAGACCCCTTAGATTGCTAGCAAAAAACAAAACAAAAAAAAACAAAAAACAATTGGTTCAAATGGCTCTGAGGACTGTGGGACTTAACTTCTAGGGTCATCAGTCGCCTAGAACTTAGAACTAGTTAAACCTAACTAACCTAAGGACATCACATTCACCCATGCCCGAGGCAGGATTCGAATCTGCGACCGTAACTAGATTGTTTGCAAATGACGGTGTAATTTACCGTCTAGGAAAATCATCAGACGATACATTGCAATTACATAATGATCTCAACAGAATTTCTGTATGGTGCGAAAAGTGGCAATTGGCACCAAACAAAGAAAAGTGCGAGGTCATCGACGTGGGTACTGAAAGAAATCCGACAACTTTTGGGTATACGATAAGTCGCACAAATCTAAGGGCTGTCAATCGCCAAGTATCTCTTCCGAATGCGAAAATACACTCCTGGAAATGGAAAAAAGAACACATTGACACCGGTGTGTCAGACCCACCATACTTGCTCCGGACGCTGCGAGAGGGCTGTACAAGCAATGATCACACGCACGGCACAGCGGACACACCAGGAACCGCGGTGTTGGCCGTCGAATGGCGCTAGCTGCGCAGCATTTGTGCACCGCCGCCGTCAGTGTCAGCCAGTTTGCCGTGGCATACGGAGCTCCATCGCAGTCTTTAACACTGGTAGCATGCCGCGACAGCGTGGACGTGAACCGTACGTGCAGTTGACGGACTTTGAGCGAGGACGTATAGTGGGCATGCGGGAGGCCGGTTGGACGTACCGCCGAATTGCTCAACACGTGGGGCGTGAGGTCTCCACAGTACATCGATGTTGTCGCCAGTGGTCGGCGGAAGGTGCACGTGCCCGTCGACCTGGGACCGGACCGCAGCGACGCACGGATGCACCGTAGGATCCTACGCAGTGCCGTAGGGGACCGCACCGCCACTTCCCAGCAAATTAGGGACACTGTTGCTCCTGGGGTATCGGCGAGGACCATTCGCAACCGTCTCCATGAAGCTGGGCTACGGTCCCGCACACCGTTAGGCCGTCTTCCGCTCACGCCCCAACATCGTGCAGCCCGCCTCCAGTGGTGTCGCGACAGGCGTGAATGGAGGGACGAATGGAGACGTGTCGTCTTCAGCGATGAGAGTCGCTTCTGCCTTGGTGCCAATGATGGTCGTATGCGTGTTTGGCGCCGTGCAGGTGAGCGCCACAATCAGGACTGCATACGACCGAGGCACACAGGGCCAACACCCGGCATCATGGTGTGGGGAGCGATCTCCTACACTGGCCGTACACCACTGGTGATCGTCGAGGGGACACTGAATAGTGCACGGTACATCCAAACCGTCATCGAACCCATCGTTCTACCATTCCTAGACCGGCAAGGGAACTTGCTGTTCCAACAGGACAACGCACGTCCGCATGTATCCCGTGCCACCCAACGTGCTCTAGAAGGTGTAAGTCAACTACCCTGGCCAGCAAGATCTCCGGATCTGTCCCCCATTGAGCATGTTTGGGGCTGGATGAAGCGTCGTCTCACGCGGTCTGCACGTCCAGCACGAACGCTGGTCCAATTGAGGCGCCAGGTGGAAATGGCATGGCAAGCCGTTCCACAGGACTACATTCAGCATCTCTACGATCGTCTCCATGGGAGAATAGCAGCCTGCATTGCTGCGAAAGGTGGATATACACTGTACTAGTGCCGACATTGTGCATGCTCTGTTGCCTGTGTCTATGTACCTGTGGTTCTGTCAGTGTGATCATGTGATGTATCTGACCCCAGGAATGTGTCAATAAAGTTTCCCCTTCCTGGGACAATGAATTCACGGTGTTCTTATTTCAATTTCCAGGAGTGTACTTTGTTGACACCCACCTATTTAGGGAAAATAATCATCATAATAAAGTAAGGGAAATCAGAGCTCGAACGGAAGGATTTAGGTGTTCCTTTTTCCCACGGGCCATTCGAGAGTGGAATGGTAGAGAAATAGTATGAAAATGGTTCGATGAACCCTCTGCAGGCACTTCAGAGTGTATTGCAGAGTAACCATATAGATGTAGAAGAACTATTCGGCACGTTGGTGCAGTGACGAGGCAAGCGAGGTTTGTATGTGTGAACCGACAACCAAAGCGCTCACGTCAACCGGCGAACGTCAACAGGGCAAACCCCCGGCCAATCGGAGGGCGTGACGCCATGTTTATGTAGTTTAAAAAGGGTGCGTTGTCGACCTACATAACATTATTGGTTCCTACTGGCATCAACAATCCAAGGTTAAAATTTCTCAACAATATATACTACTGGTCATTAAAATTGCTACACCAAGAAGAAATGCAGATGATAAACGGGTATTCATTGCACAAATATATTATAGTAGAACTGACATGTGATTACATTTTCACGCAATTTGGGTGCATCGATCCTGAGAAATCAGTACCCAGAACAACCACCTCTGGCCGTAAGAACGGCCTTGATACGCCTGGGCATTGAGTCAGAGCTTGCATGACATGTACAGCTGCCCTGCAGCTTCAACACGATACCACAATTCATCAAGAGTAGTGACTCGCGTATTGTGACGAGCCAGTAGCTCGGCCACCATTGACCAGACGTTTTCAGTTGGTGAGAGATCTGGAGAATGTGCTGGCCAGGGCAGCAGTCGAACATTTTCTGTATCCAGAAAATCCCGTACAGGACCTGCAACGTGCGGTCGTGCATTATCCTGCTGAAATGTAGGGTTTCGCAGGGATCGAGTGAAGGGTAGAGACACGGGTCGTAACACATCTAAAAACTAACGTATACTGTTCAAAGTGCCGTCAATGCGAACAAGAGGTCACCCAGACGTGTAACCAATGGCACCCCATACCATCAAGACGGGTAATACGCCAGTATGGCGATGACGAATACCCGCTTCCAATGTTCGTTCTCCGCGATGTCGCCAAACGCGGATGAGACCATCGTGATGCTGTAAACAGAACCTGCATTCATCCGAAAAAATGAAGTTTTGGCATTCGTGCACCCAGGTTCGTCGTTGAGTACACCATCGCCGGCGCTCCTGTTTGTGATGCAGCGTCAAGGGTAACCGTAGCCATGGTCTCCGAGCCGATAGTCCATGCTGCTGCTAACGTCCTCGAACTGTTCGTGCAGATGGTTGTTGTCTTGGAAACGTTCCCATCTGTTGACTGAGTGATCGAGACGTGGCTGCACGATCCGTTACAGCCGTGCGGATAAGATGCTTGTCATCTCGACTGCTAGAGATACGAGGCCGTTGGGATCCAACACGGCGTTCCGTATTACCCGCCTGAACCCACCGATTCCATACTCTGCTAACAGTCATTGGATCTCGACCAACGCGAGCAGCAATGTCGCGATACGATAAACCGCAATCGCGATAGGCTACAATCTGACCTTTATCAAAGTCGGAAACGTGATGGTACGCACTTCTCCTCCCTTACACGAGGCATCACAACAACGTTTCACCAAGCAACACCGGTCAACTGCTGTTTGTGTATGAGAAATCGGTTGGAAACTTTCCTCATGTCAGCACGTTGTAGGTGTCGCCACCGGTGGCTACCTTGAGTGAATGTTCTGAAAAGCTAATCATTTACATATCACAGCATCTTATTCCTGTCGGTTAAATTTCGGGTCTATAGCGCGTCATCTTCGTGGTGTAGCAATTTTGATGGCCAGTAGTATATTGTACCGCAAGGAAGCAAGAGAGGGGATAATGCATCCGTGGATTTATACAGTTCTTTATTTACGAAAACAGGAATCAGTCACTTATCTTCAATAGAGTCCGTGTGTTGCGGTACAATCTCATCAGTAACTGTCCGATTGCAGAAAATATCAGTAATCTGCTACAGACACTGATCTGGTCACTATGTACTATCGAATCCTGTGACGTGAAGCGAGCCACTTCGTAGTTATACTTTAGAGACGTCAAATTCTATGAGTAAATCAGTGAGGCCCGCCGGTCAGCGGCGGCGGCCTAAATACACGTCGACCCGAGGGCGTTAGCGCTGTGTTGCTTGTCGGTGTGTCTCTGGCCTCTTTCATGATAGGCGCTCCTGATTCAGCGCGTAGTATTGATCTTCGCACTACATCTTTGCCGACTGGTGTGCACGCGACAGCTTATGCGCGCATACATACATACACACACACACACACACACATATATATATATATAGGGTGAGTCATCTAACATTACCGCTGGATATATTTCGTAAACCACATCAAATACTGACGAATCGATTCCACAGACCGAACGTGAGGAGAGGGGCTAGTGTAATTGGTTAATAGAAACCATAAAAAAATGCACGGAACTATGTTTTTTAACACAAACCTACGTTTTTTTTAAATGGAACCCCGTTAGTTTTGTTATCACATCTGAACATATAAACAAATACGTAATCAGTGCCGTTTGTTGCATTGTAAAACGTTAATCACATCCGGAGATATTGTAACCTAAAGTTGACGCTTGAGTACCACTCCTCCGCAGTTCGATCGTGTGTATCGGAGAGCAGGGATCCAAAGGGAACGGTGATGGACCTTAGGTACAGAAGAGACTGGAACAGCACATTACGTCCACATGCTAACACCTTTTTATTGGTCTTTTTCACTGACGCACATGTACATTACCATGAGGGGTGAGGTACACGTACACACGTGGTTTCCGTTTTCAATTATGGAGTGGAATAGAGTGTGTCCCGACATGTCAGGCCAATAGATGTTCAATGTGGTGGCCATCATTTGCTGCACACAATTGCAATCTCTGTCGTAATGAATGTCGTACACGCCGCAGTACATCTGGTGTAATGTCGCCGCAGGCTGTCACAATACGTTGTTTCATATCCTCTGGGGTTGTAGGCACGTCACGGTACACATTCTCCTTTAACGCACCCCACAGAAATAAGTCCAGAGGTGCAAGATCAGGAGAACGGGTTGGCCAATTTATGCGTCCTCCACGTCCTATGAAACGCCCGTCGAACATCCTGTCAAGGGTCAGCCTAGTATTAATTGCGGAATGTGCAGGTGCACCATCATGCTGATACCACATACGTCGACGCGTTTCCAGTGGGACATTTTCGAGCAACGTTGGCAGATCATTCTGTAGAAACGCGATGTATGTTGCAGCTGTTTGGGCCCCTGCAATGAAGTGAGGACCTATGAGGTGGTCGCCAATGATTCCGTACCATACATTTACAGTCCACGGTCGCTGTCGCTCTACCTGTCTGAGCCAGCGAGGATTGTCCACGGACCAGTAATGCATGTTCGGTAGATTCACTGCCCCGTGGTTTGTGAAACCTGCTTCATCGGTAAACAGGTAGAACTGTAACGCATTCTCTGTTAATGCCCATTGACAGAATTGCACTCGATGGTTAATGTCATCACCATGTAATTGCTGATGTAGCGACACATGAAACGGGTGAAAGCGGTGACGATGCAGTATGCGCATGACACTACTTTGACTCAGTCCACCGGCTCTCGAAATGTCCCGTGTTCTCATGTGTGGGTTCATGGCAACAGCAGCTAACACACCAACTGCACCCGCTTCTCCTGTGACGGGCCTGTTACGGACCCGTTTGCGTGCTACGACCATGCCTGTTGCATACAGTTGGCGGTAGATGTTTTGCAATGTGCGGCACGTTGGATGCTCTCTGTCCGGGTACCGTTCTGCATACACCCTGCAGGCTTCAGCTGCATTTCGTCAACACTCGCCACAGATGAGTATCTCCTCCGCCTTTTCAGAGTTCGAATACACCATGGTCAGAGTTCCTATAACACTACACTATCACAGACGTCTGGTAACACGGTATACTACAGTTGGTCTCCGTGCGGAGACGAATGCAGAATAACAATAGCAGCAAGCACTACATGCGGACACTGCGACAGGTAGACCAAACCACAACAGTGCACTACAGCCACACTCGTAAACACGGTCGTCATCGCAAACATGTGCCTGCAGATGCTGCTCGCCGACCGTGGCCCGTGTTTGTTACAACACGCAACTGAACGTCGGAGATTTCAAGCGTCAACTTTAGGTTACAATATCTCCGGATGTAATTAACATTTTACAATGCAACAAACGGCACTGATTACGTATTTATTTGTATGTTCAGATGTGCTAACAAAACTAACGGGGTTCCATTTAAAAAAAACGTAGGTTTATGTTAAAAAACATACTTCGGTGCATTTTTGTATGGTTTGTATTAACCAATTACACTAGCCCCTCTCCTCACGTTCGGTCTGTGGAATCGGTTCGTCAGTATTTGATGTGGTTTACGAAATATATGCAGTGGTAACGTTAGGTGACTCACCCTAATATATATATATACATATATATATATATATATATAAAGTTATGGTGCTGTATCGAACGTTTCCTGGCGGTACACTCGGAGTTAGTTTTACGCCGGAACACTTGTTTCTGTACGTTCGTATGTTGTTCGCTAAGTGGCAGAGCAGAACTGTATCGAATGCCTTCCGTAAGTCATGGAAGACGGCATCTACCTGCGCGTCGGTACCTGTTGCTGTATGGGTCTCGTGGTTTCACACGACTGTTGTCTTCGCAACCCATGTTGACGCCTACAGATGATAATTTCGGCCTCGAGAAATTTCACAACACAAGATCATGAAAGAAGTGTCAAAATTTGTACAACACGTCGACAGCTGACATATAGGTCTACAGATCTATGCATCTTTTCGACGACCCTTGTCGAAAACAGGAAGGAGCTACGTTTTTCTCCAATAATCAGGAACGCCTCACTCCTCAAGAGACCTAAGGTAAACTACTCCTGGAGTATGGGGAAAGTTCTTTCGCGTACTCCATTTAAAATCGCATTTCAATCTCTTCAGGTACAGTGGTGTTTCTTCTGTTCGGCTATTTCGCTTGCTTATCTATCCGTTGATCACTTACTCCAAAATCTATCATTTTATCGTCCGCGCGACTGTTTGTTCTAATGGCTCTAAGCACTCTGGGACTTAACGTCTGAGGCCATCAGTCCCCTAGACTTAGAACTGCTTAAACCTAACTATTCTAAGGACATCACAAACATAATGCCCGAGGTAGGTTTCGAACCTGCGACCGTAGCAGCAGCGTGGTTCTGGACTGAAGCGCCTAGAACCGCTCGGCCGCAACTGCCGGCTAAAGGAGGAAGGAGATTGCGATCTTCCTCAGGGAATTTTTTTTTTATAAAGATGCGTTTACTGTTTCGGGCTTTTCTGTACAATCCGTTTCACTGCCGTTATTGTAGCACAGTGTCTGGACAGATGGCTTCGATTCGTTTACTGTCTTATCACGGCACTAAAACTTCCATCCGCCCCCGGCAGCTGAGTGGTCAGCGCGACAGAATGTCAGTCCTAAGGGCCCGGGTTCGATTTCCCGTTAGGTCGGAGATTTTCTCCGCTCTAGGACTAGGTGTTGTGTAGTCATAATGATTATCATTTCATCCCCATCGACGCGCAAGTGCCGGTCTCTGTGACCGAGCGGTTCTAGGCGCTTCAGTCCGCAACCGGACTGCTGCTACGGTCGCAGGTTCGAATCCTGCCTCGGGCATGACTGTATGTGCTGTCCTTAGGTTAGTTAGAAGTAGTTCTAAGTCTAAGGGACTGATGACCCGCCAGGGTAGCCGAGAGCGCTAACTCGCTGCTTCCTGGACTCGGCCAGGCGCGCCGGCCCCGGATCGAATCCGCCCGACGGATTAACGACGAGGGCCAGTATGCTGGCCAGCCTGGATGTGGTTTTCAGGCGGTTTTCCACATCACGCTAGTTGAATACCGCGCTGGTCCCCATTTTCCGCCTCAGTTACACGACTGACAGACATTTGAAAACTTTCCCACTATTTCATGACTTACACTGGGGTTCAGGGTGGCCTCAGAAACGGCATCCGGCCACCCTCTGCAATTACCACTGCCAAATCCGTAATAACAAAAGCCGAACCCGCGTTGGAGCGGGACAAAGGCCCCAAGAAAGAAACAAAGAAAGAAAGTAAGTCTAGGGGACTGATGACGTCAGATGTTAAGTCCCATAGTGTTCAGAGCCAATAGAAACATTTTGACGGGCAATTCGCCGAAGTGGCGTCTAATCGAAAGACTTGCACCCAGCGAACGGTCCGCCCGACGGGAGGCCCAAGTCACACGACTAAAACTTCCTAGGATTTTCTGTCAAGTCGATAGATAGACTTTTACTTTCCAATTCGATGAGTACTTCATACGGGTGCCGTAATTTCAACTTCACCCAGGAGTAGTTCTACTCATCTTAATATGCAGAAGCGTAATCGCAGCATTCTATTTGCTCCCCTCTTGTAAAACATGTTACCAAAGTCAATAAAGTGACATGCTTCATGCTCCATAAAATTCTACTGGACAAGTTTACTCTCGTGTTTTTGGAAGTCGCATAGTTTCGTCTACAATTTTTACGTCTTAATGCATGTAAAAGGAAAAGGCTGTATCGATAGCACCGGACCGGAAAAATGGCGCTCTCGTCTAGCTATATATTTCGCCCGACGTCTCAACTGTTAATAGGTCTCACGCGCCAGCGTAGCGCAAAAATGATCCCTCAATACTACACGTAATAAAACGTGTTGCCAAAACAAGTAGCCTTAAGCACTGGACCAGTGCGCGCGCCGGCCAGAATAAACACGGGGACCTTATAGCCAGCCGTCGCGGTTGCACGGGTACCCCGCACGTCACACGCCCGAAGAGGGGCCAGCAGCGCTGAAACGGGATGGAAAAAAGCGGCCGCCGCGGGGGTGCAACAAACTGTGTTTACCTCCGCGGCCGACAGCACGTGGCAAAGTTACGGCCGGGTCACGTCTACCGGCGAGTAAGACGGCCGGAGAGAAGAAAAGCCGCGTGGGAGCGCGAGGTGTCGCCGCGCGACGTATATCCCGCACTTAACAGCTGAATTCTGGCAAATGACCCTGCAATTAGGTCCGGCCCGTGTTTACACGTACGAATAGCAGGGCGCCGCTCAGCATGCGGAGAGCCCGCTGCAGGGTGTAAACAAGTCGCGGGCTGGAGGTGGCGGCGCGTGCATCGGCAGCCGGCGGCCGCGTGAAATATCGCACGCGTGCTGGGCGTGCGTGCCGAGGCGGGGAGCCTGGAAGTGAGGCGGGCGAGAATCGAGCTCACTGCCCGATCTGTATCCACACTATGTGAGCGTGGGGTTGATCTGAGATACTGTTATTCATCTACATGATCTACATCTACATGATTACTCTGCAATTCACATTCAAGTGTTTGGAAGAGGGGTCATCGAACCACAATCATACTATCTCCTTACCATACCACTCCCGAACAGCGCGCGGCAGAAATGAACACCTAAACCTTTCTGTTCGAGCTCTGATTTTATTTTGATGATCATTCCTACCGATGTAGGTTGGGCTCAACAAAATATTTTCGCATTCGGAAGAGAAAGTTGGTGACTGATATTTCGTAGATCTCGCCGCGACGAAAAACGTCTTTGCTTTCAAAAAATGGTTCAAATGGCTCCTAGCACTATGGGACTTAACATCTGTGGTCATCAGTCCCCTAGAACTTAGAACTACTTAAACCTATCTAACCTAAGGACATCACACACATCCATGCCCGAGGCAGGATTCGAACCTGCGACCGTAGCAGTCGCGCGGTTCCGGACTGAGCGCCTAGAACCGCTAGACCACCGCGGCCGGCGAGTGTAGTGTAAGCTGTCTCTTTAGTGGACTTGTTGCATCTTCTAAGTGTCCTGCCAATGAAACGCAACCTTTGGCTCGCCTTCCCCACATTATTATCTATGTGGTCTTTCCAACTGAAGTTGTTCGAAATATTAACACCCAGGTATTTAGTACACTTCTGAAGGCTGTCAATTTAACTACACTCCTGGAAATTGAAATAAGAACACCGTGAATTCATTGTCCCAGGAAGGGGAAACTTTATTGACACATTCCTGGGGTCAGATACATCACATGATCACACTGACAGAACCACAGGCACATAGACACAGGCAACAGAGCATGCACAATGTCGGCACTAGTACAGTGTATGTCCACCTTTCGCAGCAATGCAGGCTGCTGTTCTCCCATGGAGACGATCGTAGAGATGCTGGATGTAGTCCTGTGGAATGGCTTGCCATGCCATTTCCACCTGCCGCCTCAGATGGACCAGCGTTTGTGCTGGACGTGCAGACCGCGTGAGACGACGCTTCATCCAGTCCCAAACATGCTCAATGGGGGACAGATCCGGAGATCTTGCTGGCCAGGGTAGTTGACTTACACCTTCTAGAGCACGTTGGGTGGCACGGGATACATGCGGACGTGCATTGTCCTGTTGGAACAGCAAGTTCCCTTGCCGGTCTAGGAATGGTAGAACGATGGGTTCGATGACGGTTTGGATGTACCGTGCACTATTCAGTGTCCCCTCGACGATCACCAGTGGTGTACGGCCAGTGTAGGAGATCGCTCCCCACACCATGATGCCGGGTGTTGGCCCTGTGTGCCTCGGTCATATGCAGTCCTGATCGTGGCGCTCACCTGCACGGCGCCAAACACGCATATGACCATCATTGGCACCAAGGCAGAAGCGACTCTCATCGCTGAAGACGACACGTCTCCATTCGTCCCTCCATTCACGCCTGTCGCGACACCACTGGAGGCGGGCTGCACGATGTTGCGGCGTGAGCGGAAGACGGCCTAACAGTGTGCGGGACCGTAGCCCAGCTTCATGGAGACGGTTGCGAATGGTCCTCGCCGATACCCCAGGAGCAACAGTGTCCCTAATTTGCTGGGAAGTGGCGGTGCGGTCCCCTACGGCACTGCGTAGGATCCTACGGTCTTGGCGTGCATCCGTGCGTCGCTGCGGTCCGGTCCCAGGTCGACGGGCACGTGCACCTTCCGCCGACCACTGGCGACAACATCGATGTACTGTGGAGACCTCACGCCCCACGTGTTGAGCAATTCGGCGGTACGTCCACCCGGCCTCCCGCATGCCCACTATACGCCCTCGCTCAAAGTCCGTCAACTGCACATACGGTTCACGTCCACGCTGTCGCGGCATGCTACCAGTGTTAAAGACTGCGATGGAGCTCCGTATGCCACGGCAAACTGGCTGACACTGACGGCGGCGGTGCACAAATGCTGCGCAGCTAGCGCCATTCGACGGCCAACACCGCGGTTCCTGGTGTGTCCGCTGTGCCGTGCGTGTGATCATTGCTTGTACAGCCCTCTCGCAGTGTCCGGAGCAAGTATGGTGGGTCTGACACACCGGTGTCAATGTGTTCTTTTTTCCATTTCCAGGAGTGTATTTATCGAGTAATCGAATTCCAACGGATTTTTTTGGAACTCGTGTGGATCACCTCACACTTTTCGTTATTTACCGTCACCTGCCACACCATACAGCAATCTTTTCTAAATCGCTATGCAACTGATACGGTTCTTCGGATGACCTTACTAGACGGTAAATTACAGCATCTGCAAACAACCTAAGAGAACTGCTCAGATTGTCACCCAGGTCATTTATATAGATCAGGAACAGCAGAGGTCCCAGGACGCTTCCCTGGGAAACACCTGATATCACTTCAGTTTTACTCGATGATTTGCCGTCTATTACTACGAACTGCGACCTTCGTCACAGGAAATCACGAACCCAGTCGCACAACTGAGACGATACCCCTTAGGCCCGCAACTTGATTAGAAGTCGCTTGTGAGGAACGATGTCAAAAGCTTTCCGGTAATCTGGAAATACGGAATCAACTTGAGATCCCCTGTCGATAGCGGCCATTACTTCGTGCGAATAAAGAGCTAGTTGCGTTGCACAAGAACGATGTTTTCTGAAACCATGTTGATTACTTATCAATAGATCGTTCCCTTCGAGGTGATTCATAATGTTTGAATACAGTATATGCTCCAAAACCCTACTGCAAACCGACGTTAATGATATAGGTCTGTAGTTCGATGTATACCCTTCTTAAACACTGGTGCGACCTGCGCAATTTTCCAATCTGCAGGTACATATCTATCGGTGAGCGAGCGGTTGTATATGATTGCTAAGTAGGGATTAATCTGAGAAGTACCCTTTACCCTGTGGCTCCTGCAAGATGCAATTTCCACCACCACACTACTACAGAAATCATAAAGACTCTCCCAACGTTCTAAAGAGAAACACCTGAAAAGCTTTCAGCAATAAATATCTTCTGGAGTCGTCCGCTGTAAGGAAATCACACAAAAATTCACAAAATTTCTTACACAACTAGTGGGGTACTTGGGTACTGGAGTAGTGCTAGTTAGTGTAAGAAAAACATGAAACTAACGAAAGTTATTATTTATTTTGCAAAAACTCTGAGAAATCACAATGGCACTATTAGTTATGATTCAAATGGCTCTGAGCACTATGGGACTTAGCATCTATGGTCATCAGTCCCCTAGAACTTAGAACTACTTAAATCTAACTAACCTAAGGACAGCACACAACACCCAGTCATCACGAGACAGAGAAAATCCCTGACCCCGCCGGTCCAAAAATGGCTCTGGGCACTATGGGACTCAACTGCTGAGGTCATTAGTCCCCTAGAACTTAGAACTCGTTAAACCTAACTAACCTAAGGACATCACACACATCCATGCCCGAGGCAGGGTTCGAACCTGTGACCGTAGCGGTCTCGCGGTTCCAGACTGCAGCGCCAGAACCGCGCGGCCACTTCGGCCGGACCCCGCCGGGAATCGAACCCGGGAACCCAGGCGTGGGAAGCGAGAACGCTACCGCACGACCACGAAATGCGGACAAAACTGTATGCCAGACCGAGACTCGAACTCGAGACCTATGCCTACCACGGGCAAGTGCTCTACCAACTGAGCTACTCAAGCACTTTTAGTTATGAATTGAACAAGTTATATCCTGGTTCTTTTCAGAATGGGAAGCTACCTCTCAAGGATAGGATTCGCTAATGAAATTTCTATACAAAGTTTAAGATGGTTGTTGACTTGGCAGAATGGCTGAGAGGCGCGCCTACTTAACTTGAATAATTATCCTTTAGAATGTTGCTAGGTACGGTCGAGGCTGTCACGTGTGAAATTCAGTGAAGTGTACTGTTGTGGAGGAAATATGGGGCTCGCAAGAGCTGTAGCGCACAATACCGTAAGCTGCGATGATTGCTGTCTGCGCCGCTCGCTGCTGACAAATAAGATAACTCTCATTCTATCTGGATTGACCTTCGCCAATCAAACTCTCCCTACACCTTGTTGAAGCCAAGGACTCCTATTCGCCCCTAGTCTAACTATTGGCGTTGTACCCTGGTCAGATAACCAGTCCACCGCGATGCCACTCAAATTTCGCTCGCAGGCGTTTAACTATAACTCTGTCCGTTCACACCGCACAATAAGTGTGGCGGCCAACACAGTGAACAACGCTTAATCGCAAGGGCTCAATATAGAGTCGCCCTTTTGATTCGCTCTCGACAGAGGTGCTCTCCCAGTGAAGTACTGAGGAGAGACTTGTTCCTCACTCCAAGAACGACAACGGAGCAGCGCCTCTCCACACAGACGTGAAGGGGTATATCATTCGGTCTCTTCCATTACTCCTTCAGCTCAAGGCGTCAGAAATATCGTCTGCCAATCAGCATTGCTCTTCTAAAACGGGAGAATGACGTTTCGTTTAAGGAGACCAATCTGGAAATCTGTAGTATCAGCGTTTGGCGTTTGCTGTCTCCCTGTGAAAATCTCTGAAGCTGCATGGTATGTGTAAAGAATGCATAGGCTGGCCGCTCCCACACAATGTAGCGGAATTTGCTTTTAAGCCGAACACGGGGTCGTTCCTCCTTTCCCTCGGGCGAACGCTGTCCGCTCCACGGGCGGTCACCGGCCGAC
This sequence comes from Schistocerca americana, assembly GCF_021461395.2. NCBI lineage: Eukaryota > Metazoa > Arthropoda > Insecta > Orthoptera > Acrididae > Schistocerca > Schistocerca americana. The sequence goes on along the minus strand of NC_060128.1, from coordinate 85,289,214 downwards.
GTAGATGGGTTGGGACCGGCCTGCTGGCGTGTGGTTTGCCTCTCTCGAACTAAAAGCGCCTGTGACCGTCATGTCTTGAATGTGTGTGTGTACGCCAGCCTCGACTGTTTCAACCACGGTGCGCACTTGCGATTTGTTAGTTATTTGCGTATCGTTTACATGAATTCACACAACATTGACTTTATCTTATCGAGTCTGGCTTCGAATGAAGCGTCTTGATGTGCGGAATATGATTGTGAGGGCCGTATATGTAAGCAATGAAGGTCAGGAGACCACGACATGTTACAACTACACAGACTGTAACAGAAGTAAGTGCAGATATTTCTATTTGTGGCGCAAGACTTTGTACTGAACAGCATTACGTCAGCATTTGTTTCATTTGCAGACTAACAATTGGTCACTGGGCCAGGGCCAGAATGTCTTAATTGAGATAATGGAGCGAAATGATTCCATTACCTTAAAAATACATTTACTGTCGAATTTTCACAAGTTTTGTGCTGGAGCCGCGCGGAATGGCCGCCCGGTTTGAGGCGCCATGTTACGGACTGTGCGGTTCCTCCGGCCGGAGGTTCGAGTCCTCCCTCAGGCATGGGTGTGCGTATTGTTCTTAGCATAAATTAGTTTAAGTAGTGTGTTAGTCCAGGGACCGATGACGTCAGCAGTTTGGTGCCTCAGGTATTCACATACATTTAGTCGGCCGCTGTGTCTATCAGTTCTAGGCGCTTCAGTCCGGATTCGCGCTGCTGCTGCGGTCGCAGGTTCGAATCCTGCCTCGGGCTTGGATGTGTGTGTTGTCTTTAGGTTTAAGTAGATCTAATTTTAGGGGACTGATGGCCTCAGATGTTAAGTCTCACAGCGCTTAGAGCCATTTGAACCATTTGTGCCGGAGAAAGGTTATTATTGTTTCACCGTCTAATGTAACCTCGACGTAATTAAATTTCAAACAACACGAAAAAATAACAAAAATGGTCGTTAGCCTACTTATGATTAAATGCCGCAATTGAGCTCCTGTTATGAAACAATACACATTAGACATAACACCTACTTTTCACTACTCTTAAAACAAACTTCGCGCATTAGTGCAGAGGATCTTGTATCACATAAGCCAGTTTCGTTTAAATTTATTTATTCTAGTATCTTGTCTTTTGGATGTGTTCACAACAGTTGTCTGAAGTTATTTCTTTCCTGCATGTGCTTCAGAACGGCATCCCGTCCTAATCGGTACAGCTCAGAGGCAGAAGGAATAGTGAAACTTCCTAACAGGTTAAAAGTGCAATGGGTGAGGCGTAGTCCTGCCACTAGGGCGTGACAGATAAACAGTTGCGTCAGGGCAAGAAGAGTCACACAATAAGAAGCTGTCGGACTCTTAAATACACTCTAAGACATATAAAACGACGCACCACGAAGGAATTATCGGAGTAAGCCGGAAATCGGTAGATGTGATGTACATATGCACACACACAAATTATTGCAGTTTTACAAAAACTGGATGATTTGTTCAAGAGAAAGAGCTTCACAAATTGAGCAAGTCAATAACGCGTTGGTCCACCTCTGTCCCTTCGGCTTGGCACTGATTGATAGAATTGTTGGACATCCTCGTGAGGGATATAGTGCCAAATTCTGTCCAATCGGCGCGTTAGGTCGTCAAAATCCCGAGCTGGTTATAGAGCCCTGCCCATGATGCTGCATCCGTTCTCTATAGGGGAGAGACCCACTGTCCTTGCTGACCAAGGAAGGGTTTGGCAAGTACGAAGGTAAGCACTGGAAACTGTCACTGTCTGCGGACAGGCATTATCTTGTTGAAATTTAAGCCCAGGAGGCTTCCCATAAAAGGCAAAAAAGAACAGGGCGTAGAATATCGTCAACTAGGAAGTCCTTTGGTTTCATTATGCAAAATTCAACAATGCGTTAGGCGTAGGGTAACAATAAGCAATAGTACACTACATGCCTTTCACAATATGAAACAGCATGATGAAGTCAATTATGGGAAACGAAGCTTGTATAAGTAGCAAAGTATGATTTGCAAGCCAAATGTTGTTGAAAAACGTGCTGAAGGTAACAGAACTGTAGTTTTAGCAGCACGAACATGTCTTTTATTGATTGCTGTGAAACACAAAACAACTGCAACAACGGAAATAATATTAATGACACGTCTTGTAACTCCTAAAAAGCTCAAAGATAGCATTCATTACATTCGAAATGGAATTAAGTGTTACCAACTGTACATCATAACAAGGCTTATTGTATGAACACAGTAAAATCAAAGATAATGAAAGTTTTAAAAACAAAGAATTACGCTTAGTTCTCATTATTCGCATTCCATTTTCAAATCAGGCGATACTTGAAGTCCCGAATAACATATAAATATAATTAAAAAAATTTTCTTTTTAGAATTCAGTTTTGATCGCACCACGTATGCTACAAGAACATTGGTGACTGGTTCGGTCATATCACATGACCATCATCAGACCCATGGCATCACAGCAGCGGAGAAGAGTGCTTCATCTACCATCTTTGAATTATGCCATGGGTCTGATGATGGTCATGTGATATGACCGAACCAGTCACCTATGTTCTTGTAGCATACGTGGTACGATCAAGACTGAATTTTAAGAAGATAATTTTTTTAAACACTTTTTGATCGCTGTTCCAAAAATACATTATTTATCATTATTGGAATATTATTATGGAATGCGAATAATGACCACTAAATGTAATAAGTATATATATTTTTTGTAATGTTGTTGCTTTAATTTGCTATGAAAGCGGTGCTGATAGACAATAAAAGCGGGTAAAAAGCTGTGAGCTGTCTGGGGAAGTTAACCTTGCATTACTCCGCAACTGTTTCACCAGGTATCTAGTCTAGCTTACCAAATTCCCAACCAGACTAACATTAATAGTCATACGACAACCGGTGATATATATACATATAAAAGAGAATTTAAATAAAAAGAAAAAAATCAGTTTATATTTTGAAATTTATTTTAACATTGATCATTGAATTTTCAGCGTATTAAACTCGATTCATAACTAAACTGGTGCCTTATTTAGGATTGTGAAAATGTGAGATTGTAATCTTACGGAACACATCAAATATGGAGCCAAGATTGGGAGACTGCATACAACACTGCATTCATAAAATAACACACGAAGAACGTTGAAATATATCCAAGAGGAAATTGACCACAACCAACCGATTCAATTTTCACCCAAAGAAGTTACATTCGTAGCGCAATCCTGTCCATCATGTAATTACCACACACTGGTATACTAAATTCATACTAACTCTCTGTGAAATCTTCCCGAAAAGAATAGCTGAGGGCTACTTTGACGCTTTCACCACATGCTTTACGTGGTCAACTTGGTTTACACAAAGAGTGTAACTCCACAATAATTTTGATAATTAAAATAAATTAGATCGAAAAGCAATTTACAAAAAAAACCTCGAACTGGTTACTATCGTCTTACTATTAACCTGATGGGTCAAACCATTGTACAAGCACGTGGTACTGGTCTCACAAAGTACACCCCACGTGGGTTGAACATAAACAAAAGTTGCTATATTGAAAAATATTGTCAAGACGAGACGTTATAATCTCACGCACATTCTCATTTAAGATTTATGACCTTAGTTAGAGTTACTGATCAACACGTGGTTCCACTTTACTCACATAGTAGTGACAAAGCACCTACCGGAAGATATTCTGAACTTCACACTCGAATTACACTGCGTTGCAATTTAAGATAACATTACATATTTTAGAGCTAAACCTGAAATATAGGTGATTAAATTTTCAGTTAGGCTGAACTTAAGAAATCCATTGTCCTACGGACTTAGCAGACACGCGCTTAGCCGGAGATCTTACCACTTCAGACGCTCGCCGCGGACAGACAGACTGGTCCCTTCCTGAGGGTGGCTGACAAGTACAAACGGAAGTGGCCAGAGGGGCAGCTTCCTATACCAACATGACAAGGGACGGACAGGACCATACCAGGAATAGAAACCTCTTTGCTTTTAGAAAGCGTAGCTACCTGTTCCGACGTTGGTCCTACTGTTCTCTAGCAGACAGGCTTGTCTGCTACCCTGAAGCATGCAACTAGAAATACATTTGCTCATTCATCCTCTCACACAGAATGGGGATGACAGTATCTTATCCTATACAGTATATAAAAGAAAGCGGATGTAGGTTCCGTATGAGACTATCTGACATGAATTACATATAAACTGTGTTTTAAAGTGTAGTAGTGTGACAGATCGTTCTTGTTTTTGTGTAAAAGTAACACGTTTCACTGCTCAGTCTCCTCCCAGATAGTCAGAAACGCCACAGTAAATTTAGAAGAGGAATTTATGCCGTAAATGACAACAGATTTCAGAAATTAACATGAAAGGAATCCAACAGATACCTTTCGACTTCAAGTCCTCTAATTTTTCGTTAGAAATCTGTTTTTCCCCTGGCACAGTGCAATTAAGAGTTAAGCCAATTTCATTTGGAGCGAACGAAGGTCTTCTACTTCAGTTTTCGTTCCTTTTTGCCTTCCCTTTCAATGACTGATTTCTGTCCGGTTCAGGAATGTAATTTTGTACATCATTAGAACACACATTCTGTTGAGGGATCTTTTCGTTTGAGTTTATTTCCCTTTCTTCATTGTCAAGTGGCTACTGCCAGATCTGGAGTTCTCATTTTGATTACAAATTACAGCACCAATAGCTGCTTCCTTACCAACCACTACACTTGAGGTTAAATCACAGTTACAGTTCTTTTCAGTCAGAGAAGAATTTTTGATTGGAATGTCCGCTCTTAAAAATTTATTTCTGCCTAAGCAACGGAAGAAGAAGGGATTGTGTAGGGTCTCCGAGATTTTGTTTAGGTGTTTTTGGATTAGTTACCCTCCAGAAGAAACTTTTGCTGTCACTCCTTTAAAGCTCGAGATCCATTCGACATCATCGTTGCATTTTCAATAATAGTTGTGTTCTTGTTTTGAAAGCATCCGTTATCGCAACTGGTAATCACAGCATTCAAGACGTTACAACACGCAGTCTAGTGGCCGGCCGCTGTAGCCGAGCGGTTCTAGGCGCTTCAGTCAGGAACCACGCGGCTGCTTCGGCCGCAGGTTCGAGTCCTGCCTCGGGCATGGATGTGTGTGGTGACCTTAGGTTAGTTAGGTTTAAGTAGTTCTAAGTCTAAGGGACTAAGATGTTTGACACACGCAGTGGTGCGGTTAATACAAGCCACACCACAATTTGGTTGGCTCTGAGCACTATGGGACTTAACATCTTAGGTCATCAGTCCCCTAGAACTTAGAACTACTTAAACCTAACTTACCTAAGGACATCACACACATCCATGCCCGAGGCAGGATTCGAACCTGCGACCGTAGCGGTCTCGCGGTTCCAAACTGACGCGCCTAGAACCGCTCGGCCACACTGGCCGGCACACCACAATTTGGGAAACGGGGCCAAATTTCTAGTAGTTTACTGTCGAGTTGACATTTTCACACACAAATGTTCTATTCATATCTTACAGAAACTAGCAGTACGGCAATAAACAGCCTTTTAAACACGCCGGTAACGGCAATCAAATCATTTATAGTGATACAACGATTTTAAAACAATTCTTTTTTTTAAAAAAATAGAAGTCACAGTGCGACAATCAACAACCTTTCAAAACACGCCGCTAACGGCAATCAAGTAATTTACAGCAATGCAACAGTTCAAAAAATTGTTTTAAAAACGGAAATCAAGTCATTTATAGCAATACAACAGGTTAAAAAATTTAAAGAACATTCTGAAGATGGCAGGGATAAAATACAGAGAGTTAAAGGCTATTTACAATTTGTACAGAAAACAGATGGCAGTTATAAGGGTCGAGGGACATGAAAGAGAAGCAGTGGTTGGGAAGGGAGTGAGACAGGGTTGTAGCCTCTCCCCGATGTTGTTCGATCTGTAAAAGAGCAGTTGAACGGAATGGACAGTGTCCTGAAAGGAGGATATAAAATGAACATCAACAAAAGCAAAACGAGGATAATGGAATTTAGTCGGGTGATGTTGAGGGTATTAGATTAGGAAATGAGGCACTTAAATTAGTAAAGGAGTTTTGCAATTTGAGGAGCAAAATACCTGATGATCGTCGAAGTAGAGAGGATATAAAATGTAGACTGGCAATAACAAGGAAAGCATTTCTGAAGAAGAGAAATTTGTTAACATCGAGCATAGATTTAAGTGTCAGGAAGTCGTTTCTGAAAGTTTTTGTATGGAGTGTGGCCTTGTATGGAAGTGAAACATGGACGATAAATAGAATGGACAAGAAGAGAATAGAAGCTTTCGAAATGTGGTGCTACAGAAGAATGCTGAAGATTAGATGGGTAGATCACATAACTAATGAGGAGGAACTGAATAGAATTGGGGAGAAGAGGAGTTTGTGGCACAACTTGACTAGAAGAAGGGATCGGTTGGTAGGACATGTTCTGAGGCATCGAGGGATCACCAATTCAGTATTGGAGGGCAGCGTGGAGGGTAAAAATCGTAGAGGGAGACCAAGAGATGAATACGCTAAACAGATTCAGAAGGATGTAGGCTGCAGTAGGTACTGCGAGATGAAGAAGCTTGCAGAGGATAGAGTAGCATGGAGAGCTGCATCAAACCAGTCTCAGGACTGAAGACTACAAAACAACAACAACAACAGTAAACAGGCTACTGAAGTAAATACAGAACTTTGTTAATAAAGTACGGTGAGGTAGTGAAGCTACCAACACCGCCATTAAAAAAAAATGAAAGGTCTCAGCAAACACACGATTGATGGCAATAAAGGAATGGAGAAATTTAAAAAAGGTTTTTAAACAAAAGTGTCCTGGAATATCATTAGAAAATAACAGATATGACGGACCCGTGTAAGGCGGCCACAAATCACCCACTCAGGGATGCTCAGGCTGGGCAGAATACTGCCCAATTAAAATACGCCCGTAAACACAGTTGCCACTCTCAGGGTGGTCACTGCACCGACTTCTAGCCACCGAAAACTTGTAATAAGATGGCTTAACTCGCTGACAGAATTAGAGCTAACCTCGTGCAAGGAAACACTACACCACACAGTCCTGAATGAGCGACCACATGATCAACCAACAAGAAGCATGAATTTACTCATAACACACGACAGAATAGCGAAACAATTAAACCACCAAAACTACACCTCCCATCGGGCAGTAACGAGAGGAGGAGGAAAGATCACTGTCTTCAATTACACCGGTGCCAGGGAAAGGAAACCCGATCGCCGGAGGCCACAAAGCAGAAGAGACACGATTTACGCAGACTTATTACTTAATGATTAAACCTTCCACTAACTTAACTTGCAACTATGCTCGAACAGGCAGACCACGACCTCCGATGGCGAGGATCCACACATCCGACCGCACACGCTTCGCCAGCGTACCCAACACGCCACGGTCGCGCGACAACACGCTCTGTCACCGGATTTCACGTCTTCTCTGCAACGTTGACGGGTAGTGACCGCTCCTTCATGTTTGGTGTCCCCTTTTTAAACTCCAGTGTTGAAACGGAGGACTTAGAGAAGCTTGTTAACGTCCCACCAAGGCGAAATGAACAGCAACTACTCTTGGGGCGATTCTGTATCCAACCAGCCCGCGGGGAGCTCTTCCGTCAACTCGGCCCGCTCGTTACACACGACCGACACACATCACGTGGCGACTCGGTACAGCCGACCACGCCTGGTCCGCGCTGGACAGCCACACTGCCCTCCCGTGTCCACCAGACTCTCTCAGCGCACGCCCCTTACTTCCGTGCCACCACACGAAGTCACCACCGGTCAAACATCTCACTTCCTCCATAGCAGTTTCCCGGAAGCAAAACGCAGATATCGATAGCCGAGGTAAAAGACAACCAAGCAGCCACTTAATGACAGGCAAGATATCAAACAAACATGTCAGGGGAAGAAATGGAAAACACGTCTGATATATTTTATACGACACTGGCGACGGCATGTGCGTCACATCATAGGAATATGTTGTCGACCCACATAACTTGTACACTTGGCGAATGGGTAAAAAGATTCTTCTACCTTGCCCGATTTAGGTTCTCTTGTGGATGTGATTGTCACTCCCAAAAAAGTGATTAAAACATGAGAGTTTGTCATGTAAACCGGAAACAAAAAATTAAAATTTTCACTCGAGGGAAGGATTGAACCCAGAACGTCTCGCTCCGCAGCTGCTCACGCAAACCACGGGACCACGGCGCTCCTCTGTTGAGATATGCCTTTATATTGCCTATGTTGCGCACGAACTACTCAGTTTGTATATTTTGCTTATTTTTTCATAGTTCCACACAACTTCTTCCTGTTTTCTCGATTGATCTGTGTTCAGTTTTTCAAGACCTATCCACTGTGCCATCTTATAACTAAATGTGAAGGGGGTGCGATGGGGAGGTTCCCTTGTTAGAGCCGTTTGAGCCATTTGGGTGATCAATACAACCTGCGACCAGTGTCGCGCTTATCTTGATGGATTGCCATTCTTCTGACAGCAAAACCCCGAAGATGCTCTATCCACACTGATCGACCGTCAGTGCTATGGACAAGGACATTGGGAACATGAAAAGAGAGCATCTGGCCAATGATAAGACGACAGACAATCACTTGTTTCTCGCTCAACAGCGGCCGTAGCTGTAAGAAGCTAATTTAGCACAGTGCACCCGGTCTTCTGCTAGTCAGACTGGGAAAGCACTGCTGGTCGACTTCACCTTGTAGGTTTGTCTTCTCCGGCCAGACGGGGGCCACTCTCATTTAGGCGCACCGAGAAGAGCGCGGGGGCGTAACGGCTTGTCTTGTTGGCCCTCAACAGCGCCACTTCGCCTCTCAGTGATGCCACCTTTTCCTGACGACATTTCCCCCTGGGGGCGGGGCCGACAGGAGCGGCCTCTTTACGCGGTGCCAGGGAGGCGCCGGGGGAAATTTAGTAATCAACAGTTGGCGGCTCGTCTGCTCTTTACCGTGATGGAGTTTACGCCCCTGCTTATCTGTGGCCTCTTTTCCTTTCTCTCGGCCACCTTCCTCTCTTTTTTTATTATTATTATTATCCGGCGGCTCATCAAAGGCGCGTGGTGCTGCTCCCCCGAGGTGCGGCGACACAACGGCCCAGCCGCCGCCTTTTGTTCTGGCTTCCTCCCGCTGGCTCCTGTGTGTCTCTCAGTTTTGCGGTGTCCCGCTGACGTCACAGCCCTCTGCGCGTGTGCCTGTCTGAGCTTTGATCTGCCCACCTACCGCCAGGGGCCCCGCCTCTCACCTTTAATACACCTTGCGGTAAAATGAGAACCAGCGGAAAGGGCAGGGCTCACTGGAGATTTGGGCTTCAGATCTGAGAGCTATGCTTTCGTATAAACCACCTTGAGCTCTGCTTGGCGCTGAAACGGCACTTCCAGCATCATTCTTGATTACGTGCAGACTTATAAGAGGCCACTACCGTTACGTAGGGTTTGATGCCGTGTTTCTAGACTTCCGGAAGGCGTTCGATACAGTTCCGCGCTGCTGCTAATTTACAGAATACTAGAATACGACGTATCAGACCAGCGGTGTGACTGGATTGAAGCGTTTCTGACATATCGAGCACAGCACGTCATTATCAAGGGACGGTAGTTCTGAAATGCAATTTTGGCCGTACTCCAAGGGAGTACCGGCAATTTGTCGCATTTGGTAAATACCTATGGGAATGAGCAGTAATATTAGAAATTGAAATCGCCTTGATGCAAAACACCTAGTTATTCGTTTATTTCTTTATTATCCCAAACTAGTTTCGGCGACAAATATCACCATCATCAGCGTTTTTTTTTTAAATCTAATACATGCAGAAAATGGCATGGTTGTACAAACACAGTAAAACATTATTACATTTTTACAATTCGTCTTTCGAAATATAGTTTTCTATTGATACTTTCATACTATCTTATTTGTTGTATGTTACAGGAAGGTTTATGCACTTATTGGCGCTGTTTGCGACATTTTCTGTGCTCTTTTTTTTCTTTTTTCTGTTGCGGTCTTTTTACTTAGCAAACATCATGTCATCTGCAACCATGTGAGCGGCAGTTGGTAAATACTAAAAGGTGAACGTCGTATGTCAGTAGTATATACTTAGGGTTGTGGTAGTGTTGTGGAAAACCAGTTATTTGGTGTGTACCGAGCTGTCGCCTGGCTGTTCGTGTACTCACGTGGCTGCTTTTATACACCGAAAAACAAAACTTTTGCACTTTGTTTCTGATCCAGAATACTACGCCATCTTGCTGTTCGCGTGTGTCGCGAAAGGCGTATCGCATGTGGCGAGAAAGGCTATGAAAAACTATAGCGCGAATTACGACGACTTCTGTTCATTATTTATGTCTCTGTGTGTGATTGCGAAGTGGTTCTTTTGCGTGTGTGTGCTTTCTGTTCTGTGTCCTTGGTCAGTTCTCTCAGAGCGGTAAAGAGTGTGTTGTTGGAAAGTGTTGGGTTTTCATTTATTACATTTTCCCCTTCGACTATAGCCTTTTGAATATGGTAATTTTCTTGTATTGTTAGTTGTCGGTATAGACTGTTGCTGTTTTTCAGAATGCGTACATCGTTTTCGATATTAGCGGGGTTATGATTTTCGTGCTTCAAATATTCTGCAAAAGCTGAATGTGTGCTGTCACTCTTTAGAGCTCTCATGTGCCATGTGTACCTCGCTCGGAAGTTTCTGCTTGTTTGTCCTATGCATTGGGCCTGACAGGAGTTGCAAGTGAGTTGATATATTCCAACGTTGCTGAATTTGTCTGAGGTTTTTCTGACTGGCCTTAGTTTTTTCTGAACTGTATTGTTTGTTCTGAATGTTATTGGGATCCCTTGCTTTTTCAAGATGTTTCCTATTCTATGTGATATTTTGATATTTTATGTAGTGTGTACCATCTCTCCATTTTTTCTGAAGTGGTGCGGTCTGCTGTGTTGTCTGCATGTGCTGCATGTTTCCGTTTTACCTTGTTGTTGAGTTTGTTTATGACGTCTGTTTTGTAGTCGTTTTCAACAGCAATTTGTTTGATTATATTTATTTCCTGTGTATAATGTCCTGGTTTAAGAGGTGTTCTGTTTATCCTGTGGAGCATGTGTGTGAAACTGGCATATTTACGCACTGCCAGGTGGTTGGATGAGCTGTGGATAACAGTGCTTGTGGAACAACAAGATGTTTTGCATCAAGGCGGACTCAATTTCTGAGCACTGTTTACCATTTCCATTCCTTTTCTGTATGTATGCTTGGTTTTATTACAATACTAATGTCGCCCGCAAAAAGAACTAAATCTGCTTCTTATATATTACACGGAAGATCGTTTTCACATATTAGGAACAATAGTGGACCTCTTTTGACTAGATATAACATTATCCGGTAGTTGACTACACCATCAGTCCCATAAAACTTCGATTTATCTAGGAGAATACTGTGATTCACACAGTCAAATGCCTTTGCCAGGTCGCAGGAAACACCAACTGGTGCTACTTTATTATGTAATGTTTGTAAAATTGGGTGAGTTAAAATGCAAATGCCATTCTCAGTAATAACCCGAACTGTGATTTACTGAGGATATTATTGTTAATAAGATAAGATACTATTCTAGAATACATCACCTTCTCAAAGATTTTGGGAAATGATGGCAGCAGTGAAACAGGTTGTTGTTTATTGACATCTGTCTTATCACCTTTCTTGAAGAGGGATTTAACGACGTCATATTTCACTCTCTGTGGAAAAATGCACTGAGTTACTCATGCATTACATATTTAGGATAAGACGGGGCTATTATACTGCAAAAAAACTTTAGCACTCTTTTGGAAATAGCATCAGAACCAGATGAGCTTTTATTTTTAAGAGACTGTGTGATTTTCTGCATTTCAGGAGGAGAAGTTTGTGCCCATGCTTTCTATTATATTTAAAAAATTATTATTAAGTTTATTTGCTACCTGTGACTCATCATTTAAGGCCATTCCATTCAGTTCAATGGCGTTGTTAGCCTCTTATGTGGCTAGTTGTCCTGTATCTCGTTCCACTACATCCCTTAATTCTGTTGTCAGAATTATTGATTTCTGACATTATGTGCAGTTTCCTTGATTTTTTAATAATATTGAAAGGTCTCTGTTGGATTCCTTTCATGTTTAATTTCTTAAATCTGTTGTCATTTATGGAGTAAATTCCTCTCCTAAATTTACTGTGGCGTTTCTGACTATCTGGGAGGAGACTGAGTAGTGGAACGTGTTACTTTTACACATAAACAAGAACGATCTGTCACACTACTACACTTAAAACACAGTTTATATGTAATTCATGTCACACAGTCTCATACGGAACCTACATCCGCTATCTTTTATGTACTGTATATGATAAGATACTGTCATCCCCCTTCCCTTCTGTGTGAGAGTATGAATGAGCAAATGTATTTGTAGTTGCATGCTTGAGGGTAGCAGACAAGCCTGTCTGCTAGAGAACAGTAGGACCAACGTCGGAACAGGTAGCTACGCTTCCTAAAAGCAAAGAGGTTTCTATCCTTAGTATGGTTCTGTCCGTCCGTTGTTATGTTGGTATAGGAAGCTGCCCCTGTGGCCACTTCCGTTTGTCTTTGTGAGCCACCCTCAGGAAGCACGCTCGGCAGTAGGCAGTTGCTGTGGGACCGTGGCGAGCGTCTGAAGTGGTAAGATCTCCGGCTAAGCGCGTGTCTGCTAAGTCCGTAGGACAATGGATTTCTTAAGTTCAGCCTAACTGAAAACTTAATACCTTGATTTCAGATTTAGCTCTAAAATATCTAATGCTATCTTAAATTGCAATGCAGTGTAATTCTTGTGTGAAGTTCAGATTATTTTGCGGTAGTTGCTTTGTCATTACTTTGTGAGTAAAGTGGAACCATGTGTTGATCATTAACTCTAACTAAGTTCATCAATCTTAAATGTGAATGCTTGTGTGATTATAACGTCTCGTCTTGACAATATTTTACAATATAGCAACTTTTCTTTATGCTTTTCTTTATGTTCAACCCACGTGGAGTGTACTTTGCGAGACTAGTACCACGTGCTTATATAACTGTTTGACCCATCAGGTCAATAGTAAGACGTTAGTAACCAGTTCGAGGTTTTTCTTTTGTCAATTGCTTTTCGATCGAATTTATTTTAATTATCAAAATTACTGTGGAGTTATACGCTTTCTGTAAACCAAGTTGACCACGTGGAGCATGTGGTGTAATCATCAAAGTAGCCTTCAGCTATTCTTTTTGGGAAGATTTCACAAAGAGTTAATATGAATTTAGTATACCAGTGTGTGGTAATTACATGACGGACAGGATTGTGTTACGAACGTAATTTCTTTGGGTGAAAACTGAATCTGTTGGTTGTGGTTAATTTCTTCTTGCTTATGTTTCAACGTTCTTTGGGTGTTGTTTTGTGAATGCAGGGTTGTATGCAGTCTCCCAATCTTGGCTCCATATTTGATGTGTTCCGTAAGATTAAAATCTCACATTTTTACAATCCTTAAACAAGGCACCAGCTCAGTTATAACTCACGTATAATATGCTGAAATTTCAATGAACAATCTTAAAATAAATTTCCAAATATAAACTGATTTCTTTCTTTTTATTTAAATTCTCCTTTTTATATATAGATATATTACCGGTTGTTGTATGACTGTAAAAGATTATAATCAATGTTAGTCTGATTGGTAATGTGGTAAACCTAGACTAGTTACCTGGTGAAACAGTTGCGCAGTAATGCACGGTTAACTTCTCCCCAGACAGCTCACAGCATCTCTGCTTCTTCTTGCACAAGATACTTTAGTCCCTCAAGTGATCCATGATTTTTTACGTGGTTGTTTAATGTCATTTCTGATTAGGTTATCATGGAATGGATTAAACTTTATGTTAGTATTTGGTTCATTATAAATTTAATCCCAGGTCTTGTAAACTATTCTTAAAAATATTTATTCTGGAGTCATCAATTATTCTAACCGAATTCCACTGATGAGTCTCCATACTGCAAGGCACTATGTTGTATATCCTAGCTAAGTGTGCATTGTGATCAGAGAGAGCGTTTGTTGCTAGGTAAACAGTTATTTTCTTGCTTCGAGCTCCATCTAAGAAAACATTGTCAACTACAGTCCTACTGCCTTTATCCACATTGTTGGAAAGTCAATTACTGACTTCAAATTGAGGGATTCAAGTAACGTCTGAAGACCTTTTCTTCTATCAGAACCTTTTGGAAAATCTACATTGTACTTGCTGCTGTCTGACAGATAGCACAGTAAGGAATGCAGATTCCTCATAAAAGGTTAAAAATTTCCCAGTGAGGATCTATATAAACTTACAAATAAAAATGAACTACTTTTCAGTGTTAATTCACGAGCACGCATTTCTATGAGCTGATCTCTACAACAGCTACTTTTCTCAATATTTTTGAGCTTGTGTTCTGTCTCGATACATGTAACAACATATCCTTTTCCCATATCACTTCTGCACGAATAAGTTGCTGGAGTGTCATCTTGCATATCTAACTTATCTAACCCTGTGGTTACGTGGTGATCCAACAGGCACAGGATCTCTATGTTTTCAGAGCTCTCTCAATTATCCAAACAGACAAGAAGCTCTTCTGCCTTATCATTCAATCCTCTGACAGTGATGAAATAAAGTAATATTTCGTTTCTGTACATTCCTCAGCATTTTGTGGTGGTCATCTGTTATGTTGACTTCTTTCAAAAGAGGGTGCTTGGACACTGATTCTAATATAAAAAAGCTGGCTCTCTAACACCAGCAACCGCAAGGACCTTGCATTGTATGATCGTGGCCCCCTATATATTACCTGCAAGAAGCTCAGCCAACTTATATTTCCCTCTCCTATTCAGATGTAGACCGTCTCTAGTATGTGCACATTTCCGAACTGTAGCTACAGGCACTGCACTCATATGAGATTTCGTTTCAGTCAGCAGCAATCTCCTCAACTTGATATTCACAGCTCACAGAAGTCGTAGCCCAGGGTTGCTCATAGCACTGCAGGACCTCAACAAAACTCACCTTTGTGTGTGTGTGTGTTTGCTGCTACTCCGTCAAAGTCACACCCTAATGCTGTACTTTCTCTCCTTAACCAGGCTGTTCCCTGTTCCATCTTCTACAACAACTTCATCTTCTTTGCCAAAACCTTTGCACAAATTCCCTATGTTCTTTGTCACCTGGCTAAGACTAGCACTTGGTTTCACAACACTTATGACCTGGTACCCTGTCCCTAATTTGCCCTGTACCATATAACCTACAAACCCTCCTATGGATACCACCTAGTAGCAAAACTCTCTTTTTCCTGCTCTCTTTTGGTACCGACCTACATTTTACTTTCTTCGCTAGAAGTCTGTGGCCTACAGCTGGATGAGCCTCATCCCCTCCTACGTCAGCTAACAAATGAAATTTATTTGATACTGTGAGCTCAAACGTGGATGAAGTTGAAGAACTGTTCCCCTTTCGCCGATTGCTTGTTGCCTTTACCCAGTTCCAACGATCTTTTTCGTCCTTCATCGTATCTAGCTCAGATTTCGCGTGCTATAATTCAGCATGAAGTGCATAAATCTTTGCCTCCTGCTCAGCGATTTTCTTGGCTTCTTCTGAAAAGCCTACACTGCCACGGGAAAGCCTCATTCAGCGCCCCACTACAGTCACCCCAGTGAAATTCCAGTCCACAGTGTACACGTACTAGTCCGTCTCTAACTGTCCTACAGTAACATCAACACTTATCACACATTGCAACACATATTACACACTTCAAAATTGAATTATCACTTCACACACTTTACACGTATGCAGTTATTAAACCTCTTTAGAAGGAATGGGCCAAGAAAGACGTAAATAATTATCGTTCAATTTCCTTACTGACTTTTTTTTCCAAAATATCCGAAAATGTAGTGTACAAATGAGTAGACCCAGTTTTAAGGAGAAAAGATTTACTCGCCCTATTACAGTTTTGAATCCAGAAGTGTTACTGAACTGAGAATGTTATTTACGCATTCACAAAATCAAATGGCTCTGAGCACTATGGGACTTAACATCTGAGGTCATCAGTCCCGTAGACTTAGAACTACTTAAACCTAACTAACCTAAGGACATCACACACATCCATGCCCGAGGCAGGATTCGAACCTCCGACCGTATCAGCTGTGCGATTCCTGACTGAAGCTCCTAAAACCGCTCGGTCACGACGGCCAGCTTTTTCGGTGACAATACAAGTATTATACTAAATTCCATTTGAGAGAAAGCAAGAGAAAGGATAGCTAACGATGTTTTTTCAAACTATTATAAATTTTTAGAAAACGTAGTTTATTAAGTCCTCCAAAAGAAACAGTCATACTAACAACTGACAGAGTGCATGAGAAAGAGTCAGTAAACAGGGTAGAATGCTCCAAATGTTTTGATGTGCATAGTGCTGAAACGGCAGTGAAAGAAGCATATTACTGAACTTATAGAACAATTAAATTCAGGTACTTTTGCTCTTTACATAATTGCTTGTCTTGGAAAGAAGCGAATCAATCTCCTTATATATTTTGCGTGTTTCGACTCAGTTATGTCTTATGGAATAATTTTCTAAGATAACTCACCACTCAGAAGGAAGGTATTGATAGCACAAAAGCGTGCAGTAAGAATAATAGGTGGTGATCAGCCGCGGCCGTCATCTAGTTACCTCTCCAAAAAGTTAGGCACTTGAACTATACCTTCACAACACATATGTTCGATAGTTAAATTCTTCATAAATAATCCGTCACAATCTGAGAAGAACAGAGACGTCTAAATCTACAACACTAGAGGAAAAGAAATGTCTTTTATTACCAATTAGTAACGGCGTCAGTGGCGCCGAAAGGAGTTCAATATGCAGCAACAGAAATTTGTGATCATTTGAGCAATAGCTTAAAATATCTCACATGTAGCAAAGCAAGTTGCAAATGTAACCGAAAATCATTTCCCCTGAACAACTTTTTTTATTCCATGGATGAGTTTCTATTTAAAAAGTGATAGCAAGTAACAAAAATCGCATTTTTGAGTGTTGACACATAACAAGGTGGCATACGCTTGAAAAAAATGTGGCGAATCCACACGAAGTGCTATCGATTTTGATGGTTAACATCTGATAATCACATCATGTGAATTCGCTGTCGTTTTCGTGAGGACTAACATTCGAATATGGCTTCTTTCTAAGTCGGAACTAGTTCTGTAACTAAAAACAGATCTTAAATAATAAAACCCAAGCAGAAAAAGTCTTCATTAGTTTTCTGGGGATGTATGCTATGCACGACACTTAAATCCTGTTGTTGACAAAACCTAGTACAGCGAAGGAGACACATATTTCAAAATTAAGTATTTCAGAGACTAATATCGATAGACGAGTCAACAAACGCTATTTTTATTGTGAAAGCTATAACAATTTTATACAGAATTTTGGAAATAGTTCGGTAAGCTCCTGACAGATTGTGCTATACGCTCTGCAGACTCGTACAGTATTATCGTGTATAATTAAAGGCACCTCTGTAAGCAGTCTTTTCGAAATGTCCACCGTCAGCACCGTGAAGATGGTGCAAACGAACAATAAAATTTGCCATCGCATCCCGCAGCGTCTCAGCGGAAACTGATTCAGATGCCACGCAGAACTCCAATTCAAGCTCCTCCAGCGTATTGGGATGGTTGTAGTAGTCTGTGCCCTTCAATGTCCTCACAAAAAAGCAGTCGCGAGGAGACAGATCGGGCGAATATGGACGCTAGTCCCTATCTGCGCCCGTAAATTTGCAATAATCCGGCGCAATGACTGTGTTCATCAACAAAGCGGAACACCTGTTCGCTTCAACGTGGTACGCCCCCACCTTGCACGAAATACTCGGTGCCTGGTCGGTGCTTTGCTAGCAGTTTGAAGACAGACTGTTCCAAAATTGCAGCGTTACGTTCACTAGTGATCGTTTCTTATGTGAGAAAAGGACCTGCAATACCTCTGCTGCATACGGCAGCCCAAACAGTAACTTTTGCAGAATACAGTAGTTTCCATTCACACATATGCGGATTTTCGGAAACCCAAAATCGGCAGGTTTGTTTATTCATGACTCAATTTAGGTGGAAGTGTGCTTCATCTGTAAACCGGATGCAGCCATAACCGAATCATTCACATTCAAACCAATCACTGATTCACAAAGAGCCGGTCGCTGTGGCCGAGCGGTTCTAAGCGCTTCAGTCTGGAATCGCGCTGCTGCAACAGTCGTAGGTTCGAACACTGCCTCAGGCATATCTGAACTTTTTTTAATTTTTTTATTTTATTTTATTTTATTTTTTTATTCGCAAAGGCAGACCATGCCACACAGCTCGTACAGGTGAGCATTTTGAATGGAGACGTGTATAGGCTCTTTATTAGTATTCTCTGCGTGCTGGAACTCTTCAAACCAACCTGTGGTGCAATTCTTCGGGCGGGCTTCCTTGGTTTTCGCCGAGTAATTCCAGTAACCGTGGCGATATCCCCCGCCAGATCATTAGGCAGGCTGCCTGTCTCCTAGAATTTGGCGAAAAGCTTGCGAATGGTTTTTTTCGCATCGGGTCATTTGTGTAACTTTAAACAGTGTTTGAAAACTGCTTTTTTGACTGCGTAGGACTGTGTTCTAAGTTCACGTTGCTCCAGTATCAGAAAAATGGAATACGTGATTTCACCCTCTTCCTTCGGTACCCTAATTTCCTTTCACGTATCAACGGCGGAACGGATCGCTGCAGCACACTATTTATAACAGTGGTTCCGAACCCTTCTTCCACCATTACCCCTGAGTGCAATCATTCATTAACTACTCCTCCTCCCCCCCCCCCTCCCCAGCCACCCACCGGTCGCCTGTTGCCCCCCACCACCCCCACATCATCACCAACTTTAGCACCTAACTAAATTGTAGAAAGAAAGACTTTTCTTAGTTTGTGTGTGTGTGTGTGTGTGTGTGTGTGTGTGAGAGAGAGAGAGAGAGAGAGAGAGAGAGAGAGAGAGAGAGGTAGTGCATGACGATGGTGCTACCCACAACTCCTCCTCGGATAAGGAAGCTAACTACCCACAGAGTGGGCAGACACTTGATAGCAAAACATACTTCCCCTTGATTACTGCTCTGCACTGCGGCACTTGCTTGTCCTCCAATCAGCAACCCCATGTAAAATATGTGCAGTATACCTACTGTTCGTAAATCATTTCATTCCTGCACTCCTTACTTCTGAACTGGCAGCAATAGGAAGACCTCAGACTATTAATGCTTTGTGTCTGACCACAGCCAGTAATATAGTAATAGTAATAGTAATAAGACTGAATACAGCACTATAGTAGACCTTATATAATTACTGCTGTATCGTGTTGTCAATTAATTCATTTATCTGTTTCGAAGCGAATAATGAAGCAATTTATAGACTACTGTAGATACTATCTAACACTTGGAGAAGACATTTTCTTGAGATATTTAGCGATTGTTACGTATACGTTTCACTTTCATCATGAACGATGAACGGGACACAGCACAACATATGTGCCTAGTGCGTGGACTATGGGAGGAAGCTGTAACCTCCACTGCAATAATGCTACTAATTGAGAAAAGTAATTATTGATAAATGAGAGCAGAGGAAGAAACCGTATACAGAGATTTTAGTGGAATTCCAAAACACTTACCTTTCCATAGACAGAGAGTCGTTGTTCAATATTTGGGAGGAGTTTGGCTTGGACGGGAAAACTATAAACATCATATAGGAGACGCTCGCGAATACGAGGGGCGTTTCAAAAGTCCGTGCAAAGATAAAAACTACTTACGTGTTTGGGGTAAACCTCTTTCATTCTTCGACATAGTCTCCTTTTAAACTTATACACTTCGTCCAACGCTGTTCTAATTTGTTGATCCGTTCCGAATAATAGGAATTGTCCAAGTTTGCAAAATAGCTATTAGTTGCTGCAATCACATTCTCGTTTGAATAAAATTTATGTCCCGCCAGCCATTCCCTCAAATTAGGGAACAAATAGTAGTCCGAGGGAGCCAAGGCTGGAGAACAGGCGGGATGTGAAACGAGATGGAATCCTATTTCCATTAATTTTGCGACCACAACTGCTGTGGTGTGTGCTGGTGCATTGTCGTGATGGAAAATGACTTTTTTGCGGTCCAATCGCCGTCGTTTTTCTTGCAGCTCGGATTTCGAGCGGTCCAATAACGATGAATAATATGCACCTGTAATAGTTTTACCCTTTTGCAGATAGTCGATGAGGATTATCCCTTGCGAATCCTTAAAGATAGTCGCCATAACATTTTCGGCCGAAGGAATGGTCTTCGCCTTTTTGGTGCAGATTCTTTCGATTGTTGTTTGGTCTCAGGAGTATAGTAATTTATCTACGTTTCATTCACAGTGACGAAACGACGATTAAAGTCCTGCGGATTCTTCCTGAACAGCTGCAAACAATCATTGCAACACTACACACGATTCCGTTTTTGGTCAAGCGTGAGCAATCGCGGAACCCATCTTGCGGATAGCTTTCTCATGTCCAAATGTTTATGCAAAATATTATGCACCCCTTCATTTTAGATGCCCACAGCACTAGCAATCTCACGCACCTTAACTCTTCTGTCATCCATCACCATATCATGGATTTGATCAATGATTTCTCGAGTCGTAACCTCCACAAGGCGTCCAGAACGTTCCGCATCATTTGTGCCGATATGGCCACTACGAAAATTTTGAAACCACTTATAAACTGTTCTAATCGAAGGTGCACAGTCACCGTAATGTTATCAAGCTTCTCTTTAGTCTACTGAGGCATTTTGCCTTTCATAAAGTAATGTTTAATCACCACACGAAATTATGTTCTTCAATTTTTTGACAATCACTCGACTTCCTTGACTCACAGGAATGCCAAACACAAAGAAATAGACCAACCTGGCTGAAACGTGGTGTGCGCCCTTTCCAAAGATGCTACTAACTAAAAATGACCTCGATACGCGCCAGTGGTGCCATCTCTCGGACTTTGCACGGACTTTCCAAACGCCCCTCGTATGTCCTCTATAGTCAGATTCATGTGTGAAGTATCGGAACCTTTTGAGATCAGAACAGGGTTCCGACATGGGGATCGTCTCTCACCCCTGCTGTTTAACTGTGCACTCGAAAAAGTTGTGAGGGGATGGAATGCAAGAACAAGAGGGGAATAAGGAATCACGATTGAGTGTTCACTATTTGCTGACGACATGGCGCTGGCGCTACTAGCAGAAACGTGGGGGGGGGGGGGGGGGGGGCAAGCTAAAAAACATCAGGCAGCAGGCAGGGAAGATAGGAATTAATATTTCTTACGAAAAAACAATGACGAATATACTACACACTCCTAAGAAAATTTAAGTAGGAGCTCAAAAAATAGAGGTGGTTAGGAGTTTCAAGTATCTAGGACAGTGGGTTGAATGGAACAACCTTGAAAGGAAAGCAATGGAGGCACGAAGTACCAAAATGGAACTAGCTTTCCAGAAAACCAAAAACACATACAATACGAAAGCCCTCTCTTGGAACACCAAAATAAGGCATTATAACACAGTAACGAAGCCGGAAGCACTCTATAGAGCAGAGACGCTAGTCATGGGGAGGAAAGGGCAAATGAAGAAATTGGAAATCAAGGAGAGGAAAATTTTGAGGAAGATCATGGGTCCCAAATTCCATTACAACAGACAAGTTTTCTATAGGAACGAAGACCTCTATGGAAAGTCTGAGATACTCTCTAAAACCGCGAAGAAATGGAGGTTTTATTTATATGGACACGTACTACGAATGAATCCCGACAGACGAACTAAGCAAATCTTTGACCTCTTTTACAAAAAAAGGCTAAACCCAGTTGGTTTAAGGAAGCGGAAAAGGGTCTGAGAGAACTCCAGATTAGCGAAGTTATGTTAAAGAATGCTACAACCAAGACAATGACCAAAGACAAAACTAAGAGGTTCCAAGTTAAAATCAGCACCAGGAAACCGATTCAGATATCAGAGGAGGAAATAAAGCAGATGAAATGAAGAGCTATTGGGAGAAAAAGAGAGCATCAGCATTTAAGAAGTGATTGATCTGACGTACCCCAAATATAGGTGATTCAAAGTGAAAAACAAAAATCAGTATTAGAGCCTCACAAAATTATAATAATAGTGATGGTCTTTAAAAATTACTTTAGTTTCGTGACTGAAACAGCGTCGAATCGTTTAGTTTTTACCCCTCAGAAAATTTCATTTTTCCCACCAGGGATAACTGCACCGAGGTTGCGAACCATTGATTTATAGGCTCTACGTATTGCGGTTACAGCACCATCTGTTTGTAGCAATTAGAACTATATCGAAAGTTCGGTACAAAATTTTTTACAGCATTCACAACAACCGTACGGTACCGTCTGTTGCACTCGTCTATCGATCTTAGGTTCTCGAGGTACACTACTGGCCATTAAAATTGCTACACCAAAATGAAATGCAGATGGTAAACGGGTATTCATTGCACAAATATATTATACTAGAAGTGACATGTGATTACATTTTCACGCAATCTGGGGGCATACACCCTGAGAAATCAGTACCCAGAACAACCTCCTCTGGCCGTAATGACGGCCTTGATACGCCTGGGCATTGAGTCAAAGAGAGCTTGGATGGCGTGTACAGGTACAGCTGCTCATGGAGCTTCAACATGATACCACAGTTCATCAAGAGTAGTGACTGGCGTATTGTGAAGAGCCAGATGCTCGGCCACCATTGACAAGACGTTTTCAATTGGGGAGAGACCTGGAGAATGTGCTGGCGAGGGCAGCAGTCGAACATTTTCTATATCCAGAAAGGCCCGTACAGGACCTGCAACACGCGGTGGTGCATTATCCTGCTGAAATGTAGGGTTTCGCAGGGATCGAATGGAGGGTAGAGCCACGGGTCGTAACACATCTGAAATGTAACGTCCACTGTTCAAAGTGCCGTCAATGCGAACAAGAGGTGACCGAGACGTGTAACCAATGGCACCCCATACCATCACGTTTGGTAATACGCCAGTATGGCGATGACGAATACACGCTTCCATTGTGCGTTCACCGCAATGTCGCCAATACGGATGTGACGTCCAGATGCTGTAAACAGAACCTGGATTAATCCGAAAATATGACGTTTTGCCATTCGTGCACTCAGGTTCGTCGTTGAGTACACCATCGCAGGCGCTCCTGTCTGTGATGCAGCGTCAAGGGCAACCGCAGCCGTGGTCTCCGAGCTGATAGTCCATGCTGCTGCAACGTCGTTGAACTGTTCGTGCAGATTGTTGTTGTCTTGCAAACGTCCCCATCTGTTGACTCAAGGATCGAGACGTGGCTGCACGATCCGTTACAGCCATGCAGATAAGATGCCTGTCATCTCGACTGCTGGTGATAGGAGGCCGTTGGGATCCAGCACAGCGTTCCGTATTACCCTTCTGAACCAATCGATTCCATATTCTGCTAACAGTCATTGGAACTCGACCAACGCGAGCAGCAATGTCGCGATACGATAAACCGCAATCGCGATAGGCTACAGTCCGACCTTTATCAAAGTCGGAAACGTGATGGTACGCATTTCTCCTCCTTACACGAGGCATCACAACAACGTTTCACCAGGAAACGCTGGTCAACTGCTGTTTGTGTGTGAGAAATCTGTTGGAAACTTTCCTCATGTCAGCACGCTGTAGGTGTCGCCACTGTGACCAACCTTGTGTGAATGCTCTGAAAAGCTAATCATTTGCATATCACAGCATCTTCTTCCTGTCGGTTAAATTTCACTTCTGTAGCACGTCATGTTCGTGGTGTAGCAATTTTAATGGCCAGTAGTGTATTTGATTTTGGAATCAGATACTGCTCCGCCTGATACTGTGTAGCCTGATTTCCGAAAATATTAAGCGTGCTCTCTTCATACACCCAGTATAGATCCTGTCACGAACTCCAGGCCTGAGAGAAGTGCCCTGAATTACTGTACGTACACTTATCACGCGGCAACACTATATTCGAGCGTCTGACAAACGCGTCTAGCCACAGGGCTCCATTTACGCACCACTCATGCGCTGACTTAGGTGCGCCGGCGGTCCTTATTTATAGGACGCGGGGACTGTGTGCTACTTGGGGAAGCGTGGTTGCAGCAGACGGACCGGCCAATAAACACCGCTCTTTATCTGGCCGCGGGCCGTCTCTTCTGCCCCACGTGGCTGCTACACGGCATAGCAGGGCGGAGGACCCTACAAAGATGCGCCGCCGAATGCCAACGGCCTACACGTGTACAAGCCGAGCGTTTCAAACCCACTCGGCGTCCTCAGATACCGCCTAATACTCTGTGTGCACTTTGGGCTGTGTAAATCTCGAACATACACGCGCCTGGACGGACACACTTTTGTTTACGATTTAGCCAGCGAGGCGTCAAGTTATTTAGCCGAGAAAAACGAACGCGTGGCCACGTTAGTGGATGAACCTCTCGCTTTGATAAGCTTCCAACTCTGTTGCTGCGTTACTTACTTGCTAATGCAAGCCGAGATGTAGCACCTCCTGCCGTCTGGGCCAACATGCGTCTAATGGATTCCGTAAACACAGACCTTGCGAAATTCAGCTCGCTACATTCGTCCACCAGACCCACAAGATTGTACGAGAGCGTACTGAAAAGTAATGCTTCCTAATCTTGTATGTGAAAGCTCTTGAAGCTTTTAAAAAAACAAACGTTATTAACATTCTACATTTTTTTATCACTTAAAATTTTCGGGCTACTAGGCCGTGGTCGATGTATAATACTTTCTCCTAAAGTTTCCTGTCACACTATAGGAGACAGCTTTAGAGGTAAAATGGCGAACTGCAACCAGAATTGGATGCCGTCCTGATATAATCTACATCTACATCTACATACATACTCCGCACTCCACCATACGGTGCGTCGCGGAGGGTACCTCGTACCACAGCTAGCATCTTCTCTCCCTGTTCCACTCCCAAACAGAACGAGGGAAAAATGACTGCCTATATGCCTCTGTACGAGCCCTAATCTCTCTTATCTTTGTGGTCTTTCCGCGAAATATAAGTTGGCGGCATTAGAATTGTATTGCAGTCAGCCTCAAATGCTAGTTCTCTAAATTTCCTCAGTAGCGATTCACGGAAAGAACGCCTCCTTCCCTCCCGAGACTCCCACCCGAGTTCCAGAAGCATTTCCGTAACACTCGCGTGATGATCAAACTTACCAGTAACAAATCTAGCAGCCCGCCTCTGAATTGCTTCTATGTCCTCCCTCAATACGACCTGATAGGGATGCCAAACGCTCGAGCAGTACTCAAGAATAGGTCGTATTAGTGTTTTATAAGCGGTGTCCTTTACAGGTGAACCACATCTTCCAAAAATTCTACCAATGAACTGAAGACGACTATCCGCCTTCCCCACAACTGCCATTACATGCTTGTCCCACTTCACATCGCTCTGCAATGTTACGCTCAAATATTTAATCGACGTGACTGTGTCAAGCGCTCCACTACTAATGGAGTATTCAAACATTACGGGATTCTGTTTCCTATTCATCTGAATTAATTTACATTTATCTATATTTAGAGTTATCTGCCATTCTTTACACCAATCACAAATCCTGTCCAAGTCATCTTGTATCCTCCTACAGTCACTCAACGACGACACCTTCTCGTACACCACAGCATCATCAGCAAACAGCTGCACATTGCTATCCACGCTATCCAAAAGATCATTTATGTAGATAGAAAACAACAGCGGACCTACCACACTTCCCTGGCGCACTCCAGATGATACCGTCACCTCCGATGAACACTCACCATCGAGGACAACATACTGGGTTCTACTACTTAAGAAGTCAACATTATAACACCATTTGTTTATGGTTCACCAAAATTTTTATATTTTTTGTTTTAAAATTTTCCCATTTGATACTGTATTTTCTGTATATGTGAAGTGTAATATACTGGAGTTTGAAGTTCTTTTCATTGTATGTGAGCAATGTATATAAAATACTGAAAGGTCTCTGTTGGATTCCTTTCATGTTAATTTCTTAAATCTGTTGTCATTTACGGCATAAATTCCACTTCTAAATTTACTGTGGTGTTTCTGACTATCTGGGAGGAGACTGAGCAGTGAAACGTGTTACTTTTGCACATAAACAAGAACGCTCTGTCACACTACTACACTTTAAAACACAGTTGATATGTAATTCATGACAGGCAGTCTCATACGCCACCTACATCCGCTTTCTTTGAAACGTCCCCTTTGAACAATTATACACGACTGTCCTTAAACTGACACACAATATTTTGTTAGCGCAACGCAATCTGACTTTCAAAATTCCCTACAAAAGAATGGCCCTGACTAACATTAAACTATACCTTTCACAAATCACTTACCTCACAAAAATCTTCGCTGCTCAAGCTACTGCAATACAGCGAGCGCCACTACTGCCAGCTAAATAAAAGATTCAAACTATGGAAGGCACTAACTACTGATAGGGATAGTTAGCAAATGAAAGATATTAATAGAGAACAAACAATGTATTTACCTTGATATCATCATATATAAATATAGCAGTTCATGATAAATTTCAAAACTCCGCCATCTCTCTCCCCACATCCACCACTGCTAGCGGCTCACCTCCAACTGCGCAACGCTACGCGCTGTTCACATCCAGCATCCAGCTGCCGCTGCCCAACACTACAATGGCAGACAACAATGCAAACTATCCACAGACTGCACACAGCACAGCCAGTGATTTTCATATTGAGCGCTACGTAACGTTGCCAATAAGAAAACATAAACAGCCTACTTACATAGAGAAAACATAAACAGCCTACTTACATAGAGAAAACATAAACAGCCTAGTTACATAGAGAAAACATAAACAGCCTACTTACATAGCCCCCATGCTCCCCACAAAAAAATTTTACAAAATTTTTTTGGGCAGTGGCCAATAATGATTTGATAAAATGTTTCATAATTACAATAACAAAGAAATCAAATGCACACACTTATTGATATTATGTTGGTCAAAAGCTAAAATTTTCTCACAGTCCATAAAGATAGTCCTGATCATTCATTACAGTAGAATAGCAGTGTTTTTCTCAAAGTCTGAGCAGTAAAAGAAAATGCACACGGAAGTAGTGGATTTCCATGCAGTCTTGAAGAAGTAGTGTTGTCCTTCCAACGGAAAGACAGTGCTGACTCTCGACATGCAGACAAGTATTGGGTCACAACAGAGCAAACCCACTGCAGAGTCAGTTGAAGTTTTGATGAATATTGGTAGGTAAGTCATCACAGAGCAGACCCACCGTAGTCCTGGTAGAGATTACGATATTGGTGGGCCACCAGAGGTGCAGACCCACTGCAGTCCTTGTAGAAATAATGGTATTGATGGATCATCAAAGATGTAGACCCACTGTAGTCCTTGTAGAGATAATGGTATTGGTGGGCCACCAGAGGTGCAGACCCACTGTAGTCCTTGTAGAGATAATGGTATTGGTGGGCCACCAGAGGTGCAGACCCACTGTAGTCCTGGTATAGACGGCCAGCAGCCATCCGTTGCGACTGTGCAGGTGCACAATCACCATCGAAGATTCTTGCAGAGAATATAGCAAGTCCATAAACCACCACTTGTGCACTCACAACGTTTTTGGAATTGTCCTTAGAACCAGCAATGCTGTTATCCAGTCCCTTGCAGAATTATTAACACACGTGCAAACACGAACAGTCCCTACATCTCACATATTGTCCATATACTATGACCAACAGAAACGTGTGCAGTGAAATGTAACTTACAAGTTAATAATATCATGAACTGGTGACAATTACAATTTGGTAACATAAAAATACAATAACAAAGGTACAAAATACATCATTAAAGAACATAACAATACAGAGAACATTTGTAGTACAAGCTTTACAAAAGAATCGAAATAACATATACATCAGTGTTACAGGAATTATGACATTAGTACATACATAAAATATCAGAATAACTTTTGAAACATCAACTTCACACATGAGCATTAAACAGAACAGAATTAATAATGTCTAACATCTTTACAAAGTAAATAACATATTATTAATGCCAATTATATTCGAGGATAACAGTATTCCTCATAGTGAATGTAGCTTAATATTAAAAGAGAAAAAAATTCTATGAAACTACACAGAGACAGGAAGAAAACAAATACACAAGGGTACACAAACACGTACTGGGATAACACAAAAGGAAAGGACAGGGTTCGTTTTCAGTGTAACATTTGGTACTGCAGTCCATCCCAAAACTTCATTCTATAGATCTTTCGTCTTATTTCAACCTTTGCTTCCACCAAAAAAATCTTATCCAAGCATGCTTTCTGTATTTTGTTCATATTTCTTTCAAAATAATTATTTCTGATTGTACAATACTCATTTGGGCCCAAATCCTTTTTATATAACTTCGCAATGCATTCTTTACCTATTCTCCATAGTCAGTTTCTCATATAGTCTACCCCCTCTTAAGCTAACTTAAATCTACTGAGCTCAGATGCTAAACTAAGGGATGAGGCAATGCAGCAGCACAAAACAATTAACACAAGCAGCAATGACAAAAAATACAGATTGGCAAAGCTAGCAGCAGCAAATGTAATAACTTATATCAAAACATGACATATCTCAAGCAGAAAAAATATTACACTAAAATGGCCATGTCTAATACCTATGTCACATCTTAACATTAGAGTGATGCATCACAATTTATTCTACAAAAGAAATTACCAAGTACTTGAAAAGAAAATTATGAATGCAGTTCCTGTGAAGGTAAATGTCGCTTTGTGCTCCCTCATTTTTTTGAAAAAAATTATTATATACTCGATCTGTAGACAGAAAATATTTATATTAGTACATCTATAAAATCTTATTTTAACCAATGCTGCAGTGCAGCTAGAAACTTGATATTAAACAAAATGTGTAAATAAATACATAAAGCAAGCCATATGGCATTTTTCTTAACTAGCAAGGCAATAGCTGTGAAATGTTTCTCATCGTTTCATTAGGCATTTCAGTAAATATCATAAATTACGAGCTCCACAGTATGCTTTCAACAAGGAGATGTCAGTAGCGCGGACAATGGCCTTCCCTTTCTTTTTTTTCTACCTGTGCTTCTGACGAGGCACTCACACTAATGGCTTGTTCTCCAGGCGTCTGACACACCTGGGTGCCCATGACGCATTATGTGCAGGTGGTCACCTAACCTTCGTATGGAAATATTTACGACAGCAGTCTCCGCTACAGTGACAGTCATATATACAAAATTTCACAGGTCGAGAATTTACTTTGCAAATGTGTAGAAACAAAATCCTATGAATATAGCAGTGTCCAAAAAAATTCGTCAGCATTGTGATACAGTCACACATTTACACACATTTAATAACTCTTAAAGTACGATTCTTGGTTTCCAACATACTTCTTATTCCTCATATACAGTAGCATCATCTTATTGATCATAAACATACCTCAACAGTATAATACACATCGTCGTCATAATAATAACATCATAACACTTCAGTCAAATCTCAAAATCGTCGTAGCTTCCTCCAATAATTTCAAAACCTAATAAATTCTCTGCTCATATCAATAGTGTCATCTGCCTGAAACGTACTTTAAAAATCATGACCCCATACGAAATATGTCATTCAAAGCTCTCATAGTATCACAATGATTCCGAAAAATATGAGCGTTTCTCAAAGTACAGACAAAATACAGTTTCATAAGTGTGAAGTTACCCAACTGTGTAATTGCGTAAACATGTGTCACAGATGTAGTAAAAAAGTTTATCTCTCAGTTACATGGTCAGATAGCTGTGTAATTTGTGTGTTAGAGAAATATGGTACCGATGTGTAAAGTTGTATAAGCAAATACCATATTAGCTAGGGTTCCTTGTGGTTGCCACACACATGGTACACAAAGTAAGCGTGTACCCCCCTGAGGATTAATGTAATTATACCCCCAGGTGTTACAGATTACAGCAATGCAATGAAATGTATCACGGAAAACTTTCTTTGTAATTCAAAAATCTTTAAAAATAAATGTTTTAAGTACAAAATTAATCACTCAAATACGTGTACTGTAGCGCTAAATGTGCGTCTTGTTGCAACATAATCTGTGTGGAAGTGTCGTAGTTATCGTCCTCCGAAAGCTAAGTTCTGCATAAGTCAATGTACTTACCTCATAATACACAAAAGTGAAATGCTTTGCGTATAGATATCGTAGTTATTACGCTTATTGTTGTAATGAAGAAAGTACTGTACAGTAACGTATTGTTGTGCTACGGAAAAGGCAGTCTCATTGTAGCTATACCACAAAAGTTACTACTAAAACATGTTTTACTTTCCAAAAGAATTCAGAAAAACTGTGCAGATATAAAACAGATACACCGCAAAAGCAACATTGTAAATTGTTACTCATTAGTAGCGTCGTGATAACATCGTGTAGCTGTCACATAAACTAACCACTGTGTCCTCTGGTATCTCACAGAAAGTACTTTAAACCCAGAATGTATTTTCAAGTAAACCAAAAGTTGCATTAAAATCTCATTAGCAGTACCAGTATGTGTACTAAGTACGTAAGCCTGATAGTCGTTACGTAATCGTGCAACTAACAAGCAAGAATGTACAATTAACAACACTGTGTCGTCTGTTCATTATAACAATGCATTCGTAATTTCTGTTTAAATAAGTTCTCTTGGTTCTTGACTGGATATTTAACTTCAAACATTGTTGCATGTTAACAGTTTCTTAAGTCTGACAATGCATACTAGAAATGTGAAGTTAAGAGTTTTATGGCAAAGACAACATGTGAAGTGTGGTGCAATCCTTTACTCTTCATAGTACTCAGAGTTTGAACTTGAATGCAATTGTCAGGCGGTATACGTCGGTAAAGAACGCTGAAATTTTTCTCAAGGCTAGCGTCTTATGTTATTTTTCTCGGAGCCAACGGGCGCACGCGGCTGCCTGCTGTGCGAGTCATTTTCTGTCTCTTTGTTGGCGCGCGTCGTTACTGGGATTAGGAGACCTAACTTCTACAAATTCGCCTTGCCGAGAGGGCCCAGCCGTGTTAGAATTCCGCCAGTTCTAATGAAATTGACGTCTGTCGTTACGATCATATCGTCTGTCGTCATGTCGGTAGATTCCATAGTTTCTTTCTTGTCCGTCACGTGGTGGAGAGTTTCTACCTGAATCGTAACTGTGCGCCGAACTGTTGTGTCTGAAGTTATTCTGCCTCCCTTGATAATAATTGTTTTGGTTCCCATATTGTCTGTTTCTCTGATTGTCTCTGTCATATTCATTACTACGGAAATGCGATCTTTCTCTGTAACTATTATTACTCTGCCAGCGGTTGTAATACGGGTGGTGTCTGTTTCGGTCACGATTTGTGTTGTGAGAATAGCCTTGTCGCGTCCAGTTATTATTTCTTTCATCGCGGAATTGCGACTGATGTGATCTGTAATTGTTGTGCTCCTGTGTTCCGCGATTGTCAGTGTCACTTTCCAGTTCTTGTAACAGTCCCTGAAAAGCTTCAATGTCGTCTTTGCAACGTCCTGCCAAAATAATATGTCGTAAATGTTCAGGTAATTTGATTAAGCAAATGCGGATGAGTTCTGAGGGGCTGTATGGGTTTGACAGGTACTGATTCTTGTGCAACATGTCTTCAAAATATTTCACAAGACTGGAGAATTCAGATTGTTCGAAATGTTTCATCATTATGATGCCATGTTTTACGCGGTCTTGTATGGCTTGAGACCAATATGCTGAGAGGAAGGCATGGTAAAATTCTCCTTCACTGTAGCAATCGTGAATTACCGATCGCATTCTTACAGCTGGTTCATTCTCTAAGTAGCCACACATAAATTCTAATCTGTGCTCCAATGACCAGTTGGGAGGAAAACAATGAGAGAATTGATGGAGCCATGCTTGTGGATGAATGTCGTTGCCAGAATTCTTAAACGTTTTGAATTTACGTGTAGTAATGAACAGCTTATAGTCAAAATCATCGTGTCGGCGAGTAGCATCTCGGTCATAGTTACGTCGTGTCGGCGGTTCCATCTCAAAATTCGGTGTACCTTGCCAATTTCTTTCATAATTACCGAAATGCCCTGTGTTATTATTTTGTGGCTTTTGCGTATTTCTAAGTCCCTCTTCCCGTGTTGGAGCGCGAGTGTCTTCAATTCTTGTATTACCTGTGTCAGCTGATCTTGTACTTCCCGGATTTCTCTTTGGTGTTGCGTATCAATTTGATTCAGATTTTGTTTCAGTTTCCTAATTTGTTCGCTCTGTTCTGTGTCATTAAAGACTACCGGTTTTGCGTCATTCAGATTATCATCTACCTTCGTAGATAAATTATTTAGCTGATCCGAAAGTTCAACTACTTTCTCTGATAATGAACACATTTCCTCAGTGTGTTTTTCTGAACCAAGTTTCAGAGTGTCCATTTGTGTTGAAATCGAATCTACTGTGTCCTTTAAGTTATCCTGAGTTTTTGCAAGTTGCGTAACCGAATCGGTAGATGCAACTGAGTCAATTTTAGCCCACAAGGTCTCATGATTTTCATGAACAATGGTTTGCAGTTCTTTTATGGCTGCTTCGTGATTCTGTAATGCATTTTCATGCCGCGAAAAAATAGGTTGAAAATGCTCACAAATTTGTGTTTTTACGTCATTACAGACTTTTTGACATTTCGATTCAATGTTATGTAACTCAGTAGTTAAATCTTCACGTGTTTGTTCAAGCGTGGTGTGAAGATTTTGTTCCATTGCGTCTAACTGTTGCTGTGTTTGTCTCTGATGTTGTTCCATTGTGTCCAACTTTTTAAGATTTTGTTCCACTGTGTCTAACTTTCGAAGATTTTGTTCCATTGTGTCTAACTTTTGAAGCTTTTGCTGTGTTTGTCCCATTTGCTGTATTAATTATAATAACAATGCACTGGTGTCTGGAACATGTTCCTCAGTGCTTTTCGGCAGTGAATTTGCACCGGCAACATTCACATTTTGACAAGCAGAAAATGTGTCTTGACTTATTTGAGAAAACGGTGAGGAACCAAAACCTGAATCTACAGTATTTGCGAGATTGTTTCCTGTCATTTCGGATTCCTGAGGCGAGCTGTTGCCGACCGATCGATCGATAATGCTTCCCTGTTCACTACCTGTTTCACTGCCTACGCCATTGTTTGACGCCCGCTCCATTTCCCTATGCACAGTTACCAAATTACTACTTTGAATATTAGTTAATTCATTACATGGTGGGGCCAACACACTGCTTTCGTCTTCACTGTCATTTCTCAGTTTACTTTGGAGCCGAGTGTTACGTTTTTCACACGCCATTATTGTCACAATATTTCACACGATAACACAGAAAAGCACAATTTGAAGAGCAAAGATAGGGGAATACATTAACATAGCACTGAAAATAATATCTAGTTAATTGCAAGCGTAGCTGCGAAATACTTGGTGCAAATCTATATGCATGCCACAACTGTTTTACTGTACAACAATGAAAGATTGCAACTACAAAGGAGATTCTCTCTACAATTACGCGCTAGCAATAAACAAAAGCTACACTAAATACACAAACTACAAGAAAAAAAAATCAGAAGATTCCAGTGAGGTATCCTCGGCTAAGGGTCGACATATGAAACGTCCCCTTTGAACAATTATACACGACTGTCCTTAAACTGACACACAATATTTTGTTAGCGCAACGCAATCTGACTTTCAAAATTCCCTACAAAAGAATGGCCCTGACTAACATTAAACTATACCTTTCACAAATCACTTACCTCACAAAAATCTTCGCTGCTCAAGCTACTGAAATACAGCGAGCGCCACTACTGCCAGCTAAATAAAAGATTCAAACTATGGAAGGCACTAACTACAGATAGGGATAGTTAGCAAATGAAAGATATTAATAGAGAACAAACAATGTGTTTACCTTGATATCATCATATATAAATATAGCAGTTCATGATAAATTTCAAAACTCCGCCATCTCTCTCCCCACATCCACCACTGCTGGCGGCTCACCTCCAACTGCGCAACGCTACGCGCTGTTCACATCCAGCTGCCGCTGCCCAACACTACAATGGCAGACAACAATGCAAACTAGCCACAGACTGCACACAGCACAGCCAGTGATTTTCATATTGAGCGCTACGTAACGTTGCCAATAAGAAAACATAAACAGCCTACTTACATAGAGAAAACATAAACAGCCTACTTACATAGAGAAAACATAAACAGCCTACTTACATAGAGAAAACATAAACAGCCTACTTACATCTTTTATATACTGCATATGATAAGATACTGTCATCCCTCTTCCCTTCTGTGTGAGAGGATGAATGAGCAAATGTATTTCTAGTTGCATGCTTGATGGTAGCAGACAAGCCTGTCTGCTAGAGAACAGTAGGACCAACGTCGGAACAGGTAGCTGCACTTTCTAAAAGCAAAGAGGTTTCTATCCTTAGTATGGTCCTGTCCGTCCCTTGTCATGTTGGTATAGGAAGCTGCCCCTCTGGTCACTTCCGTTTGTATTTGTGAGCCACCCTCAGGAAGGGACGACGGCAGTCTGTCCGCGGCGAGCGTCTGAAGTTGTAAGATCTCCGGCTAAGCGCGTCTCTGCTAAGTCCGTAGGACAATGGATTTCTTAAGTTCAGGCTAACTGAAAATTTAATCATCTTTATTTCAGGTTTAGATATAAAATATCTAATGTTATCTTAAATCGCAACGCAGTGTAATTCGAGTGTGAAGTTCAGAATATATTCCAGTAGTTGCTTTGTCATTACTTTGTGAGTAAAGTGGAACCACGTGTTGATCAGTAACTCTAACTAGCATCATCAATCTTAAATGCGAATGTGCGTGAGATTATAACGTCTCGTCTTGACAATATTTTTCAATATAGCAACTTTTGTTTATGTTCAACCCACGTGGGGTGTACTTTGTGAGACCAGTACCACGTGCTTATACAATTGTTTGTCCTATCAGGTTAATTGTAAGACGATAGTAACCAGTTCGAGGTTTTTCTTTTGTAAATTGCGTTTCGATGTAATTTATTTTAATTACTCATTGAGTACACCAAGTTGACCACTTGAAGCATGTAGTGTAAACATCAAAGTAGCCCTCAGCTATTCTTTCGGGAAGATTTCACAGAGAGTTAGTACGAATTTAGTATACCAGTGTGTGGTAATTACATGACGGACAGGATTGTGCTACGAACGTAACTTCTTTGGGTGAAAATTGAATCGGTTGGTTGTTGTTAATTTCCTCTTGCGTATGTTTCAACGTTCTTCATGTGTTATTTTATGAATGCAGTTGTATGCAGTCTCCCAATCTTGGCTCCATGTCTGATGTGTTCCATAAGATTACAAACTCACATTTTCACAATCCTAAATAAGGCAGCAGTTTAGTTATGAATCAAGTTTAATATGCTGAAATTTTAACGGAGCAATGATCAATGTTAAAATAAATGTCTAAATATAAACTGATTTATTTCTTTTTATTTAAATTGTGTTTATATATATATATATATATATATATATATATATATATATATATATATATAATCACCGGTTGTCGTAAGATGACTACTAAAAGATTATAATTAATGTTAGTCTGGTTGGGAATTTGGTAAGCTAGACTGGATACCTGCTGAAAGAGTTGCGGAGTAATGCAAGGTTAACTTCCCCAGACAGCTCACAGCTTTTAACCCGCTTTTATTGTCTTGTATATCAGCACCGCTTTCAGAACAAATTAATGCATCAACATTACAATACGATGTAAATTGCTATTACCTTAAATAATTTAATGATGACTTTTGTATTTAAAATATTTGTGTGTATAAACTGTTCATGTTGATGTAAATTTGACAACTGTACGAAATGGTCTTGCTTAGGAATAATGTAAGAAATAGGCGCTTTTGTTTGAAAAGGAAGTGGCTCTACAGAGTGGAAAAGGTGGCACGGGGTAGTTGGCGCACTACCTTGAGCAAGCGCGGGAAGTGAGACACACAGCCTGTAGGCAGCAGTGATTGAGGCAACACCTTTGTGGAGCAGGAGAAGCTTTGCCTGCAAATTCGCATAAAAATGCCTGGGATGGAGACTGCAAACGGCTTACGGCGTAGCTGCGAGTTGTTGGCCTACTGTGTGTAAAACTGAACGACGCCAAGTAGAGAAATTGAGCCCATACAGCAAGATAATTCCAAGCCTTACTATGGGAGTGTAGCCGCTATAATTCTTCGCCACACCCAAGCCTACAGCCAGGAGAGAAGATTTATTTATATTTTACTTTTGTACAGCACGAACCATTAATTTAAACTGTGTTTTAATAATGACTCTTGAACTTTAAAGAAACTGGTTCACCCTGTTATTTCGTCCTAATCATACGCCTATTTATGGTTCCTTCCTGCTGTTTGATTAATCGGAGTATGCTGTTTTACAGACTTACGAAGCGCCAAGTTAGTATAAAGAGGCAACATTCAAATTATCTTTGTGTAAATAACGAGAAATAGTTTCTTAGCTATTGCGAAGTGTTATAGTAAAAGTTTGCTTACGTAAAATTCAATCAGAGTAGAGCCAAGTTTCTAGAATCTGATAAATGACTATACAGAGTTAGTTAAAAGAATAATTGCTTTTGAAAGTAAATTCCAGTAAGAAAGAGGTTTTCTTGAAGTAAAATGTTCAGTATAAAAAGTGTGTGCTTTAGTACCTTAGTATTCTACTATTTAAGTTTGTTGACTTTGGAAAGTGCTTTTCTAAAGGTCCCCCCTGGCCAACTTTTAGCTTTCATAATGTTTTCTACCGGGCTTTTTCTCTTGTAAAAACATAATGTATAAGAGTGTAGCCCAACATTGTTTATGTGGAGTAATATTTATTTGAAGAACCAACTTAACCAGTAGCAAGAAAGTAAGCAAAATTCATACTTCTGGTTTTCCAATACTTCACTGTTTCATTGCCTGGATAGGCTGGCAATCTCTAGTACATATTTTAAACCACTAAATGAACTTGGAACTGAGTTGTGCAAGCTTCAATACAGTAGTATTCATACTGCGTTTCTTTCTAACCGGTGGGTAAGATTTTACGAAATCAATTGAATAGTCCGAATTTCTGATTCATTAGACACAACACACGGTCAAATCCTGTAAAAAGGGTAACTTTACTGATTAGCTTTTCACATTAACAGAGATTTTCTTCCCACAGTGTACTTTATTTGGATAATAACTAAATTTTAGTAAGGGGGCTACACGTGGCAACATGGAGGCAGGGTTTTCTGTTACTTAGGTAAAAGCAGGCTAAATTACAACAGTAGTGGTAGTGTTATAACATCTCAACAGTATTAATCCGAAAATGCAATTTACTATGGAGACGGAGAATAACGGCCAACTCTATTTCTTAGATGTGTCTGTTATCAAGCGAAGGGACGGGACGCTGGCCCAAAGAATATACAGAAAAGCCGAGCATATTGACCGTTACCTGTATAAAAATTCCAACCACCACCACAGGCAAAGAAGAGGGGTGACTAAAGCCTTGATAGATAGAGCGCACAAAATTTCTGAACCGACTTATTTAAATGATGAGCTTGAACGTCTACGGCCGACATTCAAGAAGAACAGTTATTATATGGAGATAGACATAGCGCTTCGCTCTAGGGAGAGAATCAGGACAGATGATGAATGACGGCCGCCCAAAGGGAAAGTTTTGCTGCCATTCGTCAGAATGATTACAGACCCACTAGGAAAGTATTGAGGAATTATTTTGTGTAAATTACATTCAGATCCACCAGGAAGATAAGGAATGTTTAAGATAGGCAAAAGATATACGACTTCTTTTGGCTACATCGGGCCTATATAAAATTTCTTGTAGTTGTGGACTGTGTTACATTGGTACCACAAAAAGAAGTGTTAACACCCGTCTCGTTAAACAGAAGAGGGATTGCAGCCTATGACATACTAAGAGGGTGATCATGAAATAAAATTCACTGAGATGAGTGTCATATGAAGAACATCGCATTGTCATGCGCGTATGTATAGAGAGGCTATTTAGATTTATAAACACTGTAATAATTTTTAGAAGAAAGAGGAAGGTGTTAGAGTAGATAAAATTTGGATGTCAACTTGCAACGTAATAATGACGATCGATTACTTTCAATCGATAATATTGGCATTACCAGCGATAATTCGTGGTCTCGCGGTAGCGTTCTCGCTTCCCGAGCCCGGGGTCCCGGGTTCGATTCCCGGCGGGGTCTGGGATTTTCACCTGCCTCGAGATGACTGGGTGTTTGTGTTGTCCTCATCATTTCATCATCATCCAGGAAAGTGTCGAAATTGGACTGAGCAAAGATTGGATGATTGTACGGGCGCTGATAACCACGCAGTTGAGCGCCCCACAAACCAAACATCATCATCATCACCAGCGATAATCTCGTGGCCGACGTCACTTGAAGGACTGTGGTGCCCTCTACACTGCTCCCTAGATTTCTGGTTGGAGTTCATCACTGTAGGTCTGAAGATGTCTCCCGCAGTCCGAGAAGAAACCTCAGGAAAAAGTTTCATACATCGACACTGAAGTTTTCAGTGATGTCAGAGCCAGCCGTGAAACCTTACATTGTACGATTCCAAATTTTATTTTTCATGTCTATATACAGGGTTATAACAAATGATTGAAGAGATTTCAGAGCTCTACAATAACTTTATTATTTGAGATATTTTCACAAGCTTTGCACACACATACAAAATCTCAAAAAGTTTTTTTAGGCGTCCACAAATGTTCAATATGTGCCCCTTTAGTGATTCGGCAGACATCAAGCAGATAATAAAGTACCTCCCACACTCGGCGCAGCATGTCCCCATCAATGAGTTCGAAAGCATCGTCGATGCGAGCTCGCAGTTCTGGCACGTTCCTTGGTAGAGGAGGTTTAAACACTGAATCTTTCACATAACCCCACAGAAAGAAATCGCATGGGATTTAGTCGGGAGAGCGTGTAGGCCATGACATGAATTGCTGATCATGATCTCCACCACGACCGATCCATCGGTTTTCCAATCTCCTGCTTAAGAAATGCCGAACATCATGATGGAAGTGCGGTGGAGCACCATCCTGTTGAAAGATGAAGTCGGCGCTGTCGGTCTCCAGTTGTGGCATGAGCCAATTTTCCAGCATGTCCAGATACACGTGTCCTGTAACGTTTTTTTCGCAGAAGAAAAAGGGGCCGTAAACTTTAAACCTTGAGATTGCACAAAACACGTTAACTTTTGGTGAATTGCGAATTTGCTGCACGAATGCGTGAGAATTCTCTACCGCCCAGATTCGCGCATTGTGTATGTTCACTTCACCATTAAGAAAAAAATGTTGCTTCATCACTGAAAACAAGTTTCGCACTGAACGCATCCTCTTCCATCAGCTGTTGCAACCGCGCCGAAAATTCAAAGCGTTTGACTTTGTCATCGGGTGTCAGGGCTTGTAGCAATTGTAAACGGTAAGGCTTCTGCTTTAGCCTTTACCGTAAGATTTTCCAAACCGTCGGCTGTGGTACGTTTAGCTCCCTGCTTGCTTTATTCGTCGACTTCCGCGGGCTACGCGTGAAAGTTGCCCGCACGCGTTCAACCGTTTCTTCGCTCACTGCAGGCCGACCCGTTGATTTCCCCTTACAGAGGCATCCAGAAGCTTTAAACTGCGCATACCATCGCCGAATGGAGTTAGCAGTTGGTGGATCTTTGTTGAACTTCGTCCTGAAGTGTCGTTGCACTGTTATGACTGACTGATGTGAGTGCATTTCAAGCACGACATACGCTTTCTCGGCTCCTGTCGCCATTTTGTCTCACTGCGCTCTCGAGCGCTCTGGCGGCAGAAACCTGAAGTGCGGCTTCAGCCGTTCAAAACTTTATGAGTTTTTCTACGTATCTGTAGTGTGTCGTGACCATATGTCAATGAATGGAGCTACAGTGAATTTATGAAATCGCTTCAATCATTTGTAATAGTCCTGTATATGCACCTGTCTACCGCTAAAAATGTGTGAATTATACCGTGTACGGTGGTGGTGTGTAACGTAGCTACATCTATGCGTGAGTAACAGTGTGCTGTAATCGAGTTTCGAACTCTAAGAGTTCGTCCTCACATGTAGCACACTGTCCTTCATTACGACAACGCCAGACCAAACATGAGCGCTGCGAATGTCTGCACCATTCCGACGCCTCGGCTTCACTGTCATCGACCATCCTACACACAGTCCCAATAGGCCCCATCCGATGTTTATCTGTTTCCAGAACCTAAAGAGAACCTTCGAGGATTCCACTTTGATAGTGATGAAGCGGCACAGAGGCGAAGTTGTGACTCTGTCAACAAAGTCAGACATTCTATAGAGACGACATCAGTAAAGTGGTCTCTCGTTGGGAGAAGTGTGTTTGTCAGCAGCGTGGTTATGTTGTGAAATAAATATGCAGAGGTGAAGAACAAGGCTGTCAAATGATAATAACATTTGTTTTATTAAAAAAACTTTGTGTTTTCTTATGTAAAACTCCTAGGTATTACTTTTAAGCACGCCCTTGTAGACGCAGCCGCCTGGGTTGGTGCCGTGTTCCTCGACTTCGGAATGCTTTTGACGGATTTCCGCAGTGCTACCTAGTTAACAAAATGACAACTTACGAAAGATCGGACAAGCTTCCTGAATAGACTGAATAGTTTGTAGCAAACAGAACACGATTTGTTGCTCTTAACTGAGGGGAATTTCCAGACAAAGAAGTAACTGACCCAGTGCCCGCCCGGTTATCTGTGCAGTCTAATGCGCGGCTTTTCGAATTGGGAAGGAGCGCCTGGTCCCCGGCACGAATCCGCCCGGCGGACTTTGTAAGTAGGCTGTTTAGGTTTCTATGTTGGTAACGCCACATAGCGCTCTGTATGAAAATCACTGACTGTGCTGTGTGCAGTCTGTGGCTGGTTTGCATTGTTGGAATATTCGCCATTGTAGCGTTGGGCAGTTGGATGTTAACAGCGCGTAGCGTTGCGCAGTTGGAGGTGAGCCGCCAGCAGTGGTGGATGTGGGGAGAGAGATGGCGGAGTTTTGAAAGCGGACGATCTGGACGTGTGTCCGCTAGAAAGAGTAAATTTGTAAGACTGGATGTCATGAAGTGCTATAACATTGTTTGTTCTCTATCAAAATCTTTTATTTGCTAACTATGTCTGTCAGTAGTTAGTGCCTTCAGTAGTTTGAGCCATTTGAACCATTTGAACGCTCTATGTGCAAGTGTCACAAGCTCATTCATCTACATCTACATGGATACTCTGCAAATTACACTTAAGTGCCTGGCAGGGGGTCCATTGAACCACCTTCACAATAATTCTCTATTATTTGAATCTCGAACATTGTGCGGAAAAAACCAACACCTACATCTTTCCGTGAGAGTTCTGAATTTCCCTTATTTTATTATGATGACCGTTTCTGGCTATGTAGGTCGGCGTCAATGAAATATTTTCGCATTTGAAGGACAAAGTTCGTGACTGAAATTCCTTGAGCAGATTCCGCCGCAATAAAAAAGCCTTTGTTTTAATGATGTCCACCCCAAATCCTGTATCATGACAGTAACACGCTCTCCTCAGTAATACGTGCTCCTCTTCTTTGAAATTTCTCGAGGTCTACGTTAATCCTATATGTTAAGGATCCCACACCGCGCACCATCACCCCAAAAGAGGACAGACAAGTGTAGTGTAGGCCGTCTCTTTAGTACATCTGTTGCATCTTCTAAATGTTCGGCCAATTAAACGCAGTTTTTGGTTTGCCTTCTCCACAACATTTTCTGTATGTAGTTTCTAATTTAACTTGTTCGTAACCGTAATTCCTACGTACCCAGTTGAATTTACGGCCTTTAGATTTGACTGATTTATACCGTAACCGAAGTTTAACCGTTTCCTTTTAGCACTCACGTGGATGACCTCAGACTTTAAATTATTTAGGGTCGATTGCCAATTCTCGCACCATTCAGATATCTTTCCTAAATCATTTTACAATTTGTTCTGACCTACTGATCACTTTACTAGATGATAAACGACAGCATCATCTGCAAACAATCTAAGACAGCTGCTCAGGCAGTCTCCTAAATCATTTATACGGATAAGGAATAGCAGGAGACCTGTAACAGTACCTTGAGGAATGCCAGAAAACACTCCTGTTTTACTGGATGACTTTCCGTCAGTTATCGCAAACTGTGATCTTTCTCAGAGGACACGAATCCAGTCGCATAGCAGACGATATTCCTAAGCAGGCAATTTCACTGCAAGCCGCTTGTGTGGTGCAGTTAAAAAGCCTTCTGGAAATCTAGAAATGCGGAATCAATTTGAAATTCTTTGGAGGCCGTGGTGGCCGAGCAGTTCTAGGCGCTACAGTCTAAAACCGCGCGACCGCTACGGTCGCAGGTTCGAATTCTGCCTCGAGCATGGATGTGTGTGATGTCCTTAGGTTAGTTAGGTTTAAGAAGTTCGAAGTTCTAGGGGACTGATGACCTCAGAAGTGAAGTCCAATAGTGCTCAGCGCAATTTGAACCATTTTTTGAAATTCTTTGTCTGTAACACTCAACACTTCGTGTGAGTAAAGAACTAGTTGTGTTTCACAAGAACGATGTGTCAATAGACCGTTCTCTTCGAGGAAATTCGTAATGTGCGAATACAATATATGTTACATAAGCCTGCTGCATATCGACGTTAATGGTGTGGGCTTGTAATTTAATGAATTACTGCTACTGCCTTTCTTGATGTGACCTGTGCAGCTTTTCAGTCGTTGGGTACGGATCTTTAATCGAGCGAACGGTTGTATATGATTGTTAAGTACAGAGCTATTGCATCAACATACTCTGAAAGGGAGCTACTTCGTATACAGTCTGGACCAGGAGATTTGCTTTTAGTGATTTA
This sequence comes from Schistocerca americana, assembly GCF_021461395.2. Classification (NCBI taxonomy): domain Eukaryota; kingdom Metazoa; phylum Arthropoda; class Insecta; order Orthoptera; family Acrididae; genus Schistocerca; species Schistocerca americana. The sequence goes on along the minus strand of NC_060128.1, from coordinate 85,246,282 downwards.
AGTTGCTTCACTACTCCGAGGATATTTAATTCTAAGTAGGCAGCTGTTCTTAATTCTAATTCTGGAATATTTACTTCCTCTTATCTGGTGAAGCAATTTCGGAAGGCTGTGTTTAGTAACTCTGCTTTAGTACCACTGTCATCGATACCATTGGTCTCGTGGAGGGAAGACATCGACTGTGTCCTGCCGCTTGCATACTTCACATACGACCAAAATCTCTTTGGATTTTCTGCAGGTTTCGGGACAGAGTTACGTCGTGTTCGACCGACAGAGTTTCCCTCTGTGTGCCCCGACCGCGACTTGTCAGAGTCAAGGCAGGTAGGGTCCGACAAGGAGTCTCCTGTATCCACGTAAAGTCTGATGGGTCGGCGAATGGGTCGAAAGACCAGTCTGTCTCTGAATGGGAGCCTTAGGCCGGTATTTCTTTATCAAAGATTTGATCGAAGATATGATCAAATATTCGTCAAATTTATTTGACAAACATCTTCGACGTGGCGCTGAAAAGGGGTATTACACTGTCATCATATTATCCGTCAGATTTCAAGATGGCTAACAACAACAATTTATTAACCGCAGCAGTTGCATGTACCACAATTGCACTGTGTGCACATGTGGAGGAGAAGTGGGGAGAAAAAGGAAACGTACCTGGGTGAAGCCGTGTGTTTTACGACGAGACGATAAAAGCATTCAACTTGTAGTGGAGGACGTCAAGTCGTGCATAAATTACTTAAGAATGGATGAGCGTACATTTCAGTATGTGCTCAGTGAAGTGTATCCTCATATCACAAAGCACAATAATCACTTAAGAACAGCTACATCTGCAGAAGGCAGGCTCACTGTAACACACCGATTCCTTGCTACAGGAGAGAGGTTAGGTTAGGTCCCCAATCTCCTTAATCTATTTTTGTATTCAGGGTGCCGCGCGGGATTAGCCGAGCGGTCTAGGGATTGTGCGGCTGGTCCCGGCGGAGGTTCTAGTCCTCCCTCGGGCATGGGTGTGTGTGTTTGTCCTTAGGATAATTTAGGTTAAGTAGTGTGTAAGATTAGGAACTGCTGACCTTAGCAGTTAAGTCCCATAAGATCTCACACACATTTTTATTTATTCAGGGTGCCTCACTCTGTAAAGTGCCTCATCAGTTTCATAGATCTCTATTCATTTTATATTTGTCGATACACACCAATTGTATTCACCGGCCATGTTTATAAACACACTGCAGATGACAGAACGCTGCAGCGATGCTAGCGCTCCATGTGGTAACGTGTCACATTACAGTGAAGAGAAGACAAGCGACTATTATCATCAAATCTACAGTGAGGCCCTAGATCTGATCAAATTTGAAAGTTCCTAAGTTCCTGGCATATTAAAACTGTGTGCCGGACTGAAACTGGAAGTCGGGTCCCGATTTCGAGTCTCGGTCCGCCACACAGTTTTAATCTGCCAGGAAGTAGCATATCAGCCCCCACGCCACTGCAGAGTGAAAATCTCATTCTGGTTGATCAAATTTATTTGACGGCAGACGAGATTTGAGAAAGTGCCTTGTCACACCTCAAACCTCTTTGACATATCAACTTTCACAAAGAAATTTGGTAGTGTAATACGGGCCTTAACGATAAGTCAGTGCCCAGAAACTCACGGGGAGAAGGTAGGCGGTGACTTGGTGAGCAGGCAGCTTCCAGCAACGCAGTGCGCAAATATCTCAGATTTTTGCTCGCCCGCAAATGTGACTGGCGTATAGCCGCTCTGGCGCCACTTACGTTGGCTGGTGCGGTGCGACCGGACGCAGCCAGCCTCGCTGCTGGAGGGTCGCCAAGCGGTGCCAGGTAGAGGAGAGAGCCGTCCGCTTCTGGCGCGGCTGCGCACGCGGTCGCACTAAAGCATTCAGCCGGAGGCGGCGCTGAGTCGTAAACGCGGGGGGCGGGGCCCGGCCACCTGCCCGCCCTAAATCCTCATCTCGGCTGTCCGCAGCAAGCACAACTCACCTGACAACAGCTGCCGTCTGGGGGAAAACCGCTCACCCACAGCACTGTCCCTCCCTCCCTCCCTCCCAGCGTCCGAGAAACTCATTCACTATTAAACTACCGTCTCCAAAAGGCGCGAAGATCTAGTTCCGATTCCAGGTTCGGCCCCTGGTATACGTCTTGCAGCTTAGTCTACTGTTTCCTTTTACACTACTGGCCATTAAAATTGCTACACCACGAAGATGACGTGCTGCAGACGTGAAATTTACCCGACAGGAAGAAGACGCTGCGATATGCAAATGATTAGCTTTTCAGAGCATTCACACAATATTGACGCCGGTGGCGACACCTACAACGTGCTGATATGAGAAAAGTTTCCAACCGATATCCCATACACAAACAGCAGTTGACCGGCGTTGCCTGGTGAAACATCGTTCTGATGCCTTGTGTAAGGAGGAGAAATGCGTAACATCACGTTTCCGACTTTGATAAAGGTAGGATTGTAGTCTATCGCGATTGTGGTTTATCGTATCGCGACATTGCTGCTCGCGTTGGTCGACCTCCAATGACTGTTAGCAGAATGTGGAATCGGTGGGTTCAGGAGTGTAATACGGAACGCCGTGCTGGATCCCAACGGCCTCGTATCACTAGCAGTCGAGATGACAAGCATCTTATCCGCATGGCTGTAACGGATCGTGCAGCCACGTCTCGATCCCTGAGTCAACAGATGGGGACGTTTGCAAGACGACAACTTTCTGCACGAACAGTTCGACGTGGCCGAGCGGTTCTAGGCACTACAGTCTGGAACAGCGCGACCGCTACGGTCGCAGGTTCGAATCCTGCCTCGGGCGTGGATGTGTGTGATGTCCTTAGGTTAGTTAGGTTTAAGTAGTTCTAAGTTCGAGGGGACTGATAACCTCAGCAGTTAAGTCCCATAGTGCTCAGAGCCATTTGAACCATTTGAACAGTTCGACGACGTTTGTAGGAGCATGGACTATCAGCTCGGAGACCGTGGCTGCGGTTAGCCTTGACGCTGCATCACAGACAGGAGCGCCTGCGATGGTGTACTCAACGACGAACATGGGTGCACGAATGGCAAGACGTCATTTTTTCGGATGAATCCAGGTTCTGTTTACAGCATCGTGATGGTCGCATCCGTGTTTGGCGACATAGCGATGAACGCACATTGGAAGCGTGTATTCGTCCTCGCCATACTGGCGTATCACCCGGCGTGATGGTATGGGGTGCCATTGGTTACACGTCTCGGTCACCTCTTGCTCGCATTGACGGCACTTTGAACAGTGGACGTTACATTTCAGATGTGTTACGACCCGTGGCTCTACCCTTCATTCGATCCCTGCGAAACCCTACATTTCAGCAGGATAATACACGACCGCATGTTGCAGGTCCTGTACGGGCCTTTCTGGATAGAGAAAATGGTCGACTGCTGCCCTGGCCAGCACATTCTCCAGATCTCGTGATGGTATGGGGTGCCATTGGTTACACGTCTCGGTCACCTCTTGCTCGCATTGACGGCACTTTGAACAGTGGACGTTACATTTCAGATGTGTTACGACCCGTGGCTCTACCCTTCATTCGATCCCTGCGAAACCCTACATTTCAGCAGGATAATACACGACCGCATGTTGCAGGTCCTGTACGGGCCTTTCTGGATAGAGAAAATGTTCGAATGCTGCCCTGGCCAGCACATTCTCCAGATCTCTCACCAACTGAAATGTCTGGTCAATGGTGGTCGAGCAACTGGCTCGTCACAATACGCCAGTCACTACTCTTGATGAACTGTAGTATCGTGTTGAAGCTGCATGGGCAGCTGTACCTGTACACGCCATCCAAGCTCTGTTTGACTCAATGCCTAGGCGTATCAAGGAAGTTATTACGGCCAGAGGTGGTTGTTCTGGATACTAATTTCTCAGGATCTATGCACCGAAATTGTGTGAAAATGCAATCATATGTCAGGTCTAGTATAATTGTCCAATGAATACCGTTTATCAACTGCATTTCTTCTTGGTGTAGCAATTTTAATGGCCAGTAGTGTATCTAGCTCTTTTTTCCGTCTTTATCGTATATTCACACCACGAACTAGGGAAGATCCCCATCTCCCCCAACCCTCTCCCCTCAGATTTAGTGGTAAGGTGGTCCAGTGGACAGCCTGCGAGAAATTGAACACAGATGAAGCTTGAAAACAGGAAGAAAATGTACTGAACTGTGAAAGAGAAGCAAAATAGAAACAGTGGACGGTCCACGGGTAACTGCAAAGTTGAGCAGAATGCAAGAGCCACGGCGTCGTGGTTCAGTCGATTGACCAGATCCGCCCGATAACCTTCTTCAACTATGATTATAAAATAATGGCGCGAGCGGTGAATAGCCGACTAACGGTATTGTTTGCTACCACCATAGAGAGCCATCAAAGCTGTCTTCCCGGTCGTACTCTCCTGACTCTCGTTGCTGAATGTCGTGATTTAATTTCGATTGCTCCCACCATTCCCGTGCCAATCGCTTTGCTTTTCATTGATTTTCGCCAAGCGTTCGACCGCGTTAATCATGGATTCCATATGCGAGCATTGACGACTGTTGACTTTAACGATGCTGCGCGACGGCTGTTTAGCTCTCTAATTACTGATATTCACGCGAGATTAGGCGAACGGTAAAAGGCGCTGCAGTCATGGACTGTGCGGCTGGTCCTGGCGGAGGATGTAGTCCTCCTTCGGGCATGGGTGTGTGTGTGTTTGTCCTTAGGATGATTTAGATGAAGTAGTGTGTAAGCTTCGGGACTGATGACCTTAGCAGTTAAGTCCCATACGATTTCACACACACACACACACACACACACACACACACACACTGATATTCGGGCGCCCATTGACGTGAATGGCCGTCTTACTTCCCCCATCGCGCTGTGTCAGGGTGTCCTTCAAGGAAGTCCATTACCTATGTCGCTCTACGTGCTGTTTCTGGAACCCTTATTGCGAACTATTGCTGCTCGGTTGGGTGGCTGGTCGCTGTTGGGAGAAACGTTTACCGTTCGTGCATATACTGATCACGTTCTCGTTCGTCTCCGTACCCATGATGATATACCACTGCTGAAGGAAGTTTTGGATGCCTTTTGTCAGGCGGCAGCTGCGGTCGCAGGTTCGAATCCTGCCTCGGGCATAGATGTGTGTGATGTCCTTAGGATAGTTAGGTTTAAGTAGTTCTAAGTTCTAGGGGACTGATGACCTCAGTAGTTAAGTCCCATAGTGCTTGGAGCCATTTGAACATTTGATGCCTTTTGTCGTGTAATGGGAGCACGCGTTAATGACCAGAAATTTCGTTTATTCAGTTTGCGAGGGTTTGACGCTGTTGAAATTCCATGGGCTTCGAAGGTCACCCGATATCGATCGTTGGGTGTTATAATTCTCAGTTGTCCGCTAAACATGGCTACGATAAACTGGAAGTCCGTCAGGAAAGATTCAGGGAGCAATCATTGAAGACGAGCGTCGCTCCTTCATAAGGTCCGGCCCATGGAAACGTATCTGTTAGGTAAGGCTTATTTTATTGCACACATCTTTCCACTTCCGTCGACGTACCGCAAGTTGCAAAGTTTAACTGGCAGGTTTATCTGGCGCAACTCTGTATTTCTCTTGCGTTATGGGGTCATGGCGCGCCCCCGTCTGCTGGGAGGTTTGGGCCTCCCTGACATTCGGGTCAAGGCTTCTGCTTTATTAATCCGCTGCACCGTTTTAACATGTCAACACGCCCCCCAGTCACTTGCAGCTCCCCTTCATGACTGTATCCGACCACAGAGCTTAACACCTCCCGTAGATATTGGTAGGATTGTAAACTATGGCACGTTGAGGAATTTTTTCTTGAAGTCAATTATTTAGGAGAAAATATCCTTTCCCAAGCGAATCTCTCCCTAATAATGGTGTTAAGCTGCTGGGCAATTCCTCATAGTATTCCGTCTGTGGAAGCCCTGTCGCCAGAAACGAATTGGAAGATTGTTTGGTCTAACATCAGCCTCCCGATTTTCCCGACAGAAGTGTCGTCCCTGTGGTACCAAGTCGTACATAATATTGTACCTACCAACGTGCGACTTTTTCGTATTGACCTCAATGTAACGGATCGTTGCAATCGTTGCCATGAAACCGATACATTATATCGTCGGTTGATCTCCAGCGGTGAGGGCCATTCGAGATGGCTTCGCCGACAACTGACTTTACTCCTCAGGACGTCGGAGGCGGCTATCTCGGGGGAGATTCTCGTGCGTCCCGATTCAATCATTCCCCGATCGAAGAACAATGCCATCATGTGGCTTGTAGGACATTATGTCCACTACGTGATGGTGAGTGGATATGACCCAGATCCGACTGCGTTTTCCCAATATATGGCCACAGCGCATTGTACGTGGCTCATGATGCCATGTTATCGTGAGCTTTTTTCTAATAGGCTGTATATCGTTTTTCATCGACAAGGAGTTGGATGACTTGACATCGCCCCCCCCCCCCCTTTTCTTTTGTGGACACTCTTGTTTGGATTTAGATGTTCCACGATGTACAAGTGACGGAGGAAAGAAGGTGCGGGCACGTTAAACTTAACGCCATATTCCTTCACATACGTTCTTCTGATGTAATCCTTATGTTTTTGTCGAAATGACTTCTTGTATTGTAATTAATTGCCTTAAATAAGTGCTTTGGAGGAAATAAAAAAAGGTAAGAGCGCCTAAAAAAGCGCTAAGTCCAAAATGCACACACGTGAATACTAAGCATTTGAACCATATCAAAAATGACTCAAATCATTTAATTTTTGAAAACTTATAGCTCACATCGACAGCTAAACTGTCGGAAATGTAACTGTTACACACACACACACACACACACACACACACACACACACACACACACACAAAGAAAGTCGTAATCGTTGTGCATTGTGAACTTATATTTCCGTGTTCGCGTCCGAATGTATCTCCTTTATTTTCTTTTTGCCACGTTTCGGCCCTCTCCTATAAAAAAAGTGGTCGCGTTATTGGACTCTGAAGCGGGCGAACCGGGTTCTAAAATGTCTTGTGCATTTTTTTTCACAATTTTATGAACTGTCTGTCCGGTCACTGAAACGCTTGTTTTCTTTCTGTATTCTTGGCAGTTGTAAGACTATACATTGCCCGCTCGGTTGCCCGTGCGGTCTAACGCAGATCTTTCCGGGAGGGAAGGAGCGCCTGGTCCCCGGCACGAATCCTCCCGGTGCCGAGGTCAGGTGAGCCGTCTGTGGATGGTTTTTAGGCGGTTTTCCATCTGCGTCGGCAAATGCGGGCTGACTCCCCTTATTCCGCCTCAGCTATACTATGTCGGCGATTGCTTCGCAAACAAGTTCTCCACGTACGCGTACACTCGTTTCTAGGGCACCGGTTAACATAACATAATACTATACAGTACTTACAGAATATGTGATGAATACTGAGAGCAGGCGAGATAGTACACAGACGTCTCAGAAAACTGTAAACAACAAGTAAACCGATTTGAACTATGTTGCAACAAAAAGAATTCAAGAGTGAAAACTTCATTTATTCGAGTACATGAATCTCAAAATTCTCGTATGTGGAGTACTGCGAATCCATTGTGTATTCATGAGGAACCATATCATTCTATGAAAACAGGAGTTTGGATTGCAATTTCTAGACGTCGGATTGTGGGTCCCATATTTTTGAACGAAACAATAAGCGCACAACGATACTGCAGTGATATTCTGTACCCATTCACAGGAGAACTTGTGTTAAGTAAAATACTGAACGGTTATTTTCAACAAGATGCTGCAACCACGCATACAGCTCGCGTTTCAATGTCACTGCTTGCTGATGTTCTTTGGTGATGGCATAATTTCACAGGGGCTTTGACCTCCACGATCGCCTGACCAAACACCACCTGACTTTTCCTTCTGGGGTGCAGCGAAAGCAAGTGTCTATAAAAAGCGTCCAAAATCCATCGATGAATTGAAAACTGCAATAGCCACTTCGACTGCTTCTGTTACAGAAGAAACGTTACAGCTTGTGTTTGGAAACATGATTAGACGATTGGAATTGTGTATTCAACAATAGGGGGGACACTTTCAACATTTAATGTGAAAATTTATAAGTAAAAATGAATATTCAATAAATATACAACTTTTATTTCACTGAGATTCATTTCGGTATATTCACTGCGGCATACGACACGCGCGGCTAACAATAATACGGCACTGCGGAGATACTTTTTGAATACCCCGTACTTGTACCATGGGATGGACCCCAGCAGCCAAAAAGTCGCCCAATCATTGACAGTAATGCGACATTGTAGATGTAACAATCATGGGCCCATGAAGTACAACGACGTGGCTACCCAACTCATCACCGAACCTGTGCCATGTTTCAGTCTTGAGACGTAACCTCGACCAGAAGTTGGAAACGGTGTGAAACAATACTCATCCGACAGAATGACTTTTTTGCGTTGCTCCATAGCCACGTTTTGTTACTTCGGCACCACCTTTCCCTGTTACGAGTGTTTGCATCTCTGGTGAGAGGTTTTTAAATTCTATCTTGTCCTGCAGTTCCCTGCAAATTGAGTTTCCTTTGTGCTGTCTTTGTGCTGACAGTATTTGTGAGTGCGGCATTAAGTTCTGCAATGACTTTTGCAGCTGTCTAACTCTTATTTTTTAACACGATCTTCTTCACGGTGACTCAACACACACTTTCGTTCGGTTTGACGCTTAACGGTTGATGTTTTTCCGCTTCCCTTTCATGCAGTATAACTCTTCGATCGGTGCTGCCTGATACACCAGACACTTCGGTAGCCTCGGTTACGGAAGCACCGACCATCTAGATCTACATCTACATCCGTACTCCTAAAGCCACCTGACGGTGTGTGGCGGAGGGTACCTTGAGTACCTCTATCTGTTCTCCCTTCTATTCCAGTCTCGTAATGTTCGTGCAAAGAAAGATTGTCGGTATACCTCTGTGCGGGCTCTAATCTCTCTGATTTTATCCTCATGGTCTCTTCGCGAGATATGCGTAGGAGGGAGCAATATACTGCTTGACTCCTCGGTGAAAGTATGTTCTCGAAAGTTCAACAAAAGCCTGTACCGAGCTACTGAGCGTCTCTCCTACAGAGTCTTCCACTGGAGTTTATATATTATCTCTGTGCCGCTTTCGCGATTACTAAGTGATCCTGTAACGAAGCGTGCTGCTCTCCGTTGGATCTTCTCTATCTCTTCTATCAACCCTATCTGGTACGGATCCCACACTGCTGAGCAATATTCAAGCAGTGGGCGAGCAAGCGTACTGTAACCTACTTCCTTTGTTTTCGGATTGCATTTCCTGAGGATTCTTCCAATGAATCTCAGTCCGGCATCTGCTTTACCGACTATCAACTTTATAAGATCATTCCATTTTAAATCACTCCTAATGCCTACACCCATATAAGTTCCTTCTCGTATTCTGTGTAAAATCGAACTGGTATCCCATCAGGTCCAGCGGCATTTCCTCTTTTGAGGAATTTTGTTTCTCTATCCCTCTGACGTCTATTTCGATATCTACCATTTTGTCATCTGTGTGACAATCTAGCGAAGGAACTACAGTGCAGTCTTCCTCTGTGAAACAGGTTTGTGAAAAAGACATTTAGTATTTCGGCCTTTAGTCTGTCATCCTCTGTTTCAGTACCATTTTGGTCACAGAGTGTCTGGACATTTTGTTTTGATCCACCTATCACTTCGACATAAGACCAAAATTTCTTAGGATTTTCTGCCAAGTCAGCACATAGAACTTTACTTTCGAATTCATTGAACGCCTCTCGCATAGCCCTCCTCACACTACATTTCGCTTCGCGTAATTTTTGTTTGTCTGCAAGGCTTTGGCTATGTTTATGCTTCCTGTGAAGTTCCCATTGCTTCCGCAGCAGTTTTCTAACTCGGTTGTTCTACCACCGTGGCTATTTTCCATCTCTTACGATCTTGCTTGGCACATACTCATCTAACGCATATTGTACGATAGTTTTGAACTTTGTCCACTGATCCGCAACACTATCTGTACTTGAGACAAAACTTTTATGTTGAGCCGTCAAGTACTCTGAAATCTGCTTTCTGACACTTTTGCTAAACATACGACCACCAACAATTTGTTCACGTTCGAATTCACTTAGCTCCGGAGTAAGTCCGCCAAAACTACACAGAACACTGTTCTGACCACGACAGACACTTCCAACTTATCGAGGACACTGCACAGGTGGCGTTCGTGGTAAAATGTAGCAGTGGACCCTGCAGGCTTGGCTAGCACCTGAATTTGTGTTCAAGCAAGTCCATCTGTCGGTTTTCGCATGTTGTTGTCCAACCACTGTATGTATACTCGTGCGCTGTTATTTGTGCAGTTACGGGTTTGCGCTGGAGAGGAATCCGTGACTTGCCGTGAAGAACCAGTCAGAAGGCTGATGACCCAAAATACACCCGACCTCTGTGGCCGAACGGTGCTAGGCGCTTCAGTCTGGAACCGCGCGACCGCTACGGTCGCATGTTCGAATCCTGCTTCAGGCATGGATGTGTGTGATGTCCTTAGGTTAGTTAGGTGTAAGTAGTTCTAAGTCCAAGGGACTGATGACCTCAGATGTTAAGTCCCATAGTGCTCAGAGCCATTTTAACCATTTTTTTTTAACCCAAAACGCAGGCTGTCGCCTCCAAGTCTTGCTGCGGCTCCTTGTGGTAACTTAACGGCTACGCTTTCCAGCAGACAACAGCATTCTCTGTGAACGATCTTATGGTGCTACTGATCCTACCTGATTAATCATTTATGAATATTAAAAATATTAAGATGTCCCACATTGAATGTAAAATAGCAAAGGATGAAACAAGTAACCCGTAACTACAAGGGTATAAACATTCAGGGTCTTGCTTACAAGATCTACAGAAAAATAATAAATGGCAGGCGAAAAATTATCTAGTATGTACTTTAATAGAAGAACAAGCAGGTTTCCGAAAGGGAGATCATTCATAGACGATGTTTCCGGTCTGAAACAGATAATTCAAAAGAGACGAGAATTTGATTCTGTAAACTCACGTAGCCTCTGTGGGTTATGATAATGCATTTGACAGAACTCACAGAGATAAGATAAGGACAATAGTTGAAAAAAAAAGAGAAATGCCTAAACATCTGATCCAAGTTGAAAAAAGCCTGTGTGTTAACACCAGAATTAGGACTGACACTGGTAAAGAGAGAATGAAATACAAACAATTCAAGGAGTAGAACAAAGGTTAGCTTATCACCAACATTATCCAAGAGCTACATATCTGACATGATTAAAAAATGAAAAAAGAACGCAACCAGCCGTAAATACTGGCTGAAGTAAACATACTAACACGACGTTACTCGCAGACGATCAAGTTACCATACAGGACAATGAAGACACTTTACAAATGATATTATACAAAATAAATCAGTTTAGTGCAAGCAACACCTATAAATGAAACTAAAACAAAGCCTTTTTAACTGGAGTATGACGTCCACCTCTGGTAGCTGAGTAGTCAGCGCGACGCAATGTCAATCCTAAGGGCCCAGGTTCTATTTACATCTGGGTCGGAGATTTTCTCCGCTCAGGGACTGGGCATTGTGTTGTCCTAATCATCATCATTTCATCCCCATCGACACGAAAGTCGCCGAAGTGGCGTCAAATCTAAAGACTTGCAACCGGCGAACGGTCTACCCCACGGGAGGCCCTAGCCACACGACATCTACATCTATCTACTGCAGTATGACCAAAAATACTCCACAATAATAAACCTACAGAACAGGTCGACGATTTCCAACATTTAGTGTGTAACTTGTCGTACGATCAAGATATGTACGAGGTGCATTCAAGTTCTAAGGTCTCCGATTTTTTTTTCCTAGTTAACTACTCACCCGAAATCGATGAAACTGGCGTTACTTCTCGACGTAATCGCCCTACAGAGGTTCACATTTTTCACAACGCTGACGCCATGATTCCATGGCAACGGCGAAGGCTTCTTTAGGAGTCTGTTTTGACCACTGGAAAATCGCTGAGGCCACGGAGAATGTCTTTCATTGTTGGAAAAAGCCAAAAGTCACTAGGAGCCAGGTCAGGTGAGTAGGGAGCATGAGGAATCACTTCAAAGTTGTTATCACGAAGAAACTGTTGCGTAACGTTAGCTCGATGTGCGAGTGCGTTGTCTCGGTGAAACAGCACACGCGCAGCACTTCCCGGACGTTTTTGTTGCAGTGCAGGAAGGAATTTGTTCTTCAAAACATTTTCGTAGGATGCACCTGTTACCGAAGTGCCCTTTGGAACGCAATGGGTAAGGACTACGCCCTCGCTGTCCCAGAAGATGGACACCATCATTTTTTCAGCGCTGGCGGTTACCCGAAATTTTTTTGGGGGCGGTGAATCTGTGTGCTTCCATTGAGCTGACTGGCGCTTTGTTTCTGGATTGAAAAATGGCATCCACGTCTCATCCATTGTCACAATCGACGAAAAGAAAGTCCCATTCATGCCGTCGTTGCGCGTCAACATTGCTTGGCAACATGCCACATGGGCAGCCATATGGTCGTCCGTCAGCATTCGTGGCACCCACCTGGATGACACTTTTCGCATTTTCAGGTCGTCATGCAGGATTGTGTGCACAGAACCCACAGAAATGCCAACTCTGGAGGCGATCTGTTCAACAGTCATTCGGCGATCCCCCAAAACAATTCTCACCACTTTCTCGATCGTGTCGTCAGACCGGCTTGTGCGAGCCCGAGGTTGGGTCGGTTTGTTGTCACACGATGTTCCGCCTTCATTAAACTGTCGCACCCACGAACGCGCTTTCGACACATCCGTAACTCCATCACCACATGTCTCCTTCAACTGTCGATGAATTTCAATTGGTTTCACACCACGCAAATTCAGAAAACAAATGATTGTACGCTGTTCAAGTAAGGAAAACGTCGCCATTTTAAGTATTTAAAACAGTTCTCATTCTCGCCGCTGGCGGTATAATTCCATGTGCCGTACAGTGCTGCCATCTCTGGGATGTATTGACAATGAACGTGGCCTCATTTTAAAACAATGCGCATGTTTCTATCTCTTTCCAGTCCGGAGAAAAAAAATCGGAGGCCTTAGAACTTGAATGCACCTCGTACATACAGAAAAGAAACTAATAGCCCTACCTACCAGCATACATGCTGCACAATAAGGAAAACAATTAATTGCAAAACAAGTAGTGAGAGACAACTGAAATTTTATACAGTCATGATACTTCCCACTTTATTATACTGACGGAAAAAAAATCACAACGCCAAGAAGGAGCTGTGCAACATTAAGAGAAGGTGGGAGGCGTATTTCTACGTCTCAGAGATGTCTATTCAAATTTCAAATGGTTCAAATGGCTCTGAGCACTATGGGACTTAACATCTATGGTCATCAGTCCCCATTCAAATTTCGCGCCGTCCGATGTGGCCGAGCGGTTCTAGACATTTCAGTCTGGAAACGAGCAACCGCTACGGTCTCAGGTTCGAATCCTGCCTCGGGCATGGATGTGTGTGATGTCCTTAGGTTAGTTAGGTTTAAGTAGTTCTAAGTTCTAGGGGACTGATGACGTCAGATGTTAAGTCCCATAGTGCTCAGAGCCATTTGAACCATTTGCCATTTTCTTCAATTTTCGCACCAGTTGCATAAGAGTGGGGCTAGCAGCGTCACAATGAAGATGAAAATGAGGTTTCGTTTCAAATAGACGCCGTAGCTGTCGCGATCGTTAGTCACCTTTGAGATTGGACGAGGTCAGTTGATGTTTGTCAAGAATGTCTTTAAGGCGACAAAGACGCCAATAGCAGCACCGCGATGAGTTTGAAAGAGGGTGCGTAATAGCGCTAAAAGAATCTGAACGTTCGGGCTGCGATACTGCAAAAAGACTTGGCAGGAAAGTAGCCAATGAACATTTATTTATTTATTCGTATGGCTATGCCCCCCGTCGGGCAGAGCTTTCGCACGGTGCTGGTCTTTCAATTTGACGCCACTTCGGCGACCTGCAGTCGAAGAGGAGGACAGCACAACACCCAGTCCCTGGGCGAAGAAAATTCTCCGACCCAGCCGGGAACCGAACCCGGGCCCAGAGGACTGAGTCCGTCACGCTAACCATTTTCTTGTATTTTATTTTTTTTAATGGTGTGTGAATATTTTGTGCGTGACATACTTTTCGTGTAGCTTGCATTTTTTTAACAGGAATGCAGCGTAAACAAACGATCTTTATTCGTACAATTGTGCTGTCCTAGGTATAAGAAAAGCATCGAGACAGCAAAAACAATTTGGAAACAATAAAATCAACTTAAAGGCCGCGCACTTTTTTTTTTACCTGAATACAGTAAATGACGATCCTAGTCACGGGCGGGAGTGAAAATGAAGTTATCATCTGCATCACAATCCCCGCAGGAAGCGGTGTCTCATCGTAAATCTGGCAGAAAGCCATATAATCTTCGCCATATCTTCCATGGCGGACAGCATGTGTTTCTCCTGCGTCAACCATTCGAAGGACCAGTATCCGAGGCGGTTTCGGTCTTTACCATCGTCTTTTCTTTTTTTGTTTTCCACGTTAACATAATTCAGTGATAACAGGCGCCAACAGGCAGCGGCCAGTTGTCTTCTCAGTGTGCAATATGCCAATACATTTGAACCGCACAGTACTGTCTCCAGTCGTTCTGTTGCCCGAGTCTTCTCATATCTGTGATACCCCAGCTGTCGGGCGGGTTGTCAAAAACACTTCCTAAAAAACCGGAAAAGTAAGCCCTGTATTTCGTATGACTCCCTATGAGCTCGTCTTGTTCTTGTAAATACATCCAATAATCCATCACGCACTTAATATCGTACGAATACAAATATTTCGTCGCATGTCCAGCGATCCAATTGACTGCATACGTCTTTTGTTTGCGAAAAAAAAGGTCTTGTCCGGTAGAAAAAGTACATCCGATGTTATTTCCGTGTAGCAAGTCCGGCCCTCGCTGCGCCACACACTAAACCATGTTCTTCTGCTGCTAACAGTCCACAGTTTGTGCAAAGAGGAGAATCGACCATATGAATTGTATGTAATCGACTCCTGGTCACAAGTTTGCGTTTTATAAGAATATACCACATCGATCTCGCCGCTGTTGACAGTAATGGAGTATGCACTGCACACCAAATGTGGTTCCACGTTCTCGTTTGGTATTTGTATTCCATTATGTTGCGGCCATGGTGATCCATCAACCCTTCAGCTACCGGGGGCGGACAGCCAGTGAACATGACTGCCGGCAGCGATAGTGACGAGAATGTACGGTCGCAAGAACAGGGGACTCCGTACGGTCACGTGCCACTACCGCGAGGGAACACCATCGTGTCCGCCGTACGGCTCCGGCGCATCGTACAGCCTCTCCAGCAGCGATGTGAACAGCAGGTGGCACCACACTCACACAGCGAACTGTTACAAATCTGTTACTTCGAGGACAGCTCCGAGCCCGACGCCCTGAAGCGTGCATTCCACTGACCCTGAACCATATGTGACTGCAGTGGTGTCAAGCGATATTTCATTGGAGGTCTGTTGCGTCTTCTGGTGAAAGCTGGTTCTCCCGCGGCGACAGTGATGGTTGTGTGTTAGTTTGAAGGAGGGCAGTTGAGGTCTTACAACCAATCTGCTTGTGTGCTGGACTCCCTGGACCTACACCTGGAGTTACGGTCTGGGGTGCCATTTCGTATGACAGCAGGAGCACTCTCGTGGTTACCCCACACACCCTGACTCTAAATTTGTACGTCAATCTGGTGATTCGACCTGTTGTGCTGCCGTTCCTCAACAACATGCCAGGGTGTTTTCCAACAGGATAACGCTCATACTAAAATGTAGACTTTCACGGCCGGAAATATCATGTCCATTATAATTATCCGGGCTGTTATGCTGTGGTCGGTTGACGAATTCTGTGTCGATTCCCAACGTTTCGTCTCCGACTGCGGGAGACATCTTCAAAGGGGGGGGGGGGGGCACTCAGTATACCGCAAACCCACGCACACGGACCGTTATTTGCACCGGGATTCGAACCACCACACACAACAGAAGCGGGGTGTTATCAAGACGTTAGCGGACAGAGCTAGAAATATTTGTGAACCTGAGTTGCTCGACGCTGAGATGGAACATCTCCACAATGCACTAACGAAGAACGGATATTCGTCCGCCGAAATAAAACGTGCGTTGAGGCAGCCACGCAGAAATCATACTGACGTACAGGCTACTGCAAAATCTAAGGTTTTCCTGCCGTTTGTTAAAAATGTAACGGAAAGAATAGGGAAGATCTTGACGAAGCGGAATATTACCGTAATTTACAAGCCCACCAGGAAGATACAGGAATACCTTAAGCCTGCCAAGGACGCTCGCAAACCACTGGAAAAAGCTGGAGTGTATAGGATCCCATGCAGCTGTGGTGATGTTTATGTGGGTACCACTAAAAGAACTGTTTCTAAACGTTTGGAAGAGCATAAGGGAAATTGCAGAAGAGGAGAAACGGAACGATCAGCTGTTGTGGAGCATGCTTTCCAGCCAGGTAACCACAATATTCGTTTGGAGGAGACGCAAGTACTAGCGGCCACGAGCGGATACTACGAAAGGCTCTACAGGGAGGCAATCGAAATCGCCAAACACCCAAATAATTTCAACCGAAAGGAGGAGGGCGTGAAATTAAACGGTATATGGATGCCGGTGTTAAAGAAGATGTGTACCACCCGTCCACTACTGGGTGATGGTAACGGCGATCGACGGCGACGGACAGCGGCCAATTGCACTGAAGTTTCCAAAACACGTGACGTCATGCCGCGGCCTGGGAGCGCGCGGACACGGAATTTAGCGGCAGTCAGTAGCGAGCCAGTGGGTGTGTTGGACCTTCCATTGAACTACGGACCCCCTTGAAGATGTCTCCCGCAGTCGGAGACGAAACGTTGGGAATCGACACAGAATTCGTCAACCGACCATGGCATAACAGCCTGGATAATTATAATGGACAGGATAACGCTCACCGAAATATCGCTATTTTAACCCAAAATGCTCTACAGAGAGTCGTCATATAGCCTTGGCCTGATAGATCACCAGATCTGCCCCCAATCCAGCACATATGGGACATCATCGGACGACAAAAACAGAGTCGTCCACAAATGGTGTAAGTGGGCTGTGCTTCTGTGTTGGCAGCGCTGTGTAGCGCTTTGCATTGGATCTCTGACTGTGCTTTCTTTTGAAGAGACTCTGTGGCTGGTTGGACTACTTGTTGGAAGTTAATTGCCACTAGTGTTGGGCAGTTGGAAGCTAGTGATGAAAGTACTGTTGGGCAGTTGGAAGTGATCCCAGCAATGATGGATTTTAAACGTGAGAAATTAGCATTGATGGAGGGTAGAGGTCTGAAGTGGTAGCGTAGGCTAACTATCTGGAAGTATCCGACTTGGAGATTGAAAATTATTCATGATTATATATCTTTTGTACTGGATGTCAAAGACGATTTATATTCTTGTTAGAGCTGGATGTCACATTATGAAGGTAAAAATACATTATTTGGACCGAGCGAGGTGGCGCAGTGGTTAGACACTGGACTCGCATTCGTGAGGACGACGGTTCAATCCCGCGTCCGGCCGTCCTGATTTAGGCTTTCCGTGATTTCCCTAAATCGCTCCAGGCAAATGCCGGGATGGTTCCTTTGAAAGGGCACGGCCGACTTCCTTCTCCATCCTTCCCTAATCCGATGAGACCGATGACCACGTTGTCTGATCTCCTTCCCCAAACAACCAACCAACATTATTTGGCTTGCAATAAAATCTTTCCTTTGTTAACCACATACATATTAGTAGTTAGTGGCTTTAGTAGTTGGAATCTTTTATTTAGCTGGTAGTATTGACGCTCGCTGTATTGCATAATTCGCGTAATGGAGATTTTTCTGAGGTAAGTGCTTAATGAAATGTATAGGTTATTGTTAAGATTTCTTTTTAGACAGGGCCATTCTTTTGAACTAATTATTTCAAGTCAGGTTGTAATTTTTTTGAGCAGTCAGATTGCGTTGCCCTACAATATAGTGGATCATTGTTGACATGATAAGTAAAAGTAAAGAGAAAGTAAGCTCTGTACGTTCACTTTTACTCAGCTGTTTCAGAATCAAATAACGTAGAAGTTTCATCTTCTTAGTCAATCAGCAATTTTAGTACAGACACTGTAAGGGGTCCATAGGCCCTTACTCTAACTTTGCACTTGGCACAGGTCGATAGGACGAACAATCGATTGTGTCGTGTTGAGCGAGAGCGAGTGTCGAGATGCGCCGGTGTGGTTGGCGGGTGTAGTGTGTGTGTGAAGGCCATTGTTGAAATACAGGGCTGTAACGGAGAAGGGTGTCGCCATCGCCGTGGTTAGACCCCTATGAGATTAATACCGGGAAAGTGAAAAAGTATCACTACGAAAGTGATCAGTGACGTTACTAGTGCCGGTATTTGGTTTCGCGTCTACCGCGCCGGCCTAACCTTGGATTGCAGTGATGGATGCAGTGATGGATGCAGTGATGGATTAGCGTGTGGCGATAGTGGCAAATGAAGAAAGCCTGTGCTGAGATTAGCCGTAATTAGATATGTATGGCGAAGGCAGTAGCTATCTCGTTTTTGTTGTTTTGACAAGAATATAAGTTCATAATTAGTAAACTGTGTTGGTGTTCCTTATTACCAGACATTCAGTATTATAGTATTGAACAGGACGAACTGGAAAGTAACAACTTCCGTAGCGGTCAGTTCCGATTACCAGCCTCATTAGGTTCTCGGTCATGTTAGTAATAAATATTGGGCTGCTATTCGATCAGATCAGGTCGGGATAATAAAAGGAGGTGTTACAACACACACTCATTTAAATAAAGAAGTTTCAGTGGCATAACGGTCCCTGTATTGAGCGACCGTGTACAACAGGCATGGAATCCATAGCGCGAAGTGACATCCGCCACCTGTACAACACAGTGCATGCACGACTACATGCTTGCATTATATATTCTGGCGGTTACACCGCTTATCAAATTACCTGCATTTCAAATTTGCAATGGTTTATCTCGCGCTTACATTAACCTGTGGTCTGGCAATGTTAATCACTTAGGTTTGTTACCTAGACAAACGTATTCCCGTAATTTCATTACTCTACATTAACTGTATTTTCGTGCTGCAGTTTTTTTGTCATTAATCTACATGGGGTGGAAAGCTGGACGTTAAGAAATGAGGGTTTATGTCAACTACAACCATAAGAAATGGAATTTCTAAGATCTGTGAAAGAGTGCTAGTGAAGACAGAGTAAGAAACAAAGTAATAAATGCTACCGATAGCAAAAATGGAATTCATTACAAAGAAAAACGGGGAGATCATGAACTACATATACCCCCACAGTGACTTGCTAAACTAGCAATGGATTATGAAACGTGCGTTGGAAGATCTGTTAGAACTACTGAACACTGTTATTGAAGAGAGCATGACACTGGGATTATGGTTCAAATGGCTCTGAGCACTACGGGACTTAACATCTGAGGTCATCAGTCCCCTAGAACTTAGAACTACTTAAACCTAAGAACATCACACACATCCATGCCCGAGGCAGGATTCGAGCCTGCGGCCGTAGTAGCAGCACGGTTAGGGACTGAAGCACCTAGAACCGCTCGGCCACAGCGGCCGTCTGGGATTATGTTTAAACGTCAATACGACAAAATTGTTGTCAGCAAATGAGATTCAGGGCTCTTTTAGACAGAGTACTGGTGTTCGAAAAGACTTCATCATATGAATATTTAGGATGTCAGATCAACAAATTCGGTACAGAGCTGAACAGGCCGGAAGCTGTTACCAGATAATGGAGAATGCTCTGTCCAGCCGTGACGTAAGTATTACACTCCGCACCTGGTTAGTGTGGTGGTAATGATCTGTATTCTCCGGTATGGAATTGAGTCATGGACACTTGTCTCAGGATTAGGTTGGAAACTGGAGGCGTTTCAAATGTGGACGTTAGCACAGGTAAATTTGGCAATACTGTGGCGTATGAAAAAATATTTGGAAATGCCGAATACCATCACGAGATGAAATCGCGACTATTTAGCGTATGTAATGCGGAAAAAGAAATACACCCGCGTATGAACAAACATTTGGAAATCCTCAATGCCATCAAGAGGTGAAACCTCGAATGTTTGGGGCATGTAATGCGAAGCAGCAAATACAGCATGTCGCAACTGGTACTTCAGAAAAAAAATTTATGGCAGATATGATACTGGATGCGGAATTTTATCCTCATACTTGATTTGTAGGTCGCTCAACTCCGCGGTCATCAGCGCCCGTACATATTCCCAATCTGTACACAGTCCAGTCTAGCCACTTTCATGAATGATTATGAAATGATGAGGACAACAAGAACAACCAGTCCCAGGGCAGAGAAAATCTTCAACCTGGTTGGGAATCGAACCCAGGACCCCGTGATCCACAGGTAACAACGCTAGCCACTACACCACAAGCTGTGGACTGCAGAACTTAAACCAGTGGTATGGACTGAGCACTTCTTCCTTGTTGAACACTCGCTGTTACTTACGTTTCTGTAGAACATTCATCAAGGCAGGAGACTGAAAGGTCTCTGTTGGATTCCTTTCATGTTAATTTCTAAAATCTGTTGTCATTTACGGCATACATTCCACTCCTGAATTTACTGTGGTGTTTCTGACTCCATCTGGGAGGAGACTGAGCAGTGGAACGTGTTTCTTTTACACATAAACAAGAACGATCTGTCACACTACTACACTTAAAACACAGTTTATATGTAATTCATGTCACACAGTCTCATATGGAACCTACATGCGCTTTTTTTATATAGTGTATATCATAAGATACTGAAATCCCCCTTCCATTCTGTGTGAAAGGATGAATGAGCAAATGTATTTCTAGTTGCATGCTTGATGGTAGCATACAAGCCTGTCTGCTAGAGAACAGTAGGACCAACGTCGGAACAGGTAGCTACACTTTCTAAAATCGACGAGGTTTCTATTCTTAGTATGGTCCTGTCTGTTCCTTGTCATGTTGGTATAGGAAGCTGCCTCTCTGGTCACTTCCGTTTGTATCTGTGAAGCACGCTCGGTAGGGCCCCACGGCAGTCTGTCGCTGTGAGCCTCTGAAGTGGTAAGATCTCCGGCTAAGCGCGTGTCTGCTAAGTCCGTAGGACAATGGATTTCTTAAGTTCAGCCTAACTGAAAATTTAATCACCTTTGTTTCAGGTTTAGATCTAAAATATCTTATGTTATCTTAAATTGCAACGCAGTTTAATTCGAGTGTGAAGTTCAGAATATCTTCCAGTAGTTGCTTTGTCACTACTTTGTGAACAAAGTGGAACCACGTGTTGATGATCCGTAACTCTAACTAAGATCATCTATCTTAAATGCGAATGTGCGTGAGATTGTAACGTCTCGTCTTGACAATATTTTTCAATATAGCAACTTTTGTTTATGTTCAACCCACGTGGGGTGTACTTCGTGAGCCGGCCGAAGTGGCCGTGCGGTTGTAGGCGCTGCAGTCTGGAACCACGAGACCGCTACGTTCGCAGGTTCGAATCCTGCCTCTGTCATGGATGTGTGTGATGTCCTTAGGTTAGTTAGGTTTAACTAGTTCTAAGTTCTAGGGGACTAATGACCTCAGAAGTTGAGTCCCATAGTGCTCAGAGCCATTTGAACCATTTGTACTTTGAGAGACCAGTACCACATGCTTATACAATTGTTTCACCTATCAGGTTAATAGTAAGACGATAGTAACCAGTTCGAGGTTTGTCTTTTGTAAATTGCGTTTCGATATAATTCATTTTAATTATCAAAATTATTGTAGAGTTACACTCTTTGTGTAAACCAAGTTGACCACGTGAAGCATGTGGTGAAAGCATCAAAGTAGCCCTCAGCTATTCTTTTCAGGAATATTTCACAGAGAGAGAGTATGAATTTAGTATATCAGTGTGTGGTAATATCATGACGGACAGGATTGCGCCACGACCTTAACTTCTTTGGGTGAAAATTGAATCGGTCGGTTGTGGCTAATTTCCTCTTACATATGTTTCAACGTTCTTCGTGTGTTATTTTATGAATGGAGTGTTCTATGCAGTCTCCCAATCTTGGCTCCGTATCTGATGTGTTCCATAAGATTACAAACTCAAATTGTCACAATCCTAAATAAGGCACCAGTTTAGTTATGAATCAAGTTTAATATGCTTAAATTTCAATGATCAATGTTAAAATAAATTTCCAAATATAATATGATTTATTTCTTTTTATTTAAATTCTCTTTTTTGTATATATACCACCGGTTGTCGTATGACTATTAAAATGTCCGCAGCTCGTGGCCGTGCGGTAGCGTTCTCGCTTCCCACGCCCGGGTTCCCGGGTTCGATTCCCGGCGGGGTCAGGGATTTTCACTGCCTCTTGATGACTGGGTGTTGTGTGATGTCCTTAGGTTAGTTAGGTTTAAGTAGTTCTAAGTTCTAGGGGACTGATGTCCATAGATGTTAAGTCCCATAGTGCTCAGAGCCATTTGAACCATTTGACTATTAAAAGATTATAATTAATATTAGTCTGGTTGGGAAAGCTAGACTGGATACCTGGTGAAACAGTTGCTCAGTAATGTAAGGTTAACTTCCCCAGATAGCTCACAGCTTTCGGTTTTATTGTCTTGAATATCAGCACCGCTTTCAGAACAACTTAATGGATCAACATTACACTGGTTACATGCGTTTGTGCCAGGAGTGGAAATGATGTTAGTGGATCCGGTAGTTCTTCTGTTCCTCTGGCGGTACTCCTCAACTACCTTGTAATACCAGGCTTTTGTGTCGCGACCCCCATAGCATTATGTCGAGACGCGCACCTCGCGCCGCTGCGATGGCGGTGTTGAGAGCGCAGTCAATCACCCCCTTACATCAACCTCCACCCCTCTTACCTCTGTGTCTCCTGCGGTATAATTCTCTTAGCCGGCTGGCTGGGGTGGTAGCTCCCCGCCGCTAATGGGAGGGATTTCTGCAGGAGCCGCGTTTAATAAATTTCGGCGGAATCTGGAGAAGTGGGGGAGGTTTAGAGAGGGAAAGGAGGGGGTAGGGAACTCTCATAGCACAGCGGAGTAATCAGCGCCCGCCTGTGTTGTGGCGGCGGCAGGCACAGGCGGGCTTGCGGAAGGAAATTAATATCGAATTTAGCACATTAACACGCGTCCGCAGCAGGGGGTGCGGCAGAGACAGGGCCGCGCTGGCTAATTCATCATCACGCGAGCTGAAGCGAGCGTTCCCAGGCGCGGCTGCCGGCGACGAACGAGAGCTGACGAGCACCTGACGGAGGGGAAATTCGACAGAAAAAAGGGTCGAAGATTATGGTTTAACGTCCCTGTAGAGGATGTGATGCAGCACCTGTGAAACGCAAAATTTCCATACTGTAGCAGTCGATACCAATGTTTACAGAAGCTCTCGATACTACCTTGTAAGATGGCAAGAACTATGCCCCATACATGAAGTCATTAAAGATCACCTAACTCACGTTGAGCGAACAGTAGGGCTGAACAAAATGACTGACAAGGCACAATGCATCTTGTAGAGGGTATAGTATGGACGTATTGGAATAATTAATGTCGGATGACGGTTCTAAAGTAATTCACATGACATGAAAACTTTGTGGAAACGCGTCGATTTACTGGAGACTAGTTTATCCCAGGGAAGTATTCAGAGTTCACCATGGCCGGCGGGGGAACAGCGAAGGGAAGCGACAATAGGCAGCTTAGGGTGGCTCAAGCTCTGAGAAAGCAGTAATGGGGTGCAACCTCCAGCTGCCTTAAGATGAGTGACAGTGAGCGGGTGGTTGACCCCATGCTGGTGTACCGGGAAGCGGACGGAGAACTTGTACGCCTGTTGATAAATGTCTGTCGACCCATTTTCATTGAAACATGCGAGAAAGCCACGCAAAGCTACGGAGGAGCGGTCAACAGATGGCAAATTATGCATGTTCATGACTATAGCAACTTCATGCTGAAATCATGGTCCGCAGGGTCTGAAGTAAATCAGGTGAAGAGCGACAGAATGAAATACACGGCCTCCGATGGGAACGTAGGGCCAAGGAATCTGAAGTACTCTACTGGGAGTCAGAATTCCGGAAAAATTGGTGTTTTGTGCAGACGCTAACCTTGATGGATGGCCTGGGAGCAGCTAAATAGCAGAAGTTGAGAGGAAGGGAAATTTTGTGGGGTATTTGTTCACTTCCCAGAGCAGGCATTGGTCGGCCCTGGGAAGTGACGCATAATTAACGCGACTTGCACTGCAATTGGTGTAAGTGATTTTGCTGGAGGGGAAACCGAGGCAAAGAGCGGACTGGGAGAAGTCTCCGTAGTGGTCTTCCATTCCCAGCTTGCCTAGAGTGCGGACGTGGCGTTCTTTACTCAGCTTGCCTGAGAAAGAGAGAGCATCTCTGAAGTTTAGGACTCAGCAAATGGAACGATTGAGCTTGGAGATAGGAAGTTTTCATTCAGCTATGTACTGAGCAAGATAGCTAATTATAGTATTGTAGAATTCTTCTCGCACTTCGCATTACACGTGGGTCAGTCGATAGGAATAACTTTTGAGTTATGCACTTTACTCCACGCAAACGCAATTTATTACCACTGCCTGGTAGGAGTGTCATGTAATGTGATGATTGAAGGTCGTGAGTTAAAATAAATTTGTGCTAATCGACTGCATCTGTTTTCAATCAAGTAGCTGAAATCCCAAGTCACTTTCTTAATTAATTTTATGTTCAACATTTGCATCTGGTGTTCAATAGCTGAATGTAACATCAATTTAATTAAAAGTGATCAATTCTGAATCAATTAATGTCAACACTGCCACTGCAGTTCAATCAGGAGTCACAGGGCCTTATTACTTTCCTTGCGTTATCCGATATTGCGGCAGTTTTGCACTCTCTGTTGATCTGTTAGTCAATTAGCTGGGGTGAACACACGCCAAAACCACATAAGGGACAGGTGGGGTGTTACAACCTTATACATGAATTACGTGATTCATTTAATTACGTATGTGGTATCGTGGTGATGTCGTGTCGCCTCACCAAAGTCGGCAACGCGAATCGATACCACAGAGGTTAGCGAGATCTTACTGTAGTCAGCAAAGATTTACGGGAGGCACTCGTGAAGACCACTCCTTTTTGCAAGCGCTACAGCACTCTCACACTTGAGGTCAATATAGTGCTGAGCGTGCGAGAACCCGGCCCGGTTTGAGACTTCAGCTACAGCAGTCAACATCATCAATCTTAAGAGAGACACGGCCCGCAGAGAAGTCGAATTTTATGTCCGTCTCCCGGATACTCTCAATACCCAAAGGACAGACCTCAATTTATTTATTACTAGGAATGTACATAAAGTCGCTACATTTAATATTCTTAATTCAATAAGAGTCTGTATCTTCACCTTCTGTGCCCTCGTACCGATTGCACCCATACATTCACAATTACTCACAGGAAAGACTCGTAGTTACCGGTGTCATGTCAACATCTCAAGCAGTGCTGCGGGGATTCCATTCACATTAGCACCTGAAGCAAGAGTCACTTTAACGGTATGGCAATAGACTTCTGCATTCATCGCCGGTATAGGAACGGTCATACGGTTGGCTGTACAGTGCTGGGCTTCATGCGTAAGTTCATCTACTAGTCTCTGTCCGTCATTGCATTGGAACATGATAACACTGTTGCCAGAGCCCCTTACGTCACAGCCGACCGATTCTTCAGGGCACGATACGGTCGTCTTTAGTTTAACGGATGGTTTCTGGTTTCGTGAGTGACATCCGTAATCAGTGGCAGGGGCAGTACGAATGTTGTGTATGGACATTAAGTTGGGAATGTGGGTCTCACGGGGAGCGTGCAAGGGATAAATCCCTGCAGTCGCACTATCCTCTGTGCCCTCGGTGGCTCAGATGGATAGAGCGTCTTTCATGTAAGCAGGAGATCCCAGGTTCGTGTCCCGGTCGGGGCACACATTTTCAACTCTCCCCGTTGATGTACATGAACGCCTGTCGACAGCTTAGGGTCTTGATTTAATTATCATTTCCGTGTAATTAATGGTGGTTGCTTTCTCCATTCATTTGTATTCGGAGATTGCTGGTTAATATTTTGTGGTTGCCAGTTCGGATTATACCTATGGAACTGCTAATTATTCTGACTCTCTTGGTTGTGGTTATTCTGATTCGTGGTTTGCATCGGGATGAGTGTTCGATCGTTAGGTGTAGCGTGATATGCAAAGTTCTTGTTTACATTAGTCGACGACCCATTCCCATGATTTATACCTCTTAAGTCTTCGTTTAATAGGTCGATGGTATCGACGACAGAGAGAAATTGTTCGGCATTGTATTCTGCAGCAAGTATGAGTTTTTCAAGTATCTCGACCTGTAACTTTGCCTTAATATTCTTCAAAATATCCACCTGTGGGACTGGAGTCTCCCTATATCTACTTTTGTTCAGGTACTTCTCAAAGTATCGACGTAAGTTTCCACTGTTGACGGAATATGGTTCCGGATTATAAACTTCTTTTTTCAGTCGTTCTTGAATTCTTTTAAACCAACACCTACTCAAGAACGCTCGGTCAGAATCCTCGTTGCACCACACGTTTCCATAATATCCGTCCACCATGAACTACCTTCCCGTTGTACGAAGCCAGTGACAAAAGAAATCTTTTGCGCATCAGTCCATGCACGAGGTGAAACACCTCTGAACCTGCGAATGAAAACGACGGGGTACACAGTTTTCTACTCCGGACAGATGAACTTGTAGTGTTGTTATTGTTGAACATTGTACCTCAAGAGCACAGTTTGTTAATTAGTTCATCAAGTGATGCTCAGCTAGTCAGTGACAGGTGCAAATTATCCAGCCCACCTGTGGCAAAGGGCCGGCCGCTGTGGCCGAGCGGTTGTAGGTTCTTCAGTCCGGAACCACGCTGCTGCTACGGTCGCAGGTTCGAATCCTGCCGTTATGTCCTTAGGTTAGATATCTTTAAGTAGTTCTAAGAGTAGGGGAATTATGACGTCAGATGTTAAGTCCCATAGTGCTTAGAGGCATCTGAACCATTTGTGGCAAAGACGTGTGTCGAAGTTAAGTAAATCCTTTATTCGCCTATATAATAAAGTGAACTAGTATTTCATATGTCTAGTATGATGAGCCTTCTGCAAGAGCAATTAAAGAACGCACAGCTGTGGCTAGACAAAAATACACTCCTGGAAATGGAAAAAAGAACACATTGACACCGGTGTGTCAGACCCACCATACATGCTCCGGACACTGCGAGAGGGCTGTACAAGCAATGATCACACGCACGGCACAGCGGACACACCAGGAACCGCGGTGTTGGCCGTCGAATGGCGCTAGCTGCGCAGCATTTGTGCACCGCCGCCGTCAGTGTCAGCCAGTTTGCCGTGGCATACGGAGCTCCATCGCAGTCTTTAACACTGGTAGCATGCCGCGACAGCGTGGACGTGAACCGTATGTGCAGTTGACGGACTTTGAGCGAGGGCGTATAGTGGGCATGCGGGAGGCCGGGTGGACGTACCGCCGAATTGCTCAACACGTGGGGCGTGAGGTCTCCACAGTACATCGATGTTGTCGCCAGTGGTCGGCGGAAGGTGCACGTGCCCGTCGACCTGGGACCGGACCGCAGCGACGCACGGATGCACGCCAAGACCGTAGGATCCTACGCAGTGCCGTAGGGGACCGCACCGCCACTTCCCAGCAAATTAGGGACACTGTTGCTCCTGGGGTATCGGCGAGGACCATTCGCAACCGTCTCCATGAAGCTGGGCTACGGTCCCGCACACCGTTAGGCCGTCTTCCGCTCACGCCCCAACATCGTGCAGCCCGCCTCCAGTGGTGTCGCGACAGGCGTGAATGGAGGGACGAATGGAGACGTGTCGTCTTCAGCGATGAGAGTCGCTTCTGCCTTGGTGCCAATGATGGTCGTATGCGTGTTTGGCGCCGTGCAGGTGAGCGCCACAATCAGGACTGCATACGACCGAGGCACACAGGGCCAACACCCGGCATCATGGTGTTTGGAGCGATCTCCTACACTGGCCGTACACCACTGGTGATCGTCGAGGGGACACTGAACAGTGCACGGTACATCCAAACCGTCATCGAACCCATCGTTCTGCCATTCCTAGACCGGCAAGGGAACTTGCTGTTCCAACAGGACAATGCACGTCCGCATGTATCCCCTGCCACCCAACGTGCTCTACAAGGTGTAAGTCAACTACCCTGGCCAGCAAGATCTCCGGATCTGTCCCCCATTGAGCATGTTTGGGACTGGATGAAGCGTCGTCTCACGCGGTCTGCACGTCCAGCACGAACGCTGGTCCAACTGAGGCGCCAGGTGGAAATGGCATGGCAAGCCGTTCCACAGGACTACATCCAGCATCTCTACGATCGTCTCCATGGGAGAATAGCAGCCTGCATTGCTGCGAAAGGTGGATATATACTGTACTAGTGCCGACATTGTGCATGCCCTGTTGCCTGTGTCTATGTGCCTGTGGTTCTGTCAGTGTGATCATGTGATGTATCTGACCCCAGGAATGTGTCAATAAAGTTTCCCCTTCCTGGGACAATGAATTCACGGTGTTCTTATTTCAATTTCCAGGAGTGTAGTTTCGCCTGGTCACGGTAATGTACAAGTTATTATTTCATTAGGCTTGTGTTGTAAGGAATAATACCATTTCTTTTGAGCTATAGTAAAGATCAGCACGTACAGCTGACATACAGTAACAAAGATCAGTCATTACATTATTTACTTTAAAATAAAGGAAGTAATTAAAAATAAAAGTAGGAACCAATAATTCAAATGACAATGTATGTTCCTTTTATAGCCTACTGTCTATTAAATACGTAAATGTAATCAATATCATCGAGATGCTGTCAAAATTTTATTAAAACTGTTTCGTACTGAACTTAATTATTTAGTATTTACTCATGGGTCTCCTGATTGTAACAGTATAGTTAGTTTCATTAAAAACATATCATTTAAAGAAATGTGATAAAAGTGTGTTACCTAAGGAGTGTACCTTAATACTCACGTTTGTAAAGAAAGCATACTTCCATCAAAGTCCATGTGATAACTAAGGGATTATTGACATTAAAAAGTTTCTGCTTCGGGAAAATTCTCGCGAGGAATGCGATGTTATAAATACGGGCTTTGCGCGCCAATTCTGAGAACTCTTTATTTAGCTCTGGACGTGTAAGGTTTCTGCGCCATTCAGTTAGTGATTAACTTACTAACTGAAAGATACTACGCCACTAGTCTGAAGATGTTTTTTGTTTGTCTCATGTCTGTTGAAGTTTTGTCGAGAATGGCTCATCTGGTGCTAACAAATGACAGAAGAGAGGAGGGACTGCGTTTCAGTCTTCTCATACGAGAACCCTGCCCTAGGCAGTGAGCAGCGAACATGATAAAAAGGTAAATAAAACGTGTTTTTCTTTAAAGTCAGTATCGCCATTAGACTGTTTTTTATTTGCAGTGTTACATTTACACGATCATGATTTCGGCTTTAAAGTGCCATTATCAACTGTTTTAATGTTATACAGTGCCTGCGATGGCATACTGTCGTATTTAAAATAAACTATTAGACACATTGTCTAAGGGTCAGTGTTTCTGGTAAAAGCCTACTGCTTTGTTTTATCACTGAGTATACCCACTATACTCAGTATAATATATGTTAGCTATAGGGATAGACGGGTAATATACAATATGTACAAGAGCCAAGAAGGAGTAATAAGAGTGGACGACGAAGAACGAAGTGCTCGGATTAAAAAGAGTATAAGATAGGGATGTAGTCTCTCCCCTTTACTGTTCAGTCTGTACATCGAAGAAGCAACGACGAAAAGAAAATGTCAAAAGTGGGATTAAAATTCAAGGTGAAAGAATATCGATGAGAAGATTCGATGATGACAGTGAATGTGAAGGAGAATTACAGGATTTGTTGAAGGTAATGAATAGTCTAATGAGTACACAGTATGACTAAGCGTAAATCGTAGAAAGAAGACACTAATGAGAAGTAGCAGAAATGAGAACACCCAAAAGCTGGATATCAGAGGTGGGGATCAGGAAGTAGACCACGTTAGGGAATGTTGCTACCTACGTACCAAAATAATCCATGACAAGAATACCAAGGACATCAAAAATGAAATACCATAGTCCAAAAGGATATTACTGGTCAAGGTTAGGCTACTAGTATCAAACACAGGCTTCAATTTGAGGAAGAAATTTCTGTGAATGTAGGTTCAGAGCACAGCATTGTATGGTACTGAAACATGAGCTGTGGGGAAACCGGAACAGAAGAGAATCGAAGCATTTAAGATATTGTGTTACAGAATGATGTTGAATATTAGGTGGACTGATAAGGGGAGGAATGAGGTAGTTGTACACAGAATCGGAAAGGAAACCAATATATGGGGAACGCTGAAAAGATGACGTGACAGTATGATGTGACATCTGTTAAAACATCAGCGAATAACTTCCATCGTATTAGAGGGGCTGTAGAGAGTAAAAACTGCAGAGGAAGACAGAGATTGGGACACATCTAGCAAATAACTGGGGACATAGATTGCAAGTGCTATTCCGAGGTGAGGAAGTTGGAACTGGAGAGGAATTCGTGGCCTGCCGCATCAAACCTGATGACTCAAAAGGAAAAGCAATTTCTGCAACAGCAAAATCAGTGAATTCCTGTACGTTTCCGTAGCTATGGTACACAAAATACAACAAAAAGAATTTTCTCAATGACAAGATATTTTCTCAAGCTACTAAGGAGACTGCTAACAAACAGCGAGGAGAACCGGTCACAAAATTAAGTAATGTGACTATGATGAACGTTTACAGAAATATTATCTGTATACAGGGTGTCCCACTTATCTTGACCACACTAAATAACTGTTTTTCCAGATGCAAGTTACAAAATGTTTCAAGCAAATGTTCTTTAGCTGTCAGGGGGACATCAATCAGCATGACTGCTCTCGTTGTAGTTTTTTTTTTTACAGAGATATGAACAGCGGTATGGCTTTTTTAAATGGCATCCTGTATTTTTTATTCGATAATTCACTTCCTCTTCTAAAGACCTACTCAAAGACGTATCACAATGTGCCATTCACTGAAACAAAACGTTGATAATTACATAACATAACGTTGACGTCGACGCCCCCAGCGCTTAGTGCAGGTACTCGGGGCAATGGAACACATCCACGTGCTGACGTAGACAGAGGACAAATGTAAACACAAGTAGAATGCACAGCCGTCATTCCGTCAACCATTGTCAGTTGCAGAGTTGTGTGAGTAGAATGTACACCAACGACGAGAGGGTAGAAATGTTGCTCATCTATGGGTAACGTAAGTTAGCAGAACAGTAATTGCAGTACTGTTTACTATATGCACAGGTACATTTAGTACAGTAGTGTAGTCCTTTGAAATACTGTCGTGTAGAGTAGGCATACAGTAAAGGCTGTCCTTCCTACAAACTGCAGCGACATAACGTTTCTTTTATTGTTGTTGTTGAAGGTAGGCGAAAAGCTACGCAGGCAGCGGAACTGACAAGAAGCACCTTTTCAACGAATATTTTCCCGTCTTGTTGCGACGCTTTAGCAAACGGGAAGTTTCAACCCACAACAACGCAATCGTTATAGCACTCGCACAGACGAAGCTGCCGAAGTTACTGTTCTCGCTTCTGTTGCTATAAATCCACATGTGTGAACACAACAGCTTGAACACGAGATTGGCATACCTAAAATTAGTGTACATCGTATTCTTACACGACACCGGTTCCATCCTCACTATGTACACCTACATTAAGAGTTGCATGGGAATCATTTCCTGAATCGTGTACAGTTCCGACAGTGGGCACAGCAGCAAATCCTCGCCAACCCGAACTACTTCTCCGATGTTCTATTTACCGATGAATGTTCCTTCTTAAACAAAGGACAGGTAAATCCAAGGAACATACACTACTGCCCATTAAAATTACTACACCGCGAAGATTACGTGCTACAGACGCGAAATTTAACCGACAAGAAGAAGATGCTGCGATATGCAAAGGATTAGCTTTTCAGAGCATTCACACAAGGTTGGCGCCGGTGGCGACACCTGCAACATGTTGACATGAGGAAAGTTTCCAACCGATTTCTCATACACAAACAGCACTTGACCGCAGTTGCCTGGTGAAACGTTGTTGTGATGCCTCGTGTAAGGAGGAGAAATGCGTACCATCACGTTTCCGACTTTGATAAAGGTCGGGTTGTAGTCTGTCGCGATTGCGGTTTATCGTATCGCGACACTGCTGCTCGCGTTGGTCGCGATCCAATGACTGTTAGCAGAATATGGAATCGTTAGGTTGAGGAGGGTAATACGGAACGCCGTGCCGGATCCCAACGGCCTCGTATCACTAGCAGTCGAGATAACAGGCATCTTATCCGCATGACTGTAACGGATCGTGCAGCCACGTCTCGGTCCCTGAGTCAACAGATGGCGACGTTTGCAAGACAACAACCATCTGCACGAACTGTTCGACGACGCTTGCAGCAGCATAGACTATCAGCTCGGAGACCGTGGCTGCGGTTACCCTTGACGGTGCATCACAGACAGAAGCGCCTGCGATGGTGTACTCAACGACGAACCTGGGTGCACGAATGGCAAAATGCCATTTTCTCGGATGAATCCAGGTTCTGTTTACAGCATCATGATGGTCGCATTCGTGTTTGGCGACATCGCGGTGAACGCACATTGCAAGCGTGTATTCGTCATCGCCATACTGGCGTATCGCCCGGCGTGATGGTATGGGTTGCCATTGGTTACACGTCTCGGTCACCTCTTGTTCGCATTGACGGCAGTTTGAACAGTGGACGTTACATTTCAGATGTGTTACGACCCGTGGCCATTCGATCCCAGCGAAACCGTACATTTCAGCAGGATAATGCACGACCGCTTGTTGCAGGTCCTGTACGGGCCTTTCTGGATACAGAAAATGTTCGACTGCTGCCCTGGCCAGCACATTCTCCAGATCTCTCACCAACTGAAAATGTCTGGTCAATGGTGGCCGAGCAACTGGCTCGTCACAATACACCGGTCACTAATCTTGATGAACTGTGGTATCGTGTTGAAGCCACATGGGCAGCTGTACCTGTACACGCCATCCAAGCTCTGTTTGACTCAATACCCAGGCGTATCAAGGCCCGTTATTAAGGCGAGAGGTAGTTGTTCTGGGTACTGATTTCTGAGGCTCTGTGCACCCAAATTGCGTGAAAATGTAATCACATGTCAGTTCTAGTATAATATATTTGTCCAATGAATGCCCGTTTATCATCTGCATTTCTTCTTGGTGTAGCAATTTTAATGGCCAGTAGTGTAGATTATTGGTCCAGCGACAACCCATGACGGCTTAGACAGGTGGAACATCAGCGTCAACGGAGAGTTAACGTCTGGTGTGGGATGCTAGGTACTACAATTATTGGCCGTTATTTCATGAATGGTAGTGAAAATGGCACAGCGTATGCCAACTTCCTCGGACGAATTCTTCCTCCTTTTCTGGATGAAGTGTAGCTAAGAACCAGAATGCTTATGTGCTATCAACACGATTGATGTCCAGCACATAATGCCTTGCGGGCACGTCGTGTTCTGAACCGAAGGTATCCTGCCAGATCCATTGGTCGAGGAGGAACAGTTACTTGGCCTGCTAGGTCTACTGATTTAAATCCTCTGGACTTTTTTCTTTGGGGATGCATTAAATACGTTGTCTATCGCGATGCTCCAACAACTCCAGAGGACATGCAGGAACGTCCTGCAAGGTTCGCAGAAGAGCTTCTGTAAAGTTTGGAAGGTAGGAGACAAGGTACTGGCAAAATGGAAGCTGTGGGGAGTCGTGCTTGGGTAGCTCAGTTGGCAAGAGCACTTGCCCGTGAAAGGCAAAGGTCCCGAGTTCGAGTGTCGGTCCAGCATACAGTTTTAATCTGCAGGGAAGTTTCAGTCTTAAAGAACTTCCTACTCTTTCTGCGACATCATTTGTATACATTGTAAACAGTAACCGTCCTATCACACTTCCTTGTGGTACTCCGAAAACTACCTTTAGACCTGATGATTTTGTACCGTTAAGAGCGATATTTTGAGTTCTGCGAGGAAGTCTTGAACCTAGTTGCAAATCTCGTCCGAAACTCAGTAAGTTCGCATTTTCTTTCACTAAACGGCAAAGTTGGAAGTGTGTGAAATGCCTTCCTCCAGTCAAGAAACACAGGCTCGACCTACGCGCCGTTTTCTACACAATTATGAATCTCGTGGAGGAACAGAGCGAGCCGAGTTTCGCAGTACCCCTGTCCGCGGAGTTCTCACTGGTTTTCATACGGCAGATTTTAAAATCTTCGTCATTTTGGAGCATCAAATATGTTCCATAGTTCTACAACAGATTGAAGTCAACGATATAGACTCAAGTTCTGTGCTGTGTTGAAAGTTTCTGGTTTCTAGCTCATCCGGAAAGTAGTTTGAAATTAGCTCAAAAATTCCTACCGAAGAGGCCAAGAGGCAAGAAGGTGGCCTAATGAAAATGTGTGAAAATTGTGTCCGCGGGCAGCATCGTATGGAGTACCGTGCTACAGCGGGTACAGCAATAGATGCTGGAAGAGGGTGAGGCCAACGTGGGCTGCAGGGTAGCTCGGTGCGGACTGGACGTCTTTTGCAGCCCACAGCCTCGCCTTTTGACAACAGGGGGAACGTCAGGTGGGGGAGGGAGGGAGGGAGGGAGGGGCACCGCGGCGCCAGGTGCTGGCCGGCGTCGCCGCCAGATGGCAGTGCTGTCCCCCGTTTCCGGGAAATAAAAAAAAAAAATCTTGTCCGGACTTCTTCTCGTGGAGGCTTTCCCTTCCTCCGTGCAGCGTG
Source organism: Schistocerca americana (assembly GCF_021461395.2). Classification (NCBI taxonomy): domain Eukaryota; kingdom Metazoa; phylum Arthropoda; class Insecta; order Orthoptera; family Acrididae; genus Schistocerca; species Schistocerca americana. The sequence goes on along the minus strand of NC_060128.1, from coordinate 85,211,384 downwards.
AGGGGGTCGCCACACACACGGCAGTATTTTCCGGTTGAGCTAGCCGCGTCTGCAGGGAGCGGTCAGACCAGGTGGAGACAGGTGAAAGGGGCGGGAGGGGGGGAGCGGAGACGGAGGAGAAGAGGACCGAGGGGTGGCTGCGAAGGGGCGGGGACGTGTGCAGCCCTCCGCTTTGTGTGGGCCCTGGAGACGCGGCCGTCGGCGGTCCCTCATATTTTTCCGTCCCTTACAGCTTCCTCCAGAGCAGTCTCTCGGCTCACTGTGTCCGGGGAAAGACTCCCTAGGAGAAGCACAACTCCGCAGCTGGAGGGAGCAGTTTCTCACCGCTGTAGCACTAGCGGGCAATACAACAATACAACTGCGTGCTCATTATACAACAGGAATTGGAGTACACTCGGAAAGAAAGTACACCACAGACGGGCAGAATACAAGATTGACAAACCTCAAAAGTATTTTGATATGCGAGAAGCACACAATACGAGCCCACTATAATGATATAAGGCTGTCGTAACTGATGATCCAAAACATTACGCAGAACGCATTCGACAAGTCGATTCTAGGTTTGCAGAGTCATGTCTAAAAATGGGTTTAAATGGCCCTGAGTACTATGGGACTTAACTTCTGAGGTCATCAGTCCCCTAGACTTACAACTACTTAAACCGAACTAAGGACATCACATACATCCATGCCCGAGAGAGGATTCGAACCTGCGAGCGTAGCAGTCGCGCGTTTCCCAACTGTAGCGCCTAGAAGCGCTCGGCCACTGCGGCCGGCGAGGGGAGTGGGTATTCAATATCTTGAATAGGTGCCCAGTCCGGAAACGTACCGTATCTGTGCTACAACCATTTAAAAGCGAGTTGGCAAAGCGACCACTTTTACAAGTTATTTATTACGCGTGACGCAGTTCATCACTTGTGCTACAGCTGCACTCATCAGTAACCAAAAATAAACAGAAAGAAAACTTAATCAGTTTCCACATACAGTTTCAATTCGAGTTCGCGGCGTCTCCCTGGAGCACCAGAGTCACGCATGCTGACGGTGGACGTACCCCTCTCACGAAGCCGTTCCGTAAATTTGGGCGAAAAGGAAACGCGATGGGGTCGGACGTTATGGATAAGGATCTTGGTAAGGGCGACGAGGAGTTCTTCCATTAGCGCGACCTTCCACATACTCAAAGATCGTGTCGGTGTATTCTCCAAACATGTGCTCATCTATGCTGCTCTAACACTCCCAGACGCGTGTATACTCGGACCAGGTAACAGAGGTAGGACTGACGTCAAATGACCCCCCCCCCTCCGCCCCGCCCTATGACTAACCTGTTGCATACCTATCTGGCAAACACGTTTTCAAACGGCTGTAGCACGGAATCGGCACGTTTCAGGAAATAGGATCCAATTCAAAATATTGTCCACTCAGCCCCCTTCATATCTCGTTAAAGACGACAAGAATGATGTCGATGTATTCTGCAAACTTGTACTCAACCACGGTGCTCACTCACAGACACGCGAATGACGCTCGAACCGCGTCAGAGAGGTAGGACAGATGGCGAGTGACATCAAGCAATCCGACGTAAGGACCATACCATGTTGCATACCTACATAGCAAACACGTTTTCAAACGGTCATTCTGGTACGCTTCCGGACATGGGTGAAGATTCAGAATGTTTACTCAGTCCCCTCTGCAAGTCCAACAAGTTTGTAACGCGAATTTCCTAACACCCCGTGTATCATTTTTGGTCTCACAAGAGGGTCATGAGACCTATTAATCACGGATTTTGTTAAGCTGTAGCCTTATTAGTTTCGTTTCTGGTATTCAATGAAAGTAAAATGAGTTCTATTTTTATTCGATGTTTTATACTTCATATTTGTACAGTGAATAAATTCAATCAGAAGTGTTCAGATAGTCGATATTTACGCCACTGAGGTTCTCAGTACAAGCAATGTGATCTTTGGTTGTCAGTGGCATTGCCGTTGCCAGTGCAATTCAGAGAAGAAAAAAAAAATATGTGAGGGAGTCGGATGTTGGTCGCGCTGGTGAGCGGTCTGGAAATAGCTACCAAAGCACTCATACAAATGCAATAGAAGTTGAATTTTGAGAAAATGACCTGCTAAAGATTGATTTCAAAAGTTTGAAGATTTCCATGTGACATTGTCGGCACATTGCTCTCTCAGGCGTAATTTATTACGAGTATGTTAAATATACACTGAACAACCAAAGAAACTGCATACGTAGGTTGTTTAGGTTTTTATGTTGGTAACGCCACGTAGCGTTCATTCACTGACTGTGCTGTCTGCAGTCTGTGGCTGGTTTGTCATTGCCGAATATTCGCTAGTGTGGCGTTGTGCAGTTGGAGGTGAGCCGCCAGCAGTGGTGGATGTGCGGAGAGAGAGAGTTTTTATGTTGGTAACGCCACGTAGCGTTCATTCACTGACAGTGCTGTCTGCAGTCTGTGGCTGGTTTGCCATTGCCGAATATTCGCTAGTGTGGCGTTGTGCAGTTGGAGGTGAGCCGCCAGCAGTGGTGGATGTGCGGAGAGAGAGATGCCAGAGTTTTGAGCTGACGGTCTGGTCGTGTGTCCATCAGAAAAACGAAATTTGTGTAATTGGATGTCACAAAATTATGTATACAGGGTGTTAAAAAAAGGTACGGCCAAACTTTCACGAAACATTCCTCACACACAAAGAAAGAAAATATGTTATGTGGACATGTGTCCGGAAACGCTTGCTTTCCATGTTATAGCTCATTTTATTACTTCTCTTCAAATCACATTAATCATGGAATGGAAACACAAAGCAACAGAACGTACCAGCGTGACTTCACTTTGTTACAGGAAATGTTCAAAATGTCCTTCGTTAGCGAGGATAGATGCATCCACCCTCCGTCGCATGGAATCCCTGACGCGCTGATGCAGCCCTGGAGAACGGCGTATTGTATCACAGTCGTCCACAATACGAGCACGAAGAGTCTCTACATTTGGTACCGGGGTTGCGTAGACAAGAGCTTTCAAATGCCCCCATACATGAAAGTCAAGAGGGTTGAGGTCAGGAGAGCGTGGAGGCCATGGAATTGGTCCGCCTCCACCAATCCATCGATCACCGAATCTGTTGTTGAGAAGCGTACGAACACTTCGACTGAAATGTGCAGGAGCTCCATCGTTCATGAACCACATGTTGTGTCGTACTTGTAAAGGCACATGTTCTAGCAGCTCACGTAGAGTATCCCATATGAAATCATGATAACGTGCTCCATTGAGCGTAGGTGGAAGAACATGGGGCCCAATCGAGACATCACCAACAATGCCTGCCCAAACGTTCACAGAAAATCTGTGTTGATGACGTGATTGCACAATTGCGTGCGGATTCTCGTCAGCCCACACATGTTGATTGTGAAAATTTACAATTTGATCACGTTGGAATGAAGTCTCTTCCGTAAAGAGAAAATTTGCACTGAAATGAGGATTGACACAGTGTTGGATGAACCATTCGCAGAAGTGAACCCGTGGAGGCCAATCAGCTGCTGATAGTGCCTGCACATGCTGTACATGGTACGGAAACAACTGGTTCTCCCGTAGCACTCTCCTTACAGTGACGTGGTCAACGTTATCTTGTACAGCAGCAACTTCTCTGACGCTGACATTAGGGTTATCGTCAATTGCACGAAGAATTGCCTCGTCCATTGCAGGTGTCCTCGTCGTTCTAGATCTTCCCCAGTCGCGAGTCATAGGCTGGAATGTTCCGTGCTCCCTAAGACGCCGATCAATTGCTTCGTTCTGGAAATCTGTCTCGATACAAACGTACCGCGCCACGGCTATTGCCCCGTGATAATCCATACATCAAATGGGCATCGGCCAACTCCGCATTTGTAAACATTGCACAGACTGCAAAAAAATGGTTCAAATGGCTCTGAGCACTATGGGACTTAACATCTGTGGTCATCAGTCCCCTAGAACTTAGAACTACTTAAACCTAACTAACCTAAGGACATCACACACATCCATGCCCGAGGCAGGATTCGAACCTGCACAGACTGCAAAACCACGTTCGTGATGAGCACTAAGCTGTTGATGCTACGTACTGATGTGCTTGATGCTAGTACTGTAGAGCAATGAGTCGCATGTCAACAAGCACCGAAGTCAACATTACCTCCCTTCAATTGGGGCAACTGGCGGTGAATCGAGGAAGTACAGTACATACTGACGAAACTAAAATGAGCTCTACCATGGAAATTAAGCGTTTCCGGACACATGTCCACATAACATCTTTTCTTTATTTGTGTGTGAGGAATGTTTCCTGAAAGTTTGGCCGTACCTTTTTGTAACACCCTGTACATTACGACTTTTGAAAGCTATTAAGGTAAATACATTGTTTGTTCTCTATCAAAATCTTTCATTTGCTAACTATGCCTATCAGTAGTTAGTGACTTCACTAGTTAGAATCTTTTATTTAGCTGACAGTATTGGCGCTCGCTGTATTGCAGTAGTTCGAGTAACGAATATTTTTGTGAGGTAAGTGTTTCATGAAAGGTATAGGTTATTGTTAGTCAGGGCCATTCTTTTGTAGGGATTATTGAAAGTCAGTCTGCGTTGCGCTAAAAATATTGTGTGTCCGTTTAGTGATGACCAGATTAAGTAAAGACAGAGCTGACTGAGCACGTTCAGTTTTGCTCAGCTGTTTGAAAATCAAATAACGTAGAAGTTTATCAGCACAGTCATTCTTAATTTTTCAAAGGGGACGTTTCAACTGGTACACCTGTCTGATATCGTGAAGGGCCCCGGCGAACAAGCACAAATACCGCAATGCGACGTGGCGTGGATTCGAGTAATATCTGAAATAGTGCTGGAGGGAACTGACATCAATTTTGCAAGGCTATCTATAAATCTATAAGAACGCCCTGGGGTGGACATCTCTTATGAAAAGTGATGTGTCGACAGAAGTGCCGACACAGTGTGGTTTGAGGGGACCGCAATGCACGCTATAAGCTCACGAAGGATGGAGTGAGGTCTGAAACAGGATACATAATGAATGCTATAAAGAAAAGTACGTAGCTGCTGGAATACTTAACTTTAATCCATCCTTGTGATACATCGCTATTGACGATATAAGTGAGACTCCATAGATACATGCTATGTTACTAATGGCGCCTTGCTAGGTCGTAGCCATTGACTTAGCTGAAGGCTATTCTAACTATCTGCTCTGCAAATGAGCGAGGCTTCGTCAGTGTGCATCGCCAGCTACGTCGTCCGTACAACTGGGGCGATTGTTAGTACGTCTCTCTAGACCCGCCGTGTGGTGGCGCTCGGTCTGCTATCACTGAAAGTGGCGACACGCGGGTCCGACATGTACTAATGGACCGCGGCCGATTTAAAGCTACCACCTAGCAAGCGTGGTGTCTGGCGGTGACACCACAAAAAGTATGTTGCAGGACATCTCAGATATGCTCAATAATGTTCATGTCTGGGGAGTTTGGTCTCCAGCTGAAGTGTTTAAACTCAGAAGGGTGTTGCTGCAGCCACTTTTTAGGAATTATGGACTGTAGGGTATCGCGTTGTCCTGCTGGAATTGCCCAAGCCCGTCGCAATGCACAATGGACAAGAATCGATTCAGACGATCAGAAGGAATGCTTACGCACTCGTACATCTCACATGTCAGAGTTGTATCTAGAAGTATCAGGGTTTCCATATCACACCAATTGCACACGCCCCACACCATTGCACAGCCTCTTCAAGCTTGAACAGTGCCATGCTAACATGCAGAATCCATGGATTCATGAGGTTTTCCCCATACCCGTACACGTCCATCAGCTCGATACAATTTGAAACAAGACTCGTTCGACCAGGCAACATGTTTTCAGTCTCACCAGTCCAATGTCGGTGTTCGCTCGTGTGCCGACTACGTTCAAACTCAGTTAAATCTTAATAAGCTGCCATTCCAGCACCAGTAACTCATCTAACAACTACGCCAGACGCTTGTTGTCTTATAGAGGCGTTGCCGACCGCAGCGCCTATTCTGTCTGTGTACATGTGTCTGTATTTGAAAACGGGTGCCTATACCAGTTTCTTTGGTTCTTCAGTGTAAATTTTCGGGGACTTTTTTTTCTTTATCGGTTAAAATGTGAATGTCGTGTGATTAGGGCCTCCCGTCGGGTAGACCATTCGCCGGGTGCAAGTCTTTCGATTTGACGCCACTTCGGCGACTTTCTCGTCGATGGGAATGAAATGATGATGATTAGAACAACACAACACCCAGTCCCTGAGTGGCGGAAATCTTCGCCCAGCCGGGACTCGAACCCGGGCCCTTAGAATTGACATTCTGTCGCGCTGAACACTCAGCTACCAGGGGTGGACTTCTTTGTCGGTTCAGTTCAGCTAGGTTGATTGTCCAGACAGGATCAAGTAAAAGTATCTGTTGACATGGTTTGCTCTCAGAGTTTCACCACTCTTTTACCATCATATTAACCAATTTCACGGCAGAGTCATATAGTTTTAATAAGAAGTATATTTGTAAAGATGGTTGCAATTTTTAATGAATAAGTTTCATTACTCACAATAAAGTTTCTGAATGTCAGTCTCTTCAGTATCATTCTCTTCATATCATTTAGTAAATGTAATATTCTTCAGTCTGCTCACCAAAAATTGTCTTTTGTAATTGTGTGTCGTGTATTGGACTTTGAGGAACACACTCATCCAGAACGGAAAGTATAACGTGCTTAGCACTTCTGACGCCCTTGCATTGCATTTGCGGCAGCATTTCCCTTCTTTACATCGTTTACTGTTGCCCTGTAGTTTTTTTTTATTTTCATGCATTCGAGCAGTTTGCGATGCCACAACGTATGCCATGAAAATCTGTTACGAGCAGTTTAACATCAGTCAGGACATAGCAAGATCATTCACAGTTATGCATTGCGTTTTAAAATTAATATCAGTTTCAGTTTAGGTAAAATTCAGTTCAGATTTTATTTCTTATGCAGACACTCATATTACTATAGTGCAGTGTTACTTACGCCTGTGTATCGTATAATGTTTGGAATATTGTTTAGTCAGTCTGCGTTCTTTAATTTACGAGGCGTTTTAAGTAACGCATTTTCGACACTTATTCTTTCAAAATATGTTTTGTAATTTTGTGTAAAATTTTTTACTGTTAGCTGTGTGTATTGCAAGTGCAAGTCTCATACTGTGACGTCAGGCATTGTAGCAATGTTCATTTTGAAAGATCCCCTTAGAAAAATTTTAGAAATGACACTACTGGAAAACCTCTACGTTAATTGATTTTCAAAAAGCTGAGCAAAACTGAACGTGCTCAGACAGCTCTGTCTTTACCTATCCTGATCATCACTAAACTGACACACAATATTTTTAGCGCAACGCAATCTGACTTTCAATAATCCCTACAAAAGAATGGCCCTGTGTAACAATAACCTATACCTTTCATGAATCACTTACCTCACAAAAATCTTCGTTACTCGAACTACTGCAATACAGCGAGCGCCAATACTGCCAGCTAAATAAAAGATTCAAACTACTGAGGGCACTAAATACTGATAGGCATAGTTAGCAAAAGAAAGATTTTGATAGAGAACAAACAATGTATTTACCTTAATAGTGTTCAGAAATCAATATATATATATATAGCAGTTCATGGCATCCAGTCTTACAAATTTACTGTCCAGATCGTCCGCTCTCAAAATTCCCTCATCTCTCCCCCACATCCACCACTGCTGGCGGCTCACCTCCAACTGCGCAACGCTACACGCTGTTAACAGCCAACAGCCCAACACTACAATGGCGAATATTACAACAATGCCACCCAGCCACAGACTGCACACAGCACAGCCAGTGATTTTCATACAGTGCGCTATGTGGCGTTACCAATATAAAAACCTAAACACACTACGGAACTTGAGGTGTAGACAGACAATCGCTTGCAGCGTTTGTTGTGCTAGAAAAGAATTCCGGATGGCATTTATCGTAGGAGCAACCGACGCACAAATTCGTGGAGCACCACTCACAATTAATGAAAGCTACTGCCTTGCAGGCACACGGATTTTTCAGATGCGATACCGCTAAGTAAAGGTCGTTTAGATTACAAAGGATTGTTGTTTACTCGATCAGCTTCATTGCGAACCACACGTTTTCGATAATTCCTGCGATAGTAGTTGAACTAAAAAGATGTTGGTCACTGGGTCTGGAGCGAAATGGACTTTGTAACTCCCAAAGGTTTTCCTCTGGGTTAGAGCGCGGATTCTGGGAAGTTCAGTCTATTTCAGCAGTCTTTTTGTCCAGAAAACATTGCCAAGCAGGCGGTGCTTGAAGAGAGGTTGCATTGCCATGCTGTTCCACTTCTGTACGCAGTACACAATACTGTGAAATTTGTTCAGATCCTTCTGCATTTTGCGTTTCTTAAGCGCAATAAGGTAACCACATGCCAACCGCGAAAAAGCCACCCCCATACCGTAACACCGCCTCGTCTCTATTTCAGTACTGGCCCTACATTTGGTGACAGGTCTCGTTCTTCAGACATCCGCCGCACCCAAACACTTCCGTCGGATTGCCACAGGGTCTAGCGTGATTCTACATCCCCCCAAGCGTCGCTTAGCATCGACCATAGTGCTGTGTGGCTCATGTGGCGTTACTCGACCACTGTACCCCATTCTTTGCAAATCCCTACGCAGAATCACAGTGATAGCAGGAATGCTAGTACAATTTTAGAACTCGGAAGTGATTGGCTCAAAATGGCTCTGAGCACTATGAGACTCAACTTCTGAGGTCATTAGTCCCCTAGAACTTGATGTTGTTGTTGTGGTCTTCAGTCCTGAGACTGATTTGATGCAGCTCTCCATGCTACTCTATCCTGTACAAGCTGCTTCATCTCCCAGTACCTACTGCAACCTACATCCTACTGAATATGCTTAGTGTATTCATCTCTTGGTCTCCCTCTACGATTTTTACCCTTCACGCTGCCCTCCAATGCTAAATTTGTGATCCCTTGATGCCTCAAAACATGTCCTACCAACCGATCTCTTCTTCTAGTCAAGTTGTCCCACAAACTTCTCTTCTCCCCAATCCTATTCAATACCTCCTCATTAGTTACGTGATCTACCCACCTTATCTTCAGCATTCTTCTGTAGCACCACATTTCGAAAGCTTCTATTCTCTTCTTGTCCAAACTGGTTATCGTCCATGTTTCACTTCCATACATGGCTACACTCCATACAAATACTTTCAGAAACGACTTCCTGACACTTAAATCTATACTCGATGTTAACAAATTTCTCTTCTTCAGAAACGATTTCCTTCCCATTGCCAGTCTACATTTTATATCCTCTCTACTTCGGCCATCATCAGTTATTTTACTCCCTAAATAGCAAAACTCCTTTACTACTTTAAGTGTCTCATTTCCTAATCTAATCCCCTCAGCATCACCAGATTTAATCTGACTACATTCCATTATCCTCGTTTTGCTTTTGCTGATGTTCATCTTATATCCTCCTTTCAAGACACTGTCCATTCCGTTCGACTGCTCTTCCAAATCGTTTGCTGTCTCTGACAGAATTACGATGTCATCGGCGAACCTCAAAGTTTTTATTTCTTCTCCATGAATTTTAATACCTACTCCGAATTTTTCTTTTGTTTCCTTTACTGCTTGCTCAATATACAGATTGAATAACATCGGGGAGAGGCTACAACCCTGTCTCACTCCTTTCCCAACCACTGCTTCCCTTTCATGCCCCTCGACTCTTATAACTGCCATCTGGTTTCTGTACAAATTGTAAATAGCCTTTCGCTCCCTGTATTTTACCCCTGCCACCTTCAGAATTTGAAAGAGATTATTCCAGTTAACGTTGTCAAAAGCTTTCTCTAAGTCTACAAATGCTAGAAACGTAGGTTTGCCTTTTCTTAATCTTTCTTCTAAGATAAGTCGTAAGGTTAGTATTGCCTCACGTGTTCCAACATTTCTACGGAATCCAAACTGATCTTCCCCGAGGTCCGCTTCTACCAGTTTTTCCATTCGTCTGTAAAGAATTCGCGTTAGTATTTTGCAGCTGTGACTTATTAAACTGATAGTTCGGTAATTTTCACATCTGTCAACACCTGCTTGCTTTGGGATTGGAATTATCATATTCTTCTTGAAGTCTGAGGGTATTTTGCCTGTCTCATACATCTTGCTCACCAGATGGTAGAGTTTTGTCATAACTGGTTCTCCCAAGGCCATCAGTAGTTGTAATGGAATGTTGTCTACTCCCGGGGCCTTGTTTCGACTCAGGTCTTTCAGTGCTCTGTCAAACTCTTCACGCAGTATCTTATCTCCCATTTCATCTTCATACTCTTCCATTTCCATAATATTGCCCTCAAGTACATCGCCCTTGTATAAACCCTCTATATACTCCTTCCACCTTTCTGCCTTCCCTTCTTTGCTTAGAACTGGGTTGCCATCTGAGCTCTTGATATTCATACAAGCGGTTCTCTTCTCTCCAAAGGTCTCTTTAATTTTCTTGTAGGTAGTATCTATCTTACCCCTAGTGAGACAAGCCTCTACATCCTTACATTTGTCCTCTAGCCATCCCTGCTTAGCCATTTTGCACTTCCTGTCGTTCTCATTTTTGAGACGTTTGTATTCCTTTTTGCCTGCTTCATTTACTGCATTTTTATATTTTCTCCTTTCATCAATTAAATTCAATATTTCTTCTGTTACCCAAGGATTTCTATTAGCCCTCGTCTTTTTACTTACTTGATCCTCTGCTGCCTTCACTACTTCATCTCTCAGAGCTACCCATTCTTCTTCTACTGTATTTCTTTCCCCCATTCCTGTCAATTGTTCCCTTATGCTCTCCCTGAAACTCTCTACAACCTCTGGTTTTTTCAGTTTATCCAGGTCCCATCTCCTTAAATTTCCACCTTTTTGCAGTTTCTTCAGTTTCAATCTGCAGTTCATAACCAATAGATTGTGGTCAGAATCCACATCTGCCCCTGGAAATGTCTTACAATTTAAAACCTGATTCCTAAATCTCTGTCTCACCATTATATGATCTATCTGATACCTTTTAGTATCTCCAGGATTCTTCCAGGTATACAGCCTTCTTTTATGATTCTTGAACCAAGTGTTATGATTAAGTTATGCTCTATGCAAAATTCTACAAGGCGGCTTCCTCTTTCATTTCTTCCCCCCAATCCATATTCACCTACTATGTTTCCTTCTCTCCCTTTTCCTACTGACGAATTCCAGTCAGCCATGACTATTAAATTTTCGTCTCCCTTCACTACCTGAATAATTTCTTTTATCTCGTCATACATTTCATCAACTTTTTCATCATCTGCAGAGCTAGTTGGCATATAAACTTGTACTACTGTAGTAGGCATTGGCTTTGTGTCTATCTTGGCCACAATAATGCGTTCACTATGCTGTTTGTAGTAGCTAACCCTAGAACTTAAAACTAGTTAAACCTAACTAACCAAGGACATCACACACATCGATGCCCGAGGCAGAATTCGAATCTGCGACCGTAGCGGTCTCGTGGTTCCAGACTGCAGCGCCTAGAACCGCACGGCCACTTCGACCGGCTCGCAAGTGATTCCTTCCGTTGATTTCACGCTATTTTTTTTTTTTTTTTTTTTTTTTTTTGTAACCACCCACTGCAGTGATCGATGGCCCATATCAGTGTGTGCATGAGATCTGTTTAATCTTGGTTTAGCTAGTGTCGTTCCTTTTCGTTAGCTATTCACAATGGCTTCAGCAAAAGCCGACTTGGACAGCTATAGAAGGATTGAAGCGTCCCGAATGGATTGGTTACTCCACAAATATCCAACAACTAGTCCACGTTAGAAGTCACTGAACTCTCCTTATCTACCCAGACTGCTGTTACTGCTTCTTTAGTGACAACACAGTACTCCATGCCTTCGGCCGGATGCTTTACTCAGATTGTGTAGCTACGCATGTGTAGCTATTTTTCTCAGTCTTTGTCTGGACACTGCAATCAAAAATTGTAAATCCTCGTAAGTTCTTCCCACTACCAGTAATCGTAGCGTCGGTATCACCCGCCCATTTGCTCCAATGACTGTCGTTATAATTTGTTCTTTGGATTGTTAGTGCAGTTACCATATTCTATACAGGGTGTTAAAAATGTGTTCAATATTTTGAGAGGTATTAGTGTTCACCGAAACAAGAGACAAAGTCCAGTAAACATGGGCTATGAAATGTATACCGTAAGAGTTATGGGCACTTGTTTACCTTCAATACTAATTGGCTCTGAGCACTATGGGACTCAACTGCTGAGGTCATTAGTCCCCTAGAACTTAGAACTAGTTAAACCTAACTAACCTAAGGACATCACAAACATCCATGCCCGAGGCAGGATTCGAACCTGCGACCGTAGCGGTCTTGCAGTTCCAGACTGCAGCGCCTTTAACCGCACGGCCACTTCGGCCGGCACCTTCAATACTATGAAAGAGATTTCTTCTAATACATGTTCTTTGCTTTCCATCTTTTGAGAGCAGGTGTAATGTATCAAAACAAACAAAAATTTCCAGTTAACATGGGCTCTAAAATGCATACCTTAAGAGCTACGGACACTTGTTCATATTCGATACTATCAAAGACATCTCTTCTACTGCAAGCTCTTTGCTTTCCATATTTTGAAAGTAGGTAGTGTGGACCAAAACAAGAAAGAAATTCCAGTAATGGTTCAAATGGCTCTGAGCACTATGGGACTTAACATCTGAGGTCATCATTCCCCTAGAACGTAGAACTACTTAAACCTAACTAACCTAAGGACATCACACACAGCCATGCCCGACGCACGATTCGAACCTGTGACCATAGCAGCATCACGGTTCCGGACTGAAGCGCCTAGAACCGCTCGGCCACAACGGCCGGCGAAAGTCTAGTAAATATGGGCTGTAAAATGCATACCTAAAGAGCTACGAGCACATGTTCATCTACTCTGGCACACATCTCTTCTACTGAACAAGTGCTCATAGTTCTTAAGGTATGCATTTTACAGCCCATATTTATTGGACTTTCTTTCTTGTTTTGGTGCGTACTACCACCTTTCAAAATACTGGACACTTTTTTTAACACCCTTTATATCCATTCGGAAAAAAGTTCGCCAATCGTCGAACTTGCCCTGTGAAGTATGTTAACGCTTGTGGAGCCACTTTCTTACCCATTTAGATCGGAAACTTTGTTTGCAGCCCTTGTTTTACAAGAAACGTTTCGAACACAGAGCACAGAAAAATATCCCCTACAACAAGTTTTTTTGTGTTGTTTCCAAATTGAGAAGCAAATCTCCAAGCTCATGGAACGTGTCAGTACTGAAATTACAACATAAAAGTAATAACAGAGAAAAATAAATGTTAATGAAACCGAAAAAAGTCAGTCCATAAGTTTAAGTAAACGCAATAAACAATACAACAAGAATCAGCTTAATTTTTCAAGGAACTCCTCGATAGACTAGAAGGAGTGACCCAAAAGGAAACTCGTCAGTTTCGATTTGAAAGCGCGTGGATTACTGCCAAGATTTTTTAATTCTAGTGGAAGCTCATTGAAAATGGTTGCAGCAGTGTACTGCACACCTCTTTTTGCCCAAGAGTTAAGGAAGTCCGATCCAGATGCAGGTTTGATTTCTGCCGAGTATTAACAGAGAGAAAGCTGCTTATTCTTGGGAATAAGCTAATATTGTTAACAGGAAATGACAGTAAGGTATATATATATATATATATATATATATATATATATATATATAGACAGAGAGAGAGAGAGAGAGAGAGAGAGAGACCAATGTCAAAATACCCAGAATACCCAGACTCGTGAACAGGGGTCGACAACAGGTTGGTAAACTTACACGACTTATTGCCCGAACCGCCCGTTTCTGAGCCGAAAGTATCCTTTTAGAATGGGAAGAGTTATCCCAAAATATAGTACCATACGACACAAGCGAATGAAAATAAGCACAGTAAACTAATTTTCGTGTCGAACGATCACTCACTTCTGATACCGACCGAATAGTTGAACAAGATCCTGAACGTGGACTTTCCACGACAGCTTACTATATATCTAAACACCTAGAAATTTGAACTGTTCAGTTTCACTAATCATATGCCCGTTCTGTGAAATTAAAACGTCAGGTTTTGTTGAATTGTGTGTTGGAAACTGTAAAAACTGAGTCTTACTGTGATTTAGCGTTTAGTGTCCTGTACTGAAATACTCTTTGTGAGGGCGTATCCAATCGCCTCTAAAACCTGTTTTCTAGGCCGACAGATGGCGGCCCAGCAGCAAACTAAAACTTTCTCGTGTGGACCCATGAGAATTGTGGTGATTTATTGCACGGTCAGGCACTTGCGCAAACAGATCACAGGGTGTGGACCAGGCTAATGTCTCACCCTCCACAGAAGCTGCACGGCGCCTTCTCGCCTCTCCGCAGCGCTGCCCATCCTGCCACGGTCGCCAACATGTCGGCCGCCGAGGAGCGGCCCCTGCGAGTGTCCGGCGGGAAGCAGCGTCAGCGAGAAATTTCCCCCGAGGTAGCTCCTCCCCTCCTCCCCCCGCCCCAACGTTTTTTACAGTCCTCCTGGTCTCGCACCCCCGCCACCCTGCACGGCCCTTCCTCCCCCGCAACTTGCCCCGCCGTCGGATGAAGGATGAGGCGGCTGGGACGCGGTAGCAGCAGGTGCGGTCTGTATGTGAGCGATTGCGCCCGGACTCAATTCCAGCTTACTGGATCACACTCTCACCTCCCTCCCTTCCCAGCCTGCTCCTCTCGCGCTAGATGTCTCTATCCCGCGATTTCTTCTCGCCTCTGCACCTGTTCCAGCACCCCAAGTGCTGATCTAGCGGCAAGCCAGAAATAAATTTCTTTCACGTTTAGGTAGTTGTGAGACAGTAAAACAGCTGACTGAATGCTGTAGGCTAAAGCCGTCGGCACACGGACCGAGGAAACGTTAGCGACAGCCCCGGACATTTCCACAAGCCCCGCCCATTTACCCCCCTCCACAGCTACCCCCCGCCACACCAACCAAGAGCGTATCATTGCATCAATATGATCTTTGGTAGTCCTCGTCGATGTCGTGTTTTTGTTCGTCGTTTTTTGTTTTACCGCGGTTGTTCATACTAGCAGAGTTGTGCTGTTAGTACTTCTTAGCAGTTTGTGTAATGCTGTCAAAATGAAACATAGATCTGCACTCTCAATAAAGTTATCATACACAAGGTACCTCCTAATCTTGAATGTTGTGGCCAACTGCTGTCAAAACGGATATCTAACAGATATTAAAGTACGATAAGATGTGTTGTAATGACGCTGACGAAATTATGTACAGGGCTATTACAAATGATTGAAGCGATTTCATAAATTCACTGTAGCTCCATTCATTGACATATGGTCACGACACACTACAGATAAGTAGAAAAACTCAAAGTTTTGTTCGGCTGAAGCCGCACTTCAGGTTCCTGCCGCCAGAGCGCTCGAGAGCGCAGTGAGACAAAATGGCGACAGGAGCCGAGAAAGCGTATGTCGTGCTTGAAATGCACTCACATCAGTCAGTCATAACAGTGCAACGACACATCAGGACGAAGTTCAACAAAGATCCACCAACTGCTAACTCAATTCGGCGATGGTATGCGCAGTTTAAAGCTTCTGGATGCCTCTGTAAGGGGAAATCAACGGGTCGGCCTGCAGTGAGCGAAGAAACGGTTGAACGCGTGCGGGCAAGTTTCACGCGTAGCCCGCGGAAGTCGACGAATAAAGCAAGCAGGGAGCTAAACGTACCACAGGATGGTGCTCCACCGCACTTCCATAATGATGTTCGGCATTTCTTAAACAGGAGATTGGAAAACCGATGGATCGGTCGTGGTGGAGATCATGATCAGCAATTCACGTCATGGCCTCCACGCTCTCCCGACTTAACCCCATGCAATTTCTTTCTGAGGGGTTATGTGAAAGATTCAGTGTTTAAACCACCTCTACCAAGAAACGTGCCAGAACTGCGAGCTCGCATCAACGATGCTTTCGAACTCATTGATGGGGACATCCTGCGCCGAGTGTGGGAGGAACTTGATTATCGGCTTGATGTCTGCCGAATCACTAAAGGGGCACATATCGAACATTTGCGAATGCCTAAAAAAACTTTGAGTTTTTGTATGTGTGTGCAAAGCATTGCGAAAATATCTCAAATAATAAAGTTATTGTAGAGCTGTAAAATCGCTTCAATCATTTGTAATAACCCTGTACATATGTTTAACAATAGGCAGCTCTAAAACACTGAAGAAGAACTCAAAGTAATCTCGTGTATGCTATAAGCAAGCAGTCATAAGAGTTCAGAAGTAAAAATTTACCCATTACACAGACAAATATTAACGAAGAATGTCACTGTATAAATATCTGACTGCTTGCATTACGAATTTCTACATTATCCCCTATTATATTCTTTAGTCTTAATCAGGTAATCAGAAACAAACCAAGATATGGACTTTGCCTTGTTTATGCACAACATTGACTTTAGACAATCGAGATAATGGACAGCATCCTTGGCGATACTACCAGTTAATATTTCCCAACAGAATTTCTTACACTACGCGAGGTGACGGAAATTTGCGCTCACTGCAGTGAACAAATATCAGATTTTTTGATATAGTGCAGATGAAAGCTCATGAAATAAAAAAGACAGTGTGGATACCATTTTTATTTTTCATTCTTATTGATGATTTTTCAACTCGCATATTCAATGAACATATTTCTAATTCTTTTCACAATGGTACCGGAAAAACTGTATTTCGTACTAACTACTCATTTTCTCCCTTGATATGACTGGCATATCTGTGATACGAACAACTTTGATGTTGGAACATGCAGCAGACCATGATGCGCGGAGCTTAGGATATGGATTGGTGTGGAGGGCGGGGGGTGGGGGGGGTGGGGGAATTGGGCGGGACTTGTGCACCGTCCGGGGCTGTCGCTAACATTACGTCACGGACCATGCATCCGAACGTTGAGCGTTGAGCGTGCCGAGTTTCTGACGTCACAGCGTGGAATAGCACGTTCGGGAGTCTTTCCGAACGTGCAGAGCAATATCTGGCATGCCAGATATTCTGAGCGTGCGTCTGAGCGTTGACCAATGAGATGGCACAACGCCACTTACGTCACACGCACGCCGTCTCCCTTCAGTACAGAGTTGTGAGGCGCCATATTGTCATTCATTTCAAGCCTATACGTATATATGCCTTTTCTGAGCACCAGCAAATTGAGAATCACTGGGAAACCCGTTGTTAGTTGTGTGATAATGAGAAACATCATATTCGTGGCAAAAGAATTATTGTAACTTGCGTATTGTGAGAGTAGGCTATTTGAAGGCAGCGACACACAGAAGATCCACCCAAAACGCATTGTTCTTGGTACAGTTTGTTATAATTAAATTTCAGTTAGTAACACAATTATCTACGATTAACGTTTTCAGTGAGGGGTAACATAATATGATTAAATCTATGCATTATATTGTTGGTTTGGCGTAATGAGTAGGGTCTCTGTCAGATAATGAGTTTTTGTTTAGGCAGTGGTTCGCGTCTTAACACTTCCAAATTTTTTTCTTAACATTCGCGTTTTTAGTAGGTTCTAATAATTTATTATTAGTTTAACATAAGTATATACCATAATATTTGATGTTATGTAAATACAAGTTCACCTTTTTTTTTAGGGATGATTTTGCTCGATTGCCTTAATCTACAAGACAGCTTGCGCTACTTGTATAAAGATATTTTGCTCCTTTTTCTTCGTGATTCACATGCTGCAAAAATACTGCTACTGGGTAGGAACAGTGATCACGTAAGACTGAGCTTGGGGTTTTACTAAAATGTGTGAATGATGAAATAATGTTTATCTTACGCGGAGAAGTATTCCAAATTTGTACCGCACTGTTTGTAATGGAACTTTTATAAGCCTGTATCTTATTGATTGGACATGGTACTTTCCTTTTAATAGACGATGGAGGAAACGTGCGTTTTAATAGAGCTAACGTGGGAATTTTACGCGAGCCCATTGAGTAAACAGTGTGATTTACGAACTAGAAACATCCCTCAAACTGCCGCTGGAGTGCGTTGTGATCGCGTATACCACGTTGGGGCCCACGTACCGTGTGCACAAGTCGCATCGTTCCTGAGCGTTCAGCAGCACGTTGAACTTGGCACGCTCAACGTTGACGTTCGACAGCACGGTCCGTGTGCCGACGGCTTAAGGAAGACTTCTTATTATGATCATTTTCGAGACGTATTTCGAAACCACATACTAATCTGAATAAAATCTTCTCGATTTACAAGCCACGTCAGTTGGATTTCGCGATTTCGATACCTGTTGGCACGTCACCACCAGGAGTTAATAACCACTGGCTGCTGATGCTGCCACTGTCTCTCGCTCATTAAGAGGTAGAACAGCGTTTGGACCCTTCCAGAAAGCGAAGCACACCACCGTTCAAAAATGGCTCTGAGCACTATGGGACTTAACTTCTATGGTCATCAGTGCCCTAGAACTTAGAACTACTTAAACCGAACTAACCTAAGGACATCACACAACACCCAGTCATCACGAGGCAGAGAAAATCCCTGACCCCGCCGGGAATCGAACCCGGGAACCCGGGCGCGGGAAGCGAGAACGCTACCGCACGACCACGAGCTGCGGACGCACACCACCGTGAATCACTCCTATGACACACATACTGATGTGTTTACAAGGAACCTTCTTCAGCCACCTGTGCTTGTATTGTCAACTTGTTATTTGTGACAGTCGACACGTTTTGGAACAAACGAATTCCATCTTTACAGCTCAGCTTATCTAAGAAAAATGAAAATACAAAATCGGAGTAAAGACAATAAAAGTATATGCATAGGTACGAATGAAATAGCTCTGATCACTATCGGACTTAACTTCTGAGGTCATCAGTCGCCTAGAACTGAGAACTAACTAAACCGAACTAAGCGAAGGACATCACACACATCCATGCCCTAGGCAGGATTCGAACATGCGACCGTAGCAGCCACGTGGTTCCGGACTGAAGCTCCAAGAACCGCACGGCCACTCCGACCGGCTGGTACGAATGGAAACATCAATGGCAGAAGACTTGCATGATATAATTAATATATGAGAGCCCACACTAGATTGGTGACATCTTGCAAATATATTCTTTAACAGCCCCACATGCAACTGCCAAGTTTCAAGTTTCATGTTACAGATTTTAGAATTGAAAACGCATTGGTTAGTTAGTTACATGATCTGTAGATCATCTGAACTATTTATTTATGCAAATGTTGTGGAACAAGATAGTTTATATGAAGGGCTTATTTCAATAGTGGTACAAGTCCATTTTTGTTCCTATTGAGATACAGAGTCCTAAAGTTAAATGAGCGCTGAAAAATCTGCAGTTGAGATACCAGAAATATTCAAGCATATGGCTTCTTGCTAGAGATGAACCTTTCTTTCTGTTTATTTGGCCCATTCATTTCAGAAGCATTATAGACAGAAAAGTGGAGGTAATGGACTTGAACCACTATTGAAATAAGCCCTTCATATACGATTAATTTCTGAGGATGGATATATGCTGATCATTTACAATTTTATAAATGGCGCACTTGCCTAAATTTGACATTAATGAACATATTATTTTTCTGGCTTACTTAAACACGTACACTTTAAACTAGTGTCTTTCTCTAAAGGCTACCAGGTTTTACATAAATATACGTCTGTGGGAAAGGACGGTTTATCCAGATGAAATGATTTTCGGCTAGATTAGAAGCTGGTTGACTATCTGACAGACGTTTTGTACTACTGCGAAAATGATAAAAAGTTTCTGTTAATGCATATCGAACCTAATTCAGAACCACTGACAGCTTTAGTAAAGATTAATAAACATCGTGTTTCCTTCTTATAATGCTGTGACTTCGATCATCACTGTTCCTCTCAAGTTGTGGTGGATTAGTAATGATGAATTTTACAGGAGTCTATGCAGTGCGAGTCAGGAGAAAAGGTACGTGTTTTGACAGGTGATGGCGTTACTGATTCTGAACAAAAAACTTGATAGGGATTTCTGCCCTACTCCGAATGGCTTTAAAGATACAACATTTTTATGTACATTTCTATTTATTTTCTGTATTATTCATTGTCATTGTTTACAATGAACGACAGTAGTACAGAGGAACCTGAGACGAACATTTTGATACAGGACCCTTGTGGTCTATGAAGTCAAACAACTGCCTCAAACTGGCCTACAAAAAGTACCTAACCTACAGCGCACGCTTGTCGCGCGAAATTTTCAATATTTCCGAGGTCTCTCCGCGCATACTGTTAGTCCTAGACAAAAAAAGGGACATTTTTGTAGCAAATTTAATTTAGTTTGGTTGTATACTGAGTCACGTTTTCGTTGGAGTGTGTGGTTTTCGAGTTATTTAAGAAGAACTTACAAAAGTGATATCAAACGTGTTCTATCTCGGAAACCATTCGCAGTATGGCAGATGTCCATATGAAGTTTTTTGTTCAGAATCACTAATACTATGGCGTCTCAAAACCTGTATCTTTCCTCCTGACTCACCCTGTACACAGGGTGTAAATTTTAAGTTGACAAACCAGACCAACTCGAAAAATAAGCTTCACACGGAAAAATGTGTAGAATCCAAACTTGATTTTTTTTCGAGGGGGACAGTTGCTGGTGCTAAAACTAGCTCTCCACCCCAGTCCCCTGGGGGGGGGGGGGGGGGAGGGGGCGGGAGGCAACTTTAAAATATCAAATGGGAACCGCCATTTTTTATTGCAGAATCAGATTCTACATAAAAGAACTACGTACATTTTGTCTTATTAATTTTTTTTTTATTCTTGTTAGTTGGCGCTGTAATTCAAGAAAATCCATGTTCTCATTTTTGCGTGGAAAATGATTACAGATAAATAAAAAATACTTATTTACCTGGTAAATTTTGATTCGCTAAAACTAAAACTCTCCCTTTCTCCCCATATGGGGAATTGTGCGGCCTCATGACCACGAAACAAACAAAACTTATCCGAATCTGCGGGAAAAATTAATATTTGGGTCAACATTTGTAGAACTCTAATTCCTCTCTTTCAAGCCCCACCCTATGGGGAGAGAGGGAGAGTTTTAGTTTTTGCGAATCAAAATTTATGAAGTAAATAAGTATTTTTTCTTTACCATTTTCCACGCAAAAATGATAACATGGATTTTCTTGAATTACCGCGCCAACTGCCAAGAATCAAAACAAATTTTTAAGACAAAATGTACGTAGTTTTTTATGTAGAATCTGATTCTGCAATAAAGAATGTGAGTTCTCATTTAAAATTTTAAAGTCTCCGCCCACCTCATCCCCAGGGGGCTGGGGTGGCGGGCTAATTTTAGCACCAGCAGATGTCCTCCACGAAAATAATCAAATTTGGATTCTGCACATTTTTTCGTGTGAAGCTTATTTTTCGAGTTATTCTGGTTTGTCAACTTAAAATTTGCACCCTGTATACTGTGAGGGTGCAGGTAAACTGCCTTCGTCCTTGAAGAGATACTTGCAAGAAAACTGCGGGTGAACACCACTCACAGGGAGACGTCAAGAAGCGTTACACATTATTATGGATCGCCAAGTAACTTTTATTGTATACTGGATAACACTTCAAAGTGCGACAGGCACATGACGCTGTTCTTCAACGTAGCCACCAAGTCTCTGTTAAGAAATTTCTCAACGCGATACTAACAGTTCAAATCCTTGACGATAGGAATCCGCATCTAGGTCACACAGCCAATAGAAGAGAAGAGCTTGGTAAAAGCCTCATTGTTGGAAAACCTGCTCCAAATTAGTTCCTTGATTGCCCGGATATTGTCCTGTGTCAGGGGTGTCCAACCCCTTATCGTACCTGGGCCACACTGGAAAAAGGCGAGTATTTTTGGACCGCACATGATGTACTTAAGACCAATAACAGTAACTATCGTAACTTTATATGAAGAGAGTTTTATGGAACTTTTTTTCCGATCGAATGATAGATGCTCACTAACTGGGCTGCATGATGGTTGCTTTGGTCCACACGCGGGTTGCGGGTTGGACACCCGTGGTCGACGTGGATGTCCTTCCCTCCCGATGAGCACCACTTATGTCTGTACGACCTCGGTCAAATTGCTGGCCAGCATGTCACGATGAATCCATCTGCAATTCAGAGGTTTTGCCCACAACAATCATACTGTCCCATGTACTTCAGCACTGGAGAACGTTTCCAGTTGCCAGGACAATCGTACACTGTGATACACCTGGTACTCGTACCGCAGCACAACTGTGTCTGCAGGAAACGCGAGAGATACACTGTCTTCAGGCGTTCAGACAATGCGTCACTCTTGCTGTGCAGTGCTATCAGCATGGAACGACACATGTATTTTACTTTTTGAAGTTTACTAATATTATTCTAGCTGCTCACTTCTGTGTAACCTTTCTTTGTAACGGAAATAGAACGTGTTAAACCGCGAAGCAACTATCCAATTTTAATCGAATTTTGCGCGGATTTTTCATCATATAACAGTTTATAAGATGATTAATATCAATGGTCCATGGTCAATAAATCATATCATTGGGAATTAAAGAACAGTGTGAGATGGAATCGCTGCAGCACGAATACACTATTGCGTTCGTTGTGACATGAAAAGAAACAGCTTCTAAATGACATCTTGAGAAATTTCTTACCAAGTTCATCAGGTTTGCTGGCGAGACGCTCGATGAAAGTATGCGTGTCCCCACTGCATGATAGACGGGCCCCATCGATGACAAATCAGGTGACTGACTAGGCCATTGAAAGAGTCTTACATTCCTCAGGGCGTTTGTGGTGTGAAATGCGTTCTAGGTCTTGCGTCATCCTGTTGGAATATGGTATTTGGCACCGTGGTCATGAAAGTAATGATAACAACTCTTGATATCTGGCGACGGTCATTCAGCCTTCCTTCGACAGTTACGAGATGTTCTTACGTCCAGCAATTACCCACACAACGATCCCAGAGATAAGGGTATCGAGAACCGCTGCTTCGTGCCTGGCAGAGGATTCAATGAATCACCTTGAAACTATCTCTCCACCGTTCCATTCTCGAAAGGCGCGCGGAAGAAACGACCACTGAAATTTTTCTGTGTGAGCCGTACTTTCTTGTTTTATCGTGATGATCATTTCTCCCTATGTAGGTGGGTGCCAGCAGAATGCTTTCGAAATCCGAGGAGTAAACTGGTGATTGAAATTTCATGAGAAGATCCCGTCATAACGAAAAACGCCTTTGTTTTAATGATTGCCACTCCAATTACGTATCACGTCTGTGACACTATCTCTCCTATTTCGCTATAATAGAAAACGAGCTGCCCTTTGAACTTTTTCCATGTCATCCGTCAGTCCCACCTGATGCGGATCCCACGCCGCACAGCAGTACTCCAGAATAGGGCGGACAAGCGTGGTGTAAGCAGTCTCTTTAGAAGACCTGTTGCACCTTCTGAGTGTTCTGCCAATGAATCTCAGTCTTTGGTTTGCTCTACCCACAATATTATCTATTTGATCGTTCCATTTTAAATTATTTGTAATTGTATCAATAAGTATTTAGTTGAATTTAAAGCCTTAAGATTTGTGTGACTTATTGCGTTATCGAAATTTAGTCGATATCTTTTAGTACTCATGTGAATAACTTCACAGTTTCCTTTATTCATGGTCAATTGCCACTTTTCGCACCATATAGATAAATTTTCTAAATCATTTTGCAATACTTTTGGTCATCTGATGACTTTACAAGACGGTAAATGACAGCATCAACTGCAAACAATCTACGAGGGCTACTCAGATTGTCTCCTATGTAGTTAATATAAATCAGGAACAGTAGAGGGCCAATAAAACTTCCTTGGGGAACGCCGGATATTACTTCTGTTTCACTCGATGACTTCCCTTCTATTACTACTCTAACATTCTGCGTGGTGTCTGTCTGTTCTATGTCGTGTCTCCCTACCACTTTCGCGCAACGACGCTCTGAGCGTGTTTTTTTAGGGAATTGACTAGTTTGAACCTGGGACCTGTTGCTGGTAAGGAGACGCCAGACCACACATGACACGTAGAGTTCAGAAGAGTTCAGTGAGACTAGCGATGATATAACCAAATACTTAATGATTTCAGCGTCAGCTCCACTGCACTCCCTGTAAAAGAATCTTAATACTAACTAAATTTAGTAGAAGGGGTTCAAGGTTTTCCTATTTTTAGTTAGCTGGTAAAATAACGTCGAAAAAGCAGTTAAGTTTACCACTGGAAATTTTATTCTACTCACAAAACATTGTTTATAAATTGAACTATTGATAAAAGGAAATGTTTTAATACAGGATGGTAACAACCAACTGTGAACGAATATTCCCTGAATGGGTTTCCAAGTTCTACAATGGATCGAAGGATGACCTATGCCATATCACATCTATAATCTAGGTTTAAATTAAGGTTCACAAAAGAGAAAACTATCAAAATGGTCTACAGTGACGCTCAATTATCTTTAATTACTTATCTAACGTGTCGTAAATACCACTGGCTGAAGTGGCTTCTCAATAATTATATAACACAAAAATCATCGCGTTTCAGGTTTTAACTTACGTAGCAAATGTGAATAGCATGAGCTTTAATTGACGATCGACACTAGTATTACGCAAAACGGGGATGTAACAGATGAGACTTCTGCAGTTCTGAGTGAAGCCTTATGGACTCAAAAATGCGGCATCGCGTGCGTTCATTATCTTGTCGGTGGTTAGGCAGCGTCAGGGGGCGGCGGGCAGCGCAACTCCACACAGCTCGCCGTCTCGGAAGCAACTCTCTCCTAACTTCTCCTTACTACAACTTACCGAAGTTGGTTTAAAAAAACTATCTGGCTGTGTTTTCATCTGACCAATCACGGTCTCAATGTTAACCTTAAGCTCTGCCTACAAAAATTCTATCCAATGAGAAACGTTATACTTTTCGTGGTGGGGCAATGTTTTTAAAGTTTGCAACATAACAGAGACGCGAAAAGTCTCACGCTAAAACTTGCGGCTGGGGTGGCCCTTTTAGTGTTATCGTAAGATCTATACTGTTCTTCTGGAGGGCTCTACCTTTTAACATGGGCTGGGGGATGGTCCTAGCGGTTAGCTGGCAACGTGGGTGTCCGTCCCTTATCGTAGGTCCTTCTAGCTTAACACGGTTCTGCTCTCAGCTTCTGTTCTCGTTTCTCCCCTCGGAACTGAGTCTGTCTCACGGTGGGAAGGTATGACATGCATTTAGGCATTCTTGTGTTAGTCTGTGGTATTCCATTTGCTCACTCGTTACTCGTATTACTTTGGTTAATTTAATGTCACGATTTATTCGGAGCTATGTGACATACTACTGGATTTGCTTATCATGTCAGGGTTTTCATGGAAGGTGTTGGATTTGCCTGACACCTTACACTACGAACTGTGACCTTCCTGAGAGGAAGTCGCGAATACAGTCACACAACTGTGGTGATATTCCATGGGCACGCAGTTAGGTTAGAAGACGCTTGTGAGAAACGGTGTCGAAAGCCTTTTGGAAATCTAAAAATATGGAATCAATTTGACATCCCCTGTCGATAGCACTCATTACTTCATGAGTATAAAGAGCTAGATGTGTTTCGCAAGATCGATATTTTCTGAATCCGTGCTGACAATGTGTCAATAAATCGTTTTCTTCGAGGTACTTCATAATGTTCGAATATAGTATATGTTCCTAAAATCTACTGCAAATCGACGTTAATGATATGGGCCTGTAATTCAACGGATTACTCCTACTTCCCTTTTTGGGTATTGGTATGACTTGAGCATTTTTCTAGTCTTCAGGTACGGATCTTTCTGTGAGTGAGCGGTTGTACATAACTGCTAAATGTGGAGCTATTGTATCTGCATACTCTGAGAGGAACCTGACTGGTATACAAACTGTACCAGAAGCCTTGACTTTATTAAGTGATTTAAGCTGCTTTTGCGACACTGAGAATATCTACTTCTATGTTTCTCAGATGTTGAAATGTTCAAGTGTGTGTGTAATCTATGGGACTTCACTTCTAAGGTAATCAGTCCCTAAGCTTACACACTAAGTAACCCAAATTATCGTAAGGACAAACACACACACCCGAGGGAGGACTCGAACCTCCGCCGGGACCAGCCGGACAGTCCATGACTGCACCGCCTGAGACCGCTCGGCTAATCCCGCGCGGCTATGTTTCTCGGAATTCACCGTCGAAGTTTCATTACGTGTGCGCCAGGCACTGAGGGCATGTGGAAGTTGTGGCCAGCCTGGGTTTTTAGAGGGACGGTCCTGCTATTGTGCAGACAAAGCTAACGGAGACTCTTCCTAGCCTCCTTCAGAAACACAGATACAAAGCCTGTTCTAGCACACTGCTGAGCCGCAATGTTCATCTCAAGCACAGTCCGTAACATGGACAGACTAAAGGCTGATGATCACATAGAGCAATATCCAGAAAAATAAACTTAAACGCACTTCCCACAGAACATTTCCTCTCCGCATAGTTATGACCAGATCATTTACGAATCTCTAGGAATAATCAGTATGGTCCTTTGGCGAGTTAGAGATCCACAAATTCAGTCTTACAGTTTGTTTGTGAAACCTTTTTGACGAACTCATTCGAGCTTATGTTATGTGTACACACCACTCCACAGTCCCAAGATGTTCTCTGGACAAATCGACGTTTACTTTCGATTCGCGCCAAGTAAACGTAGCAACTGCTAGATAACTTCTTCGTTTCCTCGACAACCGCGGTCGCGCTACGCTCCCCACGGCGATTTCTGCGCTGGACCGAGCAGGCGATGACGTCTGTTATAACTTGGTACGCGCCCCACTTGTACCTAACGTTCTGTTAACATCGCATTCAGTTCACGCAGAACTCGTAAACCGGCCGGTAGAATTCTGAATGTTCTCCGAGTGGGCCAAGAAGCTGTCCTCTGCGGCATTCACGCAACACTTACATATCACATCCCTAACCCCCACACTCCTCTCCTTTTTTCCCCGCTGAAGATGCTCACACGCTTTTATAGCCGTGCGTTTACGACCTCTTAACTCACACCGCGATGCGCCAGGCTCGTTGCCCCTTTTTCAAATAGTGAGTGTAAACAATACCGGAGTAGAGCAACTTCCGTCAGTCATTAAAAATATACAACTGCCGTAAAACTTTCTAGGGTGCGGCACGAAATTATTGGGCAGTTCAGAGTGTGGAATAAATATTAGGGGCAGTGCATGACGTACACTTTAATATACGACTTGAGCCATGATTGCTGCAGCCAAGTCCTAAGTACACCGGACGTACAGCCGGAGATTTGGCGCCAGATTTGTAAAATTAAATAATTCAAAAACGGCTCTGAGCACTATGGGACTTTAATCATCTGAGGTCATCAGTCCCCTAGACTTAGAACTACTTAAACTTTAAGCTAAGGACATCACACACATCCATGCCCGAGGCAGGATTCGAACCTGCGACCGTAGCAGCAGCGCGGTTCCGAACTGAAGCGCCTAGAACCGCTAGGCCGCAGCGGCCGGCTTAAACCGTTCTCAGGTGCTCTGCCGGATTGTGTAGATAGATTTGCTCTAGAAATTTCAGGTAGCTAATGTGGCTGCCCTATTCAGGCTAACAAATGCTGTTTGTTGGACGAGCCAACAAGTTATTGAGTGCAGAACCAATGAGCTGCCCCCAAAAGGAAAATCGCCAGATGAAAAACATAAGGAATTTAAACGTTGAGATGGTTGGGCCCAAACTGCGATCTGAGTCGTTGCTGGAAACACCAATTGAAGGGTTGCTGCCAAGAGAGAGAAGCAGTGGAAGACCGTCCTCAAGAAAGAAACGGGCGGAACGCTTCCCTACACGATGTGTGTACATACTTGTACGTTTAAGTAGCTGTTACTTTTTTTTGTTGTGGTGGGTCTACAGTCCAAAGAATGCTATGATGCACGTCTCCATGCTAGTATTTTCTGTGCAAGACTCTTCGACTCTGAATAACTATCGCAACCCAGTACCATTTGGACCTTCTTACTATATTTGACGTTTGATCTTCCTCTACCATTTATACCTCCCACACTTTCTTCCGTGACCATATTAACAATTCCTTGATGCCTCTGAATGTGTCCTATCAACCGATGCCTTCTTTTAATGAAATTGTGCCTCAAATGTCTTCTTTCCCCAATTCTGCTCAGCACTTCCACATTAGTTATTCGAGTTACCCACCCATATTCAACATTCTTGTGTACTACCACATGTCTAAAGCCTCTGTTCTCTTCTTCTCTGAACTCATTATCGTCTACGTTTCCCTTCCGTACGAGGCTGCACTCCAGGCAAACACCTCGAGGAAAGGTGTCCTCATACTTGAACTGATATTGTATATTAAAATGTTCCTCTTTATTAGAAATACATTTCTTGCTATTGCCAGTCTGCAGTTTACATCCTCTCTACTCTGGGCACTATAAGTTATTTTTCTGTCCAACTATATGAATTTATCTACTACTTTTTGTGTCGCATTTCTTAATCCAAGACGGCCCCTGTGGCCGAGCGGTTCTAGACGCTTCAGTCTGGAACCACGCGGATGCTACCGTCGCAGGTTCGAATCCTGCCTCGGGCGTCTATGTGTGTGATGTCCTTTGGTTAGTTAGGTTTAAGTAGTTTTAAGTCTAGGGGACTGATGACCTCAGATGTTTAGTCCCATAGTGCTAAGAGCCACTTGAACCATTTGAATTCTTAATGCAGTTCCCTCAGCATCGTCTGATCTAATCTCACTACAACCCATTTTCGCAGGTTCAAATTTATTCATATTCATCTTACAACTTCTTTTCAAGACACTATAAATTCCGTTCAAATGATTTTCGAGGTCCTTAGCTGTCTCTGACAGAATTATGTCATCGGCTGCACGCCTAAAGGTTTTTATTTCTCTCTTTCAAAATTTCCCCTAAGTTTGCTTCGCAGCTTCCTCAACGTACATATTGAATAATATTATGCATAGACTGCAACCCTATCTGACCCCCTTCTCAACTACAGCTTCCCTACCATCTCCTCCGACTGTTATAATTGCAGTCTGGTTTATGTACAAGTTGTAAATAAATATTCACTCACTGTATTTTATTTCTGTCACCTTCAGAAGGACGGTTTTCCTGTCAACAATGTCGAAAACTTTCTCAAAATCTACGAATAGTGCGAGTATAAGCGTACGCTTCCCTTCTGAAGAAAGCCTTGAATCTGTGGCCAGTATTACCTCACGTGTTCCTACGTTGTTCCAGAACTCAAACTAATATTTCGCTTAGTGGCCTTCTGCCAGTTTTTCATTCATCTGTAAATAATTCGTGTCATTATTTTGCATCCGTGATTTATTAAACAGAAGCTTTGGTAGTATTCGCACCTGTAAGTAGCTGCCTTCTTTGGGATTGAAATTATCACATTCTTCCCGAAGTCTAAGGGTATTCCGCCTGTCTCATATAACTTGCACACCAAATGGAATCATTCTGTCGTAGATGCCTCTCGCAAGGCTCTGAGCAATTCTAAGGGAACGTCGTCTGCCCCAGGAGACTTGCTTCCACTTGGATATTTCGACAAAAGCAAAACCAAAACTCCACGTTCTGGCCCAGACGGAATAATCGCGACCGACCGACCGCCATGTCATCATCTGCATCTTGGGCCGGGGTCCTCGCACGGCAGCCAGACACGCTGACCACTGACCTGACGAGGCGGACAATCTTTCAGTGCCCCGCCAAATTCTTCTCGCAGTATCAAACCTCCCATCTCAACTACCCCTACTTTCTCTTCTCTTTCTATAGTGTAATAATAGTAAACCCGGCGATGCTTTGCGGTTTCTAAATATATAATTACGAAAATTCGATAGGCATCCGAAACTTCTCCTTCACCCTCCCTGCGCACCTTCTCCTCACACTTCTCTTTGTCCATCTCCTCCTGCTCCTCTTCCTGTTTCTGTACATCACTTCCCTCAACCCCACCCCCTCCCGCTGTCTGTCTCTCTACTCCTACCCTCCTCTCTATGTCCATTTCCTTCCCCATTTCATTCGCTTGTCCTCATATCTCTGTCTTCGACTCTGATCCATGTTTATTGTTATTGCAAACGAAATCTCCATTGCGAATTTAAGTTGCTTAAAGTGAGTGGGTATGGTTCAAATGGCTCTGAGCACTATGAGGCTTAACTTCTGAGGTCATCAGTCCCCTAGAACTTAGAAATACTTAAACCTAGCTAACCTAAGGACATCACACACATCCATGTCCGAGGCAGGATTCGAACCTGCGGCCGTAGCGGTCGCGCGGTTCCAGACTGTAGCGTCTAGAACCGAAGTGAATGGGTAGATGAGATGGGATGGGATCGATGGTATACGTGGCATGAAAGAGATCTTTCCATCTGCTAGACCTATGCGGATAGTAGCTTCGGTGACAGTACCTCGCACAGTTTTAATCTGCGGAAAGGTGGTAGTATAAAGTTTTAGATGATACAGATTACGCACCAGTATTCCTATCGTTAAGCTGGTAAGTCATAAACACAGGTTACCTTTTATCTGTTCAAACTGACTGCGAGGAAGAAAAAACACATTTTTGTGTACATAGTTCTTGTTTAAAATTATATTTAAGGATAAGTAATACATATGGGAGGAACGAACAATTTGTCTAATTTTTAAATGCCCTACTAATGTAGTCAAAAGTGATTGGAAAGAAGCCGGCCAGTGTGGCCGATCGGTTCCAGGCGCTTCAGTCTAGAGCCGCGGGACCGCTACGGTCGCAGGTTCGAATCCTGCCTCGGGCATGGGTGTGTGTGATGTCCTTAGGTTACTTAGGTTTATGTAGTTCTAAGTTGTAGGGGACTGATGACCTCACATGTTAAGTCCCACAGTGCTCAAAGCCATTTGAACCACTCGATTGGAAAGAAGGAAAGTAAACTGCTCATTTTCAAGGTTTATGGCAATCGCGGACGCTCGGAAAGAGGCGTGATCCAGGAACGCATTGGCTCTTTCATGTACTTCATTGCAGGTCCGCCACCAGAACCAAATTCGTGCGTGTCATTTGCTCCGTGATTGTGCTGCTTTTCTTGCCCCCAGATTCACGGCCTCACGGGACTGCGCGGCCTTTGCACCCGCTCGCTGGTGCCACCAGGGCGGCCCAGAAGGAGCGGATGGGACGATGGACCCTCGCCCCCGCCGTCCCAGCTTGCGGACCAGATGAACCTGGACCCGTCGTCGCCGTTGCCGTCATCGCACCAGACAACACCCTCAGTAGCAGTTTTCCAGAGGATGTTCCTGTTGTCTCACAAAGCCGGATGGTGGGGTGCGATCAGGAGTACGCCAAACCCCAAAGTCACGGTTCATGGTTCATGTTTCCCCCTCTATTATCGTTCGGATCCTCCCAACATGACAACGTTGCGGATATTTTGGAGGCGGGGGGAAGGAATGTGCTGGCGTAAGCTGGCAGCAGTACGGCAAAGATAAAGCACGAAGATCGATTGGTGAACGGTGGATCAAGCGTGCCTATCACGAGAGACTCAAGAGGGACACCCACAGGCAACATGCCGCCAACACTCTCTCGACAGCAGGTATTCAGGCCACCGCCGCTGACCGGAGGGCCTCACTCAATCATCCAGTTTGGCGTCTCTCAGTTTACTCGCAGAGCAGGTTGAGTTCGTCACAGGATACGATAGTACGTAGCGACCAGATTAGGGACTATATTGGGATTAGTTTGCCTCAACCGGAATTGTACTTTCCTAGCACCGAGTGAGGTGGTGCAGTGGTTAACAAACTGGACTCGCATTCGGGAGGACGACGGTTCAAACCCGCATCCGGCCATTCTGATTTACGTTTTCCGTAATTTCCCTAAATCGCTTCCGGCAAATGCCACGATGGTTCCTTTGAAAAGGCCGACTTCCTTTCCCATCCTTGCTCAATCCGATAGGACCGATAACCTCGCTGTTTGGTCCCATCCCCCAAACCAACCAACTTTCCTAGCAGGGAGAAACTAAGGTTGGTAGTAGGAAGTCTACGAACATTGACATTACATCAGTCTGCAAGAGGACTATTACTGATATGCTTGCACCGAAAAACATGGTCTCTATTCAAGTTAAGTAAAAGTTTCCAGTTCATGTAAATAAAGTACCATATTAACCCATTTGTGCATTTTGTTGCAGAACCGGCCACCCACAACAACATGCTCTCCCTTGCTTCCTTGCTGTGCAAGACTCTACACTGTGTCTGTACAAGACTGTGCATCAAATCGACCACCGCCGCGCGGGATTAGCCGAGCGGTCTAAGGCGCTGCAGTCATGGACTGTGCGTCTGGTCCCGGCGGAGGTTCGAGTCCTCCCTCAGGCATGGGTGTGTGTGTGTTTGTCCATAGGATAATTTAGGTTTAGTAGTGTGTAAGCTTAGGGACTGATGACCTTAGCAGTTAAGTCCCATAAGATTTCACACACATTTGAACATTTTTTGAAATCGACCACGATCTGGCCCAGACTACAGCCGAACCCGGCCGTGGCATCTCGTCCTGCATCGACGGTGGCCGGAGTATGCACACGTCATCACGTGGTCCCTCTGCCGCGGTACTGAGCAAGATGCTGCAACAGCTAGCTGCATCACCACTACCCGTCATGCACTGCGATGTCCTTGAGCCCGACGCCCACCGCCCAGCCCCTGACTAACGTGCGCGCAGCTCGCCAAGACACACTGTTGGGAGTAAATAAGCACCACAGAACGCCCAAACACACACATTTGAAGTGGAGTCAGAAGTAATGGTGGAGACTGCAGTAGTGCTATACCGTGTTTACTGAAGCGTCTCTCCTTTTGTTGACTCGCTGGTCACCGACTGACGGCCACGTTGGCTAGGACTAGGACGGTGGCGCAACGCGAATTTGGCTCCCACCATTAAAAATGTATCCTTTACATCAAAATGAACATGAAAATTGCATTAGCAATAACTGCTAGGTAAATAGGATGCAAACGCAAAAAAAGTACAATGTGTGATGTGTGATCAAAAGTATCCAGACACCCCCAAACACATACGTTTATCATATTAGGTGCATTTTGCTGCCACCTACTGCCAGGTACTCCATATCACCGACCACAGTAGTCGTCAGACATCGTGAGAGAGCAGAATGGGGCGCTCCGCGGGACTCACGGACTTCAAACGTGATCAGATGATTCTGTCTCACTTGTGTCATAGGTCTGTACGCGAGATTTCCACACTCCTAAACATGCCTAGGTCCACTTTTTCCGATATGATAGTCAAATGGAAACGTAAAGGGACAGGTACAGCACCAAAGCCTATGGGCCGACCTGGTCTGTTGACTGACAGAGACCGCCGACAGTTGAAGAGGGTCGTAATGTGTAATAGCCAGACATCTATCCAGACCATCATGCAGGAATTCCAAACTACATCAGGATCCACTGCAAGTAGACTACTATGACAGTTAGGCGGGAAGTGAGGAAACGTGGATTTCATGGTCGAGCGGCTGCTCATAAGCCACACATCACGCCGGTAAATGCAAAAACGACGCCCCGCTTGGTGTAAGGAACGTAAACACTGGACGATTGAACAGTGGAAAAATGTTATGTGGACTGACGAATCATGGTACACAATGTGGCGATCCGATGGCAGTTTATGGGTTGGAAAATGCCCGGTGAACGTCATCTGCCAGCGTGTGTAGTGCCAACAGTAAAATTCGGACGCGGTGGTGTTATGGTGTGGTCGTGTTTTTCATGGAGGGGACTTGCACCCCGGGTTGTTTTGCGTAGCACTATCACAGCACAGGCCGACATTGATGTTTTAAGCACTTTCCAGCTTCCCACTGTTGAAGAGCAATTCCGGGATGGCGATTGCATCTTTCAACACGATCCAGCACCTGTTCATAATGCACGGCCTGTGGCGGAGTGGTTACACGACAATAACATCCCTGTAACGGACTGGCCTGCACAGAGTCCTGACATGAAACCTGACTTCGTGCCTGAGGATAAACTACTCGATATTTCCGATAAAATGTCCACAAGTCCAAACAAGTCAATAAGAAAACTCGCCCAGAAAACCGATGTTAGTGTCGGAACGGCCCACACAGCTGTAAGGAAAAACTTAGAACTTTTCCCACACAAAGTGGCAGTCGTGCAAAAACTGAAAACTACTGATCATTGCAAGAGACTGCATTATTGTTAGTGGTTCACAAATTTCGTTCAACAAAATGTTTTTCACTGATGAAGCGTGGTTTCATTTATCTGGGTAAATGAACTCGCAAAATTCTCGTATGTGGAGTACTGCAAATCAATTGTGTATTCATGAGGAAGCACTGCATTCTG
Organism: Schistocerca americana; assembly: GCF_021461395.2. Classification (NCBI taxonomy): domain Eukaryota; kingdom Metazoa; phylum Arthropoda; class Insecta; order Orthoptera; family Acrididae; genus Schistocerca; species Schistocerca americana. The sequence goes on along the minus strand of NC_060128.1, from coordinate 85,177,070 downwards.
TGAAAATAGGAGTTTGGATTGCAATTTCTAAACATCGGGTTGTGGTTCTCATATTTTTCAACGAAACAGTAAACGCACAACGATACTGCAGTGATATTCTGTACCCAATCATAGGAGAAATTGTGTTAAGTGGAATACTGAACGGTTATTTTCAACAAGATGGTGCAACCGCGCATACAGCTCGCGTTTCAATGTCACTGCTTGCTGATATCTTTGGTGATCGCATGATTTCACAGGGTCTTTGGCCTCCACGATCGCCTGACCTAACACCACCGGACGTTTTCTTCTGGGGTGCAGCGAAAGCAACTATCTATAAAAACTTGTCTATAATAACTTGTATTTCACTGAGTTTCATTTCGGTATATTCACTGCGGCATACTGCTCGCGCAGCTAACATTCATACGCCACTGAGGAGAGACTTTTTGAACATGCCGTATTAGTCTGACACACCAGTGTACGTATTTAAAATGCCCATTTTAATACGGACAATACAGATGACATCTCAAACTGTCCAACACTCTAAAGGAAGAAATGTGCAAAATACAATATAACAGTAACATGTTTCTCAGTCATTTTCCGAGTTACACTTACCAAAAAAGATCAGCATACGCAGCAACATGGTCTTGCTTACCTGGAAAAGAAGACGAAATGCTTTAGAACGAAAACAGTCGATAGCTATTTAAAATGGATTCATCATTTACAATTTACATGGCTATGCAAATTCATCCCATTTGTTAAAATGGTTCAAATGGCTCTGAGCACTATGGGACTTGACATCTGTGGTCATCAGTCCCCTAGAACTTAGAACTACTAAAACCTAACTTACTAACACATCCATGCCGGAGGCAGGATTCGAACCTGCGACCGTAGCAGTCATGCAGTTCCGGACTGAGCGCCTAGAACCGCTCGGCCACCGCGGCCGGCCATCCCATTTGTCCTCCGAATATAATGACAGCTATTATTGGTTTCTCGTCTTAAACTTACTGCAATTAATGAAATAGAAGTTACCACCAGACGTGTTTCGCTTCAATTTATAAAGCATCTTCTGTGGCCATTCTGCAAACTGGCTACGTATGTTTGTATATTTTTCGTTGTTTTAGATGTGGAACATCATTTCGTTTGTAAAGCTGGTGTGCTATTTACTTGCTGTGTTAGCGTCTCTTGTTTTCATATTCTCCAAGCCACTGCTTAGTTATGATAACATTGATATGTAGGTAATAAGGCGATCACGCAGAAAGATAAAATCCTAAAAGTTGCGTTCTAACTTCGAGAAACAAACGATCAAAGAATGGACATTGTAACAATCACATCAGACTCATATTCACTGATTTTTATACAGTTCAGTACCCCCCCGTCTTTCTGAAAAGTGTCATAGGTATTCAGTTAACATATCTTTCTTCATCGATTTTTTTCGTTGGACGCCATCAATTCCTGACAGTAATTACGCAGCGGTGACGTTCTTTTTAAGTTTAAATGTGCTAGCTAAACAACAGTCCCACATGCCCCATAATACGTATATTGCTCCTTCCAATTCCTTTTTACAATTATTGTGTTTCGTTCAAATGCTGTACCTAGACTAGAAACGCATTTCTTCACTTGTAGTGAAATACGATGACATGAAGGTTTCTCGAAGATGCGAAACCAATATTTTTTTTTTTTTTATTGCACTAGGTGACGAAAGCTACAAAAAATTCATGTGTCTGGAATTGATTAATAAGCACTTCCACAGCGATCTACGCTGACGTTTACGTTCTTTAGTAGCAAAGTAATGTTTCACTTCTTTTGTAGCTCTTAGAAACCATCACCTATGTACAATTACGTCCAAAACACGTCACGATCGTGCAGTATTGTGAAAAACGAACATACAATACTGTTTATCTCGGGGAAAAAACACAACAATAAAAATTGCTTTTTGATAATAATGATTTTGTGTTGCTATATGAGGGTCTTCAGCATTTCTACTCAAGCATTTCATCAAATGAATATGGATAAAAGTGGCAGAGCACTAAAACTTCAACTAGAACTAAAATATAAAAATGTACTAAACACACACACACACACACACACACACACACACACACAAGATCACTGGTGGATGAATGTGGGCATGCTCATGCAAACACTTGCATGCATATGCACCTGTGCAGACAATCACGTAGATAAGAGTAGTACATAAGCCACGTTTTTAGTCAGTTACAAACCCTGCAATAGAAAAGAAAATTCAGTCAAAAGAATTAAAATATTAGGGAGAACAACTGTGGGCAACAAATTACGCTACTTTTCAAGCAATGACACCTACTGATTCCAACTTCTTCATGGATGTATGTGCATCGATTTCGATCAAATTTGGCACCGAAACAACAGACCTTAAGAAGATCAGCACTGTGCTGTTTATAACTCATAGCTCTAATAGGAGCATAGATTCAGGCAATAACGTGTTTTTTTCCAGCCCCTGGCATATAGGCTGATCTGTGTGACAGGCATGTTGTGTGAGAACAGTATCGGTCCCCTTTGCAAAGCAGCCTATATGTCAGGCGCAAGAAAGGGTTTTCAGGTCCCAACTTGTAGACTGCCCTGCATGTCAGAGATATCGTGTTGGAGTAGTATCAGCCTGCTCTATCCATCTGCTTGACATAGCAGCCTGTACATCAGAGGCAAATAGACTATATTCCTGCCCCTGATATGTATCCTGCCCACCATGACAGACTTGTTATTCGAGAATTATCAGCCTGCTTTACTGAACTGTACAGCAGAGGCTACACATGCTGATGACCATGGCTAGGCCATGTTGAGATCGTCAGAGGACGGGATAGGAGGAGGAGGAGGAGGAGGCGGCGGCAGTGGACGGAGAGATGGGGGGAGGGGGAGATCCAAGAGGCAGGCGGAAGCTGTAGAGGGACAGTCGGCAGGTGGAAAAAGGGGAGGCAGAAATGGAAAAAGAGACAGAGAGACGAATACGATCAGAGGGAGAGGGAGGAGGATATGGTCAGAGAGAGGAGACGAAGCAAATGGATAAAGAGAGAGGAAGAAGAAGAGAGAGAGGGAGTGGGGAGGAAGAGACAGATGGGCAGAGGTGGGAGGATGAGTGGGTAGACAGAGGGAGGAAGAGAGAGGGGAGAAGGAGGAGTGTTCAATCCATAGGCAGACAAAAGAGCTGGAAAAGGCTAGTATATCTATCAAGTGAAGTCAAATGAAAACGAGACAGGCTGTACAATGAACAGGGCGCGGAAGTTGGTAGCGCAGGTGTGTGTATGTACAGAAGTGCGCTCTGTTAGAAGAGAGGAAATGAACAGCCTGAACGTTAGCCACGGTGCATTTGGCTTTTGACGTGACCATGTAAGCTCCGCGAGTTCTGTGTGCAACCGACTTCACAACAGAGGCCGGGAAATACTCGTAGGAGCGGCGAGGTGTTGTGCGGTTTTATATAGAGGGAGGAATGTCAGAAAGTGAAATCAAATGCTTGAATGTCTGCTGTGTATGACGAACACAGAATGTCACCTGTGAATTGAGCTATTTCGAAAAAGTCGGGTGTCATTTAAAGACAGCAGTCGCCCAGGCCAGCTTCATTGTGACATCACATAAATCAAATGGCGCCAAGCACTATGGGACAACATCTGAGGTCATCAGTCCCCTAGAACTTAGAACTACTTAAACCTAACTAACCTAAGGACAGCACACACATCCATGCCCGAGGCAGGATTCGAACCTGCGACCGTAGGAGCCGCGCTGTTCCGGACTGAAGCGCCTAGAACAGCTCGGCCACAGCGGCCAGCGTGACATCACATCTACTGTCTTTGCTGAGATGAATGCTGTCGACAGCAGACTGTGGAAGACATTCTTCTCATGTTGGGCATCAGTTACGATATCGTTCACGCCATCTTGATGGAGACCTAAAGTTGCAGAATAACTCTGTGCAGTGGATTTTCCACGGCTTGACGGGTGAGCAGAAGTTGAACAGACAGTCGATATCAGCGCAGCACGTGGAACGGTATCATGATAAAGAATACCGCTTCCTGTCCCGTGCTGTCACGGTAGATGAAACGTGTTATCATTTTGTGTAGAGGATCAAGCGTCAGGGCCGACAACGGAAGCACCCCTTCTGAGAAAATCCGAAGCCGTGGACGCCAGCTCCAGGAAAGCCATAATCAACTATTTCTTTTGCTGCAGGGTCCCGTTGTTCATTGTCTCTCTAAAATACCACGCCAAAGTTATTGCACAGGGTATATGGACACTTTGTAAAAAACTGAAGGGCGCCATCAAGTCCACATGCTCAGAATGGTCACCCATCCTACTGCTAGCCCAGCCCAACGGCACTTCGGTGATCTGACGGGAACCGCTGTTACTACTGCGGCAAGGCCGTTGGAATGGAGAAAATTGGGTTCGGTTAAACGCATCCCAGAGAGTGTTCTAGTGTACAGCTTTGAAAACTGGACATAAATTGAGTGAAAAAGTCATAATGTAAGCATTCAGGATGTGGGTTTGGAGGAGAATGTAGAAAATAAACTGTGAAGCACTGCAGAGAATAAAGGAACAAAGAATTCTCCTAAACCTGGTTAAGAGAAGGAAAACTGGCTGGATGGGACATATACTGACAAGAAAAGGAATTATCACTAACGAAGTTACAGTGGAAGAACAAGAATAAAGTAAAGAGATAAATAAAATTCCAGATGAAGTGAAATGAGGTAGATAGCACACCAGGAAGCAGGAAGCGTAGAACGGCGTCAGCTGGAGGCAATCATGGTATCAGAAAACTGTCTACACGCAGGTAATGTTTAAGTATCTGGATATCTGCTGGACTAATGCAAATGTAAATGACACAGATGGCGATCACTGGAAATCATAGATGCAAACATCAGTGACAATTTCGGGGTTACACTTGTGTAATCGAAAATTCTTTACTTGCGGCAGCTGCCAAATTCCAAAACAAAAGCTCACAAATCATTCCGACAGTGGCCAGGACATTAGGTATCAAACGCTGTGTACGAAAAACACATAACGGCATATTGTTGTTGTTTGTCTCGTTGTTGTTTTGGTCTTCAGTCTGGGATTGGTTTGATGCAGCTCTCTACGCTAATCTACCCCGTGCAAGCCTGTTTATTTCTCCATAACTACAGCAATCTACATCCACTTGAACGTGCTCACTGTAGTGAAGCCTTGGTTGCACTCTACAGTTTCCGCGCTTTACACACTCCCGCCCGCACACACGCTCTTCCAGGAAACTGACGATTCTTCGATGTCTCAAGATTTGTCCTGTCAACAGATCATTTTCTTTAGTCAAGTTGTCTTATAAATTTCTTTCCCTCGCAGATCGAGCCAGTACGTCTTCATTAGTTATACGATCGACACATCCAATCTACAGTACTCTCCTGTAGCACCACATTTCAAAAGCTTCTATTCTCTTCTTGTCTGAAGCGCTTATCGTCCATATTCCAGTTTCCTACAAGGCTACACTCCTTAAAAATATATTCTGACAATATGTCCTAATATCTGAGTTTATATTTAACGTTAGAATTTTTCTCTTTTTCTGAAACGAATTTCTTGCTATTTCCAGTCTGTACTGCTGCCCAAATAGCGAAACTCATCTTCCAATTTCAGTGTTCCATTTTGTAATCGAATTTCCTCATTATTGTCTGATTTAATTGGACTACACTCCATAACCCCATTTTTACTTTCATGACGTTCGTACTGCAGTGTGTGTTCAAGGGACTATCCACTTCCTTCAGCTGATGTTCCAAGTCCTTATACAACTCTGACGGAACTACTACGTCGTTGGCAAACCTCATGCTTTCAAATTTTTGCTGTGAAGTTTAAATCTCTTTCCAAATCTGTTTGCTTCCTTTTGTCATATAGATTGGATAATGTCCGGGGGGGGGGGGGGGGGGGATTACAACCCTGTCTCACTTGCTTCTCAGCTATTGCTTCCGTTCGTATCGTCGTGCGTCGCAACTGCAGTCTGGCTTCTCCACAAGTTGTAGATTACTTATAGCTTCCTGTTTTTTATCGCTGTACCACAAGGTACGCAGCCATAATTTGGTCACCTCAAATATTTCGTATACGCTTCTAGGCATGCATACAATGTTCTGGGCAAATTATAGCACACAAGCAGAGGAGCAAGTAATTTACCATGTATATATAACTCCTGTATCTACACTTTCTCCCAAAGCAAGCGCCCAGAAGGAGTGGAGGAAATGAGATGAAGGTATACGGGCGCAGAGGATATGTGATGTTATTTCAGAGACTGAAATATCTAGTGATATTTACAAAACTTAGCAGTATGATTCATCTTGTCCGTATGAAACTGCACCGCCCTCTCACCTCAATGAATATACTGTGAAAGGTTCGTGTCTGAACAACAACAACTGTGTAAGCTGTAAATAACTTGGGTTTAATGTTGCAAACTTATCACAGAAATACACGCATTTACACAGTTTACAATGTGACAACGTTACGAAAGTTGTCAAACGAACGCATCTCGTCCTCAGAAAGTGAAATAATCCTAAACACAACAATGGTTAATTTTAACTAGAAGTTTCTTTACAAAATTATTCTTACGACTATGTTATGATAAATCATCCGATTCTGGTTCAAAGTTCGGTACTATTTAGGATGACAATCAAGTCTACAGAGGATGGTTAGTTTTGTGACAAGTGAGCAAAAGATTACCCAAGGTCGCTCGAGTTTACAGTGGACGCAAGCTGATGAACCAACAAGTTTACGCCTCTGCGCATGGTATTTACTTAGCTGCGATGAGCTGTCATCTGCATGGCCGCTCTCACCCCAACGAAATTCCTATAAAATCTACTTAAGCCATTGCTCATCTTTTTTCAGCAGAAATTCTCCCTATGTTTCTCATAATGCGAGAAAATATGCACACATCCATAGTCTTGGTATACGGTGATATGCACGCGCATGGCTGGAGCAGTGTGCATATTGTAATGCCCTCTCAGTTCTTGCAAGAACAATTAACTAACTGACTGGTTCGTTTCTCCACAGTGGAAGCTCAACGATGCTACAGCTAATTTCTGGCTGGATGTCAGCCACTGTGAATGCAATGTTCACTCAAGTTTCTTCTCTGTGCCATCAGAATTCTCTCAGTCACTACCAGGAGTGGCCTGAAGCCATACCAGATGGTTCCACTCACCATGACGCCAGTATTAACCGTGCTCTACCTCTCCAAAATATTGGAAAAATGGGACCTCTACACAGACTGCCGCCATACTCGGGTGTGAACACAACACGACGTCATCCAGCGGCAGTCCTTGCTTCCCGCTCACGGCACCTCTCCAAATGCAGTCGTATGTGTTGTGGCATCAAGTATAGTCTATGCGTGAGACGGCAATTCCATAGTCAGGCTGCTGGTGTTCTCTGAGCAATTGTGTGAGACGGCACAGAATGTTGCAGGGAGGCCATTACTGTCCTCAGATGGCAGACGCAGATGTTGTACAGCCTTGTGCCGCAAGGAAAGAAGGATGTTGTTATGGGTGGCCAATGACCTCTTTCTACTACACAAATGCACATGTGGATTAGTACAGTTCTTTATTTACAGGAACAGGATGCTTAACTTGAATAGAGTGTGTGATGTGGTACAAGCTTCTCAGTAATAGTCCTCTAGCAGGCAATATCAGTAATATTGCTATTACAAACTTTATTGTTACTGCTAATCTCACAATGGTCACTAATCTGGTCCCTATGTACTGTCGTAGCCTGCGATGATCGAAACCCACTCTGCGAATGGACTGACAGACGTTGACTGGATGACTGAGTCTGAGTCAGCGTGGCTCTCCGGTCAGCGGCAGCTGTCTAAACACCTGCTATCGACATGGGGTTGGCGGCCTGTTGCTTGTCGGTGTGTCTCTGGCCTCTCTTGTGGTAGGCGCTTGATCAAAGTCCTACTATCGATCTTAACGCTACAGCTTTGCCAATCGGTGTGCTGGTAACAACTTACTGTAGCATAGATATGATGGGATTACGATGTGCTTGGAGCATGATATGGGGATCTTTCCTCATGGCGACCACACGCAAATGACCAGATGCAAATGATGAATATGCATGCCCTCACATTGACATGCAGTCCAACATAGAGGTACTGTCACATCAGAATGCCCAAAAAACCTGGATATTGAACGATTCATATAGTTGGCCAGATGAAGGCGCACAATGATGCCTCTTGTAAACTTTGTCAGGTGCTGCTAATATTGTGTCACAGAAGTATGCGACATCTTCGTATCTTTCACAGTGCTCACACAACATCTGGCGCTGTTCGCACCATCCTACTTATATACTGTATTGAGCTGGGTAACAACACTAAGTATGAAGAACACTATGTAACACCCCACCCGTCACTTAGCTGGTTTCGGCGTGTGTTCACCCCAACCAATTGACTAACAGATCAACAGAGAGTGCAAAACTGCCGCAATATTGGATAACGCAAAAAAGTAATATGGCCCTGTGACTCCTGAATGAACTGCAGTGGCAGCGTTGACATTAATTTATTCAGAATTGATCACTTTTAATTAAAAAGGGGTGCACATTGATGTTATATTCAGCTATTGAACACAGGTGCAAATGTTGAACTTAAAATTAATTAAGAAAGTGACTTGGGATTTCAACTACTTGATTGAAAACAGATGCAGTCGATTAGCACAGAGTTATTTTAACTCAGAACCTTCAATCATCACATTACATGACTCTCCTAACAGGCAGTGCTAATAAATTCCGTTTGTGTGGAGTAAAGCACGATAACTCAAAAGTAATTCCTATCGACTGACCCAGATATAATGCGAAGTGCAAGAAGAATTCTCCAATACATGGCCCATGAAACCCTCGTGGAAACTTTGCCGACGTGATCCAACAAATTAATCAGTGGCCAGTGTGGGCGCAATATCAACGAATACAGCATGGCGGAGCGTCGTCGCCGTGTGGACATCGGCCGACCTCGTGGTGCTGCAAGGCTGCACTATTCTATTCACTCCTAGTTATCTTGCTCAGTACATAGCTGAATGAAAACTTTCTATCTCCAAGCTCAATCATTCCGTTTGCTAAGTCCTAAACTGCAGAGATGCTCACTCTTTCACAGGCAAGCTGAGTAAAGAATGCCACGTCCACACTCTAGGCAAGCTGGGAACAGAAGACCTCTACTGAGACTTCTGCCAGTCCACTCTTCGCCTCAGTTTCGCCTCCAGCAAAATCACTTACGCCAATTGCAGCGCAAGTCACGTTAATTATGTGTCGCTTCCCAGTGCCAACCCATACCTGCTCTGGGAAGTGAAGAAATTCCCACAAAATTTCCCTTCCTCTCAACTTCTTCTATTTAGCTCCCCCCAGGCCACCCATCAAGGTTAGTGTCTGCACAAACACCAAGTTTTCCAGAATTCTGACTCCCAGGAGAGTACTTCAAATTGCTTGGTCCTATGTTCCCATCGGAGGCCGGCGTATTTCATTCTGTCGCTCTTCACCTGATTTACTTCATACTCTGTGGACCATGAATTCAGCCTGAAGTTGCTATAGTCACGAACACGCATATTTTGACCTCTGTTGACCACTCCACTGTAGCTTTGTGCGGCTTTCTCGCATTTTTCACAGGAAACGGGCCGACGAACATTTATCAACAGGCGTACAAGTTCTCCATCTGTTTCCCGGTACACCAGCATGGAGTCGGGGTCAACCACCCACTCACTGTCACTCATCTTAAGGCGGCTGGAGGCCACGCACCGTTACCGCTTTCTCACAGCGTGAGCCACCCTAAGCTGCCTTTTGTCGCTTCCCTTAGCCGCTCCCCTAGCCGGCCACGGTCAACTCTAAATACTTCCCTGGGGTAAACTAGCGTCCAGTATATCGACTCGTTTCCACAAAGTTTTCATGTCGTGTGAATTACTTTAAAACCATCACCTGACATTAATTATTCCACTACGTCCATACTATACCCTCTACAAGATGCATTGTGCCTTGCCAGTCATTTTGTTCAGCCCTACTGTTCGCTCAATGTGAGTTAGGTGATCTTTAATGACTTCGTGTATGGGGCATCGTTCTTGCCATCTTACAACTAATGCACTCTAGTGGCCATTATACCTGTCACATAGAATTGTAACACCTATCATTTACACCCTGCATGATGGTGTGTACGTATAAGGAGCTAAACAGATATGAGGCAATGTACTTCTAGTCGCTTCATTTTATTTTGGGGCAGCATATTTAGTGCAGAGCGGTAAATCGCTTAGTATTATGGAGAATGTAAAAGGAAATTCGGCATTTTACATACTGAATATCTCTTGCATACGTCTCTACTTGGTCGCACTGACAAACGATAATCCATTTCGCGCCATGTATTCTAAAATCTGTGTTGGCACCGATACAAGCACATTGGAAGTCCTGGAATGGTTCTCCTCCAAGGAAGCACATACAGAAAGTCTTTGACATAACCGTGTAAAAATGAATCCGTGGGTGTCAGGTCCGGAGACCAATGTGGCCAAGAGCAGAACGCGGTATCGTCACGCCCAGTGCAACCGATGCAGCAGTTTGGAAAGTATTGATTTAAGATGGTGCGAAACTCTATACCACTGCTCCATCTTGCTGAGAGATGTAATCCGTAGAAACTGAATCAGCATGCGGCGTCAGTCATTGTTCAACCATGTCCACGAAAATGTTCGTTGAGACACTTAGCTCAACTAAGAAAAATGGTCGGTCCAGTTTTTGTCCTGACAACGCAAAGAACAGATTAACTACCGGTGAGTCACTCTAATGCTCAGTTATATACAGAAAGCTTCTCTGCACTCCATGTTCGAATTGTTCGACGGTTGACCTTGTCAAATATGTGGAAGTTTTGTCTCATCACTAAAAATAAGACATACAGAAAATGTCTCTTCCTCCATAGTTTCCAGAATTGCCGTAGCATAATGAGATATCGGACGCAGTCTTCCTGATTCAGTTCTTTTAACGTTTGAATTATGTATAGTTCCATTTTCAGATTTGTATTGAGAACAAGCCAAATATTTGGGTGTGGTGTTTGCAGCATCCTAGTGACTCTGTACGTCGATTGCCGTGCACTGTGTTCAAACTAAAGTCAAACTCTGTCAACGTTTTGAGATTGTACAATCGGCTGCAATTGTTTTCCCTTTGCAAAAACATCCTGTACGTTCCAACTGCATGTGGAAATGATGTTGGCATTTGGAGGTGCTTCATTGTGTCGCTGATGACGTCTACTTTGCAATGTGATGACAGAACGACGATGGTTACGTTCTAACACACATAATGTCTGGCGTGAGTCGTTTTCTCTTATGATATCGGCCTTTCCACTTATGAACCACCTCGCATGGTTCCGTTTCAAAGTAACTGCCCTTGCGCAACGACTCAAATTTTGAAGTTTACATTGCAGTCTCTGTAATTCTTATCTCTGCACCGCTATACATGAAACATACTCCACAACACAATTAAAGGATCACTCCCTCGAAACCCCTTAATTGTCTCCCATCGCGACATATAACTTTGAAATTTGGCTCAAGGTCCTCTGTAATGGTGCAATAGCGTTGCGTCTTCTAACGGATCCCTCGGGCTCTACCACACTTCAAACAGCAAGGAGCTGATGCATTCGGAAAAAAACGCCAGGGAAAGAAATTCGTTGGACGTGTAAAATGGGTTAATGATCTACACCGTCGACCTGTCGCACGATGCAAAGTTCGTTATAGCACCTTTTGTCCACACTTCACCCCTTCATTTGACGCCTCTGTAATGGAGGTTAGAACTGCCAAAACCAGCTAAGTGACGGGTGGGGTGTTACATAGTGTTCTTCGTACTTAGTGTTGTTACCAGGCTCAGTACAGTATATAAGCAGGATGGCGTGAACAGCGCCAGATGTTGTGCGAACACTGTGAAAGATACGAAGATGTCGCATACTTCTGTGACACAGTATTAGCAGCACCTGACAGAGTTTACAAGAGGCTTCATTGTGCGCCTTCATCTGGCCAGCTGCATGAATCGTTCAGTATCCAGTTTTTTGGGGCATTCTGATGTGACAGTACCTCTATGTTGGACTGCATGTCAATGTGAGGGCGTGCATATTCATCATTTTTCTGATAAACCACGTCTGGTCACCATGAGGAAAGATCCCCATATCGTGCTCCAAACACATCGTAATCCCATCACATCTATGCTAGTGTAAGCTGTTGCCAGCACACCGATTGGCAAAGCTGTAGCGTTAAGATCGATAGTAGGACTTTGATCAAGCGCCTACCACAAGAGAGCCCAGAGACACACCGACAAGCAACAGGCCGCCAACCCCATGTCGATAGCAGGTGTTTAGACAGCTGCCGCTGACGGGAGGGCCACGCTGACTCACGCTGTTTTCTTATGAGTGGCTAAGAAAAACATTTCAGACACTCCACCGTTCAGAATGGGCAGGAACGGCTTAGCGGGTGGCATAAAGGGCGTCAGTGAAACAACCCCATTCCTTGGGACATTGATTCCCACCCATTTCACAGCAGCCGTCAAATGTTTGTCAAGCGGTTGCCTACCTGCAGGTGCTTCGGGCTGTTTTGCAAGTTTTCTCTGTAAAAGTCACATTTTTAAAATTCGCAGTAAATGTGGGTGGTTGCCACCAAGGGTCTTGTCGAACTAGAGAGGGCCTGGGGGGCCTAGAGTGATCCTTTGCAGTTGTGTTCACGCATGTGTTAATGTTGCGCCCCTCTGTGATCACTCCACAGCAGGAACACTGACAAAAGCATAAGCGTCATTTTCTGCTTCAGATCACGTCCAAACTTCGTCCAATGGTTTTGAACGGTTCCCAGTGGTTCCACCCTGTACACAAGAATAAAAATTGCGGTCTCCCTCCACTATAAAGGGATGAGATAACGATGAAAGGGGCTGCTAGCTCATGATTTCCTTATAGAAGTTCTCAGGCATCAGGGAGATGTCAGCAGTATCAGTGATTGCGAAGAATGTCTTCCTCTTGCTCATCGCAATGAAAACTACCGCGAAATGGTAACTGAGAGTACAGAAATAAGCTTCGAGCATTCATATGTCCTGTCTGTTGGCATGTTACTCCCACTGCGATTGCCTCTCTCATTACCGTACTTTGCTTCCCTATTTTCTCTTGTATCAACATGAATAACTTGTCATATCATACGTTGCTCAACTCATTGTAAAATAATTTATACAAACTTTCGGATCCGTGGTTCTGATTTGACTGACTGGTAACAATTGACCAGTCGATTCTTTTCTTGAAGCAATCTCGGACCAATTTCCTCTTTCTCGCTGATTGCTGTCGGTTGCAGGCTGTAGTCGCATGAATTTGGTCACCTGTCAGAAGGCTGAGTAACCATGTTTTGCAGCTCGGGCTGCTGTGAGACGAGCAGGGAGACAGTCCGGGAGGTTCTGGAAGGTACTGACAGGGATATGGAGCCATCGTGACTCCAGTGACGTGGTCAGCTGCGCTAGGTTTCTTCACTGAGCATCCACAGCGCGAACAGCCTGATTGAGATGGTTCACAGATTGTCGATCTGGTTTAAATAAGAGGAGTTTGATGGCCAGGGAAGTATGGTAAACACATCCTGATGCTCTTCGAAGCACACACGTACACTGCGATCTGTGTGGGGCATTGCTTTGCCCGACTGGTAGTTGCCATCGTGCCGAGGATAAACGAACTCCATATAGAAGTGGGTATGGCGCTCAAGGGTGGATTCATACTTGTTTTGGTCCACTGTGTGTTCCAGAACGACTTGATCACTAAGGGAATGTCGTCCTGCGTGGATTCTTCCGACGGTTGTTTGCTTTCACACGTTTAATTCCGTAAACGACAACGACCATATGTCTGATGGAACATAAAACGTGGTTCATCTGAAAAGGCCGGCTCAGTGGACGTCCAGTTGCGGCAGTGGCGTGCGAACACCAGTCTTCGTCGCTGATGAACAGCGGTCAAGCATGGACGCACGAACCTGGGGCCTGCCGCTGACTCCCATGCACAGCAACGTTCGCTGAACGATCGTTGAGGGAACGTTGTTGGTAGCCCCTCGGTTCATCTGGGTCGTCAGCTGTACAACAGCTCCACATCTATTAGTCTGTACACATGTCCACAGCCGTCGTTCACCACTATCATATATGGCCCGTGTTGCACCACAGTTATCTTGGAGCCCGTTCTGCATAGCGCTATTGAGCCGTGCTGCGGCTCGCGTTGGTGCTGTTTGTAGGTTTCCGCCCATTGTTGGAGGCCAGACGGTATCGTTTAGTTGGCATCGTTGCGGCTGTTTGTCTTCTTCTCGTGTTGACTGGCGCCACTCGGTTTCGCAAGCCTTGCCTGTGGTGGTAATCGATATGCAGTAACTGTTGCCCTATCTTTGGGGCGACGTCGTTGTTCTTCCGGGTTTTGTGTGTGTGTGTGTGTGTGTGTGTGTGTGTGTGTGTGTGTGTGTGTGCGCCAGTTGGGTTGGGGACTCAGGAAGAGACACCTCCACACAGTGCGCGAACACGCTGGGACTGCTGGTGGCGCGCATGGACTGCCAGATGGAAGGGCTGTGGTCATGAGCCTCCACGACCTCGTCGTAAACTGGATCCAGCAGGCTTTAAGATGAGTGCATTTTAATCCAAGTAGAAAAACCTCCACCATTGTGATATCTCGCGATTCTCCAGTGATGGGTCGTGTTGCTGCTTGTAGTGTCGCGGAGGCGAAGAGCAGCGAGTGGACTGCTTCAGGAAGGCGGATCTGATTAGCTTCCCTCGACTTCTTATTACTATTTGCTGCGTCCAGCTTGTTAGAATTTGTTAAGTCCAACCAGCGGAATTTTTCTTGCCTGGTGGCCGCTAACGCCCCAGTTACCTGCCCTGAGGGTTAATGTATGTAACGGCAGTGTACGTTTCCTCGCCTTGCCGCTGCTGTCTGCTAGGGTGTGTAGTTTTGGCAGCTTTCTTGATTGTAGGCCGGCTGGTGATTCTTCTTCTCTGCTGGAAGTGATTTCTGCCTCGTTTCGGGCACTCTAAAACACAGTATTCTGTGGACGTAGTGCAGACCGCCGGTTCCGGCTGTGCCATATTGTTCCATCGTTGCATTTGGTTTATCGGACGTCAGGTAGCTTCAGCAAGATTATCATTAGTCAATAGTTAGACTGCCGCTAAGATGAGTTACCATCTGGCTGGCTTTCTCATAGCTCGCGAAAGTGTTTGTTGTCGGACCTTCTCAGTGGTCGATTCCTGGATGACCGTATGTGGCCCCCTTCTTGTAAAACATGTGTGTTCTAAAAAGGAGGTCTGATGGCCAGTAGTTCAGCGTAACGCTCCTTCAGTCCACGCCTTCTGCGGGTGTAATCTCCCTCAGTACCCCTTATGGAACTTATGTACTGGTCCTCGTGTTTTATTATTGTGTTATTTATTCGCTCAAATGGCTCGGAGCACTATGGGACTCAACTGCTGGGGTCATCAGTCCCCTAGAACTAAGAACTACTTAAACCTAACCAACTTAAGGACATCACGCACATTCATCCCCGAGGCAGGATTCGAACCTGCGACCGTAGCGATCGCGCGGTTCCGGACTGTAGCGTCTAGAGCAACTTGGCCACTCAGACCGGCTATTATTTATTACAATACCTTGTCTAGTTAATAGTTCTGGTCGGCTTCTGGTATAAATCTAGCAGTGTAGTGTTCAGTGGATGTTAAGGTTTGTTACCATCATCATATTTCCCCCGTTTGGTGACCAGTTGCTTGTTTTTTAATTAACCTTTGCTATTGTATTAGCTGTTTTACAGCAGGTTTCTAAATTTTTTATATTATTGCCGTTCCTGGCGTGTAAGGCCTTCAGCCGTGAATGTGATCATTTGCCTTAAAATTCTAATTTGGTATTTGTATTTTAGCAGTAAGCCTTAAAACGTTATTTACTGCCATTCCTGGCGTCTGATGCCTTCTGCTGTGTTTGTGGCGACTTGCCTTTAATATTTCAGTACCTGTAATTTGTAAGTTAGATCGAGTTTTAAACAATTCTTAATTTATTGCCATTCCTGGCGTGTAAGGCCGTCTGTCCAGATCACAGTGGCTTGCTTTTAAAACATTATCTGCTGTATATGTATTTAATGGTGATTTGCTAAATTGTAACTCACTGAACACACCATTATTTACACTATTGTTCATTCCTTCATTAATAATGTGTGGTATTTTCATTTATTGTTGAGTCTGGAATTACTGTTTTAAAAATATATGTATGTAACTGTAAAAGATAACGAATAGTAAGTGATTACGGCCCCGTCCAGAATCGTAACCGACTGACGTCCAAAAAGAAGTGATCACTGGCATTCGGGCCAAGGGTAGAACATTTACAAAACGGCTAAGTCGGTGAACTGTTCACGTGACGCCATAGTTAAAGTATAGCTGAAATCTGGTAGTCAAGGGATGGCAGGTAAATCGCTGTGCTTCCTCATAACGACAATGCGCAGTTTTTCCATTCCCAGCCCATCTTTCAAAACACTTTATATACTGGCCACTGCTAATACCTCCACCTGCCCTCTGTGACTGGTTATTACACGCTGGCGTCGAACGTAGGCCATTGTCACATAAATATGACTGGACCGTATGTAACCGTAGCACACGTTTTCTTTTGAACGTCCGACATCGCAACCTCTTAAAACTACACTGCCAACTGACTATTTTTACGAATTCGAAATATCAGCTTCTATTTTATTGAGAAGTACCTGTTAATAAAAAAGGCACTGCTGTTTCGTATTTATTCGCCAATACCGGGTCCTTGATAGTAAACATGTCCTTCCTGGACGGGAACACGCGTAACGCATGATGGCGGATTGTGACGTATGTACGACGACGTACTGAAGTTCTACGTATATACATATACAGGGTGAAAAGTATTTAAACCGACAAACTCTAGGGAAAAATATTTGTTTTGATGTCCCCTACAACCTCCCAGAGTTTGTCGGTTTAAATAATTTTCACCCTGTATACTCCGCTAGCCACCAAGAGGTGTGTGGCGGAGGGCACAATTCGCGCCGAAGTCATATTTCTCCCCTTTGTTCTTCTAGCGGATAGCGCGAGGGAAAAAACGACTGTCTGAACGGCTCAGTACGAGCTCTAATTTCCCATATCTTTGAATGGTGATCATTGCGTGATTTGAAAGTTGGTGGTAATAGTATATCCTCTACATCCTCGGAGAAGATCGGATTTTGGAATTTAGTGAGCAGCCCCTTCCGTTTAGCGCGTCGTCTATCTGCAAGTGTATCACACTTCAAACTTTCTATGAGATTTGTAACGCTCTCGCAATGGCTAAATGTACCAGTCACGAATCTTGCCGCTCTTCTTTGGACCTTCTTATTCTCTCGAATCAGACCCAACTGGTAAGGGTCCCATACAGACGAACAGTACTCCAAGACTGGACGAACTAAAGTATCGTAAGCCGGCCAGTGTGGCCGAGCGGTTCTAGGCGCTTCAGTCTGGAACCGCGCGACCACTACGGTCGCAGGTTGGAATCCAGCCTCGGGCATGGATGTGTGTGAAGTCCTTAGGTTAGTTAGGTTTAAGTAGTTCTAAGGTAGGGGACTGATGACCTCAGATGTTAAGCACCATAGTGCTCAGAGCCATTTGAACCATCTAAAGTTATCGTAAGCAATTTCCTTCGTTGAAGGACAGCATCGCTTCAGGATTCTACCAAAAACCCTCAATCTAGAGTTCGCCTTACCCGTTACTTGTGTAATCTGATCATTCCACTTGAGATCATTTCAAATAGTCACACTCAGATACTTGACGGATGTTACCGCTTCCAAGGACTGGGCATTTATTTTGTACTCCTACATTAATGGGAATTTTGGCCTTGTTATACGCAGTTGGTTATACTTACTAATACTGAGAGATAACTGCCAGTCGCCGGCCGGAGTGGCCGTGCGGTTCTGGGCGCTACAGTCTGGAGCCAAGCGACCGCTACGGTCGCAGGTTCCAATCTTGCCTCGGGCATGGATGTGTGTGATGTCCTTGGGTTAGTTAAGTTTAATTAGTTCTAAGTTCTAGGCGACTGATGACCATAGCAGTGAAGTCGCATAGTGCTCAGAGCCATTTGAACCATTTAACTGCCAGTCATTACACCACGCATTTATTTTCTGCAAATCCTCATTGATTTGTTCACAACTTTCGTGTGATCTGCTTTCCTGTAGACTACACGGCAGGCCGTGATTCGTGCTCGGATGGCCGAAGGGGGTACGGCGACCGGTCGCGTTCCTACATAGTAGCGAAATGCAGTTCATATTGGCTACAGCGAATGCATTTGCCGTAATTTTTAGCAACGCTATTGATGGTGTGAGGTCGCTTCAGTATACAGTATTGAAGGTTTGGAAAACTAGTATTGTCAATAAATACTGAACCTGTGCCGCCTATTTTACGACTGCCTTCGTATAGACGCTATAGGTGAGGCAGCAAAAAGCCGCCCCCGTTCTCCACCTCGACCACCGCCACAACCACAAACCACCGCCCGGCTCGGCGCCTCGCTTGTTAGCCGCCTATTGTTCCGGCGCCGCAGCCACTCGCCGACTTTCAGCTGTTTTCCGGCACTCCACCCTCCCCCCTACCCACCCCCACTCGTGCCAGAGTTGGCACCACCTTCCAGACTGCAAAGAAGCACGCGGCAACACCGTAACGCTTCTCGCTTCTGCTACCGCAATCCAGCCAAACAGAAAACGAATTATTTTGTCGACCTGCCAGCAGCAACTTCATAGTTCCCTCCCCCGCCTCCTCCCTCGGCCCCTGCGCTTCCTTTATCCTCCCGCCTAACCCCCCACTCCCCTTCGTCCCTCTCCCTCTACACCTCCCACTTGTTCCTTTCCCGCCAGCAGCGAAATGAAGACACGTACCTAGCGTCGGTGTTTACAACACGCAGCCCGTTTCTCGGCGAGTGGCTGCAAAATGTAATGCAATGTAATACCGCCACTCTCTTCCCGCTGCCGCGAAAAACACGGCCGTCGCGAAACAGAGGAGAGCTGTTTTGCATCTGAGAGGAAAACACCCTTCGCCTCGCAGGCCCGCACCTTGCTGGCGCTCTTCCTTTTGCAGTGCAGGCTCCACGCCGCTGGAATACGATACTCTGATGAGGACTGATTGTTCCTCTTCGGACGTGCGAAGAAAACCGCCGCCGACGCCTCCAGACCGCGAGTATATTTTATTCGCGCCGCCAGCGGCAGCCAGATTTGGGAGTGCGAAGTGTGCGTATGTGGCGTGTACACATGCACGACATACCTAATTTTTCTATTTCCCACCTATCACTTCGCTCCCTGAACTTTTCAATTTCGCATTTCTTTCGACGCTGATCACGTAGCTCAACAAACTTGAAGTGACTCTACAGCAGGCTCTTTTGTCAAAGCGAATGTCATGTCGGGATTGATCTGCGGAAGATAAGATTGGTGGGGACAGTGACGGTAAAATGTTTTTTCTCGATAAAACACACAAAATCATTAAAAAGTACCATCACAATTGCACCAAACTGTCTAAAACGTCGCCTTGATCTCTTTTTTATTTTATCAGGTGATCAAAAAGTCAGTATAAATTTGAAAACTGAATGAATCACGGAACAATGTAGATACAGCGGAACAAATTGACACACACGCTTGGAATGACATCGGGTTTTATTAGAACAAACAAAATACAAAAGTTCACAAAATTTACGACAAATGGCGCTTCATCTGATCAGAATAGCAATAATTAGCGTAACAAAGTAAGACAAAGCAAAGGTGATGTTCTTTACAGGAAATGCTCAATATGTTCACCATCATTCCTCAACAATAGCTGTAGTTGAGGAATAATGTTGTGAACAGCACCGTAAAGCATGTCCAGAGTTATGGTGAGGCATTGGCGTCGGATGTTGTCTTTCAGCATCTGGAGAGATGTCTGTATATCACGATACACTTGCGACTTCAGGTAGCCCCAAAGCCAATAATCGCACGGACTGAGGTCTGGGGACCTGGGAGGCCAAGCATGACGAAAGTGGCGGCTGAGCACACACGATCATCACCAAACGACGCGCGCAAGAGATCTTTCACGCGTCTAGCAGTACCTTGTTCTTTTGTTTTCTATGGTTCTAATAAAACCTAATGTCATTCCAAGCATGTGTGTCAATTTTTATCTCTCTATCTACATTATTCCGTGGTTTGTTAAGTTTTCAAATTTATACTGACTTTTTCATCATCCGGAGTATTTATTTTATAGGCAATATTGACCCTACGACTTGCCTTAAAAAATAAGGAAAGTCAAAACTACGTTTCTAGCATTTGTAGACTTTGACAATGTTGGCTGGAATACACTCTTTCAAATTCTGAAGGTGGCAGGGGTAAAACAGAGGGAGCGAAAGGCTATTTACAATTTGTACAAAAACCAGGTGACAGTTATAAGAGTCATGGTGCATGAAAGGGAAGCAGTGGTTGGGAATGGAGTGAGACAGGGTTGTAGCCTATCCCCGATGTTATTCAATCTGTATATATACCAAGCAGTAAAGGAAACAAAAGAAAAATTCGGAGTAGGAATTGAAATCCATGAAGAAGAAATAAAAACTTTGAGGTTCGCCGATGACATTCTAATTCTGTCAGAGACATCAAAGGACTTGGAAGAGCAGTTGAACGGAATGGACCGTGTCTTGAAAGGAGGATATAAGATGAACATCAACAAAAGCAAAACGAAGATAATGGAATGTAGTGGAATTAAATTTGGTGGTGATGAGGGAATTAGATTAGGAAATGAGACACTTAAAGTAGTAAAGGAATTTTGCTATTTGGGGAGCAAAACAACTGATGATGTTCGAAGTAGAGAGGATATAAAATGTAGACTGGCAATGGCAAGGAAGGCGTTTCTGAGGAAGAGAAATTTTGTCTATATCGAGTATAGATTTAAGTGTCAGGAAGTCGTTTCTGAAACTATTTGTGTGGAGTGTAGCCATGTATGCAAGTGAAACGTGGACGATAAATAGTTTAGACAACAAGAGAATAGAAGCTTTCGAAATGTGGTGTTACAGAAGAATGCTGAAGATTAGATAGGTAGATCACATAACTAATGAGGAGGTACTGAATAGAACTGGGGGCAAGAGAAATTTGTGGCACAACTTGACTAGAAGAAGGGATCGCCTGGTAGAACATATTCTGAGGCATCAAGGGATCACAAATTTAGTATTGGAGGGCTGCGTGGAGGGCAAAAAATCGTAGGGGGAGTCCAAGAGATGAATGCACTAAACAGATTCAGAAGGATTTAGGTTGCAGTAGGTACTCTGAGATGAAGAGGCTTGCACAGGATAGAGTAGCATGGAGGCGGCATCAAACCAGTGTCTGGACTGAAGACCACAGCAACAACAACAACAAACTTTACAAATTTCCTCGGCTTGATTTTAAGAATCTGTCAAATGCGAAGTAGTTCTCGTACAGAGAAGCTGGCAGTTGGACCGTATGGAGGGTAACAGGTTGGTAACCCACCACTATCCGAAGGGTATTCAGACACATCTTCACTGGATTTGAAGCGGGCCCCGTCGCTAAAGATGATGATGATGATTGGATTGTGGGACCCCTCAAGTGCGCGGTTATCAGCGCCCTTACAAATTCCCAAACTTTGCTCAGTCCAGTCTCGCCACTTTCATGAATGGTGGTGAAATATTGAGGAGAACACAAACACCAAGTCATCTCGAGGCAGGTGAAAATCCCTGACCCCGCCGGGAATCGAACCCGGGACCCCCTGCTCGGGAAGCGAGAACGCGACCGCGAGACCACGAGCTGCTGGCCCGTCGCTAAAGACAGTTCTATTCAGGTCAGTGAGAATCCAGGCCGAAGTCATATCCATGGTGTTCCATTTATCTTCACCAGTAGAAATAATTTTTTGTGCAAAGCAAAACAAAACATGTATCAAGCAAATGCGACATCCTTTGTACATGCTGATTCTTAGTCATGATTCTAAAACGTGCTATAACTGAAACAAGCACCGTTCTCTCGTGCCTCAATAACTGAATGCAGAAATGCTGAAGACGGCGGACCACGAAATTTAACTGTCATTACTGCGTTCTACACAACAAAATAGGCCAACTGAAACGAGCAACAAGACTACTCCGTTCTCTGGAATGTTGCTGTTGTGGTCTTCAGTCCTGAGACTGGTTTGATGCTCCTCTCCATGCTACTCTATCCTGTGCAAGCTTCTTTATCTCGCAGTACCTACTGCAACCTACATCCTTCTGGATCTGCTTAGTGTATTCATCTCTTGGTCTCCCTCTACGATTTTTACCCTCCACGCAGCCCTCCAGTACTAAATTGGTGATCCCTTGATGCCTTAGAACATGTCCTACCAACAGATTCCTTCTTCTAGTCAAGTTGTGCCACAAACTTCTCTTCTACCCAATCCTATTCAACATCTCTTCATTAGTTATGTGATCAACCCACCTAATCTTCAGCATTCTTCCGTAGTACCACATTTCGAAAGCTTCTATTCTCTTCTTGTCCAAACTAGTTATCGTCCATGTTTCACTTCCATACATGGCTACACTCCATACAAATACTTTCAGAAACGACTTCCTGACACTTAAATCTAAACTCGATGTTAACAAATTTCTCTTCTTCGGAAATGCTTTCCTTGCCATTGCCAGTCTACATTTTATATCCTCTCTACTTCGACCATCATCAGTTATTTTGCTCCCCAAATAGCAAACCTCCTTTACTACTTTAAGTCTCTCATTTCGTAATCTAATACCCACAACATCACCCGACTTAATTCGACTACATTCCATTACCCTCGTTTTGCTTTTGTTGATGTTCATCTTATATCCTCCTTTCAAGACAATGTCCATTCCGTTCAACTGCTCTTCAAAGTCCTTCGCTGTCTCTGACAGAATTACAATGTCATCGGCGAACCTCAAAGTTTTTATTTCTTTTCCATGAATTTTAATACCTACTCTGAATTTTTCTTTTGTTTCCTTTACTTCTTGGTATATATACAGATTGAATAACATCGGGGGAGGCTACAACCCTGTCTCACTCCCTTCCCAACCACTGCTTCCTTTTCATTCCCCTCAACTCTTATAACTGCCATTTGGTTTATATACAAATTGTAAATAGCCTTTCGCCCCTTATATTTTACCCCTGCCACCTTCAGAATTTGAAAGACAGTATTCCAGTCACCATTGTCAAAAGCTTTCTCTAAGTCTACAAATGCTAGAAACGTAGGTTTGCCTTTCCTTAATCTAGCTTCTAAGATAAGCCGTAGGGTCAGTATTGCCTCACGTGTTCCAATATTTCTACGGAATCCAAACTGACCTTCCCCAAGGTCGGCTTCTACTAGTTTTTCCATTCGTCTGTAAAGAATTCGTGTTAGTGTTTTGCAGCCGTGACTTATTAAGCTGATAGTTCGGTAATTTTCACATCTGTCAACACCTGCTTTCTTTAGGATTGGAATTATTAATTCTTCTTGAAGTCTGAGGGTATTTCGCCTGTTTCGTACGTCTTGCTCATCAGATGGTAGAGTTTTGTCAGGACTGGCTCTCCCAAGGCCGTTAGTAGTTCTAATGGAATGTTGTCTACTCCCGGGGCCTTGTTTCGACTCAGGTCTTTCAGTGCTCTGTTAAACTCTTCACGCAGTATCGTATCTCCCATTTCATCTTCATCTTCATCCTCTTCCATTTCCATAATATTGCCCTCAAGTACATCGCCCTTGTATAGACCCTCTATATACTACTTCCACCTTTCTGCTTTCCCTTCTTTGCTTAGAACTTTGTTTCCATCTGAGTTCTTGATATTCATACAAGTGGTTCTCTTTTCTCCAAAGGACTCTTTAATTTTCCTGTAGGCAGTATCTATCTTACCCCTAGTGAGATAAGTTTCTACATCCTTACATTTATCCTCTAGCCATCCCTGCCTAGCCATTTTTCACCTCCTGTCGATCTCATTTGAGACGTTTGTATTCCTTTTGGCCTGCTTCATTTACTGCATTTTTATATTTTCTCCTTTCATCAATTAAATTCAATATTTCTTCTGTTGCCCAAGGATTTCTACTAGCCCTCGTCTTTTTACCTACATGATCCACTGCTGCCTTCACTACTTCATCCCTCAACGCTACCCATTCTTCATCTACTGTATTTCTTTCCCCATTCCTGCCATTTGTTCCCTTATGCTCTCCCTGAAACTCTGTACAACCTCTGTTTCCGTTCTCTGGAATAGCGGTATAAAAAGGTATGTACCAAGTCATCTAAAATCCTGTAGTTGGGAGTGTTAGTACACATACTGCGCCGGCCGGTGTGGCCGTGCGGTTCTAGGCGCTTCAATCTGGAACCGCGTGACCGCTACTGTTGGAGGTTCGAATCCTGCCTCGGGCATGGATGTGTGTGATGTCCTTAGGTTAGTTACGTTTAAGTAGTTCTTAGTTCTAGGGTACTGATGACCTCAGATGTTAAGTCCCATAGTGCTCAGAGCCATTTTGAACACATACTGCACAAAACTGGAACTGAGTAAGAGGCAGAGATCGAAATGGTTCGAATGGCTCTGAGAACTATGGGACTCAACATCTGAGGTCATCAGTCCCCTACAACTGAGAACTACTTAAACCTAACTGACCTAAGGACGTCACACACATCCATTCCTGAGTCAGTCGCGCGGTTCCGGACTGAAGCGCCTAGAACCGCTCGGCCACAGCGGCGGCTGGCAGAGAGTGAGAGTGAGAGTGTGAGAGAGAGAGAGAGAGAGAGAGAGAGAGAGAGAGGGAGGGAGGGAGAGAATACTGGCAATGGGGTGGGCTTTTGGAAAATAAGTTGCGGCATTTAAAGAATGGAACCTTTGAAGAATAATACAGTATGAGAATAAGTGGGAGCCAGAAAGACCACAATCCACTGAATAGGAGCGAAACAGCTAGTGTGGCTCGGCCACCTAGAAAAGACGAATGGTAACAGGAGGTCAAAAAGAATTTGGAAGATGACGTGCTACAGACGCGAAATTTAACAGGCAGAAGATGTTGATGTAATATGCAAATGATTAGCTTTTCACAGCATTCACACAAGGTTGGTGCAGGTGGGCACCCCTACGTCGTCCTGACATGAGGAAAGTTTCCAACCGATTTCTCATACACAAACAGCAGTTGACCGACGTTGGCTGGTGAAACGTTGTTGTGATGCCTCGTGTAAGGAGGAGAAATGCGTACCATCACGTTTCCGACTTTGATAAAGGTCGGACTGTAGCCTATCGCGATTGCGGTTTATCGTATCGCGACATTGCTGCTCGCGTTGGTCGAGATCCAGTGACTGTTAGTAGAATATGGAATCGGTGGGTTCAGGAGGGTAATACGCAACGCCTTGCCGGATCCCAACTGCCTCGTATCACTAGCAGTCTAGATGACAGGCAACTTATCCGTATGGCTGTAACGAATCGTGCAGCCACGTCTCGATCCATGAGTCAACAGATGGGGACGTTTGCAAGACAACAACCATCTGCACAAACAGTTCAACGACGTTTCCAGCAGCATGGGCTGTCAGCTCGGATATCAAGTCTGCGGTTACCGTTGACGCTGCATCACAGACAGCAGCGCCTGCGATGGTGTACTCGACGACGAACCTGGGTGCACGAATTGCAAAACGACGTTTTTTCGGATGAATCCAGGTTCTGTTTACAGCAGCATGATGGTCGCATCCGTGTTTGGCGACATCGCGGTGAATGAACATTGGGACCGTGTATTCGTCATCACCATACTGGCGTATCACCCGGCGTGATGGTATGGGGTGCCAATTGTTACACGTCTCGGTCACCTTTTGTTCGCATTGACGGCACTTTGAACAATGGACGTTACATTACAGAAGTGTTACGACCCGTGGCTCTACCCTTAATTTTATTCCTGTGAAACCCTACATTTCAGCAGGATAATGCACCACCGCATGTTGCAGGTCCTGTACGGGCCTTTCTGGATACAGAAAATGTTTGACTGCTGCCCTGGCCAGCACATTCTCCAGATGTCTCACTAATTGAAAACGTCTTGTCAAGGGTGACCGAGCAACTGGCTCGTCACAATACGCCAGTCACTACTCTTGATGAACTGTGGTATGGGCAGCTGTACCTGTACACGCCATCCAAGCTCTGTTTGGCTCAATGCCCAGACGTATCAAGGCCGTTATTATAGCCAGAGGTGGATTTTCTGGATAGTGATTTGTCAGGATCCGTGCACCCAAGTTGGGAGGAAATGTAATCACATGTCAGTTGTAGTACAATATATTTGTCCAATGAATACCCGTTTATCATCTGCATTTCTTCTTGGTGTAGCAGTTTTAATGGCCAGTAGTGTAGAATAGTGAACGTCCACCTAGATGGTAGGGGGAAGGAGTTTGTTAGGCAATGCAAGAAAAGCGACTGACAAGAAAGGGGTTAAAAATAGGAAACGCGAAACGTAAACGGCCGGAAACAAAACGATATTAATATGATAAAGTTACTACGTCACAAAAATAACAACCAAGAAATGTTTACTACTGAGATACAGCCTGTGCTCTGTAGGAAAATAAAGCCGATTACACAAGTGGAAGAAGTATATGCATATATTTTTAAATACCGTTGCGGCTGCAGTAGCTATTAACAGCTGATGAAAACGCACAGCTTCTATAAACGTTAACAAGCAGTTCGGAAGCGCGCGACGGTTCCGTTTCCACCTTTCCACCGGCCGTTCCGTGCCATACTGTCCACTTTATACCGTGCCGTACTAAATCGGCTGCCTGTTGGACAGAGGAGAGGGGACCACTCCTGTCGGCGCATCGAAACTCCGCAGTGAGACCGCAGGAGGCTACACTATGTGTGTGTGTGCTCGTGTAGTGTAGAAGGGGGGGGGTGGGGGGGGTCTCCACCGCTTTAACAGGATTAAGCGGCTGCGGGGCGCGGCCGGACAACACGCCGGTGTGCCCGCACTCTGCTGTTTGGTCCGACGCGAACTTTTTTATTTTCCGTTCCGCTCAGTTCCGACCAGCACGCTCGTTTACATCTGCCAGGCGAAAACCGCACACATCTCTCTCCCCGCGCCGCCGCTGGATTATGCGACTGCGGCAGGAATCAAAAACCCATTACTGTATCTCGTCGTGAATGTATATACTAACCTGTCAGCTAGACACACGAGGAGCTCTTCGATGTCTGCTAAACAAAATACGTTCGCAAGGGATCTTCAAAAAAGTTTGATGATGATGATGATGATGATGATGATGATCACGATCTTTACTTAGGACGCTCAACGGCCTCACCATCACTACTTTTGCAGAATCTACATTACGAGCAGCGTCCAGTAAGTTATGCAACACATTTTTTCTGGAAGCAGATTGTTTTTATTCATGATTCGAATGCAGCAAACTATTCCCCACTTTTTTGGCCACAAAACCATGTTTTTCAGAATAAGCTCTGTTCAGTGCGACGTCCTTAAGCCACCTTACTGAGAGGGTCTGTATGGCCGCATGGTACCACTCTACTCGTCAAAAAAATGGGTCAAATGGCTCTGAGCACTATGAGACTTAACTTCTGAGGTCATCAGTCCCCTAGACTTAGAACTACTTAAACCTAACTAACCTAAGGACATCACACACATCCATGCACGAGGCAGGATTCGAGGAGGAGGAGGAGATTAGTGTTTAACGTCCCGTCGACAACGAGGTCATCAGAGACGGAGCACACGCTCGGGTTAGGGAAGGATGGGGAAGGAAATCGGCCGTGCCCTTTCGAAGGAACCTTCCCGGCATTTGCCTGGAGTGATCTAGGGAAATCACGGAAAACCTAAATCAGGATGGCCGGACGCGGGATTGAACCGTCGTCCTCCCGAATGCGAGTCCAGTGTGCTAACCACTGCACCACCTCGCTCGGTGGCAGGATTCGAACTTGCGACCGTAGCAGCAGCGCGGATCTGGACTGAAGCGCCTACAACCGCTCGGCCACAGCGGCCGGCCCGGGTCGACGTCGGAGCAATCCTCCACGTACTGTTTCCCGCGGAGTGAAACCTCCGTTGGGACAAACAGATGTAAGCCGCAATGTGGTAGATCCGCGGTGCTGTGTGGATCAGGAAGAACAGTCCAATGAAGTTTTGGGAGTTTCTCCTATACACACAGACTTGTTGGAGGCCTTACGTTGTCACTGAAAAGGAGAAGTTTGTTTGATTTTTCTGAGGCGATGAACATGCTGAAGTCGTTACTTCAGTTTCCTGAAAGTAGCTGGCTGGCACTCGGGAGATCGGACAGGTTTGCGCGACCTTGTTGCGGTGATGTCAGGCGCATCGCCCAACGACTCACCGTGCTTTTGTTCACTGCCAGGTCTCCCAAGACGTTCTGCAAGTGCCCAGAATATCAACGATTCTCTGGTTTTCCGCCAAAAGAAACTCAATGACAGCTCTCTTCTTGGCATGCACCTCCGTTACGGACGCCATTTTGAAGACTGCGTATAGTGCCGCCACCTATCTTAAGTTCTTGAAACTACACGGGCTGAAGCGAGAATATTCCACGATGCCCCACAACAAACACCGCGTTTTCCCAACCGAAACTGGCCGAGAAAAAAAATTGTGTTGCGTTAGTTATTGAACTCCCCTCGTATTGCCTCTAAGCACTATGGGACTTAACATCTATGGTCATCAGTCCCCTAGAACTTAGAACTACTTAAACCTAACTAACCTAGGGACATCACACAACACCCAGTCATCACGAGGCAGAGAAAATCCCTGTCCCCGCCGGGAATCGAACCCGGGAACCCGGGCGTGGGAAGCGAGGACGCTACCGCACGACCACGAGCTGCTTACCCCCTCGTATTAAACGACTAACCCGGTACGCGGTCTTTGATGACCGAATTTAACAGTTTTAAATGCTGTCGTAATCTAGTCATGAAGAATGAAGAGGTATAATTTTGTATTAAAGTCCAAGATAGTACGATGAGAATGAGAGTGGCTGTTGACTGTATACTTCTTGACGCACCCTAAGCAATGGCGCGCAGCTTATCCAGACTATTATTCATCTAGTATTTAAGAATGACAGCACTTACAAGGGGACCCTCCATAGCGTAAATCACGGATTTTGATGCGCTTAGAATATGTTGTAGAGGCACTTACCCTATCCGGTATTTTAGCGACGGGCCTTGGTTTTTGAGAAAATCAATTTTAAAGTGCATTGCGGAATCTGTATATCCGTATAATTACATTTGTTCCGAGCAAGTCAGCATAGCGCAGAGGTAAAGGTTTACGGCTACTGCGCTGGAGGTACCGCGTTCGAATCCTGCTACAATTTTTTTTTAATCTGTGCAAGAACCGTCCGGAAAATGTGGCCCTAACGTTCAAAAACGAGTAGACGAATTAACTGGGAATTACAGAAATGTAGTCATGTCCCGCACGAAATCCGGGAAGTTCTTGCCAGCCCTGCGATGTTTATTTTTACCGACAGGTGAAAATCTTTGCGAAAATGATTCAGAATGCTCCCGGCTTGAGGAAATACAAGATCGCTTCTAGGGAAGATTCGATAAAATTACATTCGCTAGTTCTACATCAGCGCACCTAACATTGAAAGCATGATTAGATACGCATGGTTCACATCGAAATTAGCAGATGAAAGAAAAATCTTTTTAATTGTGAAATAATTGTGTTGCCCGGTATCGCCCACGAAGAAACCGTGCGCCTGCTAGACTGTTGCTTTCATAAAATGCGCGTGGTGCTTCGGTTGTTTCTATGATAAGTATCACCCACAATATTGTTCTGGCACATCAAGCATTGTGGACGATGAAAAATTAGGTTTTTGTAATATTGTATGACAGAAAAAATTAATACCTGAATATATATTCATAATTTCGCACACCTTACACTGTTTGTTGATATTGTTCGAAATAAAATTGAAAAATTCGGTCGATTTAAAAAAAAAAAAAATCACACGAGCAAGATTCGAACACGGTACCTCCAGCACAGTAGCCGTTAAACTTTATTGCTGCGCTACGCTGACTTGCTTGCAACGTACGTCATGCTACGGGTATACAAAGCCCGCAATTAACTGCAAAAATCGATTTTCTCAAAAATCAAGGCCCATCGCTAAAAAACAAGATAGCCAGGTAATCGTGGTAAGTGTCTCTACAACATATTTGAAGCGCATCAAAATCCGTGATGGAGGGTCCTCTTGTTAGTGACTTCAACAAAGTTTTTTCTCGCTGACACCCGCCAGAAGATAACGCAAGGAAAAAGTTTATCGCTCACTACAATCTTCCTCTCCAGCAGTAAAACAGCAGCATTTTGTGTGCAGTTTTAATTTGTTACTTCTTTACTACTAAATCTATCCGCTCCATATCCTTCGTAGAGAATCAACATACACCACTGCATGTATACACAAAATGACATCACTATACAACTAATAGTTTACGAAATATGACGTCATAAAAACTGAGATGCGTGGAAAACAGGCTTAATGAGGGCACTTCGCAACTTCCAACAAACTTTAAGCGTAGTTCCAGACCTTTTCTGAACTTCTGTTGACTTACACACTTAGCGTGAGTTATTTATCACTTGGACACATTAGTGTCACTTTGACATGCTGGGGCAAAGAATGAAATACAAAATAAGTTAGGACTGTTTAAATATTTCGTGGAACTTCACGTAGAACATTGGGAAAGAAAGTCCAGAAAGATACCCTACTAAAGATCTGTAGGGCTATGACTATTCCAGCGCTGTTCTACGGACGCGAAAACTGGACCCTTAAGAAGAGAGAATAGAAGCATGTGAAACGAATTTCCTGAGACACGTGGCTGGATATACTTTGACGGATAAAAAGGAAAATGACAACATACAAGATGAACTACATATGCAAAACAATGATTGTGGTAATAAAACAACATTAATTAAGATAGAAAGAACATACAGACCGTATGCCAGATGCAAGAATGACGAAACCATAAAACAATAAAACCCAAGAGGGAAAAGATCATTAGGTAGACGGCTCGACCAGTTGGAAGGAACAGATCGCAACTAGAGGCCCGGACCTTGATGTAGATGATGATGATGCCGACTGGCACATTTATAATGTAATCAGACCTTTGAAGTTGTTTGAAGAGGCAGTTTATTGGTAAAATAGTAAATAAAACGAGAATTTGCTGAAAAAAAGAAGGGGAGACTGTTGTCAGTAGAGGACTGTGTACTCAGGAACTCGTGATGTCTTATGGACAGTACGTCAGACTAGTGACTGATGTCAGAATGACATGATGCACGGCGCAGCAGAGACGACCATAAGCAGTTTCCGCCATTTCCTACAGCGCTTGCTGTTCGTAGACATCAAATTGTCCTTCGCGCAGCATTTGGAAATACACACACAAAAAAAAGTTGTGATTAACCGAGTTCCGGAACCTGTACAGAAAATTAGTATAGAGATCAACAAAAACATCATTACCGCTCTTTTTTAGGTCATAAAAATCACACATTGCATGTTGTACCACCATACAGCGAGACATTCAGAGGTGGTGGTCCAGATTGCTGTACACACCGGTACCTCTAATACCCAGTAGCACGTCCTCTTGCATTGATGCATGCCTGTATTCGCCGTGGCATACTATTCACAAGTTCATCAAGGCACTGCTGGTCCACACTGTCCCACGCCTCAACGGCGATTTGGCGTAGATACGTCGTAGTGGTTGGTGGGTCACATCGTCCACAAACAGCCCTTTTCCATCTATCCCAGGGATGTTCGATAGCGTTCATGTTTGGAGAACATGCTGGCTACTCTAGTCGAGCGATGTCGGTATCCTGAACGAAGTCATTTACAAGATGTGCACGATGGGAGGCGCGAATTGTCGTCCATGGAGACGAGTGTCTCGCTAATATGCTTGCGATATGGTTGCACTATCAGTCGGTGGATGGCATTCACGTATCGTACAGCCGCTGCGCGCCTTCAGTGACCACCAGCGGCGTACGTCGGCCCCACATAATGCCACCCCAAAACAGCAGGGAACCTCCACCTTGCTGCACCCGCTGGACAGTATGTCTAAGGCGTTCAGCCTGACCGGGTAGCCCCCAAACACGCCTCCGACGTTTGTCTGGTCGAAGGCATATGCGACACTCATAGGTGAAGAGAACGTGATGCCAATCCTGAGCAGTACATTCGGCATGTCGTTGGGCCCATCTGTACCGCGCTGCAGGGCGTCGTGGTTGCAAAGATGGACCTCGCCATGGACGTCGGGAGCGGAGTTTTGCATCATACAGCCTACTGCTCACAGTTTGAGTCGTAATACGGCGTCCTGTGGCTGCTCTAAAAGCATTATGCAGCATGGTGGCTGTCAGGGTTCCTCCGAGCCATAATCCGTAGCTAGCGGTCATCCACTGCAGTAGTAGCCCTTGGGCGGCCTGAGCGAGGCACGTCATCGACAGTTCCTGTCTCTCTGTATCTCCTCCATGTCCGAACAACATCGCTTTGGTTCACTCAGAGACGCCTGGACATTTCCCTTGTTGAGAGCCCGTCCTGGCACAAAGTAACAATGCGGACGTGATCGAACCGTGGTATTGACAGTCTAGGCATGGTTGAACTACATACAACACGAGCCGTGAACCTCCTTTCTCGTGGAATGACGAACTGATTGGCTGTCGGACCCCCTCCGTCTAATAGGCGCTGCTCATGCATGGTTGTTTACGTCTTTGGGCGGTTCAAAAATGGTCCAAATGGTTATGAGCACTACGGGACTTAACATCTGTGGTCATCAGTCCCCTAGAACTTAGAACTACTTAAACCTAACTAACCTAAGGACATCACACACATCCATGCCCGAGGCAGGATTCGAACCTGCGACCGTAGCGGTCGCGCGGATCCGAACTGCGCGCTTAGACGTCTTTGGGCAGGTTTAGTAACATCTCTGAACAGTCAAGGGGACTGTGTCTACATTTAACGTCTACCTTCAGGAGTTCTTGCAACCGGGGTGATGAAAATCTTTTTTTTTTTTATGTGCGTATTTCGCGTTATCGCAATGCAAATCAGTATTTCGCGGTGCTCAGTGTCAAGAAAGTGTCGAGAATACTAAATTTCAGGCATCACCTCTCAACACGAACAATGAAATGGCCGACAGCCTTCACTTAACAACGAAGAGCAGCGGCACTTGCGTATAGTTGTCAGTGCTAACAGACACGTAACACCGCGTGAAGTAACAGCTGAAATCAGTGTGGGATGTACGACGATCGTTCCGTGAACAGAGTGCGGCGTGATTTGGCGTCAATGGGCTGTGACAGCAGACGACCGACGCGAGTGCCTATGCTATAACAGCACGACATCGCATGCAGCGCCTCTCCATAATGGTGTAGGCTGTGTTCACAAGAAATCCGCTGGGTCCTCTGATCCAAGTGAACCGATCATTGCAGACGTTTTCACACACGGGGCCCACAAACTTTGGTGCGTGTATCTGGAGGTCCACAGCGAACCCTGCCAGTGCCGATATAACACAGCTGCTGTTGTTTTCTGACGGTAGTGGTGCGCGATGAACTGACGAAGAGGCGATCCCGGGAACGTTCGCGGAACCTGCGTTGCGCACCTCTACCATTGCGTACCCCACACTGAAGCGGGAGGTATGGATGATATCCGATTTTCAGACGTTTTGTATGTCCCATCGGTTTTATCATATACTTCACTTTTAAAAAATCCTTAGTATTACAATAAAGACAATACGTAAAGCATAAAGCAGTGCAATACATGGTAGTGAGAGAAGTGAAAATTAAATATAGAAGAACACAGAAAACAAAGTTGATTTAAAAGAACTCGTATGATTTGTCTGGCATTACAATATTTGTATGCCATGCGAAGCACGGTACGCTGTATCTTGTACGGCCTTGCCATTTGCTCTTAGCAGGTCTAGTATCGAGCAAGCTTCGTCCAGCTTCCTGCAGACAAGTAGGTGTTGTGGGTGTATCAGATCTCAACATTCCCAGGGCTCGTCTGTACTGATACAGCTCTATTTCTTCAGGTTTACTTTGCATCGTGATTCTGTGACCTCCCCTCTCTTTCTTTTCTTCTCTCTCTCTCTTTTCTTTTCTCTCGCACCTCTCTCGTTTCTTCTTCTTTTCTCCTCTTCCTTCTTCCTTCGTCGTACCGCGGTTGCATCTCAGGGTTTTCAACACAAAAAAAGGAGGAAGAATGGGGACACTTGTGTGTGGTTGATCACGATGACGTAGGGCTATCTGTGAGTGTCACCCTTATCTCCGCTTTGAGAAGATTGATGACTGAAGCAGGAAGATTTCTCTTACAGAAAAAGGTAAGTGCTGTCTTTTTGCAAAAAATAAAAATAAAAAATAAAAAATAGTACTACAGACTATAATGTCTGTCGTGCTATCAGACTGAAGGAAGACGACACAGTTTGTAAAGGTTCAACTTCGGATGAAGCTTATTGGTCCCAAGGATCTGAAACAAAACTCATCCATTCCAAATTTCATTCACAACGAGAGTAGTCAGTTTTCTGGTGTGTGTGTATGTGTGTGTGTGTGTGTGTGTGTGTGTGTGTGTGTGTGTGTGTGTGTGCGCAGTCGTCACTGATGATTGAAGTCATTGTTCCGGT
Source organism: Schistocerca americana (assembly GCF_021461395.2). NCBI lineage: Eukaryota > Metazoa > Arthropoda > Insecta > Orthoptera > Acrididae > Schistocerca > Schistocerca americana. The sequence continues at coordinate 85,142,607 of NC_060128.1, read as the reverse complement.
AATTCTATCACAATTTGTTTTTGGGTTGCTAAGCAACGTATCAACTAGCTGACTATTCCGTGATTAATACCTGCCGTATTCAAACAGTAAATCAACTTACACTTGCTTTAAGCATGAAGAACACTTACTATCTCTTCCGATAATTCTTTGATAATTGTTACTAAGTTAGTATCAATAACTTACGGTCAGCGTCACTTAAACCTCCACCAGACTGTAACGCGCGATAGGCCACCGCGTATCTCAAACTTCGCGCCGATATTTCAAAGTCCGCGCGCGATTCGTTTGTAACGAAGTTTGGCCGGGGTTCCCTACAATATTTTCTAAATCAACTCCGGGTTGTGAATTATCAGTTCTACGTCCATTCATAAAAATTGCACAGGACCCGCACTCTGTTACGACTTGTCCGCACACTCGAGCAACTCAGAAGCTGTCACCCTTCTCAAAGAGAAAAAAATATCACGCAACATTGCGATCTGCTATGTCAAAATACATTTATATCCATATCATAAAGACTCAGTACTTATTGGTCCTAAAACATATTGTACTTAATTACATTCTTTACTCCATAAATAACTAATAACATTCAGAAATGATTTACATGTATACTGTGTCAATCACTCAGCAAAGATTTCACAACAAAATAAATCTCGACTTGAGATGACGTCATGATTTTGACTCTCCTAATGTCACGTGCCACGAGGTATATCCGACTGTAGTGGACATCCTGACAAGATTATTTCTTCAAGATTTAGAGGGCCACACGGACGATTACCCGTGCAATGCTACAGTACACCCGATCGTGTATGGAAGTTCGAAGCCGGCTGTAGGTTCTTCCTTGGAGCTATTCCCTGGTCTTTCTGGTTCCGAGTTTCGCCACAGTTCTTCTCGTCGTGCTTTAGGTGGTAAAGGGGTTGGATCGCCTATTTGTAGAAAACTCTTCCTTCATTTAAGCCTTTTAGTTTGGGGGTAATCCCCAAACACTGAGTGCCTGGGGTCTGTTTCTTATTTTTCTTTCTCGGTTTCTGCAGCTGTTTTGCTTCTGGTGTCTGGAGGGGCTACGCCCGTAAGTTGGTACAGCTGGTTTGTGAGAGTTGGCCGGAGGCAGCCTGTTATGATGCGCCCTGTCTTTTTCAGAGCTATACAGGGCTATTACAAATGATTGAAGCGATTTCACAAATTCACTGTAGCTCCATTCATTGACATATCGTCACGACACACTACAGATACGTAGAAAAACTCATAAAGTTTTGTTCGGCTGAAGCCGCACTTCAGGTTTCTGCCGCCAGAGCGCTCGAGAGCGCAGTGAGACAAAATGGCGACAGGAGCCGAAAAAGCGTATGTCGTGCTTGAAATGCACTCACATCAGTCAGTCGTAACAGTGCAACGACACTTCAGGACCAAGTTCAACAAAGATCCGCCAACTGCTAACTCCATTCGGCGATGGTATGCGCAGTTTAAAGCTTCTGGATGCCTCTGTAAGGGGAAATCAACGGGTCGGCCTGCAGTGAGCGAAGAAACGGTTGAACGCGTGCGGGCAAGTTTCATGCGTAGCCCGCGGAAGTCGACGAATAAAGCAAGCAGGGAGCAAAACGTACCACAGCCGACGGTTTGGAAAATCTTACGGAAAAGGCTAAAGCAGAAGCCTTACCGTTTACAATTGCTACAAGACCTAGCACCTGATGACAAAGTCAACGCTTTGAATTCTCGGCGCGGTTGCAACAGCTGATGGAAGAGGATGCGTTCAGTGCGAAACTTGTTTTCAGTGATGAAGCAACATTTTTTCTTAAGGTGAAATGAACAGACACAATGTGCGAATGCGGGCGGTAGAGAATCCTCACGCATTCGTGCAGCAAATTCGCAGTTCACCAAAATTTAACGTGGTTTGTGCAATCTCACGGTTTAATGTTTACGACCCCTTTTTCTTCTGCGAGACCGACAGCGCCGACTTCATCTTTCAACAGGATGGTGCTCCACCGCACTTGCATCATGATGTTCGGCATTTCTTAAACAGGAGATTGGAAAACCGATGGATCGGTCGTGGTGGAGATCATGATCAGCAATTCATGTCATGGCCTCCACGCTCTCCCGACTTAACCCCATGCGATTTCTTTCTGTGGGGTTATGTGAAAGATCCAGTGTTTAAACCTCCTCTACCAAGAAACGTGCCAGAACTGCGAGCTCGCATCAACGATGCTTTCGAACTCATTGATGGGGACATGCTGCGCCGAGTGTGGGAGGAACTTGATTGTCGGCTTGATGTCTGCCGAATCACTAAAGGGGCACATATCGAACATTTGTGAATGCCTAAAAAAACTTTTTGAGTTTTTGTATGTGTGTGCAAAGCATTGTGAAAATATCTCAAATAATAAAGTTATTGTAGACCTGTGAAATCGCTTCAATCATTTGTAATAACCCTGTATTTGCTTGTTCTGCACTGGTTTTTTTTTGCTACACGGGTGCCGAGTACGCCGCAGCGAAGAAGCATAACGCTGCAGCTGACGTACGCACAACTGTGGGTTGTGCTCCGCGTCTACTATTTGTAAGCTTGCGGATGATGATGTTCCTGGCACGCATTTTCACCTTTGTGTCCAAACAGTGATCCTTAACTGCCTGGACACAAAGATGAAGCTGAGTGCGGTTTATGGACGTTGTGGCCGAGCGGTTCTAGGCGCTTCAGTCCGGAACGCGCTGCTGCTACGGTCGCAGGTTCAAATTCTGGCTCGGGCATGGATGTGTGTGATGTCCTTACGTTAGTTAGGTTTAAGTAGTTCTAAGTTCTATGGGACTGATGACTTCAGAACTTAAGTCCCATAGTGCTCAGAGCCACTTGAACCATCCTTATCCATGGAGACATGTGCCACGAGTGGACGAGCATTGTCCTCTTAAAAAGTCGCACCACGGTACCTTCGCTTGCGAGGTAACACGAGAGGACACAGGATGTCTGTGATGCACCGTCGTGCCGCCAGAGTTCTCTCACGCAATGCCAGCCGTGACTTGGAGTCGCACCAGATGGCTTCACACACCACGACGCCAGGAATAATAGCGGCGCGCCTGTCAAAAACACTGGAAGAATGGCGTCACTCCACAAGTTGCCGCTATTCCCGTCGAAGATGGTCATGCGCGGTTCATCTGTGAACACAATGCGACGCCGTTCATCAGCAGTCCATGACCACGATCACGGCACCATTCCAAATGCAACCGATCGTGTTGTGGCGTTATGGGCAACCTATGCGTGGGAACGTACCTGCCTAGTGCGGCTGCTGCTACTCTCTAACCAATGGTACGGCATGACGAAGAACGCTGCAAAGAGTCCGTTACTTGTTTTCGGATGGCAGGTGCAGTAATGAAGTGTTTGTAATATAGAATCAGATTTTCACTCTGCAACGGAGTGTGCGCTGATATGAAACTTAATGGCAGATTAAAACAGTGTGCCGGACCGAGACTCGAACTCGGGACCTTTGCCATTCGCGGGCAAGTGCTCTACCATCTGAGCTACCCAAGCACGACTCTCTCCCCGTCCTCACAGCTGTACTTCGGCTAGTATCTCGTCTCCTACCTTGCAAACTTTACAGAAGCTCTCCTGCGAACCTTACAGAACTAGCACCCGGTCCTCACAGCTTTACAGTATCTCGTCTCCTACCTTCCAAACTTCAAGGTTCGCAGGAGAGCTTCTGTAAAGTTTGCAAGGTAGGAGACGAGATACTAGCCGAAGTACAGCTGTGAGGACGGGGAGAGAGTCGTGCTTGGGTAGCTCAGTTGGTAGAGCACTTGCCCGCGAAAGGCAAAGGTCCCGAGTTCGAGTCTCGGTCCGGCACACTGTTTGAATCTGCCAGGAACTTTCATATCAGCGCAAACTCCGCTGCAGAATGAAAATCTCATCCTGGACACATCGCCCAGGCTGTGGCTAAGCCATGCCTCTGCAATATCCTTTCTTTCAGGAGTGCTAGTTCTGTAAGGTTCGCAGGAGAGCTTCTTTAAAGTTTGGAAGGTAGGAGACGAGGTACTGGCAGAAGTAAAGCTGTGAGGACGGGGCGTGAGTCGTGCTTGGGTAGCTCAGATGGTAGAGCACTTGCCCGCGAAAGGCAAACAAAGGTCCCGAGTTCGAGTTTCGGTCGGGCACACAGTTTTAATCTGCCAGGAAGTTTCATGTATGAAATATACTTGGTGCACAATACGGCAACCGTCTCTTGTGGTGGTCAGACGCGATAGACAGAAACCTTGACGACGAGCATGCCTGCCCCGGCTTGTGCTGCAGATCAGACCGTCACGTCCGGAAGCCCCACAGATCTGGATACTGCACGACTCGACCAGCCGAACAAATGCACACCCGCAGTCAGTCTCCTCTCAGCCTCTGTTAGCTCCTGATAATACTGTCTCACACGATTACACGAAATTTCCTTTTAGTTCACTGTGACAACTCAAGATATGCGGCTGTTCATGCCCCTTGAGACGTGGCAACTACACTGAACACCTGTAACTCTTATGCACTATGGCAGCCGTTCTACCTCTCACAGACAACTCGAACTCTTATCGTTCCCATACACGTCGTAAGATGGGTACATATACGAAGTAAAATTGGCATCCCGTGCTTCACTTTTTTTGCCATGCGGTGTCTGTGTGTGAAACGTACATTGTGTGAATTTGTGAAATACACTCAAGCGGCAAAGTAACTGGTATAGGCATGCGTATTCAAATACAGATAGGCAGAATGCGGCACTGCGGCCGGCATCGTCTATACAGGGTGGCCCATTGCTCGTGACCGGGCCAAATATCTCACGAAATAAGCGTCAAACGAAAAAACTGCAAAGAACGAAACTTGTCTAGCTTGAAGGGGGAAACCAGATGGCGCTATGATTGGCGCCCTAGATAGCGCTGCCATAGGTCAAACGGATATCAACAGCGTTTTTTAAAATACATTTTCTATTACATATTCATGTAGTACGTACAGAAATATGAATGTTTTAGTTGGACCAGTTTTTTCTCTTTGTGGTAGATGGCGCTGTAGTAGTCCCAAACATATGGATTACAATTTTACACGAACAGTTGGTAACAGGTAGGTTCTTTAAATTAAAATACAGGACGTAGGTAAGTTTGAACATTTTATTTCGGTTCTTACAATGTGATACATGTACCTTTGTGAACTTATGATTTCTGAGAACGCATGCTGCTACAGCGTGATTACCTGCAAATACCACATTAATGCAATAAATGCTCAAAATGATGTCTGTCAACCTCAATGCATTTGGCATTACGTGTAACGACATTCCTTTCAACAGCTAGTAGTTCGCCTTCCGTAATGTTCGCACATCCATTGACAATCCGCTGACGCATGTTGTCAGGCGTTGTCGGTGGATCACGCTGGTAATATCCTTCAACTTTCCCCACAGAAAGAAATCCGAGGACGTCAGATCCGGTGAACGTGCGGGCCATGCTCTGATGCTTCGACGACTAATCCACCTGTCATGAAATATGCTACTCAATACCGCTTCAACGGCACCCGAGCTATGTGCCGGACATCCATCATGTTGGAAGTACATCGTCATTCTGTCATGCAGTGAAACATCTTGTAGTAACTTCGGTAGAACATTACGTAGGAAATCAGCATATATTGCACCATTTAGATTGACATCGATAAAATGGGGGCCAATCGTCCTTCCTCCCATAATGCCGCACCATACATTATCCCGCCAAGGTCGCCGATGTTCCACTTGTCGCAGCCATCGTGGATTTTCCGTTTCCCAACAGTGCATATTATGCCGGTTTACGTTACCGCTGTTGGTGAATGACGCTTCGTCGCTAAATAGAACGCGTGCAAAAAATCTGTCACCGTCCCGTAATTTCTCTTGTGCCCAGTGGCAGAACTGTACACGACGTTCAAAGTCGTCGCCATGCAATTCCTGGTGCAGAGAAATAGGGTACGGGTGCAATCGACGTTGATGTAGCATTCTCAACACCGACGTTTCTGAGATTCCCGATGATCGGGCAACTTGTCTGCTACTGATGTGCGGATTAGCAGCGACAGCAGCTAAAGCACCTACTTGGGCATCATTTGTTGCAGGTCGTGGTTGACGTTTCAAATGTGGCTGAACTCTTCCTGTCTCCTTAAATAACGTAACTACCCGGCGAACGGTCCGGACACTTGGCTGATGTCGTCCAGGATACCGAGCAGCATACATAGCACACGCCCGTTGGGCATTTTGATCACAACAGCCATACATCAACACGATATCGACCTTTTCCGCAATTGGTAAACGGTCCATTTTAACACGGGTAATGTATCACGAAGCAAATACCGTCCGCACTGGCGGAATGTTACGTGATACCACGTACTTATACGTTTGTGACTATTACAGCGCCATCTGTCACGAAGCCATAAAAGTGGTCCAACTGAAACATCCATATTTCTTTACGTACTACACGAATATGTAATAAAAAATGGGGATTGCTATTTAAAAAAAAACGCAGTTGATATCCGTTTGACCTATGGCAGCGCCATCTAGCAGGCCAACCATAGCGCCATCTGGTTTCCCACTTCAAGCTAGACGAGTTTCGTTCTTTGTAGTTTTTTCTTTTGATGCTTATTTCGTGAGATATTTGGCCCGGTCACTATCAATGGACAACCCTGTATAAGACGACAAGTGTGTGGCACAGTTGTTAGATCGGTTACTGCTGCTGCGATGGCAGGTTATCAAGACGTAAGTGATTTTGAACGTCGCGTTACAGTCGGCGCATAAGCCATGGGATTTAGCAACTCCAAGGTAGGGATGAAGTGGGGATTTCCCCGTACGACCATTTCAACGAGTGTCCCGTGAGTATCAGGAATCCGGTAAAACATCAATTCTCCGACATCGCTGCGTCCAGATGAAGATCTAGGAAGAACGGGACCAACGGCGACTTAAGAGAATCGTTCGACGTCACGGAAGTGCAACCATTCCACAAATTGGTGCAGATTTCATTGCTGGCCCATCAACAGGTCCCAGCGTGCGAACCATTCAACCAAACATCATCGATATGGGCTTTTGGAGCCGAAGGCCCACTCGTGTACGCTTGATAACTGCATGAGACAAAGCTTTACGCCTCGCCTGGGTCCGTGAAAACAGACACTGGACTGTTGATGACTGGAAACATGTTGCCTGGTCGGACGAGTCCAGTTTCAAATTGTATCGAGCGGATGGACGGGTATGGAGACAGTCTCATGAATCCACGGACCCTGCATGTCAGCAGGGGAGTGTTCAAGCTGGTGGAGGTTCTGTAATGGTGGGGAGGTGCGTGCGGTTGGCGTGATATGCGACCCCTGATACGTCTAGATAGGACTCTGACAGGCGACACATACGTAAGCATCCTGTCTGATCACCTGCATCCATTTCTCCCCATTGTGCTTTCCGATGGGTTTGGTGAATTCCAGCAGGACAATGTGAAACCCCACATATGTAGAACTGCTTCAGAGTGTTTCCAGGAACACTCTTCTGAGTTTAAACACTTCCGGGGTCCACCAGACTCCCCAGCCATGAACATTATTGAGCATATCTGGGATGCCTTGCAAGGCGCTATTCAGAAGAGATCTCCACCCCGTCGTAGTCTTACGGATCCATGCACAGCCCTGCAGGAGTCGTGCTGTCAGTTCCCTCCAGCACTACATCAGAAATTAGTCGAGTTCAAGCCACGTCATGTTGCAGCACTTCTGCGTGCTCGCGTTGGCCGTGCACGGTATTAGGCAGGTGTACCAGTTTCTTGGGTTGTCCAGTGTTGCTGATAACAAGGAGAATAAGCAACAGGAAGCTTAGGGTAAGCTGTTGTCGACGACGGGATCATTAAAACCAGAGTAGCAACTCAGAGTGGGAAAGGAAGTCACCCGTCTCAGATTCAAATTACCCATCTCTGGGTTTTCCGGGTCTCAATAGCTGTCCTCCTGTATGCTAACAACGAGGAGGAAAGGAATTAGAAGAAGAAAAAGTAGAAGAGAGAAAAGTAGAACGAGAGGATGATGATGATGACGATGACGATGATGATGATGATGATGAAGTCAGCGATGTGGTCTCGGGTAGCAAACAGACTTTGGTATTCTCTTACTTGCAATCCTGTTTCAAAGCCCTGAACAGGCTAACTAGAGTCTGCGGCACATTGTAGTGACAATGTCAACTTTACAACAGTTCACTGCAAGACATCGAGAACGGAAACTGGAGACTGGCATCACATTCTCAGAGCCTACTGTGTGGCACATTTATCTTGATTCAGTCCGGAACTGCGCTGCTGCTACGGTCACAGGTTCGAATCTTGCCTCGGGCGTGGATGTGTGTTATGTTCTTAGGCTAGTTAGGTTTTAGTAGCTCTAAGTCTGGGGGACTGATGACCTCAGATGTTAAGTCCCATAGTGCTCAGAGCCATTTGAACCATCATCAGCCCCCTACACTTAGAATTACTTAAAATCTAACTAATCTAAGGACATCACACACATCCATGCCCGTGGCAGGATTCGAACCTGCAACCGTAGCGGTCGCGCGGTTCCAGACTGAAGCACCTAGAGCCGTCCGACCACAACGGCCGGCCACTCGCTGGGAATTCGGCCACTCGCTGCAGATAATAGTAAACAAGTGCAACGCAAGGAGAATGCACATCGCGCTATACTGTTGTGCGAAGTGACATACTCCATAGATGAGAAGTATTTTGCGTTCTCATAGTTGGTGGACTCACAACACCTCAACTTAAGTCAGTTGGACGAATGACCAGCGAGCCTTGGCTTTGTGTTTCAGTTTGTTTCCTGTCAACACCAGGAAGTCGACGTGACCCCGGATATCCGCACTGAGAGTCAAAGAAAAAGTCATTTTGGTGATCAACGTAAACGGGACACCTTGCATTATGGAAACGCTTCCGGTAGATGATGATAGTATTTCTACATGTCCTATCGTTTAATTTCTGTGGCGTCGAAGAGTGAACACGACTGAAGGCGAAAATTCACACCGAAAAGTGCAAACGACTGCCAAATAAAATCGTAATTGGAACTTGTGATTGACAGCGTTTTGTCGAGTACAGGATATTAATTTGGCTGGCAGCGATCGCTCTAATGCCGTCGTCAATTACTTTGCAGTCCACTGGCGGCAGCAAGCAGCGAACAAGCGGAGAAAAGCAATTCACACGACAGAGACCGAGCGATATGGCGCAGCACCTGCTACGTGTCGGCTGCGGCTAACCGCCGTAAAATGACACACGCCGGCTTCGACGACAGCTGAATTTTCTCGCCAAATATTCTCTCTTTTTTTCCCCCTTTTTTTAAAATTCGCCCATCGCGGTTTTCGCCGTCACCCCCTGCCCTCTACCCTGTCCCGCTGGCGACATTAGTGGACTTGTCGCCCGTCCACCTGACCGCACGCCGAACGGCCGGCGAGAGATGAGGGAAAAAATAATTTTAAAAAAATTCCCGTGTTAGGGACGCAAGTGATGGCCGGACCACTGTTTCATATTCATTGTTCGTTAGCGACAATCAAGTAGGCGGCGCCGACGCCCACACCTCGACAATGCACACGAGGTGTACGATTTCCATACGCGACGCAAGCCAGTCTCTCCCGAACGCAGCCAGGCGGGACAGCTACATCAAGTTCTGACGCTAAAATGCGACCCCAGCACCGAACGTCACACACACTCTCGTATACCACTGAGTGCTGTTGGACTGATACACATCACACGATGAACTAAATTGGTATCAGGAGCTTGTTTCCTTTTGCTTCGGATATCACTACATAGCAAAGTCCGTTGGACTTTGTTTTTATTTATTTTCTGGTGCTCAATCTGAAGATGCTTCCTAACTACAGCTAATATAACACAGAAAGTTTGAGTTCGATTCATAAGGATTTTTGTTTGTCATATGAATTAAAGCTCGGTACTAGTAGATCGCTTATTACAATTTGTATAACTGGTGGTACAAGTATTCTGCACTACAGAGTGAGCATACTATCCGGCTATATTACACTACTGCCCATTAAAATTGCTACACCAAGAAGAAATGCAGATGACAAACGGCTATTCATTGGACAAATATATTATACTACAACTAACATGCGATTGCATTTTCACGCAATTTGGGTGCATAGATCCTGAGAAACCAGTACCCAGAACAACCACCTCCGGCCGTAATAACGGCCTTGATACGCCTGGGCATTGAGTCAAACAGAGCTTGCATGGCGTGTACAGGTACAGCTGCTCATGCAGCTTCAACATGATACCAATGACGATGACGAATACACGCTTCCAATGTGCGTTCACCGCGATGTCGCCAAACAAGGATGCGACCATCGTGATGCTGTAAACAGAACCTGGTTTCATCCGAAAAAATGGCGTTTTGCCATTCGTGCACCCAGGTTCGTGCGAATGCACCATCGCAGGCGCTCCTTTCTGTGATGCAGCGTCAAGGGTAACCGCAGCCACGGTCTCCGAGCTGATAGTCCATGCTGCTGCAAACGTCGTCGAACTGTTCGTGCAGGTGGTTGTTGTCTTGCAAACGTCCCCATCTGTTGATTCAGGGATCGAGACGTGGCTGCACGATCCGTTACAGCCGTGCGGATGAGATGCCTGTCATCTCGACTGCTAGTGATACGAGGCCGTTGGGATCCAGCACGGCGTTCCGTATTACCCTACTGAACTCACCGATTCCATATTCCGATAACAGTCATTGGATCTCGACCAACGCGAGCAGCAATGTCGCGATACGATAAACAGCAATCGCGACAGGCTACAATCCGACCTTTATCAAAGTTGGAAACGCGATGTTACGCATTTCTCCTCCTTACACGAGGCAACACAACAACGTTTCGCCAGGCAACGCCGGTCAACTGCTGTTTGTGTATGAGAAACCGGTTGGAAGCTTTCCTCATGTCAGCACGTTGTAGGTGTCGCCACCGGCGCCAACCTTGTGTGAATGCTCTGAAAAGCTAATCACTTGCATATCACAGTATCTTCTTCCTGTCGGTTAAATTTCGCGTCTGTAGGAAGTCATATTCGTGGTGTAGCAATTTTAATGGCCAGTAGTGTATAACACAGAAGTGTGAGTTCGGTTCATAAGGATTTTCGTTTGTCACATGAATTAAGGCTCTTTACTGGTAGATCGCTTATTACGATTGGTGGTACAAGTATTCTGCACAATAGAGTGAGGATACTACCCGGATATATTATGTTAACTGTAAGCTACGTTACGAACGAAGTAAAAATAATATGTAGCTTTCGCCTCCTGTCATCAAGTAGGTACATCTACAAGGAATTAATCAACGTAACTGCATCATCTGAATACATAGGCCTCCATTCGCTAGTGAAATTCACCATAAATACTGTATCGCAATCGCGGAAGAATGATGATGTCCACAATTAAAACAATAGACGAAAAAATGTTGTTTACTACCCGTTATGAAAGCTGTCAGGTACTCAGAAAGGAGTTGAATGTGCAGCAACAAAAATTTCTTATGATTTTCCCGATAACATAAAATGTCTGACAGGTAGCAAAGCGACTTTTAAATCTATCTGAATCTCTTCCTACTCCATGGACGAATTGGTACTTAAAAACTGGAAGGCTTTCAAAAAACTGGTTTATATTTGTTGTAGCAATTCCTTGATACAATAATTTACCAACAGCCGTGTGTATTGTAGAAATTTATTTTATGAACATCTTATATGCTACCAGTTTCGGCGTTACATTGATGCCATCTTCTGGCCCCACACGTCATAGTCGTAAAATCGCTATACACGGAAGGAGCCATATAACTGAATCCGTGAATCAAATCGCCATGCAACAGCTCTTGATTCACGTATCCACCACCGTTACCTGAACTTCCCACTACGTTGCAGCGAGAATGGTTTAAGATTCCCTTGAAAACCATACAGAAACTGAATTTATCGATTCGGAGACGACTGTAAGTCGTTTTGAACGCCAATGGTTTTCCTACACTGTATTATGCATAGCAATTTGTTGTCAATTCGGTATTTCCATATTTTTATCCAATCCCTATACGTAGAGCGCATACAGCCGATCCATCAATGACGCAGCAAGCTTTTACAAGCAGGTGGCATTGTACTAGTGCTCTGTTTTGCTGAGATATACACTGAAAGAGAAAGAAACTGGTACGACTGCCTAACATCGTGTAGAACCGCCGTGAGCTCGCAGAAGTGCCGCAACACGACGTGGCTTGGACTCGACTAATGTCTGAAGTAGTGCTGGAGGGAACTGACACCATGAATCCTGCAGGGCTGTCCATAAATCCATAAGAATACGAGGGGGTGCAGATCTTCTCTGAACATCACGTAGCAAGGCATCCCAAATATGTCCAATAATGTTCATGTCTGGGGGGGGGGTGTTAGGCCATAGGAAGTGTTTAAACTCAGAAGGGTGTGCCTGGAGCCGCTCTGTAGCTACTTTGGACGTGTGGGGTGTCGCATTGTCCTGCTGGAAGTGCCCAAGTCTGTCCGAATTCACAATCCCCATGAATGGATGCAGGTAATGGTTCAAATGGCTCTGAGCACTATGGGACTTAACATCTTAGGCCATCAGTCCCCTAGAACTTAGAACTACTTAAACCTAACTAACCTAAGGACATCACACAACACCCAGCCATCACGAGGCAGAGAAAATCCCTGACCCCGCCGGGAATCGAACCCGGGAACCCGGGCGTGGGAAGCGAGAACCCTACCGCACGACCACGAGATGCAGGCGATGCAGGTAATGAGTCAGAATGCTTACGTACGTGCCACGTGTCAAGAGTCGTATCTAGACGTATCAGGGGTCCCATATCACTCCAACTACACACGCCCCACACCATTACAGAGCCTCCACCAGCTTGAACACTCCCCTGCTGACATGCAGGATCCATGGATTAATGAGCTTTTCTCCATACCCGTACATCTCCATACGCTGGATTCAATTTGAAAACAGACTCGTCCGACCAGGAAACATGTTTCCAGTCATCAACATTCCAATGTCGGTGTTGACGGGCCCAGGCGAGGTGTAAAGCTTTGTGTCGTGCAGTCAGCAAGGGTACACGAGTGGACCTTCGGCTCCGAAAGCCCGTACCGATGATGTTTCGTTGAATGATTCGCACGCTGACGCTTGTCCATGGGCCAGCATTGAAATCTGCAGCAATTTACGGATCAGTTGCATTTCTGTCACATTGAACGAATCTCTTCAGTCGTTCTCCGCCGCGTTCTTCCACGATCTCTTTTCGGGCGCATCGATGTCGGAGATCTGATGTTGTAGCGGAATTCTGATTTTAGCGGTACACTCGTGGAATAGTCGTACGGAAAATCCCCACTTCATCGCTGTCTCGGAGATGCTGTGTCCCATCGCTCGTGCGCCGGCTGTAACACCACGTTCACACTCACGCACATCTTGAGAACCTCCCATTGTAGCAGCAGGAACCGATATAACAAGTGCGCCATATGCATTTGTCTTCTGTCGACGTTGCCGACCGCAGTACCGTATTCTGCCTGTATACATATTTCTGTATCTGAATACGTATGCCTACACCAGTTTCTTTCGTGCTTTAGTGTGTGTTCAATGATTGCGCTTAACATACCGAAACTTTAGGAAGTAGTTACAGTGGTTGAAGTAAGCCACTGAGAAAAAAGAAAAAGCGCTGTTTTTGTTTCGGCTTCCTCTTGTACTTTCGCCTTTTTGTCATTGGAGCTCCAGCTGAGAGAATATAAGTGTTCGAGATATATCTGTATTTGGGTGATGAAGGTTATTTAATAGTATTTGTTGTGTCGCCTCTGTTATTAATTCAATCCACTGCATTGTCTTTCAATCATTAATGCTGTTTCTCCAGATGTTACGAGCAGACGTAGGCGAGATTCGCGGCGTTCTCTTCGGACACGGACGGTCGGACATAAGTAGCCTCCTTTCGTTAATTATTTTACAGTTAAGAGCCCGAACCCACCTGAGATATTCATTCCGATCGTTTCTCGGCTGTACGCAATATTGTGCAATGAAAATGGCTCTGAGCACTATGGGACTTAACATGTGTGGTCATCACTCCTCCAGAACTTAGAACTACTTAAACCTAACTAACCTAAGGACATCACACACATCCATGCCCGAGGCAGGATTCGAACCTGCGACCGTAGCGGTCACGCGGTTCCAGACTGAAGCGCCTAGAACCGCAAGGCCACACCGGCCGGCTGTGCAATTAAAACTTCGCGGCTCTGGTCGCTTTCCGTTTCCGAACAATGACGTCTGCCAGTCTACTCCAGTGGCCTGATACCACGCAGATCTGCAAGGACAAATAAAGAAGGTGAATTTAATAAGGTAAATTGTAGTGTTAAAGAGGGAACTTTCCTGTGACGCACTACATTGTGCAGATTTTAGTACAATTATCCATCATTACTGAAGGTTCCCTCTATGTCGCGGTAGTTCCATTGTTCTAAATCGCACCAATTACGAGCTGTTAAATTCTTGCCGCCAGTTTGTGTAACGCGTCATCCGGCTATTATCTAAAGACTAGGGGGGGTAACACTTGACGGAAACCATTCAATGTTGTAACCGCTCTTTAGGGAGTAGGTATTTAGAAACGAATGTTTGATTAAATTCTGTAGCACGAAATGTCGCAAGATCCAAAAAACTGTATTTCGAAGTAATGGTTAGTTAAAATTTTATAAAGAGTAGATATTTCAAACAGAGTAACGCAGAGTAGTACAAAGGGACTCCAAGGAAGACATAACAGAGATGCGTTTTGTTTTGAATATAATATATAAACCAATGCGCAGCATTGTTAGCTGTCTTGAGTCTTTGTTTGCAATGATGCAATACAGTAATGTGTGTGAAATCTTATGGGACTTAACTGCTAAGGTCATCAGTCCCTAACCTTACACACTACTTAATCTACATTATTATACGGACAAACACACACATCCATGACCGGGGCAGGACTCGAACCTCCGCCGGGACCAGCCGCACAGTCCGTGACTGCAGCGCCGCAGACCGCTCGGCTAATCCCGCGCGGCTACAATGATGCATGTTTGCAGTCTTCCGTGGTAGTCCGAAGTTAGCGATTATAAGCCTATTTATATATCATTCTGTTAACTGGATTAGACATTGGAGTAGTGGATAATGGATTATTTTGAGATATTGGGACAGAAAATAGTTGGACCTTATTATACTAATATTTTTGCCGATCGTTGTCAAGACGATTCTGCTAATAAACGAGACGTGGGATATAGTGCCCGTGAAAAGACTAAACTTGTACTGAACTCTGAAAGAACTCGAACTTATAATTAATATCGTGTCGTGAGAATTAGGAAGCTTAGACATTGTAAAGCCAGCGACATATTTATGTTTCATCAGATATTAATGGTAAAGGACAGTTTCATGGGAAATCATACCTTTGATGATAGGAACGCGAAGGAATGTTTTATGGACTGACTGTTGTTATACCGAAACGATACACATCAGGATCAACTCCTCCTTCATTGATTCCCCAGTGTCATCTCTCGTTAATTTAAGAAGTGAATTGGGTCAATAAAACAGAATATATACGACGATTACTCTGTGTTTTCTAAATCCCAAAAATCAGCTAGTACATAGACAATTATATCTGTGAATATTCAAGGGTTATTGAGAAAAGCTGATCAACCTGTTACAGGCAGATAATAGGATTTAACTAAGGCACATTGACTACGAAGATAACTAAATCATATTATTTGGGGAACAAAAATCAGAAAAAATAGACAGGAACCCGATTTGCTATGTTATTTCCGAGTAATAAATAAAATCACTGTCTTTGGATACGTCGTGGTTGAAAGTGTATGAAGTATCTATGGAAATAGGAAACGACACCAATTTTTAACTGTTACTTCACAAAATTAGATTCACAACGTGATTCAAGGATGTTTTATGCTCGACCCACACGGCAGGGAATGGTTCCCTACTAGCCGGACAATAAACTTATGAGATCAGCTCTGCTGCCGAAGGGAGGGGGGGGGGGGGGGGACGTCGAAGCGGTATCAGTGTACTTGCAATGACGGTGGGTGACATAATGTCCAACTGATAACTAGCAACGAAATATAGTTAAAGTTCCGATGCGTATCTTAAAATTGTTTTCATTAATGTGCAGCATATAGTCTCGCGAAGTCAGTTGAATCTTTTCGAAAAACTCTGCATAAATAAATAGTCCACGCTCTGTCAAGAGTGATGAACCAAAACATTATGACTATCTGCTTCTATAGCTTTTTGGTCCCCTTTTGGAACGTAACGCAATATGAGAGAAAAATCCGTGTCATGGATTGGACAAGTCATTGACAAGTTTCTACAGGTATGTGGCACCAGATCTCTAAGCACATCTGAAACAGTTCTCTTAAACTGCAGGCCGTTGATTTGTGGTAGCGCAACTCGCGCGCGCTAGCGTCTAAGATATGTACCATAGGCTTATGTTTTCCAGGCTGCATCAAATCAGGCGAAATCTCTCACGGGCAGCCTTTCTCTCTCTCAAAGAAATTTACTATTTTCCAACTTGGAAAACGCTCAAGACTTATGAATGTTTTCCGTAACCAGCTTATACAAAAAGAGCCTCCGCAAAGGGTATGTTCTAGTTTGATGTTGCAACACATTCGGGCGTCCCCTACGTGACGATGAGTTTGGGCTCAGACTTTTATACCTGGAGCTTCCGGTAAGCATGGTGACTGACAGGAAGACATTTTCAGCTCCAAAGCTGACTAGCATCTCCATTAACATTGTGGGTCTATCCCCTCCCACTAAATCACAGTGGTGTATCTATCTATATGTACACATACACTCATGCTCATAAATTAAGGATAATAGCAGAATGTGGTGCCACACAACGTGGCACTACACAAAACTGGCGCTAACAGCATAGGCACATAGGGAACACACACGACACACATCTGTAAGTCCACGTTTTGGTGATAAGTTGAGAAAACCGTCCTGACACACATGTGCTTCAAAACGCCACTGTTTCCTGCTCATGTACCACGACATCAGTATGGGATATGATCATCATGCACACGTAAACAGGGGTTGGCGTACTCTCGATCAGGTGGTCGAGCAGCTGCTGGGGTATAGCCTCCCATTCTTGCACCAGTGCCTGTCTGAGCTCCTGAAGTGTCCTAGGGGTTTGAAGACGTGCAGCGATACGTCGACCGAGAACATCAAAGACGTACTCGATGGGGTTTAGGTCTGGAGAACAGGCAGGCCACTCCATTCGTCTGATATCTTCTGTTTCAAGGTACTCCTCCACGAGGGCAGCTCGGTGGGGCTGTGTGTTATCATCCATCAGGAGGAAGGTGGGACCCACTGCACCCCTGAAAAGGCGGACATACTGGTGCATAAATGACGTCCCGATACACCTGACCTGTTAGTTCCTCTGTCAAAGACATGCAGGGGTGTACGTGCACCAATCATAATGCCACCCCACACCACCAAACCACGACCTCCACATAGGTCCCTTTCAAGGACATTAAGGCATTGGTGTCTGGTTCCTGGTTCACTCCAGGTGAAAACGCGGTGAGAATCACTGTTCAGACTATACCTGGACTCGTCTGTGAACGTAACCTGGGACCACTGTTGCAATGACCATGTACTGTGTTCTTCACACCGGGCTTTACGGGCTCTCCTGTGACCAGGGGTCAGTGGAATGCAACTTGCAGGTCTCCGGGCGAATAAATCGTGTCTTTTCAGTCGTCTGTGGACTGTGTGTCTAGAGACAACTGTTCCAGTGGCTGCGGTAAGGTCCCGAGGAAGGATACCTGCAGTATTCCGTGACCGTGTGCTGGCACTGATGGTGAGATATCGGCCTTCTAGTGGTGTTGTACACTGTGGACGTCCCGTACTGTAGCGCATGGACACGTTTCCTGTCTGCTGGAATCGTTGTCATAATCTTGAGATCTCACTTTGTAGCACATGGAGGGCCCGTGCTACGACCTGCTGTGTTTGACCAGCCTCCAGGCGCCCTAGTATTCTACCCCTCATAACGTCATCAATATGTGCTCTTTGAGCCATTTGGAACACACAGTCACCATTAGCACGTGTGAAAACGTCTGCACACTTCCTGCCAGCACCGTACTCTGACGTGCACCAACACACCTCTGCGTATGTGGACTGCTGCCAGCGCCACCGTGCGACGACCGCAGGTCAAATGCACCGCGAGGTGATTTAAACCCGCAAACCGCCCGCCAGAGTGTTGTTTCACCATGTATCAGCATTATCCGTAATTTATGAGCATGAGTGTAATTGGTGGGAGACCCTGTTTTCTAGGCATCTTTACGTGTTCACTGCGCGCTCAGAACTGAAATGACAGATTAGATGCGGATCATCGGACATCCTTGAGACACTGCCTATCGCACCTACGCAAAGCTTCATCGGATTTTTACTGTTGTTTCCATTTCGCGACCGATCGGACCTTACTTTCGGAATACGCCTAGTACATTTGAGGGGAAAGCTGTCGCTCTTAGCTAGGAGCAGAACACTTAGCCACTAGGGGTAGCCAGCAGACCCGCTGTTGCAGACGCCCGTCAGTCTCCCAGCCACGGCTAGGGGTGGCACAGTGGTCGAATGCCAGTCACGCGCTCAGCGCCCAAGACGAAGGCGAAGCACGGAAAGGAAAGGAAGACAGGATGGGGGGACAGGCGGCCATCGTATTAAACGGCGGCGGCGCCGTAACGAACTGTCTCTTCGGCGGAAACCCCACTTGCATCTCTGATCAACCTCTCCAGCTTACAAGCCGTCTGGAGAGCATTACACTGCACCCCAGGGTAACAGATACGGCTGGGAAACAGGACTCTACACATTTATGTTTACCTCGTTATTTTCGTGTTTTGCATGTAATTTCCTATCTGTTCACTGCGACTGGGCACGTTTATCACCTCTCTACACTTCTTACAACGCACGTTCTCTTGTGCAGTTACTCATTCTGGGTAAAGCTAAAGTGGTTAGGCCCTAAACAGCGTGGTCATCAGAGCCCTTTCACGATATCGTCGAAATCGTGAATGAGAAGCACTTTTCTTTAAACGAAAAGCAAAAGCCATTTAACGAGAGTCACAGCAATCAAAAAGGTCACATCTAAGTTCCACTAGACACATAGATGTTATATGTTAAAAGAATTAATAATACAGTGGATGTCTGTAAGAAAGCTGATTCATTACCCGACTAGAAGAATTAGCCAGTCACCTAACAACACGTTAAAATCTCCACATAAACAAAGCAGTAGTCCTGGCACCACACAAAACGTCAACCATTGTCGTGACATTGTTTACTCGTTATGGCGAGCCTTCACTATCATTGTCTAGCCCAACATGGCACGAGCAGTGAAACGGTAGTTAAAAACAACGAACTCTGCATCTGCATAGCCATGAGTATTCAAATACAGAGATACGTAAACAGGCTGAATACGGCGCTGCAGTCGGCAACGCCTATAAAAGACAAGTCTGTGGCGCAGTTGTTAGATCGGCTACTGCTTCTACAATAGCAGATTACCAAGATTTACGTGAGTTTGAGTGGTGCTATTGTCGGCGCACAAGCGATGGATGACAGCATCTCCGAGGTAGGGATGAAGTGGGAATTTTCCTTTGCGCCCATGTCTACCGTGAATATTAGGAATCTGGTAGAACATCAAATGTCCGAAATCGCTGCGGCAGGAAGAAGATCCTTCAAGAACGGGACCAAAGACGACTGAAGAGAATCGTTCAACGTGACAGAAGTGCAACCCTTCCACAAATTGCTGCAGATTTCAATGCTGGGCCATCAAAAAGTGTCTGTGTGCAAACTATTTTTTTAAAATGTTCAAATGTGTGTGAAATCTTATAGGACTTAACTACTAAGGCCATCAGTACCTACGTTTACACACTACTTAACCTAAATTATCCTAAGGACAAACACACACACACGCCCATGCCCGAGGGAGGACTCGAACCTCTGCCGGGACCGGCCGCACAGTCCATGACTGCAGCGCCCTAAACCGCTCGGCTGATCACGCACGGCTGCGAACTACTCAGCGGAATATCATCGACATGAGATTTCGGGGCCGAAGACCTACTCGTGTACCGTTGACAATTGCATGACACAAAGCTTTACGCCTCGCCTGGGCCCATCACCAGGAATATTGGACTGTTGATCACTGGAAATGTGTTGCCTGGTCGGACGAGTCTCGTTTCAAATAGTATCGAGTGGATGGATGTGTACGGGTATGGAGACAACCCCGTGAATCCGTGGACCTTGCATTTCAGCAGTGGACTCATCAAGCTGGTGGAGGCTCTGTAATGGTGTTGGGCGTATGCAGTTGGAGTGATATGGGACACCTGATACGTCTAGATACGATTCTGACAGGTGACAAGTACGTAAGCATCGTGGCTGATCAACAGCATCCATTTGTGTCCATTGTGCATTCCGACGGATTGGGCAATTCCATGAGGGCAATGCGACACCCCACACGTTCAGAATTGCTACAGAGTGGCTCCAGCAACACTCTTCTGATTTTAAACATGCACGTTATTGGGAATATCTGGGATGCCTTGCAACGTGATATTCAGAAGAGATCTTCACCCTCTTACGGATTTATGGATAGTCCTGCAGAATTCAGGGTGTCAGTACCCTCCAGCACTACTACGGACATTAGTCCAGTCCATGCCACATCGTGTTGCGGCACTTCTGTTTGCTCGCGGGCCCCTACAGGATATTAGGCAGGTGTACCAGTTTTTTTGACTCTTCGGTGTAGATCTATTCTCTGCAAGAAACCGAAGGGTGTGTCGCAGAAGGTTCATTGTCAACCACTGTCACCACCTCACCTTCAACTTACTGTCCCGGATGGTGTGCGGGGGCGTTTGATGGTAAAAGTTCTTGTGAGCTCTGATCTCCTTTATTATACCTTCATGGTTATTTCGCGAGACATCCATAGCACGAAGCAAATTGTCACTTAACTCTTAGAGGAACGTATGATTTTCGAATTGTCACAGTAAACCACACTAACTTGCAGCATCAGCTACTGTACTTTGCTGAGCATCTCACAAGGGAACCTCCCCATCGCACCCCCCCTCGGATTTAGTTATAAGTTGGCACAGTGGATAGGCCTTGAAAAACTGAACACAGATCAATCGAGAATACAGGAAGAAGTTGTCTGGAACTATGAAAAAATAAGCAAAATATACAAACTGAGTAATTGATGCGCAAGATAGGCAACATCAAGGACACTCTGAGGTCAGGAGCGCCGTGGTCCCGTGGTTAGCGTGAGCATCTGCTGAACGAGAGGTCCTTGGTTCAAGTATTCCCTCGTGTAAAAAGTTTAATTTTTTATTTTCAGTTTATGTGACAAATTCTTATGTTTTCATCACTTTTTTGGAGTGATTATCACATCCACAAGAGAAACTAAATCGGGCAAGGTAGAAGAATCTTCTTACCCATTCGCCAAGTGAACAAGTTAGGTGGGTCGACAACATATTCCTGTCATGTGACGCACATGCCGTCACCAGTGTCGTATAAAATATATCAGACGTGGTTTCCTGGGGAGGAATCGGTTGACCTACGACCTTGCGATCAAATGTTTTCGGTTCCCATTGGAGAGGCGCGTACTTTCGTCTACTAATCGCACGGTTTTGCGGTGCGGTCGCAAAACACAGACACTAAACTTATTACAGTGAACAGAGACGTCAATGAACGAACGTACAGATCATAACTTTGCGAAAATAAAGAAAGTAAAATTTTCACTCGAGGGAAGCCTAGAACCAATGACTTCTCGTTCCGCAGCTGCTGACGCTAACCACGGGACCACGGCGTTCTTGATCTCAGACTATCGTTGATGTTGCATATCTTGCCCATGGACTACTCAGTTTGTATATTTTGCCTATTATTTCATAGTTCCACACAACTTCTTCCTGTTTTCTCGATTGATCTGTGTTCAGTTTTTCAAGGCCTATCCACTGTGCCAGCTTGTAACTAAATCTGAAGGGGGTGCAATGGGGAGGTTCCCTTGTCAGTGATGAAATGATCGTATGGCATTTATTGGCCGGGATATCCCCTCCGGGGTTCGGCCGCCGTATTGCAAGTCTTTTAGTTGACGCCACTTCGGCGACTTGCGCGTCAGTTATTATGAAAATGACAATGAAGAACACACAACACCCAGCCCCTGCCGCGAATCAAACCCGGGACCCCTCGCGTGGTAGGTGGTAACGGCACCGCTGCGCTACGGAGGCGTACGCATCTCAGTGATGCTTTCGCGCTTGCTAAATGAACCTGTAGCGAAACGTGCTGCTCCTCTGTTTCCTCTATCAGTTCTATCTGGTACGGCTCCCGTACTGACTAGCAATATTCAAGTATTGGACGAACGAGGGTTTTGTAACCCACTTCCTTTGTCGATAACGGCCTTGCCGCACCGGATACACCAGCTCCCGTGAGATCGCCGAAGTTCAGCGCTGTCGGGCGTGTTCGGCACTTGGATGGGTGACCATCCAGGCCGCCATGCGCTGTTGCTATTTTTCGGGGTGCACTCAGCCTCGTGATGCCAATTGAGGAGCTACTCGACCGAATAGTAGCGGCTTCGGTCAAGAATACCATCATTATGACCGGGAGAGCGGTGTGCTGACTCCACGCCCCTCCTATCCGTATCCTCCACTGGGGATGACACGCCGGTCGGATGGTCCCGGTAGGCCACTCGTGGTCTGAAGACGGAGTGCTACTTCCTTTGTCGATGGAGTGTATTTCTCGAGGATTCTTCCAATGAATCTCAGTCTGGCATTTGCCTCACTCGCGATTAATTTTATGTGATCGTTACACTTCAAATCGCTCCGTACGTGTACTCCCAGATGTATTTGGATCCAACTGCTTTCAGTAATTGTTCTACAATTTTGTAATGTTACAGTAGACGGTCGTTGTGTCTACGTATTCGCAATACGAGATGTTTAAGCTCCTTTCACTGTTTCACTGGCTGTGTCTGGTATTGATGAGCCGACCGTGGTGGCTGAGCGGTTCTAGGCGCTTCAGCCCGGAATCGCGCGACTGCTACGGTCGCAGGTTCGAATCCTGCCTCGGGCATGGATGTATATGTGATGTCCTTAGGTTAGTTAGGTTTAAGTAGTTCAAAGTTCTATGGGACTGATGACCTCAAATATTAAATCCCATAGTGCTCAGAGCCATTTGAACCATTTGGTAGAAGTTGTGTCTCCGCAAACCACGTGGGAATACGAGTGTGTTGTGAATCGTGTACCATTTCACAAGAAATTCTACTTAGCTACCAGGCAACTGCACTCCAGTCCCTTTCGTAAACCAGTTATGTATGTCAAGAACTGGAATGGGACTACGTCATCCGCCCCACACGTAATAAACCGCAGGCAGAATTATATGCTGCAGTGGTACAACGATCTCTACGTACGTTGACATTCACGGTAATTTAGTGGAACATTATTGTTATCTAGTGTCTCATATGCGCGCTTGTTCCGTAAATATATTTTATCCTGCATTAATGTACTACTTATGAAAATGAGTCGTTTCGTTTTCGTCACGGTGCGTAAAAAGGATGGTTAAGTATAACGCAGATCCTTGCGTAGACACACACACACACACACACACATCCAGGAACTCAAATATCCAGACCCGTGAGTAACCGCGACTTGAGATACGACGCGAACAGTGGCCACCAAATTTCGGCCCGTAACTCGTGCCTTGGGGGACCCCGGATTTCTGGAGGCAGTAAAGCGGGGTGTTTTAGTGCGGCTCTACGAGCCGGCGACGGAACGCTTTCGCAACGTCAGGCCCTACGAATGGGAAACGCCTTCTAAAAAGCCCCGCCAGCGAGTCGATTTAAGTGAAAGGCAGGCTTCGAAAACAAGCGGTCCCACTTGCTGTATTTTGTTTCTCCGAAGCGATCCCAGATGACTACCCCGCCCCCACCCCCCCTGGCTCGTTACTTCGCGCCAAATAACGCGCCACTTCAACTGTCTTGTTACCCACAAAACGGGGTTACTCATCCGCAATGACAAAAGGGATGTAACGACCTTTGTTTGTCGCTACACGTACGTCTGAAACCCACAAATCTCTCCTCCCTGCGCGTACGAACGTGGTATCTTTCCGGACACTTAAACTTCTCACGAACAGCGCCTGTCGTCTTTGTGCTTCCGTACTATCGAAACACTCCCAAAGGGATCTGCGAAGACAGATATTTCTGTCTGTAGCGCTCGCCGCTTCTCGTGGAAATGCTGTACAGTGGCTCATTATATTCTGACGGTCTGTTCCCTGTCCTGGTTTATCTTAACTGTTCAGTTAATAGCCTCACAAATTGTCTGTTTTATCTTTCCACTGTCATTGCCCTTCCTGTATCACATGCGGTGTTCCTTAACAAAGCACACTAAAGTCGCAAAGAAAGCGGTATAGGCATACGTATTTGGAAATAGAGAGATAGGTAAACAGGTGGAATACGGCGCTACGTTCGGCAACGTCTGTAGAGGGTGAGTCGCTAACTATTGCCACCTACAACAACTCCGAAAGCATGATAGGAGCTGAAAAGTTTGCGGAACAAATGTTGTATGGGACAACGGGGGCCATAATATAACATTGGTTTTTTGTTGCTAGGTGGGGTCACATCAGAGATACGAAGGTCATACGAAGGTCAACTTCGTTTTTTTATGTGATGCTATAGTTTAGTAATTATTTTCTGATAGCGGCTATCGAGACGAATCCAATGATGGTAACAGTAAGGTCTTTGAAGGTCAGCGAAGGTCAAAAAGGTGGCATGAACGTCCATTTACAGAAGGTGTTCCAAGTAATGACCATTGGTATAAATGCAGTGCTGCGATCTTATCCTGGTTTCAGTGGTATTCCTTATCACTTCGGCACTTATCGAAGCACATGCTTTGACAATGCTCTCTCGTATACCGTGCAAGTAGGCAGGTCAACACCATTCGACGGTTTCGCAATCAACACTAATAGGAACGGTAAGACTAGTATCGTCGAATCAAGAGCATGTGAATGATGTATTCCTTGGAGGGACAAGATATGCTTCTCATTTACGGAGAATGCCAACGAAATTCAGTGACAGCTAGAGACTTATACGCTGAAAAATATTCCCAACGTATTCACCCTACACGTCGTACGTTTAAATATATGTATGATAAATTGAGAACAACTGGATCTTTAACACATCGGAAACATATCCGGCAAAGGAAAGTTACTAACGAGGAAACGAAAATTGGCACTCTTGCCACTGTGATTCGAGAAACTTGTGTTAATTCGCGTCAAATCGCAAGGGAATCTGGCATGAGCCAGAGTAGTGTTGTTCGTGTTCTGCATCGCCATAAATATTATTGAGTATATCTTGGATGCCTTGTAGCGTGCTGCTCAGAAGAGATCTCCACCCCTCCCCCCCACCCCCCCACCCCCCCCCCCCCCCCCCACGCATTTAAGGACAGCCATGCAGGATTAATGGTGTCAGTTCCATTCAGCACTACTTTAAACATTAGTCGAGTCAATGCCATGTAGTGTTGCGGCACTTCTGCGTGCTCGGGGGGGGGCTAAACTATATTGAGCAGGTGTACCAGTTTCTTTGGTTCTTCAGTGTATATCAGTCTGTCGGCGGAGAAAGCGAGGAATAACGATAGTGGCCGAGAGTCATCAAAGTAGAGAACTGAAGGTCATACACACTGCGTGACGAGTCGAGGCGTGGAGAGCTGTGATTGGTCCTCTTCAGAGCTTTTTGTTGCCACATACACGCTGCAGTGATCAAGGGGTGAGCGCCAGTGTTACCGTGCGATATCGTGTGATCATACGTGGGTTCGGTCTTCCGCGCAAAAGGCCGACTGACTCGTGGTTTGAAGCGAGCGTAATGCAAGGACTGTGTTGTCGGTGTGCGCAAAGGACAACAAGAGATTTGAAAACAAACTAAAGTTCGGACATACCACAAATATGGCCAACAGTGAACAAGTCAGGAATGATACAAATTTTGCGCATTCTCATAAACTGACAGAAGAAGCTTGCGGTATTTCCGAATCGACTGTATGCCAAATTAACACTGCTGTAACATCAGCAGAATCTCCAGACGTCGTTTCTTGATTCATCAAGAAAAGGACATGAACGAAAAAGGAGATCTAATGAATTTCGTGATTTTGGTAAAAGAAAAAAAAATTGTTAGTAGAACTGTGCTTGGTTACTACGACAGGGGAGAGTATCCGACGGCTAAGAAAATAGAAGGGGATAAATTAATTATTCTGGCTATGAAGACCCCCGTTCTTTGTCTTTCCCGCTCGCTTGGTTCTCGAGTGAGAAAGTGTAATGATGTACGAAAATTATTAATGGAATTCCGATACACTATAGCAACAATAGCGTAGGTTTTTCTCACAGTGCACACCCTGCGTGTTGAGGATAGTAGCCCCGTAATGTAATTAGATAAAACTTGGGGTTTTCAATATCGTAGGCGCACATGTATTATGCTGGATTTCAACGGAAATATTGGCTTGGAAGTATCTACAGTTCGACTGTACAACGCACATCGGCGACCTGGGTGATGGGTGCAGTGACGGAAGTCCATAACTGGCTGCTGATAGTGTGTTTCCGGGCGGTAGCGAATATTCTCGGCCGTAATAAAGCGAAATGTCGGAACAAAAATCCTGGTAGCTGCAAAAAAGTACCCGCGTAATGCCGCGCACGGAGGCTCTCGAACATAAAATGCCTTCAGAGGTGACAGGATACCATAATTACCTCTCAGGTGTTACCAAAACTGATTTTACCGTTTTCTTTGCAACTTCCTCACTGGAAGTTTCTACTAGGTGCATCAGATCGCCAGTTTATCAACGACAACATTTTCCGTTACACAGACGCTCTTACGGCATTTTATTTTACTTTTTTTATCACGGAATACTTTACATGCATCTACAAACTTTGAGGGTGCCCGTATAAAAGGTGAATCACCTGAGACTCCCAAATGAGATTTTCACTCTGCAGCGGAGTGTGCGATGGTATGAAACTTTCCGGCAGATTAAAACTGCGTGCCGGACCGAGACTCGAACTCGAGACCTTCGCCTTTCGCGGGCAAGTGCTCTACCATCTGAACTACCCAAGCACTACTCACGACCCGTCCTCACAGCTTCAATTTGCCAGTACCGCGTCTCCGACCTTCAACAATGGTTCAAATGGCTCTGAGCACTATGGGACTTGACATCTGAGGTCATCAGTGCCTACAACCGCTCGGCCGCATAGGCTGGCTCCGCAGGATGGCCACAGCATTTACGAAAAGACTGTGTAACATCAGTATGACCTTATTGTAAAGTGGTTTTTGTGATGCCATTTAGCCTGAAGATGAGGTAATCTCTCAAAACATGTCGATAAATAAATAAGTAATACAATAGCTGACAAAGTTTGTGACTGGTAGCGGTAGTTTAAAAAAAAAAAAGAAAAAAAAATCTTTACTATCTGCTGAGGTCATCGGTCCCAAAGCTTACACACTACTTAACCTAAATTATTCTAAGGACAAACACACACCCACACATCCCCGAGGGAGGAATCGAACCTCCGACGGGGGAGAGGCGCGCGGACCGTCACAAGGCGCCCGAGACCACGCGGGTTCCCCGTGCAGCATTAGCTAAAAATACGAGTCCCTGAAAATCATTCCATTCTGTGAAAACCGCACATCAGCAGCACTTTCCATTTCCGCAATATCTGCGCTGCAAGTTTTAAGTGATTCACACGGATTGAAGTAAATAAAAAAATATCTTGATAATTTCTTGTGAGATTAGCTCTTTTGTTTGGAACGACTGGCAATAACTTTCTTTTGGAACGCTCTCCATCATATTCTAACTTCAAAAAGGAGATGTCTAAAACTTTTTAGAATTTCTACTATCATTTGTAGTTGTCTCTAACTGGAAATGCTGCAAGGTGAGATGACTTTGAACCGTGATGGCCACTATAGGATTAAAACGTGTAAAACATACCTATGTTTATCGCTCTCTCACTCGTAGCTGTATACAAGTCGACCAAATTCTTATGTCACTTATTATTTCATTTCGTGTTAGTGATAAGAAACTTGGCAATTCTCCAAAACATACCTGATCTTATAGATCTTATAATTAAATGAAACCTTGAGACTTTGAAGTCTGCTTCGATCATTATCGTACCAAAACATACTGCCATTAGTGTGCCAGACAATTCGCACTCAAATCGTTTCTGTTATGCTACACATCTTTATCTTCCCTTTTCCCGTCCCTCTATGTGATCGTCATTGGTATAGGCTCACCAGCTCTAGTTGTGAATTCATCAAGCTGGCCTCCCCTCCCCGAATCACGGAATCGTTCCGTTAACGCTCTCGGCTGTCCTGGCTGCTCCTGCAGTTACGAGCCGTAGCAACTTAATAGTACGGCCACCCAGTCCCATTCGGACATAATTCTTAATCAGACAAGAAACTGTAATAATTAAAACTAGAATTTAAAGACTAATTAACTGTCTACATCAACAATTTCATGATAAAACTATTGACCCAAGTTTCACGTGTAGTATTGATTACGTACTTTACTGGAGGCATTAAGCAATCAGCGTATCAGTCCCTCACAGTAACTAAACGAAAGTATCCTATATGGTTCCGAACAAAGCAAGAAGTACGGTAACCAAAGAAATTAACCTGCACTCCTATTTATTTACGTATACCGTATCTCCCTAAACACAAGGACACACAAATGAACGTATAAGAGGGAGTCAAATGAAAATTAAACATATAAGAAAAAAATAAGTAAACTGCTTATTATTTCAAAAATAATTGTCATGAGTATTAGTACATTTATGTCACTGTCAGACAATATGGCCAGTGCCTTCACTGAAAAATATTTGCGGTTGCCTACGGAACCATTACTGTACACTGGTGTGCACCTCTTCGTCCGTAGTAATTGGACGCCCACCAATGTCCTTTTTCAGGGCTACAAAGAAATCGAAATCGCATTTTTTTGTTAAATTACAATTATTGGAAATACTGATCTTTATATTTGTATGCATTGTTTTGTATAACAAGGGGTTATGTCCCATCAACAGAATTGTTGCAGAGGTTGAAAATACCGCTTCAGTTGTAAATTATTTTCACACGATCGGTTTCGGACTGTTATAAGCCCATCCTCAGGTGTCGTAGCTGTGCTGTGGTCCCCGAGCGCCGCGTGTGCCGGGCGCGGTGTACTGCCAATGCCTCAGCACAACTACGACACCTGATAATGTGCTTACAACAGTCCGAAACCGGTCGTGTGAAAATAAAGTAATTTATAACTTTAGCGGTATTTTCAACCTCTGCTATAACGCTCAGTTGCTGATGTTCTGCCAACAGAATTGTTGGTTTTTGACGGAATTGTTATTTGGATGGGTACTGAGTTAGTGGAGTTTCAGATATCTACGTACAGCCACTTCATTTTCCGTAACGATTTTACTGGAATCAGGCATTTTATTCACGAACTCACTGGTTTCCAGTTTCCACTCTTGAAAGGAGTATGTAAGGCAAACGTTCCAGATAAACAAGAATATAGTCGACCTGTTCCAACAAACAAGAAGGAACTACACGCCAAAAAGAAAATTCCACTATAAATACCTGACGAGCAGAAACCATTTTATGAAAATATCTCCCGGTCACCGTGCTTCTTCATGACACAGGTACTGCAGTTTCGTATCTGCCAGTGGCCAGTGATAATGTTTGGCTTGTGGAGCGCCCAACTGCTCGGTCATCAGCGCCCTTAAGAAGTCCCAATTATTCACAGTGCAATTTTTACACAATGCAATCTAGCCACTTAGGAATGATGATGATGATGACGAAATGATAAGGACAACACAAACACCTAGTCTGTGGGCAGAGAAAATCCCCAACCCTCCCGCGAATCGAACTCGGGACCCCCTGATCCAGAGGTAGCAACGCTAGCCACTAGACCAGGAACTGCGGACCCAGTGGCCAGTGAAGGATGGACAAGATAAAGATGATCGAAGCATACCCACCATTCTCTTCTTTCCTGTACTCTGATTTTGGATATATTTCCTGAGAGACAATATCCACTCATTCCAACTTAATAATGTAAGGGTAGACCAGATGTGGCTTGAATTCAAAGAAATAGTATCGGCAGCAATTGAGAGATTTATACCAAAGAAATTAACAAACGATGGAGCTGTTCCTCCTTGGTACACAAAGCGGGTTAGAACACTGTTGCAGAAACAACGAAACAAACATGCCAAATTTAAATAGGCGCAAAATCCCCAAGATTGGCAAGAAAGTCGAAATTTAGCACGGACTTCAATGCAAGATGCTTATTACAGTTTCCACAGAGAAACTTTGTCTCGAAACCTGGCATAAAATCCAAACAGATTCTGGTCGTATGTGAAGTATGTTAGCTGCAAGAAACAATCAAAGCCTTCTCTGCGTGATAGCAATGGAGATACTATCGAAGACAGTGCTGCCAAAGCATAGTTACTAAACACAGCCTTCCGAAATGCCTTCACATAAGAAGACTAAGTAAATACTCCAGAATTCGAATCGGGAACAGCTCCCAACATCAGTAACGTAGAAGTAAATATCCTCGGAGTAGTAGAGCAACTTAAATCACCTAATAAAAGCAAGTCTTCTGGTCCAGACTGTATACCAATTAGGTTCCATTCGGAGTATGCTGATGCATTAGCTCCATACTACACAGTCATATACAACCGTTCGCTCGACGGAAGATCCGTACCCAAAGACTGGAAAGCTGCACAGGTCATAGCAATAGTCAAGAAAGGTAGTAGCAGTAATCCACTAAATTACAGGCCCATATCTTTAACGTCGATATGCAGGAGGATTTTTGAACATATATTGTGTTCAAACATAATGAATTACCTCGAAGAAAACTGTCTATTGACACACAGTCAACATGGGTTTAGAAAACAACGTACCTGTCAAACACAACTAGCTCTCTATTCACATGAAGTGAAGTGTTGAGTGCTATTGACAAAGGATTTCAGATCGAGTCCGTATTTCTGGATTTCCGGAAGGCTTTTGACGCTGTACCACACAAGCGGCTTATAGTGAAATTACGTGCTTATGTAATATCGTCTCAGTTATGTGACTGGATTTGTGATTTCCTGCCAGACAGGTCATCGAGTGAAACAGAAGAGATTTCAGGCGTTCCCCAAGGTAGTGTTATAGGCCCTTTGCTGTTCCTTACCTATATAAACGATTTGGGAAACAATCTGAGCAGCCTTCTTAGGTTGTCTGCACATGACGCTGTCGTTTATCGAGTAATAAAGTCATCAGAATATCAAATCAATTTGCAAAACGATTTAGAAAATAAATAACGATATGTGTGAGATCGTCCACATGAGCGCTAAAAGTAATCTATTAAACGTCGGTTACACGATAAATCAGTCTAATTTAAAAGCCGTAAATTCAATACCAAGGGATTACAATTACGAACAACTTAAATTGGAAGGAACACATAGAAAATGTTGTGGGGAAGGCTAACCAAAGACTGCGTTTTATTGGCAGGACACTTGGAAGATGTAACAGATCTACTAAGGAGACTGCCTACACTACGCTTGTCCGTCCTCTTTTAGAATACTGCTGCGCGGTGTGGGATCCTTACCAAATAGGACTGACGGAGTACATCGAAAAAGTTCAAAGAAAAAAATGGTTCAAATGGCTCTGAGCACTATGGGACTTAACATCTATGGTCATCAGTCCCCTAGAACTTAGAACTACTTAAACCTAACAAACCTAAGGACAGCACACAACACCCAGTCATCACGAGGCAGAGAAAATCCCAGTTCAAAGAAGGGCAGCACGTTTTGTATTATCGCGAAATATGGGAGAGAGTGGCACAGAAACGATACAGGATTTGGGCTGGACATCATTAAAAGAAAGGCGGTTTTCGTTGCGACGGAATCTTCTCACGAAATTCCAATCACCAACTTTCTCTTCCGAATGCGAAAATATTTTGTTGGCACCGACCTACACAGGTAGAAACGATCACCACGATAAAATAAGGGAAATCAGAGCTCGTAAGGAAAGCTATATGTGTTCTTTCTTTCCGCGCGCTATACGAGATGGGAATAATAGAGAATTGTGACGGTGGTTCGACAAACCGTGTGTCAGGCACTTAAATGTGATTTGCAGAGTATCCATGTAGATGTGCATGCAGATGTAGATGTGACACATACGTAAGTATCCTGCCTGATCATCAGCATCCATTCAATTCCATTGTGCGTTCCAACGGACTTTGGCATTTCCAGCAGGACAATGCGACACCCCACACGTCCATAGATCTGTATGCATCGTAACACACTCTCTTAATGCTATAACAAACATGAATAGTTTAAAGTTGCGTAACACGAATCTTCCGCTGTAAACAGGGCGCTAGTTGTCTCATCAGCATCATCAGCTTAGAAAAAATGTTACCGACAGTACATTTAAACTGGATTACTGACCACATTCGATGGCTAATGTATGTTTTAACGGTGTATAACGTTGCCCCCTGGAGTCAAGTGCTACATAATAACTCCAAGACAACGTGCCTAAACCAGTTATGTTACAGAACAGTTTTTTGTGTCTCCTGAAAAGTTTACTTTCTGGAACGTGAACCCTCTTTCAAGTCACCGATTCACCTAGCAGTCGCGAACAGTAATAGAAACACATACGCCGTGTATTGTATGATTTACTTTAGGCAGGGTGTTCAGAAATACCCGTTACAGGCTGAGTATATAATATTTTGAACAGGAATTTGATGTGTTGGCAAATGTGCCAACACCTTGTAGATAGAGGAGGCCGAAATGCACGCTATCTAGTGCAGACGGGCGTGAATTCTGGAACAGGATAAGTAGTGAATGGTAGCAAGAAAAGTACGTCGCTTTGGGAATACTTAATTTTTATATAGTCCTTTGGTTTACAACGTTCTTGATGAGACATTTCATACGATAACTATCAAACTATGTAAGGCGAATGGCGCCTTGCTAGGTCGTAGCCATGGACTTAGGTGAAGGCTATTCTAACTGTCTCTCGGCAAATGAGAGAAAGGCTTCGTCAGTATAGTAGCTAGAAAAGTCGTCGTACAACTGGGGCGAGTGCTAGTCCGTATCTCGAGACCTGCCTTGTGGTGGCGCTCGGTCTGCGATCACACAGTGGCGACACGTGGGTCCGACATGTACTAAATGGACCGCGGCCGATTTAAGCTACCACCTAGCAAGTGTGGTGTCTGGCGGTGACACCACAGAATTCATGTCCGGAAACGTACAGTTTCCGTTCTATGACGATTTCATTTCAGATGTGTAACGCGTCAACGTATGCCGAGGGAAAGAGAAGGGTCTCAGATTGCCTGTCCTGGTATGTAATACGGTAGACAGGGTGGCGTGTAACACTACCTATCGACTACTTCTTATGGGGACGTATGCAAAGTAACTAACGAGGCTTCTGTAGAGACAGAGGAAGATCTGCTGAAACCAGTTCTGCCGCTGCATTACAAATGGAATAGACACCAGTTAGGATAGAGGGTGTGTTGCAGTACACGCTTCGTAGGTACAGTGTCTGTAACAACGTTGGTTGTCGCCACATCGAGCCGCTGCTATAATGCATCAATAATGTTCTGTACGTACAGTAAGTTACTCCAAACAACAACAAAAAACGCAATGTAGAGATGTAATTTTTAAGTGGTAAGACAAATAAGTGTGCTTAAGTGATAAATGGATGTTTCGTTATATTTACTTTCAAATTGTTACCTAATAATTGTACTGCGTCACGCCTAATTCAGTTCCTAGAAGTAGAAACATCTGAAGTGAACCGTATCACTAACCTCGATTTGCAGTGGGGTTTTGGAACATTGTGAGATACCTCGAAGAAAACGATTCACAAAATATCGTTGTCGCGGAACACAACTAGCTCTTTATATTCATGAAGTAATGAGTGCTATCGGCAGGGATGTCCAATTGACTCCATATTTTTAGATTTTCAGGGGGATTTCGACACCGTTCCTCACAAGCGTCTTCTAACCAAACTGCCTGCCTATGGAATATCGCCTCAGGTGTGCGACTGGATTCGCGATTTTAAAATGGTTCAAATTGCTCTGAGCACTATGGGACTCAACTTCAGAGGTCATCAGTTCCCTAGAACTACAAATACTTAAATCTAACTAACCTAAGGACATCACACACATCCACGCCCGAGGCAGGATTCGAATCTGCGACCGTAGCGGTCTCGCGGTTCCAGACTGTAGCGCCTAGAACCGTACGGCCACCAAGGCCGGCCGTGATTTCCTGTCAGGAAGGTTACAGTTCGTAGTAACAGACGGAAAGTCATCGAGTAGAAGAAAAGTAATATTCGGCGTTCCCGAAGGAAGTTTTATAGTCCCTCTATTGTTCCTGATCTATATTAACGACATAGCAGACAATCTGCATTGTCCTTTTAGATTGTTTGCGGAAGATGCTGTCATTTACCGTCTTGTAAAGTCATCAGATGACCAAAACGAATTGAAAAATGATTTAGATAAGATATCTGTATAGTGCGAAAAATGGCAATTGGCGCTGAGTAAAGAAAAGTGTGAAGTTATTCACATTACTAAAAGAAATCCGCTAAATTTGGATTACGCGGTAAGTCACACAAATCTGAAGGTTGTAAATTCAACTAAATACCCAGGGATTACTATTAAAAATAACCTTAGTTGGAACGAACACGTAGATAATGTTGTGGGTAGAGCAAACCAAAGCCTGCGATTCATTGGCAGAACAGTTAGAAGGTGCAACAGATATACTAAAGAGACTGCACACACTACATTTGTCCGCCCTGTTCTGGAGTATTGCTGTGCGGTGTGGGATCCGTGTCAGATGGGACTGACGGATGATATTCAAAAAGTTCAAAGAAGGGCGGCTCGTTATGTATTATCGCGAAATAGGGGACACAGTGTCACAGACATGATACGTGAATTGTAGTGGCAATCATTAAAACAAAGGCGTTTTTCGTTGCGACGGAATCTTCTCATGAAATTTCAATCACCAGTTTTCTCCTCCGATTGCTAAAACATTCTGTTGGCACCCACTTACATAGGGAGAAATGATCACCGCGATAAAATAAGAGAATACAGGGCTCGCACAGAAACATTTAACTGGTCGGTTTTCCCGCGTGCCGTTCGAGAGTGGAACGGCTTGAAGGTGGTTCATTGAAGCCTCTGCCGATCACTTAATTGTGAATAGCATAGTAATCAGGTAGATGTTGATGCAAATGTACGTTTGCGGACATGGGTTCCTATTCAAAATATTATGTACTCACTTCCCTTTACATGTCCTATAAATTTGTAACGAAAATTAAAAAAAAATGTGTGTGAAATCTTTTGGGACTTAACTGCTAAGGTCATCAGTCCCTAAACTCACACACTACTTAACCTAAATTATCCTAAGCACAAACACACACACCCATGCCCGAGGGAGGACTAGTCGCACAGTCCATGACTGCACCGCCTTAGACCGAACGGAAATTTCTATACGTCGTTTAGATATCGCGAAGCCAAAATAGTGAAACTCTCAGGTGATTCACCGTGTATAAATGCGCGCTGGCGGCTGAATGTTTTATATTTTATTCCTGGTAAACCGAGCGCTTCTGGACGGTACCTGTCAGACGGAGGGAGTGCGACCTCCTCGGATTTAGTGTGGGCGCCAGAACGGACCCCTGCGGGCGCCACCTGCAAGCGATTGGCCTCGGCGCGCCGCACGTGCCCTAATGAGCGCCGCGTGGGTGGCGCCGTGTCGCCGGCGGCGGCGTCGGCGTCGGCGGTGGCGTCGCCGCAGGCGGCGTCTGCGAGGCGCCGTCCCCATCCGGACGCACAAATAAAGTGGCGACCTGGCTGGCTGACTAGCTGGCTGCTCGAGGGGGCGCCGGCCGGGGCCGCGAGGTTCACAGCCCGCAGCCCAGAGGAACACCGCACAGTGGTCTGTGCATATGGCGGCTGAAGGCGAGGTCTACCTACACGGTGAGCATAACGTCTATCCCCGACTATAAAAATTTGTTTCTACACTCCTGGAAATGGAAAAAAGAACACATTGACACCGGTGTGTCAGACCCACCATACTTGCTCCGGACACTGCGAGAGGGCTGTACAAGCAATGATCACACGCACGGCACAGCGGACACACCAGGAACCGCGGTGTTGGCCGTCGAATGGCGCTAGCTGCGCAGCATTTGTGCACCGCCGCCGTCAGTGTCAGCCAGTTTGCCGTGGCAGACGGAGCTCCATCGCAGTCTTTAACACTGGTAGCATGCCGCGACAGCGTGGACGTGAACCGTATGTGCAGTTGACGGACTTTGAGCGAGGGCGTATAGTGGACATGCGGGAGGCCGGGTGGACGTACCGCCGAATTGCTCAACACGTGGGGCGTGAGGTCTCCACAGTACATCGATGTTGTCGCCAGTGGTCGGCGGAAGGTGCACGTGCCCGTCGACCTGGGACCGGACCGCAGCGACGCACGGATGCACGCCAAGACCGTAGGATCCTACGCAGTGCCGTAGGGGACCGCACCGCCACTTCCCAGCAAATTAGGGACACTGTTGCTCCTGGGGTATCGGCGAGGACCATTCGCAACCGTCTCCATGAAGCTGGGCTACGGTCCCGCACACCGTTAGGCCGTCTTCCGCTCACGCACCAACATCGTGCAGCCCGCCTCCAGTGGTGTCGCGACAGGCGTGAATGGAGGGACGAATGGAGACGTGTCGTCTTCAGCGATGAGAGTCGCTTCTGCCTTGGTGCCAATGATGGTCGTATGCGTGTTTGGCGCCGTGCAGTTGAGCGCCACAATCAGGACTGCATACGACCGAGGCACACAGGGCCAACACCCGGCATCATGGTGTGGGGAGCGATCTCCTACACTGGCCGTACACCACTGGTGATCGTCGAGGGGACACTGAATAGTGCACGGTACATCCAAACCGTCATCGAACCCATCGTTCTACCATTCCTAGACCGGCAAGGGAACTTGCTGTTCCAACAGGACAATGCACGTCCGTATGTATCCCGTGCCACCCAACGTGCTCTAGAAGGTGTACGTCAACTACCCTGGCCAGCAAGATCTCCGGATCTGTCCCCCATTGAGCATGTTTGGGACTGGATGAAGCGTCGTCTCACGTGGTCTGCACGTCCAGCACGAACGCTGGTCCAACTGAGGCGCCAGGTGGAAATGGCATGGCAAGCCGTTCCACAGGACTACATCCAGCATCTCTACGATCGTCTCCATGGGAGAATAGCAGCCTGCATTGCTGCGAAAGGTGGATATACACTGTACTAGTGCCGACATTGTGCATGCTCTGTTGCCTGTGTCTATGTGCCTGTGGTTCTGTCAGTGTGATCATGTGATGTATCTGACCCCAGGAATGTGTCAATAAAGTTTCCCCTTCCTGGGACAATGAATTCACGGTGTTCTTATTTCAATTTCCAGGAGTGTAAGTGACTATGCTAGATACAGCTATACAGCTTCTTGCAAGTGGGAAGTCTAAGTCATACACTAAGGTGAAAAAGAGTTATGCGACAGCGATACGCACATGTACAGATGACGGTAGTAGCACATACTAGAGGATTAAGGGGGTTGTGCGCAGGCAGAGCTATCAGTTGTTCTCAGATGATTTATCTAACAAGGTTTCCGGCGTGGTTATGGCTGCACGACGGGAGTTAAAACACTTTGACCGCGGAATGGTAGTTGGAGGTAGACGCATGGGACGGTCGATTTCGGAAATGAATCGGAAATTCAAAATTCCGAGATTCCATAGTGTCAAGATTGTGTCGAGAGTACCAAATTTCAGAAGTCTTACTACATCTCATCGCGGACAAGGCAATGGCCGACGGTCTTCACTAAACAACGGAGAGCTGCGGCGTTTGCGTACAGTTGTCCACGCACTTCGTAAAATAAAGGCAGAAAACAATGTGTTACGTACGGTGAAGGCATGCGTTAGGACGGTGCGGTCAAATTTAGCGTTAGTCGACTATGGCAGCAGACGACTTACCCGAGTGCCTCTGTAACAGCACAGGAGTTTCGATACACCTAATGCAGCCTTGGATAATTCTCATTCATTTTCAAAAAGAAATTGAAGGATTTTTTTAAGATTATTTTCAATAATTTTTGGAAATTTCTTTACAGTAACAATGTGTAATCGAAGCTGTGGTTCGTCTCAATACAAAATACTGTGTACTGGGAGTAATTACTTCCAGAGGGGTGAAATTAAACTTTCTGAGGGGTAATAACACAAGCGGCGTTTTGCCTGCAACGCATCTCCTGGGCTCTTGATGACATTGGTTCGACCCTAGACGACTGCAAAATCGTGGCCTGGTGAGATGAGTCCCGATTTCACTTGGTAATTACTGATGGTAGATCGCACAGAGCCATGGACCCATGTAGTCAACAAGGCACTGGGCGCGCTGGTAATGGCGCCATAGTAGTGTCGGCTGCGTTTGCATGGAGTGTTCGACTACTTGGAGTCCATTTGGAGCCGTTCATGGACTTCACATTTCCAAACAATGATGGAATTTTTATGCATGACAATGCGGGGTGTCACTGGGTCACAATTGTTCTCGACTGGTTTGAGGAACATTGTGGGGAATGATTTGGCCATCCATATCGCCCAACACGAATCCGGTCGAACATTTATGAGACATAACCGGGAGGTCAGTTCGTGCACAGAATCCTACACCGGCAATACTACCACAATTATGGACTGCTACAGATGCAGCGTGGTTCAGTATTTCTGTTTGGGACTCCGAAAGACTTGTTGAGTCCATGCCACGCCGAGATGCTCACTACGCGAGGATAAAGGAGATTCTACACGATATCAAGAAGTATCCCACGACTTTCTTCACCTCAGTGTAAGCGCCCCGCTCGTTGCCCGTGGAACGTCTTGGCGATATTCCATTTCTTCCAGTGTCTTCGCCAACATCTCTTCCGTCATCGTTTGTTCGAACCGTAGGAATCTGCACACTACGAACTGGTGAACTGAACACTTTATCCTCAACGATACTCCACAGAAACGTCAAGAGTGCTTACGTGTGGTGAACGAAGTGATGATGGTGTTCGACCGCCTATACCGATGCGCATGTCCTGAAAGGTTTCATCCAAGAACTGGCGAACAAATAACCTGCAGGGTGGCGGTGCATTAACTTGTTCAGACAGACCTTTTCAGTCCAGAGGTATCGAACAATCGCGCTGACATCCTCAGCACATAAAAGTCACTGAATGCGGATATACAGGGACACGTGGTCAGCACACTGCTCTCCCTGCAGTTGTCTGTTATCATGACCGCAGTCTCTATTTCTCAGTCTAGTAGTTGTTCTATTGGTCTATTGGTTCTAGAGCCGAGTGCATCCCGCTTGTCATCAGCGCTCGGCGGATCCGGATGTTCATCATCGAAGAACTTTGGTGATCTGACGGAAACCAGTGCCACCACAGCGGTACGAAAACTGGCTGTTGAAACAAATTCCGTGGTTTAAATTCCTGTACTGAGGTGCAACGTAAAGTTCCAAAATGTCCACGTAAACTGTTGCCTATGAGAAACAATCGTCCAGTAATTCTGGTGCGCAATACACCACATCACTCATTTGCTTGCCGGTTGTCCTTCATCTCCTGTAATACAATGTGAGGATTCTCCAATTCCTAGATTCAGACATTATCC
The DNA here is from genome assembly GCF_021461395.2 of Schistocerca americana. Lineage (NCBI taxonomy): Eukaryota > Metazoa > Arthropoda > Insecta > Orthoptera > Acrididae > Schistocerca > Schistocerca americana. The sequence goes on along the minus strand of NC_060128.1, from coordinate 85,103,038 downwards.
GCCTTTCCTTTCCCTCAGATGTGGAAAATCACTTAAATGGAAAAAGAAACTGTACTAACATAGTGATTGTCTGCACCGAATAGTTCCATCACGTTCCCAGTACACCTAGCACCTCTGGTCCAGTGATGTGGCTCCAGACCATGCCGGAGTTGCACTTTGTATGCATGGAAGTGCAGCCGTTTGTGTAGAATCTGCGCCACAGTGGTGTGACCTATGCCTGCTTGTCTGAAAACAAGAAGCGTCGATTTCCGCGGACTGCATTGAAATTCTGTATGCACAGTATCAACATTGACGTGACTCACTCCAGATCTACTGCTTCGTACCTTCCCACCAACACAGTCAGTCTGTCCCATATTTCCGTACCATCCTTAGCTGCTCTTCATATCTGGCGGACCTACCATAGGCACTTCGTAACTGTCGCTGAACAGTAAAAGACGAGCACCTTTCATGAAACCACGAAACAAATTACCCTTTCTGCTGCACAGACGAGACTTTGGCAGCAAGACTCCTAAATTATGCCGCCTGTGACTAGAGAGGAAGAGAAAAAACGTGGGTGTTGTCAGAGCACATGCAGAAGTGTTTCTCTTCTAGACGGATTCTGCGTCAGTCGACCCAAGTTCAAATTTCTGTCAGTTTCTGTAAGAAAATCATTACAACATAGTGACAGGACAAAGAAATGACAACAGTCGGTTCCGCCGGTTGCTGGAACACAACGGACGCATTCAGGGGGCAGTACTACGTGTAAATAATGAGGGAAGTCGCGATCGGCTAGCGCCTGACAGCTACCGATCAGCTGATTGCAAAACGTCAGTTGAGTTCATGCGCCGGCCACGAGGAGCGCTGGCATTTGATTGCTCTTTGTGGAGGCGCAGACGTTCCTCGCACAGATTTTTTTTGTTTCTTTTTTTTTAGTTTTTTTCCGCAGCTGTTGAGGGAGACTGTATTGTTAATTCTCACTGTTCTTCATTTAACATTACTTTCCTTTTACTCTGTTAGATATACAACCCACTATGTGCCATTACAAATGAAGCATTGAATTCAATTGTGCACGCAGTCTTTCTCCGTATATGGGCACGACATTGGTCCGCTGGTCTCTCACTTCATACCGACGCCAGCAACATACGCATTGGCTGGACCATTCTTCATTCTTCCGACTGAAATCAGCTTGAGGGACCGCGTTCAGCTTTGAGCGGAAACATTCGATCGTTTTGCCACTGTATATTCCACTCTGTTAACGTCTGGCGTCACTTTTATTGCCGTTTCGGGATTTTATTTCTGTTGAGTTCTAATAAGTAGCTTTTAGTTAAGTTTTTTGAACGTGTTTATGAATTGCGTTTCTTAAAAGTGAAATTTCTGTGTGGATCAGAATGCCGAAATGCTTAGTGGCATGAGAATGTAAGAAATCATATGTCTGGACGAAAAATTGTTCTCAGTATAAATTCAGTACGACATACAGTGCCTGCAAGCATGATTGATATTATTATTGTCATTATGAAACATAGAAGGGCGATCAACGAATGACGAGAAATATTTCTCGGAGGAAAGCATTTCCGACAAATGAAAGTATATGCTAAAGTAGCAAATGATTTAGTCATCGGACAATTGAAAAAACTGTATCCTTTTCTGTTTCTGTTCAGGCCATTTCAGCATTCAGTGAAATAGAAATATCGGTGAAGAGTGCATAGCAGCAGGAAGGAAGTTAGACAGACGTGCAAAAAATTTAAATTTATACCTAGCACTATTTATTAACCTTTTAAAACTAACTAAAAATTGTTATCTGATATCAGTAGAATGAGAAATTTGTATTTATGTTATCAATTTCCGAAATACTTTATTTCTAGAAATTTATATTCCCCTCTCCCTGAAATAATATATGTTATTTTTCTCTGAAAAGTGGGCAAAACTAGTTATGATTCATGCATGCCCAAAAAGCTTAAAAAAGTATGTAAATGAAGTCACTCAAACCCGGAGACTCAGTGAGAAACTTTTCTCTGACTGCTGTTACTGTCAGAGACTTGTGGCAGCAAGTTGTCTCACATTAATTGACACAATTCAGACCTGGATAATGAGCGGAAACATTTATATAGCTTACACGGCCGCAGGGGCTAGTGTCATTCGACTGAAAAAACGGACAGAAGGAAAAAACAATCGACCACCTAATTCCGTTGTTCCATCACTATTAAAAAATTCGACCGAGTAAATACAAAATCCGTATACAACATCGTAACAACAGACGACCTGGGATTTATACGAATAAGCCGGAAATTGAAATGGCCTGACGATAATCGTACAGAAAATGTATGTGACTATTACAGCAGCGGGTCTGGCCTAGCTTTCAACGTCACCGCAAGTGGTCCCTCTACCTGGGTATTGCTTCTCTCTCTCTCTCTCTCTCTCTCTCTCTCTCTCACTCACTCATTAGGACACATCAGGTAGGAATAATCGAGAAACTACATAAAATATGTCTTGTGACAGATTCATTCAGTAAGCGTGAAAGCGTTAGGGAGATGTGCATCCAGATCCAGAGGCAGACGCTGCAAGAGAAGTGTTGTACATAACGGTGTGGTTTAGGTCTGCTGGCAAAATTCCTTGCGTGTACGTTCCAAGTACAGTCAGTCAATGCACTATGTGTTCAAAAGTATCCGGACACCTGGCTGAAAATGGCTTAACAAGTTCGTGGCGCCCTCCATCGGTAATGCTGGAATTAAATGTGGTGTTGGCCTACTCTTAGCAGTGACGACAGCTTCAACTATCGCAGGAATACGTTCAATCAGGTGTTGGAAGGTTTCTTGGGAAATGGCAGCCCATTGTTCACGGAGTGCTGCACTGAGGAGAGGTATCGATGTCGGTCGGTGAGGCATGGCATGAAGTCGGCGTTCCAAAACATCCCACAGGTGTTCTATAGAATTTAGGTCAGGACTCTGCGCAGGCCAGTCCATTACAGGGATGTTATTGTCGTGTAACAGCTCCGTCACAGGCCACGCACTGTGGACAAGTTGCACGATCGTGTTGAAAGATGCAGTCACCATCCCCGAGTTGCCAACGTGGGAAGCAAGGAGGTGCTTAAAACATCAATGTAGACCTGTGCTGTGATAGTGCCACGCAAAACAACAAGGGGTGCAAGCCCCCTCCATGAAAACACGACCACACCATAACACCACCGGCTCCGAATTTTACTGTTGCCACTGCACACGCTGGCAGATGACGTTCACGGGGGTATTCGCCATACCCACACCCTGTCATCGGATTGCCACATTGTGTACCGTGATTCGTCACTCCACACAACGTTTTCCCACTGTTCAGTCATCCAATGTTTAAGCTCCTTACAACGATCATTAAATCCAAGTTTTCTCACCTCCCGCCTGTGTCATAATACTTGCAGTGAATCCTGATGCAGTTTGGAATTCCTGTGTGATGGTCTGGATAGATGTCTGCCTATCTCACATTACGACCCCATTCAAGTGTCGGAGGTCTCTGTCAGTCAACAGACGAGCTCGGCCTGTACGCTTTTGTGCTGTACGCGTTCCTTCACGTTTCCACTTCTCTATCACACCGGAAACAGTGGACCTAGGGATGTCTAGGAGTGTGGAAATGACGCGTACAGACGTATGACACAAGTGACACCCGATCACCTAACCACGTTGGAAGTCCGTGAGTTCGACGGAACGACCCATTCTGCTCGCTCACGATGTCCAATGACAACTGAGGTCGCTGATATGGAGCACCCAGCAGTAGGTGACAGGAAAATGCACCTGACATGAAAAATGTATGTTTTTGGGGGTGTCCGGATACTTTTGATCAAATAGTGAATATTGCTTCTTTGTACATACAAGGCAAGTTCAGAATCTAAGAATACTGATCCTCTGATGTATAAAGCAATTTTTTTTGTCGGCTAAGTTGGTAGTACTGCGTCCAAGAATGAGATGTTGGCAGCAGAGGGCATGCCCGTCAGTCTCAGTCAGATGGACGAGTGACTCTCTCCAGAATGCCGCCACTTGCAAAGAGAGGAGCGTAAACTGGTTTCTTTCTGCAAAGGCAAACACACATGGTTCGAGATTTCTAACGGAGTCATCATGAACGAATACATACACTGGCGACATCCGTCTTCAGAAATCACCGGAAAAACTCAAAACCGTTATTTCGGCCCGAAAAATCGCGGCCCCTCTCTTTTCTGACCGTAAACGGATTCTCCTCGTTCTATTCTTGCATCAGGAGAAAATGATCAGCGCTGCGCGTTTCGGTACAGCAGTAAAGTGACTATACAATCTGATACAGAAGAAAAGAAATGAAACGTCAACGAACGCAGTGTGCTTCATGAACGACACTGCACGTCCCAATTCAACCAACGCCAAGCTACTGCTGCGTTCATTCCGCTCTCACCCTTGATCTGACACTTCCAGTTCTTCATTGTTTCACCTCTCCGAGCCTGTTCACAAGTGGAAAAATGATTTCTACCGACGATGAAGTCCAAAGTGTCGTCAAATAGTGGACCGTAAAACCGGTGGCAGAATTTTGTGACGCCTGTATCAGAAAGTTCAACCGTCAGTTCAAAAAGGCGAGGAGTTCTGTTTTGCTAACAGAGAAGCAGTAACGAGGACTGGGTCGGTGACGACAGGTCACTGCCTTCGTACGTGGTCTTGCCATCAGATGTCAACTGACCAACAAATACAACAGGGGCACTTCAGGCATACTAAAGCTGCCGAATCAACTGTTGGTGATCCGACAGAGAAGTGGAAACGCAAAGTAATAACACCAGCTAAGGCGAGACCAGGCAGACCGCATGTAGTAACAGACAGGATGCGTCGAGCATTGTGAAGAACGGCAGTAACAAATCGCATGAAATCATTGGAAGGAATCACTTGTGAGACCCACAGTGTTAACACTAGTCCAGCCAGTAGAGTGACTGTTCGTAGGGAGTTAAGAAGAATGGCTTACAATGATTGAGCAACTCCTCATACACACATCAGAAAAAGTTTTGTTACCAGAGTTCACGAACCTGTACAGAAAATTACAATAGAGATCAATATAAACATCGTTTCCGCCCTTTTTGTTGCTCATGAAAACCACACATTGCTTGTTGTACCACCACACGGCGTGACCTTCAGAGGTGGTGGTCCAGATTGTTGTACACATCGGTACCCCTAATACCCAGTAGAACGTCCTCTTTCATACATACATGCCTGTATGCGTCGTGGCATACTGTCCACAAGTTCATCAAGACCTGTTGGCTCTGATTCCGCCACTCCTCAACGGCGATTCGGTGTAGAGCCCTCAGAGTGGTTGGTGGTCACGTTGTCCATGAACAGCCCTTTCCAATCTATCCCAGGCATGTTCTATAGAGTTCATGTCTAGAGAACATGCTGGCCACTGTAGTCGAGCAATGTCGTCATTCACAAGATGCCGATGATGTGGGCGCGAACTGTCGTCCATGAAGACGAATGCCTCGCCAATATGCTGCCGACATGGTTGCACTATCGGTCGGAGGATGGCATTCGCGTATCGTACAGCTGTTACGGCGGCTTCCATGACCACCAGCAGCGTACGTCGGCCCCACATAATGCCACCCCAAAACAGCAGGGAACCTCCACCTTGCTGCACTCGCTGGACAATGTGTCTAAGGCGTTGAGCCTGACTGGGTTGCCTCCAAACGCGTCTCCGTCGATTGTGTGGCTGAAGGCATATTCGACACTCATCGATGGAGAGAACGTGATGCCAATCCTGAGCGGTCCATTCGGCATGTTGTTGGGCCCATCTGTGCCGCACTGCACGGCGTCGTGGTCGCAAAGATGGACCTCGCCATGGACGTCGGAAGCGAATTTGCGCATCGTGCAGCCTATTGGGCACAGTTTGAGTCGTAATACGACGTCCTGTGTCTGCACGAAAAGCGTTATTCGACATGGTGGCATTGCTGCCAGGTTTTTCTCCGAGCCAAAATTCATAGACAGCGGTCATCCACTGCAGTAGTAGCCCTTGGGCGGCCTGAGCTAGGCATGTCATCGACAGTTCCTGTCTCTCTGTATCTCCTCCATACCCGAACAACATCGCTTTGGTACACTCCGAGACGCCTGGACACTTCCCTTGTTGAGAGCCCTTCCTGTCACAAAACAACAATGCGGAGGCGATCGAACCGCGGTATTGAGCGTCTAGGCATGGTTGAAGTACAGACAACTATAGCCGTGTACCTCCTTCCTGGTGGAATGACTGGAACTGTCGGCTGTTGGACCCCCTCCGTCTAATAGGTGCTGATCATGAATGGTTGTTTACATCTTTGGCCGGGTTTAGTGACATCTTTGAACAATCAAAGGGCTGTGTCTGTGATAAAATATCCACAGTCAACGTCTATCTTCAGGAGTTCTGGGAAACGGGGCGATTCAAAACCGTTTTTGATGTGTGTAAGTTTCACATTTCTGTATCGAACTCTAATTAATGCTCGACGTGGTGTAAAGAGCCTCGCCACCGGGCAGCACATGAATGGAAACGATTGATTTGGAGTGGTTCATCGCGCTATACCCCCGCGTGAATATCATGTAAGGGTCTGAGTTTGGCAAATGGCTGCAGAACCTGACCTGCCATCGTGTGCTGTGCCAACAGTGAAGTGCGGAAGAGGTGGTGTTACGATATGGGATTCTTTCCCTCGTTAGGGTGTGCTCCCTTCATTGCGTTACAGTAAACGCTAAACGGGAATGGACGAGAGCTGTTTTTACAGAATTGTGTACGGCGTACAGTACACAAAGAGATCGGGAAAGATGGACATTTGCATTAGAATGATAGGGTACCTTGCCATAAGTCAGCACCCGTGAGGCAAAAGTTTCTGGACAAAAGCATTCCTGAAATGGCCTGGCCTGCACTGAGTACCGATCTGAACGATCATCGGGATGAGATGGAACTTTAACTGCGCTCCAGTCTCCAGTGTCCAACATCACTACGTCCTCTGCTTTCGTCTCTTGAGTAGAATGGGCTGTCACTCCTTCACAGACACACACACGCCTCACTGAAAGTGTCCCCAGCAGAATTCGAACCCTCATAAAGGCGAAGGTGGATGGTTGGTTGGCTAGTTGTCAAAAATTTCAAATGGCTCTAAGCTCTATGGGACTTAACATCTGAGATCATGAGTCCCCTGGACTTAGAACTACTTAAACCTGACTAACCTAAGGACATCACACACATCCATGCCTGAGGGAGGATTCGAACTTGCGACCGTAGCAGCAGCGCGGTTCCGGACTGAACCGCCTAGAACCGCTCGGCCACAACGGCCGGCTGGTTGGCTAGTTGATTTGGGGGAGGGAACCAAACAGCGAGGTCTTAGGTCCAATCGGCTTAGGTATATATGGGGAAGGAAGTCGGCCGTCCTCTTTCAAAGGAACCATCCCAGTATTTGCCCGAAGCGAGCCGCGCCTGATTAGCCGAGCGGTCTGGGGCGCTGCACTCATGGACTGTGCGGCTGATCCCGGCAGAAGTTCGAGTCCTCCCTCGGGCATGGGTGTGTGTGTTTGTCCTTAGGATAATTTAGGTTAAGTAGTGTGTAAGCTTAGGGACTGATGACCTTAGCAGTTAAGTCCGATAAGATTTCACACACGTCTGAACATTTTTTTGCCTGAAGCGATGTAGGGAAATCACGGAAAACATAAATGAGGATGGCCGGATCCAGGTTTGAACCGTCGTCTTCCCGAATGAAACTGAAGGGTGGACACCACCGATATCAATGTCCGGACACTTTCGATCACATGGTGAGTAAGATCCCAGAGGAAATAACGCTACCCTCAAAATATTTTCGAACAACTGCAGAACCAAACTCCTTCGCGTACCGCTTGTGTGTCGTCCTACAAAACCCTAATGAACCGTTCCCGGTGTTTCTCGTACGCCCTGCGCCAGATAGCGCCACGTTTTTAGCGCCAGCTCCACTGCAAAGCCGCTCTGGCAAATGCGGAGTCGTTACCGCGGTTGCTGGACAGGAATCAAAACGAGTTTGTCAAACTGCCCGCCCATGTGGCTGCGGCAGATTCCAGCAGATGTCGATGACTCCTGGAACCGATCAACGACAACAGCCCGGCGGTGTTTTAGGAGCAGACATTAATACCGATGGCGCTGAAAACATTACGGCGAGTGCAATGAGCTTGTCTGGCGTCTCTCTCTCTCTCTCTCTCTCTCTCTCTCTCTCTCTCTATGTGTGTGTGTGTGTATGTGTATGTGTGTGTGTATTTTACTCTTGCGTGCGATAAACAGCTGCGCCCAATTAGCGGACTGTGCGTGACGCACTGCACGCATAAAACACATCGGCCCGCCACGGGCCGCGGCAACATATTCATAAATAAGCCACGTCTGCAGCGCCGGGCTGCACAGCGTTTCGTCACAGACGCGTAGCGTCCTCCTCACGTACCACATTCCTTATCCCAACCAGTACACGCTTTCCTAGGCGCATCTGCTGTATATTTAACGAACAGGGGCGCATCTGTCCACTTGTCCTGTCTAGAATACTTATCTCTCAAGAGCTTACGTACGGCACATCTTCAGTGTGTGTGTGTGTGTGTGTGTGTGTGTGTGTGTGTGTGTGCTCTGGCTTATTAATCCGTAAAATATGTCCATAATTAAGCCTGACGCGCTGGTATGTTTTGCGTCCCTCTTGCTTGTCAGTGTTGGTTCGCTGAACTTCGTGCGTACATTATTGAGTCCACGATATCAAAGCAGTAAGTTGCAGGGAAAGACGGATACTATACAGTATATACAACAGCTAAGAGTGAATAATGGAACCCATAACCACGTTCTCGCTGTAAGAAAGCTCTAAGACAGGGACGCAGTCTTTTGTCCTTACTGTTCAACCTGCAGCATATTACAGTTGGAATAGTCACTATTCAGATGACAGTAACGATCATTCGAAGCAAAATCGCAGAGCAAACATTAGCTCCAAAATGCAAACCTATAGAGCAGTGGTTTCCAACCTGGAGGTATTTTTGTTACTGTAAACGTCCAAAAATTCTTCAAAATAATATTAAAATGTCTTTTTTTAATGACTGCAAATTCTTCAACGCCGCGTTAACTGTATACTAAATTAAACCCCGTCCGAACAAGCTTTCAAGGACCAAAGGTACCGACCGACCGCCGTGTCATCCTCACCCCACAGACGTCACTGAACGCGAATATGGAGAGGCATGTGGGCAGCACACTGCTCTCACGGCCTTATGTCAGTTTTCGTGTCCGCAGGCGATAATTCCGAATCAAGTGGGTTCTCAATAGGCCTCAAAGGGCTGAGTGCACCCCGCTTGCCAACAGCGCTCGGAAGACCGGATGGTCATCCATCCAATTGCTATCTCGGCCCGAAAGCGCTTAACTGAAGCGATCTGACGCGAACCGGTGTTACCACAGCGGCAAGGCCGTTGGGCTTTAGCTGTATACAGGTTTCTTTATTGGGCAACACAAGCGGTTTCACACCACTACAGTTGCAACTTCAGATGTACGATGTCCGAACGTTCAAGTTCTAAATCGATTAATTCCCTAACCTCGTAAGACATCAATCATCGAAAGGTTAAGCTCGAAACCGTACACCGTAAAGTGGAAATCGAAATCGACAAAATTCATGCTCCAATAAAAAAGCAAAGTTATGTTATAATAAACTTAGGATCTAAAAAGTGGACTCATTGAATGTGTCCCTAAAAAGAAGTCCCAGTAAAAGATTAGTGCTATTAGCACATGCAAGGACTCCGTCAGGTGGATAAAGCCGTAGTTTATGTAGACCATCGATAAAGCTGCGTCAAGACAGTGGTGAAGGAGCCAAGATAATCAATATTTAAGAGGTTGCATAATTAATCGGTTTACAACTTGGACGTTTTGAACGTTCTAACCTTATGAAGTGAAAAATTATAGTCACCATAAGATGCAGCAATAGTGGTGTGACACCGGTTGTGTTGCCCAGTAAAGGAACCTCGATACATCTAATGCAGTCTTGAAGAATTCTCATTCATTTTCAAAAAGAAATTTAAGGTTTTTTAACATTATTTTGAATAATTTTTCGAAATGTCTTTACTGTAACAATGTTTATTCCAAGTTGTTGTTGGCCTAACTACAAAACAGGGTGGGGGTAATTGCTCCCAGAGGGGTGAAATTAAATTTGCTGAGGGGTAATAATGAAAGCGATCCATTGCCTGTTATTAAACTAAATTATTTTTAGAACATCATCATCACTATCATTGTTTCACAAGACTGTCTTACTTGTTTCATAAGTTACCAATAATTGTATTTTTTTTTCAAATACTAGCATTAACGTTTGAAACAGTGTAGTGGAGGTTACAGTTTGTGAAACGAATGTACGAACATCATCTTCCTCACATAGTCCACCCACTACACATCTACACTGTACTTTGTGCCATGCATGTATTGAGACATATACGTCACATATGCTAAACATCTCGAGTTGTAGGTAGTTCCTTTAATGGACCAAAAATTAGTCCGTTATTCACTTCGCGCCAGGTAAACGAATTAATTGACAGCGCAACACAACGGTAAGATCCCTTATCATTTAGCTACAAAATAGCAGGTGAGCAACTGGAAGCAGTTAATGCCATAAATTATCTGGGAGTAGGCATTAGGAGTGATTTTAATTCTGGGTATCTGGTAATAAATTTTGTGTATACTTGTGATCTGTATCCAGTTGTGTTGGTTCCTAAGTTTGTTGCTTGGTAATAACAGAACATGAGGTGTCGGTTAACTTCATCTGACCATCCCATCCTCTATCTTTGTTTTCCTTCTAGAGTGGCTGCAGGAAGCATATCCTGCAAAACACCTCTATTTGGATTTAAATCATTTTCCAGTTGGCTAGTAGTGTCGTTACCATTGTGGGCGGGCATAGGGTTCAAGCGTCGTCCCCGACCATGACGGCGCTTGTCCGAGGCTTCATTAGTTCTGTCCTGAACCAACTAATCACACTAAAAGGGGGGTTAGCCCTGTTAGTGGTTTGTTCTTTTCGTCGCCTTTTACGTCTGGCAGAACATACCGGAGGCCTATTCTTTTCCCGGGCCTCCACGGGTTTTATTATTAATATTATTATTATTATTATTATTATTATTACTGTTTATAACGGCAGTGGTGTCAGACAAGGAATTGGCAGCCTGAAGCCTTCCAGTTTCTGCCACTTCAGAAGTAAGGAGCCCAACAATTTGCGAACCGTAAGTGTAGTGCACACACTTTAAGCTGGTTGATTTTAAGTGGGTATGCAGGGTGTGGTTGAAGGAAGTATCGCTAGTGACAGCAGAGTAACCGTGTTCTACAGCGAGTGTGCGCTGTTAATGAGGATAGTTAGCTTTCTTCCCTGAGAAGGAGTTGTAGGTAGCACTTCCGATGCACTGAGAATTGCTTCATCGTTCCAGAAAGAAAACATTGTTAGTGATAACAAGTACGAATTGTTTTATTAAATCATTAGTTCACAGTTTAATAAAACACGCACGTATACTAAATATTACTTATCTTTCGTCACTTCAAAATAAAAGTGTTCAAAGAATTCTTTTTATTTATTTGTTATATTTTTGTTGTAAAGTTTCTTTAGACACTGTTGTTGATGATGGTGGGCCTCGGGCGAGGGGTTGTCCTAGCTAATATTTGTACACTGAGGGGCAATGGTCTCAGAAAGGTTAGGAAAACACTGCTTTAGAGCTTTGTTTAGTACAACAAAATTTTTTCATAGTAGGTTCTAACAAGGGAACCTCCCCATAACACCCCCCTCAGATTTAGTTATAAGTTGGCACAGTGGATAGGCCTTGAAAAACTGAACGCAGATCAATTGAGAAAACAGGAAGAAGTTGTGTGGAACTGTGAAAAAATAAGCAAAATATACAAACTGAGTAGTTCATGGGTAGATAAGCAACATCATGGACACAGGGACCGCAGAAGCGCGGTCGTCTCGTGGTAACGTGAGCAGCTGCGGAACGAAAGGTCCTTGGTTCAAATCTTCCATCGAGTGAAAACTTTAATTTTTTATTTTCAGTTTATGTGACAAACTCTTATGTTTTCATCACTTTTTTGGGAGTGATTATCACATCCATAAGAAAACCTAAATCGGGCAAGGTAGAAGAATTTTTTTACCCCTTCGCTAAGTGTACAAGTTAGGTGGGTCGACAACATATTCCTGTCATGTGACGCACATGTCGTCACCAGTGTCGTATAGAATATATCAGATGTGTTTTCCTGTGGAGGAATCGGTTGACCTATGACCTTGCGATCAAATGGTTTCGGTTCCCATTGGAGAGGCACGTCCTTTCGTGTACTATTCGCACGGTTTTGCGATGCGGTCGCAAAACACAGACACTAAACTTATTACAGTGAACAGAGACGTCAATGAACGAGCGGACAGATAATAACTATGCTAAAATAAAGAAAGTAAAATTTTCACTCGTGGGAATACTTGAACCAAGGACCTCTCCTTCTGCAGCTGCTCACGCTTCCACGGGACCACGGCACTTCTGAGCTCACGTTTTCATTGATGTTGCCTATGCAGCCCATGGACTACTCAGTTTGTATATTTTGCTTATTTTTTCATAGTTCCACACAACTTCTTCCTGTTTTCTCAATTGATTTGTGTTCAGTTTATCAAGGCCTATCCACTGTGCCAAGTTGTAACTAAATCTGAGAGGGGTGCGACGGGGAGGTTCCGTTGTAAGAAACGCATTCTAGACCCCATGTTTACGGGACATTCTTCCTTAATTTGGTCCATACTACTGCCTCCAAAAATATACAAAGGGAAGAACTTGCAATAGGATTTGTTTCACAGTATTGGAGATGAGAAAGTACTCTAGCCTCTTAAAGTACGCATTTCAGAGCCCTTCTTTACTGGACATTTGTGGTTCGAATGATCGCTTCTGTCACATTCCTGAATACTGACCATCCGTCCTGGGACACGCGGTATGCATTGCAGAAGCAAGGACGCATATAAAACCGGAAAAAATAAAAAAAATGACGATGGACGTAAAAGAAAGGTTCAGGAGTGCGATTAAAATTAAGGGTGGACGGATATCAATGATAAAAGACACTAACGACCGCTATTCTTAGTGAATAGTCTGAAAGAATTACATGACGTGTCGAATGTAATTAAAAGGCTTGTAAGTACAGCCGGCAGGGGACTGGGTGTTGTGCGTCGATCACCATCATTTTCATCATCATTGACCCGCAAGTCGCCGAAGTGGCGTCAACTAAGAAGGACTTGCAATACGGCGGCCGAACTCCGCCGCATGGGGCCTCCCGGCCAACAGTGCCATACGAACATTTCATTTCATTTCAGTTACATTCTCAAGCCAACCTATTTCCTGTTTGGCGAAAAATACTACGAAGAAACGGATGATTTAGCGGTGTGTAACCTTGTCGAAGGCAACCTTCAATGGCGGCCGTTTCGTAGCTTGCTGATTTATAGATAGTATGTCATAAATCGCCTGTGTCCACGAGAGCAACGCATTTCTGCCAAAACAGTGACGTTAAAGAAACCTCTGGCGTGCCACAGGGGAGTGTTATGGGACCATTGCTTTTCACAATATATATAAATGACCTAGTAGATAGTGTCGCAAGTTCCATGCGACTTTTCGCGGATGATGCTGTAGTATACAGAGAAGTTGCAGCATTAGAAAATTGCAGCGAAATGCAGGAAGATCTGCAGCGGAAAGGCACTTGGTGCAGGGAGTGGCAACTGTCCCTTAACATAGACAAATGTAATGTATTGCGAATACATAGAAAGAAGGATCCTTTATTGTATGATTATATGATAGCGGAACAAACACTGGTAGCAGTTACTTCTGTAAAATATCTGGGAGTATGCGTGCGGAACGATTTGAAGTGGAATGATCATATAAAATTAATTGTTGGTAAGGCGGGTGCCAGGTTGAGATTCATTGGGAGAGTCCTTAGAAAATGTAGTCCATCAACAAAGGTGGTGGCTTACAAAACACTCGTTCGACCTATACTTGAGTATTGCTCATCAGTGTGGGATCCGTACCAGATCGGGTTGACGGAGGAAATAGAGAAGATCCAAAGAAGAGCGGCGTGTTTCGTCACAGGGTTATTTGGTAACCGTGATAGCGTTACGGAGATGTTTAATAAACTCAAGTGGCAGACTCTGCAAGAGAGGCGCTCTGCATCGCGGTGTAGCTTACTGTACAGGTTTCGAGAGGGTGCGTTTCTGGATGAGGTATCGAATATATTGCTTCCCCCTACTTATACCTCCCGAGGAGATCACGAATGTAAAATTAGAGAGATTAGAGCGCGCACGGAGGCTTTCAGACAGTCGTTCTTCCCGCGAACCATACGCGACTGGAACAGGAAAGGGAGGTAATGACAGTGGCACGTAAAGGGCCCTCCGCCACACACCGTTGTGTGGCTTGCGGAGTATAAATGTAGATGTAGATGTAGACGCGCGGCGGTGTTTCCCCGGCATGCGAAAACTGTGACCGGTGCCGGCCAATGAGAACGTTAGGCTGTTCCATCCTGCCCTTGAAATGCAAAGGTTGCCTCGTCTCGTCCTTCAACATGACCACGCGCTGTAGCAAGCGGTAGTCAGCCATTTGTCTTGTGTTCCATATGCACGCATGTGACCGTCAACGTTCCGTGAAATGACGCGATTGCACCAAGGAGAGAGAGTTTTAGTTGCTCTCATACACTGAAGTGCCCAAGAAAGTTGTATAGGCATGCGTATTCAAATACAGACATATGTAAACAGTCAGAATACGGCGCAGCGGTCGGTAACTCCTACATGACACCAAGTCTTTGTCGCAGTTGTTACATCGGTTACTGCTGCTACAATGGCAGGTTATCAAGATTTAAGTGAGTTTGAACGTCGTGTTACAGTAGGCGCAGGAGCGGTGGGACACAGCATCTCTGAGGTAGGGATGAAGTGGGGATTTTCCCGTACGAACATTTCACGAGTGTACCGTGAATATCAGGAACCCGGTAGAACATCAAATCACCGACATCGCTGCGGCCGAAAAAAAGATCCTGCAAGAACGGGGCCAAGGACTACTGAAGAGAATCGTTCGACGTGACAGAAGTGCAACCCTTCTGCAAATTGCAGCAGATTTCAATGCTGGGCCACCAACAAGTGTCAGCGAGTGAACCATTCTACGAAACACCATCGATGTGGGCTTTCCGAGCCGAAGACCCACTCGCGTACCCTTGATGATTGCATGGACCCTGCATTTCAGCAGAGGATTGTTCAAGCTCGTGAAAGCTCTGGAATGATGTGGGGCGTGTGCAGTTGGAGTGATATTGGACCCCTTATACGTCTAGATACTACTCTGACAGGTGACACGTACGTAAGCATCTTGTCTGATCACCTGCATCCATTCATATCCATTGTGCATTGCGGCGGACTTGGGCAATTCCAGCAGGACAATGAGACACCCTGCATGCCCAGAATTACCACAGAGTGGCTCCAGGAACACTCATATGAATTTAAACACTTGCACTGCCCACCAAACTCCCTAGACGTGAACATTATTGACCATATCTGGAATTCTTTGCAGCGTGCTCTTATGGATTTATGGACAGCCACGCAAGATTCATGGTGTCAACTCCCTCCAGCAATACTTGAGACATTAGTCGAGTCCAAGCCACACTACGGCACACGACATTAGGCATATGTACCATTTTCTTTGGCTCTTAAGTGTATGATTGGGATCGATGATAGCATTCAAGTGAGGTAAAATCGTGTTGTTTATGCATTGTATTTTGTATGTAGGCTTCATACCCAGAATGATGGATGTTTGTTCTCGTTTACAGTTGCGTCTGAAGACCTTGCCATCGGAATCGGTCACTGTGCTAATTATGTCTAAATTGAAATCACTTACAAACAGCTTCTCTCACTGGCAAGTACGTTTGTAACCCATTTCCAGCTGTTC
Organism: Schistocerca americana; assembly: GCF_021461395.2. Taxonomy (NCBI): domain Eukaryota; kingdom Metazoa; phylum Arthropoda; class Insecta; order Orthoptera; family Acrididae; genus Schistocerca; species Schistocerca americana. The sequence goes on along the minus strand of NC_060128.1, from coordinate 85,087,175 downwards.
GGAAGCGATGTCAGATATTCTGACTGCACGTTTGTTCATAGCCACAATGACTAAGTTTAACATCTGATCCGTTTGTGTATTATTTTGTGTTTCTTATACATTTGGACTTTGCGTTTTCATTATCTTATGCCTTTTTCTTTCTTCTACCAACCCTACCATGTTTGAATCTTTAAACCTGGTTTCATGGGAAACATGTTTCAACACTTACTTTTTAATTGGCTCCAGGGCTACGTTGCAGATGCCTGCCACGCTTGGGTTTATCTTTTGTAAAAAATTTCACGAATCCAGGTGATTCGACCTTGGTGCATTTCTTCGAGTTATTCGGTGGCGGAGGCGACGTAATTCCAAACCGACGTTTTCATCCTAAAAGCAACATGTTTTTAGGTTACTGGGTAGTACAACAACAGACAACATTAACATTTGTCCTTGCATAAACTGGGTCTGTAAGGAGCAATTTGTATTACGCTAAGGCTGTGTATTATGAGGTCAGTATTTCATGTTTAGGTTCAACATTTCATTGTGTTGATTTCGAGTAACTTGCCCTCCCCCTCCTCACTTCCACCCCGATTCGTCATCACTCCTTCCCATCGTAGGGCTTGACGTAAAGTTTACAATCACCTATTACTATTCCAAAGTCAGATCTCGTTATGAATGGATGATACCGACTGCGTGTGAGTATATTGCATGGCATAAATCTTGATCATAAGTGAGTGTAGTTGTGAAACGATTCGCAACTTATTATCGAAGCATGGAACGCTTTGAATCAAAGGCACTACAGTCTGCCAGGTTCAAACCAACGTATTCAAATGGTTCAAATGGCTCTGAGCACTATGGGACTCAACTGCTGAGGTCATTAGTCCCCTAGAACTTAGAACTAGTTAAACCTAACTCACCTAAGGACATCACAAACATCCATGCCCGAGGCAGGATTCGAACCTGCGACCGTAGCGGTCTTGCGGTTCCAGACTGCAGCGCCTTTAACCGCACGGCCACTTCGGCCGGCTCAACGTATTCCTATTGAGTCGCGAACGACACGGTTCTGTTTCCAGAAGACTTAAACTGTGTGCATCTTAATATGAAACTCATGACGGAACTTTAACAAGAGGAAGAAAACAGTCTTCTCAACAGACTGTCTTTTGTGTCTTTGTTCAAACTTATCGAGGCTGTGGTCCCCTCTAAGAAGAAATCGACTGAAGACGGGCAGTTGCCTTTCTGCGACGTGTTAGCTTTTAGGTTTACAACCATGCTTCCGCCGTTTTGCAGTAGGTGGCAGTAGCTGCAAGTGGTGTTGCTGGTGGAAGGTCGCAAGGGTCATACAATAAGCTTAGACACTCGTAAACGTAACGCCACCAAAATATTAGTCGATTTGTGATTGCATCATAAAAATATTCTCGACTGAATGCGTCAACTTATGGGTTGGGTTGTTTGGGGAAGGAGACAAGACAGCGAGGTCATCGGTCTCATTCGATTAGGCAAAGAAGGGGAAGGAAGTCGGCTGTGCCCTTTCAAAGGAACCATCCCGGCATTTGCCTGGAGTGATTTGGGGAAATCACGGAAAACCTAAATCAGGATGGCCGGACGCGGGACTGGACCGTCGTCCTCCCGAATGCGAGCCCAGTCTGCTAGCCACTGCGCCACCTCGCTCGGGTTCAACTTATGAGCCCAGTTCTCGACATTAGCGGAAAGTTTTAATTTTCTGCTTTAATATAAAGAAATCTGCTGCTGAGGGCCATAAAATGCTGGTATAAATTATGTGTTCCTTTGGAAGTTGGAGAGATTGAATAAGAGTCTCTGACCGTTCTTTCCACAATCTGTCGTCTTCTAAAGTTGTGTCAGCAGCGCAGAAGATAGCTCATCGGCCGTGGAATCTTCGTCGACGGAGGCTGCTACGCTGTCAATTCGAACCCATGATTAGTCTTTTTGCGGGATGCCACTTACCCTGGTTAGTCTCTGTATCTACAGAGGGCAAGAACTGTAGTACTGACGATGATCGTAGGCGACACTTCTCATTCATGTATGCTGTTTGGTTATTATTCAAATATTGCACATTTACTCTGTCTTTTACAACACTCGACATAGCTTTCTTAATTGTATGGTAACTTTTCCATCCAACTTCCGAAATATGACACACATGTCCGGCTCTCCGGTACGCACTAGACAGAGCGAGTATTACATAGTCACTGCTAAGATATAAGAGTACAACATGTCTGGCTCTGAAAAACACTCGAAACAGATTTATGCCATGCAATATTACATATTCACATCTAAGTAACTCACGGTTCTGAGATACGTGTTCGACCCTCCAGAACGTCCGAAACAGAGATACGTGTCCGTCCCTCTAGAACGCCCGAAACTGTCTGACTAGCGCAGCCGAAGTACTTCGTCTCCAGGGCGCGCCAAAGCGACCCGAAGGTGTCTGAAGCACTTTGGTTGCAATATCGTTATTCTTATGTTTCTCAGAACTAGTGAAATGTGATAAACGAAAATGGTAGACTCGTAGGATAACGCCGGCCGGTGTGGCCGTGCGGTTAAAGGCGCTTCAGTCTGGAACCGCGTGGCCGCTACGGTCGCAGTTTCGAATCCTGCCTCGGGCATGGATGTGTGTGATGTCCTTTGGTTAGTTAGGTTTACTTAGTTCTAAGTTCTAGGGGACTGATGACCACAGATGTTAAGTCCCATAGTGCTCAGAGCCATTTGAACCATTTTTTTCGTAGGGTAACCATGAGAGATTGTCATACCAAAAACTGGCTTAAATACCATGAAAAGTAAGTAAATAATTAATGAGAGAAGTTAGGCATTTTGACGCCTAGCACCCAAACGTGCCGACCAATCAGAAGCTAGTTCAGTACTATTGGCGGACTCCCCCACGAGACTGGTACATACTGCACCATCTGTCGCTTGTACCTCACCCTACTTTTGTATCGTATGCTATTTGACGTGTATCAAGTTTCATCAAGGCGAGCTTCCCGCAAAATAAAATACTGAAGGCAACAGCCAGGAATATCACACTGGGTAAGATGCACCCGTATGGTGAGGCACCTATTAATGAAAGAACGTGCACAGAATAGAAAGAAGGATCCTTTATTGTATGATTATATGATAGCGGAACAGACACTGGTAGCAGTTACTTCTGTAAAATATCTGGGAGTATGCGTGCGGAACGATTTGAAGTGGAATGATCATATAAAATTAATTGTTGGTAAGGCGGATACCAGGTTGAGATTCATTGGGAGAGTCCTTAGAAAATGTAGTCCATCAACAAAGGAGGTGGCTTACAAAACACTCGTTCGACCTCTACTTGAGTATTGTTCATCAGTGTGGCATCCGTACCAGATCGGGTTGACGCAGGAGATAGAGAAGATCCAAAGAAGAGCGGCGCGTTTCGTCACAGGGTTATTTGGTAACCGTGATAGCTTTACGAATCTGTTTAATAAACTCAAGTGGCAGACTCTGCAACAGAGGCGCTCTGCATCGCGGTGTAGATTGCTCGCCAGGTTTCGAGATGGTGCGTTTCTGGATGAGGTATCGAATATATTGCTTCCCCCTACTTATACTTCCCGAGGAGATCACGAATGTAAAATTAGAGAGATTAGAGCGCGCACGGAGGCTTTCAGACACTCGTTCTTCCCGCGAACCATACGCGACTGGAACAGGAAAGGGAGGTAATGACAGTGGCACGTAAAGTGCCCTCCGCCACACTCCGTTGGGTGGCTTGTGGAGTATAAATGTAGATGTAGATGTAGATGGTTTCAATGCTTCAAAAACGGTGAGTCTGACGTCGAAGATCGGTGTGGCGGTAAGAGATACGCGGTATCCGAAGCTACTGAAACCGACGCAAACAATGACAGGAGATCGTTACCGAAAGCAGCTGAAGCGTTTTGCTTCGAGCAATGAAAGAAAACCGCCACAATAGAGCGATAGACACGAAAAGGTGATTTTGTGACCTAAGAATGCTAGACCTTATGTCGAAAACGAACATGGAAATGCCGAAATGGGAAGTCCTACCCCATCCGCTGTTTTCTCCAAGCATAGCTTCCTCTGACTATCACCTTTTTCAATCAGTGCTACTCGGCCTGGCTATCCAGCACTTCCGGTCATGTGAACAAGGGCAAAACTCGATGAGTTCATGGGTGTCCTCCAAAGACGCTCAGTTCTTCCGCCGAGGAATTCATGTGCTGCCCGAAAGTTGCGAGAAAGTACGGACCAGCGCTGTACAATTCTCTGATTCACATTTTTTTTATTTTTTTTTTCACAATGAAAAAAATGTAGCAAAACTGAAGACCTAATACGACAAGAGCGGACAGATCCCTGGATCACAAAGTACACAGAAAACCTACACTATCCGTCACGAAGACTCGGGTCTATACAGTTCTCACACTTTCAGACAAGGATAGCATCGGTGAAGAATTACAATACCTACGAATACCCTCAGACTTCAAGAAAAATATAATAATTCCAATCCCAAAGAAAGCAGATGTTGACAGATGTGAAAATTACCGAACTATCAGTTTAATAAGCCACGGCTGCAAAATACTAACACGAATTCTTTCTTGACGAATGGAAAAACTAGTAGAAGCCGACCTCGGGGAAGATCAGTTTGGATCCCGTACAAATATTGGAACATGTGAGGCAATACTGTCCCTACGACTTATCTTAGAAGCTAGGTTAAGGAAAGGCAAACATACGTTTCTAGCATTTGTAGAAAGCTTTTGACAATGTTGACTAGAATACTCTCTTTCAAATTCTAAAGATGGCAGGGGTAAAATACAGGGCGCGATAGGCTATTTACAATTTGTACAGAAAGCAGATGGCAGTTATAAGAGTCGAGGGGTATGAAAGGGAAGCAGTGGTTGGGAAGGAAGTAAGACAGGGTTGTAGCCTCTCCCCGATGCTGTTCAAAAATGGTTCAAATGGCTCTGAGCACTGTGGGACTCAACTGCTGAGGTCTTTAGTCCCCTAGAACTTAGAACTAGTTAAACCTAACTAACCTAAGGACATCACAAACATCCATGCCCGAGGCAGGATTCGAACCTGCGACCGTAACGGTCTTGCGGTTCCAGACTGCAGCGCCTTCAACCGCACGGCCACTTCGGCCGGCCCCCGATGCTGTTCAATCTATATATTGAGCAAGCAGTAAAGGAAACAAAAGAAAAATTCTGAGTAGGCATTAAAATCCATGGAGAAGAAATAAAAACTTTGAGGTTCGCCGATGACATTGTAATTCTGTCAGAGACAGCAAAGGACTTGGAAGAGCAGTTGAACGGAATGGAATTGTCTTGAAAGGAGAGTATAAGATGAACATCAACAAAAGCAAAACAAGGATGATGGAATGTAGTCGAATCAAACCGGGTGATGCTGAGGAAATGAGACACTGAAAGTAGTAAATGATTTTTGCTATTTGGGGAGGACAGTAACTGATGATGGTCGAAGTAGATAGGATATAAAATGTAGACTGGCAATGGCAAGGAAAGCGTTTCTGAAGAAGAGAAATTTGTTAACATCGAGTATTGATTTAAGTGTCAGGAAGTCGTTTCTGAAAGTATTTGTGTGGAGTGTAGCCATGTATAGAAGTGAAACGTGGACGATAAATAGTTTAGACAAGAAGAGAATAGAAGCTTTCGAAATGTGGTGCTACAGAAGAATGCTGAAGATTAGATGGGTAGATCACATAACTAATGAGGAGGTATTGAATAGGATTGGGGAGAAGAGGAGTTTGTGGCACAACTTGACTAGAAGAAGGGATCGGTTGGTAGGACATGTTCGGAGGCATCAAGGGATCACTAATTTAGTATTGGAGGCAGCGTGGAGGGTAAAAATCGTAGAGGGAGACCAAGAGATGAATACACTAAGCAGATTCAGAAGGAAGTAGGTTGCAGTAGGTACTGGGAGATGAAGAAGCTTGCACAGGATAGAGTAGCATGGAGAGCTGCATCAAACCAGTCTCAGGACTGAAGACCACAACAACAACATCATAGGCGTGGCATGAATGATTTACGTTAGCGCCGCAGAAAGAGTGCATCACGGAAAACTGAGGGTGGTAGGTTCGAGTCTGTGAGTGGAAACTAATTTTCAGTTTTATGTTACTTACACAACTAATTAACAGAAATAATGCTTATTATATTGTATTTATTAATATTTCCATCAAATGCATAAAAAAGAAAGGCACATAAATTTCCAGGAAAGGGTTGTAAGGCGCGCACGAGAATTTTGTTTATAAATTATTACTTTAGAACTGGTGATTTACAAGTGATGGGTGATATTCGTCGTAAAAATAGCGGACGCTACAGTTTTCTCAGCACCTTGCACACGTCATAAAAGCCACATTTTTACAATTACATAGTCGTTTTAAAGTACCTGTAGAAAAAAAATATTCGCACTGTGTTCTCACAATAACGTCGAAAAATTCACATTACTCGATGGGGAATTGGCAAGCGAATGAGCTCCATAACCGTAGCTGGCGTTGTCCCCAACGTCCCATGGGCCGATTTTACCTGCACCAGGAAACAATCGTTGGTTTGCAGCTGCCGAGGGCTGCTCGACAGACGAAGTGGAACTAAGGGAACGCTGAATACCTGTACACACTACTCACAGTCCCTTTTTGGAACGTTTTTTTTTTGCAACGTTCTCGTGGACGCTGTAAGTACAATCCTTATTCTTTTTACAAACTTCTTAGCAATCCCAAATTTTCGTTTGTCTTTCCTTGGCATGCATTTTACGAAAATATTATTAAATACAATATATTGAACATTTTTTCGCTTAATTAGCTGTGCATATAGCGTATAAACTGAAAATAAAAAAAGGAAGTTCTCGCATTGCGGTTCGAACCCAGAACCGTAAGATTACCGCGTGCCTCGGCCGACAGCCGCCAAAAATGCTACTTTTTCTAAACTCTTGGCCATTTGGAGCTTCCACTTCTACCACTTTCATTTCTGGCGAATCCTTGAATATGGCGCAAACTTGCACGAAATCGGTGATGACGAGAAAGCCCGGTAGTCCAGTTTGTCAGTAAGAAAAACAGCTAAGGTAATTATTTATTAAAGCCTGGCAATCCACGAAACAATCGTAACTCGTATAGACCAATCATTTTACTACTGTCCGCCCCGATAGCTGAATGGCCAGCATGACGGACTGCCGTCCTAAGAGGCCCGGGTTCGATTCCCGGTTGGGTCGGGGATTTTCTCCGTTCAGGGAGCGCGCTGTTCGCCCAATGTGGCGTCGAATGTAATAAGACCTGCACCAAGGCGGCCGGGCCTGCCCCGTAAGGGGCCTCCCGACCAATGACGCCGAACACTCATTTCCATTGAGAGGCACCCACATGCCTTGCTCATACTGTGGCATCAAGCAGTGAGGCCTGCAAGTTGAGTGGTCTGCCAAGCGAGTGCATTCATTCTTATTTATCGAGTAACATGAGCTCTAGTACTCACAATTAAGTTACAAATTATTCTCCTGTTTGATTATTACGCAACGGAAACGGATATCGCAATCTGACTATCAGTAATTTACACAACTCTGTTCACTACGCACTGGCAATACCGCATTTTCTTTCTTACACAACGGCTTTTATCAACACGTGGCCATCGCACTGAATATGAATGGCGCACACATTATAAATTATGGATATCATGACAACATACTATTCGGAGGAAAAGGCCACCAATCTTTTTCTTTTCACTATCTTTTTTATTCCGATAAATTCTATAACCTAAACACACCAGTACATTTTTCTAAAACAATTACACATGAGAAGCTCCGCCAAGATTCTCTATCTTATGATCTCGTAATTATCTAACACCACAGTGCACTTTCTGGATAGGATGGTGGATCTTTTGGTATATCTCACACTTCGACTCTCACACCCATCATCACGAAAATTTCCTCCAGACCGAGCGGTACAAAAAGGAACATGCATAACCCACCGCCTCTGAACCTATCTTGCTACTCTCCCATGCAAACCACACATACTTAAATTACATGAAATACACCACACTGGCAACATGGAATACAACACAAGGAATAGTCACAACGTCATAATCACATCACTTTCAGCTTTCCCACTTCAATTACTATTCATCCCAGTTTCACACGACACTGCCCCAGTTCGTAATTTTTCTTTCCTACTTTGAACTCTGGAGGATATATGGACGCCTTCGTGCAATGCAAGCCAAGTAGCGTTGCTGTATAGACGGCTGACTCACCTTGCTTCTCTCTCAGAGTATTATAGTTTGAATCCAGCGTCACACGGAAACATAACACACAAAGTAATGTTAAGAACATATTCATCACACACACGAGTCCTCAACTGATACCATGGACGAGTACTTCTCTTCATCCTTTGTCTCATACACAGATTGAGACTCACACAGTACTCACCACGTGGAAGTACTCGTCTCTAATTTCAAGTCCTGCACACGCCATTTCTTAAATATTTCCAACTTATAGTACACACGCCAGTAATTCAGCTTGTCTTTAGCACTCTGAAGTATTTCAACTTAGTACTAGCACTCGCAAGTATTTCAACTTATTGCTACACATGGTTTCATTGTGACCGTTGGTCACTTCCGAAGATTACTACGATCCCCTCAATATTGCCTGCCTGACATTTAATTCTCCCCACAAATAGAGAAATTATTATTCCAAACTACTCTTAAGTATTTCACATCCATATCATTCTCTCCACTGTTTTGTCTTTACGGAGCGCACCTAAGACAGGTCTTACCAACACAAGATCCAGCGCCAGAGTGCTGAAACATGGCCGTTCTTCAGGTCAGCTCGCACCTCTGCCGAGGTGGGGGGGGCACCATGCTGCCGTATTGGTCAGCCACATTTCAGGCGCTCAAAGCTCAGGTAAATTTCATCTCTTTGGTTCCACCAAAGGTGACCAAAGGACCGTCTCAAAGATGATCATATATTGCACATTCACTGTCTGCGGTTAGCAGACGACCATATATTCATTCATTTCGCAGGTCTCACCAAATTGGATGTAGGGATTTATTTTGTGGGAGTGCACATGTGATCAATTAAATAAATGAATTGTCATTCTTTCCTACACTGGTATCCGGCTTCGGTGTATAAAGTGAAATTGAGTTATTATTACAAAAAATATGTTGTTCTGGCAAGAATAACGAAGAATATTGTACCCATTTTCAATGTCGGGCGGTACTGTACCCTATCACCATTTCCATTTTACTACTAGTAGTAGATCAATACTTCGAAACAGTAACAAATAGGCACCTACAACGTTTTGCTTTAGAACAAACGATAATTTCTCAAATACAGTCTGGCTTTAGAAAAGAGCACTGTACCGCTGACTTTATACTAAGAATAGGTAGGAACATCACAAAAGCAACGAACACGACGGGGTAGGCATCGACTCAGTATTTAGAGAAAATGGAAAGGGCATTTGCCAACGGCCTTGCCGCAGTGCTAACACCGGTTCCCGTCAGACCACCGAACTTAAGCACTGTCGGGCTGGGCTAGCACTTGGATGGGTGACCATCCGGTCTGCCGAGTGCTGTTGGCAAAGGGGGTGCACTCAGCCCTTGTGAGGCAAACTGTGGAGCTGCTTCAGTGAGAAGTGGCGGCTCCGGTCTCGGAAACTGACATACGGAAGAGTGGTGTGCTGACCACGTGCCCCTCCACATCTGCATCCAGTGACGCCGGTGGACTGAGGATGACACGGCGGCCGGTCGGTACCGTTGGGCCTCCCAAGGCCTTTTCGGACGAAGTTTAGTTTTAGAAAGGGCATTCGAGACACACCGGCTTCCTGGACGATAACATAAACTAGTGGCCTTGACATTCAGCTCAGTCCTGGACGACAGGCCGACAACAGGCACAGTAAGTGGGAAACAATCTCCGATTTTTAACAGGAAGCTGGAGAACCTCTGGGATCCATGATAACTTTTGTGCTGTGCGGTATCTTCGCTGAGACGACAGAAGTCATGGGATAGCGGTATGTACATACAGATGGCGTTAGTATCCGTCGGCCGCTGTGGCCGAGCGGTTCTAGGCACTTCAGTCTGGAAGCACGCGACAGCTACGGTCGCAGGTTCGAATCCTGCCTCGCGCATGGATGTGTGTGATGTCCTTAGGTTAGTTAGGTTTAAGTAGTTCTAAGTTCTAAGGGACTGATGACCTCAGGTGTTAAGTCCCATAGTGCTCAGAGGCATTTGAACCATTTTCTAATCTTGCACTATTTTACAGGTAGAGTGGTGTGTAAGATACTGTTGAATACCATATACAACCTGTGTGTACCCATTCCGAGACGACTGGAAGATTCTCTGAGTGCCTACAGGTTTTCTAAACAGTTTTGGGCACGGTAATACGTTGTGTTTTTGATGTTTCCGTATCATTGTATCTCTGTTGTTACTAGAACAATGAAATACTTAACTCATTTAAGTAGTCTACGAAGCGAGGTGTTTACACCACAAGGATAACACTAATTTGTCACTCCTGAGCAAAATGAGAGCAACACTGAAGGGAACGAGTAATTTGTGCTCGTCTCGACGCAGCAGGCTCGCCGCGGAGTTGTGACGTAAACGTCAGTCGCGGCCGGATGTGCATAAATTCGCAGACTTAACCCCCGGCTGTCCACTCTGGCGACACGGCGGTGTCACGGAGCGCGCGGTGCTCGCACGAGCCGCTGTACGGCACAACCCCGGCGTTGTGAAACAACCGACAACCGTGCAGTGGCGGCGGCGGCGGCGGCGGCGGCGGCGGCCAGAGTAATTACGACAAACAGGGCCGCCGTAGCTCATCTGCGGGCCGCGCAGTAAAACAGTCAGTCGGCGCGCTCTGCCCGCTATTCGCGGAGAATTACTCCAGTGTTTTGTCTACGCTAAGAGCCTGCCCTGGCCTACCCTACCCAGCCGCCGCCCCCTCAGCTGCACTAGGCCGGAGGAAGCCAGTTCGCAAGAAGGCCCATCAACTGATTCTCAATCAGAGTGGCACGGAGAGGGCACCGTATATGAATGAAGGGTGTTTGAAAGTCTTTGTAGCAAACGTCTTGGGGTGATAGACTTCGTCATAGGGGAACAGTTTCTGTTTGAGACAAAGTGTTTCCTTACGCTCCGCGGCGACGATAGGAGTATTTTTATTGAATTCGGCGCCCCTGGGGCGACGACATCTCGCCGAACTAGTAGGCTCTATATCTACATGGATACTCTGCAAATCACATTTAAGCGCCTGGCAGAGGGTTCCTCGAACCACCTTCGCAATTCTCCATTATTCCAATCTCGTATAGCGCGCGGAAAGAATGAACACCTATATCTTTCCGTACGAGCTCTGATTTCCCTTATTTTATCATAGTGATCGTTCCTCCCTATGTAGGTCGGTGTCAACAAAATACTTTCACATTCGGAGGAGAAAGTTGGTGATTGGAATTACGTCAGAAGATTCCGTCGCAACGAAAAACGCTTTTCTTTTTATGATGTCCAGCCGAAATCCTGTATCATTTCTGTGTCACTCTCTCCCATATTTCGCGACAATACGAAACGTGCTGCCTTTCTTTGAACTTTTTCGATATACTCCGTCAGTCCTGTCTGGTAAGGATCCGACATCGCGAATCAGTATTCTAAAAGAGGCCGGACAAGCGTAGTGTAGGCAGTCTCCTTAGTAGGTCTGTTACATTTTCTAAGCGTTCTGCCAATAAAACGCAGTCTTTGGTTAGCCTTCCCCACATTTTCTGTGACTTCCTTCCAATTGAAGTTGTTCGTAACTGTAATACCTAGGTATTTAGTTGAACTTAGATTGGACTGATTTATCGTGTAACCCAAGTTTAACGAGTTCCTTTTAGCACTCGTGTGGATGACCTCACACTTTTCGTTATTTAGGGTCAAAACTGCCACTTTTCGTACCATTCAGATACCTTTTCTAAATCGTTTTGCAGTTTGTTTTGATCTTCTGATGACCTTATTACTCGATAAACGACAGCGTCATCTGCAAACAACCGAAGACGGCTGCTCAGATTGTCTCCCAAAATTGTTTATATAGATAAGGAACAGCAAAGGGCCTATCGCACTACCTTGGGGAACGCCAGAAATCACTTCTGTTTTACTCGATGACTTTCCGTCAGTTACTACGAACTGTGGCCTCTCTGACGGGAAATGACAAATCCAGTCACGTAACAAAGACGATATTCCACAAGCACGCAATTTCACTACGAGCCGCTTGTGTGGTATAGTGTCAAAAGCTTTCCGGAAATCCAGAAATACGGAATCGATCCAAAATCCCTTGTCAATAGCACTCAACACTTCATGTGAATAAACAGTTAGTGGTGTTCCCACGGGAACGATGTTTTCTAAACCCATGTTGACTGTGTGTCTAGTCTACCAATGGTTCCAATGGCTCTGAGCACTATGGGACTTAGCCCCTGAGGTCATCAGTCCCCTAGACAACTTAAACCGAACTAACGTAAGGACATCACACACATCCATGCCCGAGGCAGGATTCGAACCTGCAACCGTAGCGGTCGCGCGGTTCCAGACTGTAGCGCCCAGAACCACTCCGCCACTTTGGCCGGCCTCTAGTCTACCAATCAGGTGTGCTACGTACTACCTGCCGTCACCAAACGAATGAATCTACAGGGGCGTTCAATAAGTAATGCAACACGTTTTTTCCCCCCCCCTGTTACCAAAGGAAACTGCGAGGGGCGTTCAATAAATAATGAAACACCTATTTTTTCTCGGCCAATTTCGGTTTAAAAAGTGCCCATTCGTTGTGGGACGCAGTGGACTATTCCCTCTTCAGTCTCAACTGTTTCATGAAGTTCTGTTAGATGGCGGCGCTACTCGTAGTCTCCAAAATGAGTCTCTAACGGCGGTGCATTCTAAGCAGACAGCTGTAATTGAGTTTCTTTTGGCGGAACACCAGAGTATCGTGGATATTCACAGGCTCTTGCAGAATGTCAACGGTCGTCTGGCAGTGAACAAAAGCACGGAGAGTCGTTGAGCGAAACGTCTGTCGTCAACGCAACAAGGTCGTAGAAACTCGTCCAATCTCCAGCGTACAGGCGGCCCGCACCCACCCTCAGGAAATTGAAGGAACGACTTCAGTGTGTCCGTCACCACAAAATGCAAACGAACTTCTCTTTCTCCAAATCAACGCAAGTCCTCACGCAACTGCCGGCCTGAGTGGCCGAGCGTTTCTAGGCGCTACAGTCTGGAACTGCGCAACAGTTACGGTCGCAGTTTCGAATCCTGCCTCGAGCATGGATGTGTGTGATGTCCTTAGGTTAGTTAGGCTTAAGTAGTTCTAAGTTCTAGAGGACTGATGACCCGAGATGTTAAGTCCCATAGTACTCAGAGCCATTTGAACCATTCCTCATGCAACTCTGTGCACCCGGGAGCAGCTCACAACACTGGACTGTTCTTCCTCATCCACCCAACAGCCAGGATGTCCCCACTTCCGACTTCCATCTATTTGGTCCAGTGAAGGATGCATTCTGCGGGGAGCGGAACGTGGATGATGGGGAGGCAACTGGTAAGGTGCTATAAGGCCTAGCGCTGAACGGAAGTTATGTTGAAAAACAGGGTTTTGTAGCCAAATCAGTGGCTAATAATACGGTGCACTGGGCACCTGATTAAAACGAACCTGCTTTCAGCAAAAAGAGGTGTTGCATTACTTACTGAACAATCTTCATAGAGAGGTAGAATAGGGGCGCTGGAGAGCTGCCTGGAAGAATTTTGAGCAGAGCATAATCTGAACCTCGCTAATACTTGATTTAAAAATCTTGGAAGTAGGTTGCATACGTCGAGCAGACATGGAGACAATGAAAGCTTTAAGAATGAAGAAGATAATTTTAAAACTGAGGTTTCAAAATTCTATTTAAACTCCTACGCTTTCTCAGGAATAGATGGTGTCTTCAACTGTAATAAATTAGTTATGGACTGCAGAATCAACCTCAAGAAATTGGAGGAAGAGAGGAAATTACAGAGATTGGACAGGAGTAGATCAGAAGAATACCTGGTACCCAAATTTCAAAGAGAACACTACGCGATGGTTGAGTGTAACGAGTGAAAGGAATACAATAGAAGAGGAATAAGTGGCTTTGAAAAGGGAAATACTGAGGCGTAGAAGATCAAACAGCAAAAAGCAAGGCCTTAAAAATGGCATCTTTAACTGAGATGTATTCCGAGCAGAGAGTTGTCATTTCTTTTGGCGGAAAACCAGGGCATCGCAAATGTTCATAGTCGCTTGCAGAATGTCTATGGGGACTTGGCAGTGGCGCGTTGAGTCGTTGGGCAGGCGTCTGTCGTCATAGCAACAAGGTCACTCAAACCTGCCCGATCTCCCGCGTAGCTCCTGCAGTGTTGGAACGTGCGGACACTCTCATTCGAGGTGACCGACGGATCACAGTCAAAACCTCGCTGCTCAACCCGACGTCTGACGCACTCGTCCACCAGTTGGAGTACTCAAAGGCGTGTGCCCAGATAGTTTCCTCGCCACCTAACAGAAACCCGTACAGAGAAACGAATCTGCGCTGTATTGCTTGCGCGTTACGAGGCTGATCTCGACAATTTTTTGTCGAACACCGTCATTTCATTGGATTCCTCTTGCTCATCCACGCTACAGCCCGGATCTCGCACCTTCCAACTTCCACCTGTCTGGCCGAATTAAGGATACACTCCGTGGGAAAAAGCATGCGGATTATGGAGATGTTATTGATGGAGGAAGACGTTGGCTCCAAAGCCGACCAGTAGAGTGGGTCGTGTGGGCACACACACCTCCCAGTAAGGTGGCCTAAGGCAATTGCAGTGAATGAAGATTATATCCCAAAACAAGGTTGGGAAATAATACGATGTATTGGAATGCAGAATAAAACCAACCCACTTTCAGAAAAAAGTGTTGCATTTCTCACTGAACGCCTCTCGTGCAGTCGTCCTGCGACAACTGTGCGTTCTTTGACTGGTCGGAGAGGTGGCACATCAAAACAGAACATTTGACGTATTACTCCAATATGTTACATAAATGAATAAAAGACTTGCTTAACTTTCACACAGGTCTTGGCCACAAGAGAGCTTGGTATGTTAAATTTGTTATTGACTTTTAAAGCATCATTTGATGCACAGATCAACAAACTTTTCTCTTGCAGTACAGTGTTACACATTTAAATGAAGAAGTCCATCGGAAACTTTAGCTATCGTGTTGGTCCTATACTGTGATGGTGACTCCTTCAGACGAGGTCACAAACTGGTGCAGAGCTCTTGCATGCTAGACGGTACATTGACCTCAGAACGAGGGCACTGCTGTTGCTGAGACGGGGGCGTGGTCTTGTGGAGCGCCTCCCATACTTCGTTGCGGATTGCAGCGAGTCCTCGATAATCTGTGCTGTATCGAATCTCAGTGCCGACTCTGGCGTGCCACAGCCATCACACTGCCTACCCCAATACGTTGTGTTAGGTCGCCTGTTATCTGTGAAATTGTCACGTAACACACACTGAAGCGCCAAAGAAGCTCATGTAGTGATGTGTATTCAAAAACAGAGCTATGTAAACAGGCAGCCGCGCGGGATTAGCCGAGCGGTGTAAGGCGCTGCAGTAATGGACTGTGCGGCTGGTCCCGGCGGAGGTTCGAGTCCTCCCTCGGGCATGGGTGTGTGTGTGTGTGTGTTTGTCCTTAGGATAATTTAGATTAAGAACGGTGTAAACTTTTGGACTGATGAACTTAGCAGTTAAGTCCTATAAGATTTCGCACATACATATAAATAGGCAGAATATGCCGCAGCGGTCGACAACGCCTATGTAAGACAACAAGTGTCTGGCGCAGCTTTTAGATCGATTACTGCTGCTACAATGGCAGGTTATCAAGATTTAAGTGCGTTTGAACGTGGTGTCATAGCCGGCGCACGAGCGATGGGACACAGCATCTCCGAGGTAGCGAAGAAGAGGGGATCTTCCTGTACGACCATTTCACGAGTATATGGTATCAGGAATCCGGTAAAACAAGAAATCTCCAACATCGCTGCGGCCGGAAAAACATCCTCCAAAACCGGGACCAACGACGTCTGAAGAGAATCGTTCAACGAGACAGAAGTGCAACCCTTCCTCATAATGCTGCAGATCATTGCTGGGCCCATAACAAGAGTCAGCGTGCGAACCAGTCAACCAAACATCATCTATATGGGATTTCGGAGCCGAAGGCCCACTCGTGTACCCTTGATGACTGCACGACAGAAATATTTACGCCTCGCCTGAGCCCGTCAACACCGACATTGGATTGTTGATGACTGGAAACATGTTCCTTAGTCGGACGAGTCTCGTTTCAAATTGTATCGAGCGCATGGACGTGTACGGATATAGAGGCAACCTCATGAATCCATGGACCCTGTATGTCAGCAACGGACTGTTCAAGTTGGTGGAGGCTCAGTAATGGTGTGGGGCGTGTGTAGTTGGAGTGATACGTCTAGATACGACTCTGCCAGGTGACACGTACGTAAGCATCCTGTCTGATCACCTGCATCCACTCATTTCCATTGTGCATTCCGACGGACTTGGCCAATTCCAGCAAGACAATGCGTCCAGAATTGCTAATGCGTGGCTCCAGGAACACTCGTCTGCGTTTAAACACTTCCGCTGGACACCAAACTCCCCAGTCATGAGCATTATTGAGTATATCTTGGATCCCATGCAACGCTCTGTTCTGGAGAGATCTACACCCCCTCGTACTCTTACGTATTTATGGACAACCCTACAGGATTCACTGTGTCAACTCCCTCCAGCACTACTTCAGACATTAGTCGAGTCCATGCCACGTCGTGTTGCGGCTCTTCCGAGCGCTCGGGGGACCCTACACTATATTAAGCACGTGTACTCGTTTCATTGGCTCTTCAATGTATTTCAGAATATTTTTATGCTCATTTCCCTTTAATTAGTAGTCGATCAATGATGGAGGATAACAATCTCAATCAAGTTTCGGTATCTTCAGTGACAGTACCTTTTTATTGCTTTCTTTACACTTCTCTCTTTATACTGCAGTGAAAGGACTGTAAGGTTGGGAGGCTACGAGCTGGCTAGCGAAAGGTAAATGGTCCTTTGTAAGAGGAGATGGTTACCACAACAATGATCAGAGTTCGAGGCGAAGTCACAGCCTCAGATGGACAGACCGGCATTCACAGGCTCTTCAAGTGAGATACGGGACGGCCTTTTTCTGTCGAAAAACCGCAGTAATGTTGGTAGGAGCCTTTTAGCAAGAAAATGGATCTCTAGCCAGGAGTCGCTTTCCAGAGACCAGCGTGTGAAGTACCTCAGGAACGACGGTTTAAGTTTTCAGAATCCAGCGTTCTGGTTGGTTCTTAATATTATTTTTCATCCAGCACGCATTGCCTCGGCCGCAAAACAGTTTCTATAGACTTTAGAGAGAACGTTCAGGATTTATTTATTTATTTGCTGCACGAGCTTTATGGCCCACACTCTAGACGGACCCTAACTTCCACGAATTATAACGTTAACAATCATAACAACAAAACTATAATGACATACAAATGTCGCATACATTTACAATTCGTCTGAATAATGTTGCTTGCCCCTACATTCGTAATTACCAGTAAAATGCTCCTGTCGGAGCATAAAAAGGACGAAAAGGATCTTTTTATAAGTCCCTGATAGAGAAGAAGGGAACCTCCCTGGCACATTAAAAGTGTGTGCCGGACCGAGACTCGAACTCGGGACTTTTGACTTTCGCGGGCAAGCGCTCTACCAACTGAGCTACCCAAGCACGACCCACGCCCCCTCCTGATAGCTTTCCTTCTGCCAGTACCTCGTCTCCTACATTCCAAACTTCACAGAAGCTCTTCTGCGAACCTTGCAGAACTAGCACACCTGAAAGAAAGGATATTGCGGAGACATGGCTTAGCCACAATTTCATATAAGAAGGGAACCATCTGCCTCAGTCGTTGGTATGTGAACATATTCGCGCTTCTCTGTGCTGAAAGAGAGTAGCCGAAACACAATCATTACAATGCAATCATCA
Source organism: Schistocerca americana (assembly GCF_021461395.2). Taxonomy (NCBI): domain Eukaryota; kingdom Metazoa; phylum Arthropoda; class Insecta; order Orthoptera; family Acrididae; genus Schistocerca; species Schistocerca americana. Next base: position 85,069,211 of record NC_060128.1, on the reverse strand, counting down.
AACCGAAAGTGCTTAAAACATGCTGCATTTATGTATACCCCTTCCAGTTCTTTGTACGGCGTGTTCAAAAAGTCTCTCCGCAGTGCCGTATGATTGTTAGCCGCGCGTGCCGTATGCCGCAGTGAATATACCGAATGAAACTCAGTGAAATACAAGTTACTAATTTATTGAATATTAATTTTTACTTACAAATTTTCATATTAAATGTTGAAAGTGTCCCCCCTGTTGTTGAATACACAAGTCAGTTAGTTTAATCGTGTTTCCAAACACAACCTGTAACATTTCTTCTGTAACAGTAGCAGTGAAAGGAGATATTGCAGTTTTCAATTCATCGATGGATTTTGGATGGATTTTATAGACAGTTGCTTTCACTGCACCGCAGATGAAAAAGTCGGATGGTGTTAGGTCAGGCGATCGTGGAGGTCCAAGTCCCTGTCAATTTACACGATCACCAAAAAACATCAACAAGCAGTGACATTGAAACGCGAGCTGTATGCGCGGTTGCACCATCTTGCTGAAAGTAACCGTTCAGTATTTCACTTAACACAAGTTCTCATATGAATGGGTGCAGAATATCACTGCAGTATCGTTGTGCGTTTATCGTTTTGTTGAAAAATATGAGAACCACAACCCGACGTCTAGAAATTGCAATCCAAATTCCTATTTTCACAGAATGAAGTGGCTTCTCATGAATATACAATGGATTTGCAGTACTCCAAATACGAAAATTTTGCGAGTTCATTTACCCGGATAAACGAAATCACGCCTCATCAGTGAAAAACGTTTCGTTAAGAATATCCCTTCCAATTTGTTGAACGAAATTTTTGAACCTTTAACAATAATGCAGTCTCTTGCCATGATCAGTATTTTTCAGTTCTTGTACGACTGTCACTTTGTATGGGAAAAGTTCTGATTTTCTCCTTACAGCTGTGTGGGCGGATCCGACACTAACATCGAATTCCTGGGCGAGTTTTCTTACTGACTTGTTCCGACTCGTGGACATTTTATCGGAAATATCGAGTAGTTTATCCTCAGACAATACGCTAGGACGACACTTCTCGGTGCATCTGTCACTGAACCTGTGCTTCGAAATTTGTTAATCAAATCTCGCACAGTATCGCGATTTGGGATTTTTGTCTCCGGGAAAACTGAATTAAATGTTTGACGAACTGAAACTGTGTATTTACCGCCAGCTTTGAACACTTGTTCGATTAAAAGCACGCGGTTTTCATTGGTTAGCATTTTAACAGTGACAAAAACGAAACAAACGAACAAAGGAACTAAACTTAAACGTTCACGTCACCACGTAACGACACACACTAACGACATTACTTACGCTGGCTGAGACAAACGAAACAGTGGAATGTTGGGAGAGTCCACTTGAAGGGAGGTAACCCAGGCAGACGAACAATCATACGGCACTGCGGAGAGACTTTTTGAACGCCCTGTATTTATGGATCTGAACACTTCCATCAGGAATGCTGACATTATTTGGCGTGCTTTGATGGTCTCCTTGTCTTATTTCTCTTTGAATTCTGATTTTCCCACAATGTCAATGAAGTCTCTAAATATAGGTAAATGTAAATTAATGTAGATGAATAGGAAAAAGAATCCTGTAATGTTTGAATACTCCATTACCAGTGTAGCGCTTGACACAGTCACGTCGATTAAATATTTGAGCGTAATGATATTTTCACTCTGCAGCGGTGTGTGCGCTGATATGAAACTTCCTGGCACATTAAAACTCTGTGCCGGGCCGAGACTCGAACTGTGAGGACGGGGCGTGAGTCGTGCTTGGGTAGCTCAGATGGTAGAGCACTTGCCCGCGAAAGGCAAAGGTCACGATTTCGAGTCTCGGTCCGGCACACAGTTTTAATGTGCCAGGAAGTTTCATATCAGCGCACACTCCGCTGCAGAGTGAAAATCTCATTCTGGAAACATCCCTCAGGCTGTGGCTAAGTCATGTCTCCGCAATATCCTTTCTTTCAGGAGTGCTAGTTCTGCAAGGTTCGCAGGAGAGCTTCTGTAAAGTTTGGAAGGTAGGAGACGAGATACTGGAAGAAATAAAGCTGTGAGGACGGGGCGTGAGTCGTACTTGGGTAGCTCAGTTAGTAGACCACATGTCCGCGATTGGCAAAGGTCCCGAGTTCGAGTGTCGGTCCGGCACACGGTTTTAATCTGCCAGGGAGTTTCATTAGAGCGTAACACTGCAGAGCGATATGAAGTGGGACAAGCATGTAATGGCAGTTGTGGTGAAGGCGGATAGTCGTCTTCGGTTCATTAGTAGAATTTTGGGAAGATGTGGTTCATCCGTAAAGGAGACCGCTTATAAAACGCTAATACGACCTATTCTTGAGTACTGCTCGAGCGTTTGGGATCCCTAACAGGTTGGATTGAGCGAGGACATAGAAGAAATTCAGAGGCGGGCTGCTAGATTTGTTACTGGTAGGTTTGATCATCACGCGAGTGTTACGGAAGTGCTTCAGGAACTCGGGTGGGAGTGTCTAGAGGAAAGGAGGCGTTCTTTTCGTGAATCGCTACTGCTGACTGCAGCACAATTTTACTTCCTCCAACTTATATTTCGCGGAAAGACCACAAATATAAGAGAGATTAGGGCTCGTACAGAGGCATATAGGCAGTCACTTTTCCCTCGATCTGTTTGGGAGTGGAACAGGGAGAGAAGATGCTAGTTGTGGTACGAGGTACCCTCCGCCACGCACCGTACGGTGGATTGCGGAGTATGTATGTAGATGTAGATGGAACATCTAGGACTGTCGCATTTCTCTTTCAGTATCCTAATACAGGACACTCGATTGCTGCAGGTGCAAACAGTGGCAGACGACTGCCCACCCTATTCTGGAGCAGCCTTCAGTGCATGGAGACCAGGAGCGCTCTTGTCCCACTTCCCTGGGCACTACTCGCCACACACTCCTCCCTCATGAACACTCACCGTCCAGGACAACGTACCGGATTCTGTGATACAAAAACTCTCCATACCAGTCCGCCTGCTTAGCTGGGTGGTAACGTGCTTGCGTCTCATTCACCGTGCCTGGGTTCGATTCCTGGCCGTGTTGGAGATTTTCTCCCTTCGTGGACTGGGTCTTGTGTTGTCCTCATCATGTATCGATCCTCATCACCGGCACGCGACTGAAATATGACTTGCACACGGTGGCCGAACTTCCCGGAATGGGGCCACCTGTCCAACAATGCCATCCGATCATTTCATTTTTCCTTCAGACCAGTTTCGTATCTGAGGTGCTGACTTACTGGTAAATCAGTAGAACAAGGAAAACAGCGCGAAGAAAGCCAGCGTGGCAACCCTAGAGCGCCCTTTTCATTTTTGCAGTGAGAATTGTTTTTATTGACAAGTTACAAAGTTTACTTTATGTATTAACAGAATCTTCCGTCGGTTCTTGGTAGAACAACATTATAATAATAAATGAAAAGCACCAGTTTGCTTTTGTTCTACAATATTATTTTTGTTGCTAACCGGTTTTCGGCTTACAAGGCCATCTTCAGGCATTTACTGAGTATTATCACCAAAGAAGTTAAATGTTAGCAGACCACATTGGAAGAGAAGTAACTCATCTAGAGTGAAGTAGAAACATACAGTGAGTAACATCTTTGCAATGAAATAGTAAAAACTGAACAGTACATAAATAACAATGGAGTTAACAGGAAAACCTTTAGCACAAAATAAGAATAGCATGCCTACATAACAGTTTCTATTGATAAACAAAACTATTGAAATAAGATAAAATTAGTACTAGGCAAGACTGCATCAAGAGGTATGAAACATGGAGAGTGATACACAACCAATTAAAAAGGAAGGGACAGTTGTCAATGTAAATACAGAATACACGAGGAACTAAAGCCATATCAATATGATAAACAGAAATTAATGATATGCCTGAAGATGGCCTTGTAAGCCGAAAACCGGTTAGCAACAAAAATAATATTGTAGAACAAAAGCAAACTGGTGCTTTTCATTTATTATATACTTTATGTACTTTAAATTTGGGATACGTGTGATAATCTTACGGCCTAAACACATAATTCCACTTCTTCAATCTGATAACTTTGATAAACAACAGTTTAAAGGCATAACTAGGTTAAAGGTATCTGGGGAGAAGTTGTCGAAATGCTCTCTTTTGGGGAACTTTTTTTGTCTGCTACGGGGGAAGCGGAGATAGAAGTGTATGGTGTGAAGAAGAAAGCAAAAATAAAGCGGGGAGTAAGGCAAGGATGTACATTATCACCATATTCGTTAAACTTATTTATTGAAAAAACAATTGAAAAATTGGAAAGAGTAACCAAAGGAATTAAAGTCAATGGGAAACGAATACACTGTATCCGTTTTGCAAATGATATAGTAGTACTCGCTGACTCAGTAAAGGAAATGGAGTTTATGTTGCTAAAATTTGCCAAAATCTTGAGAGTATTTAATCTAAAAATAAGTAAGAAGAAAACAAAAACTATGGTAGTAGGGAAGCACTGAGCACTATGGGACTTAACTTCGTTAGTCATCAGTCCCCTAGAACTTAGAACTACTTAAACCTAACTAACCTAAGGACATCACACACATCCATGCCCGAGGCAGGATTCGAACTTGCGACCGTAGTGGTCGCGTGGTTCCAGACTGTAGCGCCTAGAACCTCTCGGCCACTCTGGCCGGCCAGTAGGGAAGACAAAAGAAAATGGTAAAGTTAATATTAAACTAGAAGATGATTGTCTAGAGCAGGTTGAGATCTTCTGTTATTTGTGGAGCCAGGCTTTCCAAAATAAAAGAAATTTACTAACAGACAATCATATAAGCCTAGAAAGCTGGAAAAAGTTTGCCAAAACTTTTGTCTGGAGTGTCTTAACATACGGATGTGAAGCGTGGACTCTGGGAAAGGCAGAGAAAAAGAGACTGGCAGCAATGGCAATGTGGATATGGAGAAGAATGACGAAAACAAGCTGGGTAGATAGAAAAAGTAATGAACAGGTCTTAAGAGAAGTGAATGAGAGCAGAACGCTGCTAAATTACATAGGAAGAAGAAAATAAAAAATGATAGGACACATAATGAGACACAACCAGTTCCTAAAGAATGTATTTGAAGGAAAAGTTTTACAGAAAAAACCAAGAGGCACGCCAAGAGCAACGTATTTTAATAACATCAAACAAGATATGGGGATAAAATCGTATGAAGAATTGAAGAGGGTGGCAATGGAAAGAGGGACGTGGCTAAATCCACAAGGCATAGTCTTTAGTTTATGATGAGAATGACGGGAGAATTTCAGAAACTCAACCTGCTCTTGGTAGGTCGGCTGCTCAGCGCGCAGCCTCTCTTAATGTAGGTGGCAATGGTTTCACACTAGCGACGCTTTCCTAAACCGTGCTGATTTGTGTAGAGAATCTTTTCGCTCTGTAGGAAATTCGTATTCGAGTTAAGAACATTCTCAAGGATCCCGCTGTCCGGCGTCAAGGATACTGTTAGACAACGACCAGGTAGCATTATAAGCACACAAATTCTTTAAGCGTAGAATTAGTGGGAGGAAGAAGTTGTAATGGTTTCAAGGGTAGGGGGTTTCATGTAGAATTAGGGGGAGGAAGAACTTGTAATGGTTTCAAGGGTAGGGGGTTTCATGCTGCGGGATGTCGGTTTCTAATTTACTGTCGCGGCGCGAAAATGGTTGATTGATTTTGTAATTTTCGCGACGAGACGCGTCATTAGTTTTTTTTTTACATATTTCGTAGGTTGCAAATGTGTGCTATTCTGTCACATCCAGGTTAGCCTTGAGCAATATATACAATTCCGACTTACTACAGGGTGTTTCAAAAATGACCGGTATATTTGAAACGGCAATAAAAACTAAACGAGCAGCGATAGAAATACACCGTTTGTTGCAATATGCTTGGGACAACAGTACATTTTCAGGCAGACAAACTTTCGAAATTACAGTAGTTACAATTTTCAACAACAGATGGCGCTGCGGTCTGGGAAACTCTATAGTACGATATTTTCCACGTATCCACCATGCGTAGCAATAACATGGCGTAGTCTCTGAATGAAATTACCCGAAACCTTTGACAACGTGTCTGGCGGAATGGCTTCACATGCAGATGAGATGTACTGCTTCAGCTGTTCAATTGTTTCTGGATTCTGGCGGTACACCTGGTCTTTCAAGCGTCCCCACAGAAAGAAGTCACAGGGGTTCATGTCTGGCGAATAGGGAGGCCAATCCACACCGCCTCCTGTATGTTTCGGATAGCCCAAAGCAATCACACGATCTTCGAAATATTCATTCAGGAAATTAAAGACGTCGGCCGTGCGATGTGGCCGGGCACCATCTTGCATAAACCACGAGGTGTTCGCAGTGTCGTCTAAGGCAGTTTGTACCGCCACAAATTCACGAAGAGTGTCCAGATAGCGTGATGCAGTAATCGTTTCGGATCTGAAAAATGGGCCAATGATTCCTTTGGAAGAAATGGCGGCCCAGACCAGTACTTTTTGAGGATGCAGGGACGATGGGACTGCAACATGGGGCTTTTCGGTTCCCCATATGCGCCAGTTCTGTTTATTGACGAAGCCGTCCAGGTAAAAATAAGCTTCGTCAGTAAACCAAATGCTGCCCACATGCATATCGCCGTCATCAATCCTGTGCATTATATCGTTAGCGAATGTCTCGCGAGCACCAATGGTAGCGGCGCTGAGGGGTTGCCGTGTTTGAATTTTGTATGGATAGAGGTGTAAACTCTGGCGCATGAGATGATACGTGGACGTTGGCGCCATTTGGACCGCAGCTGCAACACGGCGAACGGAAACCCGAGGCCGCTGTTGGATCACCTGCTGCACTAGCTGTGCGTTGCCCTCTGTGGTTGCTGTACGCGGTCGCCCTACCTTTCCAGCACGTTCATCTGTCACGTTCCCAGTCCGTTGAAATTTTTCAAACAGATCCTTCATTGTATCGCTTTTCGGTCCTTTGGTTACATTAAACCTCCGTTGAAAACTTCGTCTTGTTGCAACAACACTGTGTTCTAGGCGGTGGAATTCCAACACCAGAAAAATCCTCTGTTCTAAGGAATAAACCATGTTGTCTACAGCACACTTGCACGCTGTGAACAGCACACGCTTACAGCAGAAAGACGACGTACAGAATGGCGCACCCACAGACTGCGTTGTCTTCTATATCTTTCACATCACTTGCAGCGCCATCTGTTGTTGAAAATTGTAACTACTGTAATTTCGAAAGTTTGTCTGCCTGAAAATGTACTGTTGTCCCAAGCATATTGCAACAAACGGTGTGTTTCTATCGCTGCTCGTTCAGTTTTTATTGCCGTTTCAAATATACCGGTCATTTTTGAAACACCCTGTATGTACTTACATAAAAAGTCATGTTTTGACACTTTTAACACCAAGCATTTCCTGAAAATATTTGTACAAATGTATATTAAAAATTCATAATGTACTTTTGTAAATCGCGTGTGTACAAACTGTTTAACAATATTCCTTTTTTTGTATCTGGAATGTAGAAATTTATTCTTCACGTCTTCTTTTGTACAGTTTGAGAACCTTTGATAGGAACAAGTCACATTATGTAGTTATGGCTGGATCAATTGGATCGTGAACAATCGAATTAAACAACGTGTTTCCTGAAATCTTACAAGATGAATGAATTAATTAGCTGAATTTTAAAAAAATTAAGGTTTGCATGTTGTCTGGAATTCACTCTCTGAAATTTGGAAGGTAACAGAGATAAATCATAAAGACCTAAAAGTTATCTGCAACATGCACAGAAATCAAATTCCTTTTATAAGAGTGGGAGAAATTGAAAGGGCGGAAGTATTTTGTGTGTCGTAGCGTATCTCCAAAGTTATTCAATCTGTACTTTGGATAAACAGTAAAGGTGAAAATTTTTTAAAATGAAATTAATGTTCAGGAAGAAGAAATGGGAGGTTGGAGGTTTTTAGTGATGACGTAGCTGTGATAACTTGGAAAATCATTCGAAAGAAATGGGTAGTGCCTTGAAAAGAAGTTATAAGTTGATTCTTGATAAAAGTAAATCAAGGTTACTGGAAGTAAGTCTAATTAATCAGACATGATGATGATCTTTGGTTTGTAGGAAGCTCGACTGCGTGGTCATCAGTGCCCTTACGAGGTCCCATGTTTTACACAGTCCAATTTTTTTTATACGGAACAATCGAGCCACTGCCACGAACGATGATGAAATGATGAGGACAACACAAAAACCCAGTCCCCGGGTAGAGAAAATCCCCAACCAGGCCGGGAATCAAACCAGGCATCCCATGATCCAGAGGCAGCAGTGCTAGCCACTAGATCAGTAGACCACTAGACCACTGCAGACTAATTACTGAGGCAATGATGATCAAATTAAATTAGGGAATGGAACACTAAAAGTACGTGAAACCCCGTAACTCTATTTATTACTACCGATTCTGGCAATGACTATACTCTCGACTCACTCGTTAAGAGAAATGATTTCCAAATGTTTTCTGTAGTGCACAGTTTTCCACTTCATATCTGAGTTGGTGGGGGGGGGGACATTTGGGCAGCAGAATAACTTACGACAACCAAATTGCAGAACTGGGAAGAAAAGAAATTTATGGTACAGTTTCACTAAAAGAGGGAGTAAGTTGGTAGGACACAATCCGAATCATCAAGGGATAATAAAGTTGGTAACGGAACGAAATGTGGGCGTTAGAACTTTTACAATGTAATCCAATGCCCACTATAGTAAAAAGGTTCAACTGAATTTATGTTACAGTGGCTATGTAGGGATGAAGGGACTTTCACAGTGTAGTGTCAAGAGCTGCATGAAACCAATCTTCAGGCTGAACATCTCTACAACAAAGCGCATGCAGTGTAGAAATTTTCTGAAGGACCAAAGACGCTACTGGGAATATCAGATAAGTAATAATTTAGTTGCACTACTTGTTGTCAATCACCTTTTAGTATATGGTACACGCCAATTTACTAGCATATACTGCACTCAACAGTGATGGGTGAGCATCAGAAAGCTTCAAAAACGATGAAAAAAATCAATAGTTCAACACAGATGCTTGAATCGCTTGACTCCCGCCAGTTGTTGTGTAAGGGGTAGCCTGTGATCGCGTCCACAGAAGCCAAAACGGCTCTTAATTGTGCTCATGCTCGCTCACCCATCGTCGCAAGGACAGTAATACTGCCTTTTACTCGTCGTTACGACCGGATCGGGGAAAAATACACAGCCCTTGGCTGTCATCAGCGGCAGATTATATCAGCTCGTAATTTTTGCGCGGGGATTTCCCGCAGGACGCCACGGCCGTTGGCAGCCCTGCGCCGCTCGCGCGCCGCACTGCCCGGGGGGAAACCCCCAGCGTCCGGGGCTCGTATTTCATGGCGGCGCGGCTCGGCGGTCAGCAGCGAAACACAGCGCAGCGGCGAGAGTTAAAACCCCGCGCCCGACAGATTTACAGCGCGCCGCAAAGACTCGCGGAAAAAAGTTATTGTTTATGTGTGCGCGAGAGCGAGGGAGAGAGAAAGAGATTCTGGCGAAACGGCGATTATAGAGCGGTCGTTGCAGCCGGTCTTCTAAATATAAGCCCGGGGTGCTGGGTCAGTGCCTGGCCAACGTGCGTTCGCTTACAGGTCAGGCTGGGGTTTATCGGAAAGTTAGGCCGCTACGATACCTGCCAGCTACGATGCAACGGTGCCTGTCATCAGATTATGGTGTGTAACACAGAATCGGGATTGTTACTTCAGAGTGAGGTAACACAGTAGATTGAGAAGGTTGGTAATGAGAGAGGTGACACAGTGGATGGCGTAGGTTTCGAGAGAGTGTCGATGTGCTGATGCCCAATACAGGAAATGCATGATCAGTAAAACGTGATCTGTATAGAATACGTGAGACTTGTACTGTGATTTACCTTCATCAGTTGTAATTGACCCATTTACAGCGTAAAGCAAATGATATTGACAGCCACACATTGGATCGAGAAGTTTACTTAGGAGTGAGTTAACACAGTGGCTCAGGAAGGTTACTCCAGAGTGAGGTACAGTCGATTAGGAAGGTTAGATAAGACCATGAGAGCGCTGTCGACAGAGAAAGTCACTAGGAAGTGACGATCTCCTGATAATCAGTGTAGGAAATCCATAAGTGATAAAAATATGATGTGCATAAAACACTTGAGACCTGTGTTTAACTTTGTTGAAATAGAAAGATAAAAGGAATCGAGGTTGCTACAGAGGCTGAATGAGAAAGTACAAATACTGGAAACAGGTAAAAGAATCCGCTAGAGCACTGGATTGGGAAGAGACCAGAGGTATAAGACGATACCAGCTAAAGGGCAACATCAAGATAAATAAATCATATTCAGCTGGGGTAGCGATGGTGGGGAAACATTTATGACTAGAGGATGCTGAATTTGCAGTGATGGGCCTGCCTAATGGGTAGAAGACATAATTGTCAATCAAGGGTGCCCATACGATAATTTGTGGGACGGGGAGGGGTGGGGGAGCGAGAACTGGGGTGCTGAAGTATTTTTAATATTTCTGAAGACGAAGAGAGACTTGTAAGTACCCATAAAAAGTTTCAGTTCCGACCCCGAACGTACATAGACTACGAAGGTAGGCCATTTCGACGAGTACGCTCTGATTGGTCAGTGATATGTTACGTCACTAGACAACCAACGCTGACACAGTCGCGCACTGACTAATAGAAAACACACAGAAAAATAATTTTTCCCGTCTCTTTTCATTCGTTTTCAAGCCTCTCGTTGATGGGTTTCAAGATGGTTCAAAAGAATTAACTTTTGAAATATTCGAAAGGAAATGATAAACGGTAAAAGTAAGGATGACAATACTGTCAATATCAGAAGCCACCTGTAGATGCTCGAAGGTTCGAGTCCTCCCTCGGGCATGGGTGTGTGTGTGTGTGTGTGTGTGTGTGTGTGTGTGTGTGTGCGCGCGCGAGCGTTTGTCCTTAGGATAATTTAGGTTAAGTAGTGTGTAAGCTTAGGGACTGATGACCTTAGCAGTTAAGTCCCATACGATTTCATACACATTTTTTGAAGATGCTCGTTACTAATACTTCCAGCTTAAGAACACGACTACGCTAAATATTTGACAATCTCGTGTGCTGCTTTAGCTCAGATGTATTTTAGAGAATATTCTCATAGAGATGACGTAACTTAGCTGATGATGTTGACGTGGAACATTTAATTCGAAGTTGCTGAACACGAAGTAATCCAGAGAAAGTATCTTTTCGCCGAAGCGAGGTTCATTCCGTCTCATTTGCCTCCTTTATTAAAACAATCTAATGCAGATGTTCTCGTTCTTACATGCAAATCAGTGGTTTTCTTTTAGAGTGCGGGAAATCTTGATTGTACTAGTGCTGCTAATGATCATACCACACGTCTGCAGCGTTAGGTATCTACTCCATGAAAATACGAAAAAATGATTTTTAAATCTGATGGTGTAGAATGAAGCCCACCTTTCGAATATACGCTTACCCAGGCTTGTTTCGCTGTTAATTTTGCATCGACATGTTTTCCTGTTCTAGTTAATTTGCTAATGAGCTTTCGATGTTTTTGTACCTGAATCTGATGTATCATGCAATGTATTTTAACGCATCGTGAGTAACGTCTTCACTGGACCTCCGTGGATCTGTAAGACCGTAATCTGGAAGCAAACCTCCTTCATCTTAAATATTGTGATGTGTCGTGTCAGATACTTTGTTGCACGACTCACTAGAAATAAAATTCTGCAATTCGCCTTCCGTTTCTTCTGCAGAAGTTTAATGTCTTTCCTCGGTAATGGAAGAACCAAGGAACAAGGGTGTATCTGTCGCATTGTCGGTCAGTATTAGAAGGCAAAATCTATTTCCTCCTCAGAGGGCGTCGGACTATAATGAAACGCATCAAGAGCACGAATTGTAGAAAAAAAAGTTTCCAGACAATCTGGCAATCAGGATGGAGGTTGCCCCGGCATTTTTTACGTTTGTGAAACGTCTAGAAAGTGAATTTGTTGAATCCTTTTTGATAAGGAAGGAGACTGTTTCTTTTCCGTGCTCGCATATTCGAACAAATTTCGAACAACCATGTCAGGGAATTTTCTTGCCTTCCGAGGTTGAAACCATAACCACTTCTACACTCCTGGAAATGGAAAAAAGAACACATTGACACCGGTGTGTCAGACCCACCATACTTGCTCCGGACACTGCGAGAGGGCTGTACAAGCAATGATCACACGCACGGCACAGCGGACACACCAGGAACCGCGGTGTTGGCCGTCGAATGGCGCTAGCTGCGCAGCATTTGTGCACCGCCGCCGTCAGTGTCAGCCAGTTTGCCGTGGCATACGGAGATCCATCGCAGTCTTTAACACTGGTAGCATGCCGCGACAGCGTGGACGTGAACCGCATGTGCAGTTGACGGACTTTGAGCGAGGGCGTATAGTGGGCATGCGGGAGGCCGGGTGGACGTACCGCCGAATTGCTCAACACGTGGGGCGTGAGGTCTCCACAGTACATCGATGTTGTCGCCAGTGGTCGGCGGAAGGTGCACGTGCCCGTCGACCTGGGACCGGACCGCAGCGACGCACGGATGCACGCCAAGACCGTAGGATCCTACGCAGTGCCGTAGGGGGCCGCACCGCCACTTCCCAGCAAATTAGGGACACTGTTGCTCCTGGGGTATCGGCGAGGACCATTCGCAACCGTCTCCATGAAGCTGGGCTACGGTCCCGCACACCGTTAGGCCGTCTTCCGCTCACGCCCCAACATCGTGCAACCCGCCTCCAGTGGTGTCGCGACAGGCGTGAATGGAGGGACGAATGGAGACGTGTCGTCTTCAGCGATGAGAGTCGCTTCTGCCTTGGTGCCAATGATGGTCGTATGCGTGTTTGGCGCCGTGCAGGTGAGCGCCACAATCAGGACTGCATACGACCGAGGCACACAGGGCCAACACCCGGCATCATGGTGTGGGGAGCGATCTCCTACACTGGCCGTACACCACTGGTGATCGTCGAGGGGACACTGAATAGTGCACGGTGCATCCAAACCGTCATCGAACCCATCGTTCTACCATTCCTAGACCGGCAAGGGAACTTGCTGTTCCAACAGGACAATGCACGTCCGCATGTATCCCGTGCCACCCAACGTGCTCTAGAAGGTGTAAGTCAACTACCCTGGCCAGCAAGATCTCCGGATCTGTCCCCCATTGAGCATGTTTGGGACTGGATGAAGCGTCGTCTCACGCGGTCTGCACGTCCAGCACGAACGCTGGTCCAACTGAGGCGCCAGGTGGAAATGGCATGGCAAGCCGTTCCACGGGACTACATCCAGCATCTCTACGATCGTCTCCATGGGAGAATAGCAGCCTGCATTGCTGCGAAAGGTGGATATACACTGTACTAGTGCCGACATTGTGCATGCTCTGTTGCCTGTGTCTATGTGCCTGTGGTTCTGTCAGTGTGATCATGTGATGTATCTGACCCCAGGAATGTGTCAATACAGTTTCCCCTTCCTGGGACAATGAATTCACGGTGTTCTTATTTCAATTTCCAGGAGTGTATGAGGTGCTTTCTGATGCTGAGTGTACCTCAAGTTCAACACATTAAAAAAGTCGTTTATCAGTTCGATGAAGATTCTTTCGCGGTCTTGGTGGAGGATGTATCTCAAAGATTGGGCAGTATTGCGTGAAATTAGCTGCACAGCCATTCAAACGTTCTGACACGCAAGTCCACTAACATTCACGCAAGCTTCCGATTAGTTATAGGCTACCGAAAGATCACTTGTTTGATGACGCAGAGGACCGTCTATTACAGTCATTGTAAAAATGGAAATGAGCGAATGGAATCGTTGGCAGGGAAGCCCTATTCGGGGAAGTTTGGCCACCAAGTACAAGTGAAACGTCCCCTTTGAACAATTATACGAGACTGTGCTTAACCTGACACACAATGTTTTTAGCGCAACGCAATCTGACTATCAAAGATCCCTGCAAAAGAATGGCCCTGACTAACATTAAACTATACCTTTCACAAATCACTTACCTCACAAAAATCTTCGCTGCTCAAGCTACTGCAATACAGCGAGCGCCACTACTGCCAGCTAAATAAAAGATTCAAACTACTGAAGGCACTAACTACTGATAGGGATAGTTAGCAAATGAAAGATATTAATAGAGAGCAAACAGTGTATTTACCTTAATATCATCACAAGTCATAATATATATATCAGTTCATGACAAATTAGAAACCTCCGCCATCTCTCTCCCCACATCCACCACTGCTGGCGGCTCACCTCCAACTGCACAACGCTACGCGCTGTTCACATCCAGCTGCCGCTGCCCAACACTACAATGGCAGACAACAATGCAAACTAGCGACAGACTGCACACAGCACAGCCAGTGATTTTCATATTGAGCGCTACGTAACGTTGCCAATAAGAAAACATAAACAGCCTACTTACATAGCCCCCATGCTCCCCACAAAAATTTTTACAAATGGTGTTGGGCACTGGCCAATACAGATTTGACAAAAATTTTTCACAATTACAGTAACAAAGATATAAAATGCACACACTTATTAATATTATGTTGGTCAAAAGATCAAAATTTCTCACAATCCATAAAGACAGTCCACATTGTTCATTACGGTAATCACAGGTTTTTTTTTTCACAAAGTCTCATTAGCAAAAGAAATTGCACACAGAAGTAGTGGATTTCCATGCAGTCTTGAAGAAGTAGTGTTGTCCTTCCAACGGAAAGACAGTACTGACTCTCGACATGCTGACAGGTAATGGGCCACAATGGAGCAAACCCACAGCAGAGTCATTCGAAGTTTTGATGAATATTGGTAGGTAGGTCATCACAGAGCAGACCCACTGTAGTCCTGGTAGAGATTACGGTATTGGTGGGCCACCAGAGGTGCAGACCCACTGTAGTCCTTGTAGAGATAATGGTATTGGTGGGTCATCAAAGATGCAGACCCACTGTAGTCCTTGTAGAAATACTGGCGTTGGTGGGTCATCATAGATGCAGACCCACTGTAGTCCTTGTAGAGATAATGGTATTGGTGGGTCATCAAAGATGTAGACCCACTGTAGTCCTTGTAGAGATGGCCAGCAGCCATCTGTTGTGACTGTGCAGGTGCACAATCACCATTGAAGAGTCTTGCGGATAATATAGCAAGTCCATAAACCACCACTTGTGCACTCACAAAGTTTTTGAAATTGTCCTTAGAACCAGCAATGCTGTTATCCAGTCCCTTGCTGAGTTATTAACACACATGCAAACACTAACAGTCCCTACTTCTCACATATTGTCCACATACTATGACCAACAGAAACGTGTGCAGTGAAATGTAACTAACAAGTTAATAATATCATGAACTGGTGACAATTACAATTTTATAACAGAAGAATACAATTACAAAGGTACAAAATACATCATTAAAAACATAACAATATAGATAACATTTGTAGTAAAACAGGCGTTACAAAAGAATAGAAATAAACATATACATCAGTGTTACAAAAATTGTGACATAAGTACATACATAAAATAATGAGAATAGTTTTCGAAACATTAATTTCACACATGAACATTGAAACAGAACAGAATTGTAAACAACTTTACAAAGAAAATAACATATTATTAATGCAACTTATATTTGAGGATAACAGTATTCCTCATCATAGTGAATGTAGCTTAATATTAAAAGAAGAAAAAATTCTATGAAACTACACAGAGACAGGAAGAAAACAAATACACAAGGGTACACAAACACACAGTGGGATAACACCAATGGGAAAGGACAGGGTTCGTTTTCAGTGTAACATGTGGTACTGCAGTCCAACCCAAAACTTCATTCTATAGATCTTTCGTCTTATTTCAACCTTTGCTTCCACCAAAAAAATCTTATCCAAGCATGCTTTCTGTATTCCGTTCATATTTCTTTCAAAATAATTATTTCTGATTGTACAATACTCATTTGGGCCCAAATCCCTTTTATATAACTTCGCAATGCATTCTTTACCTATTCTCCATAGTCAGTTTCTCATATAGTCTACCCCCTCTTAAGCTAACTTAAATCTACTGAGCTCAGATGCTAAACTAAGGGACGAGGCAATGCAGCAGCACGTAAAACAATTATTATAAACAGCAATAAAAAAATGGAAAATTGCAAAGCAAGCTACAGTATAAATTAGCAAAAGTCAAATTCAATAACACTATGCCTGGCAAACAGCAGCAACTTATACCTAAACATGACATAGCGCAAGCAGAAAAAATATTACACTAAAATGGCCATGTCTAATACCTATGTCACATCTTAACATTAGAGTGATGCATCACGAGAACTTACACTAGCAGATAAGTTACCAAATCGTAAAGAAATTATTTATGCAATTCCTGTGAAGGGAAATGTCTATTTATGTGCCCTCGTTTTCTTGTAAGTAGATCATAAATTTCTTATTGACTGGATCTGTAGGCATAAAATAACTATATTAGTACATATATTAAATTTTATTTTAACCAATGCTGCAGTGCAGCTAGAAACTTGATATTAAACAAAATGTGTAAATAAATACATAAAGCAAGCCATCTGGCATTTTTCTTAACTAGCAAGACAATAGCTGTGAAATGTTTCTCATCGTTTCATTAGGCATTTCAGTAAAATATCGTAAATTACGAGCTCCACAGTATGCTTTCAACAAGGAGATGTCAGTAGCGCGGACAATGGCCTTCCCTTTCTGTTTTTTTTACCTGTGCTTCTGACGAGGCACTCACACTAATGGCTTGTTCTCCAGGTGTCTGACACACCTGGGTGCCCACGACGCATTATGTGCAGGTGGTCACTTAACTTTCGTACGGAAATATTTACGACAGCAGTTTCTGCTACCGTCTCACATAGAAATATTTCACAGGTCAAGAATTAGCGTTGCAAATCTGTAGAAACAAAATGCTATAGATATAACAGTGTCCAAAAAAATTTTCGTCTGCATTGTAATACATTCACGAATATACACACACATTTCATAACTCTTAAAGTACGATTCTTGGTTTCCAACAACCTTTTCCACAAATCAGAGTCCCTAAACACTACTCATTATTCCTTACCTTATTCGTCGGCACTTCTTCAGTATTTCATCATAAGAAATACGTAGCATAATAAACATTCCTCAACAACATAATACACATCGTCGTCGTAATAATAACATCATAACACCTCAGTCAAATCTTAAAATCGTCGTAGCTTCCTCCAATAATTTCTAAGCCTAAAAAGAATTCTCTGCTCATTTAAATAGTGTCATCTACCTCAAACGTACTTTAAAAATCATGATCTCATACCCAATATATCATTCAAAGCTCTCATAGTATCACAGTGATTCCGAAAAAATATGAACAGTTTACAAAGTACAGACAAAATACAGTTTCATAAGTGTGAAGTTATCCAACTGTGTAATTGCATAAACATCTGTCACTGACGTAGTAAAAAAAATGTTTATCTCTCAGTTAAATGATCAGATAGCTGTGTAATTTGTGTGTTAGAGAAATATGGTACCGGTGTGTAAAGTTGTATAAGCAAATACCATATTAGCTAGGGTTCCTTGTGCTTGCCAAACACATGGTACACAAAGTAAGCGTGTACCCCCCTGAGGATTAATGTAATTATACCCTCAGGTGTTACAGATTACAGCAATGAAATGAAATGTATCACTGAAAACTTTCTTTGTAATTGAAAAATCTTTAAAAATAAATGTTTTAAGTACAAAATTAATCACTGAAATGCGTGTCCTGTAGCGCTAAATGTGCATAATCTCTGTGAAAGTGTCGTAGTTATTTTCCTCCAAAAGCTAAGTTCTGCAGAAGCCAATGTACTTACCTCATGATAAACAAAAGTGAAATGCTTTGCGTAGAGATATCTTAGTTATTACGCTTATTGTTGTGATGATGAAAGTACTGTGCTGTAACGTATTGTTGTGCTATGGAAAAGGCTGTCTCCCTGTAGCTATACCACAAAAGTTACTAATAAAACATGTTTTGATTTCCATAAGAATTCAGAAAACTGTGCAGATATAAAACAGATACACCGCAAAAGCAACATTGTAAATTGTCACTCCTTAGTAGCGTCGTGATAAAAATCGTGTAGCTGTTACATAAACTAACCTCTGTGTCATCTGGTATCTCTCAGAAAGCACTTTAAATTCAGAATGTATTTTCAAATAAACCAAAATGTTGCATTAAAATCTCATTAGCAGTACTGGTAAATGTTCTAAGTATGTGAGCCTTATAGTCGTTACGTAATCGTGCAACAAACAAGCAAGAATGTACACACACAATAACACTGTGACGTCTGTTTACTATAACAATGCATTCGTCATTTCTGTTTAAATAAGTTCTCTTGGTTCTTGATTGGATATTTAACTTCAAACATTGTTGCATGGTAACAGTTTCTAAAGCATACTAGTAACGTGAAGTGAAACGTTTTATGGCAAAGACGAAGTTAAAATCAGATTATCTTTCAATAAACGGTTTTACATGTGAAATGTGGTGTAAACCTTTACTCTTCCTAGTACTCAGAGTTTGAACTTGAATGCAATTGTCAGGCGGTATACGTCGGTAAAGAATACTGGAGTTTTTCTCAAGGTTAGCGTCTATGTTATTTTTCTCGGAGCCAGCGGGCGCACGCGGCTGCCTGCTGTGCGAGTCATTGCCTATTGTCTCTTTGTTGGCGCGCGTCGTTAATGGGATTTGGAGACCTAACTTCTACAAATTCGCGTTGCCGAGAGGGCCCTGCTCTGTTTGCATCCCGCCAGTTCTGATGCAATTGACTTCTGTCGTTATGATCATATCGTCTGTCGTCATTTCGGTAGAATCCGTAGTTTCTTCCTTGTCGGTCACGTGGTGGAGAATTTCTCCCTGAATCGTAGCTCCGCGCTGAACTGTTGCGTCTGAAGTTATTCTGTCTCCCCTGGTAATAATTGTTTTGGTTCCCATATTGTCTGTTTCTGTGGTTGTCTCTGTCATATTCATTTCTACAGAAATGCGATCTTTCTCTGTAACTATTACTCTGCCAATGGTTGTCATATGGGTGGTGTCTGTTTTGGTCACGATTTGGGTTGTAAGAATAGCCTTGTCGTGTATAGTTATTGCTTCTGTCGTCACGGAATTGTGACGGATGTGACCTGTAATTGTTGTGTTCCTGTTTCCGCGTTCCCCGATTGTCAGTGTCAATTTCCAATTCTTGTAACAGACCCTGAAATGCTTCAATGTCATCTTTGCAACGTCCTGCCAAAATAATATGTCGTAAATGTTCAGGCAGTTTGATTAAGCAAATGCGGATGAGTTCTGAGGGGCTGTATGGGTTTGAAAGATACTGATTCTTATGCAACATGTCTTCAAAATATTTCATAAGACTGGAAAATTCAGATTGTTCGAAACGTTTCATCATTATGATGCTATGTTTTACACGGTCTTGTGTGGCTTGAGACCAATATGCTGAGAGGAAGGCATGGTAAAACTCTCCTTCACTGTGGCAATCGTGAATTACCGATCGCATTCTTACAGCTGGTTCATTCTCTAAGTAGCCACACATAAATTCTAATCTGTGTTCCAACGACCAGTTGGGAGGAAAACAATGAGAGAATTGATGGAGCCATGCTTGTGGATGAATGTCGTTGCCAGAATTCTTAAATGTTTTGAATTTACGTGTAGTAATGAACAGCTTATAGTCAAAATCATCGTGTCGGCGAGTCGCATATCGGTCATTGTTAGGTCGTGTCGGCCGTTCCCTCTCAAAATTCGGTGCACATTCCCAATTTCTTTCATTACTTCCGAAATGCCCTGTGTTATTTTGTGTCTGTTCCGTATTTGTATGTCCCTCTTCCCGTATTGGGGCGCGAGTGTCCTCTGAAATACGTAATTCTTGTACTACTTGTGCCAACTGATCTTGCACTTCCCGGATTTCTCTTTTGTACTGTGTATTGAGTTGATTTTGATTTTGTTTGAATTTTCTAATTTGTTCATACTCTTCTGTGTCAGTGAAGGCTACATGTGTTGTGTCATTCAGATCATCATCTACCTTTGTAGATAAGTTAGTGAACTGATCTGAAAGTTCGGCTACTTTATCCGATAGTGAAATCATTTCCTCTGTATGTTTTTCTGAACCAAGTTTCAGAGTGTCCATTTGTGTTGCAATCGTGTCTACTGTGTCTTTTAAGTTTTCTTGACTTTTTGCAAGTTGCGCAACCGAATCGGTAGATGCAACTGCGTCAATTTTAGCTTGCAAGGTGTTGTGATTTTCATGAACAATAGTTTGCAGTTCTTTTATGGCTGCTTCGTGATTCTGTAATGCATTTTCATGACGCGAAAAAATAGGTTGGAAATGCTCACAAATTTGTGTTTTTACGTCGTTACAGACTTTTTGACATTTCGATTCAATGTGATGTAACTCAGCAGTTAAATCCTCACGTGTTCGTTCAAGAGTTTGCTCCAATGAGTCTAACTTTTGAAGCTTTTGCTGTGTTTGTCTCTGATTTTGTTCCATTGTGTCTAACTTTTCAAGCTTTTGCTGTGTTTGTCTCTGATTTTGTTCCATTTGTTGCATTAATTGCAATAATAATGTATTAGTGTCTGGAATCTGTTTCTCTACACTTTTCGGCAGTGCATTTGCACCGACAACATTCACATTTTGACAAGCAGAAAATGTGTCTTGACTTATTTGAGAAAACGGTGATGACCCAAAACCTGAATCTACAGTATTTGCGAAATTGTGTCCTGTCATTTCGGATTCCTGAGGCGAGCTGTTGCCGACCGATCGATCGATAATGCTTCCCTCTTCACTAATTGTTTCACTGACCGTGCCATTGTTTGCCGCCCGCTCCATTTCCCTATGCACGATTACCAAATTACTACTTTGAACATCAGTTAATTCATTACTCTGCGGCGCTAACACACTGCCTTCGTCTTCACTGTCATTTCTCAGTTTACTTTGGAGCCTAGTATTACGTTTTTCACACGCCATTATTGTCACAGTATTTCACACGACAACACAGAAAAACACAATTTGAAGAGCAAAATAAAATAACGTAGCAATGGAAATAATGTCTAGTTAATTGCAGCTGCGAAATACTTGGTGCAAATCTACATGCATGCCACAACTGTTTTACTCTACAACAATGAAAACTACAACTACAAAGGAGATTCTCTCTACAATTACGCGCTAGCAATAAACAAAAGCTACACTAAATACACAAACTACAAGAAAAAATCAGAAGATTCCAGTGAGGTATCCTAGGCTAAGGGTCGACATATGAAACGTCCCCTTTGAACAATTATACGAGACTGTGCTTAACCTGACACACAATGTTTTTAGCGCAACGCAATCTGACTATCAAAGATCCCTGCAAAAGAATGGCCCTGACTAACATTAAACTATACCTTTCACAAATCACTTACCTCACAAAAATCTTCGCTGCTCAAGCTACTGCAATACAGCGAGCGCCACTACTGCCAGCTAAATAAAAGATTCAAACTACTGAAGGCACTAACTACTGATAGGGATAGTTAGCAAATGAAAGATATTAATAGAGAGCAAACAGTGTATTTACCTTAATATCATCACAAGTCATAATATATATATCAGTTCATGACAAATTAGAAACCTCCGCCATCTCTCTCCCCACATCCACCACTGCTGGCGGCTCACCTCCAACTGCGCAACGCTACGCGCTGTTCACATCCAGCTGCCGCTGCCCAACACTACAATGGCAGACAACAATGCAAACTAGCGACAGACTGCACACAGCACAGCCAGTGATTTTCATATTGAGCGCTACGTAACGTTGCCAATAAGAAAACATAAACAGCCTACTTACACAAGTCTTATTTCGGTCGGCGCCCCGTTGGGCGGCTTGCGCGCCGGCGAAGAGGATAAAATGATGAGGACAACACAACATCCAGTTCCCGAGCGGAGAAACTCTGCAACCCGGCCGGCAATCGAACCCGGGCCCGCTTGCATGGGAGGCGAGCACGTTACCACCAAGCTAAACAGGCGGACACGGTTATTGTAAATACGATACCGCTGGGCAATGTGACACCGTCGTCAACAAAGTGTTTTCTTAATAATTTAATCAAATGCGATACGTCGTAAAAACCCGAATTTTCCTTGTATTATGCGTGGGGTTAGATAAATACGTGTTAATCGTGGGTACCCCAACTTGCTTCCAAAATTTTGAACTTTTCGTTTCCGTATCACATGTAAGAGCTACAACGCGAACCGCAACTGCTCCGAGATCTGTAACGATTGCCTGCAACAAATTGCTTGTCATTGTAGCGAAAAAATAATAATATATTGGCTGTTTCCACTTTGAAATCTAACTCCTTATCATGGCTGCTTCAACACTTTGGTGTAGTGCAAGTATGACTCCTTCAGATGAATTGCAGCTCACACGAAAGTCGCTGTTCAAGGCTTAGGACAGCCATGCTCTCAAATGGTGTAAAAATTGTTGACCTCGTACGCAGGTCCTGGTCGTGCGGTAGCGTTCTCGCTTCCCGCGGCCGGGTTCGATTCCCGGCAGGGTCAGGGATTTTATCTGCCTCGTAATGACTGGGTGTTGTGTGATGTCCTTAGGTTAGTTAGGTTTAAGAAGTTCTAAGTTCTAGGGGACTGATTGCCATCGATGTTAGAGCCATTTGAATCATTTGCTGACCTTGTCTTAATTAAATATCTTAGCTTTGTGTTCTGCCTCAGGGCAGGTCTTGTCATGGGGGAAGCCTCGTCAGAGAGGTCCACCGCATGAGCGTCTAGGAAGTGATTCCACTGGTGGTTTCCCGTTGTCTTCCACTGATGACGATGAAACGATGATGAGGACAACATCCAGTCCCTGAGCGGAGAAAATCTCCGATCCAGCCGGGAATCGAACCCGGGCCCCCTGGAGTAACAGACCGCCGCACTGACCACTCAGCTATCGGGGCGAACTAATTAAATATAGTATTTCCTTTTAAAATGTATGGTCGACACTTAAACTGCTTTGTCCATTTCTGGTTTGTTGATGGACAGCGCAAAGGATAGTTCTTTCTTTTAATAAAAGCACATGATTTCGAAGAAAAAGCTCTGAAAGTTAGGGCATTTGCAATTGCCTCCGAACTCCACTTTACACGGTTTTTTCCTCTTAGTCAGGGACCGAATCTGTCTTTGGGTGAAACACAGAGTCAGTATTCTTACCAGCAGGAACAGATGTTTTGAGAGGTACACCCTGTCTTTTAGCATTCTTCATAGGTGCAATTTTTTGCTCCAGCAAAGCGTTTCTGCTTTTTACACTAGCCAATTCTTTATTCAAGCCCTTAATTCATTCCTCTTTGCTGATAACGATCGGATCAGAAGGAATTTCAGATATGAAGCGCTGGAGTGAAGATGACATGTTTTCTTGCGGAACAATATTGAGAAAATCTGAATAACCAGCACTTGAATTTGACCTCAGAACGTTTCAACTGCCGTCAGTATAAATTTCACGGAAGTACCTCGAAGATGTGATACGAGGTATTAGGGCTGGTATGGAGGCCTACAGACAGCAGTTTTTTCTTCATTCCATTTGCAGAACAACAGGAAAGGAAATAACTAGAAATGTTGCAAGGTACCCTCCGATGTGCACCGTAATGTGGATTCTGGAGTATATATGTAGAAGCAGACGGAGATGTTATACGTAATGTTACACAACCCCAATTATCAGACAGTGTGTGAAAAATGGACCATGCGGATGCTTAGCAGAGTCAAAAATCTGGAAACTGGCTTGGACCTACAGTTTTCAGAACGCTACCATCATGGACAAGGGACTTGGTCTCGCCTCTACGAGACGGAATGCAAAAAGTCGAAGGAGCGGCGACATGCTAATTCTCCAATGAAGAAAGAAATCAAGATGCAAGCACCAAAGTGATGTGTACAGCTTTGTGGTATAGGCAGAGTGTGCCTCTGTTGGATGTCTTGGAGGCTAAAGCAACCGTCAGTTCAGAATGACACAAGACGTTACTGACCTCGCCGAAACGCCGTATTTACAGGGTCAGGCAAGAGGAGAAGACGTACTTCCGCTTGCAACACGGCAACGCCAGGCGCTACACCACGTTTGCGACACTGCTAAATCTGGCCAGCCTGTCCTAACAGGTCCACAGTACAATTTGGTTTAGCACATTCAGAGTTCCGTGTGTCATGGCTTACGAAACGTTGACTACAAGCAAAAACTATCCAGACTTGGATGTTTTCCTCGGAGCTGGCCGCAGCTGGTTCAGGTTCTTATGCGGGCGGCACGCAGGATCTTGTTGATCGGTGCTAGAACTGCGTGAGGGATGGTTGTGACTGTGTGGCGAAAATTACAGTACGTACATGAAATCTCGCTTTCTTTAAGTGGGTTACTGTGCTTCCTGTGACTGTTCTAGTTTGCGAAACTTTCTCTACGTGCCATTCAGTTAGACAAATGTAACTTTAAAAATAAAATTAAGAGAATGTAATGTAATAGAAAGAAAGCTAACTGATTGAAGAATGATTTGTTGTACAATAACAATAGAGTTATATTCAGAATACGTAAATTTTATAGAACATCATATTCAGACATTGTATTATACTCGTGTTGCTCTTTTGGAGCAAACATCGCCGACAAGTGTGTTTGTACAAAGGTGATCCTAAGGACAGCTCATAAAGGGAAATAGCAATGTAGAGTTGATAGCAAATAGTCCCATTAATTAGCAAACTTGAAATTCATCGAGAGAAATAAAATGTAAAACTTATTTGTTAAACATTTGTTGGCATATTATTAAAATGACATAAATAACAGATTGTGAAATATAAATTTGGATTTGTAAAACACGAATAAGAACCTATAAGAGGAATTTGGTATGTATCTACGGCGGATACAGGAGTTCCGTATGCAACAACTACAAAAATCATATACTCAAAAGAAGATACTAGTTATATTTTGTAAGTTATATTACTTCATGGTCACTATGTGTAAGTTGCGGAAAAAATTGGCGTTATGTGTAAGTTGCGTGAAGCTAACTTTGAATAATAAAATACTATCTGACATTGAAATCAACGTAAAAGATTCGGTCGCCACCAACTCTAGCCACACGACAGATGAAGGGTTGGGCTGAATCGGAAAATTAATTAATTTAATTATAAGAAAAAGACTCATAAGAGAACATTCATTGCAAAGAATGGGATGTAACTGCTAGTTTGGCCCAGGCATTGTTCAAGTGCATCAAATATTAAAATAAAGTAAATAATGCGTGAACACTGTGCATAAGAGGAGCTTGCAGCAGCACTCCTGAAAACAACATCTATTCTAAAGAATTTTTTTTAAATAAAAAGGGAACACTGATTATTGGGCCTGTGCACATGAAAACGCTATGGATGGTCTAACAAGGAAACTACAAGGTAAATGGCGTGGGTAATACAGATGTAACATCGGTATGCAGGATAAGATTGGTGACAAAGTTATTCATTCCTTAAAACATTGATGTAATGCATCTACACAACTGCTGTTGGCTGATGACTAAGTAGAATTTCTTGTGAAACGGTACACGATTCACAACACACTCGTATGCCCACGTGGTTTGCGGGGGCACAATTTCTACCTACTGTGGCCAAGTTTTAACCACATTTAACCACGCAGCCGAGAACAATTAACATTTTTCAGAAGGCACGTTTGAGTAAACAAAGGGTGTTGGCAGTGGGCCACCAAACTCTAATATTGAACCACGTGGTTGAGGTAAACGAAACAAAGAAAATTCACGAAGAGGTAAAATTATTAAGATTTAGGAAAGATTAGAACGTGTACAGACGCAGTTGCAGACAGACAAACATTCACACTGAACCTAGGGCGCACTTCTTTTATATGCAACACCTTTGTGTTAACTTCTTCTTGCGGATCAAAGTCTGCATTAGGAATCAAACTGGAAGTCTGCAAAAGCTTTGAATTCCTTACTCTGACAAGGTTAAACAATCTTTATAAGACGAGACGCGAGACCAAAAGCTGAAAGCTCCCCTCCCGCTACGAGACAACGCGCCACGCTGTTGAACCAACTCGCCGTCCTTCGAAGAGAGCTCTGCCGCAGACCCTCGGCGCGCTGCAAACAGACTGACCCCCTCGCACACTCCACCGCCTCCCACGCGATTCCGTGGCCAGGAAAACCCAGGAATGAGTCTCCCGCCACCAACCGAACACATGTAACTTTCAAGCAAGGAGAGCAAACCTCTTTGTCTACCTGAAAACTACAGGGATTGGCCATTCTGTACGATTACCACTGATTCACTGCAGCAGACTAAACCATCGTATAGCAATAAAATGGTAATGAAGCGGGACTACAGGACCCTTTCAATTTTTTCAAACATTCTGCTGAATGGAGTTTTTCCTGGCATGTTTCTTTATATTTTTCTTTATATTTTTCTTTAACTGATATTACCTATATTATCTGAAATAAGTAAATTTGCACGTATGTAATTGTTGTACATGTGATTTTGTTCATAGCCGAAGTTCAGCAGCTGCGGAATATTTCCACAAAGACAAAAAGTCAGTTGTCAGCTGCACAAGAAAACTTTCATTTGGTTCGCTTTACCGGGTCGACAGAGTATACTGTGTTCTTCAGTAGTGAGATAAGCTTAAATGTGAATGTGTATTTTCTGTTGTGTGCGAACTATATCCAGAGAGATTAATATCTGTGGCAAATCTGAAGAAGACGTTCAAATGGCTCTGAGCACCATGGGACTTAACTTCTGAGGTCATCAGTCCCCAGAACTTACAACTACTTAAACCTAACCAACCTAAGGACATCACACAACACGCAGTCATCACGAGGCAGGAAGAAGAGGAAAGGAGGGAAATGTGACGTGAGATTCTGTGGACATCTCATGCATGATAACGACGGTGTTAACGACTCAAAGACTGACACTGAGAAAGGTGTAGCGAGATGGAATAAAGAACATGCGATTCCTGGTGGTTAAAGTTATTTAGATTCCACAAGCGATTTGTGGGCATAGAGCAGCTGATTTGTGACGTATGGATCACGTACAGTGTGGACTTTTTACTGTAATATGGTGAGGAATACTCAGTTACTAAAAAATACGTTTGTGAATACATACTAAATACACTCCTGGAAATTGAAATAAGAACACCGTGAATTCATTGTCCCAGGAAGGGGAAACTTTATTGACACATTCCTGGGGTCAGATACATCACATGATCACACTGACAGAACCACAGGCACATAGACACAGGCAACAGAGCATGCACAATGTCGGCACTAGTACAGTGTATATCCACCTTTCGCAGCAATGCAGGCTGCTATTCTCCCATGGAGACGATCGTAGAGATGCTGGATGTAGTCCTGTGGAACGGCTTGCCATGCCATTTCCACCTGGCGCCTCAGTTGGACCAGCGTTCGTGCTGGACGTGCAGACCGCGTGAGACGACGCTTCATCCAGTCCCAAACATGCTCAATGGGGGACAGATCCGGAGATCTTGCTGGCCAGGGTAGTTGACTTACACCTTCTAGAGCACGTTGGGTGGCACGGGATACACGCGGACGTGTATTGTCCTGTTGGAACAGCAAGTTCCCTTGCCGGTCTAGGAATGGTAGAACGATGGGTTCGATGACGGTTTGGATGTACCGTGCACTATTCAGTGTCCCCTCGACGATCACCAGTGGTGTACGGCCAGTGTAGGAGATCGCTCCCCACACCATGATGCCGGGTGTTGGCCCTGTGTGCCTCGGTCGTATGCAGTCCTGATTGTGGCGCTCACCTGCACGGCGCCAAACACGCATACGACCATCATTGGCACCAAGGCAGAAGCGACTCTCATCGCTGAAGACGACACGTCTCCATTCGTCCCACCATTCACGCCTGTCGCGACACCACTGGAGGCGGGCTGCACGATGTTGGGGCGTGAGCGGAAGACGGCCTAACGGTGTGCGGGACCGTAGCCCAGCTTCATGGAGACGGTTGCGAATGGTCCTCGCCGATACCCCAGGAGCAACAGTGTCCCTAATTTGCTGGGAAGTGGCGGTGCGGTCCCCTACGGCACTGCGTAGGATCCTACGGTCTTGGCGTGCATCCGTGCGTCGCTGCGGTCCGGTCCCAGGTCGACGGGCACGTGCACCTTCCGCCGACCACTGGCGACAACATCGATGTACTGTGGAGACCTCACGCCCCACGTGTTGAGCAATTCGGCGGTACGTCCACCCGGCCTCCCGCATGCCCACTATACGCCCTCGCTCAAAGTCCGTCAGCTGCACATACGGTTCACTTCCACGCTGTGGCGGCATGCTACCAGTGTTAAAGACTGCGATGGAGCTCCGTATGCCACGGCAAACTGGCTGACACTGACGGCGGCGGTGCACAAATGCTGCGCAGCTAGCGCCATTCGACGGCCAACACCGCGGTTCCTGGTGTGTCCGCTGTGCCGTGCGTGTGATAATTGTTTGTACAGCCCTCTCGTAGTGTCCGGAGCAAGTATGGTGGGTCTGACACACCGGTGTCAATGTGTTCTTTTTTCCATTTCCAGGAGTGTATAATTGCTGATGTATCTTTACTTCCTAAGGACGGACCACGCCATGCTAACTATAAATCTATCGTTGCAATCAACTACGGCAGCAAATAGGCGATTGTAAGTACATTGAAAATTTAGTTCCAACTGTATGTTCCCTCGTGTATCGCTCAAAACTTATTTGTGCTTCTCAAAAAATCCTGCATGAGTCAAGTCAATTTTGTCGCCCAAGAGCGACAGTGTTTATTTTGATATGCGCAAAATCAAGGAAGGTGGCACGCCATCTTAAAAAAGTCAGCGAAAGAAAAGGTTATAATATCAACCGCCAACCACATAAATTTTCAGGTAGGGGTAATGAGCTCAATATCAAACTGGAGAGATTACACAAAGAAACCATAACGGTGTTTGGCGGGTCTGCCATACTGCAAGGGGCGTTCGGGGTTGTTAGTTCTGCTCGTGCTTGCGACTTTCGAGCGATTCTTTCACGGAAATACCATTTAAACCCAGGCAGCTTCAGTAAACTGTAATTCCATTTCTCCTGTTTGGCAGAACGATTTGTCATTTTTCCCTGACGTGCCAAGGCGTCTGTGACGTATTGTATCACGGCTTAACTTCTTGGAGTAGCCTCTACAGTTCCGGAGTAAGGAAAGACTTCTTTGCACATATCTTTGCCTATCGGGAAGCATTCACTGCAAAACTCGGCGTCGAGCACATGTAGCAAGAGCCAACTAAAGACCTTTTCTTATGCAACGAAAAACAAAGTTATTTGTTTAGAGCCAATATTTTAGACGAAACGAAACAGACTGTTCATATAATTTATTTATTACCAAATGCCAATAAAGAAAAAAATATATGATTGTGTGGTTTTGCTGGAGGATAGGTGTTTGCAAGTAACAATCATTGTTAATAATATGGTAGATAGCTTGTAACTAGGAGCACGTTAATAGATACATTGGATCCAGTAATAAACCAACTAACAGAGCGGAATATGACAATTTTAGTTTGCAGTCATTATCGTATTTTCCAAAGTTTATATAGGTTCACTATTCTGTGTATTCACGAGTCTTTCATTGTGCTGTGAACGCAGTTTTGCCACCGAAGTAAATTAGCGGACGAACGTTATTACGGAAATGGAATATGTTGAAAGAACACCAATACAGTTAACTTGTGAGCTCCTCTTTCTAATTTTAGTGATAAAAAGTCCATCCACGTGTAAATTTAAGTATGGATTTATTGAAAGGGAAGAGAACGGACGCTTTACTAAGTCTTTATTGAAAATTTATGAACAAATTTTACAGAGAGCGCTAGCGGTGTCTTCATTAAACTATTCTATTTCTGTAACATGCTTAGAGGTATGATATCAGACAAATTTAGCTATAGAAAAAATATATAACTTCACTATACGCTCTATCAAGTGTCTTATACTTCTCTTTCTTCGTAAGCAGTCTACAACATACGCAAGGGCAAGAAGGAAATTTAAGTCAAATTTATGATCACACTGTTCCAGCACACACCTGCCGCCTCCTACCATGACACGAGTATCGTCTGTTCAGCTTTCCGTGGTGCAACGTTTTCCCTGGGCCTTATCTCCTCCCAAAGCACTGCTCAACAACGGCAAAATAACGTGAGGTCTGTCCAAGGAAGTTCAGTAGGGCCTCAAATGTTGTCAGTGCACAGGAACGAAATATCAGGTATGATGACCAGTAGTTTCCGACGCTTCGTTCACGATGTCGTTGCCTGCAGAATACCATCGACTTTCGACAGTCTTAAGGAAATTCAGGAAGACTTGGACAAAATTTCTAACTCGTGTAATGGATGGTAACGCTGTTGAAATGTGGACGATTGACAAGTAACGCGTATAACAAGGGGGAAAAAACCTAAAATATTCGATTACAAGATTAGTTGTTAAAATCTGCAGCATGTGATATTGATACGGAGGGTGGAACTACTTAGAGGTAATATTATGTAACCGTTTCAAATGAAACGATGACGTAAAATCGGTACTAGTGAAGGCGAATGATAGGCATGGATTTGTTGGAAGGATCCAGGGAAAAAACATTGCATCTCCGTGCGGCAGACATCGAATGAATTCCGAGAAGATGTGCTGGAGTCAAAAGGGATCGGTATAGCTCATAGCAAAGTGTAACAGGTTTGCTGGGGAATTTACATGGTAATCCTTGGAAGAAAGAGCACCTCTGTTGATCTGCTGTGGATAGGGGACAGCGGCCGGCGAAATATTTAGCAAAGAAAATTACCAAACAGCCCTTTGGTTTGAGAAGTTATTTTATTTAGGCAAGCAGTTTCGGCATCTCCATAATACCATCTTCAGGCTCCTATGAAGTCCATGAATAGTCAAACAGATATATCGATACTTGTGATCAAGCCTTCGAAGCAAAGATTCCTAAAATGAATTCACGTAATCCAGATACGAGGATGTATCTGATTGTCTATACGTGGAGTGCATAAGGACCTGAAGATGTCAGAACTGAGATGCCGAAACTCATTGTCTGAATAAAATAACTTCTTAAGACTTACGGCTATTTGACGATTTTCTTTGGAAAGAGGACCTAGTTCTCGGGGAACCATATGGGGTAAATTTAGAAAAATCTGTAGTCGAAGAGGACTGTGCGTCAATTCTGCAGTCACCGTCGTGTATCTCGCTTGCGAATCATGAAAATACGACAGAACGACAGCGTTTATTTTGCATTTTGTTTACGACCTTCCACTAAGGAAGGGGTTCTATTTGTGTTTATCTGCTCTGCATAGTAACTAACAGTTCTTGATAAAACTTTACGTAGTTTTCGTGTTAGATTTCTTAGTGTTTTCTTGATCGTTTAGAACAGAAAGCGCCCTAAAACCGTCTTTTGTTTGTTTCGCGGCCGTTAGCCACTAGTCACTTGAATCAGCAGTTGTCTTGTGACAGCCAGAGCGACAGCACCAGCAGCAGCGAGTACTGTTTGTATAAAGCGTTTTTGTACTTATTTGCTGCGCTTAGCTTTTAAATAGTTTTTCTGGGAAAACCTAGCGTAGTTTTCGCGTCTTGTATTTCAGTGAGTGTTTCTTGATTATCAGAGTAGCTCATCAGAAGATTATCTTGGGAATTTGTCACCGTATAGAGTAGGGTAAACATAGTCATGTGTAGGGGCTGTGGTTGTTGTGAGCGGACGCAAGGAGAATTGGCCACTCTTCGGGGGCAGGTGGAGGCTTTGTCTGTTAGGCTCATCGAGCTCGAGGCGCAGGCGTCGGCTCGTAGTGGCGTTGGGGCAACTGTGGTGAGACCTATGCCTACTTCGGTGGCCTTGGAATCACATGGAACCCCTGATGTCGCTGCGTCTTCCGGCAGTGAGCATCTTACCGGTCAGCCATCACTCCAGGGTGAATGGCGGACAGTGGTGGGCTCGCGCGTGCCTGGCCGAAAGGCGAAGGTGGGATCTGGCCGCGTGGCAGCTGCCTTACCCCTTTCCAACAGGTACGGGGTGCTTCCTAGTGGTGATGACATCGTTTCCGAGCCACCACAGGGTGCCTCGCCTGTTGGGCCAGTGGCCGATTCTCCGGCAAGGTCCCGACAGTCACAGAGGGCGGGCCTATTAGTTATAGGGAGCTCCAACGTTAGGCGGGTTATGGAGCCCCTCAGGAAAATAGCGGGTAGGTCGGGGAAGAATGCCAGTGTGCACTCGGTGTGCTTGCCGGGGGGTCTCGTCCGTAATGTGGAGGAGGCCCTTCCGGCAGCTATTGAACGCACTGGGTGTGACCGGCTGCAGATAGTAGCACATGTCGGAACGAATGACGCCTGCCGCTTGGGTTCTGAGGCCATCCTTGGTTCCTTCCGGCGGCTGGCTGATTTGGTGAAGACAACCAGCATCGCACGCGGAGTGCAAGCTGAGCTTAATATCTGCAGCATAGTGCCCAGAGTCGATCGCGGTCCTCTGGTTTGGAGCCGTGTGGAGGGTCTAAACCAGAGGCTCAGACGACTCTGCGACTATAATGGTTGCAAATTCATCGACCTCCGTTATTGGGTGGAGAACTGTAGGGCCCCCCTAGACAGGTCAGGCGTGCACTACACACCGGAAGCAGCTACTAGGGTAGCAGAGTACGTGTGGCGTGCACACGGGGGTTTTTTAGGTTAGGGGGACCCCCCCCTTGGGCGAAACGATAAAATACCTGACGGCTTACCAGAGAGGACATTATCATCGTTGATAAAGAATGTCCGTCCTCAGAGACCAAAAACAGGAAAAGTTAACGTAATATTGGTAAACTGCAGGAGTATCCAGGGCAAGGTTCCTGAATTAGTATCTCTTATTGAAGGAAATAGTGCGCATATAGTATTAGGAACGGAAAGTTGGTTAAAACCGGAAGTGAACAGTAACGAAATCCTAGACACAGAATGGAATATATACCGCAAGGATAGGATAAACGCCAATGGTGGAGGAGTATTTATAGCAGTAAAGAATTCAATAATATCCAGTGAAGTTATTAGCGAATGCGAATGTGAAATAATCTGGGTTAAGTTAAGTATCAAAGGTGGGTCAGATATGATAGTCGGATGCTTCTATAGACCACCTGCATCAGCAACCGTAGTAGTTGAGCGCCTCAGAGAGAACCTGCAGAACGTCGTGAAGAAGTTTCGTGATCATACTATTGTAATAGGGGGAGACTTCAATCTACCAGGTATAGAATGGGATAGTCACACAATCAGAACTGGAGCCAGGGACAGAGACTCTTGTGACATTATCCTGACTGCCTTGTCCGAGAATTACTTCGAGCAGATAGTTAGAGAACCAACTCGTGAAGCTAACGTTTT
The DNA here is from genome assembly GCF_021461395.2 of Schistocerca americana. Lineage (NCBI taxonomy): Eukaryota > Metazoa > Arthropoda > Insecta > Orthoptera > Acrididae > Schistocerca > Schistocerca americana. The sequence continues at coordinate 85,035,891 of NC_060128.1, read as the reverse complement.
AGACCTCATAGCAACAAATAGACCGGAACTTTTCGACTCCGTGAATGTAGAAGAGGGTATCAGTGATCATAAGTCAGTGGTTGCATCAATGACTACAAGTGTAATAAGAAATGCCAAGAAAGGAAGGAAAATATATTTGCTTAACAAGAGTGATAGGGCACAAATCGCAGAATATCTGAGTGACCACTATCAAACGTTCATTTCTGAGGAAGAGGATGTGGAACAAAAATGGAAAAAATTCAGAAACATCGTCCAGTACGCCTTAGATAAGTTCGTACCGACTAAGGTCCAAAGCGAGGGGAAAGATCCACCGTGGTATAACAATCATGTACGAAAGGTACTACGGAAACAAAGAAAGCTTCATCATAGGTTTAAGAGTAGTCGAATCATAGCTGATAAAGAAAAGCTGAACGAAGCGAAAAAGAGCGTAAAGAGAGCAATGAGAGAAGCATTCAACGAATTCGAACATAAAACATTGGCAAACAATCTAAACAAGAACCCTAAAAAGTTTTGGTCATATGTAAAATCGGTAAGCGGATCTAAATCCCCTATTCAGTCACTCGTTGACCACGATGGAACCGAAACAGAGGACGACCGAAGAAAGGCAGAAATACTGAATTCAGTGTTCCGAAACTGTTTCACTGCGGAAAATCGTAACACGGTCCCTGACTTCAGCCGTCGCACGGACGCCAAAATGGAAAATATTGAAATAAACGATATCGGAATTGAAAAACAACTGCTATCACTTAGTAGCGGAAAAGCATCCGGACCAGACGAGATACCCTTAAGATTCTACAGTGATTATGCTAAAGAACTTGCCCCCTTTCTATCAGCAATTTATCGTAGATCGCTGGAAGAACGTAAAGTACCTAGCGACTGGAAGAAAGCGCAGGTCGTTCCCATTTTCAAGAAGGGTCATAAATCAGATGCGATAAATTATAGGCCTATTTCGCTTACGTCAATCTGTTGTAGAATAATGGAACATGTTTTGTGTTCTCGTATTATGACGTTCTTAGATAATACAAATCTCCTTCATCATAACCAACATGGATTCCGCAAACAGAGATCATGTGAAACTCAGCTCGCCCTATTTGCCCAAGAAATTCACAGTGCCGTAGACACTGGCGAGCAGATTGATGCCGTATTCCTGGACTTCAGGAAGGCATTTGATACGGTTCCGCACTTACGTTTAGTGAAAAAAATACGAGCTTACGGAATATCGGACCAGGTTTGTGATTGGATTCAGGATTTCCTAGAAGAAAGAACACAACATGTCATTCTTAACGGTTCAAAATCTGCAGATGTAGAGGTAATTTCGGGAGTACCGCAGGGAAGCGTGATAGGACCTTTATTGTTTACAATATACATAAATGACTTAGTTGACAACATCGGTAGCTCCGTGAGGCTATTTGCAGATGACACGGTTGTCTACAAGAAAGTAGCAACAACAGAAGACTCGTACGTACTCCAGGAGGACCTGCAGAGGATTAATGCATGGTGCGACAGCTGGCAGCTTTCCCTAAACGTAGATAAATGTAATATAATGCGCATACATAGGGGCAGAAATCCATTCCAGTACGATTATGCCATAGGTGGTAAATCATTGGAAGCGGTAACAACCGTAAAATACTTAGGAGTTACTATCCGGAGCGATCTGAAGTGGAATGATCACATAAAACAAATAGTGGGAAAAGCAGGCGCCAGGTTGAGATTCATAGGAAGAATTCTAAGAAAATGTGACTCATCGACGAAAGAAGTAGCTTACAAAACGCTTGTTCGTCCGATTCTTGAGTATTGCTCATCAGTATGGGACCCTTACCGGGTTGGATTAATAGAAGAGATAGACATGATCCAGCGAAAAGCAGCGCGATTCGTCATGGGGACATTTAGTCAGCGCGAGAGCGTTACGGAGATGCTGAACAAGCTCCAGTGGCGGACACTTCAAGAAAGGCGTTACGCAATACGGAGAGGTTTATTATCGAAATTACGAGAGAGCACATTCCGGGAAGAGATGGGCAACATATTACTACCGCCCACATATATCTCGCGTAATGATCACAACGAAAAGATCCGAGAAATTAGAGCAAATACGGAGACTTACAAGCAGTCGTTCTTTCCACGCACAATTCGTGAATGGAACAGGGAAGGGGGGATCAGATAGTGGTACAATAAGTACCCTCCGCCACACACCGTAAGGTGGCTCGCGGAGTATAGATGTAGATGAGAACAGATTTAGATACCTACAGACAGATGTAGGCAGTCAGTTTACCTTCGCTCAGTACGCCAATGAAATATTCCTACCAAATACCCCCCGTAGTGCACTGTACTGAGGCGTGGGAATCATATGTACAGGTATTGTTTCTGTAATTATTATTATTATTATTAGTATTAGTATTATTATTATTATTCGAAGTTTTACAATATAACACTACTTCCATTTTCCTATAGCCCATTGAAACTTAATTAACATTCTCCATTTATGAATATCTGTCCATTAATTTTCTTCAGTATTTCTTCTTCCGATTAACGTCGGGATTCTTTGCGTCCATGTAACCGGTGGACTACCTCTTTTCTTCCTTCCTGGAGGTTCTCACTCCATAGGCCGTTATGGGAATTACCTCCGACATCCTTTGTGCAATTGCATACAGTATCAGTCGTTTAACTCCCACAAAATCAGAAATCGAACTCGAGACAGCCATTTTCATCCTGGCGACTCCGGCTGTAGATACCCGTAGATCCACTTAAAGTCCATTTCAGTTGTCATCACTCTTCTCATTACTTGGGGTTTAATTATCGACACAAACACTACAAAACAAAAAAAACTAAAAATGCTTGAAATCAGACCCTTAACTTAATATTTCTAGCAATAACAAAAGCTTACGGTAACATTTTTTTGCAATTTTTACAATTTGTGTGAAATCACCAAATATTACGCCCATCATAATTAAAGAAATTCGTAACCTATATGAAAACTCTACAGCAACTTCAGAACTGATGGTGTTTTAAAAGTTTGTCATTGCAACTACAAGACAATGCGTGTTTCTGTCACCAACCGTTTCGTTTTATTGAAACAAAACATGAACAGTGGAGGTATTTCAAGCCTGGTACTTCGCTCATATCAGTAAAAAAGAAAAACCAGACATGAAATATTACCAGCAATGATGTTTTCTTTCAGTAAAACGAAACACATTTTGTGACAAAAACAGACACTTCCTTGGAATTCCAAAGAAGGAATTAAAGTACTCTCTATAGCAACTGAGAAGCAGAAGCTACGGACAATATGGTCACACAAACGAAGAATTTAAAAATACAAAACTGTTTCCCACATGGGTTTCAAGTTACAAAGGGATAACGTTATGGATGCAACCTATCGCCGACACTTTATACAATATAAGCGGAATAAACGTTGGAAATGTAGAACAACATACGAATTCCTAATATACAGGGTGTCCTAGGAGGGATGTTCAGTGTTCAGAGATATAAAAGAAACCACCATTCCAAGCACGAAAGTCTAGTAAACTTAGGTTCTAAATTTGTTACTGTAAGAGTTATGAGTACATCTTCAACTGTAGTGTGAATCAAATCTGTTCTACTGCAATCTCTTTGCTTCCTGTGTTTTGAGAGGTGGTGGTATGGACGAAACCAAGAAAAAGCGTCTAGTAGTAAACATGAGCTCTGAAATCATACATGTAGACCTACATCTAGACCTTTGAGCACCTGTTCAGTAGAAGAGACGTGTTTCACACTAGCGAAGACGAACAAGTGCACTTAAGAGCCCATCCTTACTGGATATTTTATTCTTGTTTTGGTCCATACTACCACCATTCAAAATAATGGAGAGCAAAGACCTTGCACTGAAAGAGATTCGCTTCGCAGTATGGAAGATGATCAAATGCTCAAAGTTGTGAAGGTATGTATTTTCGAGCCTATTTCTACTAGACCTTCTGGATTCGAATATTCGTTCCTTACATTTTTCCTGAATACCATGTATATTCACTACAATTTGCTGACGTCCAGCTAATTTTGACACAAGATGGTGAAGATACTGAATGTATCGCTAGCAAATTAACAGAGCAGTACAAAAATGTGGCCTTCAGGTCAATACGAATAAAACAACAGTGGTAATGGGAAGAAATATCAACAGCTGATACTGCAAGAACGGATGGGAATACATACTGAAGTAAAAATCACAAAATGTGGTAAAGAAGACAAGGAAATTAATTCAAGAATAAATGCTGTAATGTTCACTATTGGAACAGTAAGTGGTATTTTATGTGATCAACAGAGTAAAAGGGAAAAAATTAAAATCTTTATAGTAATTACACACATCAAAAACAGTTATGCATCACCCCGGTTCATAGAACTCCTAACGATAGATGTTGACTGTGGATATTGGATCACAGACACAGTCCCTTTGACTGTTCAGAGATGTCACTAAATCCACCCAAAGCTTGAAACCACCATGTATCACCAGCTCCTATTAAACGGAGAGGGTTCGACAGCCGATCATTCCACCAGGAAAGAAGTACACGGCGCGTGTTGCATGTAGTTCAATCATGCCTAGACGGTCAATACTGCGGTCCGATCGCGTCCGCATTTTTACTCTGAGCCAGGAAGGGCTCTCAATAAAGTGTCCAGTTGTCTCGGAATGAACCAAAGCGATGTTGTTCGGACATGGAGGAGATACAGAGAGACAGGAACTGTCGATGACATGCCTCGCTCAGGCCGCCCAAGGCCTACTACTGCAGTGGATGACCGCTACCTACGGATTATGGCTCGGAGGAACCCTGACAGCGACGCCACCATGTTGAATAATGGTTTCATGCAGGGACAGGACGTCGTGTTACGACTCAAACTGTGCGCAATAGGCTGCACGATGCGCAACTTCACTCCCGACGTCCATGGCGAGGTCCATCTTTGCAACCACGCGGAACAGGTGGTCCCAATAACATGCCGAATGGACCGCTAAGGATTGGCATCACGTTCTCTTCACCGATGAGTATCGCATATGCCTTGAACCAGACAATCGTCGGAGACGTGTTTGGAGGCAACCCGGTTAGGCTGAACGCCTTAGAAACACTGTCCAGCGAGTGTAGCAAGGTGGAGATTCCCTGCTGTTTCGGGGTGCGATTATGTGGGGCCAACGTACGTCGCTGGTGGTCATGAAAGGCGCCGTAACGGCTGTACGATAAGTGAATACCATCCCCCGACCGATAGTGCAACCATATCGGCAAACATACTGGCAAGGCATTCGTCTTCATGGACGACAATTCGTGTGCAGATCGTGCACATCTTGTGAATGGCTTCCTTCAGGATAACGACATCGCTCGACTAGAGTGGCCAGCATGTTCTCCAGACATGAACCTATCTACGAGGGCAGTTCAATAAGTAATGCAACACATTTTTTTCTGAAACAGAGGTTGTTTTATTCAGCATTGAAATACACCAGGTTATTCCCCAATCTTTTAGCTACACAACACTATTTTTCGACGTAATCTCCATTCAATGCTACGGCCTTACGCCACCTTGAAATGAGGGCCTGTATGCCTGCACGGTACCATTCCACTGGTCGGTGTCGGAGCCAACGTCGCACTGCATCAATAACTTCTTCATCATCCGCGTAGTGCCTCCCACGGATTGCGTCCTTCATTGGGCCAAACATATGGAAATCCGACGGTGCGAGATCGGGGCTGTAGGGTGCATGAGGAAGAACAGTCCACTGAAGTTTTGTGAGCTGCTCTCGGGTGCGAAGACTTGTGTGAGGTCTTGCGTTGTCATGAAGAAGGAGAAGTTCGTTCAGATTTTTGTGCCTACGAACACGCCGAAGTTGTTTCTTCAATTTCTGAAGAGTAGCACAATACACTTCAGAGTTGATCGCTTGACCATGGGGAAGGACATCGAACAGAATAGCCCCTACAGCGTCCCAGAAGACTGTAACCATGACTTTACCGGCTGAGGGTATGGCTTTAAACTTTTTCTTGGTAGGGGAGTGGGTGTGGCGCTACTCCATTGATTGCCGTTTTGTTTCAAGTTCGAAGTGATGAACCCATGTTTCATCGCGTGTAACAATCTTTGACAAGAAATTGTCACCCTCAGCCACATGACGAGCAAGCAATTCCGCACAGATGGTTCTCCTTTGCTCTTTATGGTGTTCGGTTAGACAACGAGGGACCCAGCGGGAACAAACCTTTGAATATCCCAACTGGTGAACAATTGTGACAGCACTACCAACAGAGATGTCAAGTTGAGCACTGAGTTGTTTGATGGTGATCCGTCGATCATCTCGAACGAGTGTGTTCGCACGCTCCGCCATTGCAGGAGTCACAGCTGTGCACGGCCGGCCCGCACGCGGGAGATCAGACAGTCTTGCTTGACCTTGCGGCGATGATGACACACGCTTTGCCCAACGACTCACCGTGCTTTTGTCCACTGCCAGATCACCGTAGACATTCTGCAAGCGCCTATGAATATCTCAGATGCCCTGGTGTTCCGCCAAAAGAAACGCGATCACTGCCCATTGTTTGCAACGCACATCCGTTACAGACGCCATTTTGACAGCTCTGTACAGCGCTGCCACCTGTCGGAAGTCAATGAAACTATACGAGACGAAGCGGGAATGTTTGAAAATATTCCACAAGAAATTTCCGGTTTTTTCAACCAAAATTGGCCGAGAAAAAAATGTGTTGCATTACTTATTGAACTGCCCTCGTAACATGCCTAGGATATATTGAAAAGGGCTGTTTATGGACGACGTGACCCACCAAGCACTCTGAGAGATTACGCTGAATCGCCGTTTAAGTGTGCGACAATCTGGAGCCACAGTGCCTTGATGGGCTTGTGGATAGTATGCCAAGACGAATACAGGCATGCATGAATGCAAGAGGACGTGCTACTGGGTATTAGAGGTACCGGTGTGTACAGCAATCTGGACCACCACCTTTGAGGGTCTCGCTCTATGGTGGTACAACGTACAATGTGTGGTTTTCATGAGCAATAAATAGGGCGGGAATGATGTTTACGTTCGTCTCTATTCCAATTTTCTGTACACGTTCCGGAACTCTCGGAACCGAGGTGATACGAAAGTTTTTTGATGTGTTTATTAAAAGCAGTTTGACATGTGGATGTGAAGTATGGAGAGAATAGTACTTCAGTGTGTACCTCTTCATTTACGAACAAGATAAGCTACAAAAATATTCATTTGTGCTTCTCATTCTATCATTTATAACTTTATAACAAGGGCAACAAATTATTAACCTTCAAAGTACTGCACAGAAAAAATTACCAGTTTGAGTAAAAGCGGAAACGTAGTAGTTACAGCTTATAAAGTTCTTAAGTAAATAATCTGCTATGCGTTAATTTGCAAGCATTACTTTCTGACACTAAAATTCTCTGTTTAGTGTTACGAGTAACCTCCTTTTTCCCCTCCAACAAATGCATACGGAACAAACATGTAATTACAAATCACATAAAAGTGTAAAGATAAAATGGTAATGGAATAAATATCTTGTTTTATCTACAATATACCTACGGTGTACATTGTAATTGATTCATCCAGGCCGGCCGCTGTGGTCGAGCGGTTCTAGGCGCTTCAATCCGGAACCACGCGGCTGCTACGGTCGCAGGTTCGAATCCTGCCTCAGGCATGGATGTGTGTGATGTCCTTAGGTTAGTTAGGTTTAAGTAGTTCTCAGTTCTAGGGGACTGATGACCTCAGATGTTAAGTACCATAGTTCTTAGAGTCATTTGAACCATTTGAATTCATCAGGGTACAATTTAGATATATGCAAAGTTGATATTTCAGATTATTATTATTGTTTTTGAAATTAACATGCAGATTTCTTAATTTCCTATTTATTCAGCGAATGAATCATACATATTCTTGCTTTCCATGAAGTTCATAATTATTTAGCATTATTCTCCACTATGAATTCTGCAATAAATAATTCCATCATGAGCTCTTCTTAATAATGCTCCTTAAGTAGCTCCAGGTAACCACTTTTAGAGCCGTTTTCGACAAACACAGATCCAAACATTAGCAACGAAACCACAAAAGGAGCGTTATACAGTTTGACATATCGTTGATATATAAAATTATAGTAAGTTTCTGTCATTGGCGTGTAACGAAATATATTACTCTTCGTTATTTTTCTTTCTTTTAGCTTAAATTTTGTAAACTTTGATTTTACAAGTTTATTTTGATTAGCTACAACATGGTTCACTTCACCTTGTTTCATATGAGTTTTAGTATAATAATTACAAAATTGCTAATTTATTAATTTTATGTTACAAAATAGATTGTATTATTCCTCTCTGTTGGCAAACGGCTAAATATGTCGTTTCTGGGTATCTTTACATTATAGAATTGTGATTATTTACGAGAGAATTGTTACTTTACATTTGCACAAATAATGGATCAAGCGCAATCGAAAAAGTTTGAATCACACTACACGTCTCAAATCTTGCACACGGGTCACATTTTTTTCTCTTCATAAGTCTCCCCCATTTGTCGTCAGTAGATGAGTGCGTTCACCCACTGTGTCACGTCGTTCTTTGTTTTCCTACTTCAGCCGCTGTGCCATGTCGTAGCGTCCTTGCCATCTGCATAATTTTTACCCTAAAGAGTGACCCCATATAGCCAGTGCTCAGCGGAACGAAGGGGCAAAAACGCCTTATATTGGTCCTGACTATTGCAAATACCTTCTCGCGCCACATAAGCGAACTCGGCGCAGAAGTAATCCTCCGGCTCGCTTTTTATGGAATCTGGGTCGGAACACTTTATTGTGGCTGAAATTCATTACACTCCGCAGCGGGAGGAGCATCTCAATGCGTTCGCCCCGGCAGCTCTGTTTTGTCTCACAGCTGAAGTGCGCCTGGGAAGTAGTGTTACGTGCAACGCACAGTGCCGGCTTAAGCCAGCGCGGAGCCTGTGGAGAATGTTAAGGAGAGGCCCATGGTTCGCTGTAGGCCTCAGAGTTTAAGATATAAAATAAATATAACACTTTACTTTGGTCCCAAAACGAAATATGTTTGTCGTTGGATGGTTATCATCGTACTCATATATAAAACATAAATTCGTTTCGCACCATGAGAAGATATAAACATTGCCATAACTGCAATCACATTTTTATACAAATTCACGTCGTTAAATTTGTGGAAAATAATAAAGCTAATATAGTAAAAGATTTTAAATCATATTAAACTACTAAAAATGAAGTGAACAATCATTTTAATAAGGATTTTTTAAAAAAATTGATTTCTGTAAGTACTGAAATCGCTACATTTAACTTAAGAGCCTAAAGTCTTAGACACTGTGATAAGGAGCTACTGGGTAGACTCCAGCTATTTTTAATAATTTAGTGTCTCACGAAAAATCATTTTTCTCACATTTTCACAAACAAGCGTTCAATAGGGTGGATAGCTGTAAGGTGTGAAAGCTGGCAGCCAACCCTACACCACTGTACGGGTGCTTTCAAAAACTGAACCCCTTACCTGGCAAATAAATGTTTACTGTATTCCGAAGTATATGAATTTTAACGGTAACATTTTATTATCAGGTAAAACACAATGTGTACCTCAATTGTTATATACGTTGCTCATAGAACCTTTCTTTTTTTTAATACCTTGGCGGCTTATAGAAACAAATCCAATCAACTCACATTATTCTTCAGTGCTCTTCGTTTTCCTGTCACCAAATTGTGCAGACACTAGATAAAATTATATTTCACTCTCTTGATATCCACCATCGGTTCAGGCTAGCCCCAGGTGCTCCCTGTACGAGCGGGTTGTGTGATCAAACAGTGTACCGTCTATTAGGGGTGCGTCGCGAACTCAATACACGGAGACATGTCCTAAGGAAGACTATTACAGAAAATGGAGGCAGCTGACCGTCGGTAAATCAGTTTTAGTAAAGCCAAACATGAATGAATTTCACAAATTGTTTCCATTTCATAACATTTCCCACCATATGGATAGTTACATTATTAAAAGTATAAAAAAAGTTCTACCTGGAAACGTTATGATACCATTTAAGAAGAAGTTTCCTATTGTGATCAGTTTTCATCGATGCTAAAAAAAAAAAAAAAAATTAAAAAATGGTTCAAATGGCTGTGAGCACTATGGGACTTAACATCTGAGGTCCTCAGTCCCCTAGAACTTAGAACTACTTAAGCCTAACTAATCTGAGGACGTCACACACATCCGCGCCCGAGGCAGGATTCGAACCTGCAGTCATGGATTGCGCGGCTGGTCCCGGCGGAGGTTCGAGCCCTCCATCGGGCATGGGTGTGTGTGTTTGGCCTTAGGATAATTTAGGGTAAGTAGTGTGTAAGCACCGTCTTTGCATTGGACAGTAGGTAGAATACCCTTCACATCTAGCTTGTTTTGTTTTGTTTTTTTACACCCTTATGCGGAACCTCCTAATGTGCGCAGCCCGTAGCATTTGCTAAGACTTGCGCCGTGGCTGACCCGACACCGGCAACGGATAATATCCTGCGACAGCGACTGTGTTCAAAGTTCTTTCTGCAGATAGACGGCAGCCCTAAAGCATTTCCAACGTTAGCAATATAAGGCACGAAGTCCATTTTCCTCACCTGCTTTCAGACCAAAAATAGGAACTACATAAACTACAGTAGCATTGAAAGAGAGAGAAGGTTTGGCATTGAATAGCTATACTTACATAAACTACATGGATATGAAAAGAAAAAGCATTTGTCAGAACTGGCTGGGAGCAAGTTTTAACGAATTGAAAAATACAGACTTAGACTGGAAGGAGAGCAGAATAACTTATACAAGAACCAGAGTATGTAGACGGAAGCTGTGAGAGATGAAATAGTGAAGGCAGCAGAGGATCAAATAGGTAAAAAGACAAGATCTAGCAGAAATTCTTGGATAGCACAGAAGGTACGGAATTCCATTAATGAAAGGAGAACATGCAGCAAATGAAGCAGGTGAAAGTTAATACAAACGTATAAAACGTGAGATAGAAAGGAAATGAAAAATGACTAAGCATGAATGGTCAGAGGACAGCTGTAAGGATTTATAGGCATATTTCACTAAAGAAAAGATAGATACCGCGTACAGGAAAATTAAAGAGGCCTTTGGAGAAAAGAGAACCACTTGTATGAGTATCAAGAGATCAAATGCCATACCAGTCCTCAGCAAAGAAGGGAAAGCTGAAAGGTTTTAGCCTACCGCCGACTTTTAACATATGCTTTTCGTCAGCATACTGGTGGCGTATTAAGTCACCAGCAATAATAATTGTATGAATGCGATACCTATTTGAAAAAAATGAGACTCAACTTTTCTTTGAATCTTGTCGCAACTCAATCAGCTGAGTAAGGGGAGGGGGGTCCGTAAGAGGAATCAATTATTGATTTATTCCGGTAGCCAACTGTAGCCTTTACCAATAATAACTCATAGAAACTACTTTTAACCGCAACAAACTCTCCGTCACCAACTGTACTTAATCTATCCTTTCTCAATATCTTTAGGTCCTTTGTAAATGTTTCGGTTGAACTTATGTCTGGCTTAAGCCACCTTTAAGAATCTATTACGATTTGAGCTTCAGCGGTCTGTTTTAGAGCTTGGAGCTCTGCTTCTTTCCCAACGCAGCTACTACAGTTTACAACTACGACACCGATTGTTGCTATGTCTGCCCTCTTCCTGAGTTCGTCCTGCACCGTGTGAGATGAACGCCCTTTCTGTTCTTCCCCGATACCCTACAGACTAAAAACCCGCCCAAGTTCACTCCACACAGCCGGCGCCGCCCGTGTAGGGGCTTCCCGCATGCAGTGGGCCCCTGAGCTATTGCGTGGAACATGAAACTCCATCGTCCTATGGAGAGAGTTGAGAAATCTGCAGCCTACGCCGTCACAGGACCAACTGAACATCTGACTCAGACCCTCCACTCGGCTCTGTACCAGAGGTCCGCAGTCTCTTCCGTCAATGATTCTACAGACGGTGCGATCCGCCTTTAACTCACAAGCAAGGCCGGCTATCTTTACCAGTACAAACAGCCGCCGGAAAACAGAAAAAAAACATCTTCGGATCCAAAGCGCCATGTGTAAATACGACATGAGCAACTACCCGCAGTTAGCTGCACGCTGCGTTCTTCGTGGCATCCAGGAGCACCCGTTCCGCTTCTGGGTGACTTGCCCCGTTATGCTCACAAAGTGCACACTGGTTCAAATGGTTCAAATGGCTCTGAGCACTATGGGACTCAACTGCTGAGGTCATTAGTCCCCTAGAACTTAGAACTACTTAAACCTAACTAACCTAAGGACATCACACACATCCATGCCCGAGGCAGGATTCGAACCTGCGACCGTAGCGGTCTTGCGGTTCCAGACTGCCGCGCCTTTAACCGCACGGCCACTGCGGCCGGCAGTGCACACTGGTCTTCTTTGCCTCTTTGGCAGCCATAACTCTAAGGGACCCCGTCAAGGGCCTAACATTGGAGATCCACAGCTACCAGTAATCCCACCCTCTATGAATACCCGGATCTTCTAATCTAATTCCCTCAGCATCGCCTCATTTAAATCGACATTCTGCCACCTAGTTTCAGATTAGCGCACGCCCCAATGCAGTGTAAAAGTTCATTCCGCACACATTTCAAGCTAATTCCTTCAAAGCAGGAAGAGTGACTGAAAAGAATCGCCGTGTTAACTCGCATGTAAATGCAAAAATGTACCTAGTCTTAATGATATACGGATGGGACAGTCTTTCTGTAGCTGCACAATTATTGTTTTGCTTTAATACCCAAATACATACCGCCACCACTGTGGCATCGTGAGTGGGATGACGGTTGGATTGTCTGCAAAACGTACGTTTCAGTCTTTGCGAGGCAAGCGCGGGATCTTTCCCGTTGTGTAGAAGGAAGGTTTGACCGGAAACTTTAAACAGGGAAAATTCTGAACTGATGATTGGTTGGGAGCCGCCCCCACCATGAGAGGTCAGGCGAGCAGAACCGTAGCGTGGGTCCGAGTCGTGGACTGCTGCTGGAGACTTGGACAAGAGAGGACGCTTTTCTGAGACGACTTGAGCGATGCTCGATTTGAGTGTGGGAAGTGTGTTGACTACACATAGAATATACAGGGAGTCGCAAGAGGAATGGTCAATATTCAGGAATATGACACGAAGGATTATTCGAAGCAAAAATGTCCACTAAACATGTGCTCTACAATGCATTATAAAAGTTATCAGGACTTCTTGACCTTAGATACTGTGAAATCAGACTTTTCTACTGCAGACCCCTCGGTTTCCAAGTTTATGGAGGAATTAGTATGGACCAAAACAACACAAAATTGTGTAGTACACATGAGTTCCAGATTGCATACCTTGAGAACTATGACGACTTGGGCAGTAAAGAAATGCCTTTCACAGTATCGAAGTTGAATAAGTGCCTGTAACCCCCAAGGTATGCATTTTAGAGCCCATGTTTACAACAATTTTTTGCTTAAAAATGGTCGCTCCTGACACACCCCTTTGCCCCTTTATTCCGAATACTGACCACTCTTCCTAGGGCACCCAGCATAAATATTCATTAATACAGGTTGAGTAACAACTGGAACCACAAATCTCGTTTATAAGCCACAGTTACACAGTTTACAAACTGCCCCCATATGCCATCAGCAAGTCCACGCCCTGCAGTAACTTACACGATCTATATTGTCTCGACATCATTTAGTAAATTAGCTCATACATTTACTGCTATTACATTTACACCTATAGTTGTGAATAACTGTAAAGTGCATGGCAGAGGTTGCGTCCCATTGTACCAGTTATTAGGAATTCTCCCTCTGTACGTGCTGTAATTAATTTATTCTTGTTCACACGATCCCTACGTGAGCGACATCTACGGGGTTGTAGTGTATTTCTAGAGTCATTATTCAAAGCCAGTTCTTGAAACTTTGCAGATAGGCTTTCTCATGATAGTTTACGTCTATCTTCAAGTGTCTGCCAGTTTGGTTTCTTCAGTATCCCTGCGACACTCTCCCGCAGGTCAGACAAACCTGTGACCATTCGCTCTGTCCTTCTCTGTATGTCTCCTCTTAGTCCCATTTGGTATGGTTCCACAAACATGACCAATCCTGTATGCTGGGTCGCACGTCAGATTTCCCTTCAGTCTTCTTTGTAGATTTACTGTAATTCCCCAGTATTCTACCAATGAACCGAAGTCTACCACTCGGTTTGGACAAGACTTGGACTGTGTGTGATCATTTCATTTCATACCATATCCCTACAAAGTGTTACACTCAAATATTTGTAAAAATTGGCTAGTTTCGAATGTCACTCGTTGTTATTGTACTCTCAGTTTTATATTTCTAAATATTCAAACAAAGTTGCCAATCTTCGTACGAAATTTTATCGAGATCTGACAATATTCATGCAGCCTCTTTCGCACAGTACTTCATTACTAACAACTCCAAACTCTGCTAGAAGTCTGTGGTTGCTATCAATTGCCGGCCGGGGTGGCTGAGCGGTTCTAGGCGCTACAGTCTGGAACCGCGAAACTGCTACGGTCGCAGGTTCGAATCGTGCCTCGGGCATGGATGTGTGTGATGTACTTAGGTTAGTTAGGTTTAAGTAGTTCTAAGGGGACTGATGACCTCAGATGTTAAGTCCCATAGCGCTCAGAGCCATTTCAACCATTTTTTTTTTTTTTTGGTATCAATTTTGTCTGCAAATTCATTAATATACCGCATAAACAGCAGGGGTCCCAACACACTTCCGTGGAGGACACCCGAAGCTACTTCCGCATCAGTCAAATGGTTCAAATGGCTCTGAGCACTATGGGACTTAACTTCTGAGGTCATCAGTCCCCTAGAACTTAGAACTACTTAAACCGCACTAACCTAAGGACATTGCACACATCCATGCCCGAGGCAGGATTCGAACCTGAAACATAGCGGTCGCGCGGTTCCAGACTGTAGCGCCTAGAACCGCTCGGCCACTCCGGCCGCCCGGCATCATTCGATGATTCTCCATCTACGATGACTTTCTGCGTCCTTATCATCTAAAAATCCTCAGTCCAACGACAAACATCGCTTGACGCCCCATGGAGTCGTACTTTTGATGATAAACGGCTGGTCCCGGCGGAGGTTCGAGTCTTCCCTCGGGCATGTGTGTGTGTGTGTGTGTGTGTGTGTGTGTGTGTGTGTGTGTGTGTGTGTGTCCTTAGGATAATTTAGGTTAAGTAGTGTGTAAGCTTAGGGACTGATGACCATAGCAGTTAAGTCCCATAAGATTTCACACACATTTGAACATTTTTGAATAAACGTAGATATAGTATTGGGTCAAATGCTTTTCGGCGTACCCTCTGTGGTGGCCGAAACCGTTAAGCAATAAATATCTTTGGGTTATTAGTGCGGACTGTTTTTTGCAATAATTTGCTAATCTTTCTGTGTCGCTACTTGTCGTTCTCGCAGGGCTGCCAACACATCCCTTGAGGCTAACCAGGCACTTGCCCCCGCCGCGCCTGTTTCTCGGTGGCGTAGCCCAGGTCGCAGAGTTGCCTCGCCGTGGGCTGCGAGCGAGCAGCGGGCTGAGCGCAACAGGTGTCTGGCCCTGGTGTGGTGTGTGGTGTGTGTGTGTGTGTGTGTGTGTGTGTGTGTGTGTCGGCCTCTCGTTCAGTCGGCGGGCCGACGCCGACGCTTCGCAGGGCTGCGGCGCATGCGCAGTGTCAGGCGACGCTCGGCGCCGATAGAGCCGCCGCTGCCAAAACAAATGCCTGTCTGAGTGGGTGATGACGGGGGCTCTGCCGCCTGCGATGTTCCCCAGAGCACGCAGTGGGGGTACCAAACACACTGTACTTGAGTCTCGCCATCGAGATGATTTTAAGCAAGAATGCTTCCGCGAAAAACTTTGGTGTCGCTACATTTTTTTTGTCGCAGTTCTTCTGAATGGCTTGAGATGTCCCGTCACGAATTCCTCTCCTGTAACAAACCTCGTCACCTCATAGTTGCAGTTACACCCAAAGTCCTCAGATATTAGTTGTACACAGGGTGTCCCAGGAAGAATACTCAATAAACAGGGACATGGCAGTGGGCCGTGTCACGGCTCAGCATTTTCGATTTACCCGCGAGATTATTTCACTTGTTTTCGCCGCAGCGATAGGGGGCGTGGTCGCAACAGTTTTGGGAGGACGGCTCGGTCGGTAGATGGCGACAGGACGGAAGCGGCGCGGAGTCAACTGGTGCCTGCCGATTAAGGACTGCGATGAGTGTGGCTGTTTGCGAGCATGTGGGAATGCTCGCTTGCTTAGCGTGGTTCTCCATGACCAGCTGTTGTTTGTTGGGCCTAGAACTCGAGTCTAACAGGAAACTGCATTGGTATGGTTCTCGTCACCTGGCTAAGACCGAAATTTTCATACACTTTTATTGCATTTCATGGTAATTACTTTATTATGGGGTTCGTACTTGTTGCCAACATTTTGTGATGTGAAGTACTTCAGAGAATATCATCATGTGCCAGGTGTCTACCGTGAATAATTCTGAATTTGTTTGATAGTGTATGGCACGGTATCGACTATCATAGATCATTTTATGAAAGTTCTGTCCAAATTATTATTACATTAGACTTTGTTAAAATTGGTGCGTATAAATTGCAAATTTCCTAATTCTACTAATGTTGCTTGGGATAAACCAACCTATTTCTTGATATTGTCATATTTGTGTATTAACTTGTGTTTCTACTCGAGACTGACTGAACTGATTTTGGAACTCGTGGGAATGCAAATTTGCCAGATAACACTACCGTCGTGAAATTGAAAACTTGACAGTGTTAACTCAGGTCACCAGTCGTTAATGTTATTTCTGTCTTCTAGCTTACTTACATTCGTCTAGCGTTTACGGAAACTTAAGTGAAATCAGGAGGTAAAAAAAAAAAAAGAACGATTATCATTGCTACATATTTTTTAGCAGACAGTAGGGAATTTGTTGCACTCTTGCCAAATTGGATTTTTTAAGGTTTGATTTACATGTAGTACAAATCAGAAGTTCAATATTTTTCTCGTGTAATCGTTAATATTTGTACATGTTGCACTATTGTACGATATAATATACCTTTTACTAACAGTACCTTAATGTAATATTTCAGAGTGGGGCTGCATGTTCTTCTAGAGAATGTTTAAAAAAAAAATTTATCGCTAAAATTTCCTTTTAAACTGTTAATTGTATTAACTTGGATGTACAACCAATTATTGTTAAATAATAAATTTGTGTCAACAAGGCTTGGACCAAATAAATGTGCCTACGTCTTCCCCATCTTGGCTCTGCTACCGTCTGAACACCACAGACAGGAAGCAAAAAAACTCCAATAAACATGGGCACTAAAATGCATACCTTAAGGGCTATGTGCGCATCTTCACCTTCGTTAGTGTAAAACACATCTCTTCTACTGATAAAGTGCTCATAGCTCTTAAAGTATGAATTGCAGAGCCCAAGTTTACTGGACATTCTGTCTTGTTTCGATCCATAGTACCACCTCTGCAAGTACGGAAAGCGGAGGACAGTACAGAAGATGAAGATGTGCTCGTATCTCTTGAAGTATGCGTTTTAGAGGTCATGCTTACTAGAAAGCTCCAGAAAATGAAATGAACTAAAGTGTTTTAGGATACTCAGTCGTTTGGAACATTAACTCTATGTTGTGACTTCTGTTTCTGTAGGCAAAATAGCAGTAAATCTTCCATATGTTCCTCTTAAATATATTTCCGAGTAAAGATTTCAACGCTTATTTCCACTGATAAGGGGACCACATGACAACTGTACTTCTTTATGTCGTTGTATTTATAAAACGTGAAGATCAGAACTGAAATGTCTGTCAACATAAGGAGTTCGCTGCAGCTATCAAAAATTCTTGACAAAATCGACTTTCAACCCTTCACCGTCATTAAAATACGATTTGTTTGAGCTGTTTGTCTAGCGAACCGAGTACATAGGATTCCTAGACTCCTTATATACGACGACGAGCATAGACACATAAAAGAAACAATTATATATGGAGTACACAATCTAAGTTGCAGTAAAATGTGCCATTTCACCATACTTCAACCACTTTCCACAGATGCTCAAAACAGTAGCACGCGATCATCCGACCAGCTCCCCCGTTTCCGAAACGCTCGTTGCCAGGCGTGGAGACATCACAATCCGTCCTTTGTCTCAGTCGCTTACGTCAGTGTATTTCACCATTTGTGGCCCGTATCTCGTTAGAATGATTTCCCATGCACCCCTGCTCTGCTCATCACTTTCCTTACCACCTCAAGAGCTGGGAATGCCGCTTGGCTGCATTCACCGTCATGGTGGGCACTGGTAACACTGTTTTGAGACGTAATGCATTTGAAATTGATTCTGATAACAACATACGATAGCACCCAAGAGGGGCTGGCTAAAATACAGTGATTACTTTAATATCCATACTAATTACAAACGGATCTCCAGGAGTGTGAACATACAGAAAAGGTGTACTAAATTTACTCATCTGCTCACCACCTTCATAAGGACATTGTATATGTCATGGTATTACAGTGTAAAAGCAACATAAACTGCTGGCCATTAGAAATGCTACACCACGAAGATGACGTGCTGCAGACGCGAAATTTAACCGACAGGAAGAAGATGCTGTGATATGCAAATGATTAGCTTTTGAGACCATTCACACAAGGTGCTGACATGAGTAAAGTTTCCAAACGATTTCTCATACACAAACAGCAGTTGACCGGCGTTGCCTGGTGAAACGTTGTTGCGATGCCTAGTGTAAGGAGGAGAAATGCGTACCATCACGTTTCCGACTTTGATAAACGTCGGATTGTAGCCTATAGCGATTGCGGTTTATCGTATCGCGACATTGCTGCTCGCGTTGGTCGAGATCCAATGACTGTTAGCAGAATATGGAATCGGTGGGTTCAGGAGGGTAATACGGAACGGCGTGCTGGATCCCAACGGCCTCGCATCACTAGCAGTCGAGATGACAGGCATTTTATCCTCATGGCTATAACGGATCGTGCAGCCACCTCTCGATCCCTCAGTCAACAGATGGGGACGTTTGCAAGACAACAACCATCTGCTCGAACAGTTCGACGACGTTTGCAGCAGCACGGACTATCAGCTCGGAGACCGTGGCTGCGGTTACCCTTGACGCTGCATCACAGACAGGAGCGCCTGCGATGGTGTACTCTACGACGAACCTGGGTGCACGAATGGCAAAACGTCATTTTTTTCGAATGAATCCAGGTTCTGTTATAAGCATCGTGATGGTCGTATTCGTGTTTGGCGACATCGCGGTGAACGCACATTGGAAGCGTGTATTCGTCATCGCCATACTGGCGTATTACCCGGCGTGATGGTATGGGATGCCATTGGTTACACGTCTCAGTCACCTCTTGTTCGCATTGACGGCACTTTGAACAGTGGACGTCACATTTCAGATGTGTGACTCTACCCTTCATTCGTACCCTGCGAAACCCTACATTTCAGTAGGATAACGCACGACCGCATGTTGCAAGTCCTGTACGGGCCTCTCTGGATACAGAAAATGTTCGACTGCTGCCCTGGTCAGCACATTCTCCAGATCTCTCATCAACTGAAAACGTCTGGTCAATGGTAGCCGAGCAACTGGCTCGTCACAATACGCCAGTCACTACTCTTGATGAACTGTGTATCGTATAGAAGCTGCATGGCCAGCCGTATAGGTACACGCCATCCAAGCTCTGTTTAACTCTATGCCCAGGTGTATCAAGGCAGTTATTATGGCCTGAGGTGGTTGTTCTGGGTACTGATTTCTCAGGATCTATGCACCCAAATTGCGTGAAAATGTAATCACATGTCAGTTCTAGTGTAATATATTTGTCCAATGAATATTCCTTTATCATCTGCAGTTCTTCTTGGTGTAACAATTTTAATAGCCAGTAGTGTAAAAGATACCAGACATTGCATACTGGTGACAGGTACCTTGGAGCGTATCATGCTGACAAAATTGTGCCTGCAAGCATAATTGTGTGCTCACACAATTTCGGCAGATTCGTTAACTACAAATTTTGTGTTGGTTATGCAGTCTACGGAAACAACATTTGTATTTCATGTAACAGTACTATTTGCCCTTTTCAAATTGAATTACATGACATGGTTTCTTTACATACTATGTAACTTTCTTGCATACTGACGAACTGCAATCCCTTGAGGATTTCATTTGCTTTGTCTACGAGGAGTCCTCTCGTGTTCTTTGTACGTATAATATTGCTGTCTTTAGTAAAGAGACTTTCTTCTCCGTGACTAACACTCTTGGTCCCAATATGTTTCCCTGACGTTGTTTCTGCCTTAATTTATTTCTAATATATATTAAACCAAAATTTTTGCCCTTTTTGAAATCTCTCTCATCTTCACTCTTTGTACCTTACCTGTTTGGGATGATAGAAACGACATTATATCTATTCTTATGTTTAATGATGTTAGCTTATTCAGTAGATTAACAAAACATAATTACTTATTACTCGTTGTGCTTCTTGTATCAGCTCATATTAACCTTGTGTAAAATCAGAGTAGTACTAATAATTTCAGTTTGTTTTATAGGTTTCTGGTAGCTGATGTTGTGGTCTTCACAGACTGATTTGAGGAAGGTCTCTACGCTGATATATAATATGCAAGCCTTCTCATGGTTGCATACCTGCTGCAAACTACATCCATTTGTACCTGCTCTCTATATTCGAGCCTTGGGTTCCCTCTACAATTTTTGCACTCTACACTGCCCTCCATTACAAAATTTGGTATTTCTTGATGTCAGTATGCGTCCTATCAACTGAACCCTTCTTCTAGTCAAGATGTACCATAAATTTCACATCTCTCCAATTCTACTCAGCATTTTCTCATTAGTTTTCCGATCTACCCATACAACCTTCATCATTCTTCTGTAGTATCACATTTCTTCAATTCTCTTATCTGTACTGTTTATCGGCAGTATTTCACTTCCATATTAGGATACACACGCCAGACAAATTCTTTCAGTGAAGACTTCCTAACTCCTAAATTTACATTAGACATTAAATAATTTCCCTTTTTCTGTGGAAGCTAACGAGTACACAAACGAAATTGCGTCAACTCTGCCATTCGTGACAGCAGCTGTTAATACGCTAATGTTTCTTTCGATGCAACGTTAAAAAGTTGAGAAAGGAAGGCAGCACCAATCAAGGGTCAGATAGCGAGGCGTCCGTACATTATTCTTGCACGAAATGAGTTCAGTTTTAGAGCGACAGATAGATATGTCGAGAAAATCACGGTCCGACCCATACGCGGGCAGAGTCTTTTTAACACGAAGTAAGCCGAGGCACAGTCGGGTTTGTTCTCCAAAGTGTTTAGAGAAGATGAAACGAGGTCAACGGCAAAAAATAATTATGATCTCGATACTCGTCTGTAGTGTTTAGTCGCGAGCATCAGAACGAGCTCTGTGGCATAACGCTTAGTATGCGGAACGTGCAGTTCGAAACCGTGCCTGAGCAGCGTGATGTAAGTTTTCTGAGTTTTTCCTTTATCGATCAACGCCAGTGGCAGGTGGTTCTTTTCGAAAAGGTCACGGCCTGTTTGCTTCCGCATCCTTGTCACATACAAGCTTGTATTCGGCTATAATGACGCCGTCGTCGTCGGGACGTTAAACTTCCTTCTTTGATCACTGTGACGGATAAATTTTCTTTGACTCTCATATTAAATAATATATATTATATATTATATATTATATGTATATTATATATAAATTATATATTATATATTGAGCAAGCAGTAAAGGAAACAAAAGAAAAATTCGGAGTAGGTATTAAAATCCATGGAGAAGAAATAAAAACTTTCAGATTCGCCGATGACATTGTAATTCTGTCAGAGACAGCAAAGGACTTGGAAGAGCAGTTGAACGGAATGGACAGTGTCTTGAAAGGAGGATATAAGATGAACATCAACAAAAGCAAAACGAGGATAATGGAATGTAGTCAGATTAAATCGGGTGATGCTGAGGGGATTAGATTAGGAAATGAGACACTTAAAGTAGTAAAGGAGTTTTGCTATTTAGGGAGTAAAATAACTGATGATGGTCGAAAGAGAGAGCATATAAAATGTAGAATGGCAATGGCAAGGAAAGCGTTTCTGAAGAAGAGAAATTTTTTAACATCGAGTATAGATTTAAGTGTCAGGAAGTCGTTTTTGAAAGTATTTGTATGGAGTGTAGCCATGTATGGAAGTGTAACATGGACGATAACTAGTATGGACAAGAAGAGAATAGAAGCTTTCGAAATGTGGTGCTACAGAACAATGCTGAAGATTAGATGGGTAGATCACATAACTAATGAGGAGGTATTGAATAGAATTGGGGAGAAGAGGAGTTTGTGGCACAACTTGACAAGAAAAAGGGATCGGTTGGTAGGACATGTTCTGAGGCATCAAGGGATCATCAATTTAGTATTGGAGGGCAGCGTGGAGGGTACAAATCGTAGGGGGAGACCAAGAGATGAATACACTAAGCAGATTCAGAAGGATGTAGGTTGCAGTAGGTACTGGGAGATGAAGAAGCTTACACAGGATAGAGTAGCATGGAGAGCTGCATCAAACCAGTCTCGGGACTGAAGACCACAACAACAACAACATATTAGATTGTACGTAAGATCTAAATTCAGACTTTAATAGATCTGCCCCTGAATCTTTCATTTGTTAATTAATTAGAGAACAGTGTAACACGAGCAACAAAAATGGAATACGGGGAAGAGTCAGAGAATGAGTGGGGGTGGGGGAGGGAGGCAGCGCGAAGTGTGAGAGAGATTTAGGAGCCGCCATTTGTTTGGTGGGGGGACTGTGGTGTGGGATGAGAAAATAAATACCAGTGGGTAGGTCAGGGGCGTGAAGCAGAAGACGGAGCAAGAGAGAGGAAAAACTGTGGGAGGAAAACAGATTGGGTCGCGACCTACCACAAGGCTGCACGTGTTCGCCGGGCTGGTTTTTAACCCCTGTCTGCACAAACATTGGAGCAGTGGACTCAGCTGGTTCAGGAAAAAGTGGTACACACCTCGCCGGCTACAAACTGAAAATGATATATTACGGAAATTGCCAGTAGCGTGTGACTGCCCTAACGCCAGTTATGGCAGTGGGCAGTTAATGTCAATTGACTTCTAATCCTGTTGCAGTCACCATATGTAATTTTTGGACGAACGCTCGGCTGATATACGAATAGACGCCCTCTCTCGCATTTACTTTGTAATTTTGTGTTTGGATGGAACTTTGCATTGGTAACAGTGGATTCATGACAGGGTCACCAAAAAATAAGTTTCTTTTAAAGGATTCGCAACAACAGTGGTATAAAGCAGTTCTGTAACCTTTGCCACTGTCTTAGATTTTTTGAGAAACAGAGACTTTCTAGTTGGCTTGATGAATGGCGGGTTGCTCTAAAAGTAGAAAAATGCAAGTTAATGTAGATGAATAGCAAAAACAATCCTGGAACGCTTGGATACAGCATAACTGGTACGCTCCTTCACAAAGTTACGTAGATTAAATGTATAGCTAGGCGTTGTAACCTCCATGACACGGCACTCGTTAAAGCCTGTGCTATGGTAAGTGAGCGGTATTCACCTTATGAGAAAGGATTTTCGCATAGATATCGACCGCGTGTACCTGAATGGTGGCAAATCAGACTTACATCCACTCTGTAATAACAGTGATCCGTCAAGTAAGTTCGGAATGCAATTACACGTCAGGATGAATCAAAAGCAATCCAGAAGATGCTATCGATGTGACAATAATACGGTCGCCAGCCTAATTAGGCATTAACTGAGTTTCTTCCCTGTACAAGTTGGTATATATTCATGCAAAACAACAAGTTGTAACACTGCATAATATAGAATTTTAGACCCAGAAAATCTACTGAACTGATAGTTTCAAGTTCGGTACTGATATGGAAAATCATGAATACATAACACTACACTACAATGTTTACTACAAAACTTTATACTGTTTATTAATCTGACTAAAATCGGGCATATGTTACCCTAGGAATTGTACTTTCGTGCCACACACAAAATGTCAATTTTGACAAATATAAAACACTGATAAATTTTGACTTTTATATTGACTTTAACTTTTGCTGGTCAAACCAATTTAGAACACTTCAGAATTCAAATGATTAGGGGGGGGATGGGGGACCATGATACTGTTGTGATCGCTGTATTTAAAAAAATGATTACTGAATTTATTATTCGTTCAAGATTTCCAGTATATAAATTACTACTCTTTTCATCATATTTACTGCTCATTTAAATGCCTTTAAATCTGTCTCGAAATAATAAACTTCATTACTATATCAATACTGAGGTTATCTTTCGACTTCGTTAGACCTTCGCTATTCATTTACTGGTTCATTAACAAAACATTTCTTTAAACACCCTTCTAATATAGCTAGTTCTGCAAATAATTATTATTAACACAATTTTTAATTTTCATTTTGGGACACTCGGATTGCACAACGTTTGGAAAGGACACTGTCTAGGTTGGTTGTGAGGATAATTGAATGATGGAAAAGTTCTGGCAAAATTTATGTTATTATTGCACCAAAGAAACACAGTTCCCTCTCTGATCCACACGAATACAGTACTAAAAGTTTCAGCCTGCTAGTATCGATGCGGCGGTTGGCGGGTGGCGAGATGGCGAGGCACAGAGCACACATACAACCACAGCTACGGCTCTTGACGTATCGGCACTTTAATTCTTCTTAGCGTCGCAATACTTTTCCATTTAGTGCCTATAGAATTTTGCCATGCTGTGTGGGCATGGAACAGCATACCCGAGGTTCAGACATGCTATGTCTTCCAGGAGAGCCTCCTCGCTCCAGAAGGTGTTGCTCAAACCAGTGCCAAACTCCAACTACTACTACTGAGCCCGTTGTGCCGTGCAGTGCCCGCGCGCATTTTCCCGCGCTCGCCTGCCATCCACCTTTTACCGCTCCCTTACAGACCGGGTATTCACCCGAGGTTTTGCATTCTACATATCCGAACACATTGCCTACGTATGGACCAGATGCACAGTTACAATTTTAAACATCTTACAACAGTTACAA
The DNA here is from genome assembly GCF_021461395.2 of Schistocerca americana. NCBI lineage: Eukaryota > Metazoa > Arthropoda > Insecta > Orthoptera > Acrididae > Schistocerca > Schistocerca americana. The sequence goes on along the minus strand of NC_060128.1, from coordinate 85,010,820 downwards.
CATTTATTACATTTCAATTCTATTAGAATATTACTTGACATTTGACATAAACATTAATATTCACATTGAAACTTATTTACAGTTTTCTTAACACAATGGCATGAAACAATAAGAAATGAAATCAGAACATCAATTACACAAGCTTATCGTAAAATCAGATGAAAAGAATTACTTATATGTACAATAGTACAGAGTCGTTGTTGTAACAGCATGACTTCGCAAAGCGGTATGAAATGACATGAGAACACAATGGAGGTAATACTGAAGACAAATGATCGACTTCAGTTTATTGGGAAAATATTAGGAAAGTGTAGTAGGTACATAAAGGGACCGCATATAGAACACGAGTGTAAACCAGTGATTTTCTAAAACTGTAGGTGCCAGAACGCCTGTGTTCAACTGTATAAACCCCTTTCCCCCCGTACTCCAGCCATAAAAGTTTTACACACATGCTTGGGAACCATACGTGCCATGGGTTGGCCTGAGGATGGTACTGTGTACCGAAACTGGTAACCAGGAGGTACAATAAAGAAACTGTCACTGTAGACACAAATCTATACTTTTTCACTACTGTACTGGTCGGCCGACAATATATAATATACAATAAAAGTCACAAATCTCGGTTTTTGAAAACTTGTGATTAAACTTACAATGAGCGATCATTCTTTTTCAAAATACTATTCCGAAATGTCATACCAATAAAACTAAAAGATTAAAGGTAAACAATAGTTGCTACACTCTGTCCCCGTATCAGTGTCACTCTGCACCCTAGTCATCCTCGATTCAAATAGTCTCAAGTCTGTGGACTTCATGAATATGACGCCATCTTACCAACTGCCGCCAGCCGCACATTCAAACAGTCGCACTTTAGCTGCTCTGCGAACTGATCTCAATACTTCACCGCGTGCCCCTGGCCATCACATCACGTTGATCACCCACTGTCACATTCGCAGGTGCCGAAGTAACGGCAAATTACAGATACGTTGCGATTTAATACACGTGTACTATTTCAAACCTCAGGTGCCTATTGGTTCTACTGAGTTCAAACATGGTTCAAATGGCTCTGAGGACTATGGGACTTCTGAGGTCATCAGTCCCCTAGAACTTAGAACTACTTAAACCTAACTAATCTAAGGAGATCACACACACCTATGCCTGAGGCAAGATTCGAACCAGCGACCGCAGCAGTCGCGTGGTTCCAGACTGAAGCGCCTAGAACCGCTCGGCCACAACAGCCGACCATCACTGAGTTCAAAAACTAATTACTGGGAGGTACCATTCCAGCCGAAATTAAGCCCTGGTGCAACCAATGTCTGAGTACTGCTCTGGTGTTTGGGATTGCCACAGTATTGGATTAAAGGAAGACATCGAGGCAATTCAAAGGCGAGCCTCTACATTTGCTATCGGTAGTTTCGTTCAACAGGCGAGTATTACGGATATGCTTCGTGAGCTCGAACGGGAATCTCTGGAAAGACGACGACACTGTTTTCGCAAAACATTGAGAAAATCTAGAGATTGGGGCTGACTGAAGAACGATTCTACTGCTACCAACATACATCTCGAGTAAGGACCACAAAGAGAAATTAGGGCTCGTATGGAGTGCTTTTTCTCTTTGCGAGTGGAACGCGATACTTTGACTTGACAGCTAATGGATGAGAACCCATGTTACACATGTACCACTGTGCCTCCAGAGTTCTCTCAATTACTATCAGCCGTGACCTCGTCGTATCCGATGGCTCCCCTTACTATGACGCCAGGAATAACACCGCTCTTAGTATGAAGGCTTTCACGACCGGATGACATATCTTCTGGTAAACCTTCCGGGATGTAAGGTCGTGGTCCATGAAACTCTTTGGCGCGTCCCCGGGCATGAGCATCTTTGCATTTCCGGCTGGGGCGCGCGGGACGGTTAGAGGCAGTCGGTTTGGGGCGGCCGGTGAGACTGGCAGAGTTGTGGCTCTGGCGTAAGCACATGTCTGATGTCTGTTACGCTGGGGCTGTTTGCTAATCGTGAAACTCCTGCGGCGGTTACTGGTTGCCTGGACGGCATTTCATAAAACTGTGCCAAGCCTGGCAGTGAGAGGGGAGTCCGGAGTTGGTGTAGGCCCAGATGTTTGTACAAACTGAGGTGCCTCTGTGAGGAGCACCGCGTGGGCCTGTTGGTTGCTTCGTCCTTCTGGCAGCCACCGCAAGCGGATGTTCGGCCGGAATGTCTACAGTTTGTGGTGAGCATAGTGTGCACAAGTTCTCGTATGATGTGCTCCCGGCCTGACTCTTAGCCTGTGTTATTTGTGGGCGCCGACCCCTTGTCTGTTACTGCTTCCGGGTGTCCTGTAAGATGTCACAGCAAAACTGTGTTTTTGTGGCGTTCTGTGTTTCTGGCTCAGCCTCCGCCTAGAAAGGGGAAAGATTTGTGCCTCAACTGAAAGGGAAAGGGGGGGGGGGGTTCGATTGGACATCTTTTGGAATTCCTTAATGCTGTAATTTAAATATATAAAAAAAAAATTCTTTCAGAATAAGCGCCTGTTTCTTTGGGACACTGCAGTTCAAACAGGACAGGCGTAATGTTAATGAGTATTTGTTATTCGTCAAATGTATTTAATATCTTGCAGTTTTCTGGCGCACGCAGCTGTCTTATGGAACTCGTTTTGAAGTGTTCTGCTCTCCACTTCAGTGTATTCTTTGAGTAGTATTGTAAGGTTTTTTGGATATTTGTCAGTGGGGTGTATTGATTCAATTCTGTTTTTTCTTTCTTTCGAATTACGGAGAATTGTTCAGTTTAACTGGTTATTGGCTTAACTCGCGCTTCACGCACTAAATCAGCTGATATTGAATTTTTTTTTCATTCCTGTTTCATGTTAGGCAGATTCAAATGTAACTTCATTTATGTTATTTGAAATAAATGTGTTGGAGTGACCTTAATGAATTATGTGCAATCGAGGTAAGGGACCCAGTCCTTCATCAGTGCTTAACAGTGGCACTGTGAGACTTAACATCTGAGGGCATCAGCCCCTAGAGCTTAGAACTACTTAAACCTAACTAAGTTAAGGACATTACGCACATCCATGCCCGAGGCAGGATTCGAATCTGCGACCGTAGCAGTCGCGCGGTTTCGGACTGACGTGCCTAGAACCGCTCGGCCTCCACGGCCGGCTTACTTGAAGCGATTTAGGGAATGGAGGGATTTAGGATGGGCGGACGCGGATTTGAACCATCGTCCTGTAGAGTGCGAGTCCAGTCTGCTAACCACTGCGCAACATCGCTGGGTGTCGTGGAAGTTGAGAATTTCGGTCCAACGGGTAGCGTGCTAGGTTAGTCTGTGTGGTTGTAGTGATCAACGTATTTGCCTCGTGAGTGGGAGAACCGGGTTCGAGTCTCAGTCCTGTACAAATTTTCATCGTGCCCCATTGTTATAAATCAGTGCCCACAAGCAGATAGTATCTTCCACATCTTTCTGACTTGGGTAAACTTCATGTTGGTTAAATAATGGGATCGCGAGCAATATTTTAGTTGTTGTTTTTGAGACATGTCACTGTCAATTTGTGCACTTAATAAAGTGTGTTGCACTGCAGTGTGAGGTTCATCTTTTAAAACAACAAGCGACCACATTTGGAGTAAAGGATAGGAAACTTGGCAGGTTCGTTGTACTGCAGATTTAATACCCGGTAATATACGCTGGCTTGGCCAGCACCGAGTTCTAGCAAATGTGCCGGCCTGTGTTTGCGCAACAGCCTGTCCCACACACACACACACACACACACAGAGTCGCCGTCTGCGGTGGTCTCACACACAGAGTTCGCTGGCAGTAATTTTCCGCCAACGGCGACGGACGCGGGCGCAATCGGTAGTAATAATAGCCTCAGGGTGGGGCCTAATTTCTTGGCGCGCCACTAACTCTGGCGCCAGTAATTAAGGAGGCCCGGCCTGTCGCGTCCTCTTCTGAGCTGTCGCGACAGCGGGACGCGGAGTTTCGCCGCGCCTCGCGAGTAAATCCTTGGGCGACGCCTAGAGACAGACCCGTCTTAAGTGCCCGTGACGACGGCCGCGCCGGCGACGACGACCAGACAGTAGACGGGGCACACGAACCCATCTGTCAGGGCGGCTCGCTCGGCGCTGCCTTCCCTTATGCCCGAGGTTCTCACTCCCCGACTCGTAACGGCACTGCATGCGCGAGACAACATTGTCCATCTCTCTTCTCACCGCCATTTATCCTCTGGTGGAAATAGATTAGTCAGCTTGCCAGACCATTATGTGCCGCAGACTGGTTGGTTTCGTTGCTGACAGGGATGGCCTGTCAACATCATACTCATCATCACAACCATCACCATGATGATGGTGGTGTGTATTAGTACGAAGTTATGTTGATATCCAATCCTGTCTTCTGGGCCCTTCAGTTTTTTTTCTCTCTCCAGGAAGCTTAGTTTCCTTAATTGCGAAAGGAGCGACGATGTTTCTTCACCAGTGGACGACGAGGTCATTAGAAGCTGAACAGAAACCAAGGGCCTGATGGCAGGACGAGTTTTGAAGAGTTCCGACTGGTTAATATGAAGCTTGCCTTCTACATCTACATCAACGTTATTACTCTGCTATTCACAATAAAGTGCCTGGTAGAGGGTTCAGTGAACCACCTTCATGCTGTCTACCGTTCCACTCTCGAACGGCCACGCGGGAAAAACGAGCACTTAAATTTTTCCGTGCGAGCCCTGATTTCTCTTATTTTATGGTGATGTTCATTTCACCCTATGTAGGTGGGTGCCAAGAGAATGTTTTCGCAATCGGTGGAGAAAACTGGTGATTTAAATTTTGTGAGAAGATCTCGTCGCAACGAAAAACGCCTTTGTTTCAATGATTGCCACTCCAATTCACGTATCATGTCTGTGACACTATCTCCCCTATTTCGTGATAATACAAAACGAGCTGCCCTTCTTTGTACTTTTTCCATGTCATCCGTCAGTCCCATCTGATGCGGATCCCACACCGCACAGCAGTATTCCAGAATGGGCCGGACAAGCGTAGTGTAAGCAGTCTCTTTGGTACGCCTGTTACACCTTCAAAGTGTTCTGCCAATGAATCGCAGTCATTGGTTTGCTCTACCCACAATATTATCTATGTGATCGTTGCTATTTACGTTATTTGTAATTGTAATCCCTAAGTAGTAAGCTGAATTTTCAGCCCTCAGATTTGTGTGACTTATCGCGTCATCAAAATTTAGCGGATTTCTTTTAGTACTCATGTGAGTAACTACACACTTTCCCTTATTCAGGGTAAATTGCCGCTTTTCACACCAAATCGGTATCTTAACTAAACCATTTTGCAATTCATCTGATGACTTTACAAGACGGTAAATGACAACATCATCTGCAAACAATCTAAGACGGCTACTCAGATTGTCTCCTACGTTAATACAGATCAGGAACAATAGAGGGCCTATAACACTTCCTTGGGGAACGCCGGATATTATTTCTGCTTTACTCGATGACTTTCCGTCTATTACTACGAACTGTGACCTTCCTGACAGGAAATCACGAATCCAGTCGCACAACTGAGGCGATACTACATCTACATCTAAATTTATACTTCGCAAGCCACCCAACGGTGTGTGGCAGAGGGCACTTTACGTGACACTGTTATTACCTCCGTTTTCTGTTCCAGTCACGTATGGTTCGCGGGAAGAACGACTGTCGGAAAGCCTCCGTGCGCGCTCGAATCTCTCTAATTTTACATTCGTGATCTCCTCGGGAGGTATAACTAGGGGGAAGCAATATATTAGATACCTCATCCAGAAACTCGCCCTCTCGAAACCTGGCGAGCAAGCTACACCGCAATGCAGAGCGCCTCTCTTGCAGAGTCTGCCACTCGAGTTTGCTAAACATCTCCGTAACGCTATCACGCTTACCAAATAACCCTGTCACGAAACGCGCCGCTCTTCTTTGGATCTTCTCCACCTCCTCCGTCAACCCGACCTGGTACAGATCCCACACTGATGAGTAATACTCAAGTATAGGTCGAACGAGTGTTTTGTAAGCCACCTCCTATGTTGATGGACTACATTTTCTAAGGACTCTCCCAATGAATCTCAACCTGGCACCCGCCTTACCAACAATTAATTTTATATGATCATTCCACTTCAAATCGTTCCGCACGGATACTCCCAGATATTTTACAGAAGTAACTGCTACCAGTGTTTGTTCCTCTATCATATAATCATACAATAAAGGATCCTTCTTTCTATGTATTCGCAATACATTACATTTGTCTATGTTAAGGGTCAGTTGCCACTCCCTGCACCAAGTGCCTATCCGCTGCAGATCTTCCTGCATTTCGCTACAATTTTCTAACGCTGCAACTTCTCTGTATACTACAGCATCAACCGCAAAAAGCCGCATGGAACTTCCGACACTATCTACTCCGTAGGCACGCAGTTTGATTACAAGACGCTTGTGAGGAACGGTGTCGAAAGCCTTCTGTGTTTGAAAAGTGGAATGTATATGAACAGCTACATCTACATACACATTCCGCGAGCAACCGCATGGTGCATGGTGGAGGGTACGTTGTACCAATATTTTGTAGAGGTAGAGCAGTGTTATATCTTCTGGTAAACCTTCCGGGATGTAAGGTCGTGGTCCATGAAACTCTTCAGCTCCTAACGTTTCGTCCAGAGCAGCGCTGGACATCTTCAGAGGGGTGTTTCTCCTCCGGTGAGTCTTGCCGATCGCTGATGATCGACCAGCGATCTGCCTCAGGGATCCTTGACTATCATCGTCTCGTCTGTCTTGTATTATATGGTGTCTGTTCTTCCAGACATGTTAGTAACGTCGGGCTGGGATCGAGCATGTGTGCCCTACTGTGGATATACAGCACCAAACGACAAAGGTGAATGTGACGCACTCAGAAGGGACGGAGAAAACGAAATGAAACCCCACAGATTGCGAGGATGTCTAACTACAAAATCGAGTTAAATTTACGAAGAATCTGGCAGTATGAGCCCAACCATCATTATAATGTTGCATCGTTTCTGGCCTGAATGAAAGCAGTGATACGGTTCAGAAGGGTGTCATGAAGTCGTCGTTTCCATCCTGAGGTGAGATGGCCTGCAGGTGTTGTGTCCGGACACTCCTTGATAAGGCCGTTTACAAGAGCCTGAAAACTTTTTGTGTGTTCAGCATAAAGTGATGTAGAAGATACTGAACATAATTTCCAGAGTGTAAGTCCCCATTAGTCTTGTGCTCGGTGAAAGAAAATGTTCCTAGTTGCTATTTACCGTAGCTATAAATGAAAGTTATGAGTTCTATCTGATGAGCACATCCAGTAAAAGTTCAAGAGCTAGCTCAAATATAATAATCTTCCTGATAACAATAATAATTTCACTATAAGAAACATCTCTGTTAGAAGTTCAGAGGCGACCTCTTGAGTTACCTCCTACTAAAACGGTCTACCGCCTTGTCTTACAAACAGCAAAGTTAATTGCTCCCCACAAAAGTGGAAAAGAATCTCACCACTTGCGATGCGCTTTTGTCGACGTTACGGGCGACACACAAACAGTTACTTCCTTGAAACGTAAGTCATCCAGGACGGTGTACAGTCGTCGCGAGTTCACTTCCTACTTTCACCGAAAACATGCGTTGATAGGTGCCTAGCTCTGTCATCTGACGCAGAGCGTATGCCGGGGTTTGGATGACGCGGTCAGATTAACAGCTCTTTGCCAAGTGTCTTTCCTTACTGCCCTCTCTGGTCGTATTTATATATGGGCGCGCGCGACTGCCGAACGCAACATCTGCTATCAACCGCTGTAGGTCCAGGTAGCACCATCTAAATGGCACCTATCTAGAACACGTATTAATTAATCTCTTTGTCCTTTAGTAACTTAGAATCTTCATAATATTACGTAATTACAGTTAAGTTAGCTTTAATTACTGAAAAAATTTTAGTTAGACTGCATTAAAAGTTTACCGGCTAGGATTTTTAGAACTGAACCGACAGTAGAACAAGGCCTCTGAAGTACCCCATTAAGAGCCCTTGTATTGACTGTTATTTACTCTTAAGTCTTGAAACTTGGTACAGCTTATTATTTAATGAATGTAATTAAGTGCTCTAATTAGGACTTTCTACCATAAATCCAAATGATACTTTAATCCCTTATTAATGAGGATATTTCTGTCAGTTATTTGGTTTTTGGTAAATAAGTTTAAAACTATTAGAGGTAACTTAATGACGTTACATAGTTAATGTTTTTATATGAAACTGAGGCGACATAAGAATTTTCATCTTTCTGAATGTAACATTTAGCGCCTTCAATTTTTCGTAAAAACGCCGATTTTGACCAAAATATTGCACCGATTAGGTTGAGACTTTTTCTTAAATTAATATATTGACCATAACTTATTCGCGTGATCATTCTGAGATTTAACAATTTTAAATCCCGCCGGAGATTCGAGTCCTCCCTCGGGGATGGCTGTGTGTGTTGTTCTTAGCATAAGGTAGTTTAAGTAGTGTGTAACTCTAGGAACCGATGACTTCAGCAGTTTGTTCCCTTAGGAGTTCACACACATTTGAACAATTTTAACATTATTAATGTACTGAAGCATATATTGACAAAGTTTGGAAAAGGTACTTTAATTTTTCATTTCAAACTTAGATTTTTATTTATTTAATCGTATGGCTAGGGCCCCCTGTCGGGCAGGCCGTTCGCCGGGTACCGGTCTTCGGCGACCTGCAGTCGATGAGGACGATAGGATGATGATGAGGACAGCACAACACCCAGTCCCCGAGCGGAGAAAATTCCCCGACCCATCCGGGTATCGAACCCGGGCCCAGAGGATTGACAATCCGTCACGCTGACCATTCACGTACCGCGGGAGGACTAGTCTTAGATTATGGCACAGTACTTTGTATGCTACACACTGGCAGTTATGATGATTTGGCAGTAGTAGCAGTGAACTGGGGTAAGTCCGGCACACTCGGTCGCCTGTGTCTCTCTCTCAAATGATACAGCGCACGTTTCGCCACACTTGATACCCTGAATATTGGTAAAGATACAGGGTTGACGGCCGAACTGGTCTATCAAATGTTCTACTGGGAATCTTGCCGGTTGCGGAAGTACCTCAATATAACGCAGACTGTCCATAGAGACACGCTGTTTGTGTTGTCCTGCATTGTTCTGTTGGAAAATGGTACCGCAGTACGTTGACATGACATCCAGTGGATGAGAAGGTATCATGCCACTCACGTACCTTTGTGTCGTCAGACTTCCCTTCATCGTCATCAGCCGTGACCTGAAGTCATGACCGACGACTCCAAACACCATGACGCCCCGCTGTGCCTCTCCAAAACACTGGAAGAAAGGGACCTTACTCCAGGTCGACACCGTTCGGTATGGTGCAGAACCGTGGTTCATAGTTCCACACAGTACCGCTACATACATAAGCAATCTATGCTTCTCAGTCACTGCGCCCCCTCAAAATGCAGCCGTTTTCTATTGTCGTGTCAGCAGTAGAGTACGAATGTGTGCTAATTCCCTAGTCTGGCTCTTGCTAGTTGCGAAACAATGGTGCAGGGTGACGCAAACTGTCGCAGAGAGTCTGTGACATGTTCTCGGATGACAGACGCAGGTTGTGGTGGTAAGAAGCCTCACATTCCAATGCAGCAACAATTAAGTTAAGCTAATGTTCTTCTGCATCCAATTGCTAATCCTGGAAAGAAACGTATCAACCTCCTGACATGTTTTGCACACTCCTGCTCAGCCAGCCGGAGTGGTCGAGCGGTTCTAGGCGCTACAGTCTGGAACAGCGCGACCGCTACGGTCGCAAGTTCGAATCCTGCCTCGGGCATGGATGTGTGTGATGTCCTTAGGTTAGTTAGGTTTAAGTAGTTCTAAGTTCTAGGGGACTGATGTCCTCAGCAGTTAAGTCCCATAGTGCTCAGAGCCATTTAAACCATTTTTAAACTCCTGCTCAGTAATGTCTTGCGGTATAATTTTCGGGGGTAGCTCACCACTCAGAAAGATAGTAATTATTGCACAAAAGCGACGACTAACAGTAATGTGTGGTGTTCACACCCAGACGGCACGTACGTACCTCTCCGAGGAGCCAGGCATTTCAATTGCGCCGCCACAAAACATACAGTATGAATCACCTAAAACTTGTACAGCAAATATCGCGGAAATAGAAAGCGCTAATGATGTGCAGTTTTCACACAATGGGCTGTCCGCCCCGATAGCTGAGTGGTCAGCGTGACGGATTGCCGTCCTACGGGCCCGGGTTCGAGTACTGGCTGCGTCGGAGATTTTCTCCGCTCAGGGACTGGGTGTTGTGTTGTCTTCGTCATCATTTCATCCCCATCCGGCGCGCAGGTCGCCCAATGTGGCGTCGAATGTAGTAAGACCTGCACCAAGGCGGCCGGACCTGCCCCTCAGGGGGCCTCCCGGCCAATGACGCCAAACGCTCATTTCCATTTCACAGAATGGGTTGGTAGTCGGAGGCTCATATTGTTAGCCAATCAACAGATTGTAACAATGCTTATAAAATGGTTCAAATGGCTCTGAGCACTATGGGACTCAACTGCTGAGGTCATCAGTCCCCTAGAACTTAGAACTAGTTAAACCTAACTAATCTAAGGACATCACAAATATCCATGCCCGAGGCAGGATTCGAACCTGCGACCGTAGCGGTCTTGCGGTTCCAGACTGCAGCGCCTTTAACCGCACGGCCACTTCGGCCGGCCTAACAATGCTTATAAAGCGCACTTTTGGTGCACACACACACATTTTTAAATGAAACCAAGATTAATGACATTAACAAACTGAAAGTAGGGTAATAGAGAATGTCACTGGTGCTTGTTACGGAATTCTAGTGCGAGCCGTTTACGAGATATACTATTTTGAAAAGTTTGCTCACCGAAACTTGTTTGTGCCATTAAACCTGCGTAGTTTCCAGGTACGACGTTTTTATCTTTGCTTACAGTCTGCTTGCGAGTTCCTTGACTGCATTCACCTTGTTAGTTAGAGTGTGACAGTCGAGACAGTAGGTCGTGAGTGGATGATGGAATTTACCAATGCAGAAAAAGCCGACATGCTCACAGTGTATGGCGAGTGTAGGAAGAATGCAGTTCATTCTTGTAAGGCGTATGCGAGAAGATATCCTACCAGACGTCAACCTTGTCGGCAATTCTTTATCAACCCCTTACGTGAAAGTGGTAGTGTTCAAATCGTTCAGATGGCTCTGAGCACTATGGGACTTAACATCTGAGGTCATCAGTCCCCTAGAACTTAGAACTACTTAAACCTAACTAACCTAACGACATCACACACATCCATGCCCGAGGCAGAATTCGAACCTGCGACCGTAGCGGTCGCGGGGTATTTCCCGACAGTAGCGCCCAGAACCGCTCGGCCACTACGGCCGGCGAAAGTGGTGAAGTAACACCTAGACAACGTAACAAAAGTGACCCGTGACGAAATGTCACGGTTGGTTCTCTGCGTTTCCTCCGTGTTTGTGGGCGTTCCTTTTGAATTCCCACTTCGCGCTCTGCTGTTTCCTTACCCTAGCCAGAGGGCGCTGTGGCGCTGCTGCGGCCAGCTGCCTGCCGTGTTTGCGGGAGAGCGTCGGTCAGGAAGAGAAACTCTGATTGCGGACGTCTGGGAGTGTACAGGAGGCCACGCCGTTTTGTTGATGGTTTGGTGTGACTCGTGTCAGGTGTGATGCATCGTTAAAGCCTTGATAGCAGCCAATGTTACTGTCTTGGTCGCAGGTGGATCCAAGGGAAAGAGGCCTGCTTGTCCATTGAAACTCCTATCCCACGGATGTAATCTGACTTAAAGTAAGACGTTTTGACCATTTTTTGCGTCATTTCCAAGCAACTGGGGATTCCAGCGTCTGCAGCAATTCAGAGAAGATTATTTGTTTCGTCGGTGTGTAAATGACTGAACAAGGAGCAGTTTACTGAATGCTCACCTTATGCTCGTGTTCTGCGTCTGCTGCTTGCGAGTGTACTCTCACCTTTGTCTGTTGATTTTAAGCGCATCGCCAAATACAGAATCCAAGTAGTGACTTTCAATTAATTACCTGCATTCTTTCTTTCCTCGTCACGACGCGTGTTAAATGGCAGACTAGAATTGTAGACCTTACGTCATTTGCATGGTATCAATAATAGAGCCTAACCTGTTAACTAATTAAGGCTTGTGGTAAACAACGGTAGTTAAGTATGTTGTTTTAAAATATTGTCTGAAATGTGTCGATGATTTATGTTGCGCTCGTTGATTCTGGGGTATGAACGGAAATGTTGGCACGTCTGCCGTGTAAGGGCACATCAGCCACTGTAATTTACGACAAGTTAGGTAAGTAATTAAAGATAATTGAGGGTCACTGTAGACCATTTTGATAGTTTTCTCTTTTGTGAAACTTAATTTAAACCTAGATTATAGATGTGATATGGCATAGGTCACCCTTTGATCCATTGCAGAACTTGGAAACCCATTCAGGGAATATTCGTTCACATTTTTGTTGGACGCAGTTGGTTTTTATCATCCTGTATTAAAACATTTCCTTTTATCAATAGTGCAATTTATAAACATGTTTTGTGAGTAGAATAAAATTTCCAATGGTAAACTTAACTGCTTTTTCGACGTTATTTTACCAGCTAACTAAAAATTGGCAAAGCCTTGAACCCCTTCCACTAAATTTAGTTAGTATTAAGATTCTTTTACAGGGAGTGCAGTGGAGCTGACGCTGAAATCATTAAGTATTTGGTTATATCATCGCTAGTCTCACTGAACTCTTCTGAACTCTACATGTCACGTGTGGTCTGGCGTCTCCTTACCAGCAACAGGTCCCACGTTCAAACTAGTCAATTCCCTAAAAAACACGCTCAGAACGTCGTTGCGCGAAAGTGGTAGGGAGACACGACTTAGAACAGACAGACACCACGCAGAATGTTAGACAGTAGCACTTTCCATTTCCGCAAGTTTTAGGTGACTCACCCTGTATATGGAAAGATTAGCCGCGGGGTAATCACTGAGTAATTGCATTTGGATGTTGGTAGTTTATGAGAATATCGTGTTACACACGATTTCGGCCTATCGAGAATTTGGCTTATTGTTCTGCCGTATCATTTCTTGCTTTGTCTCAAAACGGTCGTGCGAATATAGAATCGACTTGGGGGTGCCCATACGTACGCCATGCAAATTCTCAGGTCTCACGTGATTAGAGCCCGAAAGGATTGCACAACCAGAATCACGACACGTACCTTGTGTCATGAAATGTATTTGCAGCAGGAGAAGACAGTGCGCCCACGCGGACGCACGAAGAATTGGGTATGGCGCCCACTGTTGCCGCTTCCCTTGATTTGGCATCAGACAGAGGCGCGCAGTTCTGTATGTAGGGTCACTATGGACGCATTCGTTTGTGGGACTTTCGAGGCGAATGAACGTTGTCCGACTGTACTAATTTGCACAGCAGGCGTTTCGTTTTTACCCGTTAAGGTCCGCGCCTACGACCTACATTTGAGGCCCCGGAACCTTATCTTTCAACAAGATAACGCAAGACCGCTTCTTTCTCGTGCTGTTCTGACCTACCTCTATACAGAAGGTGTTTGTTTGCTACACTGACCAGTTCGTTCTCCAGATGTCTCACCCACTGGAAACATCTGGTCGTGGGTTGCTCAGAGACTTGGAAGCTATCATTCGCTACTCACGATACTAAAAAGAGTGGCGATTAGTGGGCGATTGTTGTCCCACTGTGGACTATGTTCTCAAGCTTGTGGGAAGCCTCAAGAATCTCTTCTGAGTCTTTAGCTTGTACTTGCTATACCAACACTTTCTTATTCGCTATGGAGGACTCAGCCGTGCACAAAATCGAAGTTGTTTCCGTTGTAACAATAAAACAGGAGCATGTATCTCATTACTATTAATACCTGAGCTTTGTAACTCTGAAATTAAACAAATGAAGTAGTTCCTCAACAAAATACTCTTATTTGAGGCTACTACACGCTCCTTTCTCGAGGTCGAAACGTTACGTTTGCTGACTTTTCTTTTTTAAAAAACAAAAAATAAACTTTCTGTCTAAATCTGTGTGAAGCACAATACAACATTTGTACGGATTTTTTGATTGAAAAATAACAACATCAGTGAATATGTCGAAAATTGGAATTTCGCCAATAAGGCTGAGATGATTTCATTAGTGTTTCTGAAAATGTGACGCCTGCTGTAACACAAATCAATCTTCTCGAAGGAATAGCAAAGAAAAGCCACTTAAGAATTGTAGCAGAAAAGGCCACCTTAATTTCTGATGTTGGCGCTATTGAGATGGTTAAAACTGTAATTATGTTGGGGAAATAACTTTATGGTTTGGAAGTACTCCCTGCAGAGGAAAGGATACATAAAATGGGAACTACACACAGTATAAAAATAATTATAAAGAAAATGCCTGTCTAAAAATGCAAATATAAAGCATTCGAATCCAGTAATGAAGCCAAGATGTCTACATGCAAGCGAATGTTTAGCCTTAAACTATAGTAAATTCTAAATACTAGAAAAGTGAACCATTAGGAACATATTAAGCCTACTAAACGCTATGGGTAGCAGCCGCCGGCACGGTAGCTCAGCGTGCTCGGTCAGAGGATTACGTGCTCTCTGTAATAAAAAAACTTAGTCAATCGATTAACAACGAACATAAATGGATGTCTTACGACGTCCGCGCCGAGCAGATGCAACGAACAAAATGAGATTTAAAAAAAAAAAAAAAAAAAAAAGAAGGTAGCGTCTTTGATTCATAATCAAAAAGGCCTTGGGTCCCGCGTTCGATCCCCGCCACTGCCTAAATTTTGATAAATAATCAGCATTGGCGGCCGAAGACTTCCGGCATAAGAAGTCAGCCTCATTCTGCCAACGGCCTTGTCAAAGAGGGCGGAGGAGCGCATAGAGGTTCAGGGCACTCTCTTGTCCTAGGGGTGGGAAATTGCCCCTAAAGGCGGAAGAATCAGCAATGATCAACGATATGAGGATGCAGAAGGCAATGGAAACCACTGTATGAAAGACACGTGACGTGTATCCACAGGACATGTGGCCTGTAATTGAAGAAGTGTCATGATGATCTCTCCATTGGCAAAAGATTCCGGAATAGTCCCCCATTCGGATCTCCGGGAGGGGACTGCCAAGTTACCATGAGAAAAAGATTGAATAATCTACGAAAGGATAACGTTCTACGAGTCGGGGCGTGGAATGTCAGAAGCTTGAACGTGGTAGGGAAACTAGAAAATCTGAAAAGGGAAATGCAAAGGCTCAATCTAGATATAGCAAGGGTCAGTGAAGTGCAGTGGAAGTAAGACAAGGATTTCTGGTCAGATGAGTATCGGGTAATATCAACAGCAGCAGAAAATGGTATAACAGGTGTAGGATTCGTTATGAATAGGAAGATAGGGCAGAGGGTGTGTTACTGTGAACAGTTCAGTGACCGGGTTGTTCTAATCAGAATCGACAGCAGACCAACACCGACAACGATAGTTCAGGTATACATGACGACGTCGCAAGCTGAAGATCAACAGATAGAGAAAGTGTATGAGGATATTGAAAGGATAATGCAGTATGTAAAGGGGGACGAAAATCTAATAGTCATGGGCGACTGGAATACAGTGGTAGGGGAAGGACTAGAAGAAAAGGTTACAGGAGAATATGGGCTTGGGACAAGGAATGAAAGAGGAGAAAGACTAATTGAGTTCTGTAACAAGTTTCAGCTAGTAATAGCCAATACCCTGTTCAAGAATCACAAGAGGAGGAGGTATACTTGGAAAAGGCCGGGAGATGCGGGAAGATTTCAATTAGACTACATCATGGTCAGACAGAGATTCCGAAATCAGATACTGGATTGTAAGGCGTACCCAGGAGCAGATATAAACTCAGATCAAAATATAGTAGTGATGAAGAGTAGGCTGAAGTTCAAGACATTAGTCAGGAAGAATAAATACGCAAAGAAGTGGGATACGGAAGTACTAAGGAATGACGAGATACGTTTGAAGTTCTCTAACGCTATAGATACAGCAATAAGGAATAGCGCAGTAGGCAGTACAGTTGAAGAGGAATGGACATCTCTAAAAAGGGCCATCACAGAAGTTGGGAAGGAAAACATAGGTACGAAGAAGGTAGCTGCGAAGAAACCATGGGCAACAGAAGAAATACTTCAGTTGATTGATGAAAGGAGGAAGTACAAACATGTTCCGGGAAAATTAGGGATACAGAAGTACAAGTCACTGAGGAATGAAATAAATAGGAAGTGCAGGGAAGCTAAGAAGAAATGGCTGCTGGAAAAATCTGAAGACATCGAAAAAGATATGATTGTCGGAAGGACAGACTCAGCATACAGGTAAGTCAAAACAACCTTTGGTGACATTAAAAGCAACGGTGGTAACATTAAGAGTGCTGCGGGAATTCCACTGTTAAATGCAGAGGAGAGAGCAGATAGGTGGAAAGAGTACATTGAAAGCCTCTATGAGGGTGAAGATTTGTCTGATGTGATAGGAAAAGAAACAAGAGTCGATTTAGAAGAGATAGGGGATCCAGTATTAGAATCGGAATTTAAAAGAGCTTTGGAGGACTTACGGTCAAATAAGGCAGAAGGGATAGATAACATTCCATCAGAATTTCTAAAATCATTGGGGGAAGTGGCAACAAAACGACTATTCACGTTGGTGTGTAGAATAAATGAGTCTGGCGACATACCATCTGACTTTCGGAAAAGCATCATCCGCACAATTCCGAAGACGGCAAGAGCTGACAAGTGCAAGAATTATCGCACAATCAGCTTAACAGCTCTTGCATCGAAGCTGCTTACAAGAATAATATACAGAAGAATGGAAAAGAAAATTGAGAATGCGCTAGGTGACGATCAGTTTGGCTTTAGGAAAAGTAAAGGGACGAGAGAGGCAATTCTGACGTTACGGCTAATAATGGAAGCAAGGCTAAAGAAAAATCAAGACACTTTCATAGGATTTGTCGACCTGGAAAAATCGTTCGACAATATAAAATGGTGCAAGCTGTTCAAGATTCTGAAAAAAGTAGGGGGTAAGATATAGGGAGAGACGGGTCATATACAATATGTACAACAACCAAAAGGGAAGAATAAGAGTGGACGATCAAGAACGAAGTGCTCGTATTAAGAAGGGTGTAAGACAAGGCTGTAGCCTTTCGCCCCTACTCTTCAATCTGTACATCGAGGAAGCAATTATGGAAATAAAAGAAATGTTCAGGAGTGGAATTAAAATACAAGGTGAAAGGATATCAATGATACGATTCGCTGATGACATTGCTATCCTGAGTGAAAGTGAAGAAGAATTAAATGATCTGCTGAACGGAATGAACAGTCTAATGAGTACACAGTATGGTTTGAGAGTAAATCGGAGAAAGACGAAGGTAATGAGAAGTAGTAGAAATGAAAACAGCGAGAAACTTAAAATGAGGACTGATGGTTTCTAAGTCGATCAAGTTAAGGAATTCTGCTACCTAGGCAGTAAAATAACCATGACGGAGCAAGGACGACATCAAAAGCAGACTGGCTATAGCAATAAAAGCATTTCTGGCCAAGAGAAGTCTACTAATACCAACTACCGGCCTTAATTTGAGGAAGAAATTTCTGAGGGTGTACGTCTGGAGTACAGCATTGTATGGTAGTGAAACATGGACTGTGGGAAAACCGGAACAGAAGAGAATCGATGCATTTGAGATGTGGTGCTATAGACGAATGTTGAAAATTAGGTGGACTGATAAGGGAAGGAATGAGGAGGTTCTACGCACAATCGGAGAGGAGAGAAATATGTGGAAAACACTGATAAGGAGAAGGGACAGGATGATAGGACATCTGCTAAGACATGAGGGAATGCCTTCCATGGTACTAGAGGGAGCTGTAGAGGGCAAAAACTGTAGAGGAAGACAGAGATTGGAATATGTCAAGCAAATAATTGAGGACGTAGGTTGCAAGTGCTACTCTGAGAGGAAGAGGTTAGCACAGGAAAGGAATTCGTGGCGGGCCGCATCAAACCAGTCAGTAGACTGATGACCAAAAAAAAAAAAAAAAAAAAAAAAAAAACAAAAAAAAAACGCTATGGAAGGTTGGAAATTAGGACGTAACGATAAAATTCATCTACCCATAGAAAACATACCAGAGGTATCTAGGAGAAGAAGACTGGTTCTCTCTGCGTATTTATATCGGATGCTATACAGTAGATTACCCAAAAAGTACGTCAGATACATGTGAGATGAAACATTATTAAACAGGATCCACAAAGTAAAAAAGAATTTAAAAAATATTTAAAATCTGAAGGAACAACTGACAGAGAAGTGCTTATGAAGAAAGAACTGAATGTAGGGGGATTACAAGGCTGGAGAGTGAAAAATAACTGGTCTGAAGTGGTCAGGAGACAGGAAGAATAAAGGTAGTGATTAGATGAAAGAGTACTGGGAGAAAATAAAAGAACAACGAAAAACGATTGGTACTTTCATGTGGTCCTTAGTTGACTTACCGGAGACTCCACAATGTGCATTGTTACTTTGCGTAGGGCCACTGATTATTCTGTGAATCGCTCATTGTTGTTGTTGTTGTTGGTGGTGGTGGTGGTGGTGGTGGGGTCGTCTTCGGAAGGAAGAGTGGTTTGCTGCTACTCTCTAGGCAATTCTATCCTGTATAAGCTACTTCACCTGTGCGTAACTACCGCAACCTGTTGTCGCTTGAACCTGTTTCTTGTCGTCTTACATCTCCATTTTAACAATAAAGTCGCCATCATAATTCGGCAGCTTTGAACGTTAAAAATCACTTGTTTATGTCACAAAACGTCGGCTATAAGTTAACGAATACACAGTCTGTCTCAAGAGGGATATAAAAGGGATGCGACATTAATGATAATTCCAAGGAAAAGCGTCTAGTAAAAATAGGTTCTAAAATGCGTATTTCAAGAACTTTGAGAAATACATCTTCAGTACCATCAAACATATCTCTTCTACTGAAAGCTCTTCGCCTTCCATATTTTAGGAGGTGGTAACATGGACCAAAACGAGAAAAAAATGTCCAGTAAACATCGGCTCTTAAGTGCGTACTTGAAGTGCTATGAGCACTTCTACATTTACATCTACTTTGGGACATGTTTGTTCCACTGAACAAGTGCTCATAGCTCTTAAAGTATAAATTTTTGAGCTTATGTTTACTAGACGATTTATTCTTGTTTTGGTCCATACTACATCCTTCTTCCTAAATATGGAAAGCAAAGAGGTTGCAGTAGAAGAGATCTGCTTCACCGTACCGAAAATGAGGAAGTGCTCATCGCTCTTGGGTTATGTATTTTAGTGCCTACCTTTACTAGAGTTTTTTTTACGAATGATCGTTCCTGAATACTGATTGTTTCTCCTGAGACACCTCGTCTATTTATTTCTTCTGTGTTTAATATGAATGGCTCTCGTTAGCATCCCTGTGCTGTCAACACTCGACCAGCTCAGTCCAGCAGCATCCAGTGGCGCCACTGTAACTTCTCCGGTCGTGTCCAGCCCTGCAGGCCTTCCATCCGCTGGAGACGGCCGTCACAGAGCTGGAGTCCGCCTGTCCCCGGGCAGATAAACTTGGCGGCCGGGCCCTGCCTATTGTCTTCCGCTACGACACCCTGCCCGCCGCGCTCAGCCAATTGCCGCGGACCTGCTGCACTCTGGGGATTGGCTTTTTCACGTGTGTGTGTGTGTGTGTGTGTGTGTGTGTGTGTGTGCCGCAGTCCACACGTCCTTCACAGCTAGGCTCTATAGAAATGAGATTCTCTTGGAAAAGAATGTATTCTATTTACAGTTATAGTGAACAAAGTGTTTACTTCATCAATATAGTTTTCGACGGTAAAATTCGAGTCGCCATCATCGTAAATGCGTGGAAGTCATCTCTGACATAAATGACAGTGTGTTTACGAGTTCTATTATTGGCATCCTCTAGAAATTACTGAGGCCGTAATTTCAATATCTGGAAACTACACTGGGCTCCAAAATTAAAGCAACAATCCGAAATTTTGCAAGGTTGTGTTTATTTTGCCACAAAACAGCATACACTGGTGACAGTAAAGTACTAACAATGTAAAGAATACAGAAGGTAAACGACTGCAACTTGCATAACGGCAGACAAAAATGTCCTTCGTTTTTTCAAACTTAACGGGTTTTCTCACAGCTCTGACACCTGGTTAACGTGCTCGGTGTGGAGCGTGATCCCATCCGGCAGCAGTACAGGCACGAAAATGATGCGGTATGCTGTGAATGATACCATCAGTCTCATGTTGAGGCAATAACGCCCGTTCCTCCTGCAGATCTGCTCGCAGGTCTTTGAGAGTGGTTCCTATATCCTGACGTGATGCAATCTGTCTCCCTAGTGCGTGCCAGACATGCTCTATGGGATTCAAATTGGGAGTACGAGCAGGCCACGCCATTGGTGCAATATCTTCCGTTTGCAAGAAAACATCAACCACGCCTACCCTATGAGGTCGAGCATTTTCGTCCATCAACACCTAGTCCGAGCCCACAGCACCTCACAACATCCCCCTTGATATCGGTCTCTTTCCGCAATGTTTAGATCTCAAAATCGTGTTCCACGTTCCCTTCGGATGCGAATCCGTCGAGAATCACTCTCCAGACGAAGTCAGGACTCATCTATGAAGAGAACATTCGCCCACTGTTCGACGGTCCAGGTGGCGTGTAGATGATTCCACTCTACACGTTCCCTTCTGTGAAGACGCATCAGAGGTACACACACGGCAAGTCTGCGACAATAAAGGCTATTCTGTCGAACCCAGCCCCACACAGTTTGCCTTGATACAACACGTCCAGAGGATGCATCGGGGTCAGATGCCAGTTGGCGTGCAGTACTATGGCGGTACCGTCATGCCCTTGCAGCCAAAGAACGGTCCTCCCATTCTGACGTCACACGTTGACGGCCCTGACCTGGTCTTAGGGGTACAGTTTCGGTCTCTATTGACTGTCGCGTCAAACTAGAAACAACGGAACGATTAACATCAAGCCATCGGGCCACATCAGTTTGCTTCCATTCTTCCTATGGCTCTGCACCGCATGGAGTCCTGTATGCGTCTTCTCCGTGCCATACTCCACCTTCTGTGGGTCTGTACACAGCAACTGTGGATGAGGGACTATCCGGAAAACACTATTCCATTTGGTAGGAGCCCTGCCGCCATCTTTGCCGTGGTTGTCAGTTGCCTGGAATGCCACCTTCCGTGCAGAACACAATCGTTCGGAGTTCTATTGACAGCCGGCAGCTGTGGCCGAGCGGTTCTAGGCGCTTCACTCCGGAACAGCGCTGTTGCTACGGTCGCAGGTTCGAATCCTGCCCCGGGCATGGATGTGTGTAATGTCCTTAGGTTAGTTAGGTTTAAGTAGTTCTAAGTTCTAGGGGACTGATGACCTTAGATGTTAAGTCCCATAGTGCTTAGAGCCATGTGATGTTCTATTGACAGTTTGTATGGTTATATCGTGAATTAGACACAGGACGGGAAAATAGAGATTTGTTGCTGTAATTTTGGGTACCAGTGTAGTTGCATGCGAGTTAGTAATTTTTTTAAGGGATACAGTTATATGCGCAACCTCAATGAGTAAACAGTCAATTTCCTATGTAGATAACGTGCAGTCAGTCTAACGACTGAGAAGTGAATTCTGGAAGTTGAAATTAACAGATACTCGGGTAATGCACAAGGTATAGACTGGCACTTGTATGGTGTTACTCCGTGTGAATGGAGGAGGTGGGGAGAATGAGGAGGAAATAACATAATAACAATGTTATCCTTTTCCAGTGCCAAGTATTGGAAATTTATTGGATGTAAGTCTGCGGTGAGAAATTGCTAGTGCTTGAGCGAAGTGTTTTGTGTACACAGTTCCTGTTCGTAAGAAGAATCAAATTTTAAGAAACACATCAGTTTAACTCGTAGTTTCGAATTTGATGTTTGACGTTAACAGTGCGCAGCTAACGTCGAACCAACAGAACACAATCAAGATTTCAATACGATTTCAAATAAATCTGCACTTTCAGACTTTGAGAAACAAGATACTGATTCAGTCTAAAACGGATTGTGCAGCAATAAAAATAAGAAGTAAATTGTGACTGGAGATGGATTTCCTGATTTATGTATTTATTTGAAGTCGCGAGTCTTCTCCGGTTCGATGCGGCCAGCCACGAATTCCTCCCTTGCGTCAGCCTCATGTCAGATCAGCACTTGCACCATACGTCCTAAATTATTTGTTGTGTGTATTGCAATCTCTGCAATCTACAGCTCCTTCAAGTACGATGCAAGTTATTTGCTGATGCGTTAATAGACAATCTATCGTACTCTCGCTCTTCTAGCCAGTGTATTCTATATATTCCTCTCCTTGCCGATTCTACAGTGATCCACCTAATTTTCAAAGTGCTTTTATAATAATGTACCTCAACCGCTTCGATTTTCTTTCTTTTTCTGTTTCTCCCGCTGTCCGTTATTGACTTCTATACAAGGCTGTCCTCAAAGCGTACATCTCAATGTTGCTGAGCTTCTGTGGTCTACTTTGGAGTGAAGGCTGCGTGATCGCTATACGCCTCCATCATGGTTATCTAATCTTGCAGTCGGCCGCTGTGTCCGAGCTATTCTAGGCGCTTCAAAAAATGGTTCAAATGCCTCTGAGCACTACGGGACTTAACTTCTGACATCATCAGTCCCCTAGAACTTAGAACTACTTAAACTTAACAAACCTAAGGACATCACACACATCCATGCCCGAGGCAGGATTCTAACCTGTGACCGTATCGATCGCGCGGTTCCAGACTGTAGCGCCTAGAACCACATCGGCCGGCGGCATAGTGCAGCAACTCGACGTAGGATGGAGTCAACAAATCGTTTGATTTCCTCTGCAGAAATACTGAGGCATGCTGCCACTACAGCTCTCCGTAATTGCGAAAGTGTCGCCAGTGCAGGATTATATGCACTAGCTGATCTCTCGATTATATCCCACAGTTGTTCGTTGGGTTGCTAAATCATTCGCTCCATTTGTGTAGAATGTTGCTCTAATCAATCGCGAGCAGTTGTGGCCGGGTGACGTGGTGCATTGTCATCCATAAAATGTCCAACGTTGTTTGGGAACTGAACACAGATATGGCAGATGGTTTCCAAGTAACGAACACAAGAGTTTCCAGTCAATGACTGGTTCAGTTGGACGAGAAGACCCAGCCCATTCCATGTAAACACAGCCTGCACCATACTGGAGCCACTGTCAGCTTGCACAGTGTCTTATTGACAACTTGACTTCGTGGGGTCTGCGCCGCGCTCGAACCCTACCGTCAGCTCTTACCAACTGAAATCGGGATACATCTGTCGAGGTCACGGTCTTCCAGTCCTTTAGGGCCCACCCAATATGATCACGAGCTCTACAGAGGCGCTCCAGGCGATGTCGTCCTGTTAGCAAAGGCACTCGCGTCTGTCGTCTGCTGTCACAGCCCACGGCACGGCAACTTTCACCGCACTGTCCTAAAGGATACTTCGTCGCGCGTCCCACACTGGTTCCTGCGGTTATTTCACCCAGTGTAGCTTGTCTGCTAGCACTGACACCTCTACACATACGTCGCTGCTCTCGGTCGTTAAGTGAACGCCGTCGGCCACTGCTTTGTCCATAGCGATAGATAATACCTGAAATGTGGTATTCTCGGCACACTCTTGACACCGTGGATCTCGAAATAGCCTATTCCCAAACCATTTCCGAACTGGAATGTCTCATGCGTCTACCTCCAACCCTCAGTCCTCGTTCAGTGTCTGTTAATTGCCGTCGTGCCGCCATAGTCACGTCGGAAACGTTTTCACATGGATCACCTGACTACAAATGACAGCTCCACCAATGCATTGACTCTTTACACCGTGCGTGAGGGCTACTGCCGCTATTTGTACACGTGCATGGCACTATCGCACGACTTTCAAATGGTTCAAATGGCTCTGAGCACTATGGGACTTAAAATCTGAGGTCATCAGTCCTCTAGATTGCAACTAGAAACATCCCCATAGAAAAATTTATTTTTTACAGTGCTGGAAAATCTTTTACGTTATTTGATTTTCAAACAGCTGAGCAGAACTGAACGTACTCAGACATTTCTCTCTTTACTTATTCTGGTCAATACTGAACTGACACACTATATTTTCAGCGCAAAGCAGTCTGACTTTCAACAATCCCCACAAAGGAATGGCCCTGACTAACAATAACCTATGCCTTTCATGAATCACTTACCTGACAAAAATCTTCGTTACTCCAACTACTGCAATACAGCGAGCGCCAAAACTACCAGCTAAATAAAAGATTCAAACTACTGAAGGCACTAACTACTGATAAGCATAGTAAGCAAATGCAAGATTTTGATAGAGAATAAACAATGTATTTACCTTAATAATGTCCAAAAGTCATCATGTATACATCATTTCATGATATCCAGTATTACAAATTTACGCACGCCCAGATCATCCGCTCTCAAAACTCCGCCATCTCTCTCCCCACATCCACCACTGCTGGCGGCTCCCCTCCAACTGCGAAAAGCTACGCGCTGTTCACATCCAACTGCCCAACACTACAATGGCGAATATTCCAACAATGCTAATCAGCCACAGACTTCACACAGCACAGCCAATGATTTTCATACAGAGCGCTACGTGGCGTTACCAACATAAAAACGTGAACAGCCTACTTACATGAAAACCTTATCAGCCTACTTACAAACTACTTAAACCTGAATAACGTAAGGGCATCACACACATCCATGCCGAAGGCAGGATTCGAACCCGCGACTGTAGCAGCAGCGCAGTTCCGGACTGAAGCGCCTAGAACCGCTCGTCCACGGCGGCCGTCCACACTACTTTCGTCTATTTTGTGTATTTTACTTCCTAAGTAGCGGAATTCCGCAACTTGGCAGATACGAGTACTGATTTTACGTTTATCAGTGTTGTCATTTGTGCTGCATCTCATTTACTCTGTAATCTGTACTCATTAGACTGCTCACTCCACGCAACACTCACTGTAATAATTCTTGAGTTTCATTGACAACAGTAATGTTATCAGCCAATCTCCTCTCTTGCATTGTTTCACGCTGAATTTTAATTCCAATCTTGAAACTTTATTTTCTTTGCAGCAAAGCCTCTTCGATACATAGAGTGAACAGTACGGACGAATGACTCCATTCCTGTCTTACAGCCATTTAAATCGGAGCGCTTCCTTCTTGGTATTCCATTCTTATTGTTTGCTATTGGTTCTTGTACATAAGGACGCGATGAAAAAGTTTCCGTTTGAGGGTGTTGCTGTAGCGTAAATGCAAAGTAGCGTGACTGCGATGCAGGTATGTAAGTACCGATGCCTAGGCAAGGAATTACTGTGGCATTCGTGTCTTTCCCTTGTGCGTGTGGTAAATGTGGAAACGAAGTATGGCGACGTTATTATGAAATGTCTTCAAACAGCACCAACGTGCAGTTATTCTTTTCTCGGCTGCCGAAGGGTAAACACCGATTCATCGGAGCATCAAGGATGTGTACGGGGCAGCATGTCTGTCGAAGATCACCGTTGTGGAATGGTGGGCCAAGAGGTGCTGCTGCGTCACGATAACGGATATCGTCGTCTAGCAAATGTCGTAATGCTGAATGTACGCCAACTCACGTGGGGGACACTCGAGCACCCGCCCTATCGTCCTGAACTCTAGCCCTGCGATTATCACGCCTTCGGTCCCTTAAAAAAGGCCTTGAAGGGTCAACGATTGCTGTCGGACAAGTTTGCGCAGCAGGCACGGACTTCTTCACGCATGGGGATACACTGTTTTGCCAAACAGGTATCTTCAACCAGGTGGGTAGGTGGGACGACTGCCTCAATGCTCACGGTGATTCTTCCAGATTAGTATACCGATTCTGAACTGTATGACCATCGAACGGAACGTTTTGATCGGCCGCTAACAGATTATCCTTCTTTGCTTTCGCGTCCCAGCACAGCCTGATGATACCAGAATGAAGCGTAGCGCAATCGGGACGTTGACGACAATGGGTTAGTTTTAAATTGCTATCACCCTTTATATTGGAGATGAGAGGGAGAGAATCTCCTTGGATTGAAGTGAATAAGTTTCCTGAAAATACACTCCTGGAAATTGAAATAAGAACACCGTGAATTCATTGTCCCAGGAAGGGGAAACTTTATTGACACATTCCTGGGGTCAGATACATCACATGATCACAGTGACAGAACCACAGGCACATACACACAGGCAACAGAGCATGCACAATGTCGGCACTAGTACAGTGTATATCCACCTTTCGCAGCAATGCAGGCTGCTATTGTCCCATGGAGACGATCGTAGAGATGCTGGATGTAGTCCTGTGGAACGGCTTGCCATGCCATTTCCACCTGGCGTCTCAGTTGGACCAGCGTTCGTGCTGGACGTGCAGACCGCGTGAGACGACGCTTCATCCAGTCCCAAACATGCTCAATGGGGGACAGATCCGGAGATCTTGCTGGCCAGGGTAGTTCACTTACACCTTCTAGAGCACGTTGGGTGGCACGGGATACATGCGGACGTGCGTTGTCCTGTTGGAACAGCAAGTTCCCTTGCCGGTCTAGGAATGGTAGAACGATGGGTTCGATGACGGTTTGGATGTACCGTGCACTATTCAGTGTCCCCTCGACGATCACCAGTGGTGTACGGCCAGTGTAGGAGATCGCTCCACACACCATGATGCCGGGTGTTGGCCCTGTGTGCCTCGGTCGTATGCAGTCCTGATTGTGGCGCTCACCTGCACGGCGCCAAACACGCATACGACCATCATTGGCACCAAGGCAGAAGCGACTCTCATCGCTGAAGACGACACGTCTCCATTCGTCCCTCCATTCACGCCTGTCGCGACACCACTGGAGGCGGGCTGCACGATGTTGGGGCGTGAGCGGAAGACGGCCTAACGGTGTGCGGGACCGTAGCCCAGCTTCATGGAGACGGTTGCGAATGGTCCTCGCCGATACCCCAGGAGCAACAGTGTCCCTAATTTGCTGGGAAGTGGCGGTGCGGTCCCCTACGGCACTGCGTAGGATCCTACGGTGTTGGCGTGCATCCGTGCGTCGCTGCGGTCCGCTCCCTGGTCGACGGGCACGTGCACCTTCCGCCGACCACTGGCGACAACATCGATGTACTGTGGAGACCTCACGCCCCACGTGTTGAGCAATTCGGCGGTACGTCCACCCGGCCTCTCGCATGCCCACTATACGCCCTCGCTCAAAGTCCGTCAACTGCACATACGATTCACGTCCACGCTGTCGCGGCATGCTACCAGTGTTAAAGACTGCGATGGAGCTCCGTATGCCATGGCAAACTGGCTGACACTGACGGCGGCGGTGCACAAATGCTGCGCAGCTAGCGCCATTCGACGGTCAACACCGCGGTTCCTGGTGTGTCCGCTGTGCCGTGCGTGTGATCATTGCTTGTACAGCCCTCTCGCAGTGTCCGGAGCAAGTATGGTGGGTCTGACACACCGGTGTCAATGTGTTCTTTTTTCCATTTCCAGGAGTGTAGGTTACAGAATTGCAAGAGGCAGAAAAGATTGGTTAGTTTCTATCAATTTTATTCTCACATATACTTATGTGTGGTGTTGCACCATAAACCCCTTAGTAAGATTCAGTCTATTTATTCGGACTTTGCTACTTCAAAGTTAATTGCCGGTACATATAAGAAACAAGTTCAAAGCAATCACTTGTTCTTGGTTAGCACTGAAATCTCTCTAAGTAATTGGGACAAAGACCGACAGCCTCTGTTCAACACTATTCCAACGAAACTCTAAAAACCCTACTTGACCTGCAGTTCCTGAGTGTCCACCAGAGTCTATCACTGTCTCCTCGTAGTTGAAGTCTTTATCAGCTGTATCGGCTGCTATGGGCCTACTCGGCCCCGCTGGTGTCTCGCTGCGGAATCTCCAAACTGCCGGCACTGGCTCTGAATCTGCATCTGAACCTCTGCCTCTAGCTATTCCGACACCTCGCCATTTATTTCGTTTCTCATGGACTTGGGTGCACACGAGTTAATTTGTTTCGCACGACCCTTTCATTTCTAAGTGATCGGCTTGCGCAAGAATGCTTTCGGCTCCGCACGACACTTTCGTTTTTAGCTGCACACAACTTAATTTGGTTCCACACGAGTCTTTTAAGCACATGACCGACACACTCTCTCTTGCTGTATTATCGCCCTGGTGTTTGCGTCTTCCATTGCGCAAGGTCGATGCATGCTGCTTCCTCTGGCAGGAAGTCAGACACTAAATTATTTGATAAACAAGCCATACTTGGCAGCCCTCGCCGCTTATCTTGTCCCAACGTATTGGTGGACTATTTCTTAATGTCAGCTGGCTGTTTGCCAATGGAGCCTGGATTCTTATTATGGTCACAAAAGCAAGAATAAAAATTAAAATTTTCTACGGTCACAACAACACACACTGTGCCGTGCACGGCCTGTGTTCATGCTATTTATTGTTTGTCATCTTCAGTTACGGTACTGCCGCCTCGTTTTCTTATTCCATTTACTGGCGTCACTAACCTCCTGCCTTACTTTCCCGTGAGCGACACCAGCGCGTATCGATAAGTGCACTGTCGTACCATCTCTGGAGCGACCGATAGTATTTCCGGGTCGTCGTGTGTCTGGCAGTCAGTTGGGGACGGACCAGCAGTGCAGTCGGGACGCAGCAGCAGTGAAGTCTGGGGACGGAGCTCCGGTGAGGCGCCGACAGCCAGTGCTCGCCGACCGCTGGCGACACACGTGCACTGTCCGACGGAGGGAGATTGGAGCGAGACGACCGTTGGATGGTCGTTCGGTTGGTCGACTGATCTGCCGACGTATATTTGGTCCTTCCACCGTCTCCGCGCCTGGGCAGTTGGTCGGTTGGCGTGGAGCAGCGAAGGAAGTCTCCATGGCGCGTGTCTGGCCGGCGTTGCTGGCGGCGTCCATGCACGATCGGAGTGTGAGGGGCTGTTCCCATTGCTACGAGGCCTGTGGCTCACCGATCCCGGACACGAAAGTTAAATCTTTACTTAGTCTACCAGCCAGCCCCAACTGTTCACATTGTGTCGTTTGAATTTCGTTGTGGGCTGTTGCGACATCATGTTGCTTGTTCCGCTGACTGTCTGTCGGTTGGGCCGTCGTCGGTTCGGAAGTGGTTGGTCCAACTGCCTGTCTCACCTAAGCGAGCGTCAGTGTTTGAATTCCAGCCCGACCCTCGAAACTTCTAAGCGCCTTTGGGTGTACTGCCTTTTTTATTTTGTTCTTGTTGTTTGTACTTGTATGGCTTCTAGCCTTTTTTTAAAACTGAGGTTGTTTTGCCCTTAAGGTATAAGATTCTTTGGGTCTTCAGCATAATTTAAAGAACTGTTTCACGTAAGACCTTAGTCATTTTAAAGGTTTTAATGTTGTTGAATTTTAAGTCTTGGGCCTTTAACTGATTTTGAGTTTAAGTTGTTTTCCTCTTAAGGCCTTCAACCTAAATTAAAGAACTGTTTCACGTATGGTCTTTGGTATTTAAAAAAATTAATGTTATGGAGTTCCAAGTGTCAGGCCTTCAGCCGATTTGACTTTAACCTGTTTGCTCTTGAAGTGTCTGATCCTTTGGGCCTTCAGCCTAACTAAAGAACTGGTTTAAGATAAGGCTTTCCCTTTTAAATTTGTGTTTGGGATGAGTTTTGCCTAATTAAAAACTGTTTTACGTAAGGCCTTTGTTTTGTTAAAAAAATTAATGTTCGTTAGCCTTATCTGTTGGGCTTTCAGCCGATTTTGAATTCAAATGGTTTGCTCTGAAAATCTCAGATTCTTCGGGCCTTCAGCCTAAATAAAGAATTGTTGTAAGATAAGGCTTGCTTTGAAATTTCTGGTTATGCTTGGGTTTTAAGTTATTGGCCTTCAGCCGTTTTTTAATTAAAATGGCTTTCAGCCGGTAATTAAGTCCCAAAGATTAAAGCTGTGCGTTGAAAAAATGGGCTTTTGTAATGTTTGATCAAATAATAAAGTTTTATGTTCAAGTGTAACTGACAGACCCTTACTTTGGCCCCTTGCCACAATTTAAACTACTTGTCCTGTCCCGCGTGTTAAGCTGGGCGTCTCATACACATCAAAAAAAAAGTTTTGCATAGGCCCGGTTCCCAGAACTCCTGAAGATAGAGATTGACTGTGGATATAGTATCAGAAACACAGTCCCTTTGACTGTTCAGAGATGTCACTAAAGATGTAAACAACGATGCATGAGCAGTGCCTACGAGACGGAGTGGATCCGACAGCCGATCATTACCAGTCGTTCCACCAGAAAGGAGACACACGGCTCGTGTTGTGTGTAGTTCAACCATGCCTAGACGGTCAATACCGCAGTTCGATCGGTTCCGCTTTGTTACTTTGTGCCAGGAAGGGCTCTCAACAAGGGAAGTGTCCAGTCGTCTCGGAGTGAACCAAAGCGTTGTTGTTGGGACATGGAGGAGATACAGAGAGACAGGAAATGTCGATGACATGCCACGCTCAGGCCGTGCAAGGGCTATTACTGCAGTGGATGACCGCTACCTACGGATTATGGCTCGGAGGAACCCTGACAGCAACGCCACCATGTTGAATAATGCTTTTTCGTGCAGCCACAGGACGTCGTGTTATGACTCAAACTGTCCGCATTAGGCTGCATAGTGCGCAACTTCACTCCCCACGTCCATATTGAGGTCCATCTTTTCAATCACGCGGTACAAATGGATCCAACAATATGCCGAATGGACCACTCAGGATTGGCATCACGTTCTTTTCAAAAATGGTTCAAATGGCTCTGAGCACTATGGGACTCAACTGCTGTGGTCATAAGTCCCCTAGAACTTAGAACTATTTAAACCTAACTAACCTAAGGACATCACACACATCCATGCCCGAGGCAGGATTCGAACCTGCGACCGTAGTGGTCGTGCGGTTCCAGACTGTAGCGCCTTTAACCGCTCGGCCACTCCGGCCGGCCACGTTCTTTTCACCGAAGAGTACCGCGTACACCTTCAACCAGACAATCGTCGGAGACGTGTTTGCACGGAATCCGGTCAGGCTGAACGCCTTAGGCACATTGTCCAGCGAGTGCAGCAAGGTGGAGGTTCCCTGCTGTTTTGGGGTTGCATTATGTGGGACCGACGTACGCCGCTGGTGGTCACGAAAGGCGCCGGAACGGCTGTAGGATACGTGAATGCCATTCTTGGACTGATACTGCAACCATATCGGCACCATATTGGCGAGACATTCGTCGTCATGGACGACAATTCGCGTCACCATCGTGCACATCTTGTGAGTGACTTCCTTCAGGATAACGACATCGCTCTACTAGTGTGGCCATATGTTCTCCAGACATGAACCCTATCGAATAAGTGTGGGATAGATTGAAAAGGGCTGTTTGTGGACGACGTGACCCACCAAGCAGTCTGAGGGATCAGCGCCTAATCACCGTTGAGGAGTGGGACAATCTGCACCAACAGTGCCTTGATGAACTTCTGGATAGTATGCATCAATGCAGGAGGACGTGCTACTGGGTGTTAGAGGTAACGGTGTGTACAGCAATATGGACCACCACCTCTGAAGGTCTCGCTGCATGGTGGTACAACACGCTATGTGAAACTTCCTGGCAGATTAAAACTGTGTGCCCGACCGAGACTCGAACTCGGGACCTTTGCCTTTCGCGGGCAAGTGCTCTACCAACTGAGCTACCGAAGCACGACTCACGCCCGGTACTCACAGCTTTACTTCTGCCAGTACCTCGTCTCCTACCTTCCAAAGCTGTGAGTACCGGGCGTGAGTCGTGCTTCGGTAGCTCAGTTGGTAGAGCACTTGCCCGCGAAAGGCAAAGGTCCCGAGTTCGAGTCTCGGTCGGGCACACAGTTTTAATCTGCCAGGAAGTTTCATATCAGCGCACACTCCGCTGCAGAGTGAAAATCTCATTCTGAACACGCTATGTGTTATTTTTATGAGCAATAAAGAGAGCGGAAATGATGTTTATGTTCATCTCTATTCCAATTTTCTGTACAGGTTCCGGAAGTTTCGCAAACGACGTGATGCAAAACTTTTTTTGATGAATGTAGTTTACTCCCGTTTTCCTGGGAATTGCGAACATCTTGCACAACTTTCCACTGCGGGACGCTTTTTCCAGGTTGACAAACGTTATGAACGTGTTGCGGTTTTTCGTAAGTCTTGTTTGCATTATGAGTGAGAATTTAACTGCGTCTGCTGTGCTTTTACCTTTCCGAAAGCCAAACTGATCGTTTTCTAGATCTCCAGTTTCTTTTCATTCATCTGTATGCTTTTCTTGTGAGCAGACTGGATGCATGAGCAATTAAGCTGACTGTGCGACTGTTGTTTGATTTGTGGTGGACGGTGTTTAATCCCATGGAGTCCCCACCACACTCAGGTCGCTGTCCTGTGTGGAGCAGGGCGCTGGCGCGCTACAGACAGAGCCGTGGACGCGGCCTTGCCGGACCGGGCGATTTCGCCAGCAGAGTAATAAGGAGAACGGCGGGGACCCAGAGTGTCCCTTATCACCCCGGAGCTGCGGTCACGCTGGGGCGGCTCCCCGTCGCCATGGCGACCGCCCGGCGCAGGGGTGGCGGCGTCGGCGGAGTGGGCGGCGTCCCCCCTCCCCCCAGAACGACGCCAAGCGTCGCCCCTTGCAGGTGAAAGAGCTCCGGCGCGCTGCACCAGCGCCGACAAGTAGGAGGCCTTAGACGCGGACAAGCGATTCGGCTCGTGTTTGTAGGTCGGTTGTGTTCAGCCTAAACTGAAAGTCTTTGTTCTTCATGTCGTAGTTATTTCTTCATGTCATATTTATTTCTCAACATAGCCTGGCGACGAACACATTTCTCTCAACGAAAGAACCGTTTGTTGATACTGTCACCGTACAATGTTTGACTTTGTTGAAAGACTCACCATCTCAGCTCGGCTTGCAATGCTTTATCGTTGTAAAAGTGAATTCCTCGAAGGTTATCTTTAGGCATTGGAAGCCAAGTTGTGGCTGTATGGAGGATGATCGACGACGGTGGACCCGAGGCGTCGGACTGTTGCAGATGTCGCAGCGATTGTGTGTGGTCTGACGTTGGGGTGCTCCATGTGTGGACGGACTCTTAAAAATTCGAAAGTCGATTACAGCATAGTGTCCTCGAGCATCGACGTAGTTACGTTACACACCGATATGTAACACGCAACAGTTCGAACCCCTCTAGTGACAGAGGGCTGCAAATGAAGAATAAAAATGCAGAATGGTAATAACGTATGTTTTATTTAAACAGCTTTAAAAGTTTTCACCTAAGAAATTCGGAGGCATTACTTTTCAGCTCTCCCTCGTACGACGAACACTAAGGCAGTTGATGGTGTTAGGACAGCAACCAGCCACAAATTTACTTTCATTTCCTTTATTCAAAGGGTACCGTTACCGGTTTCAAATCGTCGTGATTCATCTTCAGACGGTTTACACGCTTTCATTATGACATGTGGTGTGTTTTATTACAGATTAATTGTCCTAAAACATAAATAATACATAACGATAAGCACGCCATACACTGATGGTTGCGTTACGAATTTTCGTTGCATGTGACTTACGCGAAATGTCGGTTTCGAGTGTTTGTTTTCATAACATTCGTCCAACAGATGTAAATACATTCCCACTGCATTCTTATTGTTGCACACGTAAATTTTTCTCACAACACTTTAGATTTGTCACCGAGAAGATTTCTACCACGCACCACATGTTTTGATACATACAAAGAGCTTACAAACATATGAGTATCAAAGATGCTATGATATATCGTAACATTTGAAGATTTCCTATGTTTCGAGAGGACCATATACTTACTTATGCAACTGAAATGCCTTTTGCACTAGTACAGAGACATTGACTTTTTTGAGTTGATACTGTTACATTAATTATAAAGTTTTTTTAGTGCTGTATAGGTAAAATAGTACATTATTTAATTACATTTAGCATCATGACAATTATAGTAACACATAAATTTGCTACTTGATCTGCAGATAGGCGTACTAATATTACTTGTTTTGGAGGTTGGAAAATAATTTTTGAAAATTTTTCAACAAAGGGGTGTTAGCTAACTCTGTTTGTTCATTAAGGATATAGTCTGGGGTGATGTTTCTGTGTGTGTGTGTGTGTGTGTGTGTGTGTGTGTGTGTGTGTGTGTGTGTGAGTGAGTGTGTGTGTGTGTGTGTGTGTGTGTGTGTATTTCTATTTCTTCTAATATATTCATAGTGGCTCCTTTTCCTGCTAGATGTTAAATTTTTAAGTTGTTCTCAATGTTTCCCACTGAATGGTTTCCTTCAGCAATATGGGCTGCAAATGCAGATTTGTTCAACTTACCTAGTCTTAAAGCATCAATGCGTTCTTTGTACCTAATTTCGAAACTTCTGCCTATCTGTCCAATGTAGAATTTTGGGCCATGTATTACATTTGAGTTTGTATATTCCTGATTTACGGTAGGGGCTCTTGGAGGTATTCACATCATGGCTTACTTTCTGTTGTAATTTATTATTTGTGGAAAAGCTGGGTGTGATATTTTTCTTTTTAAATAAGTTTGCTATTTGGTATGAAAGTGGGCCTATGTATGGGAGAGCAGCAAAATTTGGGTTTGGCTTCTGTGGCACAGTGATTTGGCTTGAAGTGACTGCTGTGAAGTAGATCTGTGGTTTTTGTCTGCATTTTGTTGTGGAGTTTTTCTATTATTATGGGTTTATATCCATTATTTTTAATTATATTGATTTCATTTTATTGGTCTGTGTCACTCATTGGTACTTTTTTAATTCGGTGTAGCATCGCTCTGAACTATGCCATTTTTTGTTGGCGGGGGTGCCAAGATGAGTTGACAATACTGACATCTGTCAAAGGAACTAAAAGTAAATTTGTGGCTGGTTGCTGTCCTAACACCATCGGCATTTGTCTTCAAATAACAGCCACGGTCTCCAACCATGTCATCATATGAAAAAATTTCACTAAGGCAGTTATCACAGAATCATGTAGATGCTCGTCACTGTCATTGCCATCATCATCATCATCATCATCATCATCATCATCACAACCACCATTGTTACCGACATCGAGAGCTAGCCACGCCGTACGTGGAGTAAGAACACCAGTTGAGTCTATATAGCGTACAAACGTCACACCACTATTATAATGCGGCTGGAGATCACACTCTTCGTTTACATTTAGCGCTAAGTCCAAAAAACATTGACTGTCATAAAGGAAATTTAAGGTCGGTTCCCTCGCTTTAAGAAAATAATAATTGAAAGGGGGAACCATCTTGTTGCAAGAACACGGTTTTTGTTTAATTTGATCGGCAAAAATGTTTCCTCGTAGTTGTATTCCTTAAATTGGATTTTTACATGTAGATTCGTCAGATCGGTCTGCAATTAATCTAGTGTGATATTCAGTTTAATGGCATACTGAAGAAAACAGTAAAGGCATAAAGGGGATGAGGAAATGAAATTAAACTCCACGGTTTGGGAGAGTATGTGATGTTATCGCAGTGATTACAGGTTGTAAGTGGGTTGCTTTTGTGTTGGCAGCGATGTGTAGCGCTTTGCATTGGATCTTTGACTGCGCTGTTTCTCTGTAAGAGACTCTGTGGCTGTTTGGACTCGTTGTTGCAAGTTAATCGCCAGTAGCGTTGGGCAGTTGGAAATTAGTCGCCAGCAGTGATGGAAGTGCCCTTGGCCAGTTGGAGGTGAACAGCCAGCAGTGATGGATGTTAGATGTGAGAAGTTAGCATTGATGGATGGTAGAGGTCTAAAGTGTTAGCGTAGGCTAACTATCTGTACATGTTCGACTTGGAGACTGTATATTATTCGTGATTATATACCTTTGTACTAGATGTCAATGACGATTCTTATTCATGTTTCAACTGGATGTCACATTATTAAGGTAAAAAAATACGTAGTTTGGTATACAACAAAATCTTTCCTTTGCTAACCACATGCCTATTACTAGCTAGTGGCTTTAGTAGTTAGACTCTTTTATTTAACTGGCAGTATGACGCTCGCTGTATTTCAGTATTTCGCGTAATGAAGATTTTTGTGAAATGTATCGGTTATTGTAAGGATTTCCTTTTAGTCAGGGTATTCTTCTAAATTAATTATTTTAAGTCAGCTTGTAATTTTTTTGAGCAGTCAGACAGCATTCCGCTAGAATATTGTGGGTCAGTGTTGAGATGATTAGAAAAAGTAAAGAGAAAGTAGGCTCAGTACGTTCAATTTTACTCAGCTGTTTCAGAATCAAATAACGTAGAAGTTTTACCTTCCCAGTCATTCTGCAATTGAAGTACAGACACACTCATTTTAAATAAAGAAGTTTCAAAATGTTCAAAGGACTAAAGATTATGAGTTGTCATCACGTTGACCCGCCAGGTTAGCCTAGAGCGCTAACGCGCTGCTTCCTGGACTCGGGTAGGCGCGCTGGCCCCAGATCGAATCCTCCCGGCGGATTAACGACGAGGGCCGGTGTGCCGGCCAGCCTGGATGTGGTTTTTAGGCGGTTTTCCACATCCCACTAGGTGAATACCGGCTTGGGCCCCATGTTCCGCCTCAGTTACACGGCTCGCAGACATTTGAACACTTTCGCACTATTCCATGGAATACACTCGGCGCAGACAGTTTGGGTACACTAATTCCGCCCCGTGGGGGTACGGGGTGGCGGCAGGAAGGGCATCCGGCCACCCCTTAAACATTAACATGCCAAACCCAATTAACGATGGCTGACCCTGTGTAATTGCGGGACAAGGCTCAAGTGATAGAATAGAATAGAATAGAATAGAATGTATCACGTTGCAACCCCTTTGGCTTGTGTGTATGCTTCGAGTTGGATGACAACGACATCGTTAACCTGCCGAACGAATCTTGTAATTGGTCCCTGATACCTTGCATACTGCCACTGGGACAGAGGAAGCGTCCAGGCTCATTCCACACATGCTACATAGGGGACAGATTTGGGTATCTTGCTGGCTGTGGGAGTATCTCAACATCGCTCAAACAGTTTATAGAGAAACGTACCATGTGTTGATGAGTATTGTCCTGTTGGAAAACGACACCACGACATTATCGAATGAGAGGAAAAGATAAGATGACGCAGGATGTCCGTGATGCACCGTTGTGCCCTAAGTGTTCTTTCAGTACCTGTTATAACCTGAAGTCGAATCCGATTGATTTCACACCTTTCCCAAACATTAGAAGAATGAGGTGTGTCCCCAGGTCGCCATGATACCGACAACGATCATCTGCGGTAGTGCAGAACCGCCATCCATCGCTGAACCCAATGGGACGCCGTTCATCAGCAGTCCATGGTTCCAGCTCCCGGCACCACCTGAAATGCAGCCGTTAGTGTTGTGGTCTAAACTGCAGGGTACGGATGGGATAGTAATCCCACACTCTGGCTACTTCTAGTCTCCGACAAGCTGTGTGGTATGACGTAGAGTGTTGCATGGAATCCATTGCTTGTCTGGAGGTGGCATCCGCTGATCTGATGGTGTTACGACGTGCTTGGTACACAATATGGCGATCCTCGCCTGTGCTGGTCAGACGTGGAGGATCAGAACCTTGACGACAACTACGCCAGCCTTCACCTTTCCACGCAGTCCGGTGTCGAACCCCTGTAATCCGAATGCCCCACAAATTTGTTCAAAAAATGTTCAAATGTGTGTGAAATCTTATGGGACTTAACTGCTAAGGTCATCAGTCCCTAAGCTTACACACTGCTTAACCTAAATCATCCTAAGGACGAACACTCACACCCATGCCCGAGGGAGGTCTCGAACCTATGCCGGGAATAGCCGCACAGTCCATTACTGCAGCGCCCTAGA
Source organism: Schistocerca americana (assembly GCF_021461395.2). Lineage (NCBI taxonomy): Eukaryota > Metazoa > Arthropoda > Insecta > Orthoptera > Acrididae > Schistocerca > Schistocerca americana. Next base: position 84,972,956 of record NC_060128.1, on the reverse strand, counting down.
CCGCTCGGCTAATCCCGCGCGGCCAGAAATTTGGAAAACGGAAATGAGCGTGTGGCATTGTTGGCCAGGAGGCCCCATCCTGGGAAATTCGGCCGCCTAGTGCAAGTCTTATTGCAATTGACGACACATTGGGCAACTTGCATGCCGGTGATGATGATGAAATGACGATGCAACAACACAGTACCCACTCCACGAGCGGAGAAAACCTCCAAACTGGTTGGGAATCGAACCCGGGCCCACTGCATGGGAGGCAAACACCTTACCACCGCCGCGCGGCAGTAGCCGAGAGGACTTAGGCGCAACAGTCATGGACTGTGTGGCTGGTCCCGGCGGAGGTTCGAGTCCTCCCTCGGGCCTGTGTGTGTGTGTGTTTGTCCTTAGGATAATTTAGGTTAAGTAGTGTGTACGCTTAGGGACTGATGACCTTAGCAGTTAAGTCCCATAAGATTTCACACACATTTGAACATTTTTTGAACCTTACCACCCACCTAAGCAGGCGGACACAAATTCGGGTATTTCATGATCGACAGGCCAAATGGAGATCCGCAATTCGGCCCCTTTCAAACTCTGTCCGAAGCCGATAACACTTTCCACAACAGTATGTGGCATCTCTGTGACCTTTACAGCGATCACTCAACATCTGAAACTGACCATGTCTCTAAAATGCACTACCAGATCTCCTAGCAGCATTGAACATGAACAAGAATAATGTAGTCTGGCGGATCTACTTGTCACAGAGAATTGCAACTCGTATCATTTATATTGAAAGGGTACAGTACCACCCGACATTGAAAATAGGTACAACATACTTCATTATTTTTGTCAGAAGAACACATTTTTTTTTGTAAAATAACTCAATTTCAATTAATACACCGAAGCCGGATACCAGTGTGGGAAAGAATGACAATTTATTTATTTGATTGATCACATGTGCGCTCCCACAAAGTAAATCCCTACATCCAGTTTGGTGAGATCTATGAAATGAATGAATGTATGGTCGTCTGCTAACCGCAGATAGTGAATGTGAATATATGATCATCTTTGAGTCGATCCTTTGGCCACCTTTGGGGGGACCAAAGAGATGAAATTTACCAGAGCTTTGAGCGCCTGAAATGTGGCTGACCAATATGATAGCAAGGTGCTTCCCCCACCTCGACAGGGATGGGAGAGAACCTCAGGAACGGCCATGTTTCAGCACTCTGCCGCTGGATCTTGTGCTGTTAACACCTGTTTTAGTTGTGCTCCGTAATGACGAAGGAGTGGAGACATGGTATGCATGTGGAACATTTAAGAGTAGTTTGAAATATTAATTTCTCTATTTCAGGAACTTTTGTGGGGAGAATTAAATGTCAGGCAGGTAATATTAATGGGATTGTAGGAATCTTCGGAAGTGACCAACGGTCACAATGAAACCACGTGTAGCATTAAGTTGAAATACACTCCTGGAAATGGAAAAAAGAACACATTGACACCGGTGTGTCAGACCCACCATACTTGCTGCGGACACTGCGAGAGGGCTGTACAAGCAATGATCGCACGCACGGCACAGCGGACACACCAGGAACCGCGGTGTTGGCCGTCGAATGGCGCTAGCTGCGCAGCATTTGTGCACCGCCGCCGTCAGTGTCAGCCAGTTTGCCGTGGCATACGGAGCTCCATCGCAGTCTTTAACACTGGTACCATGCCGCGACAGCGTGGACGTGAACCGTATGTGCAGTTGACGGACTTTGAGCGAGGGCGTATAGTGGGCATGCGGGAGGCCGGGTGGACGTACCGCCGAATTGCTCAACACGTGGGGAGTGAGGTCTCCACAGTACATCGATGTTGTCGCCAGTGGTCGGCGGAAGGTGCACGTGCCCGTCGACCTGGGACCGGACCGCAGCGACGCACGGATGCACGCCAAGACCGTAGGATCCTACGCAGTGCCGTAGGGGACCGCACCGCCACTTCCCAGCAAATTAGGGACACTGTTGCTCCTGGGGTATCGGCGAGGACCATTCGCAACCGTCTCCATGAAGCTGGGCTACGGTCCCGCACACCGTTAGGCCATCTTCCGCTCACGCTCCAACATCGTGCAGCCCGCCTCCAGTGGTGTCGCGACAGGCGTGAATGGAGGGACGAATGGAGACGTGTCGCCTTCAGCGATGAGAGTCGCTTCTGCCTTGGTGCCAATGATGGTCGTATGCGTGTTTGGCGCCGTGCAGGTGAGCGCCACAATCAGGACTGCATACGACCGAGGCACACAGGGCCAACACCCGGCATCATGGTGTGGGGAGCGATCTCCTACACTGGCCGTACACCACTGGTGATCGTCGAGGGGACACTGAATGGTGCACGGTACATCCAAACCGTCATCGAACCCATCGTTCTACCATTCCTAGACCGGCAAGGGAACTTGCTGTTCCAACAGGACAATGCACGTCCGCATGTATCCCGTGCCACCCAACGTGCTCTAGAAGGTGTAAGTCAACTACCCTGGCCAGCAAGATCTCCGGATCTGTCCCCCATTGAGCATGTTTGGGACTGGATGAAGCGTCGTCTCACGCGGTCTGCACGTCCAGCACGAACACTGGTCCAACTGAGGCGCCAGGTGGAAATGGCATTGCAAGCCGTTCCACAGGACTACATCCAGCATCTCTACGATCGTCTCCATGGGAGAATAGCAGCCTGCATTGCTGCGAAAGGTGGATATACACTGTACTAGTGCCGACATTGTGCATGCTCTGTTGCCTGTGTCTATGTGCCTGTGGTTCTGTCAGTGTGATCATGTGATGTATCTGACCCCAGGAATGTGTCAATAAAGTTTCCCCTTCCTGGGACAATGAATTCACGGTGTTCTTATTTCAATTTCGAGGAGTGTACTTCCGTGTGCTTAGGTTAAGCTGAATTACTAGCGTGTGTACAATAAGTTGAAATATTTAAGAAATAGCGTGTGCAGGACTTGAAATTAGAGACGAGTACTTCCACGTGGTGAGTACTGTGTGAGTCTCAATCTGTGTGTGAGACAAGGATAAAGAGAAGTACACGTCCATGGTATCAGTTGAGGACCCGCGTGTGTGATGTTCTTAATATTGCTTTGCGTGATATGATTCCGTGTGACGCTTGATTCAAACTCTGAGAGAGAAGCAAGGTGAGTCGGCCGTCTATCCAGCAACGCCACTTGGCTTGCATTGCACAGGAAGACGTGCAAATATCTCCAGAGTTCATAGTAGGAAAGTAGAATTACAAAGTGGGGCAGTGTCGTGTGAAACTGGGATAAATATTAATTGAAGTGGGAAAGCTGAAAGTGATGTGACTATTCTCTGTGTAGTATTTCATGTTGTAGTGTGGTGTATGTCATGTAATTTGGGTATGTGTGGTTTGCATGGGAGAGTAGCGAGGTAGTTTCAAAAGATTAGTGGGTTATGCTTGTTCCTTCGGTACCGCTCGGTCTGGAGGGAAGTTTAGTGATGATGATTGTGAGAGTCGAAGTGTGAGGTATAATAAAAGATCCACCATCCTATCCAGAAAGTGCACTGTAGCGTTAAAAGTAATTAGGAGACCATAATATAGAGATTCACCATTGTAAAGCCATGCCCAATGGGCGGAATTTCTTATGTGTTATTGTTGTAGGTTGTAGAATTTATGTGTTTAGGTTAGAGAATTTATCGGAATAAATAAGATAGTGAAAAGGAAAAGATTGGTGGACTTTTACTTCGAATTGTATGTTGTCATAATGTCCCGAATTTATAATGTGTGCGTTGGCCACGTGTTGACAAAAGCCGTTAAATAAAAGACAAAAAAAGAAAATGTGGTATTGCCAGTGCGTAGTGTACAGTCAGAGTTCTGTAAATTATTGATAGTCAGATGCGTGTTTCCGTTGCGTATTAATCATATAGGAGGATAACTTGTAACTTAAATTGTGAGTACGAGAGTTCATGTTACTCGATAAAATAAGAATGGATCCACTCGCTTGGCAGACCACTCATCTTGCAGGCCTGACTGCTCGATGCCACAGTATGAGCAAGGCATGTGGGTGCCTCTCATAATTTCGACCCTGCCAGGATGAGTGGTCTGCCAAGCGAGTGGATTCATTCTTAATTTATCGAGTAACAGCAAATACCATACTTCTGATCAGAGAATAAAACACCAGTAATGGCATCTGTTAGGCTGGTCTCTCAGAGCAAAATTTGCAAATTTTTATTTCGAACAGTAATGTAAAAAGGACTGTTTCCTCAAAGAAACCAGTTGCTTAAATGTTATGTAGTAATGCCAATAGGTCCAGTTTAATTAGTGCGATTTGACTATTGCAGGTGTTTAACATGTAATGTAAAAAGTCAACATTGTGACCGAAGTTTTTAGATTGGCTGCCATCTGATCGGTAGTATGTCACTGTCATGGTGACAATTATAATGAGGTGCTGTGTATGGTTGTTCGGAATCTGGTGTTAGGGAAAGAGGCCACTAGCACCAAAGTTTCTAACACTTGGTCTGCCCATTTCTCCTAGCTTGTATATTCTCTACACACATTTAATTTTCATGTAAACTTAGATTCCTAACTAGCAAATTCTTTACTGTGTATAGTGGACCATACAGAGTGAGGCGGATTCTCCATGAAAATGCTGTACTGATTGAGACGATCAAGGGAAAACAATCTCGTGGGCTTCATCACATTTCTAACATCAAATTATGGAAAAGTTAAGGATAGATCTAAAGTAGGCAATTTATGGTAGATAGTCAGTGTATTTATTTGTGGTGTGTAACGTTGTGCAGGGTCAAATCGAACGTAAGAATTTTCAGGCGCGATGTCAGGAAGTATGACGGAATAGACTGGTCGAATGAGCCGTGAACAGTAGTCGACAGAGTGGTGTATGTACGTGTTTTTTGTCATATGAATAAGGATCAAGCAGAAACGACGTGATGATTAATGAGTGGATAAAGATGGTAGATAGAGAAGCGACGTGATAAATAGTAGTGGATAAAGGTGATATTTAAGGAGAGAAGCGACGTGAAGCAGTGTGATTAATAAAGAGATTCGGCGTGATGAAACAGTGGTAAATAAAGGTGAGTAGAATTAATATTGTGGAGATGTCTTAGATGTATGTTACAGAGAGGCCTGTGTATGCTGCAATAGAGATTGATGCCAATGGCGAAGGAAGACCAGGAAATGATGGAGTAATGGACGGACGGAGAGCCGAAATACGAATGAAGAGATGAGGACAACTGCACAATGTGAAAGGACATAAAGGGAGTATGAGATCCAGATGGTGAACGATGTGGAATACTGACGTAAGATGTAATATAAGTGTATGGAAATGGAAATGAGCGTTTGGCGTCATTGGTCGGGAGGCCCCTCGCGGGGCAGGTCCGGCCGCCATATCGCAGGTCTTATTACATTCGGCGCCACATTGGGCGACCTGCACGCCGGATGGGGATGAAATGATGATGAACACAACACAACACCCAGTCCCTGAGCGGAGAAAATCTCCGACCCAGCCGGGAATCGAACCCGGGCCCAGAGGACGGCAATCCGTCACGCTGACCACTCAGCTACTGGGGCGGACATATAAGTGTAGATCTAATTCTTAGCATAACATTTGCGATTTGGCAAAAATAATATTTGTTGTTGAAGCCTGGTACCAGTATAACTAATCAAAACGGTACCAAGAATGTGTACAGTTATTTTGCAGGTTGAATAATTTGTGTATTTTTGTTCTTAGATGAAATGTCGCAATTCTAAAGTGATATTTAGCAGGAGGAATAGTCGGTAAAGCGGATGCAGAGGTAAGCCGATGGAGAGAGGTGCCAGAGTGAAAGGACGAATTCGGAGACTGGAATGCTATCTCCGAAACAGCTTCATGTGTTATGTGGTTGAGTATAAGGGAGCAAAGGTATGGTATGTTGTGAGTGTGGTGGTTATGAGTATAAGGGAGCAAAGGTATGGTATGTTGTCGTGAGTGTGGTGGTGTTAAGGCTAGCTGACTTCTAGACCTATTCTGTTAGTGTATTAATGGATTGAATGAGAAGGAAAATGTGATGTCTGGGGAGTGAGAATCGTAGAGTAGTGTGATCAATGCGCACACTCCTGTAAAGGGGATGCTACCGATCTCTAACTAAAACATTATTGTGTATTGTTTGATTTGGATGAACCTCGATGGCAGGTCAGGATCTGACATCATGTAGATGGTACATACGTGTCCTAGAAATGTTGTTATATATAATAAAAAAGGTAAAATATATAAAGAGATACTAATTTCAGTCTGTCACAAGCACAAAGGTGCATTGTATGTTGTAGATTTAGAGTCACCAGTTTCTAAAATGTTTATTTTGATAGGATGTTAGAGTAGTCTACTATTTTATATTGTAATTATGAGTTGTATAGATTGTTTATTATTCCTTTTTTTTACACTTTCATGTTTTGTATGAGGGACGACAGGTACAATCAATAGCGCAAGTGTGGGCTGTATATAGAAAAGGGATAAATGTTGATGTATGTGTAGAAAACTAGGGTGTATAGTTTTATGTTTTTTAGAGCAAAGATTCTTTTATTATCAATGTATCTAATAGATCATACATGTAATCAATGAGTATTTAAATATATCCTTTTGTCTGTAATGTTGCGAGATGCACGGAAGGGTCTGACTGATTGGGTGTCGTAACGCCCATACCGCTAGCGGGCCGAGCTGATGTAGCCATGGCGACGGGCGACAGAGCCGCGGCACTCCCCACTCCACTGCCGGACGGGGTACACTCCACGCGCTCGCTACAGCAGGTCAACGGCCTGGGGCGACACGCACGTACCACTGGCCATTCATAAGTTCCGCCACCCTTACAACTGGGGAAAGTATCCCGCGGAGGCAACAGCGGGTGGTTTCTTCTGCTCAACGGCGGAGCGACGGCAGAATGAACGACGCGCGGCAGAGCCCGGCGGGCATTTGTTACCAGCAACTATTAACTGGTACTGGACTGTGGAGCTGTGAAACAAGATGACTGCTCGTATGTCTCCATAAGGTGGAAAGTGAAAGACTGGTGTTCCCACGTTGTGAGTAGTGGAAAAGATTTTGTCTTTAGCAGACAGGACGATCGTTTTGTTTTGTCTTGACCACTGAATGGTGGGATCCATAAACTCTTGGCAGTGACTTGTTAAGTGTGCTTTGTGAATTGCATGTGGGACGCTTGGTATTCTTGAAGAGGACAGTTGTCGTTTGGTGACTAATTATTGTATGAACGCAAGAAACTAGATTGGGACATTGACATTTGCGTCTGTAGTAGGAGACATTTCTTTAATTGGTGCGGGAATAAGTGCTGTTTGTTGGAACCTACGACTTTTAATTACACCATGAACTGAAAGGACAGAACCGTGGGTAATAGTAGTTGTAGGGCCATTTCTGGGCGACCAGATTCGTGTGGATGGTACGCTGAGTGTGACTATGACATTTGTGTTTAATGTGAGATACAGTTTACTGATCAGTGCGTGTTCAAAATGCCGATTTGAGTGACTTAAAGACTTTCGTCCAGGAAACCATGGGAGAGCTTAGACACCGAGACAGTGTTTCTAGGGAACCTGTCAGCAACTTATTTGACCCCAAGAAAAACACAGAATGAAATGTTTCCGTGTGACTCGCAAGATAGGGGATAATGTATTTGTAATTGTGTAAATGTTTTTTTTATATGTTTCATTCCTGAAGGGACAGCAAGTGTAATTGTATTTCATTAACATTTGTGTTTAGAATAGTTAGTGTTTTTTTTGTTTGTTTGTTCTGGGTTATCAAGTTCACGTAGCATGTTTATTAGAATATTTCGTACAATTATGCTTTAATTATTAGCCAATGGCGTAATACTAACGTAGCGGCTCTTGTAGCACTGATCAGTAAGGTTGTCACAGGGGAGAAGAGTTTGCATTGCACGACAAATATCGGAATTAATTGATGCATTTTGATGTCGTGGACAGTAATGATCTTGTTGGTTTGTTGACTGAAGCCACTTATTTTATTATCACAGTGGTGATATTTCACATTAAAGTGTAACGAAGGCTAGTCGAAATGCAAGTTCTTGTCGTCTAAATTTGTGACAACAGAGAAATGAGCACTAGAGTAAGACACGAGAGCTACTGGTGGATTCAAGCAGTTATTGCTAACTATTTATTGCGTGTATTGATATGGAGCCTGACTTCTACGTGCAACTAGCGTACGCAATTTTTTTTCTTTTGTAGATTTTGTTTTGTATTTAGACATTGCCGTGTAAAGATTATTACAACGCAATTAATGAATGTCAGATTACTTGTTCTGTGTTTGGACGGTGAGCTACTTACAATTTCATGAGCACAATTAGTATTTTTTTATTTGTCATAGAATTAGTGAAGTTTGGATTACTCATAAAAATAACGAAGATCCCAGTAACTAAGCAAATTTTTATCTCAACATTATTTTTTATTTTGTGTGATGTAATGTTTTATTTGTCATGTGGATTGTTGCAAACTTGTATGTGTACATTACTTCGGATTGTGGAGAGTACAATAATGGAACAATTGTGTCAATACTTTGGTAAAGTAACAGCATTTGGTCGTCTATTTGAGGTCACCAGGGGCTAAGGTCTCCTTCTGGTTATTTTGATGACTTGCTACGTTTGTTCTAATACAGCTTTCTTTAAAAAATGTTCGGAACTACCCTCGCATTGCAAGGATAGTACCATGCCATTTTTTTTCTGCATGGGTAGCCGGTGGTGAAAGGGTACAGTACCGCCCGACATTGAAAATAGGTACAACATACTTCATTATTTTTGTCAGAAGAACACATTTTTTTTTGTAAAATAACTCAATTTCAATTAATACAGCGAAGCCGGATACCAGTGTGGGAAAGAATGACAATTTATTTATTTAATTGATCACATGTGCACTCCCACAAAGTAAATCCCTACATCCAGTTTGGTGAGATCTATGAAATGAATGAATGTATGGTCGTCTGCTAACCGCAGATGGTGAATGTGAATATATGATCATCTTTGAGTCGATCCTTTGGCCACCTTTGGGGGGACCAAAGAGATGAAATTTACCAGAGCTTTGAGCGCCTGAAATGTGGCTGACCAATACGATAGCAAGGTGCTTCCCCCACCTCGACAGAGATGGGAGAGAACCTCAGGAACGGCCATGTTTCAGCACTCTGCCGCTGGATCTTGTGCTGTTAAGACCTGCTTTAGTTGTGCTCCGTAATGACGAAGGAGTGGAGACATGGTATGCATGTGGAATATTTAAGAGTAGTTTGAAATAATAATTTCTCTATTTCAGGAACTTTTGTGGGGAGAATTAAATGTCAGGCAGATAATATTAATGGGATTGTAGGAATCTTCGGAAGTGACCAACGGTCACAATGAAACCACGTGTAGCATTAAGTTGAAATACTTCCGTGTGCTTACGTTAAGCTGAATTACTAGCGTGTGTACAATAAGTTGAAATATTTAAGAAATAGCGTGTGCAGGACTTGAAATTAGAGACGAGTACTTCCACGTGGTGAGTACTGTGTGAGTCTCAATCTGTGTGTGAGACAAAGGATAAAGAGAAGTACTCGTCCATAGTATCAGTTGAGGACCCGCGTGTGTGATGTTCTTAATATTGCTTTGCGTGATATGATTCCGTGTGACGCTTGATTCAAACTCTGAGAGAGAAGCAAGGTGAGTCGGCCGTCTATCCAGCAACGCCACTTGGCTTGCATTGCACAGGAAGACGTGCAAATATCTCCAGAGTTCATAGTAGGAAAGTAGAATTACAAAGTGGGGCAGTGTCGTGTGAAACTGGGATAAATATTAATTGAAGTGGGAAAGCTGAAAGTGATAATGTTGTGACTATTCTCTGTGTAGTATTTCATGTTGTAGTGTGATGTATGTCATGTAATTTGGGTATGTGTGGTTTGCATGGGAGAATAGCGAGGTAGTTTCAAAAGATTAGTGGGTTATGGTTGTTCCTTCAGTACCGCTCGGTCTGGAGGGAAGTTTAGTGATGATGATTGTGAGAGTCGAAGTGTGAGGTATAATAAAAGATCCACCATCCTATCCAGAAAGTGCACTGTAGCGTTAAAAGTAATTAGGAGACCATAATATAGAGATTCACCATTGTAAAGCCATGCCCAATGGGCGGAATTTCTTATGTGTTATTGTTGTAGGTTGTAGAATTTATGTGTTTAGGTTAGAGAATTTATCGGAATAAATAAAATAGTGAAAAGGAAAAGATTGGTGGACTTTTACTTCGAATTGTATGTTATCATAATGTCCCGAATTTATAATGTGTGCGGCGGCCACGTGTTGACAAAAGCCGTTAAATAAAAGACAAAAAAAGAAAATGTGGTATTGCCAGTGCGTAGTGTACAGTCAGAGTTCTGTAAATTATTGATAGTCAGATGCGTGTTTCCGTTGCGTATTAATCATATAGGAGGATAACTTGTAACTTAAATTGTGAGTACGAGAGTTCATGTTACTCGATAAATTAAGAATGAATCCACTCGCTTGGCAGACCACTCATCTTGCAGGCCTGACTGCTTGATGCCACAGTATGAGCAAGGCATGTGGGTGCCTCTCACTATACCCACCGACGGCATGTTCTTGAACGAAGTCGCATTCTGGATGCACATCTTGTATGTCAGATAGTGCATATCAACAATTACAGCAAAACACGAGAGTGAGAAAGGGAGAATCGTGTGGTATTTTGACTGAGAAGTCTAGGTCTACATCTACATACATACTCCGCAATCCACCATACGGTGCGTGGCGGACTGTACCTCGTACCTCAACTACCATCCTCTGTCCCTGTTCCACTACCAAACAGAACGATGGAAAAATGCCTGCCTATATGCCTCTGTACGAGCCCTAATCTCTCTTATCTTATCTTTGTGGACTTTCCGCGAAATATAAGTTGGCGGCAGTGAAATTGTACTGCAGTCAGCCTCAAATGCTGGTTCTCTAAACTTCCTCAGTAGTGATTCAAGAAAAGAACGCCTCCTTTCCTCTAGAGACTCCCACACTCGCTTGATGATCAAACTTACCAGTAACAAATCTAGCAGCCCGCCTCTGAATTGCTTCTATGTCCTCCCTCAATCCGACCTGATAGGGATCCCAAACGCTCGAGCAGTACTCAAGAATAGGTCGTATTAGTGTTTTATAAGCGGTTTCCTTTACAGATGCACCACATCTTCCCAAAATTCTACCAATGAACCGATGACGACTGTCCGCCTTCCCCACAACTGCCATTACATGCTTGTCCCACTTCATATCGGTCTGCAATGTTACGTCCTAGTATTTAATCGACGGGACTGTGTCAAGCGCTACACTGAAGGTTCAGCTGTCTAGTCAGAAAGGGATTTCTCTCTCTGCGGACAATCGCCGCACTTGTTGCTGTATGAGAGAACTGTTTCTTAAGTATATCTGTCACATACAGGCGATGTGTCTTTAACGAAGATCATAGAATGGCAGAAATAGATCCTTAACTATTTCAAAGTCCGATGAAACCTGTCAGTAGGGAGCCGCCAGGTCTTCGAAGCACGTTTCTGAGGGAGGCAGGACCCGCCAAACACACACTCAGTGTGCGCTCACCTCTCGGGAATCGGCCGGCCTCGCTCGCTCTGGCAGGATTGATGGCGGACTTTCCAAAAGGCCCGCCGGCCAGCGGCCATCAGTCAACGCCGCCGGACGGACAGACCACGCCCCCTCCCTGCCCCCAGGCCGCCTCTTCCACCCCCGCCACGGTATAAACCGCGCGGCGCCTACCTGCCGGCGCGTTTTTATTGCTGTGTCCCCTCTCTCCACTTCCTTCCTCAGTCGCTCTATTCCTCGCCTCACCTCACCTCGCTCCCACCTGAATGCCGCTATCGCTTTCACCACGCTCACTCCCTCCAACCACCCTCAACCCCCGGCCAGTACCTTCCCGCTTTCTCCACGCACGCACGAACGCTCTGACTCACATACACCGATTCACTCACTCACTCACACACTCACGCAATCTCCCGCAGTTCCAAATCTCTACGCACAGCCCCCTGGCGGCGCCTACCCCATGCGGCCCTGTGAAAGCGATTCCTCCTGAAAAGCCACTACCCCTGCGCCTCCAAAGCCCATGCGTCCGTCCAGAACAATGCTCCCGACTCGCTATGATGAATGGCCGCCACTCGAAACAAAAGATGCCCGCCGCCGGCCGGTGCAAAAACCAGATGCCCTGCTGACGTTCCGGCCACGCGCTCACGCATATGCGTACACGCACACACACGCACGCGATCGCCAGCCAACCTTCCTCCGCCTTTTTTTATGTTTTTGAAAGCCGTCAGTCCCTTGGCCAGTTTGACGTCGCACCGCATCTCTTCCTTTATTGTGCTAATCCCTCCCTATCTGCGCACCTAGCGTCCGCAAAACGAAACACCCTGTTTCCACATACTCCAGACTCCACCTGTCACACACAACCTTCCCGTCTTCCGTCCTTTCCAGAGCAAAGTTAACTACTGAAACGTCCCCTTTGAAAAATTATACACGACTGTGCTTATTTTAGCGCAACGCAATCTGACTTTCAATAATCCCTACAAAAGAATGGCCCTGACTAACAATAACCTATACCTTTCACAAATCACTTACCTCACAAAAATCTTCGTTACTCCAACTACTGCAATACAGCGAGCGCCACTACTGCCAGCTAAATAAAAGATTCAAACTACGGAAGGCACTAACTACTGATAGGCATAGTTAGCAAATGAAGGATTATGATAGAGAACAAACAATGTATTTACCTTAATAGTCACAATATATATAGCAGTTCATGACATCCAAATTTCAAAACTCCGGCATCTCTCTCCCCACATCCACCACTGCTGGCGGCTCACCTCCAACTGCGCAACGCTACGCGCTGTTCACATCCAGCTGCCCAACACTACAATGGCAGACAACAATGCAAACTGGCCACAGACTGCACACAGTACAGCCAGTGATTTTCATACAGAGCGCTAAGTAACGTTGCCAATAAGAAAATATAAACAGCCTACTTACACTACAAGGTGCGAAAAAAAAAACTTGGTTGTATCGTCTCAGAAAAAAAAAGGAAATAAAAGTAATACACAAAATCACAAAATCATCCATATGAGAACTCCGTGCCGGTAGCTGCGGGTCGGACCGAAGAAGTCTGGATTCGATTCCCAGCCTGGTCGAAGATTTTCTCGGCTCGGCGATTGGGTGTTGTGCTGTCTTTATCTCCGTACTGCCATAACTGACAAGAAAATCGCCTGCATGGTGCCACATGACAAGTCTAAGCCTATGTAACTTCGACCAAGGGTACTGGTTGGCCCTAATGAATGTCGTGACTTAGAGAAACACGCTCTTGTGTCTTCCACTGTTGAGATGCCTGTATGCGCACGTTTTGAAAGCTAGTTTAAAAAATCCACAGCAGTAAGAAAAGAAATCGGTTTACACGATAAATCGCACGAATTTAAAGGTTGTCAATTCAACTATATACACTCCTGGAAATTGAAATAAGAACACCGTGAATTCATTGTCCCAGGAAGGGGAAACTTTATTGACACATTCCTGGGGTCAGATACATCACATGATCACACTGACAGAACCACAGGCACATAGACACAGGCAACAGAGCATGCACAATGTCGGCACTAGTACAGTGTATATCCACCTTTCGCAGCAATGCAGGCTGCTATTCTCCCATGGAGACGATCGTAGAGATGCTGGATGTAGTCCTGTTGAACGGCTTGCCATGCCATTTCCACCTGGCGCCTCAGTTGGACCAGCGTTCGTGCTGGACGTGCAGACCGCGTGAGACGACGCTTCATCCAGTCCCAAACATGCTCAATGGGGGACAGATCCGGAGATCTTGCTGGCCAGGTTAGTTGACTTACACCTTCTAGAGCACGTTGGGTGGCACGGGATACATGCGGACGTGCATTGTCCTGTTGGAACAGCAAGTTCCCTTGTCGGTCTAGGAATGGTAGAACGATGGGTTCGATGACGGTTTGGATGTACCGTGCACCATTCAGTGTCCCCTCGACGATCACCAGTGGTGTACGGCCAGTGTAGGAGATCGCTCCCCACACCATGATGCCGGGTGTTGGCCCTGTGTGCCTCGGTCGTATGCAGTCCTGATTGTGGCGCTCACCTGCACGGCGCCAAACACGCATACGACCATCATTGGCACCAAGGCAGAAGCGACTCTCATCGCTGAAGACGACACGTCTCCATTCGTCCCTCCATTCACGCCTGTCGCGACACCACTGGAGGCGGGCTGCACGATGTTGGGGCGTGAGCGGAAGACGGCCTACCGGTGTGCGGGACCGTAGCCCAGCTTCATGGAGACGGTTGCGAATGGTCCTCGCCGATACCCCAGGAGCAACAGTGTCCCTAATTTGCTGGGAAGTGGCGGTGCGGTCCCCTACGGCACTGCGTAGGATCCTACGGTCTTGGCGTGCATCCGTGCGTCGCTGCGGTCCGGTCCCAGGTCGACGGGCACGTGCACCTTCCGCCGACCACTGGCGACAACATCGATGTACTGTGGAGACCTCACGCCCCACGTGTTGAGCAATTCGGCGGTACGTCCACCCGGCCTCCCGCATGCCCACTATACGCCCTCGCTCAAAGTCCGTCAACTTCACATACGGTTCACGTCCACGCTGTCGCAGCATGCTACCAGTGTTAAAGACTGCGATGGAGCTCCGTATGCCACGGCAAACTGGCTGACACCGACGGCGGCGGTGCACAAATGCTGCGCAGCTAGCGCCATTCGACGGCCAACACCGCGGTTCCTGGTGTGTCCGCTGTGCCGTGCGTGTGATCATTGCTTGTACAGCCCTCTCGCAGTGTCCGGAGCAAGTATGGTGGGTCTGACACACCGGTGTCAATGTGTTCTTTTTTCCATTTCCAGGAGTGTAACAAGAAAAAATTGGAACGATTACATAGATAACGTTATGAGTGTGTGTGTGTGTGTGTGTGTGTGTGTGTGTGTGTGTGTGTGTGTGTGTGTGTGCGCGCGCGCGCGCGCGCGCGCTATATGGGATCCTTTCCACGTAAGATTTTTGGATATCGAAAGAGTCTAAAGAAGCTTAGTTTGTATTACAGCTAATAAGGGAGGGAGTATCACGGATATTATAAGCGAGTTGGGGTGGTGATAATTAAAACAAAGACTTTCTTCGTTCCAGCAAGATCTTTTCACTGAACTTCAATTACCAACAGTCAATAAAATTCTTGAATTCAATAAAATGGCTGGTTCAAATGGCTCTGAGCACTACAGGACTTAATAGCTGTGGTCATCAGTCCCCTAGAACTTAGAACTACTTAAACCTAACTAACCTTAGGACATCACACACAACCATGCCCGAGGCAGGATTCGAAACTGCGACCGTAGCAGTCGCGCGGTTCCGGACTCCGCGCCTAGAACCTCGAGACCACCACGGCCGGCTGAATTCAATAAAATTCCTGAATTTTATTGACTGTCACATTGGCCGCGGAAGCCTACGTGCCAGCAGTTGTGGCCGAGCGGTTCTAGAAGTCAGTGGTCAGAGCCATTTGAACCATTTGAAGTGTGTACATACGGATAGAAAAAAATTTATAAAAAATCAGTAACTAAGAGTTAATCTTTGGAATGAAATCTATGCCTGGTTAAGGATTTCTTGGTGGGGATCACGAAGCGTGTGGTCTTGGATGGAGAGTCATCAACAGGTGTAGAAGTAACTTCTGGCGTACTCCATGAAAGTGTGATGGGGAATTTCTTCTTCATAGTACTCGTTAATGACCTGGCAGACAATATTAATACGAAACCAAAGATTTTATGCAAATGGTGCGGATATCTATAACGAAGTATAGTCTGCGAAGAACTGCACAAATATTCCATCAAATCACAACCAGCAGAGTTCTCGACGAAAGATCCGCACCTAAAGACTGGAAAGTTACACAGATCAGAGGAGTACTTAAGAAACGAAATGCGAGTGATCCGCTGAATTACAGAACTACATCACAGGCATCGATCTGCAGTACGAACTGACCATGGTTACATTTATTGCATATATTGGTTTCCGTGTTATCCGGATTTTCGATAATCCAGATAACCTATGGTCCGACTTTGTGCGGATAACATGGTCCAATTGTCCGTAGATACGATGAGATACAAGCTGGTGATGGTACCCATCGACGTGCAAGTAGCATGTTTGGAAACGAAATAAAACCTGTGGTACCTCGGACACAGCAGTCCGCGTCTACACGTGGACACCATTAGACACGTGGGCACTCTCGCAGCTGACGAGGACACGGCATGGCGTGCGGCACTGACAGTGATGCAAATGGACCATCTTAAAGTACGACGAAGATCCGCAATCGATTTTTTTTCTGTATGACATTTCAAGACAGCCCCAAGTGTGCAGTTGAAGTTTTGGTCCTTAAATATTAACACTGTCTCTGTAAAATGGTTGTTGATTTGTGTGTAGTATCATACAACAGACTGAACTCAGTCGAATAATAATAACTTCGTGTGGCCCATCAGCCTGTCAGAAGTCTTTCAATTGGACGCCACTTCGTCAGCTTGCGTGTCACCAACGAGCCCCAGTTATCCAACTGGGGAAAGGGGACCTATAGTTCAACGATGAATCCGAACCCTGCGTCGTTTCTGACAAATCTGCACACCGTTGAGAGGTTGTGATTGATATTACAGAACTGTTAATTTGTTACTGCCTTATATCGACATATACGTATCCGAGAGCAAGCCAAGTTGATTCGCGATCGGATTTTTTTGTTACACCTTTTCTGCTCGAGGGCGCTCAGAGACAGCATTATAATTATTAGTCGAGAGGTGTTGGCAAGCGAACGTGGAGCTGAAGTATCAGGAAATTTTTACCTGGAAGTGTGCTACTGAATATTTCATAGCGATTTGCTGGAAATGATGACGAGAATATATATGGATTTTGAAGAGAGCATGTGATTCGAGGTAAATTCGCAGCTTTGCATATTTGCGGGTAGTTCGAACTCGTACCGGGATTTAATTGAAACGTTTATCTCATGGACTGCTCACTGCTACAGAAGTTTCGTGGTACCCCGCAAACACATTTTATGGAAAAAAATAGAGATCATATTAGGTTGGTTAATCTTTTGTGCAAAGTAAACTCTTGAATAATGAGTCAGTCAGAATTGTTTTTAAAACCAGTCATTTATGTATTAAGTCAGTATTGTTCACGACCTCGAAACTGAAGTTTTGAAGTAATTATTTTACATAAAATTGTCTTAGAAGAATCATTTGTAACACATTAGCATCCAAAATTATTCCCCTGCAACAAATTCTATGTTCCTTGTATCGGCATTGCACGTGGCGGTACACAAGCTTTTCAGTGGCATTTATAGTTTACTATTTTAATTTAGCTTTGTTGTGGCACTGCCTGCTCTGCTAGCCGGCCACGGTGACCGAGCGGTTCTAGGCGCTTCAGTCCGGAACCGCGCGACTGCTACGGTCGCAGGTTCGAATCTTGCCTCGGACATGGATGTGTGTGGTGTCCTTAGGTTAGTTAGGTTTAAGTAGTTCTAAGTTCTAGGGGACTGATGACCTCAGATGTTAAGTCCCATAGTGCTCAGAGCCATTTGAATCATTTGCCTGCTCTGCTTCACTTTTGCGAGAACACATTTACTGCACCGAGGCAGGTGCAAGATACATAGTGTCATTGTGCAGTTAATCAGTGATTACGAAGTACATTTCAGTAAACAGTGTGATATATCCGCGTGTGAAACATTTTCCGTATTCTGAGTTTTCCTTGCATGTTGTAAACTAGGTACGTAAATCAGCAGTGGATTTTAAATTACAGTAATTTGGATAATTCATTGAGACAAAAGTTGGAAGTTCATTTGATATGTGATTTTTATTGGTTTTACTTTCTCGTATTTTTGAGATGTTGGAAACAGTCCTTGTGATACCAGGCAACACACTACTGTTTATTCAGCTATGCCATACAGCGCTTATGTAATTACATTTTTCAGTAATTAATTTCCTGTACTTACAGTGTACAATACACACACACACACACACACACACACACACACACACACACACACACACAGAAATACAAAAAAGGAAAGTTACAAGGTGAGAGTTGGATTGAGAGGGGAACGAACCTTTCACCTTTCGGTATCAAGGCACACACTTTACTGTTAGAACGGCAGGCCAGACAGCTATCGAATGAGAGGTGATTTAATTATTCTCGTCCATAATGGCTATTTTTGTGAACCGTGGACTGTGTGGGATAATTATTTATTTCTAATTTCTGCTACCAGTCACTTTTTTGCAACGCGTTTCGAACATGTCCTGTTCATCTTCAGGCGTTTATACACAAATAAATACAGAGAAATTTCGCCTGAAGATGAACATGACATGTTCGAAACGCGTTGTAAAAAAGTGACAGGTAGCAGAAATCAGAAATAAATAATTAAGAGGTGGTTTAAATGTGACTGTCATATCGTTATTCAAGATCGGAGAGATGTTTTCAAAATTTTCGCCCAGAAGCGCTTTGGCTAATCAGGGAATACTCGGGAAGATATTCGCACCACGTCTGCCACAATACGCGATGGATAAAAGAGGGGACAGAATGGAGCCCTGTGGTAGACCATTCTTCATTACTGTACTGTAACGTGGCGTTTATTTACATGTAGGTGAGTCTTTTCCTGGAAGCGGCAGAGGTTGCTGCAGGCACGTACAGTCAGCAAGTGCTCCACGGGGGCCCCGCTGCCTCGACGCCCCCGCTCCCACTCCCAGCCACCCCCGCTAGCGACGTGACGATGCAAGCCGCTGTCCCCCGCGATTGATTTCCCGCAGCTAAGGTGAGGCGCGGGTACGGCCGGGCGCCTGTCGCTGACGTATTATGGCGGATGAGGGAGATGGATGTGCCGGCTCTGGCCCGGCAGCGCGTGCAGGAAGGAAGGAAGGATAAAGCGCGCCCCCCTAACATCCCCTTCTCCTCCCGCCCAGCCGGCAAGTAGACGGGTCCTCTCCTCGCGGCGCGCCTTCGCCCGGCCCTCGGCGATAATTCGATCCATCGATCTTGTCTCTCGGTCGAGTCTGACACGCGACCGCCGACTAGGGGAGCCCCGCAGGGCTGAGGATGAGGATGAGGGGTGCTCAGCCCCAGTCCGTCGCCCTGCGCCGCGCATGCCGCTGCAACTCTGCACTACTTTAGCCACGCAACACAAATTCGTGTGCCCCTTACTACCCTCTCTCTCGACTCGGGGAAAATCACAGGCACCCCAGTAAACCAAAACTTCTTCTTATGAATTTACTTTATTTACTAGCGATTCATCAAGAACATTAATACATTTAATCACACTATGTGATCGTGGAATAGTTGCCAGTGGGAAACTGATGAAAACAAATCAAATTTCTTTCAACAAATGGAAATTTTATTCCTAAAATCCCACCTTTTTTTTAGAAACAGATTTAAAATTATAATCAAACAGAAGGGTGGCAACTTTATATACTAAAATAACCATTTAAATAAAAATCCATGAAATGCACTCTTACATAAAATATACAAGGTTAGCCAGACATGCTCTACGTTATACATAGACCGCCTCTCAAGATGAAAGGCGAGATAAAAACATATTTCAGGAATTCGTCCGTTACCCTTCAAGCAATAAATTCGTGAACACCGAATCCGACAAACATGACAGAGGCAGCTATTAACGTATGGCAGATTGACAGGGAGATTACTGAACAACCCGAACCGCAGTTTGCTCTAACCCACCCCTACTCCACAAGGGAAAAACGGACCACCCAATTCATAAATAACCACCTTCCCGCGGGTGGGCGAACGGAGAAGAATGGTGGGACGACCCCAAAACAAAGCGGCTGGTGTCCTCACCAAGAAAACAAGTAGAATTTAACAAGTAAATGAAACAACATATCTCCAGTCACTTAACTCCTAATAAACTGCGATTTCTGGCGAAGACCTGGCGCAGCACCCGCAACGTTCTCCCGAACCGTCCGTTGTAGCCGCTTCAACGGACGCAGGAAGGCGCGCCGATCTCCCGTCTCCAGTCTCACGGCGTCGCAGCTCGCACTGGCCAGACCGATGTCGTGGATTGACTCCTGTTGCTCTCGTGTCGGCCGCGAAGCCACTACCCCTCGCTATACGACGCGGCCCACTGGACTCACGTGGCGACCTCATATGCGCCGACGCTCAAGACGGACAAGTCATCTTGTGTCTCAGTGCGTGACCGACCAACCGACCGATCCAACCGCCAATGCCCATTGCCTGAGCAGACTGGTGGCCTAACGCGCAGACTCAGATGCAGGAACTAAGCCCCGACCGGGCGACCACTCGCTGAGTTCTCTTACTGGCGGAGTGGAAGACTCTCATTTTGCCGGCTTTAAAGGTTGATCCGAACGAAAGACATACTAACACTCCGGACGACAGACAGACACTAACTGCCTAACAAATGCGCACGAGAGACAGACTAGCAAGCCGGGGACGAGAGACTGACCCAGACTGACCGACTGGCGAGCTCACAGCGCCCCTTAAATGCACGTGAACAGGCGACCTTTCTGCTTTCCCACCAGAGGGAGACACCAAAGCAGCGACTGCCACAGCGGCGCCACCGCCAGAAACGGAGGGCCAGTGCTTCACACTACGCGCTGCGGCGCGCTCTTCAAAACAGCAATTTTTTCCACGGCTCAACTAGAGTAATATCAACGGAGCACGTTGCGGTCATTCGGATTTAAATTCATTCGGATAAAGACTATGCACCTTCTGGTCAAAAGTATCAGGACACTTATCGTGGGCGCTAACAAGTGGTGTATCCAACTTCTGTCTATGCGACGGCTTGAACATTTCGAGGGCCACTTTCAAGGGGATGTCTGAACGTCTGCTGAAGATTGAGAGACAATTCTTCCTCAAGAACTGAAACCAGAAAAAGAGGTTGGTGTCTGCAACGAAGTAGACGTCAGAACTCATCATATATGTGTTCCACTGGATAAAAAGATTTTGGGTGTCGGGCCCCGTGATTATAAACCATTAAAAGGAACTGGCGACGTTTGGACCGACTTGCTGTGGGCCGCTTCAGGGCGAATCACTGTAGATGGCCACAGCAAGTGGGTCAAAACGTCGTCAAATTAGTAGTTTTAGTAGTTTACGCAGCCCAACACCCAACATTTTTTCACCCAAAATGACACCTGCTGTGGAAGCCAACGAATTTATATCAGTGCTCCATTGGGTTCATGTTGGGACTCTGGGCAGCACAATACATTTCAGCAATGTGACTGCCCACATACATTCGCCTCTCAGATGCTGCTTTGTGATTGGGTGTGTTGTCATGCTGATACGACCTCACGGTCTCCGACCAGCTCCTCCACCTTATGCAGTACATTGTGCTGCAAAATGTGTTCGTATTAGCGTTCTCTTAAGCGCAATATGGCGGCCACACCTTAACCAAGAAAAACACCCGTATATCCCAATACAGTCTCGCGTCTGCCTGGCCTTGGGTTTGGCTGACGTTGTTCCTTCGCGTTTCCACAACGCAGTCACGTCGCCAACAGTCTTCTTCGGCAGCTCTATAAGGGCTGAAATGTTCCTGACTGATTTGTTGCTTAGGTGAGATCCAATGACTAATCCACGTTGCAAGTTACTTGGCCGTTACAAAGTTTAAGCTACAAGCGAAGTCCCTTCTTATGCAGCGTGAATCACATCAAACTTGTACCGCAGATATTGCGTAAATGTCAAGTGCTATTGATATACGGTTTTCACAGAATGGATTGGTAGTCAGTGATTTTCATTGTTAGCCAATCGACATATACCAATAATGTTTAGAAGGTATATTTTTTGATCCAACATATCCTTTTAAAATGGAACAATGACTATAGTCACTAACAAACTAACAGTAGGAAACATTAGAAAGCAGTGGTGTTTGTTGTAGGAGTGTAGTGAGAACCGTTTAAGAGATATCGTAGTTTGAAAAATTTCCACACCGATATTTGTACAGTACGACTGGTAGCACATACTGAAGGACAAAAGAAGTGCGTGCACTTGTTATGTGGATTCTGACCAGTAACATACAACAGGTTATTAAAATTATATATTAATACCTTCAGCTGCTGACGGGGACAGGTGAAAATGTGTGCCCGACCGGGACTCGAGCCTGGGATTCCTGCTTACGTGGCAGAAGCTCTATCCATCTTTCCTTTTCGTTTTTAAATCTCATTTTGGTCGCTTTTTGTTCGTTGCATCTACTCCTGGCGGACGTCGTAAGACATCCGCTTTAAGCTCGTTCTTGATCGGTTAGCTCAGTTTTTTTTTTTAATTACAGAGGGCAGCTAAACCTCTGACCGAATACGCTGAGCTACCCTGCCGGCATCCAACTGAGCGACCGAGGGCACAGAGGATAGTGAGACTACAGGTACTATCTCGCGCACGCCTCCCGCGAGACCCACATTCTCACCTCGTATGTCCACACACTACATTCGTAGTATCTCTACCAAACACATCCATTACTCGTGGAAGACATTCTTACCAAGTCCCCTAAGAGTTCGGGTAGTGTGTGTGCATCCGCACAGAAGAGGAAGGTCATGGCCGGTATTGCCAGAACTATATATTTATAATGTCTGTTCTTTCGGACATTGATGACCATTGACACCAGTGATGACCTGCAGCCTCTGTGTCCTCGGTGACTCAGATGGATAGAGCGTCTGCTATTTTAGCAGGAGATCCCAGGTTCGAGTCCCGGTCGGGGCACACATTTTCACCTGTCCCCTTTGATATATATCAACGCCCGTCAGCAGGTGAAGGTATTAATATGTAATTCTAATTTCGTTGTAGACGGCTGCAGGTTATCTGCTCTTTCAGACATGTCCGAAAGAACAGACACCATATCCATATAAGTATATATCACAGGTTATGTTCAAAGTGACCACCATCGGCGGCAATACTCGTTTCCAGTCTGGTATGGAATGACTGCTGCATATGTGCTAGCATTTTAGCGGAGATGTCCGAGCAGGTTGCAGTGATACGTCGTCACATATTATCGGGTGCAGTGTGTATGTCTTTGCAGATAGCGCCCTTCAGCTTTCCACACAGAAAAAAAGCCTACAGGCAGCAGATCCAGGGAACAGACCTGCCAAGGTACAGGTCCTCTGCATCCAATCCAACGATTCCTTCGTGCGCTATGGGCTAGACAGCCGTCATGTTGGTACCACAGGTTTCCCCTAGTCTGCAGAGGAACGTCTTCTAGCATCCGTGGAAGATGGTCTGCTAGGAGGATGCGATACTTGCGGGTGTTCAGTTTTACGTTATGAAAAACGGGCCTTTGAGGTGATGGTTCACTATCCCTCACCATACGTTTACACCTAACTGACGCTGACTTTCCACCTGACGAAGCCAACGGAAATTGTAAACAGACGAATAGTGCATATTTCGGCGGTTTACCTGGCCATGATTTGTAAATACGATTTCGTCACTAAAGAAGACACATGATACATCTGGAGTACCCTGTCTTAACGGCCTTGTACAGAAGTTAACGCGATTCTCCTAACCATTTCAATGCAGCTCTTGATATGGTAGGGATGGAACCTATGTTGTCAACTGCAACAGCAGCAAGAACGTTAATTTCCCCCTCTTCTATCATCAACTGTTTCCTGGTGTTACGTTGCCTACATGTTACACTACCACTTTCATGCAACTCGTTGAAGGGGTTGATAAATCATTGCAAAGATGGTTGACGCCCATTGGGATATCTTGTCCCATTCACCGTACAAGAACGAATTGCTTTCTTCACACACTCTCCATACAATAGGGGCATGGCGGCTTTTTCTGCTTTGGTAAATCCCATCGTCCACTCACGACCTACTGCTTGGACTGTCACTCACTAACTGACCAGCAAGTAGCAACGCACTGAAGGAACACACGAGCACATTCTCAGCAAACGTAACGACGTCGTACCTAGAAACTACGCAGGTTGAATGACACAAGAAAGTGTCACATGGAAACTTTTCAAAATACAGTATCTCGTAAACGACTCGCACTAGAAGCGTGCGACAAACACGACTCACATTAGAATGGCACATACTTTTAGTTTATTAAAATCAATAAAGCTTGTCCCAGTCCAAGATGCTACTACAGGCGAGTGTAAAAATGAACGTGGGCAACGAAAAAACAATAAACGGTAAAATGATGATTTGGCCGTGTCTGACTACCCCCTGAAGCAGATCTTAGGATATCTTAATGGTCTTTTTAACATATAAATTACGATTTAAATAAATAATGAAGGCAACTAATACCACTAAATTATAAATGTTGTTGTTCACTATGTATTTATTATAGACTAAAATCAACCCTTTAAGTACAATTGTCTATATTTGCTAACTACAATTATTAATCAATTGCCCAACTCTGTCCCTTATTATGACATCGCGCTCTAATATCACTAACGCGAAATGACTGACATCATCCACGTACCAAACACTAGAAGACACTACTTTCAAAGATTATCTACTGTGGTGTGGTACCTCAGTGGAAATAAACTAACGTGATCACAGCTGTTTAGCTTTTATAGCCCTAATAAGCCGAAGCAATTTGCGATATCACTGTATGTACTGCGTCCGGTGCGTGGGAGTGATGGTTCTCGTACTCGTCTGCGACGATGGAAGAACTCCAGCCACAAATAAATTCTTTCAAACACTAGGACGGCAGAAGGTGGTCCTCTGACTAATATACTCTAATACTGTCTTCTCCTCTCTGTGTTCTACAGACGAGAAACGCGAACTCCCAGCCACAAGGACGGAGTTCAGGTAACGTCTCAACGTAACTATAGGCAAAGGAAGTGCTCTCAATTACTGAACGCTGCATGCTCAACGACGACTACAAACAAATGGTTCATATGGCTCTGAGCACTATGGGACTGAACATCTGAGGTCATAAGTCCCCTAGACTTACAATTACTTAAACCTAAATAACCTAAGGACATCACACACATCCGTGCCCGAGGCAGGATTCCAACTTGTGACCACAGCAGCAGCGCGGTTCCAGACCGAAGTGACTAGAACCGCTCGGTCACAGCGGCCGGCCAGCGACGACTTCCAACCCGGAGGTGAAGTCCAGAATCGTATAGTTTCGCAACAGTACAGTGCCTAACTGTTCCAACTATAAACTCTCCTGAGAGCAAAGACAGCAAGTCCGCTGTACCAACAAAGCTGTTACCGAGCGACCGTCACGCATGGGCGCTCACAACGGAAGACCTCGTCTCTCCACCGCTGGCTTCCCAGCAAGGCTCGGCTCCCCACCCTCGTAATTCCGAAAACGAATCATATTCTCGAAACCACGGAATATTCTCCCTCTCTACAGAGTCTTCCGAAAGCCGACCAACCCTATTTTAGTCTTTTGTCGTACGGCGCGGGAAGTTTGCGTATACTCGTACAATGGTACGCTTGTGAGTAAAATCCTTGGGAATAACCCAGCCTGCATGGTTTCCGAGGTGCCGCTTCTTCGTTCCTCTCACCTGTGTCTAAGATTTGTCGAGTTCCCGGTTATCCTTCCAGTCCTGCTACAATAGCGGCCGGCCGTCACCCTATTGTGCTCCAGAGCTCAGGTGCCACGACGTCCATCAACACCTTGTAATGTCCCACAGCAAATACCCTCTACCACGCACCAATTAAACATTTTCAGTCAAACCATCCACATTCATTCACTTTGGAAAAGTTATCTGATCTGATTTTCTCGTAATATATGCAGCGACAGCTCGTCGACGCCAAAGTATTTTCTAGTGCATTTATTCTTTGAAATAACAGAGATGCATATATGCATTCTCGATGGTTGTTAGAGTGGTAACTAGGACAGCTTCTGGAGTATCTGTTGAGGGATTGACGTGTTTCTGAGAGATACATATTCTGCTTTTCTTCTCGCTAAAGCGAGCCAATTAACATTTGTGCCGCTAGCGGTTTGTTTTGAAGAGAAAGAGATTGTAAAAGGAAAATAATTAAGGCGTGGAATCACCGGAGATCTGGACATGTAATGGAGATGGATTTAATACACGATTTACTCCATAAGTAAGGTTTGTGACTTTTCTGTTCTGGAGTGAATGAACGAATGAGTTTTTTCTGAATCATTTGTTGATCACGTTGGCCCTGTAATTAGTGAGGAAGTTTCAGCTGTGTCGAGGAGAGCCTGCAATCACTGAGTCTGTGTTAAATCGTCCAAGAAGGCTTCGTACACATCTGGAATTTGCAATCTTTCGTAAAAGGAACAAATTGTCCAAACGATTGATTCTCCCGACTGACTGCAGTGTTTAACAATAATAATAAATATAAAGATCTCTTACAGCAAGCCAGCCGCTGATTACCAAGATGAAGGACTCCACCAAAGATTCTATTTGGCTGATTCTTTTTATCACTATATCACGTAATGAAATCTTATATTACAACTATACATAGATAAAGGAGAGAAAGGGAGAGCGCGAATGAAAATAGAGATAATACTAATAATCCTCCATTAGTCTAACTTTTCGCCTGTCTTATCACGGATCAGCCAAGAAATGGGAGGCCCTTACTTTACTGTATAGATTTATGTGTGAAGGTGGATGGATCTTAAAGACAACAGATACACGTCTATACGGATAAGACATTACACAGAGATAGCGGCTAGCTGCATTGATAATCTATTCTTAGATCAAAGAGACGGCAACTTATTATCCGAACATTTAAAAATGTTAAAACCTGTGCGGCCCTTCCACCCAGAGCTTGAGTTCTGCCAACCGTTTCATCTCCACTGGCGTTCCAACCTCTACCAGTATAGGCAATCATTCGTTACGCCGTTCTGATCATAAAGACATTCCGTCACCTTTCATGGAATAAGCGTTAACAATTATTTACAAGGCGTACGTGACGATGTCAATTTCCTTTAAATATTCATATGTACCATGTACGACCTATCAAATGATACCTAATACCAGTTGTAGTTCACGGTGAAGTACGTGGATGAGTGCTTGTAAGGTGCGAAATTATAGCCACCTTACACCAGTTTAAAAAGTGTATGTTAGCACAAGAAACACTTTCTAAGTATTATTACAATCAGTTTATTGCCTAACAATGAAAGCCCCAGACTACCAATCCATTCTGTGAAAATCGCACAGCAACAGAACTTTCCTTTCCCCCAATATCTGCAGTGCGAGTTTTAGTTGATTCACACTGTACACGAGGCGCGTTCAATAAGTATGCAACACATTTTGTTCTCGAACCGGGTTGGTTTTATTCAGGATTCTAATAAATCATATTCTTCCTCATTAATTTGGTTACAAACCTCTATTTTTCGACGTACTCTCCATTCAACGCGACAGCCTTACGCCACCTTACAGGGAGGGCCTCCGTGAACGCATGGTACCACGTGTGGGAGATCGTACAGATTTGCACGACCTTGTTGCACTGATGACAGACGCCTCGCCCAACGGCTCAGCATGCTTTTGTTCACTACCAGATCTCCATAGATCCTCTGAAATCGTCTATGAACCTCGGTGATGCTCTGATTTTCCGCCAAAACTAACTCAGTGTTAGCTCTCTAGTTGGAACACACCTCCGTTAGGGACGTCATTTTCTTGGCTACTTCCAGCGCTGCCAACTATCGGAACTTCATGAAACTATTGGAGCTGAAGACGGAACACTCCGTGATATTCCACAGAAAATTCCGCATTTTTCCAACTAAAACCAGCCGAGAAAGAAAAATATGGCGCATTACTTACTGAATACCACTCGTTTACAACATAGATTGACAGATACGTAGGCAGAGAGATCCACCCCACACATAGTTAAGTGCAAATCACTAACGTAGAAAATTAATGGAAAGCTAATCGCGTAAATGGTAAGCGTGTTTCCAGATTTTTCACTGAAAAATTGGGTGCCAATAGTATACTGCCTGACTGTAACCAGAGGAAAATAAAGTGAAGTGCCAAAGGAACTGGTATAGGCGTGCGTATTCAAATACAGAGATATGTAAACAGGCACCACACGGCGCTGCGCTCGGCAACGCCTGTATAAGACAAGTGTGTGGCGCATTTGTTAGATCGGTTACTCCTGCTACAATGGCAGTTATCAAGATTTAAGAAGTTTGATGGTGGTATCATAGTCGGAGCACGAGCGATGGGACACGGTATCTCCGAGGTGGCAATGAAGTGGGGATTTTCTCGTCGGACTATATCACCAGAGAGTATCAGTAATACGTTAGAACATCACATCTCCGACACCGCTGTGGCCGCTAAAAGATCCTGGAAGAACGGGATCAATGACGACTGAGAAGAATCGCTCAACCAGACAGGAAGTACCGGAAAGCCCACTCGTGTACCCTCGATGACGGCGTGACACTAAGCTTTACACCTCGCCGGGGCTCGTAAACACCGACATTGAACTGTTGATGGCTGGAAACATGTTGCTTGGTCGGACGAGTCTCGTTTCAAATTGTATCAATCAGATGGACGTGTACGGATATGGAGACAACTTCATGAATACATGGACTCTGCATGTCAGCAAATGACTGTTCAAGCTGGTAGTGGCTCTGTAATGGTGTGGGCCATGTGCAGTTTAAGTGATATGAGACTCTGAAAGGTCTAGATACGACTCTGACAGGTGACACGTACGTAAGCATCCTGTCTGATCACCTGTATCCATTGGTCCATTGTGCATTCCGACGGACTTTGGCAATTGCAGCAGGACAATGCGACACTGCACACGTCCGTAATTGCTACAGTGTGGCTCCAGGAACACACTTCTGAATTTAAACACTTCCGCTGGCCACCAAACACTCCAGAAATGAACGTTTTTGAACATATCTGGGATGCCTTGCAACATGCTGTCCGGAAGATTTCTCCATCCCCTCATAGTCTTACAGATTTGTGGACAGCCCTGCAGGATTCATGGTGTCAGTTCCCTTCAGCACTACTTCAGACATTAGTCGAGTCCATGCCACGTCGTGTTGCGGCACTTCAGAGTGCTTTCTGGGAGGCCGTACACGATTTAGCCAGGTGTAGCAGTTTTTTCGGCACTTTAGAGTAGAATAAAAATCGCAAGCACGTTCCACATTATGGAAGGGTATAGTCTTTGGAACAAACAACAGATAATAAAAATGCGCTAGAGAGGGGGAGGGGAGGGGGGAGGTGAGAACGGCAGAGACAGAGGTATTACAGGGAACCGTGCCTGCATTTCATTCATGGAGATAATCCTGCTTTCAGTAGGGAGTCGATTTTCACCAGGCCTGTGTCCTGAAGATTACTGTAGCCCAATCGGAGTACTCACCTCTGTAATTCCTACTTAGGCTCATCACGAATAGGCTAATCGATCTTTAAACACGGTTCACCACATAGGATTCTAAAATATTCCGTTCTGGAAATCTGTTCTCCGTTATAAAGAAAGAAGTTCGCAATGACGTGTGCCTGTACGAGGGTAGCGTTGTTCCTGCCGCTGTGGAGGAACCAAACATCCTCGTTGGCAGACAGCGATCACCGCATGACGCCGTATGCCGCTGCCGAGACCGTGCGGGTAGCGGCGTTTCTGTCCATCACATAGCTGTGAGGCGCGTGCTAGGTTCGGTAGCAGAAGGAAAAAACCGTGGTGCGAACGGGCTTCTGTATCGACCTTCCATGGAAATGGTTGCAACATACAGTACATCAGACACGTGCAGCTGGCCAAAGAGCTGAGCGGGAACTGAAAGCTAAAAAAGTAAAGGTGGTGCAGCGACTGACCAGCTCAGTACTGGCTGTTGCAGTCCGTGCATGATGCAGATGTTGATACCTAAATGTTACTTTCCTCTGATGAACCGTGTACCTCTTTCTCGGTGTATTCGTACTGGCAAATAAGCGACGTAGGAGTTCCGAATTTTTTCACCGAAAAGAGGTCTGCTAGTATCAGACATAGGCCTTCATTTGACAACAAAATTTCTGAGTCGTGTGGGGCACTGCATTGATCGGAAGTGGACCATGGAGTGTAGGATAACTGGAAAAGAAGAGAATAGAAGGGTATGAGTTGAGGTGTTGCTGAAGGGTACTAGAAATGTAAGTGAAGTGCGAAGATAAAGAGTGAGGAGGTTCTCCAGAGAGTCTGCGTGGAATGGAAAATGTGGAATACATGAATCAGAAGAAGGGACAGGGTGATACGACATGTGTTAAGACATCAGGGAGTAACTTCAATCGTGCTACAGGACGGTTGCAGAAATGGTAAGGGCAGAGAAAGAATGTAATAAGCCCAACAGATAATCGAGGATGTTCGGTGAAAGTTCTACTCTGAGATGAAAAGGTTGATACAGTAGTGCAAATTGTAGTGGACAGTATGAAACTAGTCTGAAGAGTGTTGACCCACGAAAAAAAATTGCTCTATGAAGTGGGTATAAGCCAAGAGATGTGGTAGGGTGTAATGTGGAGATGGAACTAGGCTATGGTGGTTGCTACTGCTGTTGTAGTCTTCACTCCCAAGACTGGTTTGACAGAGTTCGCGATCCTAGTGTACCTCATTCATGCCTCCAAGTCGCTGCTTAGCTACTGGAGCCTACACCCAACTGAGCCTGTTTACTGCAGTCAGGCCATGATCTCCCTCCACAATTTGTAAACCCCACAGTTTCTCCATCACCACACTGACGGTGCCTTGAATCCTTAGGATGCGTGCTTCGAAGCAGTCCCTTCTGTAGGGGCGTCGGCTGGCACCCGTACAGTTGTTGGGATGATGGAGTAGTGTAGTGATGCAGGACGGTGGGAGCATTGGGCGCTAATGATAAAACATTACTGGAACAATAATTTATTACTGGAGTGTGGTGTGCGTACTGTAAGACCTTCGGTACACACACCGTCAGACTATTTGACTTGTCACTCTAACGAAGTAAGCGAGTGTCAGCAATAGGTCTCGTGGTCTTATTATGGCGTGTTTATATTCTGCCGTTAGGTCAGACGATAGAAATGCCACTTGCTAGCTTAGAGTAGCAGATTGACGGTGACCAACTTTAAACAGAACTTGATTAATTTTCACACACATTTATTAAAATAATAACAAGCATAAACATTACGTAACTTCCAGAATCAGATTTTCACTCTGCAGTGGAGTGTGCGCTGATATGAAACTTCCTGGCAGATTAAAACTGTGTGCCCGACCGAGACTCGAACTCGGGACCTTTGACTCGTGCTTCGGTAGCTCAGTTGGTAGAGCACTTGCCCGCGAAAGGCAAAGGTCCCGAGTTCGAGTCTCGGTCGGGCACACAGTGTTACTCTGCCAGGAAGTTTCGTATCAGCGCACACTCCGCTGCAGAGTGAAAATCTCATTCTGGAAACATCCCCCAGGCTGTGGCTAAGCCATGTCTCCGCAATATCCTTTCTTTCAGGAGTGCTAGTTCTGCATGGTTCGCAGGAGAGCTTCTGTAAAGTTTGGAAGGTAGGAGACGAGGTACTGGCAGAAGTAAAGCTGTGAGTACCGGGCGTGAGTCGTGCTTCGGTAGCTCAGATGGTAGAGCACTTGCCTGTGAAAGGCAAAGCTCCCGAGTTCGAGTCTCGGTCGGGCACACAGTTTTAATCTGCCAGGAAGTTTCATTACGTAACTTGATTCTGGATGCTATTTACAATTGACAATCTGAAGTTCCTTTGGTCTTGGTACGTTAATCTTATTCTCACATATCTCTGATACTTAAAGTGTCTATTCATTTCTCTTCATGGCTATGTACAGGAATATGATAATCTTCTTAGGTGCAGACTGAAACTTGACTATAGACTGGTGCAGACTAATGCAGACTGGTACAGACTGGTGCAGACAAATGCAGACTGACTAATCAGAGGTCTGTACACTCGTTATAATACCTCGCGCGTTCAGGTATCACTGCGCGAGTGTGATCCGCGAGGAGAAAAGGTTCTACATTAGCAGCAATCTAATTGGCTGCGTTACATATTAATAAGCGTATCAGCGGAAGCAGAATTTGGTCTGTCTCCAAGGCAGCGCCACCACGTAGTGCGGAGACGGACGAGTGCTGCGCCTGCACTGTTGCGCTTAGCGGGGCGCGCTCTAGTGGGAAAGTTGTGTACGCGCTGACTACGCGGAACTATGTACACAACATAGAGGTGTTCAATAAATAATACAACATATATTGCACAGCACACTAACGTACTTACGCTGAGCGTTATGTCGTTCACCCAACATATGTTTCCAGTATGGAAGACGCTGCCATACTGATGGAAAATAATCACAACGCCAAGGAGTTGGTAGGTGTGTTTTTACATCTGCAACATGACGTCTGTTCAAATTTCGTGCCAGCCGCAATAGAGCTTTTTTTTTACTTTTGTATAGAAGCTCAAAGGTAAATAAGAAATTCCGTATGAAGTGAAGACAGTGATGGGAAGTTACCTTGAAAACAAAAAGTGCTTGGAACTATTACGATAATTTATTTTTATAACATTCAGATATGCGAGGACGTTATCAAATAACCCATAATAAATGTCAACAAACGAATTGCAACACATGCGAATGCGAAGACTGCAGCACTTTCTTCACAAACCAGTGTCAAACGTACACAACGAAGCATCGATACTACACCAATAATGCAGAGAAACAAACTTCCGGTGGGCCAACAACTCTTGGAAACATTCTTGAAAATATTATTTGTCATTTACGGAATCGGCACTTGTGCCGTCGCATCAGATTTCAAGGATGAAAGAAATTAGCCAAAATTTACGGAAGCACATTTGAGGACAGGATACATGTTAGTAGGGTCTTCGGCACCGTCGTGGTAACGCACCGCGAGCGGACATGAGTGAGGAAGCAATGGACATGTTAAAAGTCGGAGTTTGCCGACAATGTAGGAAACACGGTGGTGAGGGAGGAGGGGGATATACAATACTGGCCATTAAAATTGCTACACGACGAAGACAACGTGCTACAGATGCGAAATTTAACTGACGGGAAGAAGATGCTGTGATATGCAAATGATTAGCTTTTCAGAGCATTCACACAACGTTGGCGCCGGTGGCAACACCTACAACATGCTCACATGAGGAAAGTTTCCAACCGATTTCTCATACACAAACAGCAGTTGACCGGCGTTGCCTGGTCAAACGTTGTTGTGATGCCTCGTGTAAGGAGGAGAAATGCGTACCGTCACGTTTCCGACTTTGATAAAGGTCGGATTTTAGCCTATCACGCTTGCGATTTATCGTATCGCGACATTGCTGTTCACAATGATCGAGATCCAATGACTGTTGGCAGAATATGGAATCGGCGGGTTTACTAGCAGTCGAGATGACAGGCATCTTATCCGCATGTCTGTAACGGATCGTGCAGCCACGTCTCCGTCCCTGAGTCAACAGATGGGGACGTTTGCAAGACAACAACCGTCTGCACGAACAGTTCGACGACGTTTGCAGCAGCACCGACTATCAGCTCGGAGACCGTGGCTGCGGTTACCCTTGACGCTGCGATGGTGTACTCAACGACGAACCTGGCTGCACAAGTGGCAAAACGTCATGTTTTCGGATGAATCCATTTTCTGTTTACAGCATCATGATGGTCGCATCCGTGTTTGACGACATCGCAGATTGGAAGCGTGTATTCGTCATCGCCATACTGGCGTATCACTCGGCGTGATGGTATGGGGTGCCATTGGTTACACGTCTCTGTCACCTCTTGTTCGCATTCACGGCACTTTGAACAGTGGACGTTACATGTCAGATGTGTTACGACCCGTGGCTCTATCCTTCATTCCATCCCTGCGAAACCCTACATTTCAGCAGGATAATGCACGACCGCATGTTGCAGGTCCTGTACAGGCCTTTCCGGATACAGAAAATGTTCGATTGCTGCTCTGGCCAGCACATTCTCCAGATCTCTCACCAATTGAAAACGTCTCGTCAATGGTGACCGAACAACTGGCTCGTCACAATATCTCAGCCACTTTTATTGAAGAAGTGTGGTATCGTGTTGAAGCTGCATGGACAGCTGTACGTGTACACGCCATCCAACCTCTGTTTGACTCAATGTCCAGGCGTATCAAGGCCGTTATTACGGCCAAAGGTGGTTGTTCTGGGTACTGATTTCTCAGGATCTATGCACCCAAATTGCGTGAAAATGTAGTCACTTGTCAGTTCTAGTATAATATATTAGTCCAATGAATACCCGTTTATCATCTGCATTTCTTCTTGGTGTAGCAATTTTAATGGCCAGTAGTGTGTTTTTTGGTGATCTGGTGACTGTTTTGTCTTAAGAGACAGCTTAGCTACTCTAGACGGAACCAACTCGAGCACGTCCTTAGAGAGAGGAGTCGCAACTGACGCAGGACGGCGAAGACGGACTGGCAGACAGCGTGAGGGATGGGCCGCCGTGCCAGGACCGCCAACCTTGGAGCGCAGAAATCCCCGCGCGGTCCCCAAGTTCCAGTCGGGCCAATAGCGAAATTCCCGGCCACCTGCTCGCAGTCTCGCATTCCACCCCCACACAAGGGGAGGGGGGAAGAGGAGGGGGTGTGGGGGAGCGACGCAGGCAGGTCTGTCCTGTTCTGGCTGAGACGCACCCCGGTGCTGCTGGAATTTTCTTAGTGGTTTCCACCGGGGCTGTGGTGATGGGAGGGGGGGATCGTCTCCGCCTTCGTCTGCGATGCGGCCGCCGGAATGAGAAATTCTTTCTCACCTGACTTCTGCTGAGATCTCCTGGCGTTAACACACAAATGAACCCTCGCACAAATGACCATAATCACGCAGCTCAGTAGAGCAGCGTATGCCTCCACAATTCTCAAGACAGCAAAATGTGTTAGAAAAGAACAAACTGGGTCACAAAAAGGTAGGTGAAATACCGACTGCTCTGCTTTGTTTTGTCCCACCATGTAAATCCCTCAACAGGACAGCCATAAAATCAACAGTGGAAAAATACTCTTCTCAGAGCACAAAACAGCGAATATCTCCTCTCTAAATCTGGCAGGAATGTGGAGAACCAGTTGACATAATGTTCATTCCGCTCTCCTCACGAAAAATTTTGGCAAGGTAACATATTCGCTCCCCTTTAACACAGAACACTCTAAATCCTTTTTCCCGAGTCTCTCTTTGTAGTTTAGATTTCGTACACAGTATCTCCCTGTCACTACCACTGACTTATATATGTCTCTCTTCAACTGCTACTTTTTCTTCCCTTGATTTACATTTCACTGCTACTGTCTCTCACTTACACTCTCGCCTTTTCTCTC
Organism: Schistocerca americana; assembly: GCF_021461395.2. Lineage (NCBI taxonomy): Eukaryota > Metazoa > Arthropoda > Insecta > Orthoptera > Acrididae > Schistocerca > Schistocerca americana. The sequence goes on along the minus strand of NC_060128.1, from coordinate 84,937,822 downwards.
TTTTTTTTCGCACTGCCACTGCCTCCACCGTACTTCAGCGAGTCAAAAATTCTGGTTTGTCCAATTTAATTTTCCCCTATAACCACGTGTTTGAAACCTCTGTTCAAAATGCGCCCACCTCTACACTTGTGTGTGAAAACTTCGCCGGTACGGCAGAATTCAGACCCCCCAAGCCTATGTATTCTCTCCACTCATCTCTCTACATCTACGTGATTACTCTGCTATTCACAATAAAGTGTCTGGAAGAGGGTTCAGTGAACCACCTTCAATCTGTCTCTCTACCGTTCCACTCTCGAACGGCACGTGAGAAAAACGAGCACTTAAATTTTTCTGTGCGAACCCCGACTTCTCTTATTTTATCGTGATGATCATTTCTCTCTATGTAGGTGGGTGCCAACAATGTTTTCGCTATCGGAGGAGAACACTGGTGATTGAAATTTCATGAGAAGATCCCGTCGCAACGAAAAACGCCTTTCTTTTAATGATTGCCACTCCAATTCACGTACCATGTCTGTGGCACTATCTCCCCTATTTCGCGATAATACAAAACGAGCTGCCCTTCTTTGTACGTATTCGATGTCATCCGTCAGTCCCATCTGATGCGGATCCCACACCGCACAGCAATAATCAAGAATATCGGACAAGCGTAGTGTAAGCAGTCTCTTTGCTAGACCTTTTGCACCTTCTAAGTGTTCTGCCAATGAATCGCAGTCTTTGGTTTGCTCTACCCACAATATTATCTATGTTATCGTTCCAATTTAAGTTATCTGTAATTGTAATCCCTAAGTACTTAGTTGAATTTACAGCCTTCGGATTTGTGTGACTTATCGCGTAATCGAAATTTAATCCACTTCCTTTAGTACTCATGTGAAAAACTTCACACTTTTCTTTATTCAGGTTCAATTGCAACTTTTCGCACCATGCAGATATATTTTCTAAATCATTTTGCAATTCGTTTTGGTAATCTGATGACTTAAGAAGAAGGTAAATGAGAGCATCTTCTGCAAACAATCTACGATGGCTACTCAGATTGTCTCTTATGTCGTTAATATAAATCAGGAACAATAGAGGGCCTATATAACACCTCGTTGGGGAACGCCGGATACTATTTCTGTTTCACTCTATGACTCTGCGTCTATTACTACAAACTGTGACCTTTCTGACAGGATATCACGAATCCAGTCGGACAACTGAAGCGATATCCCATACGCACGCAGATTGGTTAGAAGACGCTTGTGAGGAACGGTGTCTAGAACCTTTTGGAAATCTAAAAATATGGAATCAATCTGCTATCCCCTGCCGATAGCACTTATTATTTTATGAGTATAAAGAGCTAGTTGTTTCAAAAGAACGATATATTCTGAATCCGTGCTGACTATATGTCAATAAATCGTTTTCTTTGAGGTGCTCATAAAGTTCGAATAAAGTATATGTTCTAAAACCCTACTGGAAATTGACGTTAGTGATATGGGCCGGTTATTCAGAGACAGTGGCAGTAACAGAGAAAGAGAGTTGGACGGAGAACAAAAGAGGATGGAGACACTAGAAATGAAAAATACAGATATGGTCATACATAAAGCACACCAGTGGCAAGACACAATCAATACCTTCACTGCGCAATAACAACGGTGAAGTCACTGATGACAGTGCCACTAAAGCAGAGTTATTGTAAATATTCCTGAATTCCAATCAAGAACAACTACGAAGATGAGAAACATAGAAGTAGATATCCTCGGTGTAGCAAAGCAGCTTAAATCACTTGATAAAAGCAAGGCTTCCGGTCCAGATTGTATACGTCAGGTTCCTCCCAGAGTATGCTGATAAAATATCTCCATATTTAGCAATTATATACAACCACTCGGTCACAGAAAGATCGGTACCTAAAGATTGGAAAATTGCTCAAGTCACACCAATACCCAAAAAGGGAAGTAGGAGTAACCTCTCTCTTTGGCTCCCACTGCTGTTGACTTCATCCATCTCTGTTTCCGTTTCACCGCCACTTTGTCTCTCCCACGGTCACTGCCTCCTCTCTCTTTCTCTCCCACTGATACTTTTTCCTCTCTCGTCCATCGTCACCGTCTCTCTGCTACTCTCTTTCAACGCAAGAAAGCACTAATACATTCGCTTGCTAAAATTTTTGATACGGAATGCGAAGTGAATACTGAGGCAGCTGCTTACCCACTTTTCTGTCAGATTGTTTTAAAGAGAAACATATGCACCTTTCTGTTTTTTGCCCTGGAAGCTTTTCTTTTCCCTGTTACAGCAGAGTGTGTAACTTATAAAAAAGAATTTCTATAGTCCAGTGAAGTTTTTGTCCGCCCCCGGTAGCTGAGTGGTCAGCGCGACAGAATGTCAATCCTCAGGGCCCAGGTTCGATTCCCGGCCGGGTCGGAGATTTTCTCCGTTCAGGGACTGGCTGTTGTGTTGTCCTAATCACCATCACCATCACCACCATCCCCATCGACGCGCAAGCCGAAGTGGCGTCAAATCGAAGGACTTGCACCCGGCGAACGGCCTACCCGACGGGAGGTCCTAGGCACACGACATTTACATTTTAGTGAAGTTTTTAGAAGTTTGTCTACATACACATTTGTATTCTGCGACACATGTAAACAATAAAGAAGTACGTTTGCTTTTCTTCTGGATACTTTACTTGTCGATCGCAGTACATATAAAACGTCTGGCTTATGATTTGTATCTTAAAAGAGTGAAAATGTTATTTTACTGAATTTCCAATCTTTCCAGTTTTACATACCCTTTTGGCAGTCATTTTTAGTTTCTTTCAGGCCTGTTAACACCGTTTTTAGCCCATTTTTCTCCCTGCAACGCCGCTTTGGGCATATTTGTATAAGCATCAATTTCCACTATACATAAAAGTTTTATTGGTAAAACAGTGGCGACTAAAACATAGTTTGGTGACCTCAGAACCGTTGCAATGATCATAGAACCCTTTCCATGCGTGTACTACCTCAGTTAAAACTACATTTAAGTAGTAAGTATGGTGAGTTCGAACCTCTGGATCTCGATAACGGAAAATGGTAACGAAAAAAGGAAGCCTTAAAAGACCCATATATTGTGCTACGCCCCAGAAAACGAGCGGGAACACATTACATAGACATGAAAATATGGGACAACGTACTGAATAAGGCAGGACTAAAAGGGAGACCGGAGGGCAGAGAGGATACAATGCTGCAAACAACTGTGGATTGTATCCCATTGACCACGGAAGAGGTCAAAGATGCCATTAACAGCACCATGACTAAAAAAGATGCAGGCCCTGACAGACTTTATAGCGAATATCTGAATGTCACTGCCCAAATACTAACGCCAATGTGGACAAAACTCTACAATAAGTGTATAGAAACAGCCTCCATTCCGGAACAGTGGAGACAGTCAGCAGTAAAAGTGCTTTATAAAGGGAAAGGAGACCCCAAGGTCCCTAGCAAATACAGAGGCACAGCCCTAGAAAACGTACCTTTCAAAGTATCCACAAAAATAATAACAGAAAGAATAAAGCAAATGATCGACGAACAACTCCCCGAAAGCCAAATGGGATTCAGAAAGGGAAGATCAATTCTGGCAGCAACAGAACTTCTGCTAAAGAGCGTATGGGAAGCCCTTGAAGACAGAGGAAAGTTCTATGTAGTATTCATAGATTTTAAAAATAGCCTTTGACTTTATAAACAGAAAATTAATGACCAAAAACCAGAGGAAACCCTGGGAAAAAAACATCTGGACACGAATTACAAGCGCAATACTGCAATGGAACGAAGTAAGAATATCAGACAATCTCTTCCTATCGGAGCCGATACTCCAATCAAACGGAGTACTACAGGGAGACCCACTGAGTCCTCTGTTATTCATCCTTGCAGCGGAAGAAATTGTAAGAATACTCCAAAGGGAGGGTGTAGTCTCATATGCATATGCAGACGATATTGTAATAGGTGCAAAGAATATTGCGAAGTTACAACAAGCGATAAACGATATGTAAGATTGGTGTGTCGAACACGGCTTCGAAATAAATGTGGCGAATACGGAAATGATGGCACTCAGAAATGGAGGAAGAACACCTGCCTCAGCTGAGCTCTTCATACGGGAGAGAAAACTGAAGATTGTACCGGACTACAAGTACCTAGGGGTCACAATACAAACAACTGCAAAATGTTTCACAAAACATGTAACAGGGAAAGCAATGCAAGCAATAATGGCAGTACTCCTCAAGTACAGGGCTATTACAAATGATTGAAGCGATTCCATAAATTCACTGTAGCTCCATTCATTGACATATGGTCACGACACACTACAGATACGTAGAAAAACTCATAAAGTTTTGTTCGGCTGAAGCCGCACTTCAGGTTTCTGCCGCCAGAGCGCTCGAGAGCGCAGTGAGACAGAATGGCGACAGGAGCCGAGAAAGCGTATGTCGTGCTTGAAATGCACTCACATCAGTCAGTCATAACAGTGCAACGACACTTCAGGACGAAGTTCAACAAAGATCCACCAACTGCTAACTCCATTCGGCGATGGTATGCGCAGTTTAAAGCTTCTGGATGCCTCTGTAAGGGGAAATCAACGGGTCGGCCTGCAGTGAGCGAAGAAACGGATGAACGCGTGCGGGCAAGTTTCACGCGTAGCTCGCGGAAGTCGACGAATAAAGCAAGCAGGGAGCTAAACGTACCACAGCCGACCCGATGACAAAGTCAAACGCTTTGAATTTTCGGCGCGGTTGCAACAGCTCGTGGAAGAGGATGCGTTCAGTGCGAAACTTGTTTTCAGTGATGAAGCAACATTTTTTCTTAATGGTGAAGTGAACAGACACAATGTACGAATCTGGGCGGTAGAGAATCCTCACGCATTTGTGCAGCAAATTCGCAATTCACCAAAAGTTAACGTGTTTTCTGCAATCTCACGGTTTAAACTTTACGGCCCCTTTTTCTTCTGCGAAAAAACCGTTACAGGACACGTGTATCTGGACATGCTGGAAAATTGGCCCATGCCACAACTGGAGACCGACAGCGCCGACTTCATCTTTCAACAGGATGGTGCTCCACCGCACTTCCATCATGATGTTCGGCATTTCTTAAACAGGAGATTGGAAAACCGATGGATCGGTCGTGGTGGAGATCCTGGTCAGCAATTCATGTCATGGCCTCCACGCTCTCCCGACTTAACCCCATACGATTTCTTTCTGTGGGGTTATGTGAAAGATCCAGTGTTTAAACCTCCTCTACCAAGAAACGTGCCAGAACTGCGAGCTCGCATCAACGATGCTTTCGAACTCATTGATGGGGACATGCTGCGCCGAGTGTGGGAGGAACCTGATTATCGGCTTGATGTCTGCCGAATCACTAAAGGGGCACATATTGAACATTTGTGAATGCCTAAAAAAACTTTTTGAGTTTTTGTATGGGTGTACAAAGCATTGTGAAAATATCTCAAATAATAAAGTTATTGTAGAGCTGTGAAATCGCTTCAATCATTTGTAATAACCCTGTACAATAGATCAGATCCCTTAGCCTAGAGATAGCAATTGCACTATTCAGAGCCAAAATCTTCCAAATACTGACGTACGGCATACAAATTATTGAACCACATCTTACACCTGACAACACTAGAAAGAGTGAAGGCGACCTATATAAAGAAAGCCATAGGAGTGTCCAAAACAACACGATCGAGACTTTTCTACCTGATGGCGAGGGAAGCCTTCCTTACTGTAGACCTTCGGACAATCCTGATGCTAAGCAATAGCAGCGCCTTGGAAAGTCTACTTAAAATATTGAAGGAAGAAAGGGAAGACGTACCTCCAGAATTTTACAGCACAGGTGCCATGATTGACCGAACATGGACAAAGGAAAACTTGGAAATGAGACACGTGATCACCAGATTGGCAGTCCACGGTTTCCACCACCTTATTTGCAACAACACGTCGTATCATGAACCAAACGAAATGTGTGAGTGTAAACTGTGTCACCAAATTTGCAAACGTTACCATATAGAGCTCTGTACCAAAAGGACACGAACAATAAGTGACTATGCAAATCACAATATGTGAAATATCTAATTTATCTTATTATTATTATCACTTTACATTGAATTTGGCTGCAATAAACATATTATATACAGGGCTCTGTGGTAATGTCGTGGGTCATCGTTTGTAGATGTGTTTGCTGTCTGCTTATTACTTTTGACATGGCTAAGGGCATATTAAGTTTAAGGTACGCAATACTATAGGGTAGTATAGATAGATAAACATTACATGTGTGCCAGTACAGTATGGGTAGTAATGCGAAGCAATGACTTGTATTGATCTCGTTTAACAGAACTTGCTTGATAATGAGGTACTGTATTATACAGGGTGATTCAAAAAGAATACCACAACTTTAAAAATGTGTATTTAATGAAAGAAACATAATATAACCTTCTGTTATACATCATTACAAAGAGTATTTAAAAAGGTTTTTTTTCACTAAAAAACAAGTTCAGAGATGTTCAATATGGCCCCCTCCAGACACTCGAGCAATATCAACCCGATACTCCAACTCGTTCCACACTCTCTCGAGATGTTAGAGAATTGGCTGTTCCCTCAGCTCGAACAAGAAGCACAACAATTCATATTTCAGCAGGATGGAGCGCCACCACATTGGCACTTATCTGTCCGTAACTACCTGAACGTCAACTACCCGAGGCGATGGATCGGCCGCCAGGCAGCCCGTGACAGAGCACTTCATCACTGGCCTCCAAGAAGCCCTGATCTTACCCCCTGCGATTTTTTCTTATGTGGGTATGTTAAGGATATGGTGTTTCGGCCACCTCTCCCAGCCACCATTGATGATTTGAAACGAGAAATAACAGCAGCTATCCAAACTGTTACGCCTGATATGCTACAGAGAGTGTGGAACGAGTTGAAGTATCGGGTTGATATTGCTCGAGTGTCTGGAGGGGGCCATATTGAACATCTCTGAACTTGTTTTTGAGTGGAAAAAAACCTTTTTAAATACTCTTAATGATGTATAACAGAAGGTTATATTATGTTTCTTTCATTAAATACACATTTTTAAAGTTGTGGTATTCTTTTTGAATCACCCTGTATTGTAGTGTATTAAGCCGAGGACCTAGAGACGAGGGAGGGGTTTCATGCCGTCGTAGCCGTCAGTGGGCCACAACCCCACAACAGGTCGCAGCAGTAAACCCATCCCACCGCCGCCCCACACCGAACCCAGGGTTGTTGTGCGGTTCGGTCCCCGGTGGACCCTCCCGGGAACGTCTCACACCTGACGAGTGTAACCGCAAATGTCTGCGTGGCCAAAGGGAGGCACACAACGATGCCCCTTTCACACTCTGCCAACTGCTGATAACGCTGTCTCGAACAGGTACGCGGAATCTCTTTGTTCTTCACAGTGATCACTCAACATCTGACGCCGTTCACGCCTCTTATATTCGCTACCAGACCTGGTAACAACACTAAACACGAACAACGACAATGCAGTCTAGCGGACGTTCAACTTGCCATAGATAATTACAATTTCAGTCATTTACATACCAGTTGATGGTGTGTGCGTGTAGGGGGTTACGACGGTCACTCCAAAAGAAATTCACACTATCTTTGTAAAAATACAGTTTTCACTCTGCATATGTGAAAGTTTCACAGTGTGTAGATACATCCTTCCCGCTTGTTTTCCAACTTAGTTCAACCTCTTCCCGTGAGTGGCGCCGTCAAAGCATGTCTTCAAGTTGGCTGCCACACTTGACGTACGTCAGAAGCAACGTGCTGTCATAGAATTCCTGTGCTGTGAAAACGAGGCAGTTGGAAACATCCACAAGAGGTTGAAAAAGGTGTACGGAGATGCTGCTGTCGATCGCAGTACAGTTAGTCGGTGGGCAAGCGGGTTACGTGATGAAAGCGGGCACGGCAATACTGAGGATTGTCCTCGCAGCGGCAGGCCTCGTACTGCACGCACTCCAGACAATGCGCAGAGAGTTAATGAATTGGTGACCGCTGACAGATGCATCACAGTGAACGAATTGTCACGTTAGGTTGCGATAGGGGAAGGAAGTGTTTGCAGAATACTGAAAGTGTTGGCGTTAAAGAGGTTTGTGCCAGGTGGGTTCCCAGGATGTTGACAGTGGCTCACAAAGAAACTAGAAAAACGGCATGCAGCGAACTTTTGGAACAGTACGAGAATGGTGGAGATTAATGTCTTGGAAGAATTGTGACAGGTGATGAAACATGGCTCCATCAATTTCACTAGAGACGAAGAGGCAATCAATCAATGGAGTGGCGTCGTGCAAATTCACCCAAGGAAAAAAAAAATTCAAAACCACACCTTCTGCTGGAAAAGTTTTGGCTACGGTGTCTTTCGATTCCGAAGCACTCTTGCTTGTGGGCATCATGTCAAGTGGAACCACCATAAATTCTGATGTATATGTGACGACAATGAAGAAACTTCAAGCTCGGCTGAGTCGTGTTCGACTACATCGGCAAAAGCAGAATGTTTTGCTGTTGCACGACAATGCACGGCCACATGTCAGTCAAAAAACCGTGGAAGAGATCACAAAACTGGGATGGACTACAGTGAAACACCCGCCTTACAATCCTGACCTGGCTCCATGTGACTATCATCTCTTTGGGAAAGTGAAAGACTCGCTTCGTGGAACAAGGTTTGAAGATGATGACTCCCTTGTGCACGCTGCCAAACAGTGGCTCCAACAGGCTGATCCAGAATTTTACCGTGCGGGTATACAGGCGCTGGTTCCAAGATGGCGTAAGGCAGTTGAGAGGGATGGAAATTATGTGAAGAATTGAAAATATTGTTCCGAAAGGATGTATCTACCCACTGTAAAACTTTCAAACATGTAGAATAAAAGATGGATTTAAAAAAAATAGTGTGCATTTTTTGGAGTGACCCTCGTACATCGACATTCGACTATGTATTCCGAGTGCTTAGCTTTTTTATTATTAGGCAGTGTCATCTTTCCCCGCCGGCAACGTTATGTACTTTGGGCTGTTGTTGTTGTTTGCGCCGGGCGTTAAGTAACAAGTCTGTTACCGTTGGTCGTTGGCATTCCTGAGATGTGGGCGCGTCAGTATGTGTGTTATGGAACATTATCCCATTTAGTTTCCTTTCAGATACGGCAATCGACGTTAGACAAATAACTGGTGCGAATTTCTTAGGTGAAGTTACAAGTTTCACTGTGAAATTAGGTGACCGTCGTGGGATATGGGAATTTTTCAAACACTGAGTATTTTGTATTATTGCTGTTAGAACAATAAACGTTACAATCGACAGAAAAAGTGCAATACACGGAAGGTTGTGTTACCTTTTTGTAAGTCACAGCCTTTATTGTCCTCATTTTCGTTCAATCCTAAATGCTAGTAATAATTTTTTTTATATATAAAAAGATTTTGTACGCAGGTAGTAGTACTTTGCAGATGAGTTAATGTGTTACATAATTAACGCCAGCCATGTAAAACCTTTACAACTGAAGACGAAAAACCCTTATCATCTTGGTCGTGCTACTTTCCGATTATTGACCCGTAGACCAATGAAAGGGTCAAAACCAAAACTTTGTCCGAAGTTTGTTGCAAGTCACAAAGTGTTCTCAAATACTGGATCAATACAGGGTGGTCAGAAACAGTCTGAAAAGCTCATAAGGGAGTCGCAGGGTAGGCTGCGCTGAGAAATAATTGTGAAGAAAAAAATTCGATACTTTACGCCGTCTCCGTATTATGAGCATTTAAGTTAGCCGATAAGGTGTTACGCGCGTAAATTCAAGCGACCCGACGGACACAGTTACTGTCAGTTGTTCTCATAGCGTAGTTCACAGCGAAGGACACTGCTCAACCTAGAGCCACCCGCTGTGGCCGAGCGGTTCTAGACGCTTCAGTCCGAACCACGCTGCTGCTACGGTCGCAGGTTCGACCTGGAGATGGATGTGTGTGATGTCCTTAGGTTAGTTACGATTAAGTACTTCTGAGTCTAGGGGACTGATGACCTCAGATGTTAAGACCCAACGTGCTTAGAGCCATTTGAACCGTTTTCTGAGCCTTTGGCTCGGGTTCGCCGGCCGAAGTGGCCGTGCGGTTCTAGGCGCTGCAGTTTGGAACCACGAGACCACTACGGTCGCAGGTTCGAATCCTGCCTCGGGCATGGATGTGTGTGATGTCCTTAGGTTGGTTAGGTTTAACTAGTTCTAAGTTCTAGGAGACTAATGACCTCAGAAGTTGAGTCCCACAGTGCTCAGAGCCATTTGAACCATTTGGCTCGAGTTCGATCCTTGCTACCGTCCCGTGTCCAATGTTTGTAACGCTCTCTTTTTAGGAAACCAAACGAAGAATACGTTTGGCGACACCGTCTCTGGCGGGCCTGATTCGCTAACTTCAATGCTAATTAAATCGTAAACGCCCCAACATATCAAATTTTTTTCTTCACAATTATCAGCACGAACTTCCCTGCAATACACTTACAAGATTTTCGGACTGTTTCTGACCATCCCGTATAGTCTGCGCAATTTTTGCGCCGCGAGTCACGCTGCCTTAAGGCATAAACATAGGTACAATGAAGGTAGCTCCGAAGAAACCATGGGTCACAGAAGAAATACTTCGTTTGATCGATGAAAGGAGGAAATACAAAAATGTTCCGGGAAACTCAGAAACACAGAAACACGAGTCGCTTTGGAAGTGCAAGGAAGCTAAGACGAAATGGCTGCATGAAAAATATGAAGAAATCGAAAAAGAAATGATTATCGGAAGGACAGCATACATTAAAGTCAAAATAACCTTCGGTTACAGTAAAAGCAAGGGTGGTAAACTTAAGAGTGCAACGGGAATTCAACGGCTAAATTCAGAGGAGAGAGCAGATAGATGGAAAGAACTCATTGAAAGCCTCTACGAGGGGAAGATTTGTATGATGTGATAGAAAAGGAAACAGGAGTCGATATAGAAGAGATAGGGGATCCAGTATTAGAATTTAAGAGAGCTTTAGAGGACTTAAGATCAAATAAGACAGAAGGGATAGATAAAATTCCCTCAGAATTTCTAAAATCATTGGGGAAAGTGTCAACAAAATGACTATTCACGTTGGTGCGTAGAATGTATGAGCCTGGCGACATACCATCTGACTTCCGGAAAAATATCGTCTACACAATTCCGAAGACTGCAAGAACTGACAAGTGCGAGAATTATCGCACAATCAGCTCATGCATCCAAGTTGCTGACATGAATAGTATACAGAAGAATGGAAAAGAAAACTGAGGATGCGCTAGATGACGGTCAGTTTGGCTTTAGAAAAGGTAAAGGCACAAGAGAGGCAATTCTTACGTTTCGGTTCGTAATAGAAGCAAGACTTAAGAAAAATCAAGACACGTTCATAGGATTTATAGACCCGGAGAAAGCTTTCGACAGTGTAAAATGGTGCAAGATGTTCGAAATTCTGAGAAAAATAACATATAGGGAGAGATGGGTAACACACAATATGTACAAGAGCCAAGAGGGAATAATAAGAGTGGGCAACCAAGAGCGAATTGCTCGGATGAAAAAGGGTGTAAGGGAGGGATTTAGTCTTTCCCCCCTACTGTTCAATCTGTACATCGAAGAAGCAAAGATGGAAATAAAAGAAAGGTTCAGGAGTGCAATTAAATTTCGAGGTGAAAGGATATCAATGATACGATTTGCTGGTGACATTGCTATCCTGAGTGAAAGTGAAAAAAAATTACATGATGTGCTGAACGGAGTGCACAATCTAAATGGCTCTGAGCACTATGGGACTCAACTTCTGAGGTCATCAGTCCCCTAGAACTTAGAACTACTTAAACCTAACTAACCTAAGGACATCACACACACTCACGCTCGAGGCAGGATTCGAACCTGCGACCGTAGCGGTTCCGGACTGAAGCACCTAGAACCGCATGGCCACACCGGCCGGCAATGCACAATCTAACGAGAACAGAATGACAGAGTAAATAGAAGAAAGACGAAAGCAATGGGAAGTAGCAGACATAAGAACAGCGAGAAACTTTACATCAGGATTGATGGTCACGAAATAGCTGCACTTAAGGATTTCAGCTACTTAGGGAGTAAAATGATGGTTGGAGCAGGATGGACATCGAAAGCAGACTGGTAATGGCATAAAGGGCATTCCTGGCCAAGAGAAGTCTGCTAATATCAAATACCGGCCTTAATTTGAGGAAGAAATTTCTTAGAAAGTACGTCTGGAGTACAGCACTGTATGGTAGTAAAACATGCACAGTGGGAAAACCGGAACAGAAGAGAATCTAAGCTTTGAGATGTGGTGCTACAAATGAATGTTGAAAATTAGGTGAGCTGACAAGATAAGGAATGAGGAGGTCCTGCACAGAATCTGAGAAAAACGGAATATGTGGAAAACACTGATAAGGAGAAGGGACAGGGTGTTAGGACAACTGTTAAGACATGAGGGAATGACTTCCATGATACTAGAGGGAACTGTAGAGGATAAAAATTGTAGAGGAAGACACAGATTGGAATACATCCAGCAAATAGTTGAGGACATAGGTTGTAAGGGCTACTCTGAGCCGAAGAGGTTGACACAGGAGAGGACTTCGTGGCGGGCTGCATCAAACGAGTCAGAAGACTGATAAACAAAAAGCAAAAATAAAAACAATAAAAAAGTAAAAAAAAGCATATCGACATTTTCTAACTTTAGACCTTGAATTAATGTGTTAAACCTTTAACGTACGAGAATACCTTCAAATCAGTAGATTATGAGAGCATTTTTAATTTTTAAATTCAGTTATTATTTACATGAAACACTGAAAACCAAATTTTTGTTGCCCCTGGAAGGCGTTAGGTAGGCTAACTGCAGCACGCGCCGTGCGCCGTGTTAGCGGTTTAATAGTGTAGATGTTGGAATTGGAAAGGAGAATTGGATTAATTTAACACTGCTATTCCGGTTCGTTAGTGTTACTATAGGGCACTAGTTGTTTCTACACATAGTGTGTTAACATTTCAGTGGTACCCTCACGGCTGCTAATGGAGGATTCGAGTGGAAACCAGAAGCGGACAGAATGCATTCGTCATCGCCCCTGAACTACCGCCAGGAGCATTTAAAGTGACGCGGCCCGGGTTTCTCACGGAAACCGTTCAAAAGAAACGAGAGAGTTCTCCTCTGTACTCTCCAAGCGCCGAGGGAAGGTAAATTCTTTTTTCTCGTCCGCGAGTCCTGCCGGGCCGGGGAGAGAGAAAATTATACTTCCATTTCCACCCCATCGGTCGGGCGGCGACCGCCGATTCGCCACTTGATAATTTCTTGCCTCCCCCGCCTGCACCCCCGCTGCTTGACGATCGCCTTCCCTTCCCACCCTCCCTCCCCCCACCACCCCGCCACCCCTCCGGCAAGATATCCAGTCCTCCAACCCCCTCCCCAGTCACAGTGGTGTCCCCTTCCCTCGGCAGTCGGCCCAATTCTCATAAAAAGGTATTGACCAACGAGTAAGTAATATTTTTCCTCCCCCTCTTGGATTCCTTTATTTCCGCTTCCATTTTCTTGGGAGGCCAGTTTGCCGGATTCTGTGGCGATCACCCCACCCCCGCTGGCTTACCTCACGATCAGCCCAGGTGGTCTTTCTTAGAGCGCGCTTTTTACGCACCAGAAGCCGAATGCTTTTACCGGTGGAGTCCTGGCAGGTAACTCGAAGACGCCGTCAGCTCAGAATAATGGAAAAGAAATGGAAAAGTGAGAGCGTAACAATCTTTTCTTTCTCTTCTATGATCGACTCTCTCTCGTTCTCCATTTGATTCACATTGCGAGCCTCGCAAAGCTGAACGTCCCATCGTGTTATGCTAGTGTAGAGTGACGACGGGCCGAGAGACAACGTATGGCCGCCTTCACGGAGCGTCCGATTACCTGTAAAGAACTTTACTAGATACAACTGTGTGGTTTGTTACAAACTGTTGCTGACTGGGAGGTTTACTATCTTTGGGCCGAAAAAAGCATGTTCTTTGAGAATTTTTTTTCTCGGGGTGTGTTATTCACCACTGGCAATTAAAATTGCTGCACCACGAAGATGACGTGCTACAGACGCTAAATTTAACCGACAGGAAGAAGATGCTATGATATGCAAATGATTAGCTTTTCAGAGCATTCACACTAGTTTGGCGTCGGTGGTGACACCTACAACGTGCTGACATGAGGAAAGTTTCAAACCGATTTCTCATACACAAACAGCAGTTGACCGTCGTTGCCTAGTGAAACGTTGTTGCGATGCCTCGTGTAAGGAGGAGAAATGCGTACCATCACGTTTCCGACTTTGATAAAGGTCGGAATGTAGCCTATCGCAATTGCGGTTTATCGTATCGCGACATTACTGCTCGCGTTGGTCGAAATCCAATGACTGTTGGCAGAATATGGAATCGGTGGGTTCAGGAGGGTAATACGGAACACCGTGCTGGATCCCAACGACCTCGTATCACTAGCAGTCGAGATGACAGGCATCTTATCTGCATGGCTGTAACGGATTGTGCAACCACGTCTCGATCCCCAGGTCAACAGTTGGGGACGTTTGCAAGACAACAACCATCTGCACGAACAGTTCGACGACGTTTGCAGCAGCATGAAGTATCAGCTCGGGGACGACGGCTGCGGTTACCCTTGACGCTGCATCACAGATACGAGCGCCTGCGATAGTGTCCTCAACGACGAACCTGGGTGCACGAATGGCAAAACGTCATTTTTTCGGATGAATCCAGTTTCTGTTTACAGCATCATGATGGTCGCATCCGTGTTTGGCGACATCGCCGTGAACGCAAATTCGAAGCGTGTATTCGTCATCGCCATACTGGCATATCACCCGGCGTGATGGTATGGGGTGCCATTGTTTACACGTCTCGGTCACCTCTTGTTCGCATTGACGGCACTTTGAACAGTGGACGTTACATTTCAGATGTGTTACGACCCGTGGATCTACCCTTTATTCATCCCTGCCAAACCCTACATTTCAGCAGGATAATGCACGACCGCATGTTGCAGGTTCTGTACGGGCCTTTCTGGATACAGAAATTGTTCGACTGATGCCCTGACCAGCACATTCTCCAGATCTCTCACCAATTGAAAACGTCTGGTCAATGGTAGCCGAACAACTAGCTCGTCGCAATACGGCAGTCACTACTCTTGATGAACTGTGGTATCGTGTTGAAGCTGCATGGGCTGTACACGCCATCCAAGCTCTGTTTAACTCAATGCCCAGGCGTATCAAGGCGTTGTTACGGCCAGAGGTGATTGTTCTGGGTACTGATTTCTCAGGCTCTATGCACTCTAATTGCGTGAAAATGTAATCACATGTCAGTTCTAGTATAATATATTTGTCCAATGAATACCCGTTTATCATCTGCATTTCTTGTTGGTGTAGCAATTTTAATGACCAGTAGTGTACAACTCTTGCAGAATTTGCAGCTACATGATACACCCAGACGTGCTGAGTCAGTTCGGAACACGTTGGGACTAACTGATGCAGGCAACGATTATCTCATACAGTTGATTTTCTCCCAATGACGTGACTTTTCGATTTCCGGTAAAGTAAACAGCTATAGTGGCTGGATCTGGGGGTCGGACAACCATCATATCCTAGCATGGCAGACGAAATTTGTGGTGTGGCTTAACGCACAATTCAATTATTGGACCGTTCTTCTTCACTGAGCATACAATTAGGACAAAAATTCATCTGGGACGTGTTGGAACTTCACGTTTGAAATCAATTACAGAAGTTTCTACGATGCACAATGGCGCAGTGCCATAGCGGGAGCTATCTATTCTCAAGTTCTTGCATGAAACCTTGAAAGTTGGTTCTCACTTTACAGCTTTCATATTTCAGTTTACTATTTCTACATTTTAATTATTTCGCGTAATGGAGGGCAGTACCTTGAGAATAGTGTACCTAGGAATATACAGTCTGTGTTTCCATACAGTCACTATTTTAGTATCACATCAAGGCGTGCGCTCCAGAGAGGACTATAAGCAGTTGCCAGCATTATCTACCATTTTAGATTGCTAGACAAGAGGTTGTGTTCTGTGCAGCCCTTTTAAATATTTTCAGATCCACGCTTTTAACTGCTGCGTAATATATTAAAGCTATTTGATAGAAATTGCTGATACTTCAGTAACAGAATTTTATAGTGCGCAAAATTCATTGTATCATTAAAACTATTTATACAACATGTAGACAGTTAAGTTATACTTCATTGTCTGTGTAGTATCTCGTATTTTGAAAAAAAAAAGTGTTCTACAATGGAGCATGTGATATTTTCAAATTACCAGAGTTTCTTTAAAGTCTGGACACTTTTGCCTGTCTTGAAAATAGAAACTTGTGTTAGTTTTTAATATTATTGGAGTTGGTATACCAAATAGCTGCTTATAATAAGTAATCTTCATTTACGACAGACTGTTTCGGGTTTATCGCCATTTTCGACTACTTGCAAATTACAATTTTGATGAGAACAGGTATGGATGTCAATGTCATTCATATTAAAGTAGCTGTCTTGTACTCACGTCTAGATTGATGCGACGTCCAAATTACGTCGTTACTGAACTGGTTTGTAGCTGTCAGTGCTTTAATAAGATCGTCAATGATGTCACGATGTTGAAAATGTTATTTACGACGTGACACCAGTTTGACTGTTCCACTCTTACGACGCTCTATGTTTACAGAGATTGTGCAACTGAACAGCCATATTATTTTATTAACTAAAATTTGTTACGAAATGTCTTTGGTTGTTGCATATGTTACTTTCGATTTACCCATTTTCGTGTTGTAAAAGTTCAACAAAGTTTTTAAAGTAATACTTGTGTCTAGTTTATGTATGTTAGTTTACTATTTTTGTAGGTATTTTCTGATCTACATACAGATTTCTAATTCGTTACGAATGTTCATTACAAAACCTTTTGGTATTCTGTGCACAATCTGTATTGCAGTTTCTATGTATGAGCAGTGCGATTTTGATTTTTCAAGCGTAGAAAGAAGTTCGACTGATTACATTCGCTATCTCTAATGTGTTCTTTATATCACGTTAAAATTTCTTCCTGTTCAGCCAATGTGGCAGATGTAATAGCTTTTACATTGGCCAAACAAGAAACAGTCTCTCGTAAATAAGGATTACTTATTGTAAGCAGTTATTTAATGTATCTACTCTAATAACCATGTCGTTATCAGACATGCTGCTGGCCCTAAAGAAGAAAAAAAAGTTTCGAACATCCTATGTTTCAAAATATGTTTAACTCGTAAATGGCTTTTGACAATACGTCTACTTAATAAATAGAATAAAAATCCGTTTCAGTTGACACTTTTTATTCTATCAAAATGTTCCTCGGTTGTGAGTGTTCCCTTGATCAAATATTATACACTTCTTTTTAATTCGCTTTTACGTACCGATAAATGGCGTATAGTAGAGTAATAATGCTCATATATTAGATAGATTATTTAACACAGTATTCACAAGATTTTCTCGACTACAAGCTTTTCAAAATTGAGTAGAATATTTATTTATAGGTACTAATACCGTGTTGTAGCTTGAACACTTTTTCATTTTTGTAATTTCAGAAGAAGGTTGCAACACACACAAATTGAACGCCATCATTTAAAAATGAAATAAGAAAATCATAAATGAAAAGTACTATATTTCTTATATTCTACACAATTAATCCTGTAGACCATTTCATTTATTATAATGTTGTTCTACCAAGAATCGATGGAAGAATCAGTTAATGTAAATTAGGAAATATGTTAAACTTCAGACGGCTGAAGGGCTCGCGGCACAACACCGAAATAGCGAGAACCACGGAGGCAGACCATGGAGAAAAACAAGTCTACACCAGCGCCATGGATATAGAAATCGACCTTTGTTTTGGATCGTACAAAAATGATGATTTTCTCGTGTATTTTAACTTTGACAAGTACAGATTTTAACCTTTACATCTATAGATTTTAATTAAGCATTTTTAGAGATAAAAGTAAATTACAAAAATCTACTTAATACAGTATGTGCATACGTAATGTAACAAATGTACCAAACGCAACCTGTCGGTAATAGTTTTATAATTAATATAAATGACATGCATTTTGCCAAACATTCTTATGTGAAGCAGCATATGAAGGTTACTGTGTGTGGACGGGCTACTCCTGTAACCGAAATTGCAGGTGTGTTCTGCTACACTTGATGGCGATTGGATAGGATGAAAAAGGTTTGCATTTGTGAAATAGTAAATTAGTATCATTATCGTTATAGATATGAAGATGATTCTAGAGGAACCGAAACCGGTCATGCGAATAAACATTTTTGCAATGAAGACAGATTATAAGTAACATTGTATAAATCACCTGTTCCATAGTTCTCTCTCTGCTAGAGCAGAAGTTAAAAGTGTTTCTTGCGAGCAATGTTTGTCGAAATTTCCGGGCTTTGTCAGAAGACCATGAAACGTCTCTGTGAAGTCGTTTCACAAGACGCTTGTCGAATTCGGTACAACTTATTCATTTTACTACCTGATTTTAGCTCAATTCATGAACTCTTCCAGAAAGACTGAGCACTCAAAAACGGCCTATTGAATATTATATGTGTGTTTTAATGTGGGGTTTTGGTCTTGTTTTGTGGGAAACGCTGAGTTGGTCATCGTCTGCTGGGGGCAGACGATGTTGCTTCTCGTTCGAAGAAGAGCACAGGATGGCCAACTTAGGTTTCCAGTACCTGAACAGAGAGGTTTACCCATCTTCCTCGAAGGCTGTTTTTGTGTGTGAGGTTGGTGACGGAGGGCTACCCCTCTGGTAGCTTCCGCTGCACGGGGAGCTAGGTAATCTCGAAAGAGAAAGGGGAACTCTTCGGTGAACGGTTGGTGAGTACGGATCGTAGCTCTTAAAAGGGGGTTTCAGGTGATAGGAAGTAGGTTGAGATAGTACTTCGTTATGTTTAACTGGTGAAATACTTCAGTTTAACTGAAGCGTGTGAATCGAGCTATTTTTCCAAATGTGCCATAATTATATTGCTTTAAACAGGCGTTTTTGAGTCAAAAGTGTGGAAGTTACTTTGTTTATTTTGATCGACGATGAAGTAGAATTTCCAACGGTAAATTTGATTAGGAAAAACTGGTTAGGATCACTTCAACCATACGTGAGTATAATACTGTGTCGAAGTGAGTGTGATTTTTAATCTTATATTTTGTGGAAATTGCTTTTGTCTTTGTGTGTCGACTGTGTGCCACGTGTTTGGTAATCAATGACCTTTCTGGTCCACCACGGCACCGCAATAGGCTTAAGAGTTCGTTCGTTTAATGAGCTACAATATCTGCAAGAATATCTGTTCTTTCGTGCGCTTCCTCCAAAGCAGCACAACAGTTTGATTCGGAATGCACCACGTGCTCTAGTTCGGCCGTTTGCAAGCAGCAGACGCAGTTAGTATGTTAAATAATTATCGCACAGCCTTGTGTATTGGTTAAACCTCTGTCCAGAATAGAGCATGTGCAGAATCGTGATGCAAATCTCACTAAGGTATTTTTATGGTATGAATGCAAAGGAGATGATAGTATAATTGTTTCCCACCCCCGTCTTCTGTGTTTCATCTTGCTGTTGTTAAATTGTGCACTGTTTCGTTCTCACGTAATTCGTACTTAAATATTTCTAGTCAGGCACCAGTTTGTGTAGTTAGGATGTGCAACCAAATACTTAAATACAATAAATAATTTACGTGAAAGATAAATTCTGTGGTGTTGATCCTACCCACTTACACCGATTTCCAATCCTGAATTAATCAAGTTGCTTCATGCACGACATGGAGTGCTATTTATGTGGCTACTTAAAGAAATTTGCTTACTTGTAATTAAATTATTAAAATAATTAAACTAATAATTTTCCAGCTCCGTTTTCTTTTTCTAAATGGTTAGGAGTGGTGACCCTGAATTTCTGAATTTTTATCATTATTTGTGTGAGAGAAGCAGCTAGAAATGCGAGATAACGTGTATGGCTCGATGAGAAAGGTTGTGAAGATTGTAATACGTTACAAACATTACTTTTGTGATACCTGTGCTGCCGGCCGCGGTGGTCTCGCGGTTCTAGGCGCGCAGTCCGGAACCGCGCGACTGCTACGGTCGCAGGTTCGAATCCTGCCTCGGGCATGGATGTGTGATGTCCTTAGGTTAGTTAGGTTTAAGTAGTTCTAAGTCCTAGGGGACTGATGACCACAGCTGTTAAGTTCCGTAGTGCTCAGAGCCATTTGAACCATTTGATACCTGTGCTACAATTGTATGAACTGGAAATTTTCATTGTCTCATTTTGTGCTGAAACGTACCAAATCGAATAAAAATCTAAGATGGTCGGGTTGGCACCTGTACTGATTTGAATTGGAATGTCTCATGCAGAATCTAGAACGGGAGGTATAGACGCCAGCGTATCATCACTGCCCCACTGGCTGGCAAGAATTGCGGTACCGGCAGCTGAGGACTACTACAATCGAAGGAGCGGCGCGGGGGGGGGGGGGAGGGGGAACCAAGAAAAGGAGAGAGCTTTTGAGGGCGCTGGCACCTTGGGAGAGGTGTGAGAGAAAACGGGCAGGCAGAAATATGAGGGACTTTAATTGCCCGCGCCGCTCAATGTGGACTCACGCCAGGAACGAACGGCTGAGGAGGGAGGGGGGGGGGGGGGGGCAGAATTTCCACAGCTCCTGGCTATTCAGTACTCCGGGAATTAATCCTCGCGGAACCGCTTGCCCGCTGAGGCTCCTGTTCTCTGCTTCCCGATTTTATTCCTCACTAATTCACTTTCATGTTTAACTGCCTACTATGCTGATCGACATCTTACCATAGTAACCTACAACATGCTAATATTTCCCTTCTGGAAATAAGAAGCAGCAGCCACTAGCAATTAATTACTCTATTTGTCTATTTTTTATATGTGTCACAAGCATCCTATTGCAAATTTAAAGAAAGAACAAAGAGGTAATAAGTGCTGTCGACAGGGGATGTCAAATTGATTCCATAACTTTAGATTTCCAGAAGGCTTTCGACACCGTTTCTCACAAGCGTCTTCTAACCAAACTGCGTGCCTACGGAGTACCGCCTCAGCTGTGCGACTTGATTCGTGATTTCCTGTCAGAAAGGTCACAGTTCGTAGTAATACACGGAAAGACATCGAGTAAAACAGCAGTAATATCCGGCGTTCCCCAAGGAAGTGTTATAGGCCCTCTATTGTTCCTGATCTGTATTAATGACGTAGGAGACAATCTCACTAGCCGTCTTACATTGTTTGCAGATAATGTTGTCAGTTACCGTCCTGTAAAGTCATCAGATTAGTTCAAATGGCTCTGAGCACTATGGGACTTAACATCTGAGGTCATCAGTCCCCCAGAACTTAGAACTACGTAAACCTAACTAACCTAAGGACATCACACACATCCATGCCCGAGGGAGGATTCGAACCTGCGATCATAGCAGTCGCGTGGTTCCAGACTGTAGCGCCTAGAACCGCTCGGCCACCTCGGCCGGGAAGTCATCAGATGATCAAAACGACTTGCAAAATGATCTAGATAAGGTATCTCTATGGTGTGAAAAGTGGCAATTAACCCTGAATAAAGAAAAGTGTGAAGTTGTTCATGTGAGTACTAAAAGAAATGTGCTACATTTCGATTACGCGATAAGTCACACAAATCTGAGGGCTGTAAATTCAACTAAATACTTAGGGATTACAACTACAAATAACCTAAATTGGAACGATCACATAGATAATATTGTGGGTGAAGCAAACCAAAGACTGCGATTCATTGGCAGAACACTAAGAAAGTGTAACAGATCTACTTAGTTGGTTTACACCACGCTTGTCTGCCCTGTGCTGGGGTATTGCTGTGCGGTGTGGGATCCGAATCAGGTGGGACTGAAGGATGACATCGAAAAAGTACGAAGAAGGGTGGCTCGTTTTGTATTATCGCGAAATAGGGGAGATAGTGTTACAGACATGATACGTGAATTGGTTCAAAAATGGCTCTGAGCGCTATGGGACTCAACATCTGAGGTCATCAGTACCCTAGAACGTAGAACTACTTAAACCTAACTAACCTAAGGACATCACACACATCCATGCCGGAGGCAGGATTCGAACCTGCGACCGTAGCGGTCGCGCAGTTCCAGACTGACGCGTCTAGAACCGCTCGGCCACACCGGCCGGCCGTTTTTCTGTAAAGCGAATTTTTGTCCTAAGCTATGTCTTACACAATGGTGTAATTTTTTAGCTTCATTCAGCGGTATAAACTGATATTTTCTGCAGAATTTGTTGCAAGTAGAGTTGGTAGTGACATCTGATGCTGAAGTTTTACTGCTTCAACAGCGAGAATGTAGCAACAGATAAACTTTACTTTTCTTTCGTCATTATCTCGCTGAGTGGGCGAGTCTGAAGGAAGCAAGCGAAAACTTTCGAAAACGTGCAAAGTTTGTTGGAGGTCCCGGAGTGCTCTCATTCTCAGTTACTTTATGAATGTAATCTGGGAATTCTGCACGCAGTGAATAGCTTTGTCTCAGGACATATACATACAATTTCAAACTGTAATACCTTTCTTACTGTGATGGACCTTTAACAAAATATTATAGCTATTAATGAGTAAATTGTGACAGCATTCAAAATTTTTTTATTGGATGAATAATTATATGGAATAGTGGGATCCTTACTGGCATTTTAAATTTTGAAATTGGGTGAATAACTGTATGAAATACTGGGATCCTTACCGGATAGGATTGACGGAGGATATCGAAAACATCCGAAGAAGGGCTTCAATAACCAACTTCCTCCTCTAAAGGCGACAATCTTTTACTGTCGTTGACC
This sequence comes from Schistocerca americana, assembly GCF_021461395.2. Classification (NCBI taxonomy): domain Eukaryota; kingdom Metazoa; phylum Arthropoda; class Insecta; order Orthoptera; family Acrididae; genus Schistocerca; species Schistocerca americana. The sequence goes on along the minus strand of NC_060128.1, from coordinate 84,915,004 downwards.
TACATAGGTGCAAATGACAATCGCAATTAAAAGAAAAGAGAAATCAGGTATCCTGCGGAAAGATCAAAGTGTTCATTTTTCCCACGCGCTGTTAAGAGTGAAACGGTAGAGAAATAGTGTAAAGGTAACTGCTAGATAGGCAACCTGCCACTGGAAATATGATCCGCGAAGGGGGTTAGACATCTAGTGACATAGATATAGACTCGAAACTATATGAGTGAGTGCTCGCTACAGCTATAATGACGTGAATAGCAACAGACGAAAAACTGTCCTCTTTTCATACAACATGTTTACAGCTAAATCTTTCACATTCCACTCAAATAATAACCAAAACGCAGCTCTATAACAACACAATAGATTGTCTTCATCCTAAGAAAAAGTAAATGTCTGAAGATGGCCTTGTAAGCCTAAAACCGGTTTACAATAAAAGTAATATTGTAGAACAAAGCAAACTGGTGCTTTTCATTTATTGTAATGCTGTTCTACCAAGAACAGACGGAAGATTCTGTTAACATAAAAAAGCAGTTTTATTTCCAGTCCGACTAAACGTATGTCAAGAATTTAGAATGTAATCTTCCTCTATATTTTTTCAGTGGTTAAGAATATGGTCTTAGCAGAGTATCTGACTCAGCACTGGATTGGTTTTATCTTGTAAGAACCTACAAACTCAGTTTACGTTGTCATAATATAAAAATTATACGTTCTTGATTAAACTGGATGCTAATACTTACATTACCAGATGATAAGCGATGTCCCTGTTATCAATTCTACGTGGGAAGTGCAATCCTCGACTTTGAGTCACTAAGTGTCGCTTACCTGAAACAAAGAGTGAAATCAATATTCTATGCACTGAAACGCATGCAAACAACAAAGCCACAAACATCTGTTAGAAAAACTGCATAAAACACAAAATAGCTTACTGTCATACACGAAATGTTTTAGTTTTTATGATTTTATTTACACGTCAAGTACCGTAGGACCAAATCTAGGCGCAAATCTCCAAGGTCATGGGACATGTCAGTACATGAAAGTACAACATAAAAGTAATAACAGATAAAAATAAAATGTTTATGGAGACAAAAAAAGTCAATCAGTTTAAGTTTTCAAGGAAATCCTAAAAAAAAAAAAAAAAGTAACCCATGAGGAAACTCTTCAGTTTAGATTTCCAAGCGCGTGTATTGCTACTAAGATTTTTAAATTCTTGTCGTAGCTTATTGAAAATTTCTGGCCTAGTTCACAGATGAGGTGATGAAAGTTCTTCTTACAATAAATATTCAAAATTTACAATACTGAACATTTTTGGAATTCCGCCTCTAGCCATCCCTGTAATAGAACTTTAAAACATTTTCTTACTTCATGTAACTTTTCGTATTTCAGTTGTGTTATTCAGCTATTTTTGAGTTTCTTAAGATGTCCGGCATTTTACTTTATACGAATTAAATATTAAAAATATTTTGATCGATTTTATCTGATTAGTTTCTTTTACTTTCTCTCCCCTTACGAATATAGGCTCCTTAATAGTTTTACAATGACAAGCAATTTCAACTTGAAACGTGTATGGTTTTAGGTCAAGACGCCTTAAAGAGAGAAAAAAAACATTTTCCAAGTGGTACGTTATTGTCATCAAATACCCAGTTGATTGTTGAAGAGATGGCTTCAATAGGAAGAAAATATGTTGTTGTTGTATTTCTTTCTGATGGCTAAAATACAGATTTCTCAAGAAAAAGTGCATTTAGTGTATCAGCAGTGAACAGCGAACGGCGTGGCTATTGCTTTGAAACTACCTGCAGTGAAACTATCTTCAGTGAATTAAAATACCTCGCAGCCTCTGAGTAGTGCTTTTAAGAGAGGATAGAAGAGTAACTGTACATTTAGAGGTATATTAACGAACATATTAAAAATGTGTGCCGGACGGAGACTCGAACTCGGGACCTTTGCCTTTCGCGAGGAAGTGCTTCAGCACACTCCGCTGCAGAGTGAAAATTTCATTCTGGGAACATGGAGTACTCCGAAAACTTGGAAATTATGGTGCGGTAATGCTCTAAGACACGTTGTTGTGTTGGGATTTTTACCAAGAGAGACATACGAAATTCTTGTGGCGTGAGGATACAGCACCAGCACTGACTCAGAGAATCTACGCGAAGAGAATCAAGCCTGATTTGAATTTATTATGTCCAGAATTGTAAGCAGTGTATTTTCAATTTATCTTTATCTAGTTCTTTTTTTTTCTTTTAGAATCTACCTTTCTGGCAGTCAGCGAAATATGTTTAATCTGTTACACAGTTTCTCATACAGAGGCAGAAAAAGGCAAAACATTATTCTAAATAATAACCAGCTCGCCAGACGTGAAAAAGAATAAGGCACGGAAATGCGCCGAGAGGTGGGGGAAGTGTTTCCGCCAGAGGGACCGAGACAAACGACAAACGGAAGGTGACGTAGCCCCCAGGCGGTCGTCTGCCGGCGAAAGGCGAAATAAACACTGGCCGAAAAAACAAAAAAAACTGTCCCAGTGTAGGCGGGAGTGAGACGAATGGATTAAACGTTTTATTTGTCATTTCTATGCATTAACCGTTTTATTTTTCATTTCTCACAGAAAGTTTTAATAGTACGGCAGCAACCAACAACGGTTTGGAACTCATACATTCATCATCATACGACTTTCATGTGTTTGTCAAACCACATGGTGCGCTGAATTACGAATGAGTTGACTTAGGATAAATACACTCTAAGGGAAAAAAAGGGATTACAGTTTCAGAAAAAAATGATGATTTATCCAAGCGAAAGAGCTTCACAAATTGAGCAACTCCTGTTTCATTATCCATCATGGCAAGCCACGCTGGGCTTACATTTCAGCAAGATAATGTCCGACCGCACACGGCGAGAATTTCTACTGCCTGTCTTTGTGCTTGTCAAACCCCACTTTGGCCAGCAGGGTCACCAGATCTCTCCCCAGATGGAAACCTTTATAGCATAATCGGCAGCGCCCTGTAACCAGCTCGTAATATTGACGACCTAACGCGGCAGTCTAACAGAATTTGACACAATATCCCTCAGGGAGACATTCAACAATTTTTACCAATTAGTGCCAAACTGAGTAACTACTTGCATAATCGCCAGAGGTGGACCAGCCCATTACTGACTTGCTCAATTTGTGAAGCTCCTTCTCTTGAACAAATCATCCAATTTTTCTAAATAGCAATAATTGAACTCTCCATCTACATCACATCCACCGATTTCCGTCCCATTCGGATAATTCCTTCGTGGTGCGTCTTTTTCGCCTCAGAGTGCAGAATAAACAGTTTCCAAAGTATGCCAATGATGTTACGTCAGCTTTCGGGCCTGCACTTGGGGCAGTAACAATGATAGCAGATAAGAACTTTTGCAGTACAGTCTCGTGCTAGTAAACAAACAAGTAACAATGCCGCTCCTTCCCCACTGTTCAAGGAATAGAAATTCCATGTATAAATGACCTTGAGACGACTGATTTCTTTGCAAATGAAATGTGCTAAATATATGAGGTTAAGTACACAATGTGATCAAAATTATCCGCACACCTGGTTGAAAGTTACTTACAATTCCTGGCGCCCTTCATCGGTAATGCTGGAATTCATGATGGTGTTGGCCCACCCGTAGCCTTGATGACAGCTTCCATTCTCACAAGCATACGTTCAGTCAGGTGCTGGAAGGTTTCTTGGAGAATGACAGCCCATCCTTCACGGAGTGCTGCACTGAGCAGACGCATCGATGTCGGTCGGTGACGCCTGGCACGAAGTCGGCGTTCGGAAACATCCCAGGTCAGGACTCTGTGCAGGCCAGTCCATTACAGCGATGTTATTGTCGTGTAACCACTCCGCCACAGGCCGTGCATTCAAATGGTTCAAATGGCTCTGAGCACTATGGGACTTAACTGCTGAGGTCTCAGTCCCCTAGAACTTAGAACTACTTAAACCTAACTAACCTAAGGACGTCACACACATCCATGCCCGAGACAGGATTCGAACCTGCGAACGTAGCGGTCGCGCGGTTCCAGACTGTAGCGCCTAGAATCGCTCGGCCACACCGGCCGGCGGCCGTGCATTACGAACAGGTGTTCGATCGTGTTTTAAGATGCAATCGCTATCCTCGAATTGCTCTTCAACAGTGGGAAGCAAGAAGGTGCTTAAAACAGCAATGTAGGCCAGTACTGTGATAGTGCCACGCAAAACAACAAGGGGTGCAAGTCCCCTCCATGAAAAACATGCCCACATCATAAAACCACCGCCTCCGAATTTTACTGTTTGCACTACACACGCAGGAAGATGACGTTTACCGTGTATTCGCCGTACCCACACCCCGCCATCGGATCGCCACATTGTGTACCGTGATTCGTCACTTCACACAACGTTTCTCCACTGTTAAATAGTCCAATGTTTACCCTCCTTAGTCCAAGTGAGGCGTCGTTTGGCATTTACCGGCGTGATGTGTGGCTTATGAGCAGCAGCTAGACCATGAAATCCACATTTTTTCACCTTCCGCCTATCATAGTACCTGCAGTGGATCCTGATGCAGTTTGGAATTCCTGTGTGATGGTGTGGCTAGATATTTGCCTATTACACATTACAACCCTTTTCAACTGTGGGCTGCCTATGTCATTCAACAGACGAGGTCGGCGTATACGCTTTTGTGCTGTACGAGTCCATTCGCGTTTCCACTTCACTATCACATCGGAAACAGCGGACCTAGGAATGTTTAGGAGTGTGGAAATTTCGCATACAGACGTAAGAGGCAAGTGATACCAAGTGACCCGATCTCGTTCGGTGTCCGTGAGTTCGGCGGAGAGCCTCAGTCTGCTCTCTCACGATGTCTAATGACTACTGAGGTCGCTGATATGGAGTATCTGGCAGTAGGTGGCAGCACAATGCACCTAATATGAAAAACGTATGTTTTTGGGAGTATCCGGATACTTCTGATCACATAGGGTATGTGAAACATTTAAGGTTGAAGACGCAAAACGTCAATAATGTTCATTTTGTTGTCTTCATCCATAAAGTAACGGACAACGCAAAACCAAAACTAGATAAGTAAGGTCTGGGTTATATGCGCACCGTTGTAAGAAAATCTTGTTTCTCACTCACCTCAATGCCTGTTAGGTCGTTTCTCATGAGCTATCTGTCGTACAATGAAGTCGTTTTGTAAGTAGGGTATATTGAACGGTATGTCTCAAGAGTGTCTGCAAAATGTGTTGAGAATACAGACGGCACTAGAGACGTAATAAGTAAAAACGTCATAGCAGATGTTGAACTACTGCGTGAACAACAAAATTACTGTAGTAATTTGTCGCGAGAGTCTCCGAGAAAAGTTCCAAAAGTTATGACATTGGGTGGTGCACAGTTTGTTGAAAGTCGCTAAGTGTCCTTATTCTCAAATAGTGGGTGCATATACCCCAGGTAATCTGCGCGCCGTTAGATACGCTGGCACAAGGTAGACATTGGGTTCAGCCTGCAACGTAAAATTATAGCTCGCGATTGTTAGATTATCACAGCATTGCAAATTTAATTCAATGAACAACTATATGAGATATTAAAAATCAAATTTTTGTTGACCTTTGAGATCGGTATATAGGCGTTCTGCAAAATTGAGTTTGTGGACCGAGCACCGTTTCACCAGTTTAGTAGTGTAGGTTTACATGAAACGTCCTGCTGGAACACTTAGTTTTCATCGTGTTCCTAGAGCGAATAACATCGTCTGCCACGGAAGGGCGAAATAAATACTGGACCAAAAAAAAAACTGTCCCTGAGGAGCCGGGAGTGAGACGAATGGACTAAATTTTATAATTTTATACACTTGTATACGTTAGTAGTGTCTGTCCCTAAATGCCATTGCATTTCCGTCTGTCCAACACCCTACGTCTGATCTAAAATATGTGTCTGAATTTATAGTAGGGCTCCTTTTGGTGACGTACCATAACATTTTGATGGGCTACATTATCGCATGTCCAACGTTCGTGATTAGTGACGAAGGCAATTGTGTGTATATGTGAAAACATGAACACCAACGTGAGTGTTATTCGTTGGAGAAAGACGTCGAAGAGAAATATGGAGAAAGACGGCGAAGGAAAAAATTTCCATATGGTCAATGAACGTCAGTGGCTTGCATTCAGACGAGGCAACTGAAGCACTCGCTTCGGCAACAATGCATTACGTAATTACTAGCTGAGTTCCCGGCGTTGCCCTGGTATGTATTTACTCCGGCCATGAATTAGGCCATCTCCTCCTCCCCCTCTCTTTGTCAATCTCCTCCTTCACCCTCTCTCTGTCCATCTGCTCCTCGCCCTCCTGTCCACCTGTTACTTCCCCTCTACTCATCTCCTCCTACGCCCTCTCCTTTTCCATTCCTACTCCCCTTCTCTCTGTCCATCTCCTCCTTCCTCCTTGTAAGGTCTCTGTTGGATTCCTTTCATGTTAATTTCTTAAATCTGTTGTCATTTACGGCATAAATTCCCCTTCTAAATTTACTGTGGTGTTTCTATCTGGGAGGAGACTGAGCAGCTGAATGTGATACTTTTACTCATAATCAAGAACGATTTGTCACAATACTACACTTTAAAACACAGTTTATATGTAAGTCATGTCACACAGTCTCATACGGAACCTACATCCGCTTTCTTTTATATACTGTATATGATAAGATACTGTCATCCCCCTTCCCTTCTGTGTGAGAGGATGAATGAGCAAATGTGTTTCTAGTTGCAAGCTTGAGGGTAGCAGACAAGTCTGTCTGCTAGAGAACAGTAGGACCAACGTCGGGACAGGTAGCTACGTTTTCTAAAAGCAAAGAGGTTTCTATTCTTGGTATGGTCCTGTCCATCCCATGTCATGTTGGTACAGGAAGCTGCCCCTCTGGCCACTTCCGTTTGTATCTGTGAAGCACCCTCGGTAGGAGCCCAGGTCAATCTGTCTGCGGCGAGCGTCTGAAGTGGTAAGATCTCCAGCTAAGCGCTTTTCTGCTAAGTCTGTAGGACAATGGATTTCTTAAGTTCAGCCTAACTGAAAATTTAATTACCTTTATTTCATGGTTTAGCTCTAAAATATCTAATGTTATCTTAAATTGCGACGCAGTGTAATTCGAGTGTGAAGTTCAGAATATCTTCCGGTAATTGCTTTGTCACTACTTTGTGAGTAAAGTGGAACCACGTGTTGATCAGTAACTCTAACTAAGATCATCAATCTTAAATGCGAATGTGCGTGAGATTATAACGTCTCGTCTTGACAATATTTTTCAATATACCAACTTCTCTTTATGTTTAACCCACGTGGAGTGTACTTTGTGAGACCAGTACCACGTGCTCATACAATTGTTTGACCCATCGGGTTAATAGTAACACGATAGTAATCACTTTGAGGTTTTTCTTCTGTAATTTGTGTTTCGATGTAATTTATTTTAACTATCAAAATTATTGTGGAGTTACACTCTATGTGTAAACCAAGTTTACCACGTGAAGCATGTAGTGTAACCATCAGAGTAGCCCTCAGCCATTCTTTTCGGGAAGATTTCAGAGAGAGTTAGTATGAATTTAGTATACCAGTGTGTGGCAATTACATGACGGACAGGATTGCGCTACGAACGTAGCTTCTTTGGGTGAAAATTGAATGGGTTGGTTGTGGTTAATTTCCTCTTGCATATGTTTCAACGTTCTTCGTGTGTTATTGTATGAATGCAGTGCTGTATGCAGTCTCCCAATCTTGGCTCCATATTTGATGTGTTCCGTAAGATTACAAACTCACTTTTTCACAATCCTAAATAAGGCACCAGTTTAGTTATGAATCAAGTTTAATATGCTGAAATTTTAACGGTACAATAATGATCAATGTTAAAATAAATATAAACTGATTTATTTCCTTTTATTTAAACTGTCTTTATATATATATATATATATATATATATATATATATATATATATATAATTTATTTTAACTATCAAAATTATTGTGGAGTTATATACATATATATCACCGGTTGTCGTAAGATGACTATTAAAAGATTATAATTAATGTTAGTCTGGTTGGCAATTTGATAAACTAGACTGGATATCTGGTGAAACAGTTGCTCAGTAATGCAAGGATAACTTCCCCAGATAGCTCACAGCATTTAACCCGCTTTTATTCTCTTGAATATCAGCACCGCTTTCAGAACTACTTAATGCATTAACATTATATCCTCTTTCATTGCCTGTATTCAGTATCTCCTCACTAGTTACGTGATCTACTCACCTAATCTTCAGCATTCTTCTGTAGCACCACGTATCAGAAGATTCTATTCTCTTCTTCTCTAAACTGTTTATCGTCCATGTTACACTCCCATACATGGCTACACTCCAGACAAATACTATTACAAAAGTCTTCCTGACTCTAAAATCTATATATGGTGTCAACAAATTTCGCCTCTTCAGACAGGCTTTTCTTGTCATTGCCAGTTTTCATTTTATATTCTCTCTGCTTCGGTCATCACCAGTTATTTTGCTGCCCAAATAGCAAAACTTCTTCACAACTTAATGCCTCGTTTCCTAAGCTAATTCCATCATCATCACCTGATTTAATTTGCCTGTATTCCCTAGTCCATATTTTGCCTTTTTGATGTTCATGTTACATCCTTCTTTCCCACTCAAAATTTTTCTTTGCTTTCCTTTACTGCTTGCTCAATGTATAGACTGAATAACATCGGGAGCCGGCCCTTGTGGCCAAGCGGTTCTAGGCGCTTCAGTCCGGAACCGCGCGATTGCTATTGTCGCAGGTTCGAATCCTGCCTCGGGCATGGATGTGTGTGATGTCCTTAGGTTAGTTAGGTTCAAGTGGTTCTAAGTTCTAGGGGACTGATGACCTCAGCAGTTAAGTCCCGTAGTGCTCAGAGCCATTTGAACCAATAAAGAACTCCGTTAATACATGTGTCCAAGATACTGACCACAATATCCTCTCCCTTGCTTCCCTTGGTACAAGGTTCTGCACTGTCAACGACGAAACAAAAATTGGAACAAATATATTTACAGCTATCAGCAATTAAATGGAGGAACACGTAGAGTTTTCTTGAAAATGAATACCCGTCGTGATTTGCGAAATCTCTTATACATGGAATCTGGTACTGTACCCGGAACTACTTTGCAGCTCGACGCTTCGAGGTGCAGACACAGGTTTAGTACTGTCTCGTGTGTTCCCGCATTTCTCCAGAATCGAAACTGATCTTCCCTAAGGTAGCATTCTACCAGTGTTCGTGCTTTGCAACCATCACTTATTAAACTGGTAATTCGGTAATATTCACACCCGCCAGCACCTGCTTGCATTTAAATGGGAATTACTATACTCTTCTTGAAGTCCGAGGATATGTCACCTACCTCCCTCATCTTGTAGAGCAGATGGAAAAGTTTGGTCATGGCTGGCTCTCCCAAAGGTGTCAGTAGTTTTGACGGAATGTCGTAACTCCTGCAGCCTTGTTTTGACTTAGGTGTTTCAGTGCTCTCTCAAATTCTTCTCGCATTATCGTGTCTCCCATTTCATCTTCATTTACGTCCTCTTCAATTTCCATAACATTTCCCTCAAGTACATCTCCATTATACAGACCCTCATCCGTCATAATCCGGGGTAATTAGGCTTCCAGCAGTGTCTGCTTAACATTAATAGTGGAATGTTACTTCATAGACACTTGACATCATTTACCACTATCCTACGGCATGTATTGACAGTATGCAAAAAGCGGAATCTTTTTAATGTCTGGTGTGATACCTCTGTAGTATTCTAACCCTCTGGTTGTGCGTCAACATTATTGTTTACATGCTGGCGCCAAGAATACGTTGTGAGAGAGATCTGCTGCGTAGTTCGCAAGCCGTATGGTGAAAATTGAGGTTATAAGGGACCGTATGTCTTACAAAACGTCGAAATGCAGTAAAATAATTATGGAATTAGCAACGATAAGAGAGTTTATCACGCGGATTCTCTTGAAGGTCGTGCGGCAAATTATCCACGCTGCTGAGAACTGAGGGAGTTTTTCCGTGGAGAGTTACGGCGGAGTGTCTGAGAAGACTTATTGTTTCAAATTTTCTCGGTCAGTGCTGACAGATTTTTCGACTCAGGCAATTACTCAGCTATAGTCAGCAGTTGGCAATGAGTTCAACGTGTCTACACACTCGTAAACAAAAGCTGACAAAACACACGCAGTTGGAGATTACGGAAATGTTATACACCGACCGTTCAAAAGTTTTTATTCTTGGCGTGTAAGAGACGCCAGCGCAGTTAGTTCGGTGGCACCATGAACTAACAACCGTAAACAACGCACATGCATTCAGCCAGTCAGTTGCTAGCAGGCAGTGTTAAGAAGTGAACGTGTTGGCCGTAGTGCGTCAACTCTGTTGAGTCACAAGTAAGAATGGATCACCGATCAGTTATTCAATTTCACGTTTTACTGCGTAAAACAACTACGCGGACATTCTGAGTCCATCAGAAAGGCTTGCGGCGATAACTGTTTAGGCAGAGTATCTGAGCGGTTTAAATGTTTTACAGAACAGATGTCGCTCGATGACAATAAGAGGTCAGAGCGTCCCACAAGTAGTTAATCCGATGGAAACATCCAAAAAATACGTGATACCTTGAAAACTGACTGTCATCTCTCATGCACGCCTTTCGTCGGAGAATCGAACATCTATAAATCAAGTGTTCAAAACATTCTCCAGAATGTTCAGAAGAACAGAAAAGTGTGTGCAGAGGTTGTCCCGGTCACCTTGAGTCCCGAACAAAAACAATTACACGTGCACGTATACCGTGACATGACTCGAATGAAAAACGCGGACAATTCTCGTCTAGAGAAAAATCACGACGAGTGACGAGACTTCGTATTGTCAACACGAATCTACCACAAAACAACAAAGCGCAGAATGGGATTTAGATGATTTGTCGAGACCAGAGAAGCTGCGAATGGCAAGATCGAAAGCGAAGACAGTGTCATCAGCTTATTTAAAGTCACTGTCTACTGGGAATTTGTTACCAATGGCACCACTGTGAATTTTCAGTATTATTTGGTTGTGATTGATCGATTGTGCACGAGGCTTCAGAGGGATCGTCCGCTACAATGAAAGGGGAGAGATTTCTTGCTGCTGCACGACAATGCGCCCGTTCACACGTTTGCGGTTGTAAAGTGCAGTTCCTCGCGAAAAAACGGGTTCCCGTTCTCAACCTTCCCCCATATTCTCCCGGTTTATCGCCTAGTGACTTTTTTATCCCTAAAAATAAAAATTCATGTGAAGGGTTGATCCTTTAACGACTTAGCCGAAAGTAAAGCCAACGTGAGGCCCGACTTGAAATACATCCGAAAGGAGAATGTTTGTAGCGGTTTCAGTTGGTTGTATGAACGTTCTGTGCGTTTTACTCTTGTTTTTACTAAACCAGTCTGTAAACTTTTTATACTGACAGGATATGTAATTGAATTTGAAACAGTTAAAGTTTGGAAAAAACCGGAAGTTGCGATTTCACCCGTTTGTTTTGATTCGTGACTTCATCAAGACGGCGGAAGTCCATATTTTGAGCACATACAGTATGGTGACAATGAGGTCACTCATTACACCTGCGTACGAATGTGTATAAGATGCCGTATATTTACCTCTAGCAATAAAATGAAACTGATGGAACAACCGCGGAAATTATGGTGGTTTGGGCGGAGGAAAACTAAATATACAACTGTAACAGCAACGACACCAAATCAAAACAAATATTAACCCAAAAATGAAGCACACAAGTCCTCAACATTCAACAAAACCGAAACACGGAAAACATTGGTATCGCCAATTTCGCTTGAACCATACAGCTCAAACAATGTCATCGATATCAGGAACGCACACAGAACTCGAAAAACCTGGTACCGCATATTTCACTTGACCTATGTCGTTCAAATCATACGAACAGCGCATAACTAGAACTGTCTGTTATCTGTTATCAAAACTCTACTTGATCAGAATTACTTAAACACACTCCACAATATCCACTACTGTAAACAATTATATACGAACTTCTTCTACCAACGCCAACCATAAAATCATAAAACACTACTTCAACACCTGAAAGAAACCTACGTGCACGAACACTACACTTCTTACAAAAAAGATAAAAAACAGTAAAACTTAGCACCTGGAGCCGTTCTCCCTCTTCCTCCCTTCCTCCACCCCCCGTCCTCCACCTCTCTCTCTCTCTCTCTCACACACACACACACACACACACACACACACACACACACACACACACACTGTAAGAGGTCCGAGCAGATGTAATTTCCATGTATTGCTCATGCGCTGCCTGCGATATGCAAGGTACAAGAGAATCGCTGACCAGAGAGCAGTGTTGATTCTGTACGAACTGTGTAGCTGTAGCAGTAAGTTGTTGCTAGTCTGCGCTTGTCTGGTCTGGAGTCTGCTCTGGTCTGGTCTGGTGTATCGCGTTGGCTGGCCCGGTCGCGGTGCAGCGATGCCGGAGCCTGCGTATTATTGTATAAGGTAAAAAGCAGCCTCGCGCATATCTAGTAATGTATCTGAACTCCCATGTAAACGTTTTAAAAAAAATGTCTTTGTCATATAAAGTAATTTTCTAACAAGCATTCATTTCAATTTACTAATTTCTCCAATCCATGATCATTCCGATTGTTGCAAAAGAAAAATCAGTTGCTTCATTTCATTAATGACAAATCTATCGGCCAGCATTGCACAGAGCTGTGCCGGAAAAAGTTATTGTAAGAACAGATAGTTGGCGAATTTATTGAGGTAAGAATTTTTTGCTTTTGTATTCAGAATGGTCTTACAGGGCCATGACGCAGCACTGCTGTCGTCCAAAATTTACCAGGTTTCAGAATTTATTTTTTATTACGAGGTTTAGGAATTTTCCTGTTTCAAGCTTACATTAGATGAGAAGAGAATTTTGTGGGTACATTAAATGGGAACCAATTTTGTTCTGAGGTTACACTAAAATTAGAATCATATTCATAATTATATTATTATTATTATTTTTTTTTTTTGTGTGGAGGTTACAGCACACACACACACACACACACACACACACACACACACAAACGCACGCGCACTGAAAAGTCAAAGTAATCATTACTGAAACCCAGTGAAAACACTGTCGCATATTTTCGTCCATAGTTTGAGAAGCGGAGTACTTACTCAGTTTTATAAATACAAAGCGCTGCTGACACTTTACATATTCCACCACGACGCCATACAACTAGAAAAATCTAATTCTAGATGTCATAGAGTCACCCACGACAGCAATCAACAAATGAATAGAAAACTTCGTCGTAAGGTGCTTACATAGTACACACATAAAAACCAAAACATTAACTTTCAAACCACTACCAACACGACGAAATGATGAGTTCACAACCGAAACCACATCAGCAGCCAATAACTAACGACTCTAAAATAATTCAGTGACGAGGCAATAAAAACAAACTCCCAAGACACCGAATAACACACAAGACTAAGTCCAACGCTGTACTATCATCACTCACAAACAATTTAGAAACTTAAACATCACAGACTAGAGCGTGCCACCGCATACTCCAACACGCCCTCTGCAAACAAAATTCATTTCAAAGACGCCGCGGCACGTTGATGTCCCACAATACAATACAGCACGTCACGTGTCAAAGTAGACTCGCGGAACCGCATTTTTCGGTTCATCCGTATGTCCAACATGCCCTCTGCAAATCCAATCCCTTTCAAAGACGCCGCACCACAATGACGTCACACAACAAAACAGCCGCGCAGGGTAGCCGCGTGCTCTCATGGGTCGTATCACGGTCCGCGCGAAGGTTCGAGTCCTCCCTCGGGCATGGGTCTGTGTGTGTGTCTGTAATGTACTTAGCGTAAGTTAGTTTAAGTTAGAGTACGTAGTGTGTAAGCTTAGGGACCGATGACCTCAGCGCCGGTCGGTGTGGCCGAGCGGTTCTAGGCGCTTCAGTTCGGAACCGCGCTTCTGCTACGGTCGCAGGTTCGAATTCTGCCTCGGGCGTGGATGTGTGTGATGTCTTTAGGTTAGTTATGTTTAAGTAGTTCTACGTTCTACGGGACTGATGACCTGATATGTTAAGCCCCGTAGTGCTCAGAGCCATTTGAACCATTCTGAAGGCCTCAGCAGTTTGGTCCCAGAAGATCTTACCACCACAACACAACACAGTTACTTCACGCGTCAAAGCAGACGGGCGAAATCGCAAATTTCGGTTGAGTCACATGTCCAATGAAGACACACTTCGCACACATTACTGATACCTAATGTTTGTAGCGACCGGAAACAAGTGAATAGGTCATAGTCATACATGTTCTAGCTAAAGAGCTACTCCCGCCTGGCACCCCGACATAATGCTCCTTCGATTGAACAAGTAATACGAAAAGTGGTGTCCACACATTTCAGTACATCGACGTTTATTTGCTGCAGAGAACAGGTTTAAAACGACTGGTGTGCTGACCACGAAAGATGGTGAGGTGGAGGTGGACGGTGGCAGCGGCGTAAGGGAAGGAAGCCGTCGACAATGGTGGCCGTCCAAAGACGGCGCAGCAATCGATACAGTCCAGATGCGAGGCGGGGTGTGGGGGCGGCGTCCACCGCCGCAGGCCGCAGCTGACACTCGGCCAGATAAAAACGTCCCGCCCGCCCCTCCCGCCCCCCGCCTCCCACAGCCGCGCCCCCGCCTCTGGAGCCCTTCCTTTTCACCTGGCGGCGGCGTTTATGTCTCTCGACCAAAAGGATCCTGAAGGGCCGAGAGGGGGAGAAGCCAGCAGGTAGAAACTGGGGAAGGGGTGTAGGTGGGGGCGGCAGGCAAGGTGGCAGACAGGGGGGGGGGGAGGAGTAGGGGTCAGGCGGGGGAGGGAAGCCGGTATCGGGGGATCCCCGCAGCGGCAGGCGAACGGAGAGTAACTTTTACAGCTATCGGAGATTGGTCCATCCGGATGGCCCGGAGGAAACCCCGCAAAAGAGCCGACAGTCGCGGCGTCTCGCCTCTGCACTGCACCAACCCCAGCCCAGGCTGTATATATATACAGCGTATATATGTATACAGTGGCGGGGGGCGCCCCAGGCGTCTTTTAAGGCGACGCCAGGTGCTGGGAGTATTACCGGGAGGCGGCGGTG
Source organism: Schistocerca americana (assembly GCF_021461395.2). NCBI lineage: Eukaryota > Metazoa > Arthropoda > Insecta > Orthoptera > Acrididae > Schistocerca > Schistocerca americana. The sequence goes on along the minus strand of NC_060128.1, from coordinate 84,899,867 downwards.
GGGTTAAGGAGACGCGAAAGCAGTCACCACCAGAAACGGAAAGAAACTGGGAAAGAAGTGTGGGTGTGGTGGTTGTTGTTTTGGGGGCGGAGGGGAGGAGAATGACCGGAAAAAGGCTGCTGAACGCAGTGGCAAACGCGGAACAAGCGAAAAGAAGTGCACAACAGACATATATATATATATATATATATATATATATATATATATATATATATATATATATATATATAATTAACTCTGACACGACACAACGTATCCACTTTGTTTCTTAACAGTTACTATCCAGCACAATCTACACTGCAATACCCTTATGAGTTTTTTTAGACTGTTCGTGATCACACTGTATATTTTGGCAAAAATGTATCACCCGAGATGAATTGAAACAATTTCTTTTATTGACATACGTGTTACCTCTTTAAGAGCATTCGAAAGCACCAAAGGCATTTGCGATGTGTGGGAATAAAGAAAGAAACCGGACACATGCTCGAACTCTTTACTGAAAAAAATTTACACAACTGAAATGGTGCAAGTCTCTTTCTGTTATGCTGTTGAGGAGGCTCGTCCCTTTTTCCTTCACTGCATCCACGGACTCGAGCCTCGTTCCTTTAAGCGCGGAGTTCAGTTTTGTAAAGAGAAATAGGTCAGGGAATACTGAAGGTGTTCCTTCCCTGGAATGTTGTTTTTTACCAAAACCCTCTTCACAGACATCGCGTTATGGGTGGGCACGTTGTCCTGACGAAGAATCCATGCCGGCCGGAGTGGCCGAGCGGTTCTAGGCGCTATAGTCTGGAACCGCGCGACCGCTACGGTCACAGGTTCGAATCCTGCCTCGGACATGGATGTGTGTGATGTCCTTAGGTTTAAGTAGTTCTAGGGCACTGATCACTTCAGATGTTAAGTCCCATAGGGCTCAGAGCCATTTGAACCATTTGAACAATTCATGCGTGACTCTTCCACAGATCTGGTCTCCTTCGTCGCACACGTCCCCTGAGGGTATTCAGAACAGTAATATAGTAAGCCTGATTGAGAGTATGACGTTAAGGCACCCAATCAATGTAGATGATTACTCGGATATCTAAGAAAACAATCACCACTGCTTTGAATTTTCATTTTTTCATTAGCACTTTGTTCTTCCTAGAGGACTGAGGACTCTTCCAACGTATGGACTGTCGCTTAGTCTCTAATTCGTATTGGAATATCCGTATTGCATCACAATTACTCTGCTGGGGTAATCAGGGTCATTTTCAGTGTTGTCAGCACAGCAGTCCACTCGATGTTACCTCAGCTCGTCTGTGAGGATACTTGGAACCATTTTAGCACAAACCTTTGTCGTGCCCAGATCATCGTCCAAAATATGTCTGTTTCCTTATTGATGCAGGCAAGTTTTTAAATTCTCTTCGGCTTTCGAAGTGGTAGGTAGGACCGCCAAATTTCGGATTATCTTCGACGTTTCCCCTACTGTCCTTGAACCTCTTAATCCACTCGAAAACTTGCGAACGAGGCAGACACTGATCACCATATACGTGATGCAACAAATCCTAAGCTTTTTGGCGGCTTTTCCAACTTTTGTGAGGAATTTGTTATTAAACGTCGTTCCACCTCAGAGTGTAGCATAATTTCGACGGTGACCAGACACAGGACCAGTTTCTAAGAATGTTCAGAGCTAGACTAACCACCACAACGGCGTCAAATTTCGTACGCGTGTCAGGGGGAGCGGCTATCCCTGTCGCAGGTTAGAGTCTTCCCTCGGGCATGGGTGTGTGTGTGTGTGTGTGTGTGTGTGTGTGTGTGTGTGTGTGTGTGTGTGCGCGCGCGCGCGTGTGTGTGTGTGTGTGTGTGTGTGTGTGTGTGTGTGTGTGTGTGTTGTCGTTAGTTTAAGTTAGATTAAGTAGTGTGTAACCCTAGGGAATGATGACCTTAGCAGTTTGGTACCATAGGAACTTCAAGTTTTTTGCCAGGGAGACTCCCAAAGTTATTCCTCCACACTTCTATTTGTCATCGACGCAGCCAGAAATGCGCACAATAACCTGTTCGGTTTCTTTAAAGCCGCACCTCGTAGTTCTGGGCAATACAGCAATGGATTCCACTCTCGCGACAAAAGAGCAGGCCACATAATTATTAATAAATACTGGAAATTGAAATGAGCGTCTGGCGTCATTGGCCGGGAGGTCCCTTGCGGGGCAGGTCCAGCCACCTCGGTGCAGCTCTTATTACATTCGACGCCACACTGGGCGACCAGCGCTCCGGATGGGGATGAAATGATGATGAAGACAACACAACAGCCAGTCCCTGAGCGGAGATAATCCCCGAACCAGTCGGGAATCGAACCCGGGCCCCTAGGACGGCAATCCGTTACGCTGATCGCTCAGCTATCGGACCGGACGAGACGATTACTGAAATGAATAAACTATTCAGACTGTGACTGCTACTTCAACCCGCCAGGGTAGCCGAGAGCGCTAATGCGCTGCTTCCTGGACTCAGGTCGGCGCGCCGGCCCCGGATCGAATACGCCCGGAGGATTAGCGATGAGTGCCGGTCTGCCGGCCAGCCTGGATGTGGTTTTTAGGCGGTTTTCCACATCCCGCTAGGTGAATACCGGGCTGGTCCCCAAGTTCGGCCTCAGTTACACGACTCACAGAAATTTGAAAACGTTCGAACTATTCCATGACTTACACTCGACGCAGACAGCTGGGGTACACTAATTCCGGCCCGGGAAGTTCGGGGTGGCGGCAGGATGGGCATCCGGCCACCCTCTGTAATTAACACTGCCAAATCCGTCATAAGAAAGCCGACCCCGCGTTGGAGCGGGACAAAGGCCCGAGACAGAAAGAAAGAGAGAAACTGTGACTCCTACTTCACTGAAGAGCACATTTTACACATATTAACAAACTGTGATAAACACAATCGTCCAAGAATAGTTACAATGTCCGACGTTTTAAAAGTTAAGATTATCTTTCCCTTAGTGTAGCTCTCGCCTCTAAGAAGTTGTTAAGTTAAAAAATCTGTGTTTTTTCTTATGACTGTGGAATCAAGGCAACGTAGTTTCTTCTATCATTGTGTCTCATTATCGTTCGCTTACCTTCATAAAATTTGGTTTTACTTAATACACTGTATGGTGTATTTTGCAGTTAAAAGAGCCTGATTTCTTGTTTGTAACGTTATTTCACAAAATTGTGTGCGGTAAAAGGGGTTCTGTCTCAAACCAATGGCAATAAAAAAAATTAACAATAAAAAATCAGAAAATGGTGAAACTGTCAGTTTCTCTCAAGTGGAGGATTCACTGCTGCGCTACGCAAAGAAAAAAATGTAAATGTTATTAAACCATTTCGTTTTTGTGTTCTACTGAAGAGTGTCGAAACTTGGAGCATGAGGAGGGAACACAGTAAATGGTAGGAGATTTTCCAGATGTGGACACGGTGGAGGATGGCCTGAGTTGGGTTGTTTTTGGGGGGAGGAGACCATATAGCGAGGTCATCGGTATCATCGGGTTAGGGAATGATGGGGAAGGAAGTCGGACGTGCCCTTTAAAAGGAACCATCCCGGCATTTGCCTGGAGCGATTTAGGGAAATCACGGAAAACCTAAATCACTATGGCCGGACGCGGGATTGAACCGTCGTCCTCCCGCATGCGAGTCCAGTGTGCTAACCACTGCGCCACCTCGCTCGGTTGTCGAAAAAAAAATACTGTTTGCAGTTTCTTGTTGTATGGTGTACTCTTGTAATGCATACGTGTCTGAAGGAACAGACATTGCGACAACCACAGCCATATGAAATGGAAGAAATGTATTCAGAATTGCGAACACAATTTCACTTCAGCTGCACAATTTATCCGGGACAAGTCTGTGCCCTACCGGTATTCGAACCGAGTTTTCCCACTTTATACAAGCGGTCACTTAGACCACACCGGTTATCCTAGCACGTTTCCACGACCGGCCCAAACCCAAATGTGCGAGTGACGGCGTGGACATTCAGGGGTGTGTCAGTCCTGGAAGCGTTCTCGGGTAGCCGAAGTGGTTAAGGTGTGAAGTAGGTAAAACGGGTTCGAGTCCTGGTCCTCCAAAGATTTTCATTTCTCACGAACAAATTGTGCGGCTGAAGGCTAATCGTATTCCCGAATATATTTATTCCACGAAAATACGAGTAAAACAGCTGGACAGAGTGACAAGCAAATGACTTGCTGAGGAGAAAGGGGGAAGAAAGGCAGTTACTAGATGTAATGGACCGTGTTGTTGTGATCATCAGTTTGAAAACTGGTTCGTTGGAGCTCTCCTCGCTACAATGCTTTGTGCAAGCCTCTTCATCTCTGCATCACTACCAGAATCTACATCCATTCGCACATGCTTACTGCATACATGTCTTGGTCTCCTCCACCAATTCGTATCCCCTACATTTTCCTCCATTACAAGATCGACGATTCCTCGTTGGTACGGAATATGTCCTGTTAACCGATCAACAAATTATTCGTTCCCCAAATCGGTTCAGTATCTCCTCATTACTTACAATATCTGCCCACATAATCTTCAGCTTGAACTGTTTATAATCCACATTTCACATCTGTACAAAACCTTAACTCCAGAAAAATATCTTCAGGAAGATCTTCCTAGCATGCAAATTTATATTAGAGGTTATCAAATTCGTCGTTTTCAGAAGCGATTTCCTTGCAGGTTAGCATTTTATATCGTCCCCACTTCAGCCATCATCAGTTATTTTACTGCCCAAATAAATAAACTCTTCTACCACTTCTAGTACGAGGGCTGTCTAGAAAGTAAGTTCCGATTGATCGCGAAATGGAAACCACAGTGGAAATCACAAATGTTTTATTTGTAGCAGTTAGCTACACCTTCCAGGTACTTCTCTAAGCAGTCGTCGTTCCGACTTGGACATTTGTCGTAGCGTTGTACCAACTTTCCAATACCCTCATCATAGAAGACAGCCGCCAATACTTTCCGACAATTCCCTACGCTGGCCTACACCTCGTTGTCTGTGCCAAAATGTTGTCTTCATAGCCAGTGGTTCATGTGAGCAGTGATGAAACACAGAGGGAGACAATTACGGGCTGTATTGTGGGTAATCAAACATTTCCAACTGCAAACGATGCAGGAGTATCTTCATTGCTCCTGCAGAATGCGGCTGAGGATTGTCTTGAAGAAGAAACCGCGAAACAGTCATGTAATGTTGGCTGCACAGCTTCAGGCGAAATTTCTCCCCAGACCCTCGTACTTGGCGGGAAGCACTATTTTCTACACATCTTTACGCTCTCACTGTGGGCTTGGAAATGAGAAGAGCGACGTGATGCTATCTAGGGTCATACTAGAGACACTGTCAACAGATCTGTGCAAAGCTTTACCGGATTTTCACAGTCGTTTCCATTTCGCGATCGATCGGAACTTACTCTCTGGACACACCTCGTATCTCACTAATCCACTTTAACTGGACTACATTCTATTACTCTTGTCTTATTTTTGATGATGTACGTCCATCTTATCTCTTTGTAGAACACTATCCATTCCTTTCACCTGCTCTTACAACTTCTCACTCGCCTCTGACACGATTGCGATGTGTTAGACAGGTCACAAAGTTTCTTTTTCCTGAATTTCCCCTGATTTCCTCTATTGCTTGCTCAATATACAGATTGAATAACACTGGGGATAGGCTAAAATCGGGTCTCATTCCCTTCCCAATTACTGCTTCTCTTTGATGTCCTTCGATCCTTATAACCACAGTGAGATTTCAACACGAGTTGTAGACAACTTATCGGTTCTGGTTTTTTAATCCTGCTACCTTGAGAATTTCTAAGAGTAGACTATTCGAGTCAACATTGTAAAAAGCTGTCTATAAATCAACAAATGCTATAAATGTAGATCTGCCTTTCTTAGGTCTGTATCCTAAGATATGTCGCACAGACAAGATTGCCTCGCGTGTTGCTACATTTCACCAGAAACCAAACTGGTATTCTCCGAGAGTCACTGCTGTCAACTGTTCCATTCTTCTGCGAATAATTCAAGTTTCTATTTTTCTCCAGAAACCAGACTGGTATTCTCCGAGAGCCACTGCTGTCAGCTGTTCCATTCTTCTGCGAATAATTCAGGTCACTATTTTTGTCCAGAAACCAGACTGGTATTCTCCGAGAGCCACTGCTGTCAACTGTTCCATTCTTCTGTGAATAATCCAGGTCGCTTTGTTTCCCCGAAATCAGCTGCTGTCAGCTCTTCCATTCTTCTGTGAATAATTCAGGTCACTATTTTACTGCCATGACGTATTAAACTGGTGGTTCGGTAGTATTCTCACCTGTCTGCACCTCCTTTCTTTGGAATACGGATTATCACACTGTTCTTCAAGTATGACGGTGTTTCGCCTTTCTCATATGTCTAGCGGCCCAGGTGGAATAGCTTTAGCCGGCCGCAGTGGCCGAGCGGTTCTATGCGCTTCAATCTGGAATTGGGCGACCACTACTGTCGCAGGTTCGAACCCTGCCTCGGGCATGGTTGTGTGTGATGTCATCAGGTTTAAGTAGTTCTAAGTTCTAGGGGACTGATGACCTAGTCCCCTAGGTTAAGTCCGATGATATGTTAAGTCCGATAGTGCTCAGAGCCATTTGAACCATTTCTGGAATAGTTTTGTTAGCGAAATTTAGAAATTAGTATTGGCGTGTCCCGACCGTGAAGAATGTGTGAAGGGGAAAATAAGCAGCTACAACGGAAGAAAGATCGGATCCTGTACTATCTGTTAACAATGTGTTTGGTGTTTCGGACAAAAATTGAGTTTTTCTTGTGAAATAATCGTGGTAAGACGCCCACAGATTACCCTCTGTCCGTCGCTGATGCCGATGCATCTGCTGTGCGTGCGCTTCTCTGCCCATTTGCTGACCATGTGGAGGCTCTCGCCGTGAGGCTGCTATAGGGACGCGGTCGGGTCTGTGTCGATGCAGTTATCGATTCCACCGGTGAGAAGGGGAAGGCTAAGGTGTGCGCGCCGCGGAAGAGAGAGACGCAAAAATTTCTTTCTTCCTTCTTTTTTGTCCTTTTCTCTTTTTTTGGTCGCTTGTCGGTTGAGAGTCGGTAGTATAAAGTGGAATAAAGCCGGGGCACGTGGGGTGGTTTTGGAGACCGGCTGGCCAGGGCGAGGGGGCGGGGGTGTAAAGAGGGTGAGAATGGATTGGCGGCGCGCAGATCGCTCGCGCCCCGGGGTCAGGTGGGGGGAAAAGAAACAGGATTGAAGGTGAAATGCTCGCAAGTGCTGGCAGCCCTGGGACTCAGACACCTTCCCGGCGCTCCCCCCCCCCCCCCCCCCTTCTTCTCGTTGCGGTGGCGGATTTCTGGCTGTCTTCCACCCCCAGTCAGCACCCCTCCAACCTCCCCCCACCGCTACTCCAGGCACTTAGAGGGATTTCCACCCCCCCCCCCCCCTCTCCTCCTAGCCACCCTGCACCCCGCTCTCAGCCTCAATACACTGAGAGGTGTCTCTCTCTCTCTCTGTCTCTTTTTATTTTGTCGCTTTTCATCCACCTGAATTCAGACCCCCCTTCCTACTCTTTCGAAGACGGTCAGCGGATTCGACTGACGGATTCCATTACCCTGGTGGGCCCGCTTTATGTGTGTGCTAATGTCCTTCAGGTGCGCGAATACCGACGGCCGCTGTCAACACGGAGGAGCCTTAGGTATAGAGGCGGAACGAGGAAGTACAGAAGAAGAAACTCTTGCTATATTTTCAGCCGTTTGGCCAGCAAGACTTGGAGGTTTTTAACGAAAATTATGTTGTGCTGCCGGCTGCTTGAAACTTATCTAAATTTTTTTGTTATTATGGTTCAGTACGTCAACAGTGCCTCAATAGTGATGGCAATACTTTCGAAATACAGGTACAATTTTCTGTTTATAGTCCTCTGGCTCATTTCGCCAGCTGGGGTGGCCGAGCGGTTCTAGGCGCTACAGTGTGGAACCACGCGACCGCTACGGTCGCAGGTTCGAATCCTGCCTCGGGCATGGATGTGTGTGATGTTCTTAGTTTTAAGTAGTTCTAAGTTCTGGTGGACTGATGGCCTTAGAAGTTAAGTCCCATAGTGCTCAGAGCCTTTTGAACCATTTTGGCTTGTTTCTTTATGCATGCCCCTCGTGTAAGAACCTACGTTTCTAGCATATGTAGACTTAGAGAAAGCTTTTGACAATGTTGACTGGAATACTCTCTTTGAAATTCTGAAGGTGGCAGGGGTAAAATACAGGAATACAGGGAGCGAAAGGCTACTTACAATTTGTACAGAAACCAGATGGCAGTTATAAGAGTCGAGGGACATGAAAGGGAAGCAGCGGTTGGGAAGGGAGTGAGACAGGGTTGTAGTCTCTCCCCGATGTTATTCAATCTGTATATTGAGCAAGCAGTAAAGGAAAGAAAAGAAAAATTTGGAGTAGGTATTAAAATCCAGGGAGAAGTAATAAAAACTTTGTGGTTCACCGATGACATTGTAATTCTGTCGGAGACAGCAAAGGACTTGGAAGAGCAGTTGAACGGAATGGACAGTGTCTTCAAAGGAGGGTATAAGATGAACATCAACAAAAGCAAAACGAGAATAATGGAATGTAGTGGAATTGAGTCGGGTGATGCTGAGGGAATTAGATTAGGAAATGAGACACTTAAAGTAGTAAAGGAGTTTTGCTATTTGGGGAGCAAAATAACTGATGATGGTCGAAGTAGAGAGGATATAAAATGTAGAATGGCAATGGCAAGGGAAGCGTTTCTGAAGAAGAGAAATTTGTTAACATCGAGTATAGATTTAAGTGTCAGGAAGTCGTTTCTGAAAGAATTTGTATGGAGTGTAGCCATGTATGGAAGTGAAACGTGGACGATAAATAGTTTAGACAAGAAGAGAATAGAAGCTTTCGAAATGTGGTGCTACAGAGGAATGCTGAAGATTAGATGGGTAGATCACATAACTAATGAGGAAGTAATTAGTAGGTTTGGGGAGAAGAGAAGTTTGTGGCACAACTTGACTAGAAGAAGGGATCGGTTGGTAGGACATGTTCTGAGGCATCAAGGGATCACCAATTTAGTACTGGAGGGCAGCGTGGAGGGTAAAAATCGTAGAGGGAGACCAAGAGATGAATACACTAAGCAGATTCGGAAGGATGTAGGTTGCAGTACGTCCTGGGAGATGAAGAAGCTTACACAGGCTAGAGTAGCATGGAGAGCTGCATCAAACCAGTCTCAGGACTGAAGACCACAACAACAACAACAACAACAACAACGTAAGAAAAGAGCTCTTCTCGAAGCCACAACTCCCGTTGATATACTTACCCCGACGTCGTTAGTTGTCCAACGTTAAGCTGATTTTAAATTTGTAAGTTACAAACAAAAACTTTGCGCGACGTCTGTTTATTGTCAGATTCAGCAGAAAACAAAACAGAGGAAGTACTGTTCTATTCAAGTGCTGTCCAGTGTAGCCGCCAACGTATCTAGTAAATGGCTAACTCGGTCCATGGCACCTGGTAATAGTTGGAAGTTGCATATCTAACGGATTCCAGGGTCAACAAAATGTTCATTTTCAGTATAACTATCGACCGAATCTAAAAACTGAAAATACTGTAATATCCTCTCATGAAGAGATATAAGCATATATCGAAGGTCGAACAGAACAAGTCGAGTATTAAGGTTAGAAACTATAAATTTCTTGAGGCACACTACTTTCATGCTGTGTCTTCGAACAAACATTACACATAGTTCAAACACTTATGAAGCTTTTTTGCCGCTGACACCGCCTCTCCCATCCAGAAAAAGATGAAAGCAAAATGTTTATCGCTTACTGACGTTTTTCCTGTTCGTGCAGTAAGCTGTTTGTGGTTTACTACTAACTCTGTTTGAACATACTTAGCAGACACCATCCACACAAAAAAATTAATGTATCTGGAAAATTATATTACTGTACGACACTCAGTTAAGGGAATATGAAGTCATAAACATTGAGAAACGTGAAAAACTACCTTTGGTACCTGTATAAACTTTAAGATTATTCATGTCGAAATTCCTACATTCCTCTTACATATAAAGTATCCAGTGGTAATGTGGCAAGAAATACGAGCTGACTCAGTTGCCCCTACCGATGGGCTTTATGCTACCTGCAACACCTTTCAAAATCGTTTGGGAGGTTCCCACATTCTCTCGTCTGCTAAGCGCGAACTATTAGCCCTACAGAAAAAGTTAACAGGACCTTTTGTAGGAAATGTAATGTAGTTAAATTGTGTATTGGGATACGTTTGCGCAGGAGGCCAAGGTTTTAGTTATTCCAGAAAAACGCGTTTAAAGGTCACTTTTCTATGTCCTCCTTGAATGATTCGAAAACAATGGCCTCTCGCGAAAACGTATCCAAGTAAAGAATTAACTACGTTAAATTTTCAAAAAATGGTTATGTTCATTTTCCTGTAAGATTAATAGTTCGTGTGCAACGAGCGACACAATACGAAAATCTTGCGTGTGATATTTGAAGGCGTTGCGGGTTGCATAAAATTCACAGGTAGTGGCAGCTGAACCGGCCTGTATATTGGACGAACAGTGCGCAACATTGAAGATCGATTCCGAGAATCATACATAAATAGTGTTCCCCAACAAGTCGGCAGTCACGAAGCTGACTGTTCGTCAGAGAATCATGCAATGAAATTCGAACGTACCAGGATTTTTGTATCCCGCCTGGAAGGCGGAGCGTGGGTAGGAGCAGGGAAAGGTGAAGATCTCTCGGTACTGCAGTGTCAATTAAAATCACCTTTACTTCGGCAACAAGAGTAATACAGAACTTTGCCCTGAGGTGCGAAGCTGAAGCGAAGTGTCCCGGCCGTCTGCTCTCGAATGAAATAGGCTGAATCTGCAGCGGAGCTCGTAGATCTCAACAGCGCCTGCTAGAGGGCGCCGTCGTCTGTGTCTCGTAGTAGAGGCAACTTAACTTTCGCCGTGGCATGGTAGCTATCGATACCACAAGGATTTAACCACAAACTTCGAAATACTGGGACAGCGTTACTTGAGAGCCCATCGAAATTTGCCCCAAGAACTATCTGATCAATCAGGACTGTGGCTAAAATCTCAGCACTAGAACTTAGAACTACTTAAAACTAAGAAGATCACACACATCCTTGGGAACCAGCAAGGGGTCTGATTAAGAAGAGGCTCAGGGAAAAGTACGACCTGGCGAACAGGGTGGACAGAGCAACTACACACCGAAGTGGGGGCGCCGTGATTCAGTTTTTTTTTCTGTTTGTATAAGTAATGGTAAGTCTTTGAAGATGTGTGGGGAGGGCGGTAGACCGAACAGCTGCTATTATTGCGTTCACCCGTCACGCTACCAATTGTCATTAGTGTCTTGGAAAGTAATGTCCGCGAAAGTTATCGCTTTACCTCGTTTCTTCATAATAGTACCTGCTCCGGAATCTTTTTCAGCGGCCTTCCTCTCACTGAACAAATGAATTTATTCTGACCATGTCGTGTCGATAAAACTTCGTCTTCGTGATATAAAATTTTCGTAGTTGGAATCTTATTAGACTTAGCTTTTCACTCCTATTAAGTAAAACCCGACTGAAAACTTGTAATAAACACTGTACTAAATACATTTTGATGCAAGGTTACACCTTTTTCCTTCACACAGAAGACGGAGCGTCTCCCTAAAATAACCTACCATGGTGGCGTACGAAACAAGATTAGTGGTTAATGACAAAAACTTAACAATTGAACAGTAAAAAAATTGAAATTACTGAGATTACACAGATTCTATACCACATCTGGTACAATCTTTTTTAGGCTTATCTTCCTATAAATCTTGAGAAAGAGAGAGGCAAACAATTAAAAAATTTACAGTCTTTCAGGTATCCCAGTTTAGGTACGCTACAACAGAGACGCTTCTACTGGCGCCGACGACATCGCCTCCGCGGCGGCCGACGCACGCCTCCGGCTGCGAATCACATAGAGAAGGAGTTGCTGGTGAAGGGGAGATATGTTGCTCATTTCTTCAGAACACCTGACGAGCCGGCAGCTGTGGCCGAGCGGTTCTAGGAGCTTCAGTCCCGAATTGCACTGCTGCTACGGTCGTAGGTTCCAATCCTGCCTCGGGCATGGATGTGTGTGATGTCCTTAGGTTATAGTTAGGTTTAAGTAGTTCTAAGTTCCAGGGGACTGATGACCTCAGATGTTAAATCCCATAGTGCTTAGAGCCATTTGAACATCTGACGATGGCGACATGGATCGCAGAAACATTGCGCCCGTTGGACAATATGAACCGGCGGTACACCCGTGGGTTGTTCAATGAAGAAATTCACCAGGAGGAAATGAATAATCATATTATAAACAAGATCGCATGCAAAGCGAAATTGCAGTCTGTGATGCTGGCTGAATACTACTTTTACGGGCTGAATCGTATTGAAAACTGAGCTTCACCATGACTGGTAATTGTTGGAACTGTCAGGCGTCCCTTATGATTTAAATAATGGAAAGCTGCAATAGTTACTTTTCTACGCTTAGATTAACTCGTTTCGAGAGTTTCTTATTTTGAAGTGTAAAATTTTTTTCATCTTTCTTGTGTGATTTTCTGTCTGTGTTGCAGTATAAAAAGCACACCGTCTTCAGGCCACAACTTGCCCATCGCGACCGTCCGACCGCCGTGTCATCCTCAGCTGAGGATGCGGGTAGGAGGGGCGTGTGGTCAGCACACCGCTCTCCCGGTCGTTATAATGGTTTCCTTTGACCGTAGCCGCTACTATTCGGTCGAGCAGCTCCTCAATTGGCATCACGAGGCTGAGTGCACCCCGAAAAATGGCAGCAGAGCAGTGCGGCCCGGATAGTCACCCATCCAAGTGCTGGCCACCCCCGACAGTGCTTAACTTTGGTGATCTGACGGGAACCAGTGTATGCACTGCGGCAAGGCCATTGCCATCTGTTGCACTATAGTTGTCTTCAAAGCATGAATGACAACAGTTGCAGGCTTCCACAAACCGAGGTCATCTCTGACTCTCCCCAGTAATGGCAGGGTTTTATTGGGAGGGCAAAAGACGGTTTCTACTCGCTCCTTTTTCAATATGCGTACGATTTCTTTTTCGATAGCGCGCCGGTTACATCGAGAAAGCAAGAAAAACGCTCTGTGTTCTGGCATGGACTGGCCAGTCGAGACCACCGATCGCCATGCCAACCTTAGCCCACGATATTCATTTGTATGCGGTATGGAATGGCTTAGACCCGGCCAGCAGCCCTAAAGAAGCTCGGCACATCGCACTCCCTTGCCGTTGACGGCATCTCTCACTTGCCATTACGGGGTTGAGTCCTCCCACCAAAGAAAAATTCCCGGTAGTACCGGGAATCGAACACAGAGTCCTCTCCATTGGAACCAGTTACGTTTCGCACAACCAACTTTTGTTATATGTATAAAATTTGTATTATGATGAAATTACCAGTCGATTAGGAGTAGGTGGGCGGAGAATTTCTCCTCCCTATCATCATCATCATCTTCCAGATACCAGGCCTCTTGAACTATTATAGTCTCGTCGAGAAGTTCTCTTGCTGCCTTTCCACTAGTCTACCCAGCGATTTTATACCGCTGGGGCAGTAGTGTAGCCTGGATTTTGGGATCCTCTGTGAGCTCAATCTTTGTCGATGTTTGCTCCAGTTGTTGTTCTGCATATCTGATGAGTTCCATAGTAAGTTCTTTCAACAGATCTTCATTCCTTTTGTGATCCCACTTGTTGTAACCAGCTGTTCGTTTCAAGAATTTCGGTTCACAGGTTGTTATCCTTTCCGTATTTCTTGCCTTTATTGAGCAGGCATTATTGCCATAGCATTTGCTTAAGTATTACGAAGGAATAGTCGGGTATGCTTTTGGACCATTATTAATAATGCCATTGTTTTTGTTAACTTGATGGCTTCTTCAGCTAGGTGTGTTTCTTCCAGAAAGGATAGTTTGTAGAGTAAATTACGTGGACGTGGTCACTTTTTTTGGAATTTTATTTATCAAACAGGGGGTATTATGTTCTTTGTAATTTTCACAGAAGCCATACTTTTTGCTTTTGGATGTTTATGTCCATGCTGTATTTCTCGGATACTATTTGTAAATAGTATAGCGAACGTTTCTGTTCATCCTATGAGGATTCTAGAGAAGCTCAATCATCTGCGAAAAGTAAAGCATCTAATGGAGCGTTCTACAGAATTATATTACAAGCTGCTATGAAAGTCATTACCGTTGCTGCCACCTTAAATTTGCATTACTAAGTATAAAAAGTTCAAAGACTGCAAGTTTTGTGTTATGTCACATAGATCGTGTTTTTGAGATTATGTGGACTGAGACGGAACGCGCACACGCGCACGCGTGCACACGCGCGCGCGCACACACGCGCGCGCACACACACGCACGCGCGCGCGCACACACGCACGCGCGCACACAGCGCGCGCGCAAACACCGCGCGCGCACACACACGCGCGCACGCACGCACCCACGCACGCACGTGTGTGTGTGTGTGTGTGTGTGTGTGTGTGTGTGTGTGTGTGTGTGTGTGTGTACTAGCTGTTATCTTTGACTGGCTTTGCGTGTCACTCTATAGTTTTGTTATGATGACTGATAGTAAGTCAGCTGCCGTCACGTGTCCACCTGCTCGGGTAAGCATAGTTCGTGGTGTGTGCAGAGGGGTACGGGCAAGAGTGGGCATCTGTGTATCATGCTTTTTGAATAGTTGTACATTATGAAACACATTTAACAGTATTTTAACATGATTTATGTCCACTGGGACAAAAATTTTGTTCCTTAACCTACTTTACCTTACAAGGGGTCAACTTCTCACTCTTCAAAGTAGGTTATATTCTTCATAAGAGTTCAACTATGTCCGTACCAAATTTCACTTAAATTGGTTAAGCAGTTCATTCGTAATAATGTAACAGACGCAGTAACTTCGTCATTTATCTTAATCATAGCTAGTGCCGTATATCGACCCACCTGAGTGTGTGGGTTGTTTCTTCTTTGTGTCTAACCGTCTTCGTTCAAATCCACCACATAATTAACTGGCTGATGTTTTCTGCAGGGTCGTAACGCCTATCAATACAGACAATCCGTTTTGTGACCACACGTCCACGCTTCAATAACCAACGGGCTGAACAGAGGTAAATAAACAATAATGGCTTTCTTGCCCCACGTGTACCAGGAGGCACTAACCAAGATAAAAACATTCTACTCGAAAAAGCTATAATTATTAGTCTGAAAATTAAGTAAATACTGATGTAACGTTGTTCAGTACATTGTCCTCTGTCATCAAGAGAAATATCTGCACTTATACCCCTAGCAACCTGTATTTGTATGTGTGTATGAAACAATTTCGAAGACTACTGTGAATTCATTATTTGTCTGCAGTGGATGAAGTGTGAGTGTTTGCATTTGTAGTGCGGCTTACAGCATCGGAATTTTCCCAGGTCTCGGTCTTCCTCTTACAGAGTGAATTTGCAATTGTATACATTGCATCATTTAACTTTGTGTTACACCCTCCGCGGCGTCACAAGGCAGAGACCACGTGATCCCGAGAGTCGGTCATTTCCGTCCTGCTGTCACTGCCGGTCTACAACAGTAAGACGTTGCTCTCAGCTTCTGTGCTAAATTACGACTAGCCCCATCCTGCTGCATGCCTCGGTGATAGAGGATGAGCCGACGAGTACGAAGCGACCGCTGCAGCAACGTTCCCAGCCTCGCCATACTCGCGAAGCTACACGGCAGGAACAGAGGAGGCCAGTACAGCAGCGACTTAACAGCGGCGCCTTGATTTGTAAATCATGCAACCCGCAACACTGCACTCGCACTCGCTCCTTTTCTGGTCTATAGCGTTTTGACTACAGCCTAACGTTCACCAAACCAGCGTTTATAAAAGCGTTTATAAAAAGCGTTTATCGCGTCGTCTTCCCGAGCGTCCCGCGCAGAAAAAGGCACTCGCCGAAGTGGCCGGCGAGGGAAGGCGAGTGGATCGCCAAGCAGATCCCGCGGCAGTTAATTTGCAGCAAAGGGCTCCACGTAATGAGTGAGTTCCCATGGCGACGGGACCCACCTGCCGGATTATCGCGCTTAATTTATCGGCGGCGGCAGCTCCGGCGAATTGGCGGCGAAATCCGCGAGCCGTCGCTAATTAAATACAATGCCCGCGGTGCGCTAATTTCGCGCAAATCCCGGCCAAAGCCCCACCTCATTATAACTCATCCCCTGCAGAACGGCAAGGCAAATTGAATGCTAGCTGCCGAGTGCAATACGCGAATGGCGAGCGTCTCCGCCAGTCCACCTATTTCTCCTCCTCCTCCTCCTCCTCCTCCTACTTCCGTTATCGCACAGTGAGGTTTTTTTTTCGTTCTGCTGTGTCAAACGCTGCTCCCTAGCTATAATATTAATGGGAATGGATCCGAGCAGATTGGAATTCCCACTAGTAGAGGCAATACAACTGTTTGTGTTTATTAATTAGCTGCTGTCTACGACATGAGGACGCTGGGAAAAAAAGAATGTCCCCAGGGAGAAATCATGCTAATCCGTGTAACACCATCTTTAGCCTCAATTCGGCGCGAAAGGTACGTCACATCAGGATAAAGGCCCTCATTGACGATTAGACCCTGCACAACTAACAGATTGTGACGGATTACCCACAGTTCCAAACAGCCCCACACACTTTCTGTAGCACCAGTTAACGTGCCAAATATTTTGACGTTAGAGAGGAAAAGTTTAGAAAAGAGTTGAAATAATGTTTCAACTTTGTTGGAAGTGGCTAAGTGGTCACATTATTAAACATGGGCCAGGTCATTTGCGCTCCGTTTTAGGCAAAAACGAGTTTTTCAAGTATCTCAATGTTTATGACTTCAGATCTTCTGAACTTCTTGCAGCGGTGTACCGTAGGTCTCTAGAAGAGCGTAGCGTTCCAAAGGATTGGAAAAGGGCACAGGTCATCCCCGTTTCCAAGAAGGGACGTCGAACAGATGTGCACCACTATAGACCTATATCTCTAACGTCGATCAGTTGTAGAATTTTGGAACACGTATTATGTTCGAGTATAATGACTTTCCTGGAGACTAGAAATCTACTCCGTAGGAATCAGCATGGGTTTCGAAAAAGACCGTCGTGTGAAACCCAGCTCGCGCTATTCGTCCACGAGACTCAGAGGGCCATAGACACTGGTTCACAGGTAGATGCCGTGTTTCTTGACTTCCGCAAGGCGTTCGATACAGTTCCCCACAGTCGTTTAATGGACAAAGTAACAGCATATGGACTATCAGACCAATTGTGTGATTGGATTGAGGAGTTCCTAGATAACAGAACGCAGCATGTCATTCTCAATGGAGAGAAGTCTTCCGAAGTAAGAGTGATTTCAGGTGTGCCGCAGGGGAGTATCATGGGACCGTTGCTGTTCACAATATACATAAATGACCTGGTGGATGACATCGGAAGTTCACTGAGGCTTTTTGCAGATGGTGCTGTGGTGTATCGAGAGGTTGTAACAATGGAAAATTGTACTGAAATGCAGGAGGATTTGCAGCGAATTGACGCATGGTGCAGGAAATGGCAATTGAATCTTAATGTAGGCAAGTGTAATGTGCTGCGAATACATAGAAAGAAAGATCCCTTATCATTTAGCTACTATATAGTAGGTCAGCAACTGGAAGCAGGTAATTCCATAAATTATCTGGGAGTACGCATTAGGAGTGATTCAAAATGGAATGATGATATAAAGTTGATCGTCGGTAAAGCAGATGCCAGACTGAGATTCATTGGAAGATTCCTAAGGAAATGCAATCCGAAAACAAAGGAAGTCGGTTACAGTACGCTTGTTCGCCCACTGCTTGAATACTCCTCAGCAGTGTGGGATCCGTACCAGATAGGGTTGATAGAAGAGATAGAGAAGATCCAACGGAGAGCAGCGCGCTTCGATACAGGATGATTTAGTAATCGCGAAAGCGTTACGGAGATGATAGATAAACTCCAGTGGAAGACTCTGCAGGAGAAACGCTCAGTAGCTCGGTACGACTTTTGTTGAAGTTTTGAGGACATACCTTCACCGAAGAGTCCAGCAGTATATTGCTCCCTCCTACGTATATCTCGCGAAGAGACCATGAGGATAAAATCAGAGATATTAGAGCCCACACAGAGGCATACCGACAATCCTTCTTTCCACGAACAATACGAGACTGGAATAGAAGGGAGAACCGATAGAGGTACTCAGGGTACCCACCGCCACACACCGTCTGGTGGCTTGCGGAGTATGGATGTAGATGTAGATGTAGATGTGTCATATAATGATATAATTTTGCAACTACATTTACTGGTGTATGTGGAGAGTGTCTAAAATCTGTTTTCCAGATAGAGATAATAGTAAAGACTATATTAAAACAGCATGTCTCATATTTTAGTTTTACTGTACGAACAGCTGGAATACAGAAATAAGTGGTCTCATTTTCAAAATAGGGGAAGTGGATAACACTGGATATTGGGGTGACTGGGTAGCGTGTTTCTGATCTCACTATTTATGGCCTGTGGTGGAGAGACCTAAGATTGACTATTTACCCTATTGCTGTTCAGTTCTTAATGTTCTTATGTTTTTAAACTGCGATTATTTCATAGCCATTACACTCATACAAACTCTTTTTACTCAGGGCTATTAGGTGATTTGTAAGTATTTATACACAAGCAAGCAAAATGGATTTGGTTCAACACGAGAGTACTTTTGTTACACCAGGCGCAGCGGATATAAAAACAAAACAAAAAGGGGAAATCTCATTCCAGAAGTTGACGCAGCTGCTACGGACAATCCTGCACCACAAACGAACAGTAAACCTGAAATTCTAGTTAAGATTTGGTCTCTTTTATAAAGTAGGAATGTTGAATCGTTCAGGAACGTGCCCTGATGCACTGAAAGTATGGAACCACAAGGTTTTGGGGCTGACGTCTTGGCTGTGTCATCCGTGATTCCTGTATCGCCACCTCCTCCAGTTGCAAACAAGGAGACAGGAACAAATGGTAAGAGAAGGTGGAAAACTTTCATTTTAATATCCTCACCACATAAAACTGAATCGGAATGCCAATTTAAAAAACAGAAAAAATAAAAGAGAAAATGATGTCAGGAAAGAGAGAGTTGGTTTTTGGAGACTCAAAAAACCAAAAGCGATATCATCAACATGAAAAAGAAGTGTCATCAGAAAATTCTGAGTCCTTCGACAATGAGTCTGTGGATGAAGACAACAAAAACGTGGTAGACGTCAAGTGCTTGTATTGTGAAGACATATTTTCAAACTCAGAAGGAGGTGGTTTGATTTAATGCGGAAAATGTCTTTGCTGGGTCCACGAAGGATGCAGTGGAATTTTCTGAATAATAATGTTACTTAAATTTCTAGGTTGTTCAAAAACTGGAACACCTTCCAAACTTCTCACGCTAATTAAGGACGGTCTTTTCTGATCGTTTTACTGTACGAAAAGTGATTCTGGTAGCTGCAGTCGAAGGTCTTTTTTAATCCCACCTTTTGAATTGATGTGGTGATATTTCATTCACTACCTCATATTTCTTTAGAAATCGAATATCAGTTTTCATAGAGTTAGCTTTAAATATGTTGTAATATAACGAAATACTTTCACAAAAATCTTCATCCCCTATTTCACTCCATTAAGGGTTTTATTTCCAAAGAAAACTTGTACACCTATTTTTTTACCTCCAACCAAGGATGCAAATTCAAATTTTCATAGATTTAGCTTTAAAAATACTTTCAGAATAAAATACTTTACAGTACCTGTCATTCCCTATTTCATCCCCTAGAGGCTGAATTTCGACAAACACAATCATTGTTTGTTTGTAACCCTGAAGTCAAATAGCAATTTCCATAGATGTCGCTTTAAAAATGCTTCCACAGATCTGGAATTAAGTGATTTATTTTTAAAAAACTTTCATCACTACTTCACCACTTTAGCGACTAAAACACATATTTATTTCTGACTGAGAAATCAAATACCAATTTTCATAGTTCGAAATTTCCTCAATAGCGATATATTTTAAAAGAAAACTTTCATCCCCTATTTCAGCCCCATAAGGGTGGAATTTCATAAATTGCGTCTTAAACGATTCCTGCCGAATACGATCAGCACCCTCTTCAAGTGTCAAGTTTCTAACCATAACGATTTGGAATGGGTGTGGTAAGTCAGTCAGTCAGTCAGTCAGTCAGTAAGTAAGTAAGTTACCTTTCATGTGTAAAGTTAGTATGTGTACCCACTCTTACCCCACTAGTGGGATACGACCGGGCGGTATGACTTTTTGTAATTTTTAAATTCGGTCCGTAATTATTTTATATATTGAAATCGAATTTCTGTTGCTCCTGGGATCTTTTACATAGGCAAACTTGGAACTGGGGCTGTGATCGGTGTACCGGGTTAGTTTTTCAGTAACACAGATGAAGATGCGGTGATTTGGCGTGCCATTCGAGGTGCACAACACGGGCTGATAATTTGTCAAACGTGTGTGTGTGTGTGTGTGTGTGTGTGTGTGTATGTGTGTGTGTGTGTATGTGTGTGTGTGTGTGTGTGCGCGCTGTCGCGAGATCACGGTTGTTGTCATCTTTGAATATGGTAGTCTGGCCACAGCAGACTCATCAGTAAGATGTAGAAGACAGTGCAACACTTGGTTACTGAGAACGCTGGAATAACCATCTTGGATTTGGTAATGGTTCCAAGATGCTATTCCAGGCGGGTGTAAAATGAGTCTGTGCAACGGAAAATAATACACGCTAAAATGAAGGTTTGTCCCTGTCTAACTACTCCCTGAAGCAGATCTCAGCATCTCTTAATTCTAAAAATTACAGTCTAAATATAAATGAATGATGAAGGCTACTAATCCTACTAAATGATAAACGTTGTTCCTGCTTATATATTTATTGTAGATTATGAAAAAAACCTTTAAATTACAAAGTTTACATTTCCTGAGTAAAATTACCAATCAATTGCCCAACTCTGCCCCTTATTATGACTGCGCGGTCTAATATCAATGACGCGAAATGACTGACATCATCCACGTACCAAACACTACAAGACACTACTTTCAAACATGATCTACGGTGGTGTGGAACCTCAGTGGAAATAAACTAGCGTGATCACAGCTGTTTAGTTTTTATAGCCCTAATAAGCCGAAGCAATTTGTGATATCACCGTATGTACTGCGTCCGGTGCGTCGAAGTGATGGTTCTCGTATTCGTCTGCGACGATGGAAGAACTCCAGCCACAAATAAACTCTTTCAAACACTAAGACGGCAAAAGGCAGTCCTCTGACTAATACACCCTAATACTGTCTTCTCCTCTCTGTGTTCTACGCGAACTCCCGGCCACAAGGAAGGAGTTCAGATAACGTCTCAACATAAGTATAGGCAGAGGAAGTGCTCACAATTACTGAACGCTGCGTACTCAACGACGACCTCCAACCCGGAGGTGAAGTCCAGAATCGTATAGGTTCGCAACAGTACAGTGCCTAACTGTTCTAACTATAAACTCTCATGAGAGCAAAGACAGCAAGTCCGTCTGTAACAACAAAGCTGATACCGAGCGACCGTCACACACGGCCGCTCACAACGGAAGACCTCGTCTCTCCACTGCTGGCTTCCCAGCAAGGCTCGGCTCCCCACCTTCGTAATTCCGAAAACGAAACATATTCCCGAAACCACAGAATATTCTCCCTCTCTGCAGATTCTTCCAAACGCCGACCAACCATATTTTACTCTTTTGTCGTCCAGCTTGGGAACTTTGTAAGGCGCTGCAGTCTGGAACCGCAAGACCGCTACGGTCGCAGGTTCGAATCCTGCCTCGGGCATGGATGTTTGTGATGTCGTTAGGTTAGTTAGGTTTAACTAGTTCTAAGTTCTAGGGGACTAATGACCTCAGCAGTTGAGTCCCATAGTGCTCAGAGCCATTTGAACCATTTTGAACTTTGTGAGGAAAAACCTATACTCGTACAATAGTATGCTTCTGAGTAAAAATCCTTGGAAATAACCCAGCCCGCGTGGTTTCTGAAGTGACACTTCCGCGTTCCTGTCAGATGCGTCCAAGAATTTCGTAGTTTCCGAAGAATAATCGTTCCTGTCCGACTACATTATCAGCCGGTCGCGACTCTATCGTGCCCCAGCACTCAGGTGTCCCAACGTCCGTCTTGCTACACTCCTGGAAACGGAAAAAAGAACACATTGACACCGAAGTGTCAGACCCAACATACTTGCTCCGGACACTGCGAGAGGGCTGTACAAGCAATGATCACACGCACGGCACAGCGGACACACCAGGAACCGCAGTGTTGGCCGTCGAATGGCGGTAGCTGCGCAGCATTTGTGCACCGCCGCCGTCAGTGTCAGCCAGTTTGCCGTGGCATACGGAGCTCCATCGCAGTCTTTAACACTGGTAGCATGCCGCGACAGCGTGGACGTGAACCGTATGTGCAGTTGACGGACTTTGAGCGAGGGCGTATAGTGGGCATGCGGGAGGCCGGGTGGACGTACCGCCGAATTGCTCAACACGTGGGGCGTGAGGTCTCCACAGTACATCGATGTTGTCGCCAGTGGTCGGCGGAAGGTGCACGTGCCCGTCGACCTGGGACCGGACCGCAGCGACGCACGGATGCACGCCAAGACCGTAGGATCCTACGCAGTGCCGTAGGGGACCGCACCGCCACTTCCCAGCAAATTAGGGACACTGTTGCTCCTGGGGTATCGGCGAGGACCATTCGCAACCGTCTCCATGAATCTGGGCTACGGTCCCGCACACCGTTAGGCCGTCTTCCGCTCACGCCCCAACATCGTGCAGCCCGCCTCCAGTGGTGTCGCGACAGGCGTGAATGGAGGGACGAATGGAGACGTGTCGTCTTCAGCGATGAGAGTCGCTTCTGCCTTGGTGCCAATGATGGTCGTATGCGTGTTTGGCGCCGTGCAGGTGAGCGCCACAATCAGGACTGCATACGACCGAGGCACACAGGGCCAACACCCGGCATCATGGTGTGGGGAGCGATCTCCTACACTGGCCGTACACCACTGGTGATCGTCGAGGGGACACTGAATAGTGCACGGTACATCCAAACCGTCGTCGAACCCATCGTTCTACCGTTCCTAGACCGGCAAGGGAACTTGCTGTTCCAACAGGACAATGCACGTCCGCATGTATCCCGTGCCACCCAACGTGCTCTAGAAGGTGTAAGTCAACTACCCTGGCCAGCAAGATCTCCGGATCTGTCCCCCATTGAGCATGTTTGGGACTGGATGAAGCGTCGTCTCACGCGGTCTGCACGTCCAGCACGAACGCTGGTCCAACTGAGGCGCCAGGTGGAAATGACATGGCAAGTCGTTCCACAGGACTACATCCAGCATCTCTACGATCGTCTCCATGGGAGAATAGCAGCCTGCATTGCTGCGAAAGGTGGATATACACTGTACTAGTGCCGACATTGTGCATGCTCTGTTGCCTGTGTCTATGTGCCTGTGGTTCTGTCAGTGTGATCATGTGATGTATCTGACCCCAGGAATGTGTCAATAAAGTTTCCCCTTCCTGGGACAATGAATTCACGGTGTTCTTACTTCAATTTCCAGGAGTGTATTTCCAACACACCTGTGTGGGCCTTCCACCCAGGGCTTGAGTTCCACCGGATGTTTCACTTCCACTGTCGTTCCAACCTCTACTAGTATGATGATAAAGACACTCCATCACCTTTTATGCAATAAGCGTTAACTATTATTTACAAGGAGTACGTAGCAATGTCAGTCTCCTTTATATATTGATATATACGATGTGTAACCTATCACATGCCACATAATTGTGTTTGTAGATCACGGCAAAGTATGTGGGTGGGTGTTTGGTACCTTACACGGTACCCTCAGTGAGTGGGCCAATGTAGTGCGGAAAACACAAAACATCACATAAACACCTCCGGCTCTCCACGCACATTAGGATAATTCTGAGTTCCTTGACTCACTACAGATGTGCACGTTTACCCGCCAGTGTGGGTTGGGTTGTTGGGTTGTTTTTGGGGGAGGAGACCAGACAGCGAGGTCATCGGTCTCATCGGATTAGGGAAGGAAGAGGAAGGAAGTCGGCCGTGCGCCTTCAAAGGAACCATCCCGGCATTTGCCAGGAGCGATTTAGGGAAATCACGGAAAACCTAAATCAGGATGGCCGGACGCGGGATTGAACCGTCGCCCTCCCGAATGTGAGTCCAGTGTGCTACCACTGCGCCACCCGCCAGTGTGAGCAATGGGTGAGTCCAGATGTCCACTGCACGGATTTCGCTGTGCAGTGGTGGCTCCTTACTAGTTGAGGTGGACTTGCATTCACCAGCAGCAGAAACCCCTGTCAGATATGAAACCAACTCTCGTCAACTATGCGTGACCCTCCTCCCTATCGTTTACCATCTTTTTTAGGCCACTTTTTATTTTTTACATTTATTTATGGTCTTTTGTTGGCTGTGTTACGTGGTTGAAAGCGGTACACCATACCTTGTAGAAGGACAGTGCGCGCAGATACACAGCTAGGCAGTGCTACCTGATTCATGGTGTGGTCATGGACATGTCCAAAGACGGTAGCTCTTTCCTGCCCCCTCACCAACTTACTCCGCTGATTTCGCAAAAACAACGGGCACTTACACAGTAACAAGTTTGTTTGTGTGGCCATCTCCGCAGCAAGCATATAAATACTTGTTTTGTAAATAAAACTGCCGTTTCCCGCTGCCAGTTACTTTATTTATCCCATACGCGTTTCTCCTTCTCCAGTTCTAAGGCATCACCAGTGGGATCTATAACGATACAGTTTTGCTAGTTTTAGATTATTAAACAGTTGACTTCACGATTTTTTTGTAAAAAAAGTAATTACTTACGATTTTCTGATCTGTGTTTCCCCACATCTGGTCTGGAGGTAGCACTGCCACTTTTTCACTGCCATACAATAACATCTTAGTGTTCTGGCCTTCGCCACGCTGTTCACCATGTTTCTCACTTTTTTTTTGTGGTGTACTATTGTTTTTCTGTCACTCGATACAACTATTTCGTCGTACACTGTTTTTCACAACGTAAATATTGCGACTCCATTACGTGTTTCATCTTCTTTGGTATGTTTACCTATTTGTTGCCAACCTAACGAAGAATATGTTCGAGACTAACTTCTATTTATGATGATTTTTATACCGTGTGTGTGTGTGTGTGTGTGAGAGTGTGTGTGTGTGTGTGAGAGAGAGAGAGAGAGAGAGAGAGAGAGAGAAGGGGGGATAGAGCCAACGATTTGACTTTTCCTTTCAATATTCTGGGGAGGGATTCATGGATAAGAGAGTGTAAAGATGTTGGGTTCTATTATTATTATTATATTGGACAGTATTATTATATTAATACTTTTTGCTAAAGTTATTCTATTATTTTATCTATTAATGTAAATGATGTATTGCTAATAGAAAAAACGGTAGTGCAACCTCCAGACCAGATGTGAGGAAACGCAGATGAGCAAATCGTAAGCAATTACTTTTTTACAAAAAAATCGCCAAGTGAACTGTTTAGTTATCTAAGACTAACAAAACTGTCTCGTTATATGTCCCACTGATGATGCCTTAGAACAGGAGAAGGCAAAACGCGTTTGGGATAAATAAAGTAAGTAGCAGCACGAAATGACAGTTTTATTTACTAAAGAAGTATACATATATGGTACTTCACTGCCACGACTTGCGACAATGATGCTGGGTCACGTGACTGCCTGCTGCCAGTTGTACATCAGTTAGAGGACTCTGAAGCGTCCACTGTACTCTACTGGGTTACTAACACAATTAACGGTGAGCTCGCGTACTACCGTCACTCTATAATTGCAGGACAAGACCAGACGCATCCAGCATCTTAGCTGTACTCATGTGTAGGACAAAATCTTTCTCCAACTCCTACATTTGGATCGTATTTCCCTAGAAGAAACTACCCTGTAACCTGCATCCCATCCTGTAGCTCGCTGCACTCAAAAAGTGACTAAAGATTTACTTGTTGACACGGTCGTAGCTCCCATGTCGGAGTATGTTACAAGGAAATACCACCAACATGACCTCATACTTTAAGCAGAAAGTAGCGCATTTGCACTAGCACGGGAAACTACAGGGTGTTTCAAAAATGACCGGTATATTTGAAACGGCAATAAAAACTAAACGAGCAGCGATAGAAATACACCGTTTGTTGCAATATGCTTGGGACAACAGTACATTTTCAGGCGGACAAACTTTCGAAATTACAGTAGTTACAATTTTCAACAACAGATGGCGCTGCAAGTGATGTGAAATATATAGAAGACAACGCAGTCTGTGGGTGCGCCATTCTGTACGTCGTCTTTCTGCTGTAAGCGTGTGCTGTTCACAACGTGCAAGTGTGCTGTAGACAACATGGTTTATTCCTTATAACAGAGGATTTTTCTGGTGTTGGAATTCCACCGCCTAGAACACAGTGTTGTTGCAACAAGACGAAGTTTTCAACGGAGGTTTAATGTAACCAAAGGACCGAAAAGCGATACAATAAAGGATCTGTTTGAAAAATTTCAACGGACTGGGAACGTGACGGATGAACGTGCTGGAAAGGTAGGGCGACCGCGTACGGCAACCACAGAGGGCAACGCGAAGCTAGTGCAGCAGGTGATCCGACAGCGGCCTCGGGTTTCCGTTCGCCGTGTTGCAGCTGCGGTCCAAATGACGCCAACGTCCACGTATCGTCTCATGCGCCAGAGTTTACACCTCTATCTATACAAAATTCAAACGCGGCAAGCCCTCTGCGCCGCTACCATTGCTGCACGAGAGACATTCGCTAACGATATAGTGCACAGGACTGATGACGGCGATATGCATGTGGGCAGCATTTGGTTTACTGACGAAGCTTATTTTTACCTGGACGGCTTCGTCAATAAACAGAACTGGCGCATATGGGGAACCGAAAAGCCCCATGTTGCAGTCCCATCGTCCCTGCATCCTCAAAAAGTACTGGTCTGGGCCGCCATTTCTTCCAAAGGAATCATTGGCCCATTTTTCAGATCCGAAACGATTACTGCATCACGCTATCTGGGCATTCTTCGTGAATTTGTGGCGGTACAAACTGCCTTAGACGACACTGCGAACACCTCGTGGTTTATGCAAGATGGTGCCCGGCCACATCGCACGGCCGACGTCTTTAATTTCCTGAATGAATATTTCGATGATCGTGTGATTGCTTTGGGCTATCCGAAACATACAGGAGGCGGCGTGGATTGGCCTCCCTATTCGCCAGACATGAACCCCTGTGACTTCTTTCTGTGGGGACACTTGAAAGACCAGGTGTACCGCCAGAATCCAGAAACAATTGAACAGCTGAAGCAGTACATCTCATCTGCATGTGAAGGCATTCCGCCAGACACGTTGTCAAAGGTTTCGAGTAATTTCATTCAGAGACTACGCCCTATTATTGCTATGCATGGTGGATATGTGGAAAATATCGTACTATAGAGTTTCCCAGACCGCAGCGCCATCTGTTGTTGAAAATTGTAACTGCTGTAATTTCGAAAGTTTGTCTGCCTGAAAATGTACTGTTGTCCCAAGCATATTGCAACAAACGGTGTATTTCTATCGCTGCTCGTTTAGTTTTTATTGCCGTTTCAAATATACCGGTCATTTTTGAAACACCCTGTATATACCGTATGGGTACCTAACTTTATTGCAATGATGTTCAAACTGTGCGGTGCAGAATTTTCGTTGTTAATGATAGTAGTGTCATGATTTGCGGTTAGACGCTGGTACTGGTACGGCGACGCAGGGTTGAAACACAAGCATCAGTGTGCATTGCCGACATTGAGCATGGCTCTGGACAGACTGGGTCAAATGGTTCAAATGGCTCTGAGCACTATGGGACTCAACTGCTGTGGTCATCAGTCCCCAGACTGGCACCAGAGCTTTTACTATTAAAGCGTTTTTATCAAAATTACAGCAAAAGTTAATTCTTACAAAGAAGAAAACAACAACCAGCCAGTGGCTGGTTGCTGTTTTCTTCTTTGTAAGCATTAACCTACGTTAATTGTACACAGCCACGGTCTCACCATGTCAGTTTTAGACAAAATAGCATACAGCGAAAGTGCTGCGGTCCTTCGTGAGTATCGACGTATTCCGCGCGAGGTCGCTCGGTTATCCCGTAACACATTCCGCGTGAGGTCGCTCGGTTATCCCGTAACACATTTGGAGAGAACTGAATCATTAGCCGGTCGCTCCAAACTGGGTGACAACCGAGATCACCAGATTTGAACCCTTGTGATTTCTGGCTGTAGGGTTACCGGCAGTACGGTGATTACTCCAGGGACACTGACACGTTGGACGCGGAAGACGAGGATAGCGAGGGACGTAGCCAAAGTCCTACCTGAGATGTTTCGGGCACAGGTAGAGCAATCTTGAGTGCTGTTCCAGGCTATCGTGGACGTAGATGGTCGTCACACCGAGTAATGTCTGTAACCTTGAACGTAAACATGGTACGCAGTTAACGAATGTCACCGTCTCATGTGGAAATCAGAATGTGTTTCTTTCAATAGTTTACTCGTTATTTCTATTCCGTGCGTCCTTGCGAATGTTTCCACAAAGCTTCTTAGTCCTCACATCACTCGCTTTACATGGAGCCCTCACAAGTAGCGAAAGTTCAATTACCACCACCCTGTAGATACCTACATCTGCATAAGTACTCCGCAACGTACTTCCACTTCTACAACCAGTGACTTCCC
Source organism: Schistocerca americana (assembly GCF_021461395.2). Taxonomy (NCBI): domain Eukaryota; kingdom Metazoa; phylum Arthropoda; class Insecta; order Orthoptera; family Acrididae; genus Schistocerca; species Schistocerca americana. Next base: position 84,871,156 of record NC_060128.1, on the reverse strand, counting down.
TTCCTGTTCCACACACATGGAGCGATGGAAAAACGCACATGTACAGTTCTCCATACGAGTCCTCATTTCTCTTATCCTGTGAGTCGCCCTGCTAAACCCGCAGGAAAATAAGTTGCTGTCAGTTACACTTGAACATTCAACATTTAATTTGATCAAACATTACAAGTGCCACGTTAAATTTTTTAAAAAATACAGCTTTAGTTTTGGTACTTAATTAGCGGCTGAAAGCGCCGTATAATCTCATGCCTTAAGGGCAAGACGACTTTAATTTAAGAACGGCTGAAAGCCAATAACTTACAGCTTAACCAAAATCAGAAATTTAAAAGGCAAATCCTTATCTTAAAACAATTCCTTAATTAGGCTGAAGGCCTAAATAATCTGACACTGAGCAAACTGCTTAAATTCAAAATCGACTGAAGGCCCAACATTTAAGACACAATAACATTAATTTTAAAAATGCAACCGGCCGCGGTGGCCGTGCGGTTCTAGGCGCTGCAGTATGGAACCGCGGGACTGCTATGGTCGCAGGTTCGAATCCTGCCTCGGACATGGATGTGTGTGATGTCCTTAGGTTAGTTAGGTGTAAGTAGTTCTAAGTTCTAGGGGACTGATGACCTAAGATGTTAAGTCCCATAGTGCTCAGAGCCCTTTGAACCATTTTTAAAAATGCAAAATGCTTTACGTAAAACAGTTCTTAAATTAGGCTGAAGGCCCAAACCATATGACGCCATAAGGGCAAAACAACCTTAATCTAACAATTGGTTGGAAGCCATACAAGTACAAACAGCAAGAACAAATAAGAAAAGGCAGTACACCCTAGGGCGCTCAGAAGTTTCCGAGGGTCGGCTTGGAATTCAAACGCTAACGCTCGCTTAGGTGAGACAGGCAGTCGGTCGAACCATTGTCGATCCGACGACAACCCAACCGACAGTCAGTCAACGAACCCACCGACAAGGTAACCTACGATTCACCCGACCAGTACACAACAGGGAGTTCAATGGAACAACATAGGAAGGTATTGGTGCTCAAAACAAATTATACACTGAGCTGTCAAACTACACACCGTGCTGGACAGCGACAACACGATGAGGAAAATACACTGCCTGAATTTACATCAATGGCCAGGGCAGGTAACCGGAACGTTAACGGCCACAAGGCAGAAGATTCCGCTGGTACACTTCAATTCAAATAACCAAGTGCAGCTAAACTCCACCGGAGGGTGGCTAAAATTTGCCAGCTTGAAAACACACATTGTTGCTTGCAGGAATATCCCAACAGCCGACAATGAAATCCAAACGACACAATGTGAACAGTCTTCACTTTCTGGTAGATTAAGTCAAAACTCAACTTTCATGTACATGATCGGTGAGCCACAAACCTCGTAGCAATGGGAACAGCGCCACACACTCCGACACCACACAGAGGCCGCCAGCAGGCCAGGCAAAACTACACGCCGTGGAGATCTCCTCGCTGCTCCACGCCAACCAACCAACTGCCCACACACAGCCCAGCTGGAAACTATAAGCGCCAGGCCAAAGATAGTCCAAGGTGCGAATATCGATACACACCACTCCTGCCACCCGCAGAAAAAGAGGATAAGAGCATAATTCCAATAACCATGGGAGACTAAACACAGAATAGCAACCAAGGTTTAATCCAAGGCATAGCAAGAGCCAGCCATGGCTCACTGTCTTCGCAGTCCTTACGAGAAATATGTGTTCGCAGGAGGTAGAATCGTTTTGCAACCAGCTGCAAATGGCGGTTCCCTGAATATTCTCACTAGTGTTTCGCAATAAGAATGTCGTCTTCGCTCCAGGGATTCCCATATCAGCTTATGGAGCATTTATGTAATATTCGCATGTTGATCAAAACTACCAGTAACAAATCTACCAGCACACTTCTGAAAATGCCTTCCTTTAATACTACCTGGTGTGGATCCCACACACCCGAACAGTACTCATGAATGGGGCGCACGTGTGTTCCGTACGCAGTCTCCTTTGTAGTAGATTAACCACATTTTCCTAATATTCTCCCTGTCAACCGAACCCGATCATTCGCCTTCCCTGATACCATCCTTGCGTGCTTTTTCCGTTTTATATCGCTGTTCAACGTGACGTCCATCTATTGACTGTCTCAAGCAGGAAACCACTAATACTGTATTCGAACACTACAGGACCGTTTTTCCTTTTCAACTGCGTTATGTTACAGGATGAAATTTTCACTTTTCAGCGGACTCTGCGCTGATACGAAACTTCCTGACAGATTAAAACTGTGCGCCGGACCGACACTAACTCGGGTTCCGAGTTTGAGTCTCGGTCCGTCACGCAGTCTTAATCTGTCAGGAAGTTGCATTATGTTACATTTTTCTACATTTGAAGCAAGCTGCTATTCATCACACCAGATAGAAATTCTATGTGACTCACCCTGAATACACCTGGAGTCGCTCAAATACGACGTGTAGTAGAGCGTCATCAGCACACAGTCCCTGACTGCTGTTCTCTCTATTCATCAGATCATTTACGTATACAGGATATCTCAGAAATGTTGCGATCAACTCTGAGCAGTCGTAGAGGTTGTATTGAGGACCAAATCGAGCATAGGAACCCGTGACCACAAACACTTTGCAATGAAGCTACAGGGCATCGAAATTACAGGCGCTGGCTCCTGCCAATAGGCTACCCCTTTGGCAGCGAGCATGATTTTGTACGCTTACGGACCGCACGGGATTTCTCGCAATGTTGTTTTTCATTTAGTGATCAGACTGACCGCGACCGTCTCCAGTGGAGAAGAGGGAGCTAGTTGCTGCACACAAAGACCTTGTCTCCTATGAGTGCGATGCTCTGTTGTTTCAGTGGATGACAGTATGCGACACAGGTGTCTATCCACAGCTCATTTTGCTCCTACAACCCTCTACAACGTCCAATGTTTATCGGTATATGGGAGAAAAATAAGCTTCACATGGAAACCTGAAAGGTCTCTGTTGGATTCCTTTCATGTTAATTTCTTAAATCTGTTGCCATTTACGGCATAAATTCCTCTTCTAAATTTACTGTGGTCTTTCTGACTATCTGGGAGGAGACTGAGCAGTGGAACGTGTTACTTTTACACATAAACAAGAACGATTTGTCACACTAATACACTTTAAAACACAGCTTATATGTAATTCATGCCAGACAGTCTCGTACGGAACCTACATCAGCTTTCTTTTATATACTGTATAGGATAAGATACTGTCATCCCCCTTCCCTTCTGTGTGAGAGGATGAATGAGCAAATTTATTTCTAGTTGCATGCTTGATAGTAGCAGACAAGCCTGTCTGGTAGAGAACAGTAGGATCAACGTCGGAACAGATAGCTACGCTTTCTAAAATCAGAGAAGTTTCTATTCTTAGTATGCTCCTGTCCGTCCTTGTCATGTTGGTATAGGAAACTGTCTCTCTCTGGTCACTTCCGATTGTATCTGTGAAGCACCCTCGGTAGCGGCCCAGGGCAGTCCATCTGCTGCGAGCGTCTGAAATGCTAAGATCTCCGGCTAAGTGCGTCTCTGCTGAGTCTGTAGGACAATGGATTTCTAAGTTCAGCCTAACTGAAAATTTAATCACCTTTATTTCAGGTTTAGATCTAAAATATCTAATGTTATCTTAAATTGCAACGCAGTGTAATTAGAGTGTGAAGTTCAGAATATCTTCCGGTAGTTGCTTTGTCACTACTTTGTGAGCAAAGTGGAACCAAGTGTTGATGATCTGTAACTATAACTAAGATCATCTATCTTAAATGCGAATGTGCGTGAGATTATAACGTCTCGTCTTGACAATATTTTTCAATATAGCAACTTTTCTTTACGTTCAACACACGTGGGGTGTACTTTGTGAGACCAGTACCACGTGCTTATACAATTGTTTGACCTATCGGGTTAATAGACGATAGTAACCAGTTCGAGGTTTTTCTTTTGTAAATTGCGTTTCGATGTAATTTATTTTAATTATCAAAATTACTGTGGAGATACAGTCATTGTGTAAACCAAGCTGACCACGTAAAGCAAGTAGTGTAATCATCAAAGTAGCCCTCAGCTATTCTTTTCGGGAAGATTTCACAGGGAGTTAGTATGAATGTAGTATACCAGTGTGTGGTAATTTCATGACAGACAGGATTGCGCTACGAACTAACTTCTTTGGGTGAAAATTGAATCGGTTGGTTGTGGTTAATTTCCTCTTGCATATGCTTCAACGTTCTTCGTGTGTTCTTTTATGAATGCAATGTTGTATGCAGTCTCCCAATCTTGGCTCCATATTTGATGTGTTCCGTAAGATTACAAACTCACATTTTCACCATCGTGAATAAGGTACCAGTTTAGTAATATGCTTAATTTTAACGGAACAATGATCTTTATATTTAAATTCTCTTTTTATATATATATCACCGGTTGTCGTAAGATGACTATTAAAAGATTATAATTAATGTCAGTCTGGTTGGGAATTTGGTAAGCTAGACTGGATACCTGGTGAAACAGTTGCTCAGTAATGTAAGGTTAACTTCCCCAGATAGCTCACAGCTTTCGGTTTTATTGTCTTGAATATCAGCACCGCTTTCAGAACAAATTAAAGGATCAACATTAGAAACCTCTGTCCGAAACCATCATCCACTGAGGCAACAGAGCATCACATTCATAGGAGACAAACCTTGTCAACGCAGCAGCTAGCTCCATCTTCTCCAGTGGCGATCGCTGCAGTCAGTCGCCATCACTGAGGAATACATAACATCGCGAGAAATGGCTCTACGCACTATGGGACTTCACATCTGTGGCCATCAGTCCCGTAGACTTAGAACTAGTTAAGCCTAAGTAACCTAAGGACATCACGCACATCCGTACTCGAGGCAGGATTCGAACCTGCGACCGTAGCAGCAGTGCGGTTCCGGACTGAAGCGCCTAGAAACTCTCGGCCACAGCGGCCTGCTTAACATCGCAAGATGTTCGGCTACTGTCTGTAGGCGTACAAAGTCACGTTAAATTTTGCTGCCAAAGGAGTGACTTAGTGGCAAGTGGCAGTGAATATAACATCGACGCTTTGCAACGTAGTGAGGTTAAGTTTCTGGACACCGGTTGCTATTCTCGACTTGTTCCTAAAGACACCCTTTACAATCTTTCGAAGTTTGTAGCAATATTTCTGACAAAGCCTCTATAGAGAGCAGGAGCAATCCCATCACACTTCCCTGGCACACTCCTGACGATACCCTTGCTTTGATGAATACTCGCTGTCCAGAACAACGTTCTGTTTTCCATTACTTAAGATGCCTTCGCGCCACTGAAATAGCTGGGAGCTTAATTCGTACGTTTAGATCTTAGTTAAGAATAAGCACTGGGACACCGTGTCAGTAGCCCCTCTCCTCACGTTCGGTCTGTGGAATCGATTCGTCAGTATTTGATGTGGTTTACGAAATATATCCAGCGGTAATGTTAGGTGACTCACCCTGTATAGGGTGTTACAAAGACGTACGGCCAAACTTTCAGGAAACATCCTCACACACAAATAAAGAAAAGATGTTATGTGGACAAGTGTCCGGAAACGCTTACGTTCCATGTTAGAGCTCATTTTATTACTTCTCTTCAAATCACATTAATCATGGAATGGAAACACGCAGCAACATAACATACCAGCGTCACTTCAAAGACTTTGTTACAGGAAATGTTCAAAATGTCCTCCGTTAGCGAGGATACATGCATCCACCCTCCGTTGCATGGAATCCCTGATGCGCTGATGCGGCCCTGGAGAACGGCGTATTCTATCACATCCGGCCACAATAGGAGCACTAAGAGTCTCTACATTTGGTACCGGGGTTGCGTATACAAGAGCTTTGAAATGCCCCCATAAATGAAAGTCGAGAGGGTTGAGGTCAGGAGAGCGTGGAGGCCACGGAATTGGTCCGCCTCTACCAATCCATCGGTCACCGAATCTGTTGTTGAGAAGCGTACGAACACTTCGAATGAAATGTGCAGGAGCTCCATCGTGCATGAACCACATGTAGTGTCGTACTTGTAAAGGCACATGTTCTAGCAGCTCAGGTAGAGTATCCCGTATGAAATCATGATAACGTGCTCCATTGAGCGTAGGTGGAAGAACATGGGGCCCAATCAAGACACCACCAACAATACCTCCCCAAACGTTCACAGAAAATCTGTGTTGATGACGCGATTGCACAATTGCGTGCGGATTCTCGTCAGCCCACACATGTTGATTGTGAAAATTTACAATTTGATCACGTTGGAATGAAGCCTCATCCGTAAAAAGAACATTTGCACTGAAATGAGGATTGACACATTGTTGGATGAACCATTCGCAGAAGTGTACCCGTGGAGGCCAATCAGCTGCTGATTGTGCCTGCACACGCTGTACATGGTACGGAAACAACTGGTTCTCCCGTAGCAGTCTCCATACAGTGACGTGGTCAACGTTACCTTGTACAGCAGCAACTTCTCTGACGCTGACATTAGGGTTATCGTCAGCTGCACGAAGAATTGCCTCGTCCATTGCAGGTGTCCTCGTCGTTCAAGGTCTTCCCCAGTCGCGAGTCATAGGCTGGAATGTTCCGTGCTCCCTAAGACGGTGATCAATTGCTTCGATCGTCTTCCTGTCGGGACACCTTCGTTCTGGAAATCTGTCTCGATACAAACGTACCGCGCCACGGCTATTGCCCCGTGCTAATCCATACATCAAATGAGCATCTGCCAACTCCGCATTTGTAAACATTGCACTGACTGCAAACCACGTTCGTGATGAACACCAACCTGTTGATGCTACGTACTGATGTGTTTGATGCTAGTACTGTAGAGCAATGAGTCGCATGTCAACACAAGCACCGAAGTCAACATTACCTTCCTTCAATTGTGCCAACTGGCGGTGAATCGAGGAAGTACAGTACATACTGACGAAACTAAAATGAGCTCTAACATGTAAATCGTTTCCGGACACATGTCCACATAACATATTTTCTTCATTTGTGTGTGAGGAATGTTTCCTGACAGTTTGTCCGTACCTTTTTGTAACACCCTGTATATATCAGTTCATGACATCCAGTCTTACAAATTTACTGTCTCTGATGGACATACGTCCAGATCATCTGCTCTCAAAACTCCGCAATCTCTCTCCCCACATCCACCACTGCTGGCGACTCACCTCCAACTGCGAACGCTACGCGCTGTTCACATCCAACTGCCCAACACTACAACGGCGAATATTCGAACAATGCCACCCAGCCACAGACTGCACACACCACAGCCAGTGATTTTCATACAGAGCGCTAGATGACGTTGCCAATATAAAAACCTAAACAGCCTACTTAGAAAATATGTTATCTAGAGAAATGTATTCCAGAATTTTCATTACCCTACATTAGAAATTTTTGGTCTTGCGTTTTCTTTTCCGTCAGTGTATGTAACAAATAACTAAGTAGAAAGGGCAAAAGTGCCACTCGGAGATGAAGAGTATGTGACAGGATAGAAAATTGTGGCATGCTGCATCATATCACTCGGAAGACTAATGACCCCCCCCCCCCCCTCCACTCCCCCCCAAAAAAAATGTTTGAAAGGCTCTCCGACTATGATAACGCACCTTTGAAAAATTCTACAGCCGATTTTTGCATGTATCTTGAGTATTTTTTGTGGTGACGTGCAGTATGTCCTCTCAACAAGTTCCGTGACGAGCAACTGTGCAGGGGGAACAAGGAAGTGTTTATGCAGGCGCGTCTTCCGTCCGGCGTGAGATTCTAGATAAGCGTAGCCAGCTGGCCTCTTACATACTGCACGTCCAGAGCTGGTCGTGACATAACACGGCCTGACGTAATACAGGCAGCAGCAATAGGAGAAGTGGCCCCTGGTGTGGAACTGTGGTATTTACAAGTGTATTCCATATTGCTAGATTCCCCGATACACACGATCGAACAGCGGAGGAGAGGTACTCAAGCGTCAACTTTAGCTTACAATATCTCCGGATGCAATTAACATTTTACAATGGAACAAACGGCACTGATTACGTACTTGTTTATATGTTCAGATGTGCTAACAAAACTAACGTGGTTCCACTTATAAAAAAGTAGGTTTGTGTTAAAAAACATACTTCCGTGCATTTTTGTATGGTTTGTATTAAACAATTACACTAGCCCCTTTCCTCAGGTTCGGTCTGTGGAATCGGTTCGTCAGTATTTGATGTGGTTTACGAAATATATCCAGCGGTAACGTTAGGTGACCCACCATATATATATGACTTTTGAACACTATTAAGGTAAATACATTGTTTGTTCTGTATCAAAATCTTTGATTTGCGAAGTATGTCTATCAGTAGTTAGTGCCTTCCGTAGTTCGAATCTTTTATTCAGCTGGCAGTAGTGGCGCACGCTGTATTGCAGTAGTTCGAGTAACGAAGATTTTTGTGAGGTAAGTGATTCATGAAAGGTATAGGTTATTGTTAGTCGGAGCCATTCTTTTGTAGGGATTACTGAAAGTCAGATTGCGTTGCGCTAAAAATATTGTGTGTCAGTTTAGTGAATGTCTGAGTACGTCCAGTTTTGCTCAGCTGTTTGAAAATCGAATAGCGTAAGAGTTTTATCAGCACAGTAATCCATAAATTTTTTCTAAAGGGACGTCACAATTTAAGTGATGAACACATCAAGATCACAGGTTAACGTCAGCGCGAGATACTCCATTGCAAATGTGCAATGTTAGTACATTAATAACCAGTGTAATCGGTGAAATGTTGAATGCAATCATGCAAACGAAAATGCATTGTGTTTTACATGTGCCGGATGTCAGTTCTTGTGACTGAGTTCCATGCCTGTTGCGCTTGATACGTCAGTACAGGGACAGTTAATATTGTTTGTGGATGACACTGGTGTTGTCGTCCAGTGATGCCCCATATGCGCTCGATTGAAGGCAGGTCTAGTGATTGATCAGGCCAGGGCATCATGTTCAGACTCCGCTGCGCATGTTGTGTAAGAACAGCGGTACATAGGCGAGCGTTGTGCTGCTGGAAAACACCCTTTGGTTCAAATGGTTCAAATGGCTCTGAGCACTATGGGACTTAACATCTATGGTCATCAGTCCCCTAGAACTTAGAACTACTTAAACCTAACTAACCTAAGGACATCACACAACACCCAGCCATCACGAGGCAGAGAAAATCCCTGACCCCGCTGGGAATCGAACCCGGGAACCCGGGCGTGGGAAGCGAGAACGCTACCGCACGACCACGAGATGCGGGCGCACCCTTTGGAATACTGTTCATGAACAGCAGCACGACGGGTCGAATCACCAAACTGACGTACACATTTGCGGTCAGGATGCATGGGATAACCGAGAGAATGCTCCTACTGACATACGAAATCGCGTCCCAGCCCATAGCTCCAGGTGTAGGTCCAGTGTCTTATGGACGCAGAGAAGTTGGTTGCTGGCCCTAAACTAACCTCCTCCTAACCAACACACATCCATCACTGTCACAGAGGCAGAACCAGCTTTCATCAGGGAACACCAGAGACCTCCGTTCTACCCTCCAATGAACTCTCGGACGACACCACTGAGGTCGCAATTGTCGGTGCTTTGGGATCAGTGGAATATATGCTACAGGGCGTCTGGCTCGGAGGTGCCCTTGAAGTAACCGATTTGTAACAGTTCGTTGTGTCACTTGTAACATTATGTGATTGCCTTATCATTTTAAATCATTCACTAATCGAGCAGTCGCTCGGCAACAGCTACAGTTAGCAAATAATGTTGCGAGAATGTAAAAGGTGAACGACCTGTGACGTAACTTGCTTATTGTCGAAGCGCCGTCAGAGATGCAGTGAGTTATTGACTTTGAAAACCGCGGCGCAAAAAACGGACAGAAGAAGAACACTTTTACACATTTTTTTTTTTTGAGGTACGAGATATTCTCGATGAACAGTTACTCATTCTTCTCTTGTCTCCTGTAACTTGTGTCGGACGCGCATGTCTTGCCGCCGTGTTATTATTGTTAAAAATAATATTGTTCTAGTGTAAAGTAAATGTGTAATACTAAAAGAGCCTAGCAGTAGATTTATTGTGCGACGTGTATGTGAAAACGTCAAAGGAATTGTTTTCATTACGAGAAGTGCCAGTCAAAACAGCATCCATGTTAAATCCTTCATTGCAGTGTAAGTTCCTCTATTAATTGCCATAAATTCAGAGTTAAGTGGAACTGGTGTATGGACTATTCATTTACTATAGAATCTATGTCTCACTTCTTCATGAAATTATTTAATTTTCTATATGTTTCTGCCAAATAGAGTGTTCACAAATTCTTTCGTCGAGTTCGGACGGAAGTTGCATGCGGCGAAATATTTTCTCCGCGCCATATTCTACTGGTAAATGCATGATAAACTACGGTCCCTTAGGAAATTCATGTTGAGCTATCCAAAAGAATTATATTTTGAATATGTATTTACTCTCCTCTGCAATGCAACTTCCGACTGATCAGACGATCCAACAAGAAACAGCCGCACACGGTCGGCGTTCGCAAATATGTTTCCACCGCTGATTATAGCTGTATGTTACAGCACAAAAGAAACATATTGTTATAACTAGCGACTACAAACGGGGACATTTATAACTGTATGTTTATGTATACACATTACGTAAACATATCGTTATACACTGTGGTGCCAACTCCTGCTCAGATTGTTGCTTCCCTCTCGTAGCCTTCCGGAGCTCGGTCTTCTTGCGACCGTACATTCTCGAGACCACCACTGCCAGCAATAATGTCCGGCGGCTACATTTCTGTTGAGTCTTCCAGCAGTTAGCAGAAGGAACATACAGCTCCTTGCAGCCCTGTTACACGACCTCGTCGAAACTCCGCAAGGTGCTGATAAAGGCGTCTTCGTCACCAGAAAGGCATTCTTGAGTAACATCAACTCATGACGGCGTAACTCGACGGTGTCTCTGTGACTCTCGCTACCCCCACAGCGTGTATTTGAAGCAAACCCGATTTGCTTCCTCATAGCGGCGCTACTGGCACCGCTCTTATGCGACTGGCGCGAAATTTTAACAGACATCATCTTTCACATGTAGAAACACTCCTACCAACTTTCGCATATGTCGCACAACTCATTCTTGGTGTTGCTATTTTGTTTTTCGGCCAGTGTATTTCCTGTTACCCTCTACAGCTACCCCTAGTGCCATGGAAGTTGCTTCCTCGCGCCTCCACACACGCGCCATGATACCGTCCGTTCTTCTTGTCAATTTTCTATGTGTGTTTGTATTCTTGCCCATCCTGCAGAGCACTTCCTCTGTTTTATCGGTTCACCTAATATTCAACATCCGTCAACAGCACCGTATCTCAAACGCTTTGGTTCTCAAATGGTTCAAATGGCTCTGAGCGCTATGGGACTCAACATCTGAGGTCATCAGTCCCATAGACTTAGAACTACTTAAACCTAACTAACCTAAGGACAACACACACATCCATGCCCGAGGCAGGATTCGAACCTGCGACCGTAGCAGTCGCGCTTGGTTCTCTTCTGCTCCGAGTTTCCCATCGTCCGTTCTTCACTACTGTGTAATGCCGTGCCACAAACGTAATTTCTGCGAGATTTCTTTCTCATTACAGAACATAACCTCATCGCCAAGATCGCTAATAATAGCCTTTATTCTCGATAATCGTTTTCGGTGGGCAGTTTTACTACTGAACACCAAAAATGGTTATTCCTAATGATCTTGGCAAAGAACTTTATCTTCTTCAATGTATTATTACAGATCGCCTGATTCGGCTCAAAATGAGAAAGTTTATTTCCCAAATTAACGCCATTATTTGATACTACTGTAGTTCTGCTGGCCAGCAATGCCCTTTTTGCACGTGCTGATCTTCTTGTTACGTCCTCCCTTCTTTCTCCCTCACGTGTTGTTTTGCTTCCAAGGCAGCAGAATTCCTTCACTTCATCTACTTTTTTGGTACACATTTTAATGTTCAGTTTTCCGCTAATCTCACTCCTGCTGCCCCTCATCACTTCCCTCTTCCTTCGGTTTACACTCAACGCATATTTTGTTTTCATTGGACTTTTCTTTGCATTTCACAGGTCCTGTTATTCTTCTTCATTTTCACTGCGGATAGTAATGTCATCAGCGAGTCGCTGAAATCGTTTCACGCTGAATTTTAATCAACTCTTGAACCTTTCTTTTATTGCCGTCACTGCTTTCTTCGACACGTAGATTGAATAGTAGGGGACAAAACACTACATCATTTTTAATCCGAGCACTTCGCTCTCGGTCTCCCATTCTTATCGTTCCTTCTTCGTTTTTGTACATCCTGTGTATTACCTCATTTTTCCTACGACTTACACCAATTGCCCTCAAAATCCGGAACATCTTAAACCATTTTATACTGCTAAATGAATCCTATAAATGTGTCTTTATTTTTCTTAAGACCTGCTTCCGTTACGAAGCGCAACATCAAAACTGCCTCTCTAGAACCTTCGACATTCTTAAAGCGAAAGTGATAAGCATGTAACAGATCCTAAACTTTTTCATAGATACAGAATTAATTGCGTTTGTGGATCAAATTACGTGTGACTTTTTTGAGGTTATAAAAATGGTTCAAATGGCTCTGAGCACTATGGGACTCAATTTCTGAGGTCATCAGTCCCCTAGATTTAGAACTACTTAAACCTAACAAACCTAAGGACATCACACACATCCATGCCCGAGGCAGGATTCGAACCTGCGACTGCAGCGGTCGCGCGGCTCCAGACTGTAGCGCCTAGAACCGCTCGGCCACTCCGGCCGGCGAGGTTATGCAGTGTATGGCAGCTAAGTATAGCCATCCGAAATATATCCACAGCGCGTAAATTTACGGGGAAGTATTCTTCCTTAAGTTATACCGGAAATAATTTTTGGCATTATCGGCCGAATTAGTGCATCATGTTTATTTCTTGTGCCTGTAAATTGTCTCCGAAGACGACTTCAACAACATAATGTGTGGAATTCGTCAAACAGGAACAAGCTAACAGTGCCGCAATCGATAGTCTCGCAGTCAGTAGAGACACCAAACAACGCCTGCCCTGCAGTACCAAATCTCTCGAACGAACACGTGACTTAGGTACGATTATCTCCGTGCATGGAGCCCACCTGTCTCTGCTATTCTACTGTAGTCGTGAAACTGTTCACATGTTGGGCCGGCCGGAGTGGCCGAGCGGTTCTAGGAGCTTCAGTCTGGAACCGGGCTGCTGCTACGGTCGCACGTTCGAATCCTGCCTCGGGCATGGATGTGTGTGATGTCCTTAGGTTAGTTAGGTTTAAGTAGTTCTAAGTTCTGCGGGACTGATGCCCTCAGAATTTAAGTCCCATAGTGCTCAGAGCCATTTTTGTTCACATGTTGACAACGTATAGGACAGTCCAAAAAGTAGATGTACTTTTCGTTTATGGCATTTTCTCCGAACTGTTGGAACAGCAGTGGAATTACGTACAGAAATGTACCCTAACCCTGCCAAGCAACCTTAGTCCTTTTCTGCCAACATTATTAAAAATTCTAGCAACTGGAAATGGTCAAGACTAAAAACAGACGTACGATGAAGAACAGCAAGTGATAAGACACCAGTGCCGTCACTATTTTTTGGCACTACTAATCAAAATTGCAGCACTACTACAGCTCTCGCAGACACCATATAGACGTTAGTAGGTACAGAGCAGGCCAGAACACCGCTGCATCGGATGCAGCAATACTGCCAGCTGGTTTCCGCATTGCAGGCCGCGCTCGCAGTAGCGACGGTACAGCAGAAAGTCGGTCTGGGCAGCTGCCACACCTTCTGGCCGCCGCATTGTTTTGGTGTACGTGGCTGGAAGCTGTGCCTCGCCACAAGTAGACACCGTACCTGTATGCATTCCCATAATCTTAAGCCAAAGGCGGCTCTGACAAACGAAATCGAGTGAATATTCACGCAAAGTGAGAGGGCTACTTGGTGTTGCAACCTGTCTCCACGAGATTTGGGCTCTACTGCCGACGAGCCGACATCTAGTTCTATACCGACCTCCATGTTCTTGGAACTTTCTATATCTACATTTATACTCCGCAAGCCACCCAACGGTGTGTGGCGGAGGGCACTTTACGTGCCACTGTCATTACCTCCCTCTTCTGTTCCAGTCGCGTGTGGTTCGCGGGAAGAACGACTGTCTGAAAGCCTCCGTGCGCGCTCGAATCTCTCTAATTTTACATTCGTGATCTCCTCGGGAGGTATAAGTAGGGGGAAGCAATATATTCGATACCTCATCCAGAAACGCACCCTCTCGAAACCTGGCGAGCAAGCTACACCTTCCGTCTGGTAGGTCATTTCCAGGCTCACTTCAGTCGCCGCCGGACATCTACCTTGGTGGGCAGCTGTTTGTGACTGGGGTAGCGTAATTGCTTCACACATAATGTCAAACCTTTACGAAACTATTTCTCGCTGATACCCCTTGTAACGATGAAAGGAAAAACCTTTATCCCTTACTACACCTCCGCTATTCAGGCAGAACGACTTCGGTATGGGACATGTCTTAATTTATTACTTCTTTGCTACTAATTCTTGTCTCTAACACATTTTGGACTCGCATTCGGGAAGACAACGGTTCAAACATGCGTCCAGCCATCCAGGTTTGGGTTTTTCGTGATTTCTCTCAATCGCTCCAGGAAATGCCGGGATGGTTTCTCAGTGGGGCACGGCCGATTTTCTTCCCCATCCTAGACCTCGATGTCTTCCCTCCTTCCTTCCAACACATTTTGCTAACACTATCCATTTATACCACCGAATGTACCTGCAGTATTATATCACTGAGCCACAATTAGTTCAGGAGACATGACGTCACGAACACTGGGACGGGTGAAAGTAATACTGCATGTCTTGCTTAAAGCGGAGTACAGAATACCCCACTATAGTCATCCAGTGTCTGATAATGAGAGCACTCAGCGACTTCCAACAAATTTAAACATAATTTCAGTTTCCACATTGCTGCCAGCCAACCGTCTAGCACAATGACTATGTATAGCCATATCGGGGGCGTTCAATAAGTAATGCGACACTTTTATTTCCAAAAGCAGGTTGGTTTTAGTCAAGATTCCAATATACCACATTATCCCCCACTCTTTTGGGTATAGAACCCTATGTTTCAACGTAATCTCCGTTATATGTGACAGGTTATGCCACCTTACTGGCCGGGCCTGTGCGTCTGCATGATAAACTCCGCTTGTTAGGGAGGAGGCAACGTCCTGCTACGCCAGTAGCCTCTCTGTCATCCACGTACTGCGTCCCATTTACTTCATTCTTCACTGGGCTATACCGAGCGAGGTGGCGCAGTGGTTAGACACTGGACTCGCATCCGGGAGGACGACTGTTCAATTCCGCGTCCGGCCATCCTGATTTAGGTTTTCCGTGATTTCCCTAAATCACTCCAGGCAAATGCTGGGATGGTTCCTCTGAAAGGGCACGGCTGACTTCCTTCCCCATCCTTCCCTAATCCGATGAGACCGACGACCTCGCTGTCTGGTCTCCTTCCCCACAAAACAATCCAACAATCCAACTTCATTGGGCTAAACAGATGGAAGTTCCAAGGTTCGAGATACGGTCTGTAGGGGGGATGTGGAAGAACAGTCCAGTGAAGTTCTGTGAGCTTCTCTCGGGTGTGCAGACTCCTGTAAGACCTTGTGTAGTCATGGAGAAGTTGAAGTTCGTTTGCATCACCTCGAAAGAAAAAACGTGTGTGAAATCTTGCGGGACTTAACTGCTAAGGTCATCAGTCCCTAAGCTTACACACTACTTAACCTAAATTATCCTAAGGACACACACACACACACACACACACACACACACACACACACACACACATACACACACACTCGCCCGAGGGAGCACTCGAACCTCCGCCGGGACCAGCCGCACAGTCCATGACTGCAGCGCCCGGGCGAAAGAGTGTGTCCACACATTCCAACATTGCCGGAGTTACAGCTGTGTGCGACCAACAGGCTCGCGGGAGGTCAGACAGATTTGTGCGACCTTGTTCCGATGCTGACAGACGCCTTGCCCAACGACTCAACGCGCTTTTGTTCACTGATGTTCTCCATAGACATTCTGCAATCACCTACGAATATCTGAGATGGCCTGGTTTTCCGCCAAAAGGAACTCAGTGACAGATCTCTTCTTGGAACGCACCTTCGTTACAGACGTCATTTTTAAGGGTATGTACGGCGCCACCGCCTATCGGAACTTCACGAAACTATAGGATCTGAACTGGCAATATTCCACAAAGGCCCACAAGAAATTCCGCATTTTTTCAACCGGAACTACCGAAAAAATGGCTGCGTTAGTTACTGAACACCTCTCGTACAATTGTTACAGTGGAGCGCTTGTCTTGCAAAGTAAGAAAGAACTTTTGTGGAGTT
The DNA here is from genome assembly GCF_021461395.2 of Schistocerca americana. Lineage (NCBI taxonomy): Eukaryota > Metazoa > Arthropoda > Insecta > Orthoptera > Acrididae > Schistocerca > Schistocerca americana. The sequence goes on along the minus strand of NC_060128.1, from coordinate 84,854,751 downwards.
TGGGCGGTAGGTGAACAGGTGCTGCAGGAAGCAAAGTAGTGAGGGGTGGGGGGCGGGGTTTGTGAGTGCTGCATGGGAAGCTCAGCTGCTAGAGCACTTGTCCGCGAAAGGCAAGGGTCGCAGATTGGAGTCCTGGTCTCGCCAACACCTTTATTCTGCCAGTATGTTTGAAATCTTCTTTTTTTTTTTTTTTTTGCAAGACTAGACCTCACGGTGGTAAATCTGATACCATATCAGTGCATCTCTCACTCTTCGTTTGGTAGTGAAAATTCTGACAAAACTTTTCCCTCAAATCACTTGTTAAGCTTCTCTTGATTAACCTGATTACTTTCAACCAATTAACCTTGTTTTTTGCAAAACTAGATCTCACTCACAACTATTTGATACCCCATTTCCAACTCTCCATTTGGCTATGGAAATTCAGACATAAATTTTTCCTTAAATCACTAGTTGAGCTTCTCTTGATTACCCAGATTATTTTCAAGCACCTTTCTTTTGCAGAAGTCATGCTTGTCAATTTCATACCTCATATGTCCGTGTGTGGTTGGGAAGGGAGTAAGACAGGGCTGTAGTCTCTCCCCGATGTTATTCAATCTGTATATTGAGCAAGCAGTAAAGAAAACAAAAGAAAAATTCGGGGTAGGTATTAAAATCCATGGAGAAGAAATAAAAACTTTGAGGTTCGCCGATGACATTGTAATTCTGTCAGAGACAGCAAAGGACTTGGAAGAGCAGTTGAATGGAATGGACAGTGTCTTGAAAGGAGGATATAAGATGAACATCAACAAAAGCAAAACGAGGATAATGGAATGTAGTCGAATTAAATCGGGTGATGCTGAGGGAATTAGATTAGGAAATGAGACACTTAAAGTAGTAAAGGAGTTTTGCTATTTGGGGAGCAAAATAACTGATGATGGTCGAAGTAGAGAGGATATAAAATGTAGACTGGCAATGGCAAGGAAAGCGTTTCTGAAGAAGAGAAATTTGTTAACATCGAGTATAGATTTAAGTGTCAGGAAGTCGTTTCTGAAAGTATTTGTATGGAGTGTAGCGATGTATTGAAGTGAAACATGGACGATAAATAGTTTATACAAGAAGAGAATAGAAGCTTTCGAAATGTGGTGCTACAGAAGAATGCTGAAGATTAGATGGGTAGACCACATAACTAATGAGGAAGTATTGAATAGGATTGGGGAGAAGAGAAGTTTGTGGCACAACTTGACCAGAAGAAGGGATCGGTTGGTAGGACATGTTCTGAGGCATCAAGGGATCACCAATTTAGTATTGGAGGGCAGCGTGGAGGGTAAAAATCGTAGAGGGAGACCAAGAGATGAATACACTAAGCAGATTCAGAAGGATGTAGGTTGCAGTAGGTACTGGGAGATGAAGAGGCTTGCACAGGATAGAGTAGCATGGAGAGCTGCATCAAACCAGTCTCAGGACTGAAGACCACAACAACAACAACAACAATGTCCGTATACGACTCTTCCTTTGGTATGAAAATTCGGACAAGAGTCCATAGGGTATTATTTATAGAGAACCTTTGATTTCAATCAGCTCAACCATTTGACAAAAATAAAAAAATAAAAAAGTGGGTCGTTATGTCAGACAAAGAATGTACGAGTGAATATCATAGACAAAGAGTGTTGCAAACAAGGAAGCAGAGGGAGTGATTTTGATGTGCAAGTAAAAACAGCGAGAGACTTAGAAAACGAGTGAAAAGGTGTGAAAAGGTGTGACAGCCAAGTGAGGCAGCAGAGTGTGTTAGAAAAGAGCGAATATGTAGGGGTGGTCGCTGCAAACATTTCATATTGCCTTCAAGGAAAGTTCACATCGTACAGGTAGCCAATGGCTTGTGAGGCTGAGAGGTAATGACGTTATCGGCAGAAGAATATCGCGAGACGCGAAAGTCCCTAGGGAAGCGAAAGTAGCTGGTAAGAGGACTGACGTCAGCAACGGACAGCGCGCAGTTCCTTCTCTTCGGTGGATGTGTCTGGCGCGTGGCGTGACATCACCGCCGCATTTGCGTTGCGTGTGTTTACATCCGACACTTGCTATGGTTTCACTTTCCTCCGTGCGATTATGTTACGCGCGCGAGCTGACGTGTCGAAATCCCTGGCTTGACAGAGATCAGTGGGACATTTCAGTCAAACGAACGAAGGACTGCAGATGTTGTAGGTTAACGTCCCGACGATATGGAGCTTATGACGGAGGTAGACCTCTAGCGTCGTTGATGGAAGGTAGAGTCTTCAGTGACGCTTCTAAAGGATCATCTTAGAGTATCGGCTTAACTGATAAAAGAGAGGCATGAAAAACCTAAACAATCGTGAAAGATCGCTGCCTGTTCAGAGAATAAGGAAAGAAGTCTATAATTGAATACCCCGACAACGTCCAGGTTATTATAGAATCAACAGGAGCTAAGATACTATGAACATCGTTGTTTTCTTTCACAAGGTGCGGCAGCTAACACAGTCCATCCGAACATCTATAGCTACATCTACATCAATACTCTGCATACCACCTGTAAGTGCCTGACGCTGACCTCTTGTGATAAGTTCCTAGGGACCAAACTGCTGAGGTCATCGGTCCCTAGGCTTACACACTACTTAATCTAACTTACGCTAAGGGCAACACACACACCCATGCCCCAGGGAGGACTCTAACCTCCTAGGGGGAGACCCACGCGAACCGTGGCAAGGCGACCTATACCTCGCGGCTACCCTGCGTGGTTCTCTTTTATTCCAATCTCGTAGCGCGCGGAAAGAACGATCACTTATATCTTTCCGCACGAGCTCTGATTTCCCTTATTTTACCATGGTGATCGTTTCTCCCTATATAGGTCGGCGTCAACAAAATATTTTGGTATTTGGTAGAGAAAGTTGATAATTGTAATTTCGTGAGAAGATTCTGCCGCAACGGAAAACGCCTTTGTTTTAATGACGTCCATCCCAAATCCTGCATCATTTCAGTAACGCACTGTCCCCTATTTCACTATAATACGAAGCGTGCTGCCCTTCTTTGAACTTTCTCGATGTACTCCGTTCAGTCCTGTCTGATAAGGATCACACACCGCTCAGCAGTATTGTAAAATAGGACCGACAAGCGCAGTGTAGGCAGTCTGTCTTCTACATCTGTTACATTTCCTAAATGTCCTGCCAATGAAACGCAGTCTCTGGTTGGCCTTCCACACAACAATATTTATGCGTTCCTTCCAATTTAAGTTGTTCGTAATTGTAATACCTAGGTATTTAGTTGAATTTACGGCCTTTAGATTTGACTCACATATCGCGTAACCGAAGTTTAACGGATTTCTTGTAGCACTCGTGTGGATAACATCACGCTTTTCGTTATTGAGACTCGATTGCCAATTTTCGCACCATACGCATATCTTTTCTGAATCGTTTTACAATTTGCAAGTCTTTCGATTTAACGCGACTTCGACGACTTGCCCGTCGATGGGGATGAAATGATGATGATTAGGACAACACAACACCCAGTCCCTGAGCGGAGAAAATCTCCGTCTCAGCTGGAAATCGAACCCGGGCCCTTAGGATCGACATTCTGTCACGCTGACCACTCAGCTACCGGGGGCGGACGACCATCTGATGACATTACTAGTCGATAAACGACGGTGTCATCTGCAAACAATCTAAGACGGCTGCTCATATTGTCTCTCAAATCTTTTTTATATACAAGGAACTGCAAAGGGCCTACAGCACTACACTGGGGAAAGCCAGAAATCACATATGTTTTACTCGATGACTTTCCGTCAATTACTACGAACTATGACCTCTCTGACAGGAAATCACGAATCCAGTCACGTAACTAAGACGATACTCCACAGGCACACAATTTCACTACAAGCCGCTTGTGTGGTACAATGTCAATAGCCTTCCGCGAATCCAGAAATGCGGAATCAATGTGATACCCTTTGTCGCTAGCACCCAACGCTTCGTGCGAGTAAAGATTCAAATGGTTCAAATGGCTCTGAGCACTATGGGACTTAACATCTGAGGTCAGCAGTCCCCTAGAACTTAGAACTACTTAAACCTAACTAACCTAAGGACATCACACACATCCATGCCCGAGGGAGGATTCGAACCTGCGAACGTAGCAGCAGCGCAGCTCCGGACTGAAGTGCCTAGAACCGCAAGGCCACCGCGGCCGGCCATCACATAAGGCGGGATGCTTTTGATCGGGTAGCGTACATGTACATGGTTACTCTGCTATTCACACTTAAATGCGTGGCAGAGGGTTTATCGAACCATTTTCATACTACATCTCTACCATTCCACTGTCGAATGCCGCGTGGGAAAAAGGAACACCTAAATCTTTCCGTTCGAGCTTTGATTTCTCTTATTTTATTATGATGATCATTTCTCCCTACGTAGGTGGGTGACAAAAAAATATTTTCGCATTCGGAACAGAAAGTTGTTGATTGAAGTTTCGTAAATAGATCTCGCCGCAAAGAAAACCGCCTGTTTCAGTGACTGCCATCCCAACTCGCGTATCGTATCAGTCACGCTCTCGCCCCTATTGCGCGATAACACGAAACTCCCTCTCTTTGCACTACTTCTATGTCCTCCGTCCATCCTACCTGGTAAGAATCGCACACCGTGCAGCAATATTCCAGCAGAGGACGGACAAATGTAATGTAGGCTGTCTCTTTAGTGGGTTTGTCGCATCTTTCAAGTGTTCTGCCAACAAAGCGCAGTCTTTGTTTCGCCTTCCCTACAGTATTATCTATGTGGTCTTTCCGGTTTAAGTTGCTCGTAATTGTAATTCCTAGGTATTTAGTCGAATTGACAGCCCTTAGATTTGTGCGATTTATCGTTTACCCTAAATTTATCGGATTTCTTTCAGTACCCCTGTGGATGACCTCGCACTTTTCTTTGTTTAGTTCCAATTCCCACTTTTCGCACCATATAGAAATTCTCTGTAGATACTTTTGTAATTGGAACTGATAGTCTGGTGATTTTACTACACGGTAAATTACAGCGTCATCTGCAAACAATCGAAAGGGGCTGCTCAGATTATCACCTAGATCATTTATATCAATCAGGAATAGCAGAGGGCCTATGACACTACCTTGCGGAACGCCAGATATCACTTCTGTTGTACTCTATGATTTACCGTCTATCACTACGAACTGTGACCTCTCTGAGAGGAAATCACGAATCCAGTCACACAACTGAGACGATACTCCACGTGCACGCAATTTGATTAATAGTCGCTTGTGAGGAACGGTATCAAAAGCCTTCTGGAAATCTAGAAATATGGAATCGATCTGAGATCCCTTGCCGACAGCACTCATTACGTCACGGGTATAAAGAGCTAGCTGCGTTGCACAAGAACGATATTTTCTGAATCCGTGTTGGTTATGTATCAGTAAGTCATTTTCGTCAAGGTGATTCATAATGTTCGAGTACAGTATATGCTCCAAAATCCTAGTGCAAATTGAGGTCAGTGGGTAATTCAATGGGTTACTCCTATATAGCGTCAATGTTACGAAGGCCGGTATGTTCGCCTCACATGTTGGTTTCTCTCAGCCACTCGTCAGCCGAGCGCCCTAGCAGCCCTTTGCACAGTAGCAGGGCTGGCTTGTGATTAGAGGGATCAGGCAAACTCTAGGTCCCAGTGTAGGACCTTCTCCAGTAGGCGTGGAGAGCGGGCAGAGCCGCTTCTCATCATCAGGCGTTAATTACACCCACCGGCTGCGATCTGCCAGGTGGACGCGCACTGTCCACGGCGGCTTCCTTCCGGCCGCTGGTTGCCCATCCAACCATCAATCTACCTATCCGGCCCGGCGCTTCCTCGGGACGCCGGCAGCGGACACCTTGAATATTCATACGGCGCCGCGCGGACTCGGGGCTGCTAGAGGGGCTTACACGGTATCAGGCGGCCGCTCTCACTTAGCATATTATCAGGGGCGGGTGGGCCGGCAAATCTTGTATCAGAGCGGGAGGGTGGGAGGCTCCGTGTCTCAGGAGTCCGCCCCTCCCTCCTCTCTCCTTCCTTCCCTCCTCCCCTCCTCAGAGGGCAATACTTGCGGCCTCATCCACTGTGTGGGCAGACCAGCTTCCTACTATGCCGCCAACACCCCCCCTCACATGAAAAAACACTGTTCAACGTACAGTGACGTATCCCTTCTAATGAGAAATATGGACGTGGAACGTTACACGTCTCGCCGATGTGAAAATCATCAGAGATGGCGATCCTACCCAGTGTTTAACAGTTCAGTTACACTGTATGGACCAAAAAAATGGAAACATAGCGAGAAAAAATACAAGCTGGAACATACCGGGTGATCAAAAAGTCAGTAAAAATTTGAAAACTTAATAAACCACAGAATAATGCAGGTAGAGAGGTAACAATAGACACACATGCTCGGAATGACATGGGGTTTTATTAGAACCAAAAAAACTAAGTTCACTAAATGTCCTACAGATGGCGCTGGACAGCAAAACGTCAGTGACTGCGCATGGCAATCGTGTATAAGAGGAGCTGTAATGAGAGAGAGAATCAGATGCGCCAGCAGTCGCAGCATGTTGACGTTACCTGAAAAGGCGCTTTTAGTGAAGCTGTCTTATCAGAATGGGGAATGTGCTAGTTCAGCGTTACGATCCTATCGCCATAGGAAGGAGATTCGAACGAGTAAAGGTCCGTTGACAAATGCAGCTGTGGCGAGAATGATTTCGAAGTTCTAAGCCACGGGTTGCTTAGATGATAAACCCCGTAGTGGCCGACCGAGCACAAGGCGTAATGCTGCTGAGACAGTTCAGGAAGAAATGGAGACTGCAGCGGGTTCGTCTATGCACGGGGAAGTCAGCGCTTGTGCAGTCGCACGTCGCACCGGCATTCCATACACTACTGTTTGGTTGGCACTGAGGTGTACCCTCCGATGCTATCTGTACAAAATCCATCGGCATCATGAACTGTTACCTGGCGATTGAGTGAAGCGGAGGGAATTTGCGGTGTGGGCGTTTCAAAAGATGGCGGAAGATGACGATTGGTTGAGTAACGTGTCGTTGACCGGCGAAGCTCATTTCACGCTCCGAGGGTCTGGCAACGCCCACAACTGCAGAATTTGGGCTACCGAAAATCCTGTAACTGTTGTAGAAACTCCATTGCACGACGAGAAAGTCACGGTATGGGTTGGATTTACCACATCTATCGTTATCGGGCCTTTTTTCTTCGAGAAAATGCGTGATTTTGGTTTTGTAACTGCTACCGTGACGGGTGAGAGGTACGCCGATATGTTACGGAATCGCCTTATCCGCAGCCTGGCTGTTAAACACCTGCTAGAACGTACGATGTTTATGCAGGATGGCGCTCAACCCCATATTGCTAGACGCGTGAAAGATCTCTTGCGTGCGTCGTTTGGTGACGATCGTGTGCTCAGCCGCCACTTTCGTCATGCTTGGCCTCCCAGGTCCCAGACCTCAGTCCGTGCGATTATTGGCTTTGGGGTTACCTGAAGTCGCAAGTGTATCGTGATCGACCAAGATGTCTAGCGATGCTGAAAGACAACATCCGACGCCAATTCCTCACCATAACTACGCGCATGCTTTACAGTGCTGTTCACAACATTATTCCTCGACTATTGTTGAGGAATGATGGTGGACCTATTGAGAATTTCCTGTAAAGAACATCATCTTTGCTTTGTCTTACTTTGTTATGCTAATTATTGCTATTCTGATCAGATGAAGCGGCATCTGTAGGACATTTTTTGAAAGTTTTTTTTTGGTTCTAATAAAACCCCATGTAATTCCAAGCATGTGTGTCAATTTGTACCTCTCTATCTACATTATTCCGTGATTTATTCAGTTTTCAAATTTATACTGACTTTTTGATCACCTGGTACATTCAGATGCTAGCAAAGTACACTACGAGCTGTATCACACGTTGCGTTGTCCTGTTGGTATATGCCACCTTGTCGAAAAAAACTGCGTGTAGGGCAGATATGGTCGTCGAGGACAGATGCGTACTTGTGTTGATCCAGTGCGCCTTCCAGAATGACGAGATCATCCGGGGAATGCCCTCATGCCTGCACTCTTACGACGATTGCTGCAGGGTGTTTGCTTTCACGCGTTTCACACCGTACACAACAGCCATCTGCCCGATGGAGCATAAAACGTGATTCATCTGAAAGGGCCAACTGTCGCCACTTAATGAACGTCCAGTTGCGGTACTGGCGCGCAGGTTCCAGCCTTCGTGGCATAGGCGCAAGGGTGCATCAACCAGGCGCCTGCCGGAGGCCCATACGCAGCGACCTTCGCTGAACGGTCTTTGAGGAGACCATTTTGGAGGCCCCTTGGTTCATCTGGGCCGTCAGTTGTTCAACAGATGCTCGTCTATTCCCCCGCGCACGTTTCTGCAACCGTTGTCCGCCCCTGTCATCTATGGCCCGTGGTGCACAACATTTGCCTCGGCATACAGAGTATACTTTAACCACGGCGACACGCAAAAAATGTTCAAGTTAAGCAGTTTGGGCAATGATTTTGCCTTGGCGCCGCGTGGGATTAGCCGAGCGGTCTAAGGCGCTGCAGTCATGGACTGTGCGGCTGGTCCCGGTGGAGGTTCGAGTCCTCCCTCGGGCGCGCGTGTGTGTGTGTGTGTGTGTGTGTGTGTGTGTGTGTGTGTGTGTGTGTGTGTGTCCTTACAAGGGAACCTCCACATCGCACCCCCCTCAGATTTAGTTATAAGTTGGCACAGTGGATAGGCCTTGAAAAACTGAACACAGATCAATCGAGAAAACAGGAAGAAGTTGTGTGGAACTGTGAAAAAATAAACAAAATATACAAACTGAGTAGTTCATGGGAAGATAAGCAACATCAAGGACACTGGGAACGCAGGAGCGCCGTGGTCTCGTGGTAACGTGAGCAGCTGGTTCAAATCCTTATTTTCAGTTTATGTGACAAACTATGTTTTCATCACTTTTTTGGGAGTGATTATCACATCCACAAGAAAACCTAAATCGGGCAAGGTAGAAGAATCTTTTTACCCATTCGCCAAGTGTACAAGTTAGGTGGGTCGACAACATATTCCTGTCTTATGACGCACATGCCGTCACCAGTGTCGTATAGAATATATCAGATGTGTTTTCCTGTGGAGGAATCGGTTGACCTATGACCTTGCGATCAAATGTTTTCGGTTCCCATTGGAGAGGCACGTCCTTTCGTCTACTAATCGCACGGTTTTGCGATGCGGTCGCAAAACACAGAAACTAAACTTATTACAGTGAACAGAGACGTCAATGAACGAACGGACAGATAATAACTATGCAAAAATAAAGAAAGTAAAATTTTCACTCGAGGGGAGACTTGAATCAAGGACCTCTCATTCTGCAGCTGCTCACGCTACCACCGAACCACGGCGCTCCTGAGCTCACATTGTCCATGATATTGCTTATGTGGCCCATGGACTACTCAGTTTGTATATTTTGCTTATTTTTTCACAGTTCCACACAACTTCTTCCTGTTTTCTCAACTGATCTGTGTTCAGTTTATCAAGGCCTATTCACTGTGCCAACTTATAACTAAATCTGAGGGGGGTGCGATGGGGAGGTTCCCTTGTTAGGATAATTTAGGTTAAGTACTGTGTAAGCTTACGGACTGATGACCTTAGCAGTTAAGTCCCATAAGATTTCACACACATTTGAACCTTTGCCTTGAGCCCGAAAGGCAATGATCAGGTCCTTTTAGAGTTACATAAATCGTTCCGTTCCGCTATTACAACAACGACTGCACTATTATGCGCGACCCCTCACCCTCCCAACCCCCCCCCCCCCCCCCCCCATCCTGCCTGACACGATTCATATCCACTCTACTGGCAGTGCTGCCACCTGTCGTCCGAGAGTGTTTATTACTCGTTGACGTCTAACAAAGGCGGTTCTCACATGAATGTGACCGGACCCTGTATAAGCGACGTGAACAATATCAGATGTTGAGTAATTAACGTGTAGGACATGGAGATGCAGCGTACTTGTCTGAGTGTTATCATCAGCTGACAGAATGACCAGAGGTGGTCGACTGGAATCTTAAGTACGAGTTTGGCTCTGAGCACTATGGGACTCAACACCTGAGGTCATCAGTCCCCTAGAACTACTTAAACCTAACTAACCTAAGGACATCACACACATCCATGCCCGAGGCAGGATTCGAACCTGCGTGTGTAGCGGTCCCGCGGTTCCAGACTGAAGAGGCTAGAACCGCTTGGCCACACCAGCCGGCAAATACGAGTTTCTCCTATAAACTTGTCCCTTCTTGTCAGTGTTCTGCATACGTTCCCTTTCCTCCTTCCTTATCTCATCAGCCTCCCTTTTCAACATTCTTCTGTAGCACCACACCTAAAACACTTCGACTCTCTTCTGTTCTGGTTTTTCCACACTCTACGATTCACTACCATACAATGCTGTACACTAAGAACTTCCTTCTTCAAATTAATCTCATCTGTCATACTAATATACACTTTCGGCCAGGAACGTTATCTTTTCCTGTGCTAGTCTGCTTTTTATGTGCTCCTTGTTTCGTGCGTCATGGGTTATTTTGCTTCCGACGTAGCAGAATTACTTAACTTCGTCTACTTCTCGCTCACCAGCTTTGATCGCTATTCTCATTTCTGACACTAATCACTTTCCTCTTTCTTCTGTTTATTCTCAGTCCATCTTCTTTGGTCATTACACTGTTCGTTCCATTCACGTTATCCTATAATTCTTCTTGATCCTCACTAAGTACAGCACTGTCATCATCCAATCTCATCATTATTGTCATTTCACCGTGAATTTTAATCACACTCGTGAACATTCCTTTTATTTCAGGTATTGCTCCTGGAAAATATATATCGAATAGTAGGGGCGAAAGACTGCATTACCCACATTATAATCCAAGTACTTCGCCCTTAATCTTCCAGCCTTATTGTCACAGCCTGATTCTTGTATATACTTTGTGTTACCGTTTTTTCTTGTAGTTTATTTATACTTTTATCAGAATTTCGAACGCCTTGCAACATTTTACTCTGTCGAACGTTTCTCCCAAGTCGACGAATTCTGTAAATGTGACTTGATTTTTCTTCTGTCTTGCGTCCATTGTCAAGCGCAACATCAGAAGTGTGTGTCCGTTGCCTTCACACTTCCCTAAAGCGAAACAGACCGTCATCTAATAGATCGTCAACTGTCTTTTCCATTCATTTGTATATTACTCTTGTCAGCAGCTTGGATGCATGACCTGCTGAGATGATTGTGGGGTAGTTCTCGCTCTTACCTGATCTTACTATCTTCGGAATTTTGTGGTTGACATTTTTCCGAAAGTCTGATAGGATGTCGCCTGTCTCATAGATTTTACGCGCCGACTTTAATAGCTCTTTGATAGCCACTAACCCCAGTGATTTCAAAAATTCCGATGGAACGTTAGCTATCCCTTCTGCCTTATTCCATCTCAGGTCTTCCATAGCATTTTCAAATTTTGAATCTAACACTGTATCCAATATCTCTCCCATATCAACTCGACTTTCTTGTTCTATCGCTTCATCAGAATTTCCTCCCCCTCACATAGACCTTCAATGTACTCTTTTCACCTACCAGATCTCTCCGCTGCGTATAACATTGGGATTATCATTGCATTCTTAATGTCGCCACCCTCGCCTTTCATTTCACCCAAGGTTGAGCTGACTATTCTATGTTGCGAATCATTTCTTCTGACTATGATTCGTTTTTCGATCTCTTCATACTTTACGTAGAGCCACTTTACCTTGGCTCCCCTGCAGTTCCTATGTAAAACTGGTCCAGCCACATTAACGTGAGCAACCGTCGAAATCTTGAATAAGCAGCTCTTGCAGTGCGAACCGCTGCGAAACGTTCAGGAGGAGAACAGTTAAGTTCTGGAAGGTACCGGCACGGATGTGGAGCGGTGCCCACTCCAGCGCAATTCCAGCCTTCGTCGCCGAAGAACAGTAGTTAGCGTGGGTGTATGAACAAAGTGCCTCATGCGAAGGCTCGTACACAGCAACGTTCTCTGAACGCTAGTTAAGGGGATAGTGTACACAGTCCCTTGTTTCATCTGGTCAATCAGTTTCTCAACAGCTGCATGTCTGTTCGCCTGTACACTTCTCCGCACCCATCTTTCACCCCTGTCATCCACGGCCCACGGTGCACCTTGGTGCCGGTTTTGGATAGTGTCATTTTGTTACGGGCGGAACGTTTTAACCAAGGTAGCACGCGCACAATTTACAGACTTTGCCATTTCGAAAATGCTCCCACCCTAGGCCCGAAAGCCAATGATCGTGCCTCCCGCTCCTCCCCCCCCCCCCTCCCTCCCCTCTCGACACTCAGTATATACCCTCCACTGCTAGTGCTGCCACCGACCATTGTGAGTGATTATTGCGGTTTGACGTGGAACGGGCAATGCATTTCATTCTTACGTGATTTTTATTTCTGTATGTCGTATGAGCAGGCAAAAACTAACCCCTAGTTTCTATCTCCACGTATGTGGAAGATATAGTCCTGTTATATGGGATAACACTTTCTTGAAACATCATGTTGTAGAATTAACAACAAACTTGCAGAACAAATTACTGAGCCACTGTACATAGGGCATTTGAAGACATTACTTAGGTTATCAGAGTCCGTAGCTCGTGGTCGTGCTCGCTTCCCACGCCCGGGTTCCCGGGCTCGATTCCCGGCGGGGTCAGGGATTTTCTCTGCCTCGTGATGACTGGGTGTTGTGTGATGTCCTTAGGTTAGTTAGGTTTAAGTAGTTCTAAGTTCTAGGTGACTGATGACCATAGATGTTAAGTCCCATAGGGCTCAGAGCCATTTAGGTTATCAGTAACAGAAGTAATCAGAAGAGTAACTATAGCCCGGAGTAAATTAAATAAAGTTTTCAAAACGAAGCGTCCTATGTGACAGAAACAGAAGGGTTGCAAAAGCGGTTTTTCACCACTTTTGACTTACTGTAGTGACTCGTGGGTTGTAAGTGAGAAAACCGTTCAAAAATTGGAGGAATTCCCGTGACAGGCAGGGAAAGGCACGAATGGATTAGGGAATCGAATGCAGCGGAAGGCATAATTACGACCGTAATGGAACTGGAATGGAGATGTGTGTGATATTTATATAGGATAATGGGTCCTAGAAGGGCCATATAAGCTCGCGATTGGATTTGAAAAGGAAGAAGAGACCCCAGGTTACGATGTAATAGAAGTTGGACAGGTAGCATTAGAAGGCGTAAAACAGGCAAAAACAATGCGGATGCGTGTCGACGAATACCGTTGCCAGGCCGTACTTAGCCTGACATGCGTAGTGGTTACGGAGTTCTCTCTCTCTCTCTCTCTCTCTCTCTCTCTCTCTCTCTCTTTTAATTTTACTTTCCAATGTCTTATCAGTAAAGAATAGTGGAATAAATATGAATGTATGTCAGTACACAAAATAAGATTTCAAATTGTGTTGTGATGCGAGGGTATCCAAGTTCTGTGAACAGGGTATTCAACTTCTGTGAACACTGAGAGCAGTTCCTAAGCCATGGACGATAAACGCTACAGGTGTACTCTCTGAAAGTATGCCAGAGAGTAATGAAAAGTAGATATATACCAGGTGTAGAAGTACGAAACTGGAAATTTGGTTGCAATAATTACACGTCTGTTGTTTGAAACTGGTAAACAATACTTTCTTCAAAGTAATCTCCATCTCTGTTTATACATTACTCCCACCTTTCCGGCAGGCTATGAATGCCACGCCAAAAAAATAGTTCCTCTTTTGAAGCGAACCAGTCAGAGAGCCATTTTCGTACATTTTCATACGAATTGAAGCGTTGTTGAGCGAGAGCGTCACCCAGTGATGCTAAGAGATGATAATCGGAAGGCCCCAAGTTTGGAGAACAAGCCGCATGCCCTGGTATTTCCCAACTGAAGGCCTCGATCGTTTCCCTGACCCGTTTTCTTCTGTGTGATGAGGCGTTATCATGGATCAATATGACTTCATGTTGCCGTTTTCCATATTCCGGTCGTTTTTCACATAATGCTGCTGTTGCTAGCGATCACTGTTAACGATTTCACTAGATTTTAGCAGATCATAATAGACGACACCCTTCTGATCCCACCAAACACAGAGCACTGTCTTCTTTTGAAGGCGATTTGGTCTTGCAGTGGATGTCGATGGTTTGCCTGGATCCACCCACGATTTACGACGCCTAAAATTCTCAAAATACATCCATTTTTCATCACCTGTCACTTTCCGATGGAGAAACGACTTTCTTTTGTATCTGGCGAGCAGCATTTCACGTCTATCATTCAGTTGATGGGCAATCCATATTCCCAAATTTCTGCACTTTTCCGAAAGCTTTCGACGGTAGAGAAACGGCTTCCTGCGTCACATTCAATTGTTCCCACAAGATCCTCTTGAGTTTGAATATCATTTTGAGCCAATAAAGGCTGCAATTCGTTGTCTTCGAACCTTTTCGGTGGTTTCCCGCGCTCGTCGTTTGCCACGTCGAAATAACCACTTTTCAATTTTTTCTAGCCACTCGAAACACTGTTTTCCCAAGAACATGTTCGCCGAAAGCTTCGAAAAGCATTGGATGCCATTCTGCAACAGTTTTCTTCAAATGACAACAGAAAATCTATGCTGTCCGCCAACCGTAGTTCGTAGGCACAGAACTCGACATGTTTACGGGTTTGAAACAGATACCGACGTATGGAACTTGGGTTACTGCGAGCTGACATTCGTCGTCAGCCGTTACAGGAAGCATATAGCGCTGCAGACGCGGTCTCACGAGCCCTATACCTACCATCTACAGCGAAATTCCGGTTTCATACTACTACAACTGGTATATCGAAGTGACAGTGTGTTGTAGGTCGAAACCCAGCGGGCGATGAATATTTCACGAATATTTTTATCTGAAAAACAATGGCCAGCCGCTGTGGCCGAGCGGATTTAGGCACTTCAGCCCGGAACCGCGCTGCTGCTACGGTCGCAGGTTCGAATCCTACCCCGGGCATGGATGTGTGTGACGTCCTTAGGTTAGTTAGGTTTAAGTAGTTCTAGAGGACTGATGACCTCAGATGATAAGTCCCATAGTGCTTAAAGCTATTTTTTTGAAAAACAGTGAAGTTTCAAAATGGATTTCGAATGTTGATGATGATGTTTGGTTTGTGGGGCGCTGAACTGAGGTGGCCATGTGAGCCCATACGAAGTCCCAGTTTTTGCACAGTCCAATTTTTTTTTCATAGTCCAATCTAGCTGCTGTCACGAATGATGATGATGATGATGATGATGATGATACGATGAGGACAACATAAACACCCAGTCCCCCGGGCAGAGAAAATCCCCAACCCGGTTGGGAATCGAATCCGGAACCCCGGGATCCACCAACGTTAGCCACTACCCCACGAGCTGCGGACTTAAGTTAATGTGATATTTCGTAAGAACCAAGAGAAACATTCATCTTAGTTATGAATCTACAAACCAACAGTAACGTAGTTTTAGTTGTAAGCGTCGATAGCAAAGTTTCAGTTTGGGGGAGTTGCTGTAGCTTATGTGCAGTGTAGCGCGACTCCGGAGTTCCTATGTAATCGCCGACATGTAGGCAAAGGATTAGTGTTCCATTCCTGCCTTTCCGACGTACCTGCGGTAGATGCGGAAACGTGAAGTATGCAGACGATATTACCAAATGCTCCCACACAGGACCAACGTCCTGTTACTCTTTTCTTGGCTACCGAAGGTTCAAAAAAATGGTTCAAATGGCTCTGAGCACTATGGGACTCAACATCTTAGGTCAGAAGTCCTCTAGAACTTAGAACTACTTAAACCTAACTAACCTAAGGACTTCACACACACACATGCCCGAGGCAGGATTCGAACCTCCGACCGTAACGGTCCCGCGGTTCGGGACTGCAGCGCCAGAACCGCACGGCCACCGCGGCCGGAGGCTACCGAAGGACAAACACCGGTAGACATCCATCGGTGAAGGAAGAGTGTGAATGGGACAGCATGGCTGTCGAAAAACAACGTTGTGCAATGGTACGACAAGGCTGCTACTATAGCTTCATGATAACTCACGTCCTCATATCGCAAATGGCGTACCGAGCGAGGTGGCGCAGTGGTTAGCACACTGGACTCTCATTCGGGAGAAAGACGGCTCAAACCCGCATCCGGTCTTCCTGATTTAGGTTTTCCATGATTTCCATAAATCGCTTCAGGTAAATTCCGGGGTGGTTCCTTTGAAAGGGCTCGGCCAAATTCCTTCCCCATCCTTCCCTAATCCAATGGGACCGATGATCCCACTGTTTGGTCCGCTCCGCCGAATCAACCAACCAGCCGCAAATGTCGTAACGCAAAGTTACGCCAACTCAAGTTGGAGACACACGAGCAGCTGCCCTATAGTCCGGATCTCTCCCTGTGCGATTATCACCCCATTAGGTCCTTTCTAGCATTTGTAGACTTAGAGAAAGCTTTTGACAATGTTGACTGGAATACTCTCTTTCGAATTCTGAAGGTGGCAGGGGTAAAATACAGGTAGCGAAAGGCTATTTACAATTTGTACAGAAAGCAGATAGCAGTTATAAGAGTCGAGGGGCATGAAAGGGAAGCGGTGGTTGGGAAGGGAGTGAGACAGGGTTGTAGCCTATCCCCGATGTTATTCAATCTGTATATTGAGCAAGCAATAAAGGAAACAAAAGAAAAATTCGGAGTAGGTATTAAAATCCATGGAGAAGAAATAAAAACTTTGAGGTTCGGCGATGACATTGTAATTCTGTCAGAGACAGCAAAGGACTTGGAAGAGCAGTTGAACGGAATGGACAGTGTATTGAAAGGAAGGTATAAGATGAACATCAACAAAAGCAAAACGAGGATAATGGAATGTAGACGAAATTAAGTCGGGTGATGCTGAGGGAATTAGATTAGGAAATGAGACAAAGTAGTATATATATATATATATATATATATATATATATATATATATATATATATATAAAATGTAGACGGCTTGCAAATTGAAGGCGGCTTGCAAATTGAAGACTGTTAATGGCAAGGACAGTGTGTCTGAAGAAGAGAAATTTGTTAACATGGAGTATAGATGTAAGTGTCAGGAAGTCTTTTCTGAAAGTATTTGTATGGAGTGTAGCCATGTATGGAAGTGAAACATGGATGATAAATAGTTTGGAGAAGAAGAGAATAGAAGCTTTCGAAATGTGGTGAATGCTGAAGATAAGATGGGTAGGTGATGTAACTAATGAGGAGGTATTGAATAGAATTGGGGAGAAGAGGAATATGTGGAACAACTTGACTAGAAGAAGGGATCGGTTGGTAGGACATGTTCTGAGGCATCAAGGGATCACAAATTTAGCATTGGAGGTCAGCGTGGAGGGTAAAAACCGTAGAGGGAGACCAAGAGATGAATACACTAAGCAGATTCAGAAGAATGTAGGTTGCAGTAGGTACTGGGAGATGAAGCTTGCACAGTAGCATGGAGAGCTGCATCAAACCAGTCTCAGGACTGAAGACCACCACAACAACAATAACAGATCCTTAAAGAGAGCCTCGAATTGTCGACAACTCCTGTCGGACGAGGATGCGCAGAAGGGAGCTACGGATTTCTTCACGCAAGTGCCCACGGTGTTTTACCAAACGGGTATCTTCAACATGGTGCGTGGATGGGGTGATTGCCTTAATACTCATGACAATTTTCCCTGGTTGGCATAACGATTCGGGGCTGTATGACCTTCGAATGAGAAAGTTTTGCCGGCCGAAGTGGCCGTGCGGTTAAAGGCGCTGCAGTCTGGAACCGCAAGACCGCTACGGTCGCAGGTTCGAATCCAGCCTCGGGCATGGATGTTTGTGATGTCCTTAGGTTAGTTAGGTTTAACTAGTTCTAAGTTCTAGGGGACTAATTACCTCAGCAGTTGAGTCCCATAGTGCTCAGAGCCATTTTTTTGAGAAAGTTTTCATCGCCAATTATATTTCTAAAATGGCGTCACCGTCACCCTGGTGAAGGTGGAAGTAACAGCTGAATGTGGCAACAGCCGAGAAGTGTGTGCGCGTACGTGCAGACTCTGCAATTTCATGTACGGTGCATGGTGGAGAGTACTTTGTGCTAACAATATCCACTTGTTTTTGATTGTGGAAAATTAATCGAGAATCATATTTTAAGGTATAATAAATGTCTAATTACAGCAGAATATCTGTTTAATTCTTGCCATGTTACATCATCATTGTGCTAAGCAAACTGAAATCTATCTTCCATATCCATTTACACTGTTCCTTGTCCAGTGCACTAGTCTGAAAATAGTAACTGTTCTGTCGAGACATACGATAAGTGACGAACATGCGAAGTACTGCTGTGGCCATAATTCCTGTCGTCATCAGCACATTAAGGAACTGAGTTGTCTGTATTTATGTGCGCCAGTCAGGCTGCCGGAGAATGTCAGCAGATGGTTTGGACAGGGTAGGCGCACTAGTTGATGAACATCAAATTTGATCATTTTACCTTGAGACGTGATACAGTAGCGCATGAAAATCTCTAGAGGACACCTTTTCTTATGTTCGTAAGTTCATGCAACACGCACCGCGGCAGAGGCTGTTACGTGCTAGAACTATTGCACAGTGCAGACTGAAGCTGCTTAGCGACTTGCACATTATTCTCTCCCCCAATATCCACGTACATTTTGGCCTAAGAATAGGATAAAAGAGGCATAAAGCTCTTCCTGAGAACACAGGCTTCTTCTCGGCGTGTTTCAAAAGGGGAGCGACGGGTGCGAGGGAACAGGTAAGCTGAAAGATTTACGACGCGCGGATACGACAGGATGGGAGTGGAGGTGAAGCCACGTGTAACCCGATTTACTCCCACCCCTCTCTCCTCCGCACTCCACGGCTGAGATACGTCAGCCGCCTCCGCCTCTGCCGGTATCCATCACAGGCGTTATCTGGGCGCGCAAGCTGCTGGCCTGTTATTGCCCGGTAAACGCCTCCTCCCTGTCAGGCTGCACTCTCTCTCCACTGCTACCGCAGGCCGTGAGGCGCAAGGTGGGGCACAGGTTGTCAGGGGCAGTCGGCACTGCATCTGTTAGGAAACAGTTGTCGCTTGCATGGCGGCTTCTTACCGCATTACCTGTTGGATTCCGTTTCGGTATCTTAGTCCGAAGTTTGTTTAATGGTTTTTGTCATATTTCACCAAGATAATGGACTGGATTGTCAAGCTTCGTCCTCCATTACTCGTGGCGGACTGGAGCACTGGAGAGTTAATCTTTGACAATGCCAGCCACTCATACTTCTAGCACTTTCCATATGGCATCGTTCAGTTCACTTTGCAACAAGCTCTGTTGTCCAGCAGCAAATGAGAAGTTGCTCTGGGTGTAGCATTTCAGTTAATAATTTTACTCTTTAGTTTAACGACTACCACTTGTAATTGGAATAACAGCTAACTACATGCCCTTCGCTACACTGACATTTACTTAATATCAAATCAGGGAAGTATTTTCTTCTGATTACCAATTACGCCAGAATTACTATCGTAGTTGAGAATAAAACAGTACCTATAAAGAGGGAGGCCATTTGAAGCACAGTGATTCAATTTATTCTGTTATTGACAACAATTCGTAAATATCCTTCCAAGTTACCACGTAATGGGCGCAACACTGAAATTCACCAAACACGTATGTTACTAAATTGTGTATCATGAAAATTATTTATAATTCTAATAATTCTTAATTCTTTTTTTCCTTAGAATTAAGAATTATTAGAATTATTACTTCCCTATTGTCACCTATGGTGGAGAAACATGGACAATGACAGAAATGGACTGGAGCAGACTGCAAGCAGGGGGAATGAAATTTCTGAGAGCAGTTAAGGGAAAAACAAAAATGGACTGAGTAAGGAATGTAGACATTAGAAAGGACCTTAAACAAGTAAGTATGAAAGAAGAAATTGAAAAAAAAAGATTAAGATGGTATGGGCATGTTAAAAAGATGCATGGTTAGAGACTCCCCAAAATTATGGAAGAACTAAAGATGAATAGGAAAAGGCCTAGAGGGTGCCCAAGAACACGGTGGAAAATGGGAGTGAGAATATCTGTAGAAAGGAGAGGTGTGACCTGGCAGCAAGTGGAGGAAGAAAAGTGGTGGCTCGACGGAGCCAAATGGAGAGGACTCATCAGCACCCAGACCCGGCAGCAGCTGGAGCGGGATTCGGATGTAGACGGAAAATTATTTACTTCTTAAGAATTTATATCTCACCAGAAGGCTCTGGTGAAGGAGAATCCGGAAAACATTCCACTTTTTGTCAAACCTGTTGCACTGAGGATTTATCGAACTACGGAAAATGTAAAAAGCCTAACATATTTCTTAGCTTCGAACCACATCTGATTAGTATCAATGTTATCACCAAAACTCGATATAGATTTATACACTAACTGAACGGCACTGGAAAAGTGACAACTTTAAGGCAATTCACTTAAAACACAGTTTCGTCGAGGAAGTACCGTAGTCACTCTCTACTCAGATTAACGATTGAAACTATAGCAACATACTTCCATAATTATTTGCTGATACAACAGTATATAAGTTATTCAAAACAATTTTTATCATCTGTTCTTTTCCGCTAATATGGTTTTCTAAAAAACACCTACACTGTGTGATCAAAAGCAACTGGACACTCCCACAAACATACGTTTTCCACATTAGGTGCGTTGTGCTGCCACCTACTGCCAGGTACTCCATATCAGCGACCTCAGTAGTCATTAGGCATCTTGAAAGAGCAGAATGGGGCGTTCCGCGGAACACACGGACTTCCAACGTGGTCAGGTGATTGGGTGTCACTTGTTATACGTCTGCACGGCAGATTTCCACACTCCTAAACATCCGTAGGTCCACTGTTTCCGATGTGATAGTGAAGTGAAAACGTGAAGGGACACGTACAGCACAAAAGCGTACAGGCCGACCTCGTCTGTTGACTGACAGAGACCGCCGACAGTTGAAGAGGGTCGTAATGTGTCATAGGAAGACATCTACCCAGACCATCACACAGGAATTCCAAACTGCATCAAGATCCACAGCAAGTACTGTGACAGCTAGGTGGAGGGTGAGAAAACATGCATTTCATAGTCGAGCGGCTGCTCATAAGCCACACATCACGCCGGTAAACGCCAAACGACGCCTCGCTTGGTGTAAGAAGCTTAAACATTGGACGACTGAACAGTGGAAAAACGTTGTGTGGAGTGACGAATCACCATACCCAATGTGGCGATCCAATGGCAAGGTGTGAGAGGCAACAGTGGGTATTAAAACATACGCTATGCAAAACGAAGAACCTGGGAAAACATAACGCAAACTTTCATCTTGTAGGAGAGCAATGCAACAAACTGTGAGTACCGACATTTAAGATTAGCCATTCAGCTAACATTGCGGCAAAGGTTCAAATGGCTCTGAGCACTATGGGACTTAACATCTGAGGCCATCAGTCCCCTAGATCTTAGAACTACTTAAACCTAACTAACCTAGGGACATCACACATATCCACGCCCGAGGCAGGACTCTAACCTGCGACCGTAGCGGTCGCGCGGTTCCAGACTGTAGCGCCTAGAACCGCTCGGCCACACCGGCCGGCGTGGCAAAGGTGTTTGAAGTGGAAATCTCATGACCTGTGACTGCACCCGCAAGATTCAGACAAGAAAGTTGTAAGCTGGTTACATGCTGGTGAAAAGTCAGGAAATTCATTGAACAAACGTCGGTTGAACGCCTCAGGACGCAAACCAACAGGCACCGCTTACTGCCTAAGTATTCTCTGGGTTCACTTGATACCGGTGCCGGAGGTTACGTTGAACACGGCGCCATCCATCAACCACTATAACGGACAGTGTTAGCTGCTGACGTGTTGTGTTTTCCGTAGTCAGGAGTCGAACCTGACGCCATCCCAGTTTCCGATATTGCATCTCGCATAAACAACTATTCATCCAGTAGCTGAGGAAGCAGAAGGGAACAACAGAAATTTCTGTGTCGTCCTTACTGGTGTGACCTACTTCCAATATCCCTTCCCAGTGCCCCCTCATCCCCAACCCGTGACCGTCACAAGGACCCGAAAGCTTACCTCGTTTCGGTGCCAGCATGACAACTGAGCAACTGAACAGATGATTTCGTGTAGTGACTTTCACACATGCAATCATCCTAATTTATCGCGGTTTATTCAGCAACTAAAAAGTTATCTATATGTTTATACGGTGACACACCATTCAATAGGCAATAAGTTAAGCAAGATGTCGAGTAGTCCGCGGTTTAAAGTAAACCAATGTGCGAAAAAGAGTAGATTGCATGTAATCTACTATGGTTTATCACAAGGCTCTGTTCTTGCTCCAGAATTATTCATTCTCTACTCAGCAGGCGTGCCGCAAATTCCAGTCCACCCTTCACATCAGATTGAAGATCTTTCAGAATGTGACGAACACCTAACGTAAAGCCTCACTCAACTCTATGAACATTCTGAGCCAGGGTGACTAATGTTTCTCAAACAGAAGTACGTCTTCATCATCCCTCTAATCGTTTAACATCAGCAAGAGCAGCCCACACTATGCCACTTGGCATAGTGAAATACAACAATGAACCAAAATAGCACGGTGCGAGATAAGACAGAAAGCTGACACACAACAACCAACTTCCCAACACAGCTAACAAGTTACAAACACGGGTGAACCTGGCGAGTAAGTTGGCAGGCAGTACATGGGGAGCCAATACGTCAGTTCTCTATGGAGCATCCCGTGCGTTGTCATACTCCGCATCAGAATACTGCTCACCAGTTTGGCTCCTTAGCAACGTTCATTTGAATGCAGTTATGGGAATTATCACTGGAAAAGTCACATTTACACCTACCAGTACTATTTCACATTCGTCGAAAGGCGGCTCACTACAAGCTTTGCTGGTTGTAAAAATGAGCCAATCTCTTTTTAGGAAGATTTACTCTCGCTGCCAAGGCAACGCCTCAAATCCAGAAGGCTAGCATATGAAGTAACAGCCCAAATGCTATCCACAGGGTTCAACCTGAAACGTCCCCCTTTTAAACAATTATACATGACTGTGCTTAAACTGACACACAATATTTTGTTAGCGCAATGCAATCTGACTTTCAAAATTCCCTACAAAAGAATGGCCCTGACTAACATTAAACTATACCTTTCACAAATCACTTACCTCACAAAAATCTTCGCTGCTCAAGCTACTGCAATACAGCGAGCGCCACTACTGCCAGCTAAATAAAAGATTCAAACTATGGAGGGCACTAACTACTGATAGGGATAGTTAGCAAATGAAAGATATTAATAGAGAACAAACAATGTATTTACCTTGATATCATCATATATAAATATAGCAGTTCATGACAAATTTCAAAACTCCGCCATCTCTCTCCCCACATCCACCACTGCTGGCGGCTCACCTCCAACTGCGCAACGCTACGCGCTGTTCACATCCACCTGCCGCTGCCCAACACTACAATGGCGAGTATTACAACAATGCAAAGCAGCCACAGACTGCACACAGCACAGCCAGTGATTTTCATACAGAGGTGGCGTTACCAATAAAAAAACCTAAACAGCCTACTTACATAGCCCCCATGCTCCCCACAAAAAATTTTACAAATTGGATTGGGCAGTGGCCAATACAGATTTGCAAAAATTTTTCATAATTACAATAACAAAGAAATCAAATGCACACACTTATTGATACAATGTTGGTCAAAAGCTAAAATTTTCTCACAGTCCATAAAGACAGTCCTGATTCATCACAGTAAAACTACAGTGTTTTTCTTTTTTTTCAAAGTCTGAACAGTAAAAGAGAATGCACACAGAAGTAGTGGATTTCTATGCAGTCTTGAAGAAGTAGTGTCCTTCCATCAGAAAGACAGTGCTGACTCTTGACATGCTGACAGGTAATGGGCCACAACATAGGAAACCCACAGCAGAGTCATTCGACGTTTTGAAGAGTATTGGTAGGTCATCACAGAGCAGACCCACTGTAGTCCTGGTAGAGATTACGGTATTGGTGGGCCACCAGAGGTGCAGACCCACTGCAGTCCTTGTAGAGATGATGGTATTGATCGTTGATGTAGACCCACTGTAGTCCTTGTAGAGATGGCCAGCAGCCATCTGTTGCGATTGTGTAGGTGCACAATCACCATTGAAGACTCTTGCGGATAATATAGCAAGTCCATAACCACCACTTGTGCACTCACAAAGTTTTTGGAATTGTCCTTAGAACCAGCAATGCTGTTATCCAGTCCCTTGCTGAATTATTAACACACGTGCAAACACTATCAGTCCCTACTTCTCACATATTGTCCATATACTATGACCAACAGAAACGTGTGCAGTGAAATATAACTTACAAGTTGCTTAATTTGATGAACTGGTGTCAATTACAATTTTATAACATAAGAATACAATTACAAGGGTACAAAATACATCATTAAAGAACATAACGATACAGATAACATTTGTGGTACAGGCTTTACAAAAGAATTGAACTAACATATACATCAGTGTTACAGGAATTATGACATTAGTAAATACATAAAAGATCAGAATAACTTTTGAAACATCAATTTCACACATGAGCATTAAAACAAAACAGAATAAATAATGTGTAAGCATATTTATAAGGTAAATCACATATTATTAATGCCAATTATATTTGAGGATAACAGTATTCCTCATCATAGTGAATGTAGCTTAGTACTAGAAAAATTCTACAATTCTTATCAGATAAACACATAAAGACAGGAAAAACACAAATACACAAGAGTACACAAACCTATAGAGGGATGACACCAAAGGAAAGGACAGGGTTTGTTTTACTGCAGTATTTTGCATGGAGATCTCCCTTTGTTCATCATTATTTCCAAAAAGTCCTATCTAAGCCTGCTTTCTGTATTCTGTTCATATTTCTTTCACAATAATTATTTCTGATTGTACAATACTCATTTGGGCCCAAGTCTTTTTCATATAACTTCGCAATGCATTCTTTACCTATTCTCCATAGTCAGTTACTTATATAGTCTACCCCCTCTTAAGCTAACTTAAATCTACTGAGCTCAGATGCTAAACTAAGGGACGAGGCAATGCAGCAGCACATAAAACAATTAATATAAACAGCAATGAAAAAAAATGGAAAATCGCAAAGCAAGCTACAGTAAATCTAAATTAACAGAAAAAATGCAAAATTACAACTAATATGAGCCAATGTGCAGCAACAAGAAAAGCTTAACAGAGTAATACAAAGTCAAATTCAGTAACACTATGCCTGGCAAGCAGCAGCAGTAAATGCTATGACGTATACCTAAGCATGACAAAGCTCAAGCATAAAAAATATTACAGTAAAAACAACAATGCAGATAAGGGAAATGTATATTCACATCTTAATGTCTATGTAATTAAAGTGGTGCACCACAACAACTTATTGTAAAAGAAATATTACCATGTACTTGAAAAGAAAATTATGTGTTACTGTTACTAGTTCCTTCTTATTGTTCTTTCCTTTCCAAGTGCTCCTTTTTTTGAAGAACGTGGATCACAAAATTATTATTTAATAGATCTGTTGACAGAAAGTGTTCACATTAGCAAATGCATTTAATTTTATTTTATGAAACCAATGCTGCAACACAGCTGGAAAACAGATGTCAAATGAAATAAGCAATTACGCAAACCAAAGCATAAAAACATCATTGAATAGCTATGTGGCATTTCATAAGTCAGTAGCTCTCAACTCTCGTAGAAAGACACTTGTCATAATCAGGTGTGCAGATGTACGAATATTTCCCATCAATTCATAAGCATTGCAGTAATTAGCACAAAGTACGAGTAATCATATGTTTTCAGGTAATGAGCATGTAATATTTGCGATGCTTTCTACAAAGGAATGTCAATAGCAAGGTTAATGGAAGTAATGAGGGTGTCGCATTTGCAATATTTTCTCTAAAGGAATGTCAATGGCGAGGATAAAGGCCTGCCTTTTTTCTTTTTTTTTTCTACCTGTGCTTCCGGAAAGGCACACCCTAATGGCTTGTTCTCCAGGTGTCTGACACAGCGGTGTGCCGACGACGCACGTGCAGGTGGTCACTTAACTTTCTTACGGAAATATTTACGACAGCAGTTTCCGCTACAGTGACAGTCTCACATAAAAATATTTCACAGGTCAAGAATTAGCGTTGCAAATCTGTAGAAAGAAAATCCTATAAATATAAGTGTCCAAATAAAATATTCGTCAGCATTGTGATACAGTCACGCATTTACGCACATTTCATAACTCTTAAAGTACGATTCTTGGTTTCCAACATACTTCTTATTCCTCATATATGGTAGCATCATCTTATTGATCATAAACATATCTCAACAGCATAGTACACATCGTCGTCGTAATAATAACATCATAACACCTCAGTCAAATCTCAAAAACGTCGTAGCTTTCTGTAATAATTTCAAAACCTAAAAAAAATTCTCTGCTCATTTCAATAGTGTCATCTACCTCAAACGTACTTTAAAAATCATGATCTCACACCAAATACATCATTCAAAGCTCTCATAGCATCACAATGTGTCCGAAAAAATATGATCAGTTTACAAAGTACAGACAAAATACAGTTTCATAAGTGTGAAGTTACCCAACTGTGTAATTGCGTAAACATGTGTCACTGATGTAATAAAAAAAGTTTATCTCTCAGTTAAATGATCAGATAGCTGTGTAATTTGTGTGTTAGAGAAATATGGTACCGATGTGTAAAGTTGTATAAGTAAATACCATATTAGCTAGGGATCCTTGTGGTTGCCACACACATGGTACACAAAGTAAGCGTGTACTCCCCTGAGGATTAATGTAATTATACCCTCAGGTGTTACAGATTACAGCAATGAAATGAAATGTATCACGGAAAACTTTCTTTGTAATTCAAAAATCTTTAAAAATAAATGTTTTAAGTACAAAATTAATCACTCAAATATGTGTACTGTAGCGCTAAATGTGCGTCTTGTTGCAACATAATCTGTGTGGAAGTGTCGTAGTTATCGTCCTCTGAAAGCTAAGTTCTGCAGAAGTCAATGTACTTACCTCATGATAAACAAAAGTGAAATGCTTTGCGTATAGATATCGTAATTATTATGTACATTACTGTGATCAAGGAAATACTATACTGTAAAGTATTGTTGTGCTACGAAAAAGGCCCTCACATTGTAGCTTACTACTAAAACATGTTTTGCTTTCCAGATGAATACAGAAAAACTGTGCGGATATAAAACAGATACACCGCAAAAGCAACATTGTAAATTGTCACTCATTAGTAGCGTCGTGATATAATCGTGTATCTGTCAAAGAAACCAAATGCTAAGTCATCATTAATTCCACAGAAAGTACTTTAAATCCAGAATGTATTTTCAAGTAAACCAAAATGTTGCATTAAAATCTCATTAGCAGTACTGGTAAATGTTCTAAGTATGTGAGCCTTAGAGTCGTTACGTAAACGTGCAACTAACAAGCAAGAATGTACACACACAATAACACTGGGTCGTCTCTTCACAATAACAATGCATTCGTAATTACTGTTTAAAAATGTTCCCTAGGTTCTTGATTGGATATTTAACTTCAAACATTGTTGCATGGTAACAGTTTCTAAGTCTGACAATGCATACTAGTAATGTAAAGTGAAAAGTTTTATGGCAATGACAAAGTTAAAAAGCAGATTATCTTTCAATAAACGGTTTCACATGTGAAATGTGGTGTAAACCTTTACTCTTCCTAGTACGCAGAGGTTCAACTTGAACGGAATTGTTATGCGGTATACGTCGGTAAAGAATACTGGAATTTTTCTCAAGGTTAGCGTCTATGTTATTTTCCTCTGAGCCAGCCGGCGCACGTGGGTGCCTGCGGCGCGAGTCATTGTCTGTCTCTTTGTTGGCGCGCGTTGTTATTGGGATTAGGAGACCTAACTTCTACAAATTCGCCTTGCCGAGAGGGCCCAGCTCTGTTAGATTCCCGCCAGTTCTGATGAAATTCACGTCTGTCGTTTTGTCGGTAGTTTACATAGTTTCTTGTTTGTCGGTCATGTGGTGGAGAATTTCTCCCTGAATCGTAACTCTGCGCCGAACTGTTGCGTCTGAAGTTATTCTGCCTCCCTTGATAATAATTGTTTTGGTTCCCATATTGTCTGTTTCTCTGATTGTCTCTGTGATAGTCATTACTACGGAAATGCGATCTTTCTCTGTAACTATTATTACTACTCTGCCAACGGTTGTCATACGGGTGGTGTCTGTTTTGGTCACGATTTGTGTTGTGAGAATAGCCTTGTCGTGTCAAGTTATTACTTCTTTCATCGCGGAATTGCGACGGATGTGACCTGTAATTGTTGTGTTCCTGGTTTCGCGTTCCGCGATTGTCAGTGTCAATTTCTAATTCTTGTAAGAGTCCCTGAAAAGCTTCAATGTCGTCTTTGCAACGTCCTGCCAAAATAATATGTCGTAAATGTTCAGGCAGTTTGATTAAGCAAATGCGGATGAGTTCTGAGGGGCTGTATGGGTTTGAAAGATACTGATTCTTATGCAACATGTCTTCAAAATATTTCATAAGACTGGAAAATTCAGATTGTTCGAAACGTTTCATCATTATGATGCTATGTTTTACTTGGTCTTGTGTGGCTTGAGACCAATATGCTGAGAGGAAGGCATGGTCAAACTCTCCTTCACTGTGGCAATCGTGAATTACCGATCGCATTCTTACAGCTGGTTCATTCTCCAAGTAGCCACACATAAATTCTAATCTGTGTTCTAACGACCAGTTGGGAGGAAAACAATGAGAGAATTGATGGAGCCATGCTTGTGGATGAATGTCGTTGCCAGAATTCTTAAATGTTTTGAATTTACGTGTAGTAATGAACAGCTTATAGTCAAAATCATCATGTCGGCGAGTCGCATATCGGTCATTGTTAGGTCGTGTCGGCCGTTCCATCTCAAAATTCGGTGCACATTGCCAATTTCTTTCATAATTTCCGAAGTGTCCTGTGTTATTATTTTGTGGTTGTTCCGTATTTCTAAGTCCCTCTTCCCATATTGGAGCGCGAGTGGCCTCTGAAATACGTAATTCTTGTATTACCTGAGTCAGCTGATCTTGTACTTCCCGGATTTCTCTTTGGTGTTGCGTATTAATTTGATTCTGATTTTGTTTGAATTTCCTAATTTGTTCGCACTCTTCTGTGTCATTAAAGACTACCGGTTTTGTGTCGTTCAGATTATCATCTACCTTCGTAGATAAGTTAGTGAACTGATCCGAAAGTTCGGCTACTTTCTTCGATAGTGTACTTATTTCATCAGTGTGTTTTTCTGAACCAAGTTTCAGAGTATCTACTGTGTCATTAAAGTTTTCCTGAGTTTTTGCAAGTTGCGTAACCGAATCGGTAGATGCAACTGAGTCAAATTTAGCTTGCAAGGTCTCATGATTTTCATGAACAATAATTTGCAGTTCTTTTATGGCTGCTTCGTGATTCTGTAATGCATCTTCATGCCGCGAAAAAATAGGTTGAAAATGCTCACAAATTTGAGTTTTTACGTCATTACAGACTTTTTGACATTTCGATTCAATGTTATGTAACTCAGTAGTTAAATCTTCACGTGTTTGTTCAAGAGTTTGTTCCAATGAGTCTAACTTTTGAAGCTTTTGCTGTGTTTGTCTCTGATTTTGTTCCATTGTGTCTAACTGTTGCTGTGTTTGTCTCTGGTGTTGTTCCATTGTGTCTAACTTTTTAAGATTTTGTTCCATTGTGTCTAACTTTTTGAGATTTTGTTCCACTGTGTCTAACTTTTTGAGATTTTGTTCCACTGTGTCTAACTTTTTAAGATTTTGTCCCATTTGTCTCTGATTTTGTTCCATTTGTTGCATTAATTGCAATAATAATGTATTAGTGTCTGGAATCTGTTTCTCTACGCTTTTCGGCAGTGTATTTGCACCGGCAACATTCACATTTTGACAAGCAGAAAATGCGTCTTGACTTATTTGAGAAAACGGTGATAACCCAAAACCTGAATCTAAAGTATTTGCGAAATTGTGTCCTGTCATTTCGGATTCCTGAGGCGAGCTGTTGCCGACCGATCGATCGATAATGCTTCCCTGTTCACTACCTGTTTCACTGTCTACACCATTGTTTGCAGCCCGCTCCATTTCCCTATGCACAATTACCAAATTACTACTTTGAACATCAGTTAATTCATTACTCGGCGGCGCTAACACACTGCTTTCATTTTCACTGTCATTTCTCAGTTTACTTTGGAGCCTAGTATTACGTTTTTCACACGCCATTATTGTCACAGTATTTCACACGACAACACAGAAAAACACAATTTGAAGATCAAAAATAAGAGAACACATTAACATAGCACTGAAAATAATATCTAATTAATTGCAGCTGCGAAATACTTGGTGCAAATCTACATGCATGCCACACCTGTTTTACTGAACAACAATGAAAGACTGCAACTACAAAGGAGATTCTCTCTACAATTACGAGCTAGCACTAAACAAAATCTACACTAATTACACAAACTACAAGAAAAAATCAGAAGATTCCAGTGAGGTATCCTCGGCTAAGGGTCGACATATGAAACGTCCCCCTTTTGAACAATTGTACATGACTGTCCTTAACCTGACACACAATATTTTGTTAGCGCAACGCAATCTGACTTTCAAAATTCCCTACAAAAGAATGGCCCTGACTAACATTAAACTATACCTTTCACAAATCACTTACCTCACAAAAATCTTCGCTGCTCAAGCTACTGCAATACAGCGAGCGCCACTACTGCCAGCTAAATAAAAGATTCAAACTATGGAAGGCACTAACTACTGATAGGGATAGTTAGCAAATGAAAGATATTAATAGAGAACAAACAATGTATTTACCTTGATATCATCATATATAAATATAGCAGTTCATGACAAATTTCAAAACTCCGCCATCTCTCTCCCCACATCCACCACTGCTGGCGGCTCACCTCCAACTGCGCAACGCTACGCGCTGTTCACATCCACCTGCCGCTGCCCAACACTACAATGGCGAGTATTACAACAATGCAAAGCAGCCACAGACTGCACACAGCACAGCCAGTGATTTTCATACAGAGGTGGCGTTACCAATAAAAAAACCTAAACAGCCTACTTACAAACCTCAACGCTGAGTGGAAACGTGAGCAGCAAGTCACGAGAACCCGGAACCACCAACTTACTGAAAACCCAACTATTGAAGTTCCAGGCTCTAACCATCATAGGGAGGTGTGGGTACAGCTTAATAGTTTCCAGACTGCAGAAGGTATGCGCGAATGGAACATTCACAAGTAGGGCTTTTATTCTGACAGTACGTGTCATTGTGGTGACATTCAGACAATGAGCCACACTGTAAATGAGTGTCCTAACAGACGCTTTCCTGGTAGTGTCAAGAGTGAAGCGTCCGAGAGGTTCTGAAGTGGACTAAATCTTCCGAAGTTTGTGTGTAGTCTGCTCTGTTTAATGTTCTTATAATGTAAATAATTGCACATATGTCTATTTTGGATAAACACACTGCTGGGGAAAGAAATTAGCACACCAGGAATTGATCCAATGACAGCATATGATACCTGGGGGTAGTAGGCATTCTGATAATGGGTTCAGCGTCGTTCGCCGACAGACAGGGTATTGGCATAGCCACCAGAGTGGCTTTTGCGTCCACCCTTTTACAGAGAATGCTCACAGCCAGCAGAAGGCTCAATGTGGTTCGAACTAGTGAAGCACGCAGGCAACCATATTGCTGAGATGCACTCGTGCTTCCTACAGTCGAAGGCGTCAAATTGTGGCCTTCCGAGTGACGGGATGGTCCTTTCGGAGAACTTCGACACAAGTTGGACGCCGGACGCGATGGTCGAGCGGTTCTAGACGCTTCAGTCCGAAACCGCGCGACTGCTACGGTCGCAGGTTCGAATCCTGCCTCGGGCATGGATGTGTATGATGTCTTTAGGTTAGTTTGGTTTAAGTAGTTCTAAGTTCTAGGGGACTAATGACCTCAGCAGTTGAGTCCCATAGTGCTCAGAGCCATTTGAATCTTTTGAACCAAACAAGTTGGACGTGCTGCGTTAGTTGTGTAACGATGCTGGCATCAGTTGAAAATGTTCAAATGTGTGTCAGTTCGTAAGGGACGAAACTGCTGAGGTCATCGGCTCCTAGACTTACGCACTATTTAACGTAACTTACGGTAAGGCCAACACACACAGCCATGCCCTAGAGAGGACTCGAACCTCCGGCGGGAGGGGTCGCGCAGTCCGAGACAGGACGCCTCAAACCGCGTGGGCTGGCGTCAGTGGTCACGCGAACATTCTCACACCCGTAGACAAGCTACTGGAAGTCGACGCACACAGACGTTAGCCAGGATCGTCGTATTGTAAGGGCAGCAGTGACAGACCGTACAGCTACCACAACACGGGTAGGACGACTTGCGAACCAAGACGTGTCAGCATGAACTGTTGCGAAACGGTTATTAGCAGTGAGACTGCGGGCACGCACGCCTCCAGTCCATCTTCCAGTCACGCCACAGCAGCGCCATGCAGGGCTCGGGTGGTGCCATCAGAGGATCACTTGGAATGTCGTGCTGCGCTCTTCAGCGATGCAGGCAGATACTGCCTGCATGCAGCTGATGGTCGTTTGCGCGTACGACGTGGACCTGGTAAGCGCTGCCTCGCAGAGTGCATTAGTCTGAGACTCTCTGGCCCTGCCCCCAGGCCTTGCGGTCTGGGCTGCAACAAGCTAAAGCTCTCGTCACCTTTGGTGTTCCTGGAGGGGACACTAAGCAGTGCTCCGTATTTGCAGAATGTTGTTAGCGACGTTGTCTTCCTGCTCTTGCAAAAGGGAGGTGATCTGTTTCCAGAATGAGATTTTCACTCTGCAGCGGAGTGTGCGCTGATATGGTACTTCCTGGAGATCAAAACTGTGTGCCGGACCGAGACTCAAAGTCGCGACCTTTGCCTTTCGCGGGAAAGTGCTCTACCATCTGAGCTACCCAAGCACGATTCAGATGGTAGAGCACTTGCCCGCGAAAGGCAAAGGACCCGAGTTTGAGTCTCGGTCCGGCACACAGTTTTAAGCTGCCAGGAAGTTTCAAGGCGGTTTGTTGTTCCAACAGGATAGTGATCGCCCAGACAATGCCCGTGAAACTCAGCGTGCTCTGCAAGACGTGCACCAACTTTCCTGGGTAGCACAGTCTCCAGACTTACATGGATATGGTGTCTGTTCTTCCGCACTTGTCCAACACCATATCCATGTAAGTAGATAGTTCTGGAAGTGCTGGCCATCACCTTCCTCTTCTGTGCGGATGCACACGTATTACCCGAACTCTTACGGGACTTGGTAAGAATGCCTTCCACGAGTAATACTGGGTAGGGACACTACGAATGTACACTACTGGTCATTAAAATTGCTACACCAAGAAGAAATGCAGATGATAAACGGGTATTCATTGGACAAATATATTATACTAGAACTGACATGTGACTACATTTTCACGCAATTTGGGTGCATAGATCCTGAGAAATCAGTACCCAGAACAACCACCTCTGGTCGTAATAACTGCCTTGATACGCCTGGAAATTGAGTCAAACAGACCTTGGATGGCGTGTACAGGGACAGCTGTCCATGCAGCTTCAACACGATACCATAGTTCATCAAGAGTAGTGACTGGCGTATTGTGACGAGCCAGTTGCTCGGCCACCATTGACCACACGTTTTCGATTGGTGAGAGATATGGAAAATGTGCTGGCCAGGGCAGCAGTCGAACATTTTCTCTATCCAGAAAGGCCCGTACAGGACCTGCAACATGCGGTCGTGAATTATCCTGCTGAAATTCAGGATTTCGCAGGGATTGAATGAAGGGTAAAGCCACGGGTCGTAACACATCTGAAATGAAACGACCACTGTTCAAAGTGCCGTCAATGCGAACAAGAGGTGACCGAGACGTGTAACCAATGGCACCCCGTACCATCACGCCGGGTGATACGCCAGTATGGCGACGACGAATACACGCTTCCAATGTGCGTTCACCACGAAGTCGCCAAACACGGATGCGACAATCATGATGCGGTAAACCGCAGCCATGGGCTCCGAGCTCTTAGTCCGTGCTGCTGCAAACGTCGACGAACTGTTCGTGCAGATAGTTGTCGTCTTGCAAAGGTCGCCATCTGTTGACTGAGGGATCGAGACGTGGCTGCACGATCTGTTACAGCCGTGCGGATAAGATGCCTGTCATCTCCACTGCTAGTGATACGAGGCCGTTGGGATCCAGCACGGCGTTCCGTATTACCCTCCTGAACCCACCGATTTCATATTCTGCTAACAGTCATTGGATGTCGACCAACGCGAGCAGCAATGTCGCGATACGATAAACCGCAATCGCGATAGGCTGCAGTCTGACCTTTACCAAAGTCGAAAAGGTGATGACACGCATTTCTCCTCGTTACACGAGGCGTCAGAACAACGTTTCACCAGGCAACGCCGGTCAACTGCTGTTTGTGTATGAGAAATCGGTTGGAAACTTTCACCATGTCAGCACGTTGTAGGTGTCGCCACTGGCGCCAACCTTGTGTGAATGCTCTGAAAAGCTGATCATTTGCATATCACAGCATCTTCTTCCTGTCGGTTAATATTTCGCGTCTGTAGCACATCATCTTCGTGGTGTAGCAATTTTAATGGCCAGTAGTGTAGTATGTGGACGTATAAGGTGAGAATGTGGGTCTCGCGGGAGGCGTGCTCGAGATATTCCCTGCAGTCGCAGTATCCTCTGTGCCCTCGGTGGCTCAGATGGATAGAGCGTCTGCCATGTAAGCAGGAGGTACCGGGTTCGAGTCCCGGTCGGGCCACACATTTTCACGTGTCCCCGTTGATACATATCAACGCCCGTCAGCAGCTGAAGGTGTTAATATATAATTCTAATTTCATCTCCAGACTTGCCTCCAATTGAGTGAGTGTGGGAAATGACGTGAAGGGAAGTGACTCTTACAGAATTACGTAAGCATGTCGAGCAGGCGTGGCATAACGTATTCCGGGACAGCACTCGCCATATGTACGATCGACTGGAGGCCAGAGTCAGCTCCCGCGTTGCCACTCGTGCATGCTACACCACCTACTAATATGGGTGTTTCAGCGTGGGTCGACAGCTAGTAATTCAGAACCGTTTCTGCTATTGAACTGTAAATGTGATCATTTCATGCACTCCATATGTACTGTTGCATCAATAAATCTTAAGAGAAGTTGAACCTTCTAAAATGTGCACAATTTTTTCCAGCAGAGTACGTACAACAATTTTGTAAGTGATGTATACAGTAATAGTGTCTAAAACTGGAACCCCTCTAAGCGGATCCCCTGGTCTCTTTCCTCTGCATTCTTCTGAACTGTACGGGAACCAAGTGTAAACAGTAGTTTGTTCTACCACTCGGTACCGGAAAATACAAGTCGCCGGTTTCCCTTGTTACTTATTATTCCACCATTGCATGTTCTCTGTCCGCCCCGATAGCTGAGTGGTCAGTGCGGCGTTCTCTCACCTCAAGGGGCCCGGGTTCGATTCCCGGCTGGGTCGGAGATTTTCTCCACTCAAGGACTTGGTGTGGTGTTGTCCTCCTATTTTGCGGGAAACACAGGAACACACCAGAAATAAAACACAAACTGAACGACACATATACGATGCAATCAAAACACCATGGTCAGCCGAAAATGCTGTGGTCGATGTCCCCCTCCCCGCCACAATCACATAGGATAGGTCAATAAGTTGTATCCGATAAAAGTGCTGTCAGAACCGACCGTCGTTAAAGCGGAGACGGGTCGTAGTGCCTAGGAACATTCTGTGGAACATACGGAGAGAGTACGACGGTCGAGCAGGGGTGCATGGCAGTCCTTGCTGCAAAATGTCTTTGAGCATACAATTGGCACCACTCATTCTTCCATACGGTTCTTATCGGTCTTGCACAATGGCGACTACGGTACATGTTCGTACCTCTTCCTCCGATGTTGTTGTTGTGGTCTTCAGTCCTGAGACGGGTTTGATGCAGCTTTCCATGCTACTCTATCCTGTGCAAGCTGCTTCATCTCCCAGGACCTACTGCAACCTACATCCTTCTGAATCTGCTTAGTGTATTCATCTCTTGGTCTCCCTCTACGATTTTTACCCTCCACGCTGCCCTCCAATACTAAATTGGTGATCCCTTGAAGTTGTGCCACAAACTTCTCTTCTCCCCAATTCTATTCAGTACCTCCTCATTAGTTTGCTGTCTCTGACAGAATTACAATGTCATCGGCGAACCTCAAAGTTTTTATTTCTCCTCAATGCATTTTAATACCTACTACGAATTTTTCTTTTGTTTCCTTTACTGCTTGCTCAATATACAGATTGAACAACATCGGGGAGAGGCTACAGCCCTGTCTCACTCCCTTCCCCACCACTGCTTCCCTTTCATGTCCCTAGACTCTTATAACTGCCATCTGTACAATTTGTAAATAGCCTTTCGCTCCCTGTATTTTACCCCTGCCACCTTCAGAATTTGAAAGAGAGTATTCCAATCAACATTGTCAATTCCTCTGATGGTGGATGGTGTTCTTAGCGAGGGATCGAAGGCGACACAATTAGTTTGCGAGTTGTTCCGCAAGCCGCGAAATCCATCTTCAGGCAGCGGGTCGTCAAGTGCTGTGAGGCTGTGCGTGCGGCTGGCGGACGCAGCGGAAGCCGTGTCTTTTTACGTCCCCCTGTGGCACGCACACGGCCCAGAATCAAGGTTTTTTCCTTCCATGAAACCTCTATCTGTGTTCTCGCCCCCCCCCCCCTCTCCCCATTACAACACGCGACTCGTGCTAACAGCTCATTAGCCGCCAATTAGCAGAAGCCAACCTCACTGGCGAAATAAGAGAGCCACTTAAAAACGTTTGTTTCTTTAAAGAACAACAACATCGCGAGGTGCGAAAACTACCGCGGCAGCGCTGAATAAAGTCGCCAGTCGCGAACGAGTCCACAAGCACTGCCCTCAATGGACAAAGGCGAGGAACTCTGGGGTCCGCAGAGACCACTAATTACATCTACAAGCAGAAAAAAACAGTCCTAATTAGTAATGAATACACCAACACCAAGGGCCATCAAATGGCTGTCTCTCTTATAACAGTTTTTTCACCACCTGGAGCACAAAGGTTCTTATTCCCAGTAAAAACCCACAGTTAATTAATTATAAGTGTCGCTGGCCCCAAGATGGCATGCTACAGTTTACAAAAGAAATTATTTTTTCCCCTTTTCTTCATCCAAGACACTTCCTGGGTAATGGAGTACAACTTCAGTTCAATGTGTGACGTGCATTGCAACTTGCCGTATGCATATACAGTAATACATGTAACAAGAGAAACGCGACGCTCTGAAATGCGTCGAGCCAGGCGCTAATGTGTGGTAGCCAACAATGAAACACAGAAATTGTGAATTTCAATCTCGCAACTCTATGTCCGTGTAAAAGTAGCACAGATGGGTATCAGCCATTCGTCATAGTAACGCTTCACGAGGACAGTGATAATCTGATGAGTAACTGCAAATGCTGCTGTTGCGTATCCTCCAAAAGACCGGTTAATCCTTCCGATAGTAAAAATATCTTTTTCTAGCCACGTTGTGCTGGTTATTAGTGACCTTTCCCTTTTTGAGACGACCCCCACAAAAAAGGAATGATCGTAGGACAATGAAACTCAGTGGAAACGTTTTTAAGGGCATACGGAAGAGAAACAATGAATAAACCATTGGAAGAAACACTCTTAAATTTCCACATGCGAGAGTAACATTTACTAATTGCGTACCATGTTTACGTTCCATACTTCAAACATTGTTCAATGTAGCGAGCATCAGCATCCACGACAGCCTGGAACCAGTCTAGACATACAGGGTGGTCCACTGATAGTGACCGAGCCAAATATCTCACGAAATAAGCGTCAAACGAAAAAACTACAAAGAACGAAACTTGTCTAGCTTGAAGGGGGGAACCAGATGGCGCTATGGTTGGTTATTAGTGACCTTTCCCTTTTTGAGACGACCCCCACAAAAAAGGAATGATCGTAGGACAACTGCGTGTTTTTTAAAATAGGAACCCTATTTTTATTACATATTCGCGTTGTATGTAAAGAAATATGAATGTTTTGCTTGGACCACTTTTTCGCTTTGTGATAGATGGCGATGTAATAGACACAAACGTACAAGTACGTGGTATCACGTAACATTCCGCCAGTGCGGACGGTACTTCGTGATACAGTACCCGTGTTAAAATGGACCGTTTACCGACTGCGGAAAAGGTTGATATCGTGTTGATGTTTGGCTATTGTCATCAAAATGCCAAACGGGCGTGTGCTATGTATGCCGCTCGGTATCCTGGACGACATCACCCAAGTCTCCGGACCGTTCGCCGGATAGTTACGTTATTTAAGGTAACAGGAAGAGTTCAGCCACATGTGAAACGTCAACCACGACCTGCAACAAATGATGATACCCAAGTAGGTGTTTTAGCTGCTGTCGCGGCTAATCCCCACATCAGTAGCAGACAAATTGTGCGAGAATCGGGTATCTCAAAAACGTCGGTGTTGAGAATGCTACATAAACATCGATTGCACCCGTACCGTTTTTCTATGCACCACGAATTGCATGGAGATGACTTTGAACCTCGTGTACAGTTCTGCCACTGGGCACAAGAGAAATTGCGGGACTATGACAGACTTTTTGCACGCGTTCTATTTAGGGACGAAGCGTTATTCACCAGCAGCGGTAACGTAAACCGGCATAATATGCACTATTGGGCAACTGAAAATTTACGATGGCTGCTGCATGTGGAACATCAGCGACCTTGGCGGGTTAATGTATGGTGCGGCATTATGGGAGGAAGGATAATTGGCCCCCATTTTATCGATGGCAATCTAAATGGTGCAATGTATGCTTATTGCATTATATTATGTTCTATAGGTGTTACTATAAGATGTACATCCAACATAATGGGCCGTTGGGATCCAGCACGGCGTTCCGTATTACCCTCCTCAACCCACCGATTCCATATTCTGCTAACAGTCATTGGATCTCGACCAACGCGAGCAGCAATATCGCGATACGATAAACCGCAATCGCGATACGCTACACCCCAAACTTTATCAAAGTCTCCTCCTTACACGAGGCATCACAACAACGTTTCACCAGGCAACGCTGGTCAAGTCCTGTTTGTGTATGAGAAATCGGTTGGAAACTTTCCTCATGTCAGCACGCTGTAGGTGTCGCCACCGGCACCAACCTTGTGTGAATGTTCTGTAAAGCTAATCATTTGCATATCACAGCATCTTCTTCCTGTCGGTTAAATTTCCCGCCTGTAGCACATCATCTTCGTGGTATAGCAATTTTAATGGCCAGTAGTGTACTTTTCCGCCTACTCTATGTCAAGTAGCGATAGTTTAATTATAACCACCATATGGATTACCAAAGCCAACGGCTTTGCCGCACTGGTAACACAAATTCCCATCAGATCACAAAAATTAAGCGTCGTCGGGCTTAGCTAGAATTTGGATGGGTGACTGTCCGTACCACCTAGCTTTGTTGGCAAGTGGGGTGCACTTGGCCCCTTAGAGACCAGTTGAGGAGCTACCTGAATGGGAAGTAGCGGTTCCGGCCACCAGAACTGACAACAGCCGGGAGATATGTGTGCCGATCACATGCCTCTCTATTTCCGCATCTAGTGACGCGTAATAGGCTGTGAATGGCACGGTAGTCGGTGGTTATCGTTAGGCCTCCCGAGGTCTGTTTGCAAGGAGTTTAGTTTTAGTATATGACTGATTGTTAAAAATGCCATGAATGCTACCCAATGACTTCCACGTACAACAAAAATTTGATTTTCAACATATTATACATTAGTTCATGAAATAAAAAAAATTAAAATGCTGCAATGATCTCCTCACTAAGAAGACTCATCTTACGTCAAATGTTGATCACAATAAGGCAAATATTGAAGTAACAAACTGTGTATACGCCTCGAGACAGCTTAATTCACAGCGCGCTATTTACCCAAAATGACTAACGTTAATACACGGTGACAGTAATTGAACTATATGAAATCATCGTAACTTCTGAACAGTTTGCGTTAGGACCTTCAAACTGCACAATTGGCCGCGGGGAATCAAGGAATTTAGAATGTGCATGGCTTATCGACGCTCACTTTTGTCAATAAGCAGAAACGGCATATTTGGGGGACTGAGAATTCGCATTTTGCCATCTAGAAGTCTCTTCACCTACAACAGGCAACATTGTGGTGTGCAATGGCCAGTCACAGAATAAACGGTTCAATATTCCTTGATGGCACAGTGACTACCGAACGGTACGTGAAGGTTTTGGAAGATGATTTCATCCCCATTATCCAAAGTGACCCTGATTTCGACAGGAAGTGGTTCATAAAAGACAGAGCTCGACCCCATCGAAGCAGGAGAGTGTTTGATGTCCCGGAGGAGCACTATGGGGACCGCATTCTGGCTCTGGGGTACCCAGAGGCCACTGGCATGGGCCTCGATTGGTCGCCATATTCTCCTGATCTGAACACCTGCGACTGCTTTTTGTGGGGCTATATTTAAAGACAAGGTGTACAGAATAACCCCAAAACCATCGCTGAGCTGAAAACAGCCATTCAGGAGGTGATCGACAGCACCGATGTTCCGACACTTCAGCGGGTCATGCAGAATTTCGCTATTCGTCTGCGCCACATCATCGTCAATGATGGCAGGCATATCGAACATGTTATAAAAAGCACTCCGTCTTCAGGCCACAAGTGGCCCATCGGTACCATCCGACCGCCGTGCCATCCCCAGTGGAGGATGCGGATAGGTGGGGCGTGGGGTCAGCACACCGCTCTCCCGGCCGTTATGATGGTATTCTTGACCGAAGCCGCTACTATTCGGTCGAGTAGCTCCTCAATTGGCATCACGAGGCTGAGTGCACCCCGAAAAATGGCAACAGCTCATGGCAGCCTGGATGGTCGCCCAGCAAAGTGCCGACCACGCCCGACAGCTCTTAACTTCGGTGATCTCGCGGGAACCGGTGTATCCACTGCGGCAAGGCCGTTACCACGAACATGTCATAACCTAAATTCGAACATCTGTAGTTGAATAAATTGTGTGTTGTTTGTATCTAATTTACCTTTTTTTTACATATAGTTCAGTAGTTGTCACCCTGTATCTTCTTCAGTGCTAACATCCAGATTGTAAATATTGTATTGGTCGTCGATAACCAGCGTTCTGTTCATAAAGTTCGTCCTCAGCGGAAATAAGAAGCG
Organism: Schistocerca americana; assembly: GCF_021461395.2. NCBI lineage: Eukaryota > Metazoa > Arthropoda > Insecta > Orthoptera > Acrididae > Schistocerca > Schistocerca americana. The sequence goes on along the minus strand of NC_060128.1, from coordinate 84,813,427 downwards.
AGTGAAAAGCGTCAACCGCTACAGTATGTGCGAAGCTTCTGCCTAATGTTAAGGACAGCTGAAGCTGCCGTTCGGTGTACCTCTACACTTTTCACGTTTACATACAAACTGAGACGGATAAATTCTTACTTTGCTACGCATTTTTGGTTACTCCGTCAAAAACTGTGTGTTCACCGCAAAAACTCTTTGAATAAGTAAAAAACGTTTTGCACCGGTGGCTCCACCTACAGTGCGGAACAAAATTTAAGAATCAATCTTGCGGAATCCCGTAATTTCTTTCCGTTGCATTACAGAAGTTTCACATTTGGCTCTAAGGCCCCTACGACCTCCTCCTGTAACGGTGCAAAGGTGTGGTACCTGTGACGTCACCCTCGGGCTCGGCCACGCTTTAGACAGCAAGGTGTGGATACCTGCGTAGGAAACGCACGTGCTCACAATATCATGTGAGCTGTAAGGTGATTAGGTTGGTTTGTGGGATTAAAGGGACCAGGCTGCAACGGTCATCGGTACCTTGTTCCAAAACTTAAAAACTACCACACAGAGGAAAAAAAACGGGTAAGAGAGACAACAGACAACACAGGACAAGAAAAACTCAGACAAAGAACAGACATAACAAATTAAAATCACACGGAGTGTGGCGGTGGTTGGCCGACCATAGAATAAAAAAGGAAAAGCCAACCACCGAGAACACATTATAAACTCAGTTTAAAACCGTAGGCCAAAGGCCAGAATCAACACAAAGCATTAAAATAAAACATAAATACTCATATTAAATGATAAAAACCCCCTGCCCGAATAAAACGTAAAACTAAGCAAGCCATAGCAGGGTCATCAGTTAAAAGGGCAGGGAGCGTGTCAGGCAGTGCAAATGTCTGCCTGACCACAGTTAAAAGGGGGCAGGCCAACAGAATGTGGGCCACTGTCAAAGCCGCCCCGCAGCGACATACAGGAGGGTCCTCCCGGCGCAGTAAATAACAGTGTGTCAGCCGGGAGTGGCCAATGCGGAGCCGGCAAAGGACTACTGAGTCCCTGCGAGTGGCTCGCAGGGATGACCGCCACACAGCTGTCGTCTCCTTGACAGCACGGAGTTTATTACGCATTGTCAGTTCGCGCCATTCAGCGTCCCATAGCGCAAAAACTTTGCGGCGTAAGACTGCCCTCAAATCAGTCTCTGGGAGGCCAACATCCAGAGATGGTTTACTCGTGGCCTCTTTCGCCAGGCGGTCAACATGTTCATTGCCCGGGATACCGACATGACCGGGGGTCCACACAAAGACCACAGAGCGGCCGCAACGGGCGAGAGTATGCAGAGACTCTTGGATAGCCATCACCAGACGAGAACGAGGGAAACACTGGTCGAGAGCTCGTAAACCGCTCAGGGAATCGCTACAGATAACGAAGGACTCACCTGAGCAGGAGCGGATATACTCTAGGGCTCGAAAGATGGCGACTAGCTCAGCAGTGTAAACGCTGCAGCCATCCTGCAAGGACCGTTGTTCGGAATGGTCCCCTAGAGTTAGCGCATACCCGACACGACCAGCAACCGTCGAACCGTCAGTGTAAACAACGTCAGAGCCCTGATACGTGGCCAGGATGGAATAAAAGCGGCGGTGGAAGGCCTCTGGAGGGACTGAGTCCTTCGGGCCCTGTGCCAAGTCGAGCCGAAGGAAAGGGCGAGGAACACACCATGGGGGTGTACGCAATGTGCCACGGAAAGGAGGTGGAACAGTGAAAACCCGAAGCCCGGAGAGAAGCTCTTTGCGCGGACCGCGATCGTACAGCCTGACCGGGGACGACGTTCTGGCAGATGGATTGCGGGAACAGGAGACGATAGTTTGGATGCCCGGGCAAGCTAAAAACATGGGCAGCATAAGCGGCCAGCAAACGTTGACGCCGTAACCGCAGTGGAGGGACACCTGCCTCCACTAGTACGCTGTCCACAGGGCGGGTCCGGAAGGCACCAGTGGCCAGTCGTATCACGCTGTGTAGTATTGGGTCCAGCACCTGCAACGCAGATGGCGATGCTGAGCCATAAGCCATGCTCCCATAATCCAGACGGGACTGGATTAACGCCTGGTAGAGCCGTAACAGGGTAGATCGGTCGGCGACCCAGCTGGTGTGGCTCAAGCATCTCAGAGCGTTTAGATGCCTCCAACACGCCTGTTTAAGCTGGCGAATATGAGGCAGCCAAGACAGCAGGGCATCAAAAACTACACCCAAAAACCTGTGGGTCTCCATCACAGCAAGAAGTTCGTCGTCAAGATAAAGCCGCGGCTCAGGATGGACTGTTCGGCGCCGGCAGAAATGCATAACGCGGGTCTTGGCAGCCGAAAACTGAAAACCATGCGCTACAGCCCAAGACTGCGCCTTGTGGATAGCGCCCTGTAGCTGACGTTCAACAGCTGCAATGCCAGTAGAGCGGTAGTAAAGGCAGAAGTCGTCAGCATACAGGGAAGCGGAGACAGAATTTCCCACCGCTGCAGCGAGCCCATTTATTGCGATTAAGAACAGGCAGACACTGAGGACAGATCCCTGTGGTACCCCGTTCTCCTGGACTCGGGAGGAGCTATGAGAGGCCGCGACTTGCACGCGGAAGGTACGATGCGACAGAAAATTTCGGATAAAGATCGGCAGAGGGCCCCGAAGACCCCATCCATGAAGCGTAGAAAGGATGTGATGACGCCATGTCGTATCGTACGCCTTCCGCATGTCGAAAAAGACAGCGACCAGGTGCTGACGGCGGGAAAAGGCAGTACGGATGGCCGACTCCAGGCTCACCAGATTGTCGGCGGCGGAGCGGCCTTTACGGAACCCACCCTGAGATGGAGCCAGAAGGCCCCGAGACTCCAGTACCCAATGCGAGCGCCGGCTCACCATCCGTTCGAGAAGCTTGCAAAGAACGTTGGTGAGGCTAATGGGGCGGTAGCTGTCCACCTCCAAAGGGCTCTTGCCCGGTTTCAAAACGGGTATGACAATGCTTTCCCGCCATTGCGACGGAAACTCTCCCTCGACCCAAAGACGGTTGTAAAGATCGAGGAGGCGCCGCTGGCAGTCCACTGAAAGGTGTTTCAGCATCTGACAGTGGATGCCATCTGGCCCAGGAGCGGTATCAGGGCAAGCGGCAAGGGCACTGTGAAATTCCCACCCACTGAACGGAGCTTTGTAAGATTCTGGGTGGTGGGTGCGAAACGAAAGGCTCCGACGTTCCATCCGCTCTTTAATGGAGCGGAAGGCCAGGGGGTAATTGGAAGAAACGGAACAGAGCAAAATGCTCTGCCAAGCTGTTGGCAATTTCGTCGGAGTCTGTACAAACTGCACCATTCAGTGAGAGCGCAGGGACGCTGACAGGGGTCCGATAGCCATAGAGGCGTCGTATCTTGGCCCAGACCTGCGATGGAGAGACGTGGAGGCCAATGGTGGACACATACCGCTCCCAGCACTCCTGCTTGCTTTGGCGGATAAGGCGGCGGGCCCGCGCAAGCAGCCGTTTGAAGGTGATGAGGTGTTCAATGCAGGGATGTCGCATGTGACGCTGTAGCGCCCGCCGGCGATCTTTAATCGCTGCAGCGATCTCAGGCGACCACCAAGGCACAGTCCTCCTCCGAGGGGACCCATAAGAACGGGGAATGGCAGATTCGGTGGCAGTAACGATGCCAGTGGTGACCGATTGAACCACCGCATCAATGTCATCACTAGAGAGAGACTCAATAGCGGCAGTGGAGGAAAACAAGTCCCAGTCAGCCTTATTCATTGCCCACCTGCAAGGGCGCCCAGAAGACTGACGCTGTGGCAGTGACAGAAAGATCGGAAAGTGGTCACTACCACACAGGTCGTCATGCACTCTCCATTGGACAGATGGAAAGAGGCTAGGGCTGCAGATCGAAAGGTCAATGGCGGAGTATGTGCCATGCGCCACACTGAAGTGTGTGAAGGAACCATCATTTACCAGCGAAAGATGGAGCTGTGCCAATAAATGCTCAATGGTGGCGCCTCGACCTGTTGCCACTGACCCACCCCACAGAGGGTTATGGGCGTTGACGTCGCCCAGTAATAAGAAAGGTGGCGGCAATTGGGCTATCAGCGCAGCCAGGACATGCTGCGAGACATCACCATCCGGTGGAAGGTAAAGACTGCAGACGGTAACAGCCTGTGGCGTCCACACCCGAACAGAGACAGCCTCTAAAGCTGTTTGTAGAGGGATAGACTCGCTGTGAAGAGAGTTAAGGACATATATGCAGACGCCACCAGACACCCTTTCATAAGCTGCCCGCTTCGTATAATAAACCCGATAGCCACAGAGGGCGGGGGTTCGCATTGCTGGAAACCAAGTTTCCTGAAGAGCAATGCAGAAGAAAGGGTGAAGGCTGATAAGTTGTCGGAGCTCAGCTAGATGGTGGAAGAAACCGCTGCAGTTCCACTGGAGGATGGTATTGTCCATGGCTGAGAAAGGCGGGACGGGACTGGGAAGGCAGATTACGCCGCTGGGTCACCTGCTGCCTCCGATGGAGCACCCGTGCAAGTGCTATCCATTGCGTCTGAGGGACCGGCGAGATCGAGGTCCTCAGCGGACGCAAGGATCTCCACCTCATCCTCAGACGCAGAGCGTATAGGTAGCGGTGGAGTAGGTTCCACCGCAAGTGCCTTGGTCTTACGGGTCTTCAATGTCGTTCTCTCTCGCTGTTCCTTTGGTTGTCGTCGTTGAGAGGGCTTACTGGAGTCAGTCTCCGGGACCGAAGATGATCGCGAAGCTCGGCGACCAGTGACCTGTGGCTTCTTCAGCCACTGGTTGGTGTCTGCTGTGCCGCTGGTAGGAACCTGGGAATGGAGTGACCCAAGGGATCCCTTCCGAGCGAGAGAAGCCGAAGAAGACTTACGCTTCTCCGGCTCGGAAGTGGGGACTGGTGTCCCCGGTGGTTTAGTGGGTGCTGCTCCCAAGGTAGATTGTGTGGGAGCAACAGCGAGAGAAGGGGCCCCCATCGTCAAGGGGGCAGGTGAGGTCCTCTGACTCTGAGAGCTGACTGTTTGTGGTGCAGCTAAAGGAGCTGGAGCAGGAGTGACAGTTGAGGCATAAGATGCCATCATGCGCACGGGATGTAGCCATTCAAATTTCCGCTTAACCTCAGTGTAAGTCAATCGGTCCAGGGTCTTATATGCCATGATTTTGCGTTCTTTCTGTAAGATCCTGCAGTCTGGCGAGCAAGGTGAATGAGGCTCTGCACAGTTGACACAGATGGGAGGCGGAGCACATGGAGTATCGGGATGAGATGGGCGTCCGCAATGTCGACATGTGAGGCTGGAAGTGCAGCGGGAAGACATATGGCCGAACTTCCAGCACTTAAAGCACCGCATCGGGGGAGGGATATAGGGCTTGACGTAACAACGGTAGACCATCACCTTGACCTTCTCCGGTAATGTATCACCCTCGAAGGCCAAGATGAAGGCACCGGTAGCAACCTGATTGTCCCTCGGACCCCGATGAACGCGCCGGACAAAATGAACACCTCTACGCTCTAAGTTGGCGCGCAGCTCGTCATCAGACTGCAAAAGAAGCTCCCTGTGGAAAATAACACCCTGGACCATATTTAAACTCTTATGTGGTGTGATGGCAACGTTAACATCCCCCAACCTGTCACAAGCAAGTAACCTGCGTGACTGGGCGGAGGATGCCGTTTTTATCAAAACTGACCCAGAGCGCATTTTGGACTAGCCCTCCACCTCCCCAAACTTGTCCTCTAAATGCTCTACAAAGAACTGAGGCTTCACGGATACAAAGGATTCCCCATCAGCTGTGGTACAGACGAGATACCTGGGCGAATACGTGTCACTGTCATTCATTGCCTTTCGTTCCTCCCACGGTGTGGCCAGGGATGGGAACGATTTGGGGTCATAAACGTTACCTTTAAAATGAGCCCTCGAACGCTTAGAGACTGCTGGTGGCTGGCCGCCAGCGAGAGATGATGTACCACGCTTCATTGCGGGTCATCCGCCCTGATGCCACCTACTCCGACCAAGGGCCCTCCCCACGGGCGCCATCCAGCCGCAGCAATAGCCACCTGGCAGGATGGCCATTGCTGGGAGTCCTGATGCCCCAGGGAGATGGGCATCTACTCCTTGGCATACGTGGGGAGTTAACGGCTCAGGCATCAGTAGAGCGATCCCTGTGTTGTCAGGGGGCTACAACCAACAGGGTACATGGCGGCCCCACCACAACGGACTGGCTACCGTGCTGGATCTTAGGTGCAAAACTGTCCAAGGCCGTCGTCGCAGTGAAAGGCAACACTGCAGAGTGCAGCGTGGGAATCGCACCCAGGGACGTATCCTCGCCCAAGAGATCGAAAACGAGTGGGACACCACTGCAACGACGAAAAAGCCGGCTAAAGGTCTCAATGCACGACGGATACAGTGCACCATGTAAGGCGCCCTTCCCCAATTGGCTCGCTCTTCGGAATAATTTAGAAAGATGGAGGTCAAACCCGAGAGGGGACCATCACATAAGGCCGAAAACATTTGAGACTCCTTTTAGTCGCCTCTTACGACAGGCAGGAATACCGCGGGCCTATTCTGATCCCCGAACCCGCAGGGGGGTGTAAGGTGAGTTAATGATTTGACATGGGCAGCAAATTTCATCACAATTCAGCCCAACGCAATAGTGGACGTGTCATACGATGGGGAAGGTCGTTCCACGCTCTATTATCGACATTTGGCCCCTTCATTTTGTAAGTAGGCTGTTTAGGTCTTTATGTTGGTAACGCCACGTAGCGCTCTTATGTAAGTAGGCTGTTTAGGTTTTTATGTTGGTAACACCACGTAGCGCTCTGTATGAAAATCACTGACTGTGCTGTGTGAAGTCTGTGGCTGGTTTGCATTGCTGTAATATTCGCTATTGTAGTGTTGGGCAGTTGGCTGTTAACAGCGCGTAGCGTTGCGCAGTTGGAGGTGAGCGGCCAGCAGTTGCGGATGTGGGGAGAGAGATTGCGGAGTTTTGAGAGCGGACGATCTGGACGTGGGTCCATCAGAAAGAGTAAATTTGTAATACTGATATATTAATATGAATATTAATATTGAATATTATTAAGGTAAATACATTGTTTGTTCTCTATCAAAATCTTTCATTTGCTAACTATGCCTATCAGTTGTTAGTTCCTTCCGTAGTTTGAAGCTTTCATTTAGCTGGCAGTAGTGGCGCTCGCTGTATTCCAGTAGATCGAGTAACCAAGATTTTTGTGAGGTAAGTGGTTCATGAAAGGTATAGGTTATTGTTAGTCAGGGCCATTCATTTGTACGGATTATTGAAAGTCAGATTGCGTTGCGCTAAATATATTGTGTGTCAGTTTAGTGTTGACCAGAATAAGTGAAGAGAGAAGTGTCTGAGGGCATTCAGTTCTGCTCAGCTGTTTGAAAATCAAATAACGTAGAGGTTTTTCCAGCACTGTTATTTATAAAATTTTCAAAGGGGATGTTTCAATTTGACGTTTCTGCAGTGGAGAACAGAACCGAGAAGCCAGTCTTGAAACACTCGATTTTCTTATAGCTGGCCAAGAAAACATCTCAGATACACCGCCGTTCAGATTCGACACGAAAAGCCTTCAGAAAGTGGCATAAAGGTCGTCAATGGCACAACTGCATTGAGGTGTTGATTTCCACACGTTTCACAGTCTAAACTGACAGTTCGCAGTGCGATGAGCAAAAGAACGACGGCTCTTGATAACGATCGACAACGCTGATGCTCTTGGACGTTTCAGCCCTGTTGTAAAGACATAATGGGGCCCCAACCCCACTCAAGATGATTTGACCCCTTTCGAGTCTACTGCGACAGCAAGAACCATGGACCTTGCCGTTGGTGGGGAGGCTTGCGTGCCTCAGCGATACGGGTAGCCGTACCGTAGGTGCAACCACAACGGAGGGGTATCTGTAGAGAGGCCAGACAAACGTGTGGTTCCTGAAGAGGGGCAGCAGCCTTTTCAGTAGTTGCAAGGGCAACAGTCTGGATGATTGACTGATCTGGCCTTGTAACATTAACCAAAACGGCCTTGCTGTGCTGGTACTGCGAACGGCTGAAAGCAAGGGGAAACTACAGCCGTAATTTTTCCCGAGGACATGCAGCTTTACTGTATGATTAAATGATGATGGCGTCCTCTTGGGTAAAATATTCCGGAGGTAAAATAGTCCCCCATTCGGATCTCCGGGCGGGGACTACTCAAGAGGACGTCATTATCGGGAAAGAAGCTTGCACAGGATAGAGTAGCATGGAGAGCTGCATGAAACCAGTCTCAGGACTGAAGACGACAACAACAATAACAACAACAACAACAACATACGGGGTGGAATTACTAGGGACCGTTCGTAATCATTCCATGAAATTTGAGTGTTATCCAAAGCTGCACAGGGTGTTTAAGCTTTTCCAACCATCCTGTCTCGCGTTCTTCGCTGGTGTGATTACAGTGGGGTGCATAATTGATGTGTGTGTGAATAAATAGGCAAAGGAGCCTTCTAAGACCCCGCCATCCATCAACGTCCTTGGTTCCCCTGGAAATTTGGAAATGTGTGGTAAGTCCCTATGGGACCAAACTGCTAGGGTAATCGGTTCCTGGCCGGCCGGTGTGGCCGTGCGGTTCTAGGCGCTTCAGTCGGAACCGCGCACTGCTACGGTCGCAGGTTCGAATCCTGCCTCGGGCATAGATGTGTGTAATGTCCTTAGGTTAGTTAGGTTTAAGTAGTTCTAAGTCTAGGTTACTGATGACCTCAGATGTTAAGTCCCATACTGCTCAGAGCCATTTGAGCCGTATACTCCAAAGGGGCCAGATCGCACTCAACGATGTTCAAGCCCCAGAATGTCCTTACAGTAGGGTTGAACCGTCCAGGGGGTGTTAGCAGTGTCAAACATTTTCAAGAACATCGCACTGCAGTTCATCGCTCTGCAAACTTTCGTTTTCGACAGCGAAGCGTCTGGGAATCAACGCTATAAGGGAAGGGGTGGCTTCACTGATGCCCTTTATGCCAGCTGTTGAGGACTTTTCGCATTTCTGGGGTCTTATATGCATTTCCATGGAAAACGGAAGAATAGGAAAGTGGTAGAAGCCGACCTCTGGAAATATCAATTTGTATTCAGAAATGTTGAAACACGAGGAGGAGGAATACTGACCCTAAGACTTGTCTTATAAGATAGGTCAAGTGAAGGCAAATATACGTTTCTAGCATTTGTAGACTTAGAGAAAGCTTTTGACAACGTTGACTGGAATACTCTCTTTCAAATTCTGAAGGTTGCAGGGGTAAAATGCAGGGAGCGAAAGGCTATTTACAATCTGTACAGAAAGCAGATGGCAGTTACAAGACTCGAGGGACGCGAAAGGGAAGCGGTGGTTGGGAAGGGAGTGAGACAGGGTTGTAGCCTATTCCCGATGTTATTCAATCTGTATATTGAGCAAGCAATAAAGGAAACAAAAGAAAAATTCGGAGTAGGTATTAAAATCCATGGAGAAGAAATAAAAACTTTGAGGTTCGCCGATGACATTGTAATTCTGTCAGAGACAGCAAAGGACCTGGAAGAGCAGTTGAACGGAATGGACAGTGTCTTGAAAGGAGGATATAAGATGAACGTCAACAAAAGGAAAACGAGGATAATGGAATGTAGTCGAATTAAATCAGGTGTTTCTGAGGGAATTAGATTAGGAAATGAGACATTTAAAGCAGTAAAGGAGTTTTGCTATTTGGGGAGCATAATAGCTGATGATGGTCGAAGTAGAGAGGATATAAAATGTAGACTGGCAATGGCAAGGAAACCGTTTCTGAAGAAGAGAAATTTGTTAACATCGAGTATGGATTTAAGTGTCAGGAAGTCGTTTCTGAAAGTATTTGTATGGAGTGTAGCCATGTGTGGAAGTGAAACATGGATGATAACCAGTTTGGACAAGAAGAGAATAGAAGCTTTCGAAATGTGGTGTTACAGAAGAATGCTGAATATTAGATAGGTAGATCACATAACTAATGAGGAGGTATTGAATAGAATTGGGGGCAAGTGGAATTCGTGCCACAACTTGACTAAAAGAAGGGATCGGTTGGTAGGACACCTTCTGAGACATAAAGGGATCACCAGTTTAGTATTGGAGGGCAGCGTGGAGGGTAAAAGTCGTAGAGGGAGACCAAGAAATGAATACACTGAGCAGATTCAGAAGGATGTAGGTTGCAGTAAGTACTGGGAGATGAAGAAGCTTGCACAGGATAGAGTAGCATGGAGAGCTGCATCAAACCAGTCTCAGGGCTGAAGACCACAACAACAACAACAACAGTGAAAGTTTATTAGTTTTAAGACCAAATTGTGTAAATTATAAATTATTGCCATGTGAAACTTATGAGAGAGCTCATTTTAAAGCAGAAAGATTTCTGGTCCTTTTAACATGAAGTTGCTGGTAATATAACTTATAACATCACTCTACTCTATTCGGATTCCTTCAACTGTGCTTAGTATGTAATACGGTTTTAACAGAAATTTTATTAACTTAGATATTTTGAAGAAGGTGTCCTGTATTTTTAAATTATGTTCAGTTGCAAAGTGTGGTTCAGCAACGGATGCCAGTGTTTAGTTGACACTTTTACTACCATGTGCAGCTGTCGTATATTCTCACTGTTTTTACTCCTAGTTACAACCACCGTATTTGTTTTAAGTTTTAATAGTAAAACATATTAATTGTAAAATGAAGTTAATACGTGTTGCCACCACATCACACACGTAAAGAGGGCGCTGTAGAACGATGTAAGGTTCACACAAGCTAGCCGTGTTTTAAGTGTAAACAGCGGCTCGGCATGAAGTGTTAACCATTGACATGAATAGTCCAGATGCGACTATGAGCATATATGTAGTTTTAATGTTTTAACGTACATTTACTATTATGTATTTTATGACTGACAAACATTTAAAACTTATTCGACTGTACTTTTAATGAGGCATGCATGTTGCATTATTGTAACTGGTTCCTAATGGCTTTTAGCACTGAAGATAGCCAGACTGTGCCCAAAATCTGGATATGCAACGAAAATTTTTTGCGCCTGACTGCTGTATCCTTTACTGCTTAAAATAAGTACAGCCGCTTGGGGCAACTGCTTCCCAGTGGAATCAAACCTGTTACACCATTTGTAGAGAGAGTGGGGAATTTTATTACTGAAGCGATGGCTACCTTCACGTAACACACACACACACATACAGCAGTATCTGTGCGGCAGAGAGAAACGACGTGGGTAATCGGATGTCCTCCAAGTTGCAGAGGTACAACCAGGGGAGCGCTTCGAAATTAATCTGATGCTAATTCCGCTGAACAAATTCGCACGAGTTAACCTGCGACGAGAGGGAAATTGAAAGAGAGTCGCGAGGGAAAAAAAATAATAAAGAAAGAATTAGCCAAGCGAGCTGTTCTGGTAGACTGTGCAGAAGTCCTCGCTTTTAACAAATCGCCACCTGTGCGTGTGGGCAGAATTATTGCAACTCTCGGAACAGTTAGCATGGGCGCGAAAAAAAAAGAGAAGAAAAAAGAGTGTGTGTGTGTGTGTGTGTGTGTGTGTGTGTGTGTTTTGCACAGAAGAAGCCGACCAAACGTGGCGGCGGGAGGGCAGCCGAAATTATAAATTTAAAGTGCGCTGCGCAGGGGCACACACACCTTGTAGCGAGAAAGATTAATACCAACAATTAACTCTCCCTCTTTTTATAGGTATTTTTTTAATTCACTGCCACGCGTGCGTGGCTCTGGAACTTGAAAAAAGTAAAAGGAAAGAAATTAATAAAACAGGACTGAGGTATAAAAAAGAACTTTTTTAGCTCCGCATGAGGTGGAGGCAGAGTGTTTCGTGTTCCTTTGTCTTTGCCTGTAGGCGGAGGTCGCATTACATTTGATCGGACTCATACCGCGGCAGAAACTTGACCTGTAATTGTTCCGAAATTGTCGATTCACTGGGGCTAAAGAATTCTCTCTCTCCCCCTTCGATTCGGGACTAAAATGTTCGTTCCGTCGTCCACTGACAATAACGTCTCTAGGCGATGTAATGGACTTAGCGTTTCCTTCAAAATCGCATCGACAGGAAAAAAAGTAAATAGGGCCAGGAACAAAGGAATACGATAAATTATACGAAACTACTTCTACAATGGAGTCATCATCATCCTGATAAGGTTGGAATCAGTAGTTGAGAGTAGTTACAGTCAAAAAGTGTGTGTGCACGCGTACACTCGGTAGATCCATGTACGGTGTATGGCGGAGAATGCTTGCTACCAACATTACCCTCCCTCTCCAGTTTCCTGTCCTCTTTGAATCGTGTATGGAACCAGGGAAAACTCACTGTCTCCATTCCTCTGGAAAGCCTCTCATATCTTTTTTTTGCTAAAAAAAAAGAAAGTAACGTATTATGGACTGTCTTATCTTATTCTCACGATACCTACGCGAGATGTAGCGGAGAGCTGTCTTTATTATACCGGCTCCTAATTCGTACCACTACCATAAAATACGTATCTCTTGTACATTGTGACATTTAGTGGAATCAGCCTGAACTTCGTGCTTCCTGGAGCCATATCCTCAGCAATGAGTTCTGTGCACTGAGGGATAGGTCGTTTGAAGACAGCGTTTCCTTTCCATCTAACTTTTTGTATACGTGGCCAAGAGAATTACTGTTGTAAAGTAAGTGGCAACATAACGTTATATACACGGAATGAAATTTGGTTTCGGGCGGTAATGAATCTATGTTCATTGTGGCGTTTGTAGGATATCGACAAAGAGAGACTGGCAATGTTGCCTATAATGTACCACTTTTAAGTTTCTCATACAGCGTCGGCGAAATGAAGATTCTTGTTCATAGAGTGTGTAGAAAATGCGTTTAGCATTGTCAGTGCGACTTTATGTTTAGAAGTCACGGGATGAATTTTTTAATGCAGTCTTCATCATAAGTTCATAGCTGAGTAATTATTTTGTATTACATTATGGCAACAAAATGTCGTTATGGGAAGTGGGATACAGATCAGCTGCAACGATACATGTAAATAGGAATTATCGATTAAACGAATGTTGACGCACTTAAAATACAGCTAAGCCAACTACTACGAGGCATGCTGAAAATAAAAAATTCTAAACGTAGATACGAACATTGACAGTGTTTTCCAAGAAAGTTGAAAACAAATTCGAAGAGCATATCGTTACTAGAATGATGCAACGATGCATATCGTTACATTTAAAGAGATGATGTTCGATTTACGCATGTAGGACGTCAAAAAATGGGCAATGAATATTGCAGAAGGAAAAGGATTTCCCCTCAGTTTCAATACAGAAGTGGCAGAAAGTGAGCTTAAGATGTCCATCCAAGAAATGTCGCCGAATCCGAGGGAATCGATGAAAGCTCAACCCAAAACTTTCAAGACCGAGACAGGGAGCCTGCAATCTGTCGAGTAATTCATGCAAAAGAAAAAAAGCTACGTGAAGTAAACAATAAAAAATGTGGGAACGAGATTCCCAGCTGTGAGAAGGAACTGTCATGGGACACTGCCGAAAACTGCCCCAAAACCTCATTCGTAATACAGAAGAATGGAATACCGAGTTGTGTGAGGAGATCGAATGGAATAAATGATGTGCCAAATGTAGATCGATGTGATGTGTGCAGAGGTGAAGAAATGAAAAAGATATGCTGCAATGACTGCAAATATTAATGTAAGAACTTAGACCATTACATATCTTTAAACTGAGGGACATAGTTTATTAGGGTGGTATAATTTAGGTATCCACTGGCACAAATTAGGTAACCAGATTCATAATTTGCATCCCTTTCAGATGTTTAGGAAACTGAATGTAGTATGTTGATTTTTAGTCAGAATCCCCTTTCTTTAAATCAGATACCAAGAACACCATCCAGCAATTGAGACTGCCGCTATCTAGATAATTTTATAACTCACTGTTTAGCCCATGCGAAGGTAATAACAGCTACTGCTGAATAGTTGTGCTTTTTAACCGCCGTCCAAACGAGCACACTAGATGCGTCTTTACCTGTGGTTGCCAATACTTTAGCTACTTTGGCTATGAATGGCTCTGTTCGAAGATAATAGCTCGATATAGTCATAGGCTCGAACCCCGCACGTCTGCTTTCATATCCTGCAGCTAATTCGCTGCAAATAATAACCTTCAGCTGTGCCCAGTCAGATCCTCTACACATTGGCCATAATTTTGAATTAATAAAATACACAGAAATATAAAACAGATTAATGAATATTTTAATAAAGAGGGTTCGACTTATGTCTGTAGTTGTTGTAGACAACAGGGAATTACATTTCGTAATGTTTACAAAAGAATGGATATCTCAAATAAATGGAAGATGTTTCTATGACAATGAATACAGACAGAAATACCCTTCTAAAATGCGGTAAAGTTATATTGAGAGCGTTACGAAAATGGTAGCAGAATGCTCAGACGGTATAGTAATCAAAGATACGCGCAAACAAGTCCGTTTCGTAATCACAGTAAACAAAACGTTTACCAACTCAAAACAGTTCAGAGTTCAAATGATAACTCACAAATTAACTCACGCAATACAAAGAATAATAACTCATACTCTGTCTGTCCTCAGTTCTCTAATACACGCGAAAAAGCTTATGAATTCCATACTGGTGCACAGTCAGTTGTTGTTGTTGTTGTGGTCTTCAGTCCTGAGACTGGTTTGATGCAGCTCTACAAGCTACTCCGTCCTGTGCAAGCCTCTTCATCTCTGAGTAACTACTGCAACATACATCCTTCTGAATCTGCTTAGTGTATTGATCTCTTGATCTCCCTCTACAATTTTTACCCTCCACACTTCTATTGGTGATCCCTTGATGTCTCAGAACGTGTCTAACCAACCGGTCCCTTCTTATTGTCAAGTTGTGCCACACACTCCTCTTCTCTCCTATCCTATTCAGTACCTCCTCATTAGTTACGTGATATTCCCCGTCTAATCTTCAGCATTCTTCTGTAGCACTACATTTCTAAAGCTTCTATTCTCTTCTTCTCTAAGCTATTTATCGTCCACGTTTCACTTCCATACATGGTTACACTCCATACAAATTCTTTCAGAAACGACTTCCTGACATTTAAATCTATACTCGATGTTAACGAATTTCTCTTCTTCAGTAACGCTTTCCTTGCCATTGCCAGTCTACATTTTGTATCCTCTCTACTTCAACCATCATCAGTTATTGTGCTCCCCAAATAGCAAAACTCCTTTACTACTTTAAGTGTCTCATTTCCTAATCTAATTCCCTTAGCATCACCCGACTTAATTCGACTACATTCCATTATCCTTGTTCTGCTTCATCTTATACCCTCCTTTCAGGACACTGTCCATTCCGTTCATCTGCTCTCGCAAGTCCAAGTTTCTGACAGAATTACAATGTCATCGGCGAACCTCAAAGTTTTTATTTCTTCTCCATGGATTTTAATAGCTACTCCGAACTTTTCTTTTGTTTCCTTTACTGCTTGCTCAATATACAGATTGAATAGCATCGGGGAGAGGCTACAACCCTGTCTCACTCCCTTTCCAACCACTGCTTCCCTTTCATGTCCCTCGACTCTTATAACTGCCATCTGCTTTCTGTACAAATTGTAAATAGCCTTTCGCTCCCTGCATTTTACCCCTGAAACCTTCAGAATTTGAAAGAGAGTATTCCAATCAACATTGTCAAAAGCTTTCTCTAAGTCTACAAATGCTAGAAACGTAGGTTTGCCTTTCCTTAATCTTTCTGCTAAGGCAAGTCGTAGGGTCAGTATTGCCTCTCGTGTTGCAACATTTCTACGGAATCCAAACTGATCTTCCCCGAGATCGGCTTCTTCAGACCCTTCGAAATTTAAAGTCTCTTCAGATGGTAGCGGCCAATCACCGTCCAGACTCAAATATCAATCGTTAGCATACGCAGGTCTCTCGTTCCAGAACTCGTGTAAAAGTGCCCACGCTCTTTCCCTTGAGCTCTTCAGCTCAAAAAGTCACAGTCTCCACTTCTCTCTCAAAGTGTTCTAGTAGCCTCTGCTTTTCCATTGGCTGAATGCCCTCCGCGACAAAAATACATCATTCTTAAACTCTATAGATACGGTCTGACTTGACTCAGCTTCACCACTTCCCAAACTAAAGTAATATATTACACCAATATTTAAATAAAGAAATGTTATAAATGAAGGTTTTTTTCTAAATAAATAAGCTAGTATTCCTGCAACAGCATTCACATTAAAGTACAACAAATTGTTTTAAATATTGTGTAAACAATTATTTATGCCTTCCTGACACATGTGTCTTTTGGTTCTTTTTTCAATTTTACTGTCCACTAACACACGTGATCGACCACGATGTATGGTGCAGAGCGCAATGTATGTTGTCGGTGGACTATGTCAGGGACCTGTAATCTCCACCGCATTAATGCTACTAATTGAGAAAAAATAATTTATTGATAACTTACATAATCAAAATTAGAGTGAAATGTGGTTTCGCAGGACAGAGCGGATCAGGTTGTGGAAAGGGGCCCAAATAAGTTGCTGCTAGTTGCACAAACGTACGAACTTTATTTTGCTAAAACACTTAACCACACACGGCCTTAAAAGAATTCAGAAACAATACGGCTGAAGGCCAGAACACAAGTTATTGAAATTGCCGTAAGGAATACACACGGCTGAAGGCGTTAGTTACAAAATAAAAGAACTGAGGGCCTAAAGTCGGGATAACAAGAACTCCAGTAAGAAAAGTTTAAAAGGTTTTAAACACATGACCTTCCAAAATTTTAATTTAAGATGGCTGAAGGCCTCATCTTAAAATATTTCACATAAAGTTCGGCTGAAGGCCATATACTGAACATAAAACTCAAGGCTTAAGGCCTGACTAGCAAAATTAAGACAGAGGAAAATTCTCAAATTTGCAACCGATTTTTCAAATTTTAATTTAAAACAGCTGAAGGCCTTTTCTTTAAATATTTCCCGCGTAAGTTCGGCTGAAGGCCACATAATTAACATTAAAACAAACTAAATTAATACAAGGCTGAAGGCCTCGCACAGTTCTTGACACTAAAAGAAAATCACAATCCAAAACAACAGAACACTGGTGCTCAGAAGTCTTCCAAGGGTCAGCTTGGGGAGGAACCTCTAACATTAGTTTAGGTGGGACAAGCTGCTAAGCGTAATATTAAATAATCGAATGGCAACACGACCTAGGGACGGCTGAAGAACCAACCAACAACCTAATCAATTCCCTTCCCCCTGACCAATGGCACGACAACTGAAAATATCAGCGAGGACGAAGATACCAGCAGCACTACGTCTTGACAATTTGTGTCTAAATACAGTCAAGGCACAATAAGAACTCAAAAATATGAACACCACCAAGGCTGTCGAACTACACGCCGTGCACACAGCTTACCAGTGGCGGTACAGGTAACAGGGTCGGAAGCACCTGTCTCTTCGAAAAACTATGGCCCTATGATAAATGATGCCGTAAACCCGCACCACACAGAGACCTTTTCAGGATGAAGTGGTACTGGCTGATTTGCGTGTGGATTTTCCGTTGCCCATATTCAACAATTCTGTCTATTGACCTATCCTCTCGAAGGGAAGTGGGCTTCGTCTGTCCACAAAATCATCGACGGCCAGTCAGTGTCCACCTCCATGCGAGCAAGAAATTGTAAAGCAAAGGTCTCTCTTGCTGGCAGGTCAGCAGGAAGAAACTCGTGCGCGTGAGTAATTTTGAAAGGATAGCAAAGAAGGATGTTTCGTAGGATTATACGCACCGTGCTCTCGGGTGTGTCCAACATTCGGGCAGTTCTCCGTGCACTGCACGTTCGCACACCGCCACTCGTCTCCTCCTGCATAGCTCTGGACACTGCATCCACTGACGTCGAATCTGTGCGTTTCCTCCCGCTACCAGGTTGCACACCAAGAGAACCTGTCTTTTCGAATTTTGGAATCATTTTCTCCAGACCCAGTGCAGTCATCTGGCCAACGCCTTTTTTCCACCCCTTCAGTGTCTGTAACTTCTGCATAGTGATGTGTGCACAGTCATCGTTCTTCCAGTACAGCTTTACAAGCAGAGCGCGATCCTGCATTGAGACAGTCGTGGCGAACGTGGCAGACGCGAAAGGAGGAAAA
The DNA here is from genome assembly GCF_021461395.2 of Schistocerca americana. Classification (NCBI taxonomy): domain Eukaryota; kingdom Metazoa; phylum Arthropoda; class Insecta; order Orthoptera; family Acrididae; genus Schistocerca; species Schistocerca americana. Next base: position 84,795,311 of record NC_060128.1, on the reverse strand, counting down.
GCCGTGTACCCGGCGTGTTTATAGCATCTTCAGTTTTTTTTTTAGGATCTTCTTCTCCTCCTCTCACCTTGTTTTACCTTCTTTGGCTAGCTTCTGTGCTTTAGTCGTTTTTATCGTTGTTATTATTATTGTTATTATTATTATTTCTTTACTTTCTCAGACGTCAAGTCTGGTTAAAAACGGAAAGTAACGCGGACCTTGATCAAGCGTCACTTCCTTTTAACTGTACGGTATGTGTTATATTGCATTTAGGAACTTTCGGGTAATTGAACATGTATCAATAATTACGGATTTCCGTAGTTGTATATATAAGTTTGGATGTAGCTGTATTGCACTGATGTACTGGTGGATATTGTGTGGTATGACTCCTGTAGTTGATAGTATAATTGGTATATTGTCAACTTTATCCTGATGCCACATGTCCTTGACTTCCTCAGCCAGTTGGATATATTTTTCAATTTTTTCTCTTGTTTTCTTTTGTATATTTGTTGTATGGGGTATGGATATTTCGATTAGTTGCGTTAATTTCTTTTTATTGGTGAGTATGATGTCAGGTTTGTTATGTGGTGTTGTTTTATCTGTTATAATGGTTCTGTTCCAGTATAATTTGTATTCATCATTCTCCAGTACATTTTGTGGTGCATACTTGTATGTGGGAACGCGTTGTTTTAGTAGTTTATGTTGTATGGCAAGTTGTTGATGTATTATTTTTGCTACATTGTCATGTCTTCTGGTGTATTCTGTATTTGCTAGTCTTGTACATTCGCTTGTGATGTGATCTACTGTTTCTATTTGTTGTTTGCAAAGTCTGCATTTATCTGTTGTGGTATTGGGATCTTTAATAATATGCTTGCTGTAATATCTGGTGTTTATTGTTTGATCTTGTATTGCAATCATGAATCCTTCCATCTCACTGTATATATTGCCTTTTCTTAGCCATGTGTTGGATGCGTCTTGATCAATGTGTGGTTGTGTTAGATGATACGGGTGCTTGCCATGTAGTGTTTTCTTTTTCCAATTTACTTTCTTCGTATCTCTTGATGTTATGTGATCTAAAGGGTTGTAGAAGTGGTTATGAAATTGCAGTGGTGTAGCCGATGTATTTATATGAGTGGTTGCTTTGTGTATTTTGCTAGTTTCTGTGCGTTCTAGAAAGAATTTTCTTAAATTGTCTACCTGTCCATAATGTAGGTTTTTTATGTCGATAAATCCCCTTCCTCCTTCCTTTCTGCTTAATGTGAATCTTTCTGTTGCTGAATGTATATGATGTATTCTATATTTGTGGCATTGTGATCGTGTAAGTGTATTGAGTGCTTCTAGGTCTGTGTTACTCCATTTCACTACTCCAAATGAGTAGGTCAATATTGGTATAGCACAAGTATTTATAGCTTTTGTCTTGTTTCTTGCTGTCAATTCTGTTGCCAGTATTTTTGTTAGTCTTTGTCTATATTTTTCTTTTAGTTCTTCTTTAATATTTGTATTATCTATTCCCATTTTTTGTCTGTATCCTAGTTATTTATAGGCATCTGTTTTTTTCCATTGCTTCTATGCAGTCGCTGTGGTTATCCATTATGTAATCTCCTTGTTTAGTGTGTTTTCCCTTGACTATGCTATTTTTCTTACATTTGTCTGTTCCAAAAGCCATATTTATATCATTGCTGAATACTTCTGTTATCTTTAGTAATTGGTTGAGTTGTTGATTTATTGCTGCCAGTAGTTTTAGATCATCCATGTATAGCAAACGTGTGATTTTGTGTGGGTATGTTCCAGTAATATTGTATCCATAATTTGTATTATTTAGCATGTTGGATAGTGGGTTCAGAGCAAGGCAGAACCAGAAAGGACTTAATGAGTCTCCTTGGTATATTCCACACTTAATCTGTATTGGCTGTGATGTGATGATATTTGAATTCATTTGGATATTAAGTGTGGTTTTCCAATTTTTCATTACTATGTTTAGGAACTGTATCAATTTAGGATCTACTTTGTATATTTCCAATATTTGTAGTAACCATGAGTGGGGTACACTATCAAAAGCTTTTCGGTAATCAATGTATGCGTAGTGTAGCGACCTTTGTTTAGTTTTAGCTTGATATGTCACCTCTGCATCTATTATCAGTTGCTCTTTACATCCTCGTGCTCCTTTGCAACAGTCTTTTTGTTCTTCATTTATAATTTTGTTCTGTGTTGTATGTGTCATTAATTTCTGTGTAATGACTGAAGTTAACATTTTGTATATTGTTGGTAGGCATGTTATGGGGCGATATTTAGCTGGGTTTGCTGTGTCTGCTTGATCTTTAGGTTTCAGATAAGTTATTCCATGTGTAAGTGTATCAGAGAATGTGTATGGGTCTGCAATGTAACTGTTAAATAATTTAGTTAGATGTGAATGTGTTGAGGTGAACTTCTTTAGCCAGAAATTTGCTATTTTATCTTTTCCAGGGGCTTTCCAAATATGAGTAGAATTAATTGCTTGGGTGACTTCATGTTGCAAAATTTTTACTTCAGGCCTGTTATGTTGTACCGGGTTTGACCATATGTTGCTCCAGAAGTGTTCCATTTCTGTTATGTTTGGTGGGTTGTCTATTTTAATGTGTGTTATCTATTTTCTGATAAAATTTATTTTGGTTTGTGTTGAATGTTTGGTTTTGTTTCCTTCTATTTTCACATTTTTTGTATCTTCTAAGTCGTTTGGCCAATGCTTGTAATTTCTGCTTCTTTTCATCTAATTGCTCTATCGCTTCTTGTTGTGAGATTTTACCTAACCTTTTTCGTTTTTTGTCGGTTATTCCATTTCTTATAAATTGTGTTAGCTGTCCGACGTCTTTTCTCAGGTTTTCTATTCTGATCTGTAGCCTGTGTTGCCATGCTGGTTTTGTGGGTTTCTTCTGTGTGTTGGTTGGTTCTGATCTCTGCCTAGTGTGTATATTTAGTGTAGTGAGTGCTCCTATATAAACCAGTAGTTGTAACTCTTCCATAGTTGTTTTTTCATTTATTTTGTTGTGTATGATTGTGTTGATGCTTTTTATTGTTGTTTCGACTTGTGGGTTATTTGGCGGTCTATGCAAGAATGGTCTAATGTCTGTATTTGTGTCTTTGTATTCTATATATGTCAGCTGAAATTTTTCTTCTATATCTAACATGTGTGTCACTTCGTGTTCTATTTGTGCTTGTTCTGGTGGCTGTCTTAAGATTTCGTTTTCCTCTAATTGTTTAATTGATGCGTGTTGTTCTTTGTTTGTTTGTTCTGGGATGTTTGAGTCCATTACTGTATTTTCTTCTTCTTCTGATTGCGCATTATTTTGTTCCAGTATTTGTTGTACTTGTTGTTTGATGTTTTCTGATTCTGACTGGGGTATCCTGTTATTTTTGATTATTACACGGATCTGATCAGCTAGTCGTTGTTCTGTTAAGAATTTTAATTCTGGGTATCTGGTAATAAATGTTGTGTATACTTGTGATCTGTATCTAGTTGTGTTGGTTCCTAGGTTTGTTGCTTGGTAATAACAGAACATGAGGTGTCGATTAACTTCATCTGACCATCTCATCCTCTGTCTTTGTTTTCCTTCTAGGGTGGTTGCAGGAAGCATATCCTGCAAAACACCTCTACTTGGATTTAAATCATTTTCCAGTTGGCTAGCAGTGTTGTTACCATTGTGGGCGGGCATAGGGTTCAAGCGTCGTCCCCGACCATGACGGCGCTTGTCCGAGGCTTCTTTAGTTCTGTCCTGAACCAACTAATCACACTAAAAGGGGGGTTATCCCTATTAGTGGTTTGTTCTTTTCGTCGCATTTTACGACTGGCAGAACATACCGGAGGCCGATTCTTTTCCCGGGCCTCCACGGTATTTATTATTATTATTATTATTATTATTATTGAGAGTCCATCCTTTTAGCAATACTGTTTTTACTTTTTCACTTTATGTACTTTTTATGTTTTTGAAGCCAATCCTCATTTTTCTTACTTTTTTTGAGAGTGGTCAGTTACCTTTTTTTTCTCTGGTCGGTTTCCTATTTTTTCTGTAAGTCAGACGCCTTAACCACCTTTGCCAACATAAAAGAGATAAATATTTCTTCTTAATATTAATTAAAGGAAATTAATTTTCCTCTTGATAACGGAAAGACAAGTATATTAAAATAAACTGAACGTGAAGTCTCGCATCTTCATAAGGAAAACATTTTTTTAGAACGTAAAACTTGTCTGCTTATGGCATAAGGTGATTAAAAAAATAAAATCCATAAAATTTGATGTCTAATTTCTTCATGAGGATTCAGTCCTGTGCCTCTTGCCGCGGACTTTGTTTCTTTTCTGTAGTGTCTCGTGAAAGGATCGAATACATTCTGGTGCCAGTTATCTGTAATCGTACAAGGCTGACGTCTCTGAATTCCTTACCCATCTTAATCTGTACCATTTTATTCCATTCGACAAGGACGACCCATTACGTCCAATGCTGTGGTGCTTGCCAATATCGGAGAGCCCTGGCAGTAGTGACAATATGTAAGGGAAAAATGAATTGAAGTTCGTGTTGGGGAGGGCACTGACCTTAGATAGTTCGTGCAGCAACATTGACCACCGTGCTGTGGTAGTGGAATGGTTAGCATTTCTGCCAAGCAAGCAAGAAGACCCGGTTCGACTCCCAGCCGCAGCAACTATTTTAATTCGTCTGCTTCGATCATTATCGTCGATAATAAGAAGAGACTTATATATCTCAGGAAAACATTTAATTACAAGATCTACAGGAGTTTTCGTTTGCGTATTCTGACACATACAGCGCCATCTACTGATCAATTTCCACCATTTTCTTTTTCTTCTGTCACACGTTTTCCCCCTTCTCCGATAATATTCCGTTGCAATTTGACGTGATTCTGACCGGGTGGTGTTATTCCTACAGCGTTTTGGAAGTTTAACTTTAATTATAATCATCCCGTACACACTCACCCACATCCACGGACGTCTGCCTAACAATTGACGTCGACATATATGTCACCATGATTGGCACCACTCTGCGAGCTGCCAGACGTAATGTCATAAGGTGGGGCAATGTGGGCAGTGCGTGGGTGTAGGGTCCTTGCGCAGCACAACGTGGAAGGAGCGCGTGATTATTCCGCACCCCAGCGCCGGATCTTACTGTGTGCTGCGGCGCCAGTATTCAGCCACTGCAGGCACGAGAGTTTCGCGGCCGATACCGCAGAGCTGTCTGCGGCCCGTGAGCCAGAATTGGAAACCATTACCACCCCAGGCCGGGCCAGGCCAATGCAAGGTGGCAGGGGGGCGGGAGGGAGGGAGGGAGGGAGGGAGGAGACAACCCCAGCTGCGCATCGCGATGCGATCCGTAGGGGCGCCAGCCAGCCGCTGATGAAAGCTGCGAGGGGGAGGAGGGGGCGTGGGGTGGAGCGCGGAATAAGAAACTTTCTTTTTGGAAAAAGAAACTTGATTCGGCCCCGCAGCCTGCTCCAGAACTTGATCATTTCCTTCCTCCTTTCCCTTTCTTTACGACAAGTGTCGGTCTCCCACGGCGCCCACGACGCCGCCCGTTTGCCGGTTCGCAGTTACCACTGGCAGACAGGTGCAAGGCCCCGCCGCAAACTGTTCCGATTGCGGAGTACAGCCCACGATACCAAGACTGTCATCATATTTCAATTTCAGTTTCCCTGTACAGTGGTATGATTAGCCCGTGGAAAAATGAAATGGCTCGGAGCACTATGGGACTCAACTGCTGTGGTCATAAGTCCCCTAGAACTTAGAACTACTTAAACCTAACTAACCTAAGGACATCACACACATCCATGCCCGAGGCAGGATTCGAACCTGCGACCGTAGCGGTCGTGCGGTTCCAGACTGTAGCGCCTTTAACCGCTCGGCCACTCCGGCCGGCTCCCGTGGAAGAAGTTGCACTTTTTAAGCTCCATTGTGACTACTAGGGCCTGCCACCTTATGACTTCATGCAGGCCGTAGCGCGGCCGACGAGAAATACGGGCCCTGCAACGGACTTGTGACGTCACACTAGTGGCCTTGTCCGACACTCTTACGGAACGCTCGTCTCCGTGCGGGGCCCACGGGAAATTAGTATGTCATTGAAAAGGTACCGACTAAAGGTCTTAATATTGTCGCCTTCTGTTGTGAACTTGCATGCATTTAAACGCGAAGTGAAGGAGTATTAAACTCGTGTGAAATACACTGCTGACCATTAAAATTGCTATACCACGAAGATGACGTGCTACAGACACGAAATTTAACCGACATGGAGAAGATGCTGTGATACGCAAATGATTAGCTTTTCACAGCATTCACACAAGGTTGGCGCCGGTGGCGACACCTGCAACGTGCTGACATGAGGAAAGTTACCAACCGATTTCTCATACACAAACAGCAGTTGATCGGCCTTGCCTGGTGAAATATTGTTGTGATGCCTCGCGTAAGGAGGAGAAATGCGTACCATCACGTTTCAGACTTTGATAAAGGTCGGATTGTAGCCTACGGCGATTGCGGTTCATCGTATCGCAACATTGCTGCTCGCGTTGGTCGAGATCCAATGACTGTTATCAGAATATGGAATCGGTGGGTTCAGGAGGGTAATACGGAACGCCGTGCTGGATCTCAATGGCCTCGTATCACTAGCAGTCGAGAAGACGGGCATCTTATCCGCATGGCTGTAACGGATCGTGCAGCCATGTCTCAATCCCTGAGTCAACAGATGGGGACGTTTGCGAGACAACAACCATCTGCACGAACAGTTCGACGACGTTTGCAGCAGCATGGACTATCAGCTCGGAGACCGTGGCTGCGGTTACCCTTGACGATGCATCACAGACAGCAGCGCCTGCGATGGTGCACTCAACGACGAACCTGGTTGCACGAATGGCAAGACGTCATTTTTTTCGGATGAATCCTGGTTCTGTTTACAGCATCATGATCGTCATATCCGTGTTTGGCGACATCGCGGTGAACGCACACTGGAAGCGTGTATTCGTCATCACCATAGTGGCGTATCGCCCGGCGTGATGGTATGGGGTGCCATTGGTTACACGTCTCGGTCACCTCTTGTTCGTACTGACGGCACTTTGGACAGTGGACGTTACATTTCAGATGTGTTACGACCCGTGGCTCTACCCTTCATTCGATCCCTGCCAAACCCTACATTTCAGCAGGATAATGGACGACCGCATTTTGCAACTCCTGTACGGGCCTTTCTGGATACAGAAAACGTTCGACTGCTGCCCTGGCCAGCACATTCTCCAGATCTGTCAACAATTGAAAACGTCTGCTCAATGGTGGCCGAGCAACTGGCGCATCACAATACGCCAGTCACTACCCTTGATGAACTGTGGTATCATGTTGAAGCTGCTTGGGCAGCTGTACCTGTACGCGCCATCCAAGCTCTGTCTGATTCAATGCCCAGGCGTATCAAGTCCGTTACTACGGCCAGAGGTGTTTGTTCTGGGTACTGATTTCTCAGGATCTATGCCCCCAAATTGCGTGAAAATGTAATCACATGTCAGTTCTAGTATAATATATTTGTCCAATGAATACCTGTTTATCATCTGCATTTCTTCTTGATGTAGTAATTTTAATGGCCAGTAGTGCAGCTCTATTAATAATTGCTGTTTTTTAGCTTCTTTAGTAAGTACTATTACACATTTTTACCCAGCGATTACCTCATCACGTCAGTTTTCAACAAAATCTGGTATATATAGCAGAACATATGTTTGTACAAGTGCACGTCCAGGATCTCATCCCAAACCAATGCCTGGATCAATATCAACCATATCTGACACAGAAACAGCAGGCCTCAGGCCTTACCAGTGTCAGCACTGTAGCGATTTATAACCTCATAGTTGCAATAGAAGATATATGGGCAAAAACGAGTTCCACAGCCTCTGGCATATAGGCTGCCCTGTATGACAGATGTGTTACATGGGAATATAGCGATCTGATTTTATCGACTTGTTTTGCTGGGTAGCCTGCACATCAGGGAGAAGGTCGGTTTTCCAGCCTCCAACATCATGTAGAGTGCCCAGCAGAAGATGTGTGTTGTGTTGTAGTAGTATTGCCCTGCTTCAATGACCCGTTTTTTTCTTAGGACTACACATGTGGATAGGCACGGCTGACCAGAGTTGGGGGAGGAGATGAATAGTGAGAGAGGGGGAAATGGGGTGGACAAATAAAGGGGAGAGATGGGGGAAATGAAGGTCAGAGAGAGAGGGGGTGTTGGGGATGGACAGAAAGAGTGGGAGGAAATGGACAGAGAGAGACATTCATTGTGCAGCTAGTATTGGCACACCTTGCAGGGGTTACATTAGTTTTTAGGCGCAGAATACTAGGTGGTGGAGACTGTAGAAGGTGGATAGCGAGCAAGGGGGGAGGGGGGGGGGGACAAGGTGGACTGAAAGAATGTGAAGCAGTTTAAGATGGATATGGAGAGGAGATGAGGAGGGGATGTACTGAGAGTGAGAGAGATAGACAGAGAGATGGGAGTATGGGATGGACGGGAAGGGGGTGGAGGAGGTGGAAAGAGAGAGTGCTGTGGAAAAGACAAAGAGAGACAAGGGGAGAAAGAGGCGGACATAGTGGGGGAGGAGGAGAAGTTTACAATATAGGTGTCAAACATGTATGCATTTGAGGAAATAAGAAGTTTGAACTCTAACGAATGCCTTATTTTCTGCTTTTTGAACTTTCGGTGCAGACATCTAAACGTGAAGAATGACACTGCCAACTTGACCTGTTCCTCTGCTAACGTTCTGTCCGTTGTTCTCGGCAGCATACAAGACGTTGGCCGAGTTGCGATCGATCGCGCGCTGAGGATGCCGAAGCGGGCCCGTGTCGGAACTCTGCCGGCCCGCAAATCCCACGCAGCCGTCGCAATCTCTATTATAACGCCATTAGGAAGCGGCGCAGTGTACCTGGCCGCGCTTCTAATCTCGGAAGCTGCCTCTAATGGATAACTAATTAAAAGCTCTTGAGAGCAGCCGAGAGGAGTACAGGGAGGAGCCGATGGGGCGAGGAGAGGAGACGCTGTGGGGGTGTTAAAGTGAATATCGAGACTGGGCGGGGGTGGGGGTGGCGCCAGAGAGGTATCAAACTGCGTTAATGACGCGCCGCGGGTAGAGGGCTGGGGGCTGGGGGTGTGTTATGGCGTGGAAGGCCGGGATACAGCCGGCTCCCCGAGCTGGAGCTGGAGGTGGATCACCGCCGGAGCGGGGATTAGCCGCGGAGTGCGTGGCGGAGGGTGGGTGCGGAGCGCTGCCAGGTGCCGGCGCTGCCGGCTGCTCCACCGTAGCAAGTAGCAAGTGGCTGTTGTCCTCTCGCGCAGCATACTGTCTCCAGGTATCACCGTGATGGATAGTCAGTACATCTGGTAAGAAACGCATTTTACGTAATACTATTTCGCCTTACAATTCCGGTTTCCTCTGCGTATTACGCTGATGAAATAAGCGCCTCGGATGTAAATATTCGTTAGCGACAAGTTGATTGTTTTTTGAAATTGGCAGTGAAACTGCAATAAAATGGTTCAAATGGCTATGAGCACTATGGGACTCAACATCTGTGCCCATCGGTCCCCTAGAACTTAGAACTACTTAAACCTAACTAACCTAAGGACATCAGACACATCCATGCCCGAGGCAGGATTGGAACCTGCGACCTTAGCAATCGCGCGGTTCCAGACTGAAGCGCCTACAACCGCTCGGCCACAAAGGCCGGCCTGCAATAAAAACTCATGAATTAGATATGCCAGATATGTCAAGTAGCTCCAGTGTAGGTCTTTGTGTTTTTGAGATAATTTTTTTTTGTTTTCAAACCATAATAGAGTAATGGCATATTTCCAAAATCTTACATTCCATTCTTGAAAGTATGTCAATGGGTATTCAGTATTGTTTACTTGCAGACTGAGTGCACTTAACATGGGTTATCATTCACGTACCACTGTTTTCCTGCTGGGTGAGTTAAATATCGTGTGGCCGGCCTTTGTGACCGAGCGGTTCTAGGCGCTTCAGTCCGGAGCCGCGCGACCGCTACGGTCGCAGGTTCGAATCCTGCCACGGGCATGGTTGTGTGTGATGCCCTTAGGTTAGTTAAGTTGAAGTAGTTCTAAGTTCTAGGGGACTGATGACCTCAAAAGTTAAGTCCCATAGTGCTCACAGCAATTTAAATGTCGTGTGACTAGGGCGTCCCGTATGGTAGACCATTTGCAGTGTTCAAGTCTTTCGATTTGACGCCACATCGGAGACTTGCGCGTCGATGGGGATGAAGTGATGATGATTAGGACAACACAACACCCAATCACTGGGCGGAGAAAATCTCCGATCCAGCTGGGAATCGAACTCGGGCGCTTAGGATTCACAATCTGTCGCGCTGACCACTCAGCTACCGCGGGCGGACGCTGAGTGAGTTACTAAGACGTTACTATGCAATCTCTCAAAAACTCGAGTTTAAAAGGTCTGAATCTTTCAGTTTGTGATACTAACAAGGGGAATCAAACATAGACTGCTCTCTGATACTGTCGAAACGTGGCAGGATTGTATAAGGATGAAAATAAAGGCACGCCTATCTTGACTTAGGTGCCAAGACGGAAAAACTTCCGAGAACATGTCTGACGAAGTTTCGACGCGACTTCATTAGGCTACCCGGGCAGCGCAAAACCAAGAGCGGTCGTGGCTCAGTGGCGAAGAGAAGAGTTTCGAAATTTTGCGCCCCATGTTCAAAACGAATATTACATTGAAGCGCAAAAGAAACTGGTATAGGCGTACGCATTCAAATACAGAGATATGTAAACAGGCAGAATACGGCGCTGCAGTCGGTATCGCCTATATAAGACAACTAGTGTCTGGCGCAGTTGTTAGGTCGGTTACTGCTGCTACAATGGCAGGTTATCAATATTTAACTGAGTTTTAACGTGGTGTTATAGTCGGTGCGCGAGCGATGGGACACAGCATCTCCGACGTAGCGATGAAGAGGGGATTGTATCGAGCGGATGGACGTATACGGGTATGCAGACAATCTCACGAATGCATGGACCCTGCATGTCAGCAGGGGATTGTTCAAGCTGGTGGAGGCTCTGTAACGGTGTGGGGCGTGTGCAGTTGGAGCGATAAGGGACCGCGGATACGTCTAGATACGTCTCTGGCACATGAAATGTACCTAAGCATCGTTTATGATAACCTGCATCCAGTCATGTCCATGTGCATTCCGACGTACTTGAGCAATTTCAACAGGGCAATACGACACCGCAGACGTCCAGAATTGCTTCCGCTGGCCACCAAACTCGACAGACATGGACATTATTCAGCATATCTGGGATGCCTTGCAACGTGCTGTTCAGAAGAGACCTCCACCTCCTCGTAGTCTTACTGGTTTATGGACAGCCCTGTGGGATTCATGGATTCATGGTGTCAGTCCCCTCCAGCACTACTACTTCAGACATTCAGTCGAGTCCATACCATGTCGTCTTGCGGCACTCTTGCGTGCTCGCGGCGCCCCTACACTATATTGGCCAGGTGTAGCAATTTCTTTGGCTGTTGAGTATATGTCTGAAGGGACAGGAACTGCGGCAGCTACAGCCAATATAAAATACATTAAATTTACACACAGTTACACGCATGCGTGTCCGAAGGAACACTGCATCGTTATCTTTAACAGCACAGGCGCTACAGTATCGTATTTAACCGAGCAGCGGCTAGCAAATAAAACATCCTCCCCCGTGCGGGGATCACGTAAGATCGATACGAGTAAGGTCTGTAGCGCAGGACCGACGACGTATGAAAGTTTGGGTGTGGCAGTGAATCGTGCATGGATTGCCGAAGCTATTAAGGCGATCGCTCGCTTTAAGCGGGAAATTCGGGTTCGAGTCCCGTTGCGGCACAAATTTTCATTACCGTCATTCCCTTACACAGCTCATAGTTGTTTGTACAGGGTGTTTCAAAAATGACCGGTATATTTGAAACGGCAATAAAAACTAAACGAGCAGCGATAGAAATACACCGTTTGTTGCAATATGCTTGGGACAACAGTACATTTTCAGGCGGACAAACTTTCGAAATTACAGTAGTTACAATTTTCAACAACAGATGGCGCTGCGGTCTGGGAAACTCTATAGTACGATATTTTCCACATATCCACCATGCGTAGCAACAATATGGCGTAGTCTCTGAATGAAATTACCCGAAACCTTTGACAACGTGTCTGGCGGAATGGCTTCACACGCAGATGAGATGTACTGCTTCAGCTGTTCAATTGTTTCCGGATTCTGGCGGTACACCTGGTCTTTCAAGTGTCCCCACAGAAAGAAGTCACAGGGATTCATGTCTGGCGAATAGGGAGCCCAATCCACGCCGCCTCCTGTATGTTTCGGATAGCCCAAAGCAATCACACGATCATCGAAATATTCATTCAGGAAATTAAAGACGTCGGCTGTGCGATGTGGCCGGGCACCATCTTGCATAAACCACGAGGTGTTCGCAGTGTCATCTAAGGCAGTTTGTACCGCCACAAATTCACGAAGAATGTCCAGATAGCGTGATGCAGTAATCGTTTCGGATCTGAAAAATGGGCCAATGATTCCTTTGGAAGAAATGGCGGCCCAGACCAGTACTTTCTGATGATGCAGGGACGATGGGACTGCAACATGGGGCTTTTCGGTTCCCCATATGCGCCAGTTCTGTTTATTGACGAAGCCGTCCAGGTAAAAATAAGCTTCGTCAGTAAACGAAATGCTGCCCACATGCATATCGCCGTCATCAATCCTGTGCACTATATCGTTAGCGAATGTCTCTCGTGCAGCAATGGTAGCGGCGCTGAGGGGTTGCCGCGTTTGAATTTTGTATGGATAGAGGTGTAAACTCTGGCGCATGAGACGATACGTGGACGTTGGCGTCATTTGGACCGCAGCTGCAACACGGCGAACGGAAACCCGAGGCCGCTGTTGGATCACCTGCTGCACTAGCTGCGCGTTGCCCTCTGTGGTTGCCGTACGCGGTCGCCCTACCTTTCCAGCACGTTCATCCGTCACGTTCCCAGTCCGTTGAAATTTTTCAAACAGATCCTTTATTGTATCGCTTTTCGGTCCTTTGGTTACATTAAACCTCCGTTGAAAACTTCGTCTTGTTGGAACAACACTGTGTTCTAGGCGGTGGAATTCCAACACCAGAAAAATCCTCTGTTCTAAGGAATAAACCATGTTGTCTACAGCACACTTGCACGTTGTGAACAGCACACGCTAACAGCAGAAAGACGACGTACAGAATGGCGCACCCACAGACTGCGTTGTCTTCTATATCTTTCACATCACTTGCAGCGCCATCTGTTGTTGAAAATTGTAACTACTGTAATTTCGAAAGTTTGTCCGCCTGAAAATGTACTGTTGTCCCAAGCATATTGCAACAAATGGTGTATTTCTATCGCTGCTCGTTTAGTTTTTATTGCCGTTTCAAATATACCGGTCATTTTTGAAACACCCTGTATACGTAACTGTGAATACGTCTCCTGTATTTCATGACGCCTATAGTTGCCGCAGTGCCTGTTACTTCGGTTGTGCACACATGTCGGACGTAACACTGCATCGTTCTTCTTAACACCACATGTAGTGCAATATCGTTCCTTAGCCGAGACTAGTAACCCTTTATTTTCACCTTTCCTTCACCACAACGAGTTTCGACTGTACCAAGCGATGTACGGAGAGTTCCCATTGTAATTTGCGTTACCAGTCTTTGCCATAATGAAGTATAACAACCCTCAGAATTTGTCTATGATTCACGTGTAAGATGGCAAGATCTATGCCCCTTACATGAAGTCATTAAAGATCACCTAACTCACGTTGAGCGAACAGTAGGGATGAACAAAAATGACTGACAAGGCACAACGCATCTTCTAGAAGGTATAGTATGGACGTATTGGAATAATTAATGTCGGGTGATGATTTTAAAGTAATTCACACGACTTGAAAACTTTGTGGAAACACGTCGATTTACTGGAGGCTAGTTTATCCCAGGGAAGTATTCAGAGTTGACCGTGGCCGGCTGGGGAGCAGCGAAGGGAAGCGACAATAGGCAGCTGAGGGTGGCTCAAGCTCTGAGATAGCAGTAACGGTGCGCGGCTTCCAGCTGCCTTAAGATGAGTGACAGTGAGTGGGTGGTTGACCCCATGCTGGTGTACCGTGAAGCAGACAGAGAACTTGTATGCCTGTTGACAAATGTCCGTCGTCCCATTTGCAGTGAAACATGCGAGAAAACCACGCAAAGCTATGGTGGAGTGGTCAACAGAGGTCAAAATATGCGTGTTCGTGACTATAGCAACTTCACGCTGAATTCACGGTCCGCAGAGTCTGAAGAAAATCAGGTGAAGAGCGACAGAATGAAATACGCCGGCCTCTGATGGGAACGTAGGACCGAGGAATTTGAAGTACTCTCCTGGGAGTCAGAATTTCGGAAAAATTGGTGTTTGTGCAGACGCTAACCTTGATGGGTAGCGTGGGAGGAGCTAAATAGCAGAAGTTGAGAGGAAGGGAAATTTTGTGGGAATTTGTTCACTTTCCAGAGCAGGCATTGGTAGGCGCTGGGAAGTGATACATAATTAATGCGACTTGCGCTGCAATTGGCGTAAGTGATATTGCTGGAGGGGAAACCGAGGCGAAGAGTTGCCTAGAGTACGAACATGGCGTTCTTTACTCATCTTGCCTGTGACAGAGTGATCATCTCTGCAGTTTGGGACTTATGAAGTTTTGGTTCAGCTATGTACTGGGCAAGATAGCTAGGAGTGAATAGACGAGCACAGCCTTGCAGCACCACGAGGTCGGCCGACTTCCGTACAACGACATGTGTCGCTCCGCCACGCTGAATTCAGCGATATTGCGCCCGCTCCGGCCACTGATTAATATGTTGGATCACGTCGGCAAAGTTTCCATAAGGGTTTCATGGGCCGTGTATTGTAGAATTCTTCTCACACTTCGCATTACGCCAAGGTCATTCGATAGGAATTAATTTTGTTTTATAGTGCTCAACGTAAACAATTTATTACCACTGCCTGCTAGGAGAGCCATGTAATGTGATGATTGAAGGTCATTCCTCTCGCCCGTTGTTTACAGTGTAGGCCCTGAATTATCTTTTCAGAGAGAGAGGGGGGGAGAGAGAGAGGGGGGGAGAGAGAGAGAGAGAGAGAGAGAGAGAGAGAGAGAGAGAGAGAGAGAGAGAGAGAGAGAGGGAGAGAGAGAGAGGGGGGGGGGGGATGGACAGAAAGAGTGGGAGGAAATTTGTGCTAATCGACTGCATCTGTTTTAAATCAAGTAGTTGAAATCACTTTCTTGATTCATTTTATGTTCAACATTTGCATCTGGTGTTCAATAGCTGAATATAACATCAATGTGCACCCCTTTTTAATTAAAAAATGATCAATTCTGAATCAATTATTACTTTCTTTGAGTTATCCAATATTGCAGCAGTTTTGCACTCTCTGTTGATCTGTTAGTAAATTAGCTGGGGTGAATACACGCCAAAGCCAGATAAGTGACGGGTGGGGTGTTACAGAGGACAATATAAAGTTAATTTTATTTATCAAAACTAAACATGATTGTTTTACTGGAATTGCCGTGATCGTTCTTTGAATAAAAAATATGGCATTTCAGTCTTTGATCGCTATTTTTTATTTTCAATGACCGGTTTCCGGCTAACTGCCTATCTTCAGATCATATATTACCTGAAACCGATCATTGAAAATAAAAAATAGCAATCAAAGACTGAAATGCCATATATTTTTATTTTATTGTTACCTTACTACAGTACGTAAAGAATGTTAAGTATGACTCTCAGCATGCCGTCACACTGTCACGTAATTCATGTAAACTATAGTAAGAGACACGAGTTAACATCACAATCACGTGATTAGCAACACCTTTCGAAGCGCATATGCGTTCAGGAACATACTCGCGATCTTTATCTGAGTTGCAGTTCGTACAAATTGTCCCTGAAAAGCTTGTTCCTAACTCTTAACACCGCACCCGTTGCTACTACAGGCAGCCACGGTTTTAGCACTCACAGCTGTTTACATATAAATTTGCTGGCAAAGTTGCCATTAGTCAAAATTTTACATTGTATATGCAGCGGCTGTTTCTCGGTATGTCGTGAAACTACCAACTAACATAAATAAAGCACCCTGTTCACATGTAATATCTGTGTTTCTCATCGACTGCCTATCGCCCGTTGTTTACAGTGGAGGCCCTGAATTATCTTTTCAGGGAGAGAGAGAGAGAGAGACAGAGAGGGGGGGGGGGGGGGGGGATGGACAGAAAGTGTAGGAGGAAATGGACAGAGAGAGACATTCATTGTGCAGGTAGTATCGGCACACCTTGCAGGGGTTACATTAGATTTTAGGCACAGCATACTAGGTGGTGGGGATGGCAGAAGATGGATAGCGAGTAAGGAACGTTTCGAAGAGTTTCCTTCTCGTCATCTTAAGGCGAAGTCTGAACAACACCAAAATACAGGATCTTGTGGGCCCATGTGAAGTTGACACGAAGGGCAACTCGTTGAAACGCTACTTCTAGACCATTCTGCCATTCAGGTTAGAAGTAGATACCAGCTGTTCTAAACAACTTTATGATGTCAAAACGAAAGTGCATCAGTGAGTTTAGTAGCAAAAATGTAACTTTTTGCTGTGTGGGAATGCTGGGGCTTCCTGGCAGGAGTTTCACCGATCAAACTGTCTCAGGGTGGCAACAAGGAGGCAGCGTTGCCACGGAGCAAGGCGGCGACCAGTTTCCACACTCGTCAGGTTCAGGCGGACCCACAACATCCCACAGTCTTTTAACGTGGAAATTCGCTCGTCAATCGAACTTTCTTGTGTGACGAGACTGTATAAACAATGGTTGAGGCTTCAACAGGTAGGTGATGTCTGGACGTGTCTGTCTCGCAGTATTCGTTCTGAACGTGTCGTCATCGTATCAGTGTAGGTGCATGCTCCTAACTGTTATGATTTAGCTTTGTGTAATGTCTCAGAATTTTTGGTGTGAAACTTTTAAATTATTTAAACAAAACAAAGATTATTAAAATATTACATGTTTCTTCTTCATATCTACGTACTTATTTCTCAACATAGCCACATTGGCAATGGACATGCTTGTCCCAACTAGAGGCAGGTTTCTTGACACTGTCACTGTAGAATATTTAACTTTTCTCACGAATCCTCAAGCTCATTTCAGCTTGTAACGCTTCATCACTAACAAAATGGTCAAAGTGATGTCCTTGTAGGTGTTTTTTAAGTTTTGGATACATCTGAAAGCATGGGGCCAGTAGGTACTGTATGGAGGACTGTCGATGACAGTGAATAAAAGTCGTCGGATTTTTGCCGATGTCGCAGCACTCGTGTGTGGTCTGGCGTTGTCGTGTTGAAGGAGAGGATGCCCCACGTGTGGACGAACTCAAATGCGGTTTGAATCTCGACTATAGCAAACAGTTTCGCACGCATCGACATACACTACTGGCCATTACAATTGCTACACCAAGAACAAATGCAGATGATAAATGGGTATTCATTTGACAAATATATTATACTAGAACTGACATGTGATTACATTTTCACGCAATTTGGGTGCATATATCGTGAGAAATCAGTACCCAGAACAACCATCTCTGGCCGTAATAACGGCCTCGATACGCCTGGGCATTGAGTCAAACAGAGCTTGCATGGCGTGTAGAGGTACAGCTGCCCATGCAGCTTCAACACGATACCACAGTTCGTCCAGAGTAGTGACTGGCGTATTGTGACGAGCCAGTTGCTCGGCCACCATTGACCAGACGTTTTCAATTAATGAGAGATCTGGAGAATGTGCTGGCCAGGGCAGCAGTCGAAGATTTTCTGTATCCAGAAAGGCCCGTACAGGACCTGCAACATGTGGTCGTGCATTATCCTGCTGAAATGAAGGCTTTCGCAGCGATCGAATGAAGGGTAGAGCCATGGGTCGTAACACATCTGAAATGTAACGTCCACTGTTCAAAGTGCCGTCAATGCGGTGACCGAGACGCGCAACCAGTCGCACCCCATACCATCACGCCGGGTGATACGCCAGTATGGCGATGACGAATACACGCATCCAATGTGCGTTCACCGCGATGTCGCCAAACACGGATGCGACCATCACGATGCTGTAAACAGAACCTGGATTCATCCGAAAAATGACGTTTTGGAATTCGTGCAAAAATGGTTCAAATGGCTCTGAGCACTATGGGACTTAACTTCTGAGGTCATCAGTCCCCTAGAACTTAGAACTATTTAAACCTAACTAACGTAAGGACACCACACACATCCATGCCCGAGGCAGGATTCGAACCTGCGAGCGTAGCGGTCGTGCGGTTCCAGACTGTAGCGCCTTGAACCGCTCGGCCACTCCGGCCGGTCCATTCGTCGCTGAGTACACAATCGCAGGCGCTCCAGCATCATGGGTAACCGAAGTCATGGTCTCCGAGCTGATAGTCCATGTTGCTGCAAACGTCGTCGAACTGTCCGTCCAGATGGTTTTTGCCTTGGAAACGTCCCCATCTGTTGACTCAGGGATCGAGAAGTGGCTGCACGATCCGCTACAGCCATGCGGATAAGATGCCTGTCATCTCGACTGCTAGTGATACGAGGCCGCTGGGATCCAGCACGGCGTTCCGTATTACCCTCCTGATCCCACCTACTCCATATTCTGCTAACAGTCATTGGATCTCGACCAACGCGAGCAGCAATGTCGCGATACGATAAATCGCAATCGCGGTTGGCTACAATCCGACCTTTATCAAAGTCGGAAACGTGATGGTACGCATTTCTCCTCCTTACACGAGGCATCACAACAACGTTTGACCAGGCAACGCCGGTCAACTTCTGTTTGTGTGCGAGAAATGGGTTGGAAACTTTCCTCATGTCAGCAGGCTGTGAATGCTCTGAAAAGCTAATCATTTGCATATCACAGCATCTTCTTCCTGTCGGTTAAATTTCGCGTCTGTAGCGCGTCATCTTCGTGGTGTAGCAATTTTAATGGCCAGTAGTGTAGTTACGTTCTCGTCGTCATGTTACACGCTGCAATGAGTCCTCTAGCGGCAGAGGACTGTAAACATATAGAGATTACGAATAAAGATGTAGAGCGCTAATAAAGATTGTTTTGTTTATGCTTTTATAGCTCTCGTAAAAAATTTTGCAGCATTGCTTTTCAGAACGCTGTTGTAAATTGGTGAAGCGGGCAAACACGTTCAGCTGGGACATTGATTCCCGCGTCTTTGTAGAGAGATTTTGGAACACTACAAAGTGAGGCAATATAAATGTTCGCCTGAATATAAGAGAAAAGCGCTGTTAACTTGAAAATCACAAAATATTGAAAGATGTCTCGTACGATTCGTAAATATGCTTGGAATTACAGGAAATGCAAATAACGGGAAAGTTGGCGTAGGAAGGAAACCAAAAATCCTAAATAGACCGGTGACGAGCGAATGTGGGAGCTACGGAAATACCGAAAAGTGAAATGAAAAAACGGCGCTAAGCGATTGCGTAGTTGGCCCTGCGCGCGTAAAGTTGCCAGCGTCGGTGCAAACTTGTGATTTACCTACTGTGTGAACTTTGTACTACTCTCTGTAACCACTGTATTAAAGGCACTGATAATTAAATTGCATATTAATACCAGACACGTGTTAGGATTTCATCTT
This sequence comes from Schistocerca americana, assembly GCF_021461395.2. Classification (NCBI taxonomy): domain Eukaryota; kingdom Metazoa; phylum Arthropoda; class Insecta; order Orthoptera; family Acrididae; genus Schistocerca; species Schistocerca americana. The sequence continues at coordinate 84,775,652 of NC_060128.1, read as the reverse complement.
GGTGTTTTCACAAAAACATCTGCGGCGTGGATCCGAACTACGCACATGGAAATGTTTTGTGTAGCCTTCGCCTGAAGATGGCTATGAAGAGGCAACCGTGAGGCCACAGCAGCCTGTCCGTGTTCCTGCTGTCACCTGTGGAAGTCCCTTGTCTGTGTCCATTGTGTGTGTAGCGATGCAGTGCCAAACTATGTTTTGCATTGTACAGATTGTGCGTTATCGAAACAACCAACAGAATGGGGCGGTCAGTCCTTAGGACGCCGACTTCATGTTCCAAAGATGTAGTTTGCTCTGTCCGGCAATGCTGATTTAGGATTTTCTAAAATATTTCGATTAAATGCAGTGGTTGTGTGTTCAGCCTGTGCTATGGTCGTTAGAAAATACTCTCATGCTCATAAATTAAGGATAATTGCAGTATGTGGTGCCACCCAACGTGGCACTACACAAAACTGGCGCTAATAGCATAGGCACACAGGGAACACACACGACACAGATCTGTAAGTCCACGGTATTGGTGGTAAGTTGAGGAAACCGTCACGAAACACATGTGCTACAAAACGCCACTGTTTCCTCCGCATGTACCCCGACATCAGTATGGGATATGATCACCGTGCACACGTAAACAGGCCCACACAGCGGGTTGGCGTACTGTGGATCAGGTGGTCGAGTAGCTGCTGGGGTATAGCCTCCCATTCTTGCACCAGTGCCTGTCGTAGCTCCTGAAGTGTTCTAGGGGTTTGAAGACGTGCAGCGATACGTCGACCGAGGGCATACCAGACGTGCTCGATGGGGTTTAGGTCTGGAGAACAGGCAGGCCACTCCATTTGCCTGATATCTTCTGTTTCAAGGTACTCCTCCAAGATGGCAGCTCGATGGGGCCGTACGTTATCATCCATCAGGAAGAAGGTGCCCCTGAGAAGGCGGCTATACTGGTGCAAAACGACGTCCCGATACACCCGACCTGTTACAGTTCCTCTATCAAAGACATCCAGGGGTGTACGCGCAACAATCATAATCCCACCCCACACCATCAAACCACGACCTCCATACAGGTACCATTCAAGGACATTAAGGGGGTTGGTATCTGGTTCCTGGTTCACGCCAGACGAAAACACGGCGAGAATCACTGTTCAGACTCACCTTGACTCGTGCGTGAACATAACCTGAGACCACTGTTCCAATGACCATGTACTGTGTTCTTGACACCAGGCTTTACGGGCTCTCCTGTGACCAGGGGTCATTGGAAAGCACTTTGCAGGTCTCCAGGCGAATAAACCGTGTGTGTTCAGTCGTCTGTACACTGCGTGTCTGGAGACAACTGTTCCAGTGGCTGCGGTATGGTCCTGAGCGAGACTACCTGCAGTACTCCGTGGCCGTCTGTGGGCACTGCTGGTGAGATATCGGTCTTCTTGTGGTGTTGTACACTGTGGACGTCCAGTACTGTAGCGCCTGGACACGTTTCCTGTCTGCTGGAATCGTTGCCATAATCTTGACATCACACTTTGTGGCACACGGAGGGCCCGTGCTACGACCTGCTGTGTTTGACCAGCCTCTAGTCGCCCTTGTATTCTACCCCTCATGACGCCATCAATGTGTGTTCTTCGAGCAATTTTCAATACACAGTCACCATTAGCACGTCTGAAAACGTCTGCACACTTACTCCCTGCACCGTACTCTGACATGGACCAACACACCTCTGCGTATGTGGACTGCTGCCAGCGCCACCGTGCTACGACCGCAGGTCAAATGCACCGCATGGTCATACCCCGAGGTGATTTAAACCCGCGAACCGCCCACCAGAAGCCGGCCGCGGTGGTCTCGCGGTTAAGGCGCTCAGGCCGGAACCGCGCGACTGCTACGGTCGCAGGTTCGAATCCTGCCTCGGGCATGGATGTGTGGGATGTCCTTAGGTTAGTTAGGTTTAAGTAGTTCTAAGTTCTACACATCTCCTTTACGCAAATTTTGCAGACAACCTGCAAATGCTTTCGCAGGCCTGCCTCAAGATAACAAAGCAGGAAAATCATTGAAATGTTGCTTCGAAATGACGCTGCCATTAGGTTTAGAAATAAAATGGTTGAAATGACTCTAAGCACTATGGGGCTTAACATCTGAAGTCATCAGTCCCTTAGAACTTAGAACTACTTAAACCTAACTAACCTAAGGACATCACACACACCCATGCCCGAGGGAGGATTCGAACCTGCGATTGTAGCGGTCGCGCGGTTCCAGACTGTAGCGCCTAGAACCGCTTGGCTACCCCGGCCGGCCGAGACACATATCTCTCCTGCTGGACAAGTGCTCATAGATCTTAAGGTGTGCGTTTTGGAGCCTATCTTAACGGGATATTTTTTTCTTGTTTTGGTCCCTACTTCCTCGTAAAATACGGAAAGCAAGATATATAAAATATAATACAGCACCACACCTTGTGCGCGTGGGATAAGCCGAGAATAGCACAGTCACGTACATAGTACATAGCATTCTAGCACACAGACCAATAATAGCACCATACGAAATACAGAGGAGAAAGGCAAGTAACGGCGACTTACTACTCCCAAGGTTACGTCAGTCTCCTAGTCATCAATTTTCCGAGACCATCTACCGACGGCACGTGGGAAGAAAGACTATTGGTATCTCTCTGATAAGGGACAGAATTTCACTGATTTTAGCGCTATGCTCATTACGTGAATAGGGGAAATAGTGTCACAGACATCAAACGTGAATTGGAGTGGCAATCAAAACAAAGGCGTTTTTCGTTGCGACGGAATCTTCTCATGAAATTTCAATCACCATTTTTCTCCTCCGATTGCGAAAACATTCTGTTGGGACCCACCTACATAGGGAGAAAGGATCATCACGATAAAATAAGAGACATCAGGGCTCGCACAGAAAAAAATTAAGTGCTCGTTTTTCCCGCATGCCGTTGGAGAGTGGAACGGTAAAGAGACAGCTTGAAGGTGGTTCATTGAACCCTGTTGCAGGCACTTTATTGTGAATAGCAGAGTAATCACGTAGATGTAGATTTAGATGCTAAAGGAAGCTGTATGGCCGGCCGGAGTGGCCGAGCGGTTCTAGGTGCTTCAGTCTGGAACCGCGCGACCGCTACGGTCGCTGTTTCGAATCCTGACTCGGGCACGGATGTGTGTGATGCCCTTAGGTTAGTTAGGTTGAAGTAGTTCTAGGTTCTAGGGAACTGATGACCTCAGATGTTGAGTCCCATAGTGCTCAGAGCCATTTCAACTTTTTTAAGCTGTATGTTTCTTGACAAGAACTGTATTTTTGGGTCTAGAAGATATCACACTATATACCACGCGCACTTGCTGCAACAGCATTAACAAAATATTCTGCGTATTTTGAAATATCGGGCAGGTGGTGTACACCATTTAAAATTTTAACGCCTCGTGGATGACGGCGTAAACTCCCAACTGGTTCGAGCACAGTTAAATTTTGTAACAGATTTCTTGCGGGTATCAAACGTTTTCTTTTACAGTTGTTTTTTTAGTGTTGGAAAATGAGTACTCAAAAAAGACTTTATTCCAATTGACACGGGCCATTGCAGACTACATATTCCTATCAGAGCAATTTGAGTCTTACTCGAATGTTTTTCCCCGCATTCTACGCCAGTTCTTCGGGAGCAAGTTTGAAGCTTCCTCCACGCTCTATAGCAGCAGCTAAACACGGTGCGAGGGGCCGGGAAGTCCCTCCTTGATGAAGCCGCTTGCCCCTGCTAGCGACCTGAGCGCCTCAGCTCCCGGGACACGGCCACCCGGAAGCACCAATTACCGCCCCCACCCCAGCTCCTATCACGCACAGACACCTCCCCCCCCCCCACCTCTCCCCCCTTTCCACGGCGCTGCGTCGGTGCGATCTCGCCTCCGCGAGCAGCACGGCAGGCTAATACCGCTTTAGCACCTGCCCGCCTCCTAACTGGCCTTTCTCGCTACCTACCCCTGCCTGCTCCTACTCACACTCAACAGCTACTCCCGCCTACTCCTCCCACGCTCCATGACCTCGCTGAGCGCGACGACACACACAAGCGTCATCTACCCGCCCAGAAGACATTCTCTCCCTCTCTCCTCTCCTGATAATAAGCTTGTTCTCCATATATTTAGCGTCTATTTACTGGCAGCGAACTTCCATCTACCTGAAAAATACATTACTGGTCATTAAAATTGCTACACCACGAAGATGACGCGCTACAGAAGCGAAATTTAACCGACAACAAGAAGACGCTGTGATATGCAAGTAATTAGCCTTTCAGAACATTCACACAAGGTTGGCGTCGGTGGCGAAACATACAACCCGCTGACGTGAGGAAAGTTTCCAACCGATTTCTCATACACAAACAGCAGTTGACCGGCGTTGCCTGGTGAAAAGTTGTTGTGATGTAAGGAAGAGAAATGCGTACCATCACGTTTCCAACTTTGATAAAGATCGGATTGCAGCCTATCGCGATTGCGATTTATCGTATCGCGATATTGCAGCTCGCGTCGGTCGAGATAAAATGACTTAACAGAATATGGAAACGGTGGGTTCAGGAGGGTAACACGGAACGCCGTGCTGGATCCCAACGGCCTCGTATCACTAGCAGTCGAGATGATAGTCATCTTATCCGCATGGCTGTAACTGATCGTGCAGCCACGTCTCGATTCCTGAGTCAACAGATGGGGTCGTCTGCAAGACAACAACCATCTACACGAACAGTTCGACGACGTTTGAGCAGCACGGACTATCAGCTCGGAGCCCATGGCTGCGGTTACACTTGACGCTGCATCACAGACAGGAGCGCCTGCGATGGTGTACTCGACGACGAACCTGGGTGCAGGAATGGCAAAACGTCATTTTTTCGGATGAATCCAGGTTCTGTTTAACAGCATCATGATGGTCGCATGCGTATTTGACGTCACGGTGAACGCACATTGGAAGCGCGTATTCGTTATCGCCATACTGGCGTATCACTCGGCGTGATGCTATGGGGTGCCATTGGTTACACACCTCGGTCACCACTTGCTGGCATTGACGGCACTTTGAGCAGTGGACGCTACATTTCAGATGTGTTACGACCCGTGGCTCTACCCTTCATTCGATCCCTGCGAAACCCTACATTTCAGCAGGATAATGCATCACCGCATGTTGCAGGTCCTGTATGGGCCTTTCCGGACACAGAAAATGTCCGACTGCTGCCCTGGCCAGCACATTCTCCAGATCTCTCACCAACTGAAAACTTGTGGTCAATGGTGGCCGAGCAACTGGCTCGTCACAATACGCCACTCACTACTTTTGATGAACTGTGGTATCGTGTTGAAGCTGCATGGGCAGCTGTACTTGTACACGCCATCCAAGCTCTTTTTGACTCAATGCCCAGGCGTATCAAGGCCCTTATTACGGCCAGAGGTGGTGGCTCTGCGTACTGATTTCTCAGGATCTATGCACCCAAACTGCGTGAAAATGTAATCACATGTCAGTTCTAGTATAATATATTTGTCCAATGAATACCCGCTTATTATCTGCATTTCTTCTTGGTGTAGCAATTTTAATGGCCAGTAGTGTACTAACACTCTGTAGAATAACCTACAGCAGAGTAGGAGAGACGACTAGCAGAATTTGATTTTTACCGAAGATTGTAATGTTGTTGCTTTAATTTGCTATGAAATCGGTACTGACAGACAATAAAAGCGGGTTAAAAGCTGTGAGCTGTTTGGGGAAGTTAACCTTGCATTACTGCGCAACTGTTTCACCAGGTATCCAGTCTAGCTTACCAAATTCCCAACCAGACAAACATTAATTATAATCTTTTAATAGTCATACAACAACCAGTGATATATATATAAGATAATTTAAATAAAAAGAAATAAATCAGTTTATATTTGGAAATTTATTTTAACATTGATCATTGAAATTTCAGCATATTAAACGTGAGTCATAACTAAGCTGGTGCCTTATTTAGGACTGTGAAAATGTGAGCCTGTAATCTTACGGAACACATCAAATAGGGAGCCAAGATTGGGAGACTGCATACAACACTGCATTCATAAAATAACACACGAAGAACGTTGAAACATATGCAAGAGGAAATTAACCACAATCAACCGATTCAATTTTCACCCAAAGAAGTTACGTTCGTAAGGCAATCCTGTCCGTCATGAAATTACCACACACTGGTATACTAAATTCATACTAACTCTCTGCGAAATCTTCCCGAAAAAAATAGCTGAGGGCTACTTTGATGATTACACCACATGCTTCACGTGGTCAACTTGGTTTACACACAGAGTGTAACTCCACAATGATTTTGGTAATTAAAATAAATTACATCGAAAAGCAATTTACAAGAGAAAACCCTCGAACTGGTTACTATCGTCTTACTATTAAACTGATGGGTCAAACAACTGTATAAGCACGTGGTACTGGTTTCACAAAGTACACCCCAAGTGGGTTGAACATAAAGACAAGTTGTTATATTGAAAATTATTGTCAAGACGAGACGTTATAATCTCACGCACATTCGCATTTAAGATTGATGAACTTAGTTAGAGTTACTGATCAACACGTGGTTCCACTTTACTCACAAAGTAGTGACAAAGCAACTACCGGGATATATTCTGTACTTCACACTTGAATTACACTGCGTTGCAATTTAAGATAACATTAGATATTTTAGAGCCAAACCTGAAATAAAGGTGATTAAATTTTCAGTTAGGCTGAACTTAAGAAATTCATTGTCCTACGGACTTAGCAGAGACGTGCTTAGCGGGAGATCTTACCACTTCAGACGCTCGCCGCGGACAGACAGACGTGGTCCCTTCCTGATGGTTGGCTCACAAATACAAACGGAAGTGACCAGAGAGGCAGCTTCCTATACCAACGTGACAAGGGACGGACAGGACCATTCTAAGCATAGAAACCTCTTTGTTTTTAGAAAGCGTAGCTGCCTGTTCCGACGTTGGTCCTACTGTTCTCTAGCAGACAGGCTTTGCTGCTACCCTCAAGCATGCAACTAGAAATACATTTCCTCATTCATCCTCTTACACAGAAGGGAAGGGGGATGACAGTATCTTATATAGTATATATATAGTAGTAGTATACAGTATCTTATATAGTATATAAAAGAAAGCGGATGTAGGTTCTGTATGAGACTGTGTGACATGAATTACGTATAAACTGTGTTTTAAAGTGTAGTAGTGTGACAGATCGTTCTTGTTTATGTGTAAAAGTAACACGTTCCACTACTCAGTCTCCTCCCAGATAGTCAGGAACGCCACAGTTAATTTAGAAGAGGAATTTATGCCGTAAATGACAACAGATTTAAGAAATCAACATGAAAGGAATCCAACACAGACCTTTCAAGGTCGGTTTGGATTCAGCAACGACTAGGACTGCGAAAGTAAAGAGAATTTAAAGTGCAGGTTGGCGGTACCAAAAATAGCATACACTTAAGTTTCTGAATAAAGTCATTCCGTATTCGGCTGCTAAAACAATTGTTTATTGGTGTTTCAGTTTCGGAACATATTCGTTGTCAAGCATTGTGGGAGGCTGAAACTCACTCTACAACACTAAGCTGACAGCAGTCTAAAACCAAACACATGCGGAGGTACAAATTGAGAAAAATTAATAAATTACTGTGTTGATAAATCTCTTACGTTATTTGATTTTGAAACAGCTGAGCAAAGCTGAACGTACTCAGACATTTCTATCTTTACTTATTCTGATCAACACTAAACTGACACAGCACTTTTTTTTAGCGTAACACAATCTGACTTTCAATGATCCCCTACAAAAGAATGTCCCTATACCTTTCATGCATCACTTACCTCACAAAAATCTTCGTTACTCAAACTACTGAAATAGAGCGAGCGCCAATACTGTCAGCTGAATAAAAGATTCTAACTACTGAAGTCACTAACTACCAATAGGCATAGTTAGCAAATAAAAGATCTTTCATTTGCTAACTATGCCTATCAGTAGTTATTCCCTTCAGTAGTTAGAATCTTTTATTCAGCTGACAGTATTGGCGCACCCTGTATTGCAGTAGTTTGAGTAACGAAGATTTTTGTGAGGTAAGTGATTCATGAAAGGTATAGATTATTGTTAGTCAGGGCCATTCTTTTGTAGAGATTATTGAAAGTCAGATTGCGTTGTGCTAAAAAAATATTGTATGTCAGTTTAGTGTTGATCAGAATAGGTAAACAGTGAAATGTCTGAGTACGTTCAGTTTTGATCAGCTGTTTAAAAATCAAATAACGTAAGAGGTTTACCAGCAGTGTCTTTCATAAATTTTTCAAAAGGGGAGGTTTCAAAATGCATCCAGTGTTCTATACGTCATGGGAGGAAAGGCCATGTAGCTAATATAATAACGGCAAGCAGTTAACAGGAAAGTAACAACAAAATCCACCATATGCACCAAAGTACAACAGTCGTGTAGCCGATGTGGTGGAATCAAATTGCCTACATGGCTGCTAGAGCAACAAAAACGTCCTTTTTATCATTTAATGTAATTTGTGACCGAATTTAAAAATTTAAAATCCTGTCATCATCTACGGATTAAGAGGGTTAATCGTATGTTAAAGGTTTAACACAGTAAGGCAGCCACCAAAGTTATAAACCGTGCATTTGTCTTGGGGCAGCGTTCCGGACAGCGCCAATGTTACCGAAAATACAGGGTGATTCAAAAAGAATACCACAACTTTAAAAATGTGTATTTAATGAAAGAAACATAATATAACCTTCTGTTATACATCATTACAAAGAGTATTTAAAAAGGTTTTTTTCACTCAAAAACAAGTTCAGAGATGTTCAATATGGCCCCCTCCAGACACACGAGCAATATCAACCCGATACTCCAACTCGTTCCACACTCTCTGTAGCATATCAGGCGTAACAGTTTGGATAGCTGCTGTTATTTCTCGTTTCAAATCATCAATGGTGGCTGGGAGAGGTGGCCGAAACATCATATCCTTAACATACCCCCATAAGAAAAAATCGCAGGGGGTAAGGTCAGGGCTTCTTGGAGGCCAGTGATGAAGTGCTCTGTCACGGGCTGCCTGGCGGCCGATCCATCGCCTCGGGTAGTTGACGTTCAGGTTTCATAACTAACCTTTTTCGTAGGACTCTCCATACAGTTGATTGTGGAATTTGCAGCTCTCTGCTAGCTCTGCGAGTCGATTTTCCTGGGCTGCGAACAAATGCTTGCTGGATGCGTGCTACATTTTCATCACTCGTTCTCGGCCGTCCAGAACTTTTCCCTTTGCACAAACATCTATTCTCTGTGAACTGTTTATACCAACGTTTAATACACCACCTATCAGGAGGTTTAACACCATACTTCGTTCGAAATACACGCTGAACAACTGTCGTCGACTCACTTCTGCCGTACTCAATAACACAAAAAGCTTTCTGTTGAGCGGTCGCCATCTTAGCATTAACTGACGCTGACGCCTCAAGCGAACAAATGTACAACTAAATGACACTTTATAGCTCCCTTAATTCGCCGACAGATAGTGCTTAGCTCTGCCTTTTGTCGTTGCAGAGTTTTAAATTCCTAAAGTTGTGGTATTCTTTTTGAATCACCCTGTATACTAAGGCAGTATTTCAGGATGAGAACACTTAGCTCCTTCCAACAAACTTTAAACAATATTTCCAACTCTCCCGAAATCTTTTCTCGCTGACACTATGCACAAAATAATGAAAGGAAAAAAATTATCGTTTACCAATATTTCGCTGCTCCTGCAGTAAAACCACACCATCAGACATCACATTTCATTTCACTTCATTACTTCCCTACTACTAAGCCTGTTCGCAACACATTTTGCAGGGATAGCCCACATACACCACTTAATGAACCAGCAAAATTATGTCATTGAGCGACACACAGTTCAGGAGATAAAGCACTCCGTCTTCAGGCCACGAGTGGCCTACCGGGACCATCCGACCGCCGTGTCATCCTAAATGGAGGATGCGGATAGGAGGGGCGTGGGGACAGCTCACCGCTCTCCCGGTCATTGTGATGGTATTCTTGACCGAAGCCGCTACTATTCGGTCGAGTAGCTCCTCAATTCGCATCACGAGTGTGAGTGCACCCCGAAAAATGGCAACAGCGCACGGTTACCCATCCAAGCGCCGACCACGCCCGACAGCGTCTAACTTCGGTGATCTCACGGGAACCGGTGTATCCACTGCGGCAAGGTCGTTGCCACTGTTCAGGAGATATGACGTCATAAAGTTTGTGTGCGAAAAGCTAGGTTTTGCTTAAAACAGAGCTCAGGTTACCTAGAGCATATTGATCCAGTGTTTGATAATGAGAGTACCTAAAGACTACCAAGAAACTTTAATCACTAATAGAAACCTTTCCTAAGATTTTTCTCGCTTATATGCTTAGCATAAAATATTTAACACATTAACTTATGTTCAAAGAAATCAGACGTTTACAGCTGTTTTGTACATAGGAGTTCGATTCTTTGAAGAATCGTTGGGTCACTAAATACGGTGCTACTCGTTACAGGTAGCCAAAGTTCAGCAATACTCAGGACACACTGACGCGCCGGCCGGTGGAACAAACGGCAGTTTCAAGTGGTCGGTAATGACCTACTTTACGTAATGAACTGTGAGCTAGAAAGAGAGTCCAAAATACAGCGAGGTCGTCGTAAGCGTACATCAGTCCAGAGTGAATAAAGACAGCGCAAAACAAGCAATGCTGCGGTGGAAAGGCTTTATTAGATGGCAGGCTAGTGAAAGGACGTTCCCGCAGACGGATATTTGAGAGTATTACTCCGTCAAAGATAGCCCAAGTTTGCATTCTCTTCTTGTTCTGTCTGTCAGGAACTACGAGGATCGTCCAATGAGTAAATTTCCCTCTCTAAGAGAAAATGCATTACAGACAATTTATCATGTTAAAATAATTTTATTGACTTTGTACAACGCTTCTATTATTTTCCTACGTAGTCGCTATGTTTTTTTGAAAGGGTACAGTACCACCCGACATTGAAAATAGGTACAACATACTTCATAATTTTTGTCAGAAGAACACATTTTTTTGTAAAATAACTCAATTTCAATTAATACAGCGAAGCTGGATACCAGTGTGGGAAAGAATGACAATTTTGTTTATTTAATTGATCACATGTGCACTCCCACAAAGTAAATCCCTACATCCAGTTTGGTGAGATCTGTGAAATGAATGAATGTATGGTCGTCTGCTAACCGCAGATAGTGAATGTGAATATATGATCATCTTTGAGTCGATCCTTTGGCCACCTTTGGTGGGACCAAAGAGATGAAATTTACCAGAGCTTTGAGCGCCTGAAATGTGGCTGACCAATACGATAGCAAGGTGCTTCCCCCACCTCGACACAGGTGCGAGAGGACCTAGAGAACGGCCACGTTTCAGCACTCTGCCGCTGGATCTTGTGCTGTTAAGACCTGTTTTACTTGTGCTCCGTAATGACGAAAGAGTGGAGACATGGTATGCATGTGGAATATTTAAGAGTAGTTTGAAATATTAATTTCTCTATTTCAGGAACTTTTGTGGGGAGAATTAAATGTCAGGCAGGTAATATTAATGGGATTGTAGGAATCTTCGGGAGTGACCAACGGTCACAATGAAACCACGTGTAGCATTAAGTTGAAATACTTCCGTGTGCTTAAGTTAAGCTGAATTACTAGCGTGTGTACAATAAGTTGAAATATTTAAGAAATGGCGTGTGCAGGACTTGAAATTAGAGACGAGTACTTCCACGTGGTGAGTACTGTGTGAGTATCAAACTGTGTATGAGACAAAAGATAAAGAGAAGTACTCGTCCATGGTATCAGTTGAGGACCCGCGTGTGTGATGTTCTTAATATTGTTTTGCGTGATATGATTCCGTGTGACGCTTGATTCAAACTCTGAGAGAGAAGCAAGGTGAGTCGGCCGTCTATCCAGCAACGCCACTTGGCTTGCATTGCACAGGAAGACGTGCAAATATCTCCAGAGTTCATAGTAGGAAAGTAGAATTACAAAGTGGGGCAGTGTCGTGTGAAACTGGGATAAATATTAATTGAAGTGGGAAAGCTGAAAGTGGTAATGTTGTGATTATTCTCTGTGTAGTATTTCATGTTGTAGTGTGGTGTATGTCATGTAATTTGGGTATGTGTGGTTTGCATGGGAGAGTAGCGAGGTAGTTTCAAAAGATTAGTGGGTTATGCTCGTTCCTTCGGTACCGCTCGGTCTGGAGGAAAGTTTAGTGATGATGATTGTGAGTGTCGAAGTGTGAGGTATAATAAAAGATCCACCATCCTATCCAGAAAGTGCACTGTAGCGTTAAAAGTAATTACGAGACCATAATATAGAGATTCACCATTGTAAAGCCATGCCCACTGGGCGGAATTTCTTATGTGTTATTGTTGTAGGTTGTAGAATTTGTGTGTTTAGGTTAGAGAATTTATCGGAATAAATAAGATAGTGAAAAGAAAAAGATTGATGGACTTTTACTTCGAATTGTATGTTGTCATAATGTCCCGAATTTATAATGTGTGCGGTGGCCACGTGTTGACAAAAGCCGTTAAATAAAAGACAAAAAAGAAAATGTGTTATTGCCAGTGCGTTGTGTACAGTCAGAGTTCTGTAAATTATTGATAGTCAGATGCGTGTTTCCGTTGCGTATTAATCATATAGGAGGATAACTTGCTTAAATTGTGAGTACGAGAGTTCATGTTACTCGATAAATTAAGAATGAATCCACTCGCTTGGCAGACCACTCATCTTGCAGGCCTGACTGCTTGATGCCACAGTATGAGCAAGGCATGTGGGTGCCTCTCATTTTCAAGCAATTTCGGTAACTCGACGCAAGTCTTCACCGAACCAGTTTTGTATCAGGTCGGGCCCTGTGCTCTGAACCAGCTTTCACTGTTGACGTGACTACATAATCAGTGTTAAAGTTCTTACCTCCAAGATGACTGACTGGCTCAGATTTGAGTGGATTGTTTGGGGGAAGAGACCAAACAGAGAGGTCATCGGTCTCATCGGATTAGGGAAGGACGGGGAACGAAGTCGGCCGTGCCCTTCCAAAGGAACCATTCCGGCATTTGCCTGAAGCGATTTAGGGAAATCACGGAAAATCTAAATCAGGATGGCCGGGCGTGGGGTGGAACCGTCGTCCTCCCGAATGCGAGTTCACTGCAAGATGACCTTTGAGTTGGGAGAACGTGTGGAAATCACTGGTGAACATGGAGGATGTAGAAACACTTCGCAACAAATATTCAGAGCTCCGTCAGGATTATTCGAGTACCGTCATGAAGCAAGGCTATTTTGCGAGACGGAAGTGCAGGATGTTTACTTTCGATGGCAGCTCGCAGATTCCTCATGACATTACAGTACCTCTCTGTATTCATTGTGGTGTTTCGAAGCAAAGCAGCAAAGGAACGAAATTTCCTGAGAGCCCCAGAACAAGTTGCCATAACTATCCCTGCCGAATGCGTGAGCTTCGCCTATTTTAGGACGCTTTCGCCTGGCCTCTTCCACAAGACGCCACGACTTTCTGTCTCAGTAGCCGAATCATAGACGCAAGACGCAGCCCCAGTCACAAGTCATTTGAAGAGCAGATCTATCTCTCTGACGAATTTCCAGAAACTGTCTGGCCGAATAATTTTGGAAATATCTGTCCAGACCTTTGCGATTGACGAACGGGATTTGGATGTTGTCAACGGTAACGCGAGGATGTTCCTGCACAGTACTGCGAATTGCAGTGATGACTTCATCACGCGGCGCTGCAGTGGGCCATCCCTGTGCGCAGTTCGTCCTGCATATCTTCGCTCTCTTCCAGCATACCGAACAAGCAAACGTGGAACGATCTGAATGCTTTTACAGCCTTCCTCATTTACACATAGTTTGACTGGCGATGGATATCGACAGCCGACAGTCTTTTAGCTGCGAGAAAAAAAACGAATGACGAAGTGAAGCTCAGAAGCAGACACTTTTCAGCGGTAACTCCATGCTAGCTGGCAGCGTACTTGGCAACACACTGCGGTACTTACATTGTAAGCCGGGTGTGAGAGTTGCCAGCACATACCAATCGAACTCGCCAGCCCCCACATGTCACCGGCTCATTTCAGTTTGCGGAGAAATTATATAGAGTCACTTACGTACGCCACAGCATCTCAGAATCCATATAGACACTCCAGCTTGGCGGGAAATCCGAGTAACTGTCCGATACAAGAACATGTGTAGACTAAGTACTTGCCAGCTTGTTTTGTAACCACTGACTATGCTTCTAATGTGAATGTCTGTACAATGGCTCGCATAACAACTGTTTCATTTCGTGAACGGTTCAGGATATCTTAACGAGGTGTGAGGCAACTGACAGTACGTAGACCGTCACGTAATTTCGTTGTATTGTTAATGCCCTTAACTTACGTATGAAGCAAGGAGTAGAGGCAAGCATGTCCTTCAATTAGCGATATACGTTGTTACTGCGTTTGAAGCTCTTGAAAAGCCGAATACGGTGATGAAACACTTGTTGGTACTGACGTTCTGAACTAGTCAGTTCGTAGTAAAAATATTTCTTTTACTGATAAATCTGATATATGTACAGTATTCAACAATTATTTTCTGAGCAATGTTTGTGAATTAAATAAAAATTTAGTTTCAATGGGGAATCTCATAACTCTTTTGGCAAATGTCTTTCCGCAATTGACGTCTGAAATAATACTCTGTGATATAATGTAAGTAGGCTGTTTAGTTTTTTATGTTGGTAACGTCACGTAGCGCTCTGTACGAAAATCACTGGCTGCGCTGTGTGCAGTCTGTGGCTGGTTGGCATTGTTATAATATTCGCTATTGTAGTGTTGGGCAGCTGGATGTGAACAGCGCGTAGCGCTGCGCAGTTGGAAGTGAGCCGCCAGCAGTGGTGAATGTGGGGAGAGAGATGGCGGAGTTTTGAGAGGTTACTATAAGAAGACGATCTGGATGTGTGTCCGCCAGAAAAAGTAAATCTTTAAGACTGGATGTCATGAACTAATGTATGAGTTTTCAATGCTATTAAGGTAAATACATTGTTTGTTCTTTATCGAAATCCTTCATTTGCTAACTATGCCTATCAGTAGTTACTGACTTCAGTAGTTACAATCTTTTATTTAGCTGGCAGTATTGGCGCTCGCTGTATTGCAGTAGTTCGAGTAACCAAGATTTTTGTGAGGTATGTGATTCATGAAAGGTATAGGTTATTATAAGTCAGGGCCATTCTTTTGTAGGGATTTTTGAAAGTCAGATTGCGTTGCGCTAAAAATACTGTGTGTCAGTTTAGTGTTGATCAGAATAAGTAAAGAGAGAAATGTCTGAGTACGTTCAGTTTTGCTCAGCTGTTTCAAAATCAAATAACGTAAGAGATTTATGAGCACAGTAATTCATTAATTTTTCTAAGGGGATCTTTCAACAGACCAGGGGAGACAGTCTATAGCTAAATCACTGAAGACTAAGGACTGTCATCGATATGATGGAGTGCCTAGCAGTATATCAAAGTACTGTGCTGCACATATTAGCCTCGTATTGAGCCATATTTGTTAGTTTTCCTTTATGAATGGTCAGTTTCCTGAGTGATTAAAGTACTCAGTAGTAAAGCTCCTGTATAAAAAGGGAGAAAGGGATAGTGTAGATAATTTTAGACCTATTTCTATGCCATCTTGCAAAAGTTATTGAAAAGGCTGTGTGTGTAAGGATAACTGATCATTTCATATCACACGATTTGCTATCAAATGTACAGTTCGGCTTTAGAAGTCGTTTAACAACTGAAAATGGTATATTCTCTTTTCTCTGTGAGGTACTGGATGGGCTAAATAAAAGGTTTCGACCGCTAGGCATAATTTTTGATTTAACTAAGGAGTTTGATTGTGTTGATCACAAAATATTGCTCCAGAAGTTGGACCATTACGGAATACGGTGAGTAGCTCACAATTGGTTCACCTCATACTTTAGCAACAGGCAGCAAAATGTTGCAGCACAATGTTGATAACGGCTGTGATGTGTCATCTGAGTGGGGTACTGTCAAGTGGGGGGTGCCCCAGGGATCAGTGTTCGGGCCACTCCTGTTCCTTATTTATATAAAGGATATGCCCTGTAACTCTAAAACATTTCTGTTTGCTGATGACACTAGCTTGGTAGTAAACGGTCTTCTGTGCAACATTGGCTCGATTTCAAATAGTGCAGTACATGACCTCTCTTCATGGCTTGTAGAAAATAAACTAACGCTAAATCACAGTAAGGCTCAGTTTTTACAGTTTCTAACACACAATTCAACAAAACCTGACGTTTTAATTTCACAGAACGAGCATATGATTAGTGAATCTGAAGAGTTCAAATTTCTAGGTGTTCAGGTAGATAGTAAGCTGTCGTGGAAAGCCCACGTTCAGGATCTTGTTCAAAGACTTCATGTTGCCATTTTTATTATTCGAACGGTATCAGAAGTGAGTGATGGTTAAACACGAAAATTAGTCTATTTTACTTATTTTCATTCGCTTATGTCGTATGGTGTTATATTTTGGGGTAACTCTTCCCATTCTAAACGGATATTTTGGCTACGAGTAATACATGGTGTAAGTTCACGAACCTCTTGTCGACCCCTATTCGCGAGTCTGGGTATTTTGACATTGGCTTCTCAATATATGTATTCCTTATTGTCATTTCTTGGTAACGATATTAGCTTATTGCCAAGAATAAGCAGCTTTTACTCGGTTAATACTTGGCAGACTTAAAACCTGCATTTGGATCGGACTTCCTTAACCGTTGTGCAGAAAGGTGTGCAGTATACTGCTTCATCCGTTTTCAAGAAGCTACTGTTCGTACTCAAACATCTTAGCAGTAATCCACGCGCTTTCAAATCGAAACTGAAGAGTTTCTTCATGGGTCATTCCTTTCATTTTGTCGAGGAATTCCTTGAAAAATTAAGCTGATTATTATTGTATTGTTGATTGCGTTTACTTGAACTTATGACTGACTTTTTTCGGGTTCATAAACATTTATTTTTATCTGTTATTACTTTTATGTTGTAATTTCATGTACTGACACGTTCCATGACCATGGAGATTTGCTCCTCAATTTGGTCCTACGGAAATTGACGTGTAAATAAAAAAAAACAAATAAAATGAACTCTTTTGGTGGACACCAACACTCGAAAGGTTCGATGAAACTGCACAGCCCGACGGAAGTGCTGCACTTGGCGGTGCTTGCTCCACGAACTGCTAATCCCACCTATTTTGCGTCTGAATTTTAGCATACGCCACTTCTTTTCTTCTTGCGCCACGAGTTTCAGCGTCAACCGTAACAGCCCATGACAGTAGTCACCTGCTTAAGCGCCTTTGAATGCCGTTCAAAAACGTGTTATCGTTCAATTAAAAAAGCATCCTTACTTCAATATTTCTGATGATAAAAAAATTACGAGGTCGCTGCGTCCTATCATTTGCCGAAAACCGTGTTTCTCTACCCGGCACAGCTCACGAAATAAAATGGATGTCAAATGTTAGAAAAGTCATGCAATGTATGCGGGGTTAGGTACGTTTTTGCCTTACCTCACGTGAGTGAGGTGGCAGTTAAGAAGTTGGGAGATGGTAGAGGACGAATTTTTGAACGTTAGGATATGAGAAACCTATCGCAGAAAATGTGATATGAAAGTTCTACAGCACTAGGCACCTAATACGCATTCGACAGGCTAAATGAAACATCAGAATACTGTACCTTAGAAAACATTCATTGACGGAGTACAATCACACAATCTAAACCCAATCTGTGGCTTCACTCCTGTAAACATTCAGTGTGATGACTATCAATTCTGTTGCATGATATGCAAGAGCGAAACACTTTTTGTTTGATTCTCTCTCATATTCGACGCTCCCCTATCATGCTTTCAAATGCTGTGAACATGCACTCAGTAATCTGAGGTACTGTTCCCACTGGTGTTGGGTACACAAGGGACTTTTATACAACCCCGGAGGAAAAAGTCGAGAAGTCAGGGGAGTGCGTGGGTCCAGGGACTGTGAATCCCCTTCCCGTTACTCCCTGCTTGAAGTTGTGCGGGAGGTATTCCCCGAACCCACCGTCAAAGTGCGCTGGCGCACCATCGTTATGTCGCGTGACTAGGGCCTCCCGTCGGGTAGACCGTTCGCCGGGTGCAAGTCTTTCGATTTGAAACCACTTCGGCGACCTGCGTGTTAATGGGGATGAAATGATGATCATTAGGACAACACAACACCCAGTCCCTGAGCGGAAAAAAACCTCCTACCCAGCCGGGGATCGAACCCGGGCCCTTAGGATAGACATTCTGTATGGCTGACCACGTGCTTTTTTTGGCATTTTGGTCGTTGTTGATCGTTGTGTTTGGTCGTTGCGGACGTCACATGACATCCGTTCAAGTTCGTATTTGATCCTTTCACTCAGTTTTTTTTAATACGAGGCCAACCAGCTCTCTGACCGAACCCGCTTGACTACCGTGCCGGCTCCGCTCAGCCACCAGTAGCGGACACCAGCGTTATGAAAACATAAACTAGCACACAGTTGCAACGGGACGCCCTCCAGAAGTTCAGGCAAGATGCTGTCCAGGAACTACGAACACCATGCAGGTTTCACGCAATCTAAAAAAAAATGGCTCTGAGCACTATGGGACTTAACATCTATGGTCATCAGTCCCCTAGAACTTAGAACTACTTAAACCTAACTAACCTAAGGACATCACACAACACCCAGTCATCACGAGGCAGAGAAAATCCCTGACCCCGCAATCTAGTGAGAGGTGTGGTCGAATAAGGTGATCTCCAAGAAATCCAGCCCAAATTTCCACTGACACTTTCATCCGGTAACGTCTCGTACAATTAATGCTTTGATTTTTAACAGTCCAGTCGTGGCTGTAGAAACTTTAGTTCCCATTTCCGACAATGGGTTCCTTGGATCAATGCGTTTAACTTTTCATCCTCTGCAATCTCCAAATTTTAAGGTTGGTTGGTTGATTTTGGGGAGTGACCAAACAGTGAGGTCATCGGTTCCATCGGATGAGGGAAGGATGGGGAAGGAAATCGGCAGTGCCCTGTCAAAGGTACCGTCCCGGCATTTCCCTGAAGCGATACAGGGAAATCACGGGAAACCTTGATCAGGGTGTCCAGAAGCAGGTTTGAACCGTCGTCCTCTAGAATGCGAGTCCAGTGTGTTAACCACTGCACCACCTCCCTAGCTCCAAATTTTAAAACGTCAATCCTTAACACTTCTGCCCCCCCTCTCCCTCTCTCTCTCTCTCTCTCTCTCTCTCTCTCTCTCTCTCTTCTGTAATGGATACCTGGAATTATGCCAACAGATACTGGTCATTACGTCTTCCATGTGACGCACGGCCCGGCCGTTGTGACCGAGCGGTTCTAGGCGCTTCAGTCCGGAACCGCGCTGCTGCTACGGTCGCAGATTCGAATCCTGCCTCGGGCATGGATGTGTGTGATGTTCTTAGGTTAGTTAGGTGTAAGTAGTTCTAAGTTCAAGGGGACTGATGACCTCAGATGTTAAGTCCCACAGTGCTCAGAGCCATTTGACCCTTTGGCGCACGGTGTGAACGGAAAGCGTCGTTTGGTTACCGTTAAAAACAAAATGATTTCTAAACCGAAATGTTACATGACTATTCGATATAGCGGTTCCAGATTAATCTAGTGCGATATTTGTTTTAGCGATACATATGAACAGGGACAGAAATGCGCATGTAAAATTCCGGTTCAAAACTCATTTTGGTTGTAGTGGGAAACAGAGCGACGCCTTCCGTTCACATTAGGCGTCGAATAAAAGACGTGATGGCCAATTGTTTTGACTGACTCCACGTACACATTATAGAAACGAAATTGCAAATATCTGCCGAAACACCAGAG
The DNA here is from genome assembly GCF_021461395.2 of Schistocerca americana. NCBI lineage: Eukaryota > Metazoa > Arthropoda > Insecta > Orthoptera > Acrididae > Schistocerca > Schistocerca americana. The sequence goes on along the minus strand of NC_060128.1, from coordinate 84,755,799 downwards.
AAAATGCGCCTGACAACTTTTAGAAGAGACCCATTGGTATATACGTACAAGGTGAACCAGAGGTAGCATGGATCAAAACAAGGGAAAAAATGCTTAGTAAACATTCATCTTCGACAGTGTGGGGTTGGTCTGTTCTATTGAAATGTGTTTGCTTTCCATACTTTGAGATGTGACAGTCTGGACCAATGCAACGAAAGGGCATACATTAAAAGTATGAACACTTGGTCATCTTCGCTATTGTGAAACACATCTCTTCTACTGAACATGTGCTCATACGTCTAAAGTCATGCCCTTTAGAGCCCATGTTTACAAGGCATTTTTTCGTGAATGTGATTTTCAATCTGCAGCGGAGTGTGCGCTGATATGAAACTTCCTGGAAGATTAAAACTGTGTGCCGGACCGAGACTCGAAATAGGGACCTTTGCCTTTAGCGGGCAAGTGCCCTACCATCTGAGCTACCCAAGCACGACTCACACCCCGTCCTCACAACTCAGATGGTAGAGAGCACTTGCCCGCGAAAGGTAAAAGTCCCTAGTTCGAGTCTCGGTCCGGCACACAGTTTTAATCTGCCATGAAGTTTCATTTTTTCGTGTTTTGGACTATACTACCTTCTCTGAAAGTTTTTCGGTGTGTTTCTGGTTCACCCAGCATACGTGGGATAACACAAGGACAACACAAACAATGGACAGAGTTCAGGCCAGTGTAATACGAAGACCTGGGGCCCTGAAATACCTGCAACTGACGTCGCCACCGTTATGGAAGGCACACAAGATCTCCGAGTTTTGGCCAGAGTGTTGTCTCAGCACGGCAGAGTTGTGGGAGCGCCAGGAAGGGCTCCCCGCTCGCCTTACTTCGCCCCTCGGTCTTCCCTTCGTTCCCTTCCTTACTGCGTCGCGACGGCGGCTGTAAATTGCGTGGGCAGGTAGTGGGATCGCGGCGTGTTAAGTGGCGGCCTGCGCGCCCAGGCAGAAACCAGATAACGGGAGCCGAGCTACAAGGCGTGCGGGGGAAGCCCCGCCGGCTCAGCCGAGGAGACACGCCGGCGAGGCGACGCCGCTACCTGCCGGCGAAGAAGAAGGACAAAAACAAGTCGAGAGGTGACCTGCAGCCACCAAAACACCACCAACGGTACAATCGTCATCATCCAGTGATACACCTAGCGTCTTCCTATGTCCATGTCTCACTGTAGCACAGCAAAGATCCGCGTTCTGGACCTGATTGACGAACTGGAGACGACCGACCGCCATGTCATCCTCTGCCAATGGCGTCAGTGGATGCAGTGTGGAGGGGCATAGCGTCAGGACACCGCTCTCCCGGCCACTGTCGTCTTTCCAGACCTTCGAGCCGCTACTTCTTATTCAAGTAGCTCCTCAACTGGGCTCACGATGCTCAATGCATCCACTCTGTTTGGACTCTGCTACTCACTCCAACTGCCATCTAGTGGCAGCTTCAATCTGGGCAGGTCAGACTGTCCAGTATAGTCTGTTCCCTATCGGAAGAATTTGCAACCTACGTGCAGAAGTGGATCTCCTAGGTCCTTTGTGCGCGCACGTAGCATTAGCCGTCGTAACGGCCGAGCAGGTAGCTACGAGACCCCGTAGCGGACCGGCGTGTATGTCTTCCAGCTGAGCCAGGAGCCGCAGTTGGCGCGCTGCCTGTGCAAGTTGTAAAGTTTAATGTAATAAACAATTATACCAGACAACTTGTTCCGTCTAGTCATTGTGAGTGGAAACAAGGGGAGGACAGCAAGTCGTCTCGCACTATACATTCAGACTCCACTGTGCCACCACAGGAGGAAGAGCCTGCGCGCGCGCGCACACACGCACGCACACGCACTATACTGAGGATCGAAATTTAGTAAGGCGTTGAATGCGAGATGCTTTTAATAGCTTCCACAATGGGTCACTGCCTCTGGCAGATAATGATTAAAGATTCTGGTCGTATGTAAATTACTCCAGCAGGAACACATGATCAACACCTTCACTGTGCGATAGCGATCGTAACGTTACAGGTGACAGTGCCACTAAAACAACGTTTCTGAACACAGATTCCCGAAATTCCTTCACCGTAGAAGACAAAGTAAATGATTCAGAATTCGAATCAAGAACTGCAGCCGACGTTGAGTTATTTAGAAACATATATCCTGATCGTAGCGAAGAAACTTGCATCACTCAGTAAATTGGAGTCATCTGGTATAGACTGCATACGAGTTAGGTTCCTTTACGAGTATACTGATACAATAGCACAGTACTTCGCAATTATACATCGTATCTAAAGACCGTGTAAGAAAATGACGACAGTGATAATGTGTCGGACGGGGACTCGAAACCCGCAAGTGATCGCCTAACCGTTTGGGTGTCCGAGCACACCCCACCACCGGACCCAGACTCCTATATGTAGTCAACCACTTGTCTACAACGTGCATACATTCATTTTGTACATTCTCGTTCTGGGAATACATTTTAAATGGAAGTAGCTTGGCCGGTGTCGGGGGACAAATACGATATTGCAGTGGCTGTGTAGTTCAGAATTACGATGCAATGTTCCTTCAGACATGTATGCATGTCTAAAGATGATGGCTATCCGTATCCACAATTCCCAATACAATTCCATGTATTTCATAACGTGTCTGTAGTCGCCTTAGAGCCTGTTCCTTTGGATATTCATACACGTTCGAAGGAACAAAGTATCGTAAATTCTGAACAACACAGGTACTGCAACATCGCCATTTCAATGACACCAATCTGCGGTACAAATTGGTTGAAATGGCTCTGAGCACTATGGGACTTAACATGTGAGGTCATCAGTCCCCTAGAACTTAGGACATCACACACATCCATGCCCGAGGCAGGATTCGAACCTGCGCTGTCGCGCAGTTCCGGACTGAAGCGCCTGGAACCGCTCGGCCACCGCGGCCGGCGATCTGCGGTACAGGTTCGAAACATACACTGTCTTCAAACATTCTGAATTATCTCGAAGAAAACGATTTATCAACATAGAGGAGAAATCAGAAAATTTCGTTCTTAGGAAACACCACTAGATGTTTATTTACACGAAGTAACGACTTCCATCGACAGGAGATCTCAAACTGATACCACATCTCAAGACTTCCAGAAGGCTTTTAGCACTGTTCCCCACAAGCTACTTCTAATAAAACTGCGCCCATCTCAGTTGTGGATCTGGATTCGTGTTTTCCTTTCGAAGGATCAGAGTTTGTTGTAATACACGGAAAGTTACCGAGTAAAGCAGAGGTGCTGTCTGCGGTTCTGCACGTTAGCGATACATACACATCAAAAAAAGTTTCAAATCACCCTGGTTCCCAGAACTCCTGAAGACAGACGTTGACTGTGGGTACTGTATCACAGACACAGTGCCTTTGACTGTTCAGAGATGTCTCTTAACACGGCCTAACAAGGGAACCTCCCCATCGCACCCACCTCAGATTTAGTTATAAGTTGGCACAGTGGATAGGCCTCGAAAAACTGAACACAGATCGATCGAGAAAACAGGAAGAAGTTGTGTGGAACTAAGAAAAAATAAGTAAAATACACAAACTGGGTCGTCCATGTGCAATATAGGCAATATTCAGGGCAGTGTGAGACGAGGAGAGGCAAATGCCAAGGAACCTTTGTTTTACTACTTTTAAATGTCAGTTGAAAAATATGTACTACTGTGGAATGTTATGACTAATAAAAAAAATAAAAAAAAAATAAAAATAAAAACGTGGTTAGCGTGAACAGCTGCGGATTTGGTTCAAATCTTCCGTCGACCGAAAATTTTAACTTTTTATTTTCAGTTTATGTGACAAACCCTTATGTTTTCATCATTTTTTTTGGACTGATTATTACATCCACAAGAAAACCTAAATCGGGCAAGGTAGAAGAATCTTTTTACCCATTCGCCAAGTGTACAAGTTAGGTGGGTCGACAACATATTCCTGTCATGTGACGCACATGCCGTCACCAGTGTCGCATAGAATATATCAGACGTGTTTTCGTGTGGAGGAGTCGGTTGACCTATGACCTTGCGATCAAATGTTTTCTGTTCCCATTGGAGAGGCACGTCCTTTCGTCAACTAATCGCACGGTTTTGGGGTGCTGTCGCAAAACACAGACACTAAACTTATTACAGTGAACAGAGACGTCAATGAACGAACTGACAGATCACAACTTTGCGAAAATAAAGAAAGCAAAATTTTCAGTCGAGAGCAGATTCGGACTAAAGACCCCTCGTTCCACAGCTGTTCACGCTAACCATTGGACCACGGCGCTCCTCGGCTCACATTGCCCTTAAGTCCGCCCCGGTAGCTGAGTGGTCAGCGTGACAGACTGTCAATCCTAAGGGCCCGGGTTCGATTCCCGGCTGGGTCGGAGATTTTTCTCCGCTCAGGGACTGGGTGTTGTGTTGTCCTAATCATCATCATTTCATCCCCATCGACGCGCAGGTCGCCGAAGTGGCGTCAAATTGAAAGACCTGCACCAGGCGAACGGTCTACCCGATGGGAGGCCCTAGTCACACGACATTTCCATTTTTATTGCCCTTAATATTGCCTATCTTAGGCATGGACGACCCAGTTTGTATATTTTGCTTATGTTTTCATAGTTCCACACAACTTCTTCCTGTTTTCTCGATTGATCTGTGTTCAGTTTTTCAAGGCCTATCCACTGTGACAACTTATAACTAAATCTGAGGGGGGTGCGATGGGGATGTTCCCTTGTAAGATGTAAACAACCGTGCATGGGTAGCGCGTATCAGACGGAGAGGTTCCGACAGACTATCAGTTCCAGTCTTTCCACCAGGAAGGAGGTACACGGCTCGTGTTGTCTGTAGTTCAACCATGACTAGACGATCAATACCGCGGTTCGATCGCGTCCCCACTGTTATTTTCTGCCAGGAAGGGCTCTCGATAAGGGAAGTGTCCAGGCGCCTCCGTGAGAACCAAAGCTGTGTTCGGACATGGGGGAGATACAGAGTGACAGAAACTGTCGATGGCATGCCTCGCTCAGTCCGCCCGAGGGCTACTACTGCGGCGGATGACCGCTACCTACGGAACATGGCTCGGAGGAACCCTGACAGCAACGCCGCCATGCTAAATATTGCGCGCAACCACAGGACGTCGTGTTACGACTCAAACTGTGTGCAACAGGCTGCGTGATGCGCAACTTCATCCCAACGTTCATGGCGAGGTCCATCTTTGCAGCCACGACACCATGCAGCGCGGTACAGATGGGCCCAACAACATGCCGAATTGACCGCTCAGGATTAGCATCACGTTCTCTTCGCCGATTAGTGTCGGATCTGCCTTCAACCAAACAATCGTTGGAGGTGTTTGGAGCCAACCCGGTAAGGCTGGACACCTTAGACACACTGTCCAGCGAGTGCCGCAGGGTGGAGGTTCCGTGCTGTTTTGAGGTGGCATCATGTGGGGCCGACGTACGCCGCTGGTGGTCACGGAAGGCGCCGTAACGGCTGTACGATACGTGAGTGCCATCCCCCGACCGATAGTGCAACCACACCGGCAGCATACTGGCGAGGCATTCGTCTTGATGGACGACAATTTGCGGCCCCATCGTGACATCTTCTGAATCACTTCCTTCAGGTTAACGACAACGTTCGACTAGTGTGGCCAGCATGTTCTCCAGACATGAACCCTATCGAACATGCCTGGGATAGATTGACAAGGGCTGTTTATGGACGACGTGACCCATCAACCACTCTGAGGGATCTACGCCGAATCGCCCTTGAGGAGTGGGACAATCTGGACCAAAAGTGCCTTGATGAGATTGTGGATAGTATGCCGCGACGAATAGAGGAAGGCATCATGCAGGAGGAAGTGCTACTGCGTATTAGAGGTACCGGTGTGTACAGCAGTCTGGACCACCACCATTGAAGGTCACGCTGTATAGTGGTACAACATGCAAAGTGTGGTTTACATGAACAATAAAAAGGGCGGAAATAATGTTTATGTTGACCTCTATCCCAATTTTCTGTACAGGTACCAGAACTCTCGGAACCGAGGTGATGCAAAACTTTTTTTGATGTGTGTATACAGGGTGTTACAAAAAGGTACGGCCAAACTTTCAGGAAACATTCCTCACAAACAAATAGAGAAAAGATGTTATGTGGACATGTGTCCGGAGACGCTTAATTTCCATGTTAGAGCTCATTTTAGTTCTTCCACCTACGCTCAATGGAGTACGTTATCGTGATTTCATACGGGATACTCTACCCGTGCTGCTAGAACATGTGCCTTTACAAGTACGACGCAACATGTGGTTCATGCACGATGGAGCTCCTGCACATTTCAGTCGAAGTGTTCGTACGTTTCTCAACAACAGATTCGGTGACCGATGGATTGGTAGAGGCGGACCAATTCCATGGCCTCCACGCTCTCCTGACCTCAACCCTCTTGCCTTTCATTTATGGGGGCATTTGAAAGCTCTTGTCTACGCAACCCCGGTACCAAATGTAGAGACTCTTCGTGCTCGTATTGTGGACGGCTGTGATACAATACGCCATTCTCCAGGGCTGCATCAGCGCATCAGGGATTCCATGCGACGGAGGGTGGATGCATGTATCCTCGCTAACGGAGGACATTTTGAACATTTCCTGTAACAAAGTGTTTGAAGTCACGCTGGTACGTTCTGTTGCTGTGTGTTTCCATTCCATGATTAATGTGATTTGAAGAGAAGTAACAAAATGAGCTCTAACATGGAAAGTAAGCGTTTCCGGACACATGTCCACATAACATATTTTCTTTCTTTGTGTGTGAGGAATGTTTCTTGAAAGTTTGGCCATACCTTTTTGTAACACCCTGTATACTCTACCACGCCTGATCTACATAAACGATTTAGGAGACAGTCTGAGCAGCCCTCTAAGAGTGTTTGCACATGATGCTTTCATTTTCCGTCTCATAAAGACACCATATGATGAAAACCAATTGTAGAATAATTTAGACAAGGTATCTCTATGGTGAAAAAAGTGCAATTCACTCGTAATGATGAAAAGTGTGAAACTATCCACGTGAGTACTAAGAGGAATCTGCTAAATTTCGGTTACGCAATGAATCACATAAATCTAAAGGCAGTAAACTCAACTAAAAATTTGAAGATGACAATTACGCGTAACTTAGATTGGAACGATCTTACAAATAGTGTTGTGGTGAAAGCTGACCAAAGGCAGTGAACTATTGGCAGAACACTTAGAAGACGCAACAGATCTACCAAAGAGACTGCTTAAACTACACATGTACGACCTCTTCAGGAGTATTCTTGCGCAGGGCGGAATCAGCATCAGATGGAATTGACAGAGGAAGGACACAGAACAACTTCAAAGAAGGCTCATCGTTTTGTGCTACCGCGAAATAGGGGAGAGATTATCATGAGTATTTGGGGTGGCAACCATTAAAATAAGGCGTTTTCCATTGTGGCGAGATCTCTTCACGAAATTTCTAGGACCAGCTTTCTCACACAGTCAGAGAGAGAAATGATGTAATAAAATACGAGAAATATGAACTCGCACGGAATGATTTAAGTGTTCGTTTTTCCTGCGCTCTGTTCGAGAGTGGAATGGTAAAGGAACAACTGGCAGTTAATTGTGAATTGCACAGTAGTTAGGTAGATGTACATGCACCAGTCCTCCCACCATGGAAAAATCCGTAGAATACCGGGAATAGAACCCGGGACTTCCGCATAGGAGCCACGCACGCTAACCACCTGTTTTTCTACACTGAGGTGACAAAAATCGTGAGGATAGCGTTGCGCGCGCGGGCGCGCGCGCGCACACACACATACAGGCGGGGGCAGTATCGCGTCCACAGGGTACAAAAAGGCACTGCCTTGGCGGATCTACCATTTGTACTTAGGTTATTCATGTGAAAAGGGTTCCGACGTGATTAAGGCCGCTCATCGAGAATTAACAGACTTTGAACAGGGAATGGTAGTTGGAGCTAGACGCAAAAGACATCCCATTTCGGAAGTTACGAATTCAACATTCCACGATCTACAGTTTAAATAGCGCACCAGGAATACCAGATTCCAGGCATTACCTCTCACCACGGACAACGCAATGGCCGACGGCCTTCACTTAACAACCGAGAGCAGCGGCGTTTGCGTAAAGCTGTTAGTACTAACAGACAAGCAAAACCAAGTGATATAACCGCATAAACCAGTGTGAGACGTATGATTCGCGCAGTTCGGCGATATCTGTCGTTAATGGGCTGTGGCAGCAGACGACCGACGCGGTTGCCACTGCAGACAGGACGAAACCGCCTGCAGCGACTCTACTGGGCCGGCGACCGTATCGGTTGGACGCTAGACTACTGGTGTTTAGATGAGTCCCGATTTAAGTTGTTAAGAGTCGACGGCAGGGTTCGATCTGGCGCAGACCCCAAGAAGCGGTGAACCCAAGCTGTCAACAAGGCACTCTCTAAGCTGGTGCTGGCTCCATGATGGTGTGGGGCTGCGTTTTCATGGAACGGACTGAGTCCTCTGGTCCAAGAGGAATGAAATGGGCTCTCTGGTCCACCTGAACCTACCACTGGTGGATGTGGTTATGTTCGGCGACTTGGGGCCATTTTTAGACAAACAACGATGAAATTTATGTGGATGACAATGCGCCATGTCAGTCGGTCACAATTGTTTCCGATTGGTTTCAAGAACATTGGGGACAATTCGAGTGAATGATTTGGCCATCGAAATCGCCCGACATTAATCCCATTGAATATTAATGGGACATAGCCCACAGATCAGTTCGTGGACAAAGTCCTTAACCGGCAACACTTTCGCAGTTATCGACGTCTATATAGGTAGCGTGGCACAACATTTCTCCACAGGACTTTGAACGACTTGTTGTGAGAACGCCTCGTCGCGTGGCTGCACTACGCCAGACGAAAATAGATGCGACACAATATTGGGAAATATCCCATGACCTCTGTCACCTCACCTCAGTGTTATTTGTTCGTCACGTTTCTTCTTTGGGGAACCCGGTTCTGTGTGGACGTCAGATGACATCTCTCAAAGTCATAACGATGTAATCAGTGGTGGCTAGTGCAAAATATTTCCGTATGCTACAATATTACAAAAATATACAGATTGTGTATCACTATGTCGTCATGATATCGCCGCTCAATATTGCTGCAGTATTAGCGGCACCTAATGCATGTAAATCTAGTATATTGTTTAAGATTTTTGTTATGTTTTTTATTAATGCATTAATACGTCCTAGATCTTTGACTCCCCCTGTATCACATGCATAACTCATCTCGAAGAACAAACACGGACACTAAAAAAGAATATCACATCCACAGAGCCAACTCACTCATTTACTTGTATATTCGCTTTTTTACAATCTGCAGTCTTTTGACTTACAAGAGTAGTACTTGTAACTAAACTCAATTTATTAATTTTTCATATAACAATTGACCCCCCCCCCCCCCCCCCCCCAAAGAACCATGGACCTTGCCGTTGGTGGGGAGGCTTGCGCGCCTCAGCGATACAAATAGCCGTACCGCAGGTGCTACCGCAACGGAGGGGTATCTGCTGAGAGGTCAGACAAACGTGTGGTTCCTGAAGAGGGGCAGCAGCCTTTTCAGTAGTTGCAGGGGCAACAGTCTGGATGATTGACTGATCTGGCCTTGTAACACTAACCAAAATGGCCTAGCTGTTCTGGTACTGCGAACGGCTGAAAGCAAGGGGAAACTACAGCCGTAATTTTACCCGAGGGCGTGCAGCTTTACTGTATGGTTAAATGATGATGGCGTCCTCTTGAGTAAAATATTCCGGAGGTAAGATAGTCCCCCATTCGTACCTCCGGGTGGGGACTACTCAGGAAGACGTCGTTATCAGGAGAAAGAAAACTGGCGTTCTACTGATCGGAGCGTGGAATGTCAGATCACTTAACCGGGCAGCTATGTTAGAAAATTTAAAAAGAGAAATGGATAGGTTAAAGTTAGATATAGTGGGAATTAGCGAAGATCGGTGGCAGGAAGAACAAGACTTTTGCTTAGGTGAATACAGGGTTATAAATACAAAATCAAATAGGGGTAATGCAGGAGTAGGTTTAATAATGAATAAAAAAATAGGAGTACGGGTAAGCTACTACAAACAGCATAGTGAACGCGTTATTGTGGCTAAGATAGACACGAAGCCCACGCCTACTACAGTAGCACAAGTTTATATGCCAAATAGCTCTGTAGATGACGAAGAAATTGAATAAATGTGTGATGAAATAAAAGAAATTATTCAGATAGTGAAGGGAGACGAAAATTTAATAGTCATGGGTGGCTGGAATTCGGTAGTAGGTGAATATGGATTGGGGCTAAGTAATGAAAGAGGAAGCCGCCTGATAGAAATTTGCACAGAGCACAACTTAATCATAGCTAACACTTGGTTCAAGAATCATAAAAGAAGGTTGCATACATGGAAGAAGCCTGGAGATACTAGAAGGTATCAGATAGATTATATAATGGTAAGACAGAGATTTAGGAACCAGGTTTTAAATTGTAAGACATTTCCAGGGACAGAGGTGGACTCTGACCACAAGCTATTGGTTATGACCTGTAGATTAAAACTGAAGAAACTGCAAAAATGTGGGAATTTAAGGAGATGGGACCTGGATAAACTGAAAGAACCAGAGCTTGTACAGAGTTTCAGGAAGAGCATAAGGGAACAATTGACAGGAATTGGGATAAGAAATACAGTAGAAGAAGAATGGGTAGCTCTGAGGGATGAAGTAGTGAAGGCAGCAGAGGATCAAGTAGGTAAAAAGACGAGGGCTAGTAGAAATCATTGGGTAACAGAAGAAATATTCAATTTAATTGATGAAAGGAGAAAATATAAAAATGCAGTAAATGAAGCAAGCAAAAAGGAATACAAACGTCTCAAAAATGAGATTGACAGGAAGTGCAAAATGGCTAAGCAGGGATGGCTAGAGGACAAATGTAAGGATGTAGAGGCTTATGTCACTAGAGGTAAGATAGATACTGCCTACAGGAAAATTAAAGAGACCTTTGGAGAAAAGAGAACCACTTGTATGAATATCAAGAGCCCAGATGGAAACCCAGTTCTAAGCAAAGAAGGGAAAGCAGAAAGGTGGAACGAGTATATAGAGGGTCTATACAAGGGCGTTGTACTTGAGGACAATATTATGGAAATGGAAGAGGATGTAGATGAAGATGAAATGGGAGATACGATACTGCGTGAAGAGTTTGACAGAGCACTGAAAGACCTGAGTCGAAGCAAGGCCCCGGGAGTAGACAACATTCCATTAGAACTACTGATGGCCTTGGGAGAGCCAGTCCTGACAAAACTCTACCATCTGGTGAGCAAGATGTATGAGACAGGCGAAATACCCTCAGACTTCAAGAAGAATATAATAATTCCAATCCCAAGGAAAGCAGGTGTTGACAGATGTGAAAATTACCGAACTATCAGTTTAATAAGTCACGGCTGCAAAATACTAACGCGAATTCTTTACAGACGAATGGAAAAACTGGTAGAAGCCGACCTCGGGTAAGATCAGTTTGGATTCCGTAGCAATATTGGAACACGTGAGGCAATACTGATTCTACGACATATTTTAGAAGCTAGATTAAGAAAAGGCAAACCTACGTTTCTAGCATTTGTAGACTTAGAGAAAGCTTTTGACAATGTTGACTGGAATACTCTCTTTCAAATTCTGAAGGTGGCAGGGGTATAATACAGGGAGCGAAAGGCCATTTACAATTTGTACAGAAACCAGATGGGAGTTATAAGAGTCGAGGGACATGAAAGGGAAACAGTGGTTCAGAAGTGAGTGAGACAGGGTTGTAGCCTATCCCTAATGTTATTCAATCTGTATATTGAGCAAGCAGTGAAGGAAACAAAAGAAAGGTTCGGAGTAGGTATTAAAATCCATGGAGAAGAAATAAAAACTGAGGTTCGCCGATGACATTGCAATTCTGTCAGAGACAGCAAAGGACTTGGAAGAGCAGCTGAACGGAATGGACATTGTCTTGAAAGGAGGATATAAGATGAACATCAACAAAAGCAAAACGAGGATAATGGAATGTAGTCGAATTAAGTCGGGTAATGCTGAGGGTATTAGATTAGGAAGTGAGACACTTAAAGTAGTAAATGAGTTTTGCTATTTGGGGAGCAAAATAACTTATGATGGTCGAAGTAGAGAGGATATAAAATGTAGACTGGCAATGGGAAGGAAAGCGTTTCTGAAGAAGAGAAATTTGTTAACATCGAGTATAGATTGAAGTGTCAGGAAGTCGTTTCTGAAAGTATTTGTATGGAGCGTAGCCATGTATGGAGGTGAAACATGGACGATAACTAGTTTGGACAAGAAGAGAATAGAAGCTTTCGAAATGTGGTGCTACAGAAGAATGCTGAAGATTAGATGGGTAGATCATATAACTAATGAGGAGGTATTGAATAGAATTGGGGAGCAGTTTGTGGCACAACTTGACTAGAAGAAGGGATCGATTGGTAGGACATGTTCTGAAACATCAAGGGATTGTCGTTCGAAATGATGGGTGGGTTGCACAGAAAGTGTGTTTGATTCTTTCGCAAAGCTGGTCGCAGGTGTTGCTCCAAACACGACATTTTTCTGGGCACTGTGCTCATCGATCGGTATTCATTGAAATCTCCTGGCTTATGACTTTTATCTTAAAAGAGTAAAATTGTTATTACAAGTTATTTGCCGAATTTCCAGCCTTTCCAGTTTTACATAATTTTTGGCAGTCGCTTTAAGTTCTTTTTCAGCCATGTCAAGACTCATTTTAGCCCATTTTTTTGTCACTGCAATACCACTTTAGGCGTAGCTGTGAAGTGCCCATTGTACAGATATAGCATGTTTTAAAATTTTATTGGTGAAAAAATGCTGATTGAAACATAATGTAGTGACCTCGGAATTCTTGCGATGAACCTAGAGCACCTGCCGTGTGTTTTCACTACGCCAGTGAAAATTACTTTTTTACGCCTCAGACTGCGTATTATGTGCGTCAGTACGGTAACTTTTAATCTCTGGTCAATGATATCGAAAAAGTTTCAATGTTCCCCGAGAACATCATTTGAAGAACATATGGCAAAAATCTCGATGATCTGCCACGAATAGAATTTATAGAAGTGGTCCATCCCCACGACTGGTACTTTTGGTACCCAAAAATCGTTGTGGGTATTTTGATGACGGATACAGACTTCCGAAGACGGGAAATGACGGCGCTAGATGGGTATCTAAAGAATGTACAGTTAAAATATGTGTCATTTTCTGTGCTTCGTTATTTAGATAATTGCGGCTCACGGGGCAAAAACGGCTAAAATAGGTTCCTGCAGTCTTCAGCGTAAGCTTGGTAACAACCTTTTGATCTCTGTGATGGATAATGATATCTAAAAAACCTTCGGAGTTCCCCGAGAATACTTAAGAACATACGATGAAAATTTCGGTTATGTGCCACCAATAGAAATGACAGAATTGGCCATCCCCACAGTTGGTACTTTTCCTATCCGTAGCTTATAATTTTTCTCAGGAACCGTCCACGAACAAATGCTAATTTTATAAACCACCTAATGTCCACCATAGACCACACCTAAAACAAATTAACAATTTGCCTCGGTTGGAGTAGGTGTGTAATGCTTAAATTTTGTTCCGGTACTGAAGGATAGCTACAGTGTGCAGATTGGTATACAGTATGCAGATTGGTATACAAATGGTCACTATGCCAAAGCTGATACCCTAAAATAGTTGACCCCTTTATATCTGTGATCCGACCTGAGACGTGACTCGCTGGAAATTCGCAATTTCACGCGTAGATTTTTGGAACATGTTTTTGTTGTTGTGATCTTCAGTCCTGAGACTGGTTCGATGCAGCTCTCCATGCTGCTCTATCCTGTGTAAGCTTCTTCATCTGCAAGTACCTACTGCAACCAACATCCTTCTGAATCTGCTTAGTGTATTCATCTCTTGGTCTCCCTCTACGATTTTTACCCTCCACGCTGCCCTCCAATACTAAACTGGCGATGTCTCAGAACATGTTCTGCCAACCGATCCCTTCCTCTAGTCAAGTTGTGCCACAAACTCCTCCCCAATTCTATTCAATACCTCCTCATTAGTTATGTGATCTACCCATCTAATATTGGAAGATAATGGTGCCATACACTGTCGCGTTTGTGAGAAGCGGTCGTTTAGCCGCCATCAGGTAACGTATGTTTAAATGTAATTACTTAAATCATGAGTAGTCACAGACGAAAACAGTTAAGACATTTAAAACCGATTTCACATCAACTTCTGAAAGTATTTGTATGGAGTGTAGCCATGTATGGAAGTGAAACATGGACGATAACCAGTTTGGACAAGAAGAGAATAGAAGCTTTCGAAATGTGGTGCTACAGAAGAATGCTGAAGATAAGGTGGGTAGATCACGTAACTAATGAGGAGGTATTGAACAGGATTGGGGAGAAGAGAAGTTTGTGGCACAACTTGACTAGAAGAAGGGATCGGTTGGTAGGACATGTCCTGAGGCATCAAGGGATCACAAATTTAGCATTGGAGGGCAGCGTGGAGGGTAAAAATCGTAGAGGGAGACCAAGAGATCAATACACTAAGCAGATTCAGAAGGACGTAGGTTGCAGTTGGTACTGGGAGATGAAGAAGCTTGCACAGGATACAGTAGCATGGAGGAACTGCATCAACCCAGCCTCAGGACTGAAGACCAATTCAGATCAACTATATCAAGGTAACTAACAGATTTCGAGTACAATTCCTACAAGAGCTTCCTATGTTAAGCGGTAAATTTCTAATATCGACGGTGAGAGTACGGAAGTTTCATATATTCTAAATATGTAAAAACACCTGCGAGAATACTGTTGGTGGTGCGATAAAAGATGTGACTGTTGGTTACAATATTGCGTTTTCCTGTGTTTCTACAACCACATCTACATTTCTGTAACCACTATGAAGTGCATGGCAGTGGGTACGCGCCATTTTACCATTTATTAGGGTTGCTGCCCATTCATTTCACGTATGGAGAGTGGGAAGAATGATTGTTTAAATGCTTCTGTGCGTGCTGTAATTAATCTAAACCTGTCCTCTCGATCAGAGATACGTACGATGTCTAAGTATAGTCCCAGAGTCATCATTTAATGCGAGTTTTTGAAACTTTGTCAAGTGGGGTTCTCGGGATAGGTTGTGTCTAAGACCAAAAGTCGGCCAGTTCAGTTTGTTCAGCATCTGTGTTACTCTCCCACGAGTCAAACAAACCTGTCCTTTTCTGTATACGTTTAATAGCCCCTGTTGGTCCTATTTGGTACAGATTCCACACACTTGAGAAATATCCTAGAACAGGTCGCACGAGCGATGTGTAAGGCGTCTCCTTTGTAGGTTGATTGCATTTCCCCAGTACTGTACCAATAACCGAAGTCTACCACCTGCTTTACCCGACACTGACAAGGGGAGGCTGCCAATTGTGAAATTCAGATTCGATTCATACTGCGCATAATAAAAGCTCATGGCCAGAGGTGTAATGTGGCAAAGCACCAAGATGCACTGCTCAGCCGTTGTCGAGAAAATCGACAGTTACAAGAAACCGCTGCGGTGAAATACTCTTTACGATAACAAATTTTCTACAGCGTCGTTGCGCAGCGGTAAGCGCTCGGGTGCGTAATCCGAAGGTCGCCGGATCGAATCTCGCGCCATGCAACCTTTTTTTTTTTTTAGTATTTGTTTTTTGTAATATATATATATATATATATATATATATATATATATATATATATATATATAAAATTCCCGGTAATCAGTTGCAACAATTATGCATATAATAAGTTGTTGAAAGTCGTTTGTCGTGGAAAAACTGGCGACTTCGAACATCATTATGTTTTCCGCAAACAAAGTTGTATTTCACAAATGTTATTAAGTGTCTTCATAATGTTAACCACGTATACTTAACGGAAGACGTAGAAACGATATTCCGAAACGAATACGTATAGTGTAAGTCAAACGTTCGAATTAGAATTGAGACCCCACGAACACAAATTCGCTGTGGCAGGTATGAAATGTAAACTCCGTTACTCGCTCGTTACACTTGAAGGACAGATGTTGAATGGGCCGAAACGAGCCGCCGCATAACAGCGTACTTGCCTGCTAACTTCGAAAGAAGATAGATGCGGTCCCTAGCGCAACGTATAACATCGTCGAAAATCGGTGCGGACGTGAGAGCTTTGGTACACCCTGTTGAACAAACGGAAAAATGGAGGCGGTACAATTGGAGAGCGATCCGCCTTCACCAACATGCATAATCAATTCATTAATAGCTTATATATATATATCTTCGAATTACAAAAAACTAATAATAAAAAGAATTGCATGGCGCGAGATTCGATCCGGCGACCTTCGGATTACGAACTCGAGCGCTTACCGCTGCGCCACGACGCTGAAGAAAATTATTGATCGTAGAGAGTATTTCAACGCAGCGGTTTCTTTTAAATGTCGATTTTATCGACAACGGCTGAGAAGTGCATCTTGGTGCGTTGCCACATTACACCTCCGGCCATGAGCTTTTATTATGCGCAGTATGAATCGAATCTGAATTTCACAATTGGCGGCCTCCCTTGTGAGTCTATAAACGTCGCAATTCATATCCCTACAAAGCGTTACACCCAAGTATTTGTATGAGGTTAGCCGATTCTAACATTGACTCATTGATACTGTAGTCATAGGATACATTTTTTTCGTTTTGTGAAGTGGACAGGCCAACGGCCTTGCCACAGTGGTAACACCGGTTCCCGTCAGATCACCAAAGTTAAGCGCTGTCGGGCTGGGCTAGCAGTTGGATGGGTGACCATCCGGTCTGCCGGCCGCTGTTGGCAAGCGGGCTGCACTCAGCCCTTGCGAGACAAACTGAGGAGCTACTTGGTTGAGAAGTAGCGGCTCCGGTCTCGGAAACTGTCATACTGCCGGGAGAGCGGTGTGCTGACCACGTGCCCCTCCATATCCGCATCCAGTGACGCCCGTAGTCTGAGGATGACACGGCGGCCGGTCGATACCGCTGGGCCTTCATGGACTCTTCGGGAGGAGTTTAGTTGTTTTTAGAACTGCACAGTTTTACATTTCTGAGCATCTAAAGCAAGTTGTCAATCTTCGCACCATTCTGAAATTTTCTCAAGATCTGACTGAATATTTATGCAGCGTCTTTCAGGTAGTACTTTATTATAGATAAGTACGCCATATGCAAAATGTCTGAGGTTACTGTTAAGGTTGTCCACAAGGGTAGTAATATACATCATGAGCAGTGAAGGTCGCAACACACTTCCCAAGAGCACACGGGAAGTTACTTCTACATCATTCGATGACTCTACATCTACATGGATACTCTGCAAATCACATTTAAGTGCCTGGCAGAGGGTTCATCGAACGACCTTCACAATTCTCTATTATTCCAATCTCGTATAGCGCGCGGAAAGAATGAATACCTACATCCTTCCGCACGAGCTCTGATTTCCCCTATTTTTATCTTGGCGATCGTTCCTCCCTATATAAGTTGATGTCAACAAAATATTTTCGCATTCGGAGGAGAAAGTTGGTGATTTGAATTTCGCGAGATGATTCCGTCGCAACGAAAAACGCCTTTCTTTTAATGATGTCCATTCCAAATCCTGAATCATTTCTGTGACACACTCTCCCACATTTCGCGATAATACAAAACGTGCTGCCTTTCTTTGAACGTTTTTGATGCACTCCGTCAGTCCTATCTAGTAAGGATCCCACACCGCGCAGCAGTATTCTAAAAGAAGACGGACAAGCGTAGTGTAGGCAGTCTCCTTAGTCGGTCTGTTACATTTTCTAAGTGTCCTGCCAATGAAACGCAGTCGTTGGTTCGCCTTCCCCACAATATTTTCTATTTGTTCTTTCCAATTTAAGTTGTTTGCAACCGTAATACCTGGGTAATTAGTTGAATTTACGGCTTTTAGATTAGACTGATTTATCGTGTAGCCGAAGTTTAACGAGTTCCTTTTAGCATTCATGTGGATGACCTCACACTTTTCGTTATGTAAGGTCAACTGCCACTTTTCGCACCATTCCGATATGTCTTCTGAATCGTTTTTCAGTTTGTTTTGATCTTCTGATGACTTTAGTAGTCGATAAACAACAGCGTCATCTGCAAACAACCGAAGACGGCTGCTCAGATTGTCTCCCAAATCGTTTACATAGTTAAGGAAAAGCATAGGGCCTATAACACTACCTTAGGTAACGCCAGAAATCCCTTCTGTTTTACTCCATCACTTTCCGTCAGTTACTACGAACTGTGACCTCTCTGACAGGAAATCACAAATCCAGTCACATAACTGAGACGATATTCAATAAGAACGCAATTTCACTACAAGCCGCGTGTGTGGTACAGTTTCAAAAGCCATCCGAAAATACAAAAATACCGAATCAGTCTGAAATCCCTTGTCAATAGCACTCAACACGTCATGCTGAAGAGGTAGTTGTGTTTCACAACAACGGTGTATTCTAAATCCGTGTTGACTGTGTGTCAATAGACCGTTTTCTTTCAGGTAATTCATAATGTTCGAACACAATATATGATCCACAATCCTGTAGCATATCGAAATTAACGATATGGGCCTATAATTCAGTGGATTACTCCTACTACATTTCTTCAATATTGGTGTGTGTTGCGGAACTTTCCAGTCTTTGGGTACGGATCTTTCGTCGAGCGAACGGTTGTATACGATTGTTAACTCAAATAACCTGCTACGTCCTCCCTGCGAAAAATTCCTCAATACAGTAGCAAATTTCGCTTGATATACTATATGAGCGTACGTTTGACAGTGAGCGTAGATGTGGTACCGAGTCAAAAAGTTTTCGGAAATCAAGAAGTACTACATCTACCTGACTGCATTGATCCAAAGCTTTCTGCATATCACGTGTGAAAGTGTGGGCTGGGCTTTGCAAGATCAATGTTTTCGGAATCCGTAGCGGAGGAGGTCATTCTGTTAGAGATAGCTCATTGTGCTCGAGCTCAGAATTTTTTCTAAGATCAATGTCAAGGATAACGGACGGTAATTTCATGGATCTCTTCCACTACGCTCCTCGTAAACGTAAGTGACCTGTGCTTTCTTCCAACTACTGGGCACGGTATTTTGTTCGAGGGGTCTATGACAGTTTACAGTTAAGAAAGGGGCTAACACAGCTGCGATCTGGGCATAAAATCTGATGATGATTCCATCTGGCTCTGGGACTTGGTTCAATTTTAACAATGTCACCTGTTTCTCAAGACTACCGGCACAAACAACTATTTCATTCATCTTTTCAGCGGTACGAGGATTAAATTGGGGGTTTGATCTCCTGGGTTTTCCTTTCTAAAGGAATATTTGAATACAGAACTAAGTATTTCAGCTTTTGCTTTGCTACTCTCAATTTTAGTTCCTATCTCATTCGTGAATGACTGGACACTAACTTTGGTACCACTAACAGCCTTCACTGACGACCAGAATTTTTTGGGGTTATGCGAAAGACAATTTGCAAATATTCTGCTACAGTAGTCAACGGTATCACGCATCTGCTACAGTAGTCATTAAAGGTTTCACGCACTGCTCGTTTCACAGCCCAACGTGTACCTTTCAGCATCTCTCCATCTATAGCGCTACGCTTTGTTTTACATCTGTTACGCAGTAGAGGTTGTCTTAGAAGTTTGTTTAAAGAGACAGTACCATGCAGGGTCCCTTCCATTAAGAACTGTTCTACTGGCTAGATATCTATCCACCGAATGGTCAACTATTATTTTAAACGCGAACCATAGTTCTCCTAACATATATACGAGGGGTGTTTGAAAAGTTAGTGCAAAGTCCGAGAGATGGCACCACCGGCGCGTATCGAGGTCATGTTTAGTTAGTAACATCTTTGGAAAGGGCGCACACCACGTATCAGCCAGGTTGGTCTATTTCTTTGTGTTTGGCATTTCTGTGAGTCAAGGAAGTCGAGTGATTGTCAAAAAATTGAAGAAAAAAAATTTCGTGTGGTGATTAAACATTACTTTATGAAAGGCAAAATGCCTCAGTAGACTAAAGAGAAGCTTGATAACATTACGGTGACTGTGCACCTTCGATTAGAACAGTTTATAAGTGGTTTCAAAATTTTCGGAGTGGCCAGATGGGCACAAGTGACGCTGAACGTTCTGGACGCCGTGTAGAGGTGACTACTCCAGAAATCATTGATAAAATTCATTATATGGTGATGGATGACAGAAGCGTTAAGGTGCGTGAGATTGCTAGTGCTGTGGGCATCTCGAATGATCGGGTACATAATATTTTGCATAAACATTTGGACATGAGAAAGCTATCCGCAAGATGGGTTCCGCGATTGCTCACACTTGACCAAAAACGGAATCGTATGAAATGATGCAAGGATGGTTTGCAGCTGTTCAGAAAGAATCCGCAGGACTTTAAGCGTCCTTTCGTCACTGTGGATGAAACATGGATACGTTAGTATACTCCTAAGACCAAACAACAATCTAAACAATGGGGTAACGCGGGATAATCTGCACCAAAAGAGGCGAAGACCATTCCTTCGGCCAGAAAGGTTATGGCGACTATTTTTTTGGGATTCGCAAGGGATAATCCGCACCGACTATCTGGAAAAGGGTAAAACTATTACAGGTGCATATTATTCATCGTTACTGGATCGATTGAAAACCGAGCTGCAAGGAAAACGCCGGCGATTGGACCGCAAAAAAACTGCTTTTTCATCACGACAATGCACCAGCACACACCTCAGCAGTTGTGGTCGCAAAATTAATGGAAATAGGATTCAGACTCGTTTCACATCCGCCCCTATTCTCCAGACTTGGCTCCCTCGGACTACTATTTGTTCCCCAATTTGAAGATATGGCTGGCGACACAAAGATTTTTTTCAAACGAGGAGGTGATTGCAGCAACTAATAGCTATTTTGGAGACCTGGACAATTCCTATTATTCGGAAGAGATAAACAAATTACAAGATCTAAAAGGAGACTGTCGAAAAGTGAAAAAGGTTTACCGCAAACACGTAAGTAGTTTTTATTTTGCACGGACTCTTCAAACGCCACTATATATAATGAGGAGGTTGTTCTAGTTACCCCTTTGTATTTCGGTAGTCATTGTCACTGGCAACAGTGGACATTCTCGGGCATGGATGTGTGTGAGGTCCTAATGTTAGTTAGGTTTAAGTAGTTCTAAGTCTAGAGCCAGCCATTTGAACCATTTTTGGGACATCCTCAAGCAGGTCAGATCTATTTGTTGCTATTAGATCCATGGTGAGTGGTTCAAAAGGTTCAAATGGCTCTGAGAACTATGGGACTTAACAGCTGTGGTCATCAGTCCCCTAGAACTTAGAACTACTTAAACCTAACTAACCTAAGGACATCCCTCACATCCATGCCCGAGGCAGGATTCGAACCTGCGACCGTAGCGGTCGCGCGGTTCCAGACTGTAGCGCCTAGAACCGCTCGGCCACACTGGCCGCCTGGTGAGTGGTTTTCCGAATTATTTTTTCTAGGTAGTTCTCAGAGAAGGCATTTGGTAGTGTTTCACAGAAAGCATTGTTATCACCCGTAGCCAATAAAATTGTAGTTTTTCCAACTGACTGTCAGATAATTGGTCCCCAACGATGATGGCAGTACGTTGGGCACTTATGTACAAACGAAATGTGGTTTTCACAATGAGATTTTCACTCTGCAGCGGAGTGTGTGCTGATATGAAACTTCCTAGCAGATTAAAATTGTATGCCGGACCGAGACTAACTCAGGACCTTTGCCTTTCGCGGGCAAATGCTCTACCAACTGAGCTACCCAAGCACGACTCACTCCCCGTCCTCACAGCTTTACTTCTGCCAGTATCAGAAGTAAAGCTGTGATGGCTGGGCGTGAGTCGTGCTTGGGTAGCCAGGCAATGGTGTGTTGTCAGTGTTATGTCTCAAATATATCAAACCCCCGCCCCCTTCCCATGAACCATGGCATATCGTAGGTGCTACCACAACGGAGGGGTATCTGTTGAGAGGCCAGACAAACGTGTGGTTCCTGAAGAGGGGCAGTAGCCTTTTCAGTAGTTGCAGGGGCAACAGTCTGGATGACTGACTGATCTGGCCTGGTAACATTAACCAAAACAGCCTTGCTGTTCTGGTACTGCGAACGGCTGAAAGCAAGGGGAAACTACAGCCGTAATTTTTCCCGAGGGCATGCAGCTTTACTGTATGGTTAAATGATGATGGCGTCCTCTTGGGTAAAATATTCCGGAGGTAAAATAGTCCCCCACTCGATCTCCGGGCGGGGACTACTCAAGAGGACGTAGTTATCAGGAGAAAGAAAACTGGCGTTCTACAGGTCGAAGTGTGGAATGTCAGATCCCTCAATTGAACATGTAAGTTACAAAATTTAAAAAGGGAAATGAATAGGTTAAAGTTACATACAGCGGCAATTAGTGAAGTTCGGTGGCCGGAAGTACAAGACTTATGGTCAGGTGAATACAGAGTTATAAATTCAAAATCATAGAGCGGTAATGCAAGAGTAGGTTTAAAAATGAATAAAAAATAGGAGCGCGTGTAAGCTACTACAAACACCATAGTGAACGCGTTACTGTTTCCAACATAGACACGAAGCCCATCACAACCACATTAGTACAAATTTTTATGTCAACTAGCTCCGCAGATGATAAACAGATTGAAGAAATGTATGACACGATAAAAGAAATTATTCAGATAGTTAAGGGAGACGAAAATTTAATAGTCATGTGGGACTGGAATTCGATAGTAGGGGAAGGGAAAGAAGGAAAAGTAGTAGGTGAATATGGAATGGAAGTAAGGAATGAAAGAGGAAGCCACCTGGTAGAATTTTTCGCAGCGCGTGACTTAATCATAGCTAACACTAGGCTCAAGAATCATGAAAGAAGGTTGTATACGTGGAAGAGGCCTGGAGACAATGGAAGATTTCAGATAGATTATATAATGGTAAGACAGAGATTTAGGAACCAGGTTTTAAATTGTAAGACATTTCCAGGGGCAGATGTGGACTCTGACGACAATCTATTGCTCATGAACTGTAGACTAAAACTAAAAAAGCTGCAAAAAGGTAGGAATTTAAGGAGAGGGGACCTGGATAAACTGACAGAACCAGAGGCTGAGTTTCAGAGAGAACACTTAGCGAGCGATTGAGAAATACAGAGGAAAGAAATAGAGTAGAAAAACAATGGGTAGCTTTCAGAGATGAAACACTGAAGGCAGCAGAGGATCTAGTAGGTAAAAAGACGAGGGCTAGTAGAAGTCCTTGGGTAACAGAAGAGATACTGAATTTAATTGATGAAAGGAGAAAATATAAAAATACAGTAAATAAAGCAGGCTAAAATGAATACAAACGTTTCAAAAATGAGATCGACAGGAAGTGCAAAATGGCTAAGCAGGGATGGCTAGAGGACAAATGTAAGGATGTAGAGGCATATATCACTAGCGGTAAGATAGATAGTGCCTACAGGAAAATTAAAGAGACCTTTGGAGAAAAGAGAATCACCTATTTCAATACCAAGAGCGCAGACGGAAAACCAGTCCTAAGCAAAGAAGGGAAAGCAGAAAGGTGGAAGGACTATACAGATGGTCTCTACAAGGGCGATGTACTTCAGGGCAATATTATGGACATGAAAGAGGATGTAGATGATCAAATGGGAGCTATGATACAGCGTGAAAAATTTGACAGGGCACTGTAAGACCTAAGGCAAAAAAGGCCCCGGGAGTAGACAACATTCCATTAGAACTATTGACAGCCCTAGGAGAGGCAGCCCTGACAAAACTCTACCATCTGATGAGCAAGATGTATGAGACACGTGAAATACCCTCAGATTTCAAGAAGAATATAATAATTCCAATCCCAAAGAAAGTAGGTGTTGACAGGTGTGAAAATTACCGAACTATCTGTTTAATAAGTCATGGCTGCAAAATATTAACACGAATTCTTTACAGACGAATGGAAAAACTGGTAGAAGCCGACCTTGGGGAAGATCAGTACGGATTCCGAAGAGGCAATACTGACCCTACGACTTATTTTATAAGATAATCAAGGAAAGGTAAACTTACGTTTATACATTTGTAGACTTATAGAAAGCTTTCGACAATGTTGAATGGAACAACCTCTGAACGTGGCAGAGGTAAAATACAGGGAGCGAAAGGCTATTCACAATTTGTACAGAAACCAGATAGCATTTATAAAGTTCGAGGGGCATAAAAGGGAAGCAGTGGTTGCGAAGGGAGTAAGGCAGGCTTTTAGCCAATCCAAGATGTTATTTGATCTCTATATAGAGGAAACAGTAAAGAAAAATTGGTAGTAGGAATAAAAATTCATGGAGAAGAAATAAAAACTGAGGTTCGCCGATGACATTGTAATTCTGTCAGAAACAGCAAAAGACTTGGAAGAGCAGTTGAACGGAATGGACAGTGTCTTGAAAGGAGGATATAAGATGAACATCAACAAATGCAAAACGAGGATAATGGAATGCAGTCGAATTAAATCGGGTGATGCTGAGGCAATTAGATTAGGAAATGAGACACTTAAAGTAGTAAAGGAGTTTTGCTATTTGGGGAGCAAAATAACTGATGATGGTCGAAGTAGAGAGGATATAAAATGTAGAATGGCAATGGAAAGCAAATCGTTTCTGAAGAAGAAAAATTTGTTAACATCGAGTAGAGATTTAAGTGTCAGAAAATCTTTTCTGAAAATATTTGTATGGAGTGTGGTCATGTATGGAAGCAGAAACATGGACGACAAATAGTTGGGACAAGAAGAGAATAGAAGCTTTAGAAATGTAGTGCTACAGAAGAATGCTTTAGATTAGATGGGCAGATCACGTAAATAATAATGAGGTACTGAATAGAACTGGGGACAAGAGGAATTTGTGGCCAGGTTGACTAGAAGAAGGGATCGGTTGGTAGGACATGTTCTGAGGCATCAAGGGATCACCAATTTAGAATTGGAGGGAAGCGAGGAGGGTAGAAATCTTAGAGCGAGACCAAGAGGCGAATACACTAAAGAGATTCAGAAGGATGTAGGCTGCAGTAGGTACTGGGAAATGAAGCAGCTTGCACAGGATAGAGTAGCATGGAGAGCTGCATCACACCAGTCTCTGAACTGAAGACGACAACAACAACAACAACAACGAATCACAACAGCTAATAGTTTTATCCACTCTAGCTATTACGAAAGGAAGGTGAGACTAGATAAACGTGCAGTGTAAATGGTTGCTAACGCACGAGAGAAGGCTAAAGCAGCGCATCGTTACCCCGTTGCAACGGCAGGTTGTTACCTACCGGCATCCAGATGTAACAAAAATGTTATATCCAATAGTTCATATACAAAGGGGCTCATAGTGTTTCCTTTTGAGAGTCTTTCTGCAGCGTATATGCAACGTAGCGCGACTCCGATGCAGGTATACAAGCACCAACATGCAGGCAAGGGATTAGTATGGTACTCTTGTCTTTCCGGCGTGCGCGTGGTAAATAAGGAAACGTTAACTATGGCGTCGTTATCACTGGATTAGTCCATACACGACCAGTGTGCTGTTATTCTTTTCTTGGCTGCCGAAGGACGAACACTGGTAGAAACCCAGTGGAGAATGGAGAATATGTATTGGCTGGTATCCCTCTTGAAAACTAACACCGTGTAATGTGCGACTAGTTCCGCTGTGGTTGCGATTATACACGAGTCGCCAGTCAACACTGAAGGCCAGCCTCATCCATTATGGTCAACTACAAGCGGGCGGTCGATGACGCTCTATCGTCCTCATCACTCCCCCAACGCGATCATCATACCTTCTGTCTCTTACAAAGGCCTTGAACGGTCGACGATTTCTGTCGAACGAGTATCAGTAAATCAAATCTCACGGCGATTTTGCCTGTTTGGCATACAGAGTCTGGCTGGATTGTATGGCCTGCGAACGGGAACTTTTTTATCGCCCCTTATACACTACTACCCATTAAAATTGCTACACCAAGAAGAAATGCAGATGATAAACGGGTATTCATTGGACAAATATATTATACTAGAACTGACATGTGGTTACATTTTCAAGCCATTTCGGTGCATAGATCCTGAGAAATCAGGACCCATAACAACCAGCTCTGGCCGTTATAACGGCCTTGATACGCCTGGGCATTGAGTCAAACAGAGCTTGGATGGCGTGTACAGGTGCAGCTGCCCATGCAGCTTCAACACGATACCACAGTTCATCAAGAGTAGTGACTGGCGTATTGTGACGAGCCAGTGGCTCGGCCACCATAGACCAGACGTTTCCAGTTGGTGAAAGATCTGGAGAATGTACTGGCCAGGGCAGCAGTCGAACATTTTCTGTACCCAGAGAGGCCCGTACAGGACCTGCAACATGCGGTCGTGCATTATCCTGCTGAAATGTAAGGTTCGCAGGGATCGAATCAAGGGTAGAGCCACGGGTCGTAACACATCTGAAATGTAACGTCCACTGTTCTAAGTGCCGTCAATGTGAACAAGAGGTGACCGAAACGTGCAACCAATAGCACCCCATACCGTCACGCCGGGTGATACGCCACTATGGCGATGACGAATACACGCTTCCAACGTGCGTTAACCGCGATGTCGCCAAACACGCATGCGACCATCATAACACTGTAAACAGAACCTGGATTCATCCGAAAGAATGACGTTTTGCCATTCGTGCATCCAGGTTCGTCTTCGAATGCACCATCGCAGGCGCTCCTGTCTGTGATGCAGCGTCAAGGGTAACCGCAGCCATGGTCTCCGAGCTGATAGTCCATGCTGCTGCAAACGTCGTCGAACTGTTCGTGCGGATGGTTGTTGTCTTGCAAACGTCCCCATCTGTTGACTCAGGGATCGAGACGCGGCTGCACGATCCGTTACAGCCAGGCGGATAACATGCCTGTCATCTCGACTGCTAGTGATACGAGGCCGTTGGGATCCAGCACGGCGTTCCGTATTACCCTCCTGAACCCACCGATTCTTTATTCTGGTAACAGTCATTGGATCTCGACCAACGCGAGCAGCAATGTCGCGATACGATAAACCGCAACCGCGTTAGGCTACAATCCGATCTGCATCAAAGTCGGAAACGTGACGGTACGCATTTCTCCTCCTTACACGAGGCATCACAACAACGTTTCACCAGCAACGCTGGTCAACTGCGGTTTGTGTATTAGAAATCTGTTGGAAACTTTCCTCATGTCAGCACGTTGTACGTGTCGCTACCGGCGCCAACCCTGTGCGAATGCTCTGAAAAGCTAATCATTTGCATGTCGGTTAAATTTCGCGTCTGTAGCACGTCATCTTCGTTGTGTAGCCATTTTAATGGCCAGTAGTGTAAATACTGACCTAATTTAGAATTTTAAAATGCTTTCATAATCTGCTCATTAAGAACCATGATCTTACATTGCACCTTTAACATAATGACTCAAATATTACGGTTATGTCTTGATGCAGTGTAATTCACGTGCGCAAATTAGCCAGACTATATTGATCTAGAATGAGCTTATTTGAGGACTAGCGAACACCTTTACACACACTATCAAAGGTTTGCAAAACTTTTGCTCGCTGACGTCCCCACAAAACAGTGAATAGGAAATCTTTTATCGCTTACTAAATTTTCGCCATGCGGTCAGTGAGACTTCAGCATATGGCCTGACGTTTCAATTTATTTCTTCTTTACCATTACCTCTATTCACAAAACATTTTTCTGACAGTATCCACATATACCATTGAACGTACCTGCGAAATTGTATAGCTGTACAGCACATCGTTTGGAAGACATGACGTTACGGTCTAGACATGAGAGTTAGATTGTTTAAAGAATCAGTGCTAAGAGTTTACTGGTGAGCTCTAATTACTTATACATTTCGACAAGAATTCTTTTCCAATCTTCATTCTGAGAGCTCCAATTTCTTTTCTTTCGGTGTACTTTCCTATTTTTCAAGTTTCCGTCATCTTTTCTCCACATTATCTTTTTTCTTTCTCCTTTCCATGTTGTTCCCGATTTCTTATTTCTTCTGCATTGAAACTACTAAATTTCTGACACTATCCTTAAAAAGATTTTTTCTGTTATTTGCAATTCTTTTGTTTTTTCCAGAAATGTAGGTATCTTCGTTTCCTAGCCAGTTTTAATTCATTCGGTAGGGGTGTCCAAAGAAGATAAATCTTTGCTATGGCATTTCTTCTGGCTACAGAATTATTATTGTTGTCTTTACACTAGGACGACACAAGTTGTTGTCTGTTATATTGGTCAGCTGTAAACTAATGACGTTGTAAATCTACATCATTGTTGTACGACATCTTACAGAATCAACAATGCCGAAACAGTACAGTATGTATACATGGAATATATACGGTGGAATATTAAAGTACAAGCACTGTTAAAAAGTCATACAGTGTGTCACACATAGGAGTGTGGATTTTTTATTGGTGACTTAGGATTGTCTACTGAACAACACAACATCAGTGTTCACTTCATTTGAACACTAATAATTAGCCGGTCGCTGTGGCCGACCGTTTCTAGGCCTTCAGTCTGAAATCGGACTGCTGCTGCGGTCACAGATTCGAATCCTGCCTCGGGCATGGATGTGTGTGATGTCCTTAGGTTAGCTAGGTTTAGATAGTTCGAAGTCTAGGGGACTGATGACCCCAGATGTTAGGTCCCATAGTGCTTAGAGCCATTTGAACTACTAATTATAGCCGTTTGCAGTAGTATGTTTTTGGGCTGGTTATTACCTCCAAGTACATGTGGCATGAGTAAGCCAGTAACACTTATTTTCCCCTGGGCAGCAGTCGGGTGATGGTGTGTGTATACATGGTTGCAAAACTGTTTGTCTATATAGATAGGCGTAGTCCACTTAATGGTCCAGCTACAGCTGTGCAGAAAATATCAGGTAGTAACTGATGTGAGGTGTTTGCAGAGACTGCTAGCTGCAGATAAAAAACAGCTAACACATTGTAGTGGGTACCTATTAAGGTACCAATAATCAACAGTATTTGCACGTATACTCCTGACATCTCGTATAAGAGGAGTGTAGACTCGTTCATAATAAAGAAACATTAGAAGAACAAAACTCAGTTGTAACATTGTGTCGGAGCAATCGGTCATTTGATCAAGCTTTTTCTGAACTTTCCACTGCTACAACACAACTGATGCAGGTCTTAAGAGATAACAGAGTTCCGTGCTATTTCCTGTATGGAAGTACACCCTTAGTCACTAAATGTATGCGAAGAGCTACAGCAGAAAATCTCCTCCATACCGAAAATGCCGATCGTAAAATAAAATTTAAAAATGAAGGCAAAAAAGAACATCGATCCAGTACGAGAGGTGGGCCAGGTGAGAGCGGGACCCTCGCGCTAATCGCGCGGATGCATTTGCGTAGCAGAAGGAGACTTGCGGCCTAACCAGCTCCTAAGACCCCCTAACGAGGAAGCAACTTTTTTACGAGGCGTGAAGCGTCATAAGACGTCGTAAAACACCATGACTAACAGCCCCGCGCGCCGCCGCAACCCTTCCCACCCCCTCCCCCACCCACCACTGTGCACAGGTACTCACCCTGCCTACCCCTTCCCCCCCCCCCCTTCCCCGGATCCAATAAAAGGCCGCCTTTGTCGCAGTTTGCTGGGCCCGTGACTTCCCCCCGGGCGTTTGCCGGTGACGCATTACACGCACTTTCTCTCTCTCTCTCTCTCTCTCTCTCTCTCTCTCTCCACCTATCTGTCTCCTTCTCCCTCCCCTCCGCTGCTAGGACGCCTGCCTGCCTTCTGTTATCTCGGCACTTCGTCACACTAATAGGTCCCCCCCTTTTTAAGGTACAGACCGCGTCTTCTGGATACCGCAGTCTGGAGGCAGTCAACTTGAACAACAGCCATAGACATTTGCAAGTTTCACTTTACCCAAACAACCTATAATATTGTAGCTTTAAGGAAAATTGTTGTAATTCTATTGTGCCTATCATTATCAAATAAGTGAGGCAACGAAAATACTGCAGTAAATAAATTAACATAGATAACTGAGAAATTTTTGTAGTGACACAGTCCTACACATGACATCTTTACGGCTGGTCCCGGCGGAGGTTCGAATCCTCCCTCGGGCATGGATGTGTGTGTTTGTCCTTATGATAATTTAGGTTAAGTAGTGTGTGAGCTTAAGGACTGATGACCTTAGCACTTAAGTCCCATTAGATTTCACACAAATTTGAACATTTTTGAACATGACATCTTAGTTGAACAAGCGCTTTTTGAAGTCCATTTCCCGTTTCTCCACGACAAGGCATATATATGTCGCATTCCAAACCCGTTACTGAAGATGTTATCAAAGAGCTTCTTCTCAATCTTTCATACTTTGTTTTATATTAAAGAAATTAAATTCTAATTGTTGCTATTCATGTTTTTTGTCATTAATTCGATGGATCCTTGCAGTTCATCTAAAGAGGATGGATTTTCAGGCCGCTGATTGAAAAACGTGCCATTTAGACTCAAGTAAATAATATAAAAGCTGGTCAGGTGTGAATAGGAATAGCGCTCTGACGCTTCTGTACACAATTGTATATACAGACACACTTCATACATTCCACAATCGACAGATTCGACGATTCTTGCCTGTTATCAAATGGTTCAAATGGGTCTAAGCACTATGGGACTTACCATCTGAGATCATCAGTCCCCTATACCTAGAACTACTTAAACCTAACTAACCTAAGGACATCATACACATTCATGCCCGAGGCAGGATTCGAACCTGCGACCATAGCAGCAGCGCGGTTCCAGACTGAAGCGCCTAGAACCACTCTTCCACAGCGGCCGGCTTGCCTGTTATCCACATCAGTACTAGCAAGGTATTTGTCCAGGAATTACAACAATTTCGATAACGTTTTAATAATTTTATGTTTGACATGGGACAACAAATGACAAAACGAATATTGTTTGTGACGTGATTACAAATTAACAATTTTCCCATTTTTTCCTTCACTTCATCTATGAAACCTTGTTTTTTTTCCACATCTCCTGATTCTAGGTCAACGGGAACTACGCTATAGGTTGTAAAGAGTAAATCATATACGAAAATACGAGACAAAAAGGCCTGTCTTCTCATTGTATTGACTTAGAAACTTAAATTGCTTACACTACCTTGGGACCAATACACCTTACTATTTAACTTAAGTTTCAACTTTATCTGTCTAGTTGTTCCTTAGACAAAGAGGATGGACAGAGAGACAGTTGGATAAATAATGACAAAAAAGTTTTTTTCGTGTGCTATAATTACTAATTAACAATATTCGGACTTTTTCCTTTATGTATGATGTGAAATTCGCTTCTTGCCAAACTTCGTGATTATAGGCCAAGGAAACGTACCCTACACGTTTTGGTGAGTGAGTTCGAGAGTATCCAAATAAATGGCATAAATGGTCGTAGCTTTTGATTGCATTGACTTACCGAGTTTCAATTTTTTACACCGCCAACGGACCGTAAATCTTATTCTGTGGCATAAATTTCAACTTGACACGTCTTCCAGCTTCTGAGAGAACGGCTTTTGACCGTCGGACTGACAGGCGAACAACAAAGAGATCTTATGATCTATTTACCGACAGAGGTATGGAATCCTAAAAAGCAGTATCTTTCGCGTAATAACGAAATATGTTTATCATTTAGATATCAAAGTAAACTACCTAACAATCGCTTGGGATACAAGTTTTGTTTACTTCTTTCAAGCTTTGTTCTAGGAGCACGATACATTCTCAGACTCACCAAGTCAGTTAAGCTGATAAACGGAAATTTTAGAATCTTCCCCCTTTGGACACATTTCTGCTGACACCCATGACAACACTTCAAGTTGGTCACCGATCGTTCTCATCTGCAGACATCCTCGTCAAGAAACGATTTAAGGACAGTCACAATCATTATCAACATCATCATCTCTCTTGACTTATCTAAAATCATATGTGCAAGGTGTATCATAATGAATAGCGAAAACTAACTTGAGAGAAGGTATAAGGGAATATAAACAATAACAGTCCAGTAAAAACGGATACGCAACCAGCCGTTTGCAGAATAATTGCAGATGTGTGTTTATGAGCCTTCGCCAATCATTTTCCTACTTGGTACGAAAAATGTGATGGACGCGTAAATTTTTCGACGAAGTCCTCACATAACTGGGCACAAATTTTACGTGTGCCCTACCTTAACAAAAAAGATGATACAACGTGGACACGTCACATGCCACAGTGTACTGTGCACTCGTGTTAATTTGAAGTAGGTGTGGTCCTCACAATCGACTGCACTTGTCACTGCGGTGAATTAGGAATCATCTCTCAATTCTTGAAAAGACTGTACAGTTCGCTGCTTTATTTCTACAACAACTGGAGGGCTGTACACTTCACTTTTGAGATGGGAAACAGAAAAATCGAGAGGATTGACACCAGTGAGGCCGAGCTACAGAGCCTGGTCGACCCATACATATTGGATTATATTGGCGATTGGCGTGTCACATGTCACCTTACAAAAGCATCCAAGTGTGGTGCTACCCCATCACGCGTGTACCGCATTCGCCGGCCATGGACAATTTGCGATTTTTTTAAATATATTTTATATACACGTCAAGTTCTGTAGGACCAAATTGAGGAGCAAAACTCCAATGTCACGGAACGTGTCAGTACATGAAATTACAACATAAAAGTAATAATAGATAAAAATAAAAGTTTATGAACCCGAAAAAAGTCAAGCCATAAGTTTCAGTGAACGCAGTACACAATATAACATTAGAATCAGCTTATTTTTTCAAGGAACTCTTCAACAGAATAGGAGTGACCCACGAGGAAACTCTTCAGTTTCGATTTGAAAGCGCGTGGATTACTACTAAGATTTTTGAAATCTTATGGTAGCTTATTGAAAATGGATGCAGCGGTATACTGCACACATTCCTGCAGTAGAGTTAAGGAAGTCCGATCAAATTGCAGGTTGGATTTCTGCCGAGTATTAACTGAGTAACAGCTGCTTATTCTTCGGAATAAGCTGATATCGTTACAAGAACTGGCAGTATAGAGTATATGTATTGAGAGGCCAATGTCAAAATACCCAGATTAGTGAACAGGGGTCGAGAAGAGGTTCGCGAACTTACACCACTTACCGCCCGAACCGCCCGTTTCTGAGCCAAAAATATCCTTTTAGAATGTGAAGAGTTACCCCATACGACACAAGCGAATGAAAATAGGCGAAGTAGACTAATTTTCTTGTCGAACGATCACTTACCTCAGATACCGTTAGAATAGTAAAAACGGCAACATTAAGTCTTTGAACGAGATCCTAAACGTGGGCTTTCCACGACAGTTTACTAACTGTCCGAACACCTAGAAATTTGGACTGTTCAGTTTCGCAAATCATATGCCCATTCTGTAAAATTAAAGCGTCGGGTTTTGTTGAATTGTGTGTTAGAAATTGTAAAAACTGAGTCTGCTGCGATTTAGCTTTAGTTTATTTTCTACAAGCCACGAACTTAGGCCATGAACCGCACTATTTAAAACCGAGCCAATGTTGCACACAACATCCTTTACTACCAAGCTAGTGTCATCAGCAAACAGAAATATTTTAGAGTTACCCATAATACTAGAGGGCATATCATTTATATAAATAAGGAACAGGAGCGGTGGTTTTCCACATCCCACTGGGTGAATACCGGGCTGGTCCCCACGTCCCGCCTCAGTTACATGGCTCGCAGACATCTGAACACTTTCGCATTATTCCATGGATTACACTAGTCGCAGACAGTTGGAATACACTAATTCCATTCTGGCGGGTATGGGGTGGCTGCAGGAAGAGCGTCCGGCCACCTCTTAACCTAACATTGCCAAATCCGATTAACCATGCTGACCCTGCGTACCTGTGGGACCCAGGCACAAGTGAAAGAAGAAATAGCGAGATTGTAGGCAGATTTAAGCCACATTTCAAGCTTACACATCGCTTTGAAGGCAGTTATCGGGTGTCGGATGAGTGATCAAAATGTTCAAATGTGTTCAAATATTATGAGACTTGACTGCTAAGGTCCCTAAGCTTACACACTACTTAACCTAAATTATCCTAAGGACAAACATACACAACCATGCCCGAGGGAGGACTCGAACCTCCGCCGAGGCCAGCCGCACAGTCCATGACTGCAGCGCCTAGACCGCTCGGCTAATCCCGCGCGGCGGAAGAGGGATCCTTTAATTATGTAGCGCACTGTATTTCATAACGAAATCAGTGACGTCACGTACCGACACTTTCGTAATTATTTCGCAAGTGGCTTGCTTGCTGGCCTATGACTTCTGGGGACTCTTGTGGCATGTAATCCAACCCTTACCGCGTCTGGGTTAGCCCTTCAGTTACCAGCAAGCCTCGCCATGACTCCCCCCACATTATGGCTTGTGTTGTTACGAGGGGAACCCGATTTCGCAGGAACTTCACTCACTGGAATAGGAAATGAAATAAGGGAACACCTGACTCGGCTCATCCGCAGAGTCTCGAGTCTTTCTGACAAAACACAATTTAAATCAGTTTTAGACTGCGACGACCTCAGCTCTAAAGGGGGCACAGCGGCTAGCTTATGGGCTTGTCAGTTTTGCGCATCACGTTCGAAACCCGAATATCGTTTATATTTATTTAATTTACCTAGCCATGTCCACAGAACTTTACTACACGAAAGTTTCTTTGGCAAGTTAGGGGGCACAAGGACGCTGTATTAGCCGTAAAACTAGAACTGGCTTCCACAGTATCATACATTTATTATATACACTGAAGAGCCAAAGAGATTGGTACATCTGCCTAATGCCGTGAAAGGCCGCCGCGAGCACGCAGAAGCTATCCAACACGACGTGGCATGGACTCGACTGATGTCTGAAGTAGTGCTGGAGGGAACTGACACTATGAATCCTGCAGGGCTGTCCGTAAATCCGTAGAAGTATGAAGGGATGGAGATCTCTTGCAAGGTATCCCAGATATGTTCAGTAATGTTCCGGCGGACGTGTTTAAACTCGGAAGAGTGTTCCTAGAGCCACTATGTAGCAATTCTGGACGAGTGGGGTGTCGCATTGTTCTGTTTGAATCGCCCAAGTCAGTCAGAATGCATAATAGACACGAATGGCTCCAGGTGATCAAGAAGGATGCTTATGTAAGTGTCACGTTTTAGAGTCGTTTCTACACATGTCAGGGGTCCCATATCACTCCAACTGCACACGCCCCACGCCATTACAGAGTAGAGCCTCCACCAGCTTGAAAAGTCCCCTGCTGACATGCAGGATCCATGGATTCATGAGGTTGTGTTCACACCCGTTGACGTCCATTCGCTCGATACAACTTGAAACGAGACAGGTAACGTGTTTCCAGTCATCAACAGTCCAATGTCGGTGTTGGCGGGCCCAGGCGAGGCGTAAATCTTTGTGTCGTGCAGTCGTCAAGGGTAAACGAGTGGGACTTCGGCCCCGAAACCCCATATCAATGTCGTCTCGTTGAATGGTTCGTATGCTGACACTTGTTGATGCCCAGCATTGAAATCTGCAGCAATTTGCGGAAGGGTTGCCCTTCTGTCATGCTGAACAATTATCTTTAAGCTGCCCGCGATGGCCGACCAGTTCTAGGCGCTTCAGTCCGGAACCGCGCGACTGCTACGGCCGCATGTTCGAATCCTGCCTCGGGCATGGATGTGTGTGATGTCCTAAGGGTTGTTAGGTTAAAGTAGTTCTAAGTTTTAGGGGACTGATGACGTCAGATGTTAAGTCCCATAGTCCTCAGGGCCATTTGAACCATTTTTTTGATTATCTTCAGTCGTCGTTGGTCCCGTTATTACAGAATCTTTTTCCGCCCGCAACGATGTTGGAGATCATATATTTTACCGGATTCCTGATATTCACGGTAGATTCGTGAAATAGTCAAATGGTTCAAATGGCTCTGAGCACTAAGGGAGTTAGCATCTGAGGTCATCAGTCCCCTAGACTTAGAACTACTTAAACCTAACTAACCTAAGGACATCACACACATCCATGCCCGAGGCAGGATTCGCACCTTCGACCGTAGCGGTCGCGCGGTTCCAGAGTGAAGCGCCTAGAACCGCTCGGCCACACAGTCCGGCCTGATTTTTATGCAGAAGATTTTCGTCCTCCAAAAGCGCCAAAATAGTGAGCCTAAAAAAGGTTCCGCAATCTTACAACGCACGTGCACATGGCGCAAAAGACTTTGGTACTCCTCTTCCGGCGCTGCGATCAAGTATATCGAGTTATTTCGCGGCAAAAATAAATAAGGAAAAAAAGCCGGAGTGCAGCCAGTAAATTTCCCCGGCGCCTCGCAACTCCCCGCCTCTCCCTGCGGACGTGTCGGTCGCATCCGGCCAATAAAAACGTGACTCCTGACTGAAAGGCGAGCCTAATAAAGTAAGCGCTCATATATCGCGGCGTGGCGGCCGTGTAGCCTAGCGTGGGGCGCGCCGCCGCTTGCTTGTCAATTAGCGGCCGCGTGAATTACTGGCCCCTGGACTCCAGCCCCGCTACCGCAGGTTCCAGATTACACGCCGCTCACGGGACGCAGATGAGGTGGGTTTTATTTTTAAATCTCTGCCGATTCCCTACACTGCCCGTCACGCTCATTACGCTCAAACGGGTCTTTACGAGTTTCTCTTCACCTAGGTGATAATATGCAACATGTAAAGGTAACTAGTCTTACACAATTACGATTATGCCACTTCGCCGCACTAGCAGCGTATCGATGTTTAACACATTGGCTGCCATGGTAAAGTCGGGTTACCGACCTCTTGGGGCCATTTACTTTTTTTCAATATCCTGCTTTAGTTTGCTCCAAGTAAACTTGCTAAGTGCAAATAAAGTGAAAACATGGCATTTTAATACCTTTTTTTAAAATTTTTTGTGTGAGTGATATATGAGTCACATGGTCCCAGAGTAAAGGTACCAGGCGTTCGATACAGTTCCCCACAGTCGTTTAATGAACAAAGTATGAGCATCTGGGCTATCAGACCAGCTGTGTGATTGGATTGACGAGTTCCTAGATAACAGAATGCAGCATGTCATTCTCAATGGAGAGAAATCTTCCGAAGTAAGAGTGATTTCAGGTGTGCTGCTGGGGAGTGTCGTAGGACCGTTGCTATTCACCTATTCACGATGTACATAAATGACCTTGTGGATAACATCGGAAGTTCACTGAGGCTTTTTGTGGATGATGCTGTAGTGTATGGAGAGGCTGCAACAATGCAAAATTGTACTGAAATGCAGGAGGATCTGCAGCGAATTGACGCATGGTGCAGGAAATGGCAATTGCCTCTCAATGTAGGCAAGTGTGATGTGCTGCGAATACATAGAAAGAAAGATCCCTTATCATTTAGCTACATTATAGCAGGTCAGCAACTGGAAGCAGTTAATTCCATAAATTATCTGGGAGTAGGCATTAGGACAGATTTCAAAAGGAATGATCATATAAAGTTGATCGTCTCTAAAGCAGATGCCAGATTGAGATTCATTGGAAGGGTCCTAAGGAAATGCAATCCGAAAACAAAGGAAGTAGGTTACAGTACGCTTGTTCGCCCACTGCTTGAATACTGCTCACCAGTGTGGGATCCGTACCAGATAGGGTTGATAGAAGAGATAGAGAAGATCCAACGGAGAGCAGCGCGCTTCGTTACAACATCATTTAGTAACCGCGAAAGCGTCACGAAGATGGTAGATAGACTCCAGTGGAAGACTCTGCAGGACAGACGCTCAGTAGCTCGGTACGGGCTTTTGTTGAAGTTTCGAGAACATTCCTTCGCAGAGGAGTCAGGCTGTATATTGCTCCCTCCTACGTATATCTCGCGAAGAGACCATGAGGATAAAATCAGAGAGATTAGAGCCCACACAGAGGCATACCGACAATCCTTCTTTCCACGAACATTACGAGACTGGAATAGAAGGGAGAATCGATAGAGGTACTGAAGGTACCCTCCGCCACACACCGTCAGGTGGATTGCGGAGTATGGATGTAGATGTAGTTTGGGATGTCGCTACTAATTTTAGGTTTGTAATCCTGTCTGTTTTCCATGTCACAGCATTATTTGTGTACAGTTCCATTATTGCTTTCCTGCATTCTTGCTACAGTCTATATTCAGTGTTGTTTGCTCCGTAACGAAGTGATATTGTGGCAGAAGAAAAATGTCTCGTACAAGTTATGAAGATGAACTAAGGCATGTACAGCAGCTTTTAGATGAAGTTATGGACATAAGTGATGAAGATTGTATGTCTTTATTTGGTGATAGCTCAGACGAATTTTTGCCAGGTGAGACAGGAAGCGACACCGGACGTTCTGATGGTGGAACCACATCAGTGAAGGTAGGAAGAAGAGTTTTATGCCCACATTCAGTCAAAGAACCAGACTTCACAGCTGTAAAAACCAGGCAACAAAGCACCTCTAAACGTGTTAGTGGCGTAGCTACTGCATTTGTTCAGGTTCAATTGAAATAAATGTAATGTCAGAAAGTTCTAAAGATGACACACTTGGAACAAATTCTAATGAGATTGTCTGGGGAGCCAGTTACGGGTAAAAGTATGAAAAACGTTACATTTATTCATTGCAGTTCTGGTGTAAATGCTTCTGTTGCACTAACTCTCAAAGGCAAGACACCATACGATTTCTTCAAATATTTTGTAACTGCTGAAAGTTTAGAATATGTGACTCAAGAAACTAATTTGTGCGCAAAACAAGTCTTACAAAGTCATTCAGTAACTGTTAATTCACGTCTGAAAAAGTGGACTAATGTCAGCAAAACTAAAATTGAACAATTTTTAGGATTTCTGTTATTGATGTCACTAAATGTAAAACCGAGAATCCCAAATTATTGGTTGAGAAATATGCTCTATCACAACAGTGTAAAAAATGTTATGTCATGCAATCGTTTTGAACTGCTTTTACGTATGTGGCATTTTTCCGCTAACAACCAGTGCCCACCGGGAAAGCGCTTATTCAAAATTCAACTTCTTAGTGGTAAATTACTGCAGAGGTTTCAAAGTGCAGTTGTGCCGGAGAAAGAAGTTTGCATTGATGAAACACTTGGGCTATTTCGCGGAAGGCTAAGTTTCATTAAGTATATAAAGAATAAGCGCCATAAATTCGGAATTAAATTGTTCGAACTCTATCTAAGGGGTGGCTATACCTGGAATACAAAAGTTTACTGTGGGAGGAATGCGAATCCTGGTGTTCCTCTTGCCACGTCTGTTTTTATGGGCCTTATGAGTGGATTACTAAATGAGGGCACAATCTTATATACATACAATTTTTACACAAGTGTTCATCTAGCACACCAGCGTCTTGCACAATCAACACATTTACTTGGTACTCTAAGATCAAACAGAAAACTGAATCATCAAGATGTTGTACAGGCGAAACTGAAGAAGGGGGAACACAAAGCAAAGGAAAGTACCACAGGTGTAGTAGTACTGAAATGGAGAGAGAGGAGGATGTTTTGATGCTGAGTACTGTTCATGGAGAAGAAGAAACTGAAGATCAAACCAGGAAGGGCACATAGAAAAAACCAGCAATGATAATTGACTGTAATCAGTCGAAGTCTTTTATAGAACTGTCTGACCAAATGAAATCTTACTCGCATTGTCTAAGGCGTGGTGTGAAATGGTACAGGGAGCTTGCAATCGAATTGTTGACAGGCTCGGCAGGCTTTGAGACTACTCCATACAGAAGATGCCGATGAGCCCGAGACGTCTCTCACCAAAGCCACCGTGTTACCTGCAGATTGTGCACTTGTGAACATGGGAGCAACCAGACGTAGGTGTACAGTGTGCTACGAAAAAATGATGAATGAATTTGGACGAGAGCAAGGTGTCAAGAAATGCAAACAAACTGCATGGAAATGTAAGACTTGTGACTCATATTTTTGGTTAGAGTGTTTTTTCATAAAGAACAGTGCATACAGGTGTTAGAGAAACGAAGTGGAATGACCCACATTTTTCAGTTTCATTGTTGTTAACAATTAAAGTTGAAGAATGTAAATAAAACTGCATGTGATTTCCATTCTACTGTGTAAGTAATATGTTGTTGTTGTTGTTGTTGTGGTCTTGAGTCCTGAGACTGGTATGATGCAGCTCTCCATGCTACTCTATCCTGTGCAAGCTTTTTCATCTCCCAATACCTACTGCAACCTACATCCTTCTGAATCTCCTTAGTGTATTCATCTCTTGGTCTCCCTCTACGATTTTTACCCTCGACGCTGCCCTCCAATACTAAATTGGTGATCCCTCGATGTCTCAGAACATGTCCTACCAACCGATCCCTTCTTCTAGTCAAGTTGTGCCACAAACTCCTCTTCTCCCCAATCCTATTCAATACCGCCTCATTAGTTACGTAATCTACCCACCTTATCTTCAGCATTCTTCTGTAGCACCACATTTCGAAAGCTTCTATTCTCTTCTTGTCCAAACTATTTATCGTCCATGTTTCACTTCCATACATGGCTACAGTCCATACTAATACTTTCAGAAATGACTTCCTGACACTTAAATCTATACTAGATGTTAACAAATTTCTCTTCTTCAGAAACGCCTTCCTTGCCATTGCCATTCTACATTTTATATCCTCTCTACTTCGACCATCATCAGTTACTGTCCTCCCCAAATAGCGAAACTCCTTTACTACTTTAAGTGTCTCATTTCCTAATCTAATTCCCTCAGCATCAGCCGACTTAATTAGACTACATTCCATTATCCTTGTTTTGCTTTTGTTGATGTTCATCTTATATCCTCCTTTCAAGACACTGTCCATTCCATTCAACTGCTCTTCCAAGTCCTTTGCTGTCTCTGACAGAATTACAATGTCATTGGCGAACCTCAAAGTTTTTATTTCTTCTCCATGAATTTTAATACCTACTCCGAATTTTTCTTTTGTTTCCTTTATTGCTTGCTCAATATACAGATTGAACAACATCGCGGAGAGGCTACAACCCTGTCTTACTCCCTTCCCAACCACTGCTT
Organism: Schistocerca americana; assembly: GCF_021461395.2. Classification (NCBI taxonomy): domain Eukaryota; kingdom Metazoa; phylum Arthropoda; class Insecta; order Orthoptera; family Acrididae; genus Schistocerca; species Schistocerca americana. The sequence goes on along the minus strand of NC_060128.1, from coordinate 84,714,801 downwards.
CCCTTTCATGTCCTTCGACTCTCATAACTGCCATCTGGTTTCTGTACAAATTGTAAATAGCCTTTCGCTCCCGGTATTTTACCCCTGCCACCTTTAGAATTTGAAAGAGAGTGTTCCAGTCAACATTGTCAAGAGCTTTCTCTAAGTCTACAAATGCTAGAAATGTAGGTTTGCCTTTCCTTAATCTTTCTTCTAAGATAAGTCGTAAGGTCAGTATTGCCTCATGTGTTCCAGTGTTTCTACGGAATCCAAACTGATCTTCGCCGAGGTTGGCTTCTACTAGTTTTTCCATTCGTCTGTAAAGAATTCGTGTTAGTATTTTGCAGCTGTGACTTCTTTAAACTGATTGTTCGGTAATTTTCACATCTGTCAACACCTGCTTTCTTTGGGATGGGAATTATTATATTCTTCTTGAAGTCTGAGGCTATTTCGCCTGTTTCATACATCTTGCTCACCAGATGGTACAGTTTTGTCAGGACTGGCTCTCCCAAGGCCGTCAGTAGTTCCAATGGAATGTTGTCTACTCCGGGGGCCTTGTTTCGACTCAGATCTGTCAGTGCTCTGTCAAACTCTTCACGCAGTATCATATCTCCCATTTCATCTTCATCTACATCCTCTTCCATTTCCATAATATTGTCCTCAAGTACATCGCCCTTGTATAGACCCTCTATATACTCGTTCCACCTTTCTGCTTTCCCTTCTTTGCTTAGAACTGGGTTTCCATCTGAGCTCTTGATATTCATACAGTCATTCTCTTATCTCCAAAGGTCTCTTTAATTTTCCTGTAGGCAGTATCTATCTTACCCCTAGTGAGATAGGCCTCTACATCCTTACGTTTGTCCTCTAGCCATCCCTGCTTAGCCATTTTGCACTTCCTGTTGATCTCATTTCTGAGACGTTTGTATCCCTTTTTGCCTGCTTCATTTACTGCATTTTTATGTTTTCTCCTTTCATCAATTAAATTCAATATTTCTTCTGTTACCCAAGGATTTCTACTAGTCCTCCTCTTTTTACCTACTTGATCCTCTGCTGCCTTCGCTACTTCGTCCCTCAAAGCTACCCATTCTTCTTCTACTGTATTTCTTTCCCCCATTCCTGTCAATTGTTCCCTTATGCTCTCCCTGAAACTCTGTACAACCTCTGGTTCTTTCAGTTTATCCAGGTCCCATCTCTTTAAATTCCCACCTTTTTTGCAGTTTCTTCAGTTTTAATCTACGTAAGTAATATGTCAAACTAAATAATAAATAAATAATAAAAAGAAGAAAAGTCCAATACGACTGAGCCATGTGAGTTACATAGAACTACGAATTCAAATGACAGTAAGTACTCTTGAGCTCTTGAAAACTGTAGGCCACGAACATGACTTGTTATGGGGGCCACAACCTACTGTAACACCGAGTCACAGCACGTTCCTGTGAGTTACAACTGCACCACGGAGCTTTAAAAGGAAACACGTCCGTGAGCTGTATTCATTTCACGTGGCCCGAAGAGAACACTTCCTGTGAGTTATATTTAACTCGCGTGGCAGTCAATGTGAGCGTATCGATGTTTAAGAGGCAGCTAACTTGATTGTATTCACTATTACACAGGGTCTGCGACTATTGTAGACGCCAGCAAAAGAATGCTACTATCGAAGCAGAAAAAATGCGAATGTGTTAATGTTTATTTAAAAGACTTATACTGAAAAATGGGGTACCAGATACCTCAGTCTACCTTCATCAGCACCTTTAAAGTTTTTCCCAAACATATTCGCACATTTTTTTACATGCAACGCACGTCAAACTCCAACGAGCTCCAACTCGCTCACACCCACTATGTTGTGTCTAGGAATCGTGCATACCCGGTTCGCTAGACAGACAAACAACTCGTATTAATGAGTTTTATTACAACAAGGCAAGTACAAATACTCAACTTTGATCTGAGAAGTCTTGTAGTCCTTTATACATGATCATCCGCAATTGCACAGATGTTTCGCAAGCAAAGTGCGACATACAATTTCTTCAGCATAGACAAGCGTAAGTAACACGTCTGGTCCTAGTGACCGCTTCTAGCAACAGTATGTCAACTGAATTGCAGTTGCTGCTTATCTCTAACCGTGCTACGTAGACACACTCGTTCACAGGCTGTGCATAGCAATTATCGGCCCTTTCAAATGGTTCAAATGGCTCTGAGCACTATGGGACTAAACATCTGAGGTCATCAGTTCCCTACAACTTAGAACTACTTAAACCTAACTAACCTAAAGTCATCACACACATCCATGCTCGAGGCAGGATTCAAACCTGCGGCTGTAGCGGTCAGGCGATTCCAGACTGAAGCGCCCAGAACCGCTCGGTCACTATCAGCCCTATGTAAGAAGGGCTTATCTCAATGTATTTCCCCATTTGTAGCTCACATTTTCGCCAAGGTGTTTCCCCTTAGTGTCTGCTCCTTTTAACTACTTTTTCTCCGGGGCACGTGACCGCGTATCCACCACGCGGCATTCGACGTCGCGATGGGCAGTGGTCATAATGTAGGGCTAATCAGCGTATATAGGAGATAGGAAGAGATAGGAAGAAGAGGCTACGATGCGTCGGATAACTAAGTGGCTAACGTTGCAGGTTCTATCGAAGTGGGCTGCTACCAGTTTGGCGCGGCCCTTACGTCGTCTTCACCATGAGGACGCTACTGCTGCGTTGTCGTCCTGGAAGTTGGTCGGTCAGCATACGATTGCCTGATCTCTTAACAGCAGTCTCTTCTCTGTCGTTCCCGACTGGCGTGCCGGCGCTGACTTTACGCTGTAACACACTACTCCACAGCTGCAAATCTTTCATACCCTTCCACTCCCAGCAGCTCTTTCTGGCTCAGTCATTCAGACCAACTTATTGTCATTTTATAAAGATGGTACCTGTTCTTTCGGACACGTCCGAAAGAACAGATACCATCTTCATATAGTTAAGGCTAACTGGTCATTGACCTCCTCCTGTGCGGATGAACACGCATTGCCGGAACTACTACAGGACTCGTTAAGATTGTCTGCCGTGAGTAATGAGTATAAAGGGCGGGGGCTCTACGAATGTAGTGTGTGGACATTAATTTGTGAATGTGGGTCTCACTGGGATAAATCCCTGCAGTCGCACTATCCTCTGTGCCCTCGGTGGCTCAGATGGATAGAACGTCTGCCATGTAAACAGGAGGTCCCGGTTTCGAGTCCGGGTCGGAGCACACATTTTGAACTGTCTCCGTTCACGTGTATCAACGCCTGTCGGCAGCTTAAGGTCTTGATTTAATTGTTATTATGTTTTTGTCTCTGTAATTGTCTCCTGTGGCAGAGCCACAGTCGCCCTCGTTCTGTCCTACAACTACTGTTTCCTCTCACTCTCACTTTCTCTCTCTTACTGCTAATTCCTCATTCCTTCCTTCCTACCGCTGCTCTCTCTTCTCACAGTCCTACCTCTCTCTTCCTCGTTGTTACTGTCACACACACTGATGTGTATGACCACTGCCCACCGCGACTTTGAATGCCTCCTGGTGGTGATTCGGTCATGTGCTCCAGAACAAAAGGAAGTAAATGGAGAAGACACGAAGAAATGGGCTGCAAATGAGGAAATTCATTGAGACAAACCATTCTGACGAAGGGCCGATAATTACTACGCACAATCTGTGAACGAGTATTAATCTGACCGTAGAAAATTTTAAATTTTATTCTTGCTTTTGTGGCCATAATAAGAGTCCAGGCTCCATAGGCAAACAGCCATCCGAAATAAAGAAATAGTCCACCAGGATGTAGGGGCAAGATATGCGGCGGAGGTTGCCAAGTATGGCTTGTTGATCAAATAACTTAGTGTTTGACTTCCTGCCATAGGAAGCAGCATGAATCAAACTTGTGCAATGGAAGACGCAAGCACCAGGGCGATAATACAGCAAGAGAGAGTGTCAGTCACTTGCGGAAAAGACTCGTGCGGAACCAAATTAAGTTGTGTGCACCTATAAACGAAAGTGTCGTGTGGGGCCGAAGGCATTCTTGCGCAAGCCGACCAATTAGAAACGAGTGTGTCGTGTGGAACCAAAGACATTCTTGTGCAATCTGATCACTTAAAAATGAAAGGGTCGTGTGAAACAAATTAGCTCGTGTGCACCCAAGTTCACGAAAAACGAAATAAAAGGCGAGGTGTCGGAATAGCTAGAGGCAGAGGTTCAGATGCAGATTCAGAGCCAGTGCCAGCCGTTTGGAGATTCGGCAGCGAGACGCCAGTGGGGCCGAGTAGGCCCGTAGCAGCTGATGCAGCTGATAAAGGCTTCAACTACGAGAAGACGGTGATAGACTCTGGTGGACACTCAGGAACTGCAGGTCAAGTAGGATTCTTAGAGTTTCCTTGGAATAGTGTTGAACAGAGGCTGTCAGTCTTTGTCTCAATTACTTAGAGAGATTCCAGTGCTAACCAAGAACAAGTGATCGCTTTCTACTTGTTTCTTATATGTACCGGCAATTAGCTTTGAAGCAGCAAGTCCGAATAAACAGACTGAATCTTACTATGGGGTTTATGGTCCAACACCTCACATCAGTAAACGTGAGAATGAACATGATAGAAACTAACCAATCTTTTCTGCCTATTGCAATTCTGTAACCTATTTTCAGGAAACTTATTTGCTTGAAACCAAGGAGATTCTCTCCCTCTCATCTCCGATATGAAGGTTGACAGCAATTTATAGCTGACCCATTGTCGTTAACGTCCCGAATGCGCTACGCAGTTCGCACTTACTTCATTCTGGCATAGTGAGGCTGTTCCGGGACGCGGCAGTATCTCGAACACGGCGAAGCTGGTCTGACCTTCATGTGCCACTGTCGCCGAGGCGCTGAATGGTTGGCCGTCACGACTCCTCACAGAGCGTGGGGCTGAAAGGCTCGTCTGCTCTGTAAAGTAGGACAGATGGTAATCTGTTGTACCTCTGGTGAGCGAGCACAATGCAGGTGCGTGCGCAAGTGTTTCGGAGCACGCCGTTCATTGTACATAGTTTGAAACGTCCCCTTTAAACAATTATACAAGACTGTGCTTAACCTGACACACAATATTTTTAGCGCAACGCAATCTGACTTTCAAAAATCCCTACAAAAGAATGGCCCTCACTAACATTAACCTATACCTTTCACAAATCACTTACCTCACAAAAATCTTCGTTACTCGAACTACTGCAATACGGCGAGCGCCACTATTGCCAGCTAAATAAAAGATTCTAACTACGGAAGGCACTAACTGATAGGCATAGTTAGGAAATGAAAGATTTTAGTAGAGAACAAACAATGTATTTACCTTAATAGTGTTGAAAAATTATAATATACATAACAGATCATGACATCCAGTCTTACAAATTTCCAAACTCCGCCATCTCTCTCCACCACTGCTGGCGGCTCACCTCCAACTGCGCAACGCTACGCGCTGTTCACATCCAGCTGCCGCTGCCCACCACTACAATGACAGACAACAATGCAAACTAGCCACAGACTGCACACAGCACAGCCAGTGATTTTCATACAGAGCGCTACGTAACGTTGCCAATAAGAAAACATAAACAGCCTACTTACAAGTTGAACGTGGAGCTCCGCAGCAGACCATCACTACGTATTCACATGTTAACGCAAAGACATCTTCAAATACGATTGCAGTGGACACGGGTCCATTGGGAGTCGACCGTCGATCAATGGAAACGTGTCCGCTCTCTGAGTGAATCACACTTTTGCTGCACTAGATCGACGGTCGTCTCCACAAACGCCGCTATCGACGGCGATATCATCTTTCATTAGTATAGTTCTCAGTGTCTCGAAGCCAGGAACGTGCTACAGTGGTTTGAGGACCATTGCAGTGACCGCGTATTGATGTCTTTGCGACGAAATTCGCCTGATGTAAATCCTATGGAACTCAACTGCGTCGCTACCGTGCGCCCATCACCGCGTACGCAAATCAGTAGCCTATTATTTGCGCGAATTACATGATCTGAATGTAGACATCTAATGTTACTTACCTCCAGAAACTCACCAATGAACTGTCGGTTTCCTGATACGCAGAATCAGTAATCAACACAACAGGCTGTGCTAACCGTATACTACGCCTTCCACATCGCTGGCAACGCTGCTGACTGCTTTGAAGGACAGTAACAGGTGCAAACACGTAACTCTTTTGTATCAGTTGTGAATAAATAGTTGCCACTATTTGAGATCCAACCATCATACTCCGCAAGCCACCTAATGGGGCTTTTCAGAGGAACCGCCGACGAACTAATGGTGCCTCAATTATGTCCCGTCAAGCCCACCGTAGACCACATCATACGCAAAAAGAATCAACAGATTTGCTCTATTTTCTTAAGAAGGAGGAAGTGCGTAATATTCATAGTCTGAGTGTGTATTGTAGGATAGTGACACTAAGACGCTCCTTCTGTTAGGTATACAAATGCGAAGCGTTTTAGAACATATTAAGTGAGTCTGCAGTCGCATGCACGTCGATAAACGAAAGAGGTGAATAGAGTGCAATGAAACAAGGAAATAATCCTAATGAACAGAAGCCTGGAAACCAATGGTTTCCTCGATACGACGCATTACGACTGTGTACATCAACACCTTATACAGGGTCCCCGAGGATCCGAACTGCAGGTATGTACTTGAGGACACACAGATTACAAGTGTTCCCCGTGGGCCACCGTTCATGTGAAGACAGGCATCAGGCCGGCCGGAGTGGCCGAGCGGTTCTAGGCGCTACAGTTTGGAACCGCGCGACCGCTACGGTCGCAGGTTCGAATCCTGCCTCGGGCATGGATGGTTGTGATGTCCTTAGGTTAGGTAGGTTAAAGTAGTTCTAAGTTATAGGGGACTGATGACCTCAGCAGTTCAGTCCCATAGTGCTCAGAGCCATTTGAACCATTTGAATAGGCATCAGCTCGTTTCCTAGTTGAGTGAACAGGTTCGCAAGATCCCAGGCGTTTTCGAAATAAAAATGAAATGACAATTTCAGAGACTTTACTGGTCTCACCCAGATATGATTTTATGTATATGGAGTGAAGTGTCAAGTTAAGATTTGTACCAAGGCCGGGAATCGAACCCGGGTCTTTCGATTTCACTCGCCACTTCAGCCTATATGTATAAAATCATATCTGTATGAGACCAAAAAAAATCTCTGCAATAGCGTCATTTCATTTGTATAAGTATCTGCAGCTGGATTTCAGGCTGGATCCGGCATTTATGTTCGATACTGAGGCCCTGTTCCACAACATGGAAAGCCTCGGCAGTTCTGTTCGTGCGTAAGGGGGGAATTTTAAAAAAGTAGACTGGGGCGGTAATGAGAATTTGGATCATGGAGAGTAATCCGTGCAATTGTGTGAACTTTAGAGTCTCGTACCGCAAGGAAGCAACGGAGAAGATGTTTTTATAGGTGACCGATATCCTCTTTCTACAACACAGATGCACACGTGACGCAATAGTTCTCCATTTACATGAACTGGAAGGAAATTTTACTTAACTTGAACAGAGTCCATCTGTTGTTGGTACAACCTCATCAGTAATAGTCCCACTACAATCACTAATCTGGTAGCTCTGTACTGTGATAGCCTGCTATGAACTAAACGCGCTCTGCAAGTAAACTGACAGATGCGTAACTGGATGAATGAGTGAGGCCCTCCGGTCAGCAGCGGCGGCCTAAATACAGGGTTATTGCAAATGATTGAAGCGATTTCACAGTAACTTTATTATTTGAGACATTTTCACAATGCTTTGCACACACATACAAAAACTCAAAAAGTTTTTTAGGCATTCACAAATGTTCGATTTGTGCCCCTTTAGTGATTCGGCAGACATCAAGCCGATAATCAAGTTCCTCCCAAACTCGGCGCAGCATGTCCCCATCAATGAGTTCGAAAGCATCGTTGATGCGAGCTCGCAGTTCTGGCACGTTTCTTGGTAGAGGAGGTTTAAACACTCAATCTTTCACATAACCCCATAGAAAGAAATCGGATGGGGTTAAGTCGGGAGAGCGTGGAGGCCATGACATGAATTGCTGACCATGATCTCCGCCACGACCGATCCATCGGTTTTCCAATCTCCTGTTTAAGAAATGCCGAACATCATGATGGAAGTGCGGTGGAGCACCATCCTGTTAAAAGATGAAGTCGGCGCTGTCGGTCTCCAGTTGTGGCATGAGCCAATTTTCCAGCATGTCCAGATACGCGTGTCCTGTAACGTTTTTTCGCAGAAGAAAAAGGGGCCGTAAACTTTAAACCGTGAGATTGCACAAAACACGTTAACTTTTGGTGAATTGCGAATTTGCTGCACGAATGAGTGACGATTCTCTACCGCCCAGATTCGCACATTGTGTCTGTTCACTTCACCATTAAGAAAAAATGTTGCTTCGTCACTGAAAACAAGTTTCGCACTGAACGCATCCTCTTCCATGAGCTGTTGCAACCGCGCCGAAAATTCAAAGCGTTTGACTTTGTCATCGGGTGTCAGGGTTTGTAACAATTCTAAACAGTAAGGCTTCTGCTTTAGCCTTTTCCGTAAGGTTTTTCCAAACCGTCGGCTGTGGTACGTTTAGCTCCCTGCTTGCTTTATTCGTCGACTTCCGCGGGCTACGCGTGAAATTTGCCCGCACGCGTTCATCCGTTTCTTCGCTCACTGCAGGCCGATCCGTTGATTTCCCCTTACAGAGGCATCCAGAAGCTTTAAACTGCGCATACCATCGCCGAATGGAGTTAGCAGTTGGTGGATCTTTGTTGAACTTCGTCCTGAAGTGTCGTTGCACTGTTATGACTGACTGATGTGAGTGCATTTCAAGCACGACATACGCTTTCTCGGCTCCTGTCGCCATTTTGTCTCACTGCGCTCTCGAGCGCTCTGGCGGCAGAAACCTGAAGTGCGCCTTCAGCCGAACAAAACTTTATGAGTTTTTTTTACGTATCTGTAGTGTGTCGTGACCATATGTCAATGAATGGAGCTACAGTGAATTTATGAAATCGCTTCAATCATTTGTAATAGCCCTGTACTTGCTGTCGAGAGGGCGTTGGCGGCGTGTTGCTCGAGTGTGTGTCTTTGGCCTCTCTCGTGATAGACACGCTTGATCCAGCGCCTACTAATCGAACTTCGCACTTCGTCTTTGCTGACTGGTGTGCCAGCGACAGCTCATGCCATCATGTTAACCATTGTGCCAATGTAGCTTAGAGGCTAATGCACCTACCTACTACAAAGGAGTTCTGGGTTCGTGTTCCAAATGCATAGACAACCACCATCAATGTCAACAGGGCTACAATACATCAAAACTTTTAAATGTTCCGAAACAAAAAAAAAAAAAAAAAATGGTTCAAATGGCTTTGAGCACTATGAGACTTAACTTCTGAGGTCATTAGTCCCCTAGAACTTAGAACTACTTAAACCTAACTAACCTAAGGACATCACAAACATCCATGCCCGAGGCAGGATTCGAACCTGCGACCGTAGCGGTCTTGCGGTTCCAGACTGCAGCGCCTTTAACCGCACGGCCACTTCGGCCGGCTTCCGAAACAAAAAACAAACAAACAAAATTCAACTGGTTCGACTGAGGTGATATCGGAGGCCATGGCATTGGCGAAGATTAGTTCTCCGTATTCCCGATCAGCGAATTAAAGTATGCTGGTGTACTGTCATGCATCTACCACATACACAGCTTTTCACCATAAGCTCAGCAGTAACCTTAGACGTCAACACTACTGTAACTCTGATATGGTTGTACTTGTTCAAACGTAATGTCGGGGAGACCAATAAAAGCCAACGGTGCTGATATCATGACAGCAGTAGTAGTAGTAGTAGTAGTTGTTGTTGTTGTTGTAGTTGTTGCTGTTATTTTAACCTTCCGGCACTTATTGTCATTCGCCTTCTAGATTTCCAATAGAATGTTAAGTCTGAATTTGAATAACTTAAATCTGTACACTTTTTACATGTTCTTTGTTCATGACAGAACCAGTCTTGTGACGCAGAACACATTCTGCAGATGGCAGCATGGAGGCTTTAGGCAGATGGGCTGACAAACCGCCATATTCACTGGTCAACCGGAACGTGGCTGCTGCTTCTCTCCTTGGTCCATCAGGCACAATGTAGTTGCTGTGTCGTCCGAACAAGACACAGCCAGGGCAAAAGCACGACAGGCGCAAAGATGAGAGCTGGCGCCAGTACCATAGAGACTCTCCACCAGCGCCACGGGCGGCGCTGAGGATGAAGGCGTCCACTTCGCCTGGGCCAACTGCCAGCCGAGTACAATCCGCCAATGACAGAACGACAACGGATACAAGTCAACTCGGGAGATAGAAGAGCAGCTCTCGCCCACTGTTACGGATCATCCTCCAGGGCTGACTTCTAGACAGGGAATATAGTTTAGCGAACTCGTAGAAGTGAACAGACACTTGTTGTTTGCTACGTACTATTATTTGCACTTAGCCACTGAGGTTCTTTTTCTTGTTATATTACATACAGTGTTGCAGGCTTAATCATTCGACGAGTCGCAAGGTTATTGGCTGATCGTATAGAGGGTGTTACAAAAAGGTACGGCCAAAATTTCAGGATCCATTCCTCACACACAAATAAAGGAAAGATGTTATGTGGACATGTGTCCGGAAACGCTTAATTTCCATGCTATTTCTTCCACCTACGCTCAATGGAGCACGTTATCATGATTTCATACGGGATACTCTACCCGTGCTGCTAGAACATGTGCCTTTACAAGTACGACACAACACGTGGTTCATGCACGATGGAGCTCCAGCACATTTCAGTCGAAGTGTTCGTACGCTTCTCAACAACAGATTCGGTGACCGATGGATTGGTAGAGGCGGACTAATTCCGTGGCCTCAACGCTCTCCTGACCTCAACCTTCCTGACTTTCATTTATGGGGGCATTTGAAAGCGCTTGTCTACGCAATCCCGCTACTAAATGTAGGGACTATTCGTGCTCGTATTGTGGACGGCTGTGATACAATACGCCATTCTCCAGGGCTGCATCAGCGCATCAGGGATTCCATGCGACGGAGGGTGGATGCATGTATCCTCGCTAACGGAGGACATTTTGAACATTTCCTGTAACAAAGTGTTTGAAGTCACGCTGGTACGTTCTGTTGCTGTGTGTTTCCATTCCATGATTAAGGTGATCTGAAGAGAAATAATACAATGAGCTGTAACATGGAAAGTAAGCGTTTTGGGACACATGTCCACATAACATATTGTCTTTCTTTGTGTGTGAGGAATGTTTCCTGAAAGTTTGGCCGTACCTTTTTGTAACACCCTGTATACATGGTGATTATAATTAAAGTTTCAAAACGCTGTAGAAATAACACCGCTGGTCAGAATGACGTCAACTTGCAACGGAATATTATCGGAGGAGAGAAAACGTATCGCAGAAGAAGAAAAAAATAGTGTGAAAACTGATCAATACATGGCGCAGTAAGTGTCAGAATATGTAAATGAAAACACCTGTCACGCGCACAACTCATTGAAGCTGGTATAGCCGGCCGTTGTGACCGAGCGGCTGTAGGCGTTTCAGTTCGGAACCGCGCTGTTGCTACGGTCGCAGGTTCGCATCCTGCCTCGGGCATGGGTGTGTGTGATGTCCTTAGGTTAGTTAGGTTTAAGTAGTTCTAAGACTATGGGACTGATGACCTCAGATGTTAAGCCCCATAATGCTTAGAGCCATTCGAACCATTTGAAGTTAGTATAAATACGTCGAGTAAACGACTTTTCCTCCTTTCGTGTCTGCGACGTTCGCCATGACTGCCTCAACGCAGGATCGCGCTCTGGTTGTAAAGCTGTACTGGAAGAACGATGACTGTGCACACGTCGCTCTGCAAAAGTTCCGGTCACAGAAGGGTTCGAAAAAAGGCGTCGGTCCGATGACTGCCGTGGGTCTGGAGAAAATGATTCGGAAGTGTGAAAAGACTGGTTCCTAAGGTGTGCAACCTTGTATAGGACAGAAACGAAATTATTCGACGTCAGTGGAAGCAGCGGCCACAATAATGCGGGAGGCGGCGAGTGGCGGTGTGCAAACGTGTAGTGCACGGAGAATTGCCCGAACATTGGACACACCCGAGAGCACAGTGCGTAAAATCCTACGAAACGTCCTTCTTTGCTATCCTTTCAAAATTACCCATGTCCACGAGTTGTTTCCCGTTGACCTGCCAGCAAGAGAGACCTTTGCTGCCGCTGCTGTGGCCGAGCGGTTCTAGGCCCTACAGTCTGGCACCACGCGACAGCTACGGTCGCAGGTTCGAATCCTGCCTCGGGCATGGATGTTTGTGATGTCCTTGGGTTAGTTAGGTTTAAGTAGTTCTACGTCTAGGAGACTGATGACCTCAGATGTTAAGTCCCATAGTGCTCAGAGCTATTTGAACCATTTTTAGACCTTTGCTTCAGAATTTCTTGCTCGCATGGAAGTGGACAATGATTGGCCGTGGAAGATTTTGTGGACAGACGAAACCCACTACCATCTGACAGTATATGTCAATGTACAAAATTGTCGAACATGGCAACGGAAAATCCACACGCAAATCAACCAATACCACTTCATCCTGAAAACGTCTCTGTGTGGTGCGGGTTTACGGCATCATTTATCATAGGGCCATATTTTTTCGAAGAGACAGGTGCTTCCGGCCCTGTTACCTGTACCGTCACTGGTAAGCGCTACGAGTGTCTTTGGCGCAACCACGTCATTCCAGCTCTCCGACAGCGTGCATGTGTGGATGGGAGCATTGTTGTGCAACACGGCGCACCTCCGCACATTACAAACGCAGTTCAGCAGCTGCTGTAGCGCCATTTCTGAAATGCTAGAATTATCAGCCGGCATTTCCCTAAAGTCTGGCCGTCCCGATCACCTGATCTTAATCCGTGCGACTTCTGGCTGTGGGGCTACCTGAAAGATGTGTTCAGTGTTCCGACTGCGGACTTAGCTGCACTGAAGGCGCGCATTGCCCAACACATTTTGAACGTGACCCCGGCAACACTACGATCAGTTGTGGAACGTGCTGTTTCTCGATTTCAACTTGTTGCAGAAATCGGTGGACAGCATACTGAACATGTTTAGCGCCAGCCACACGGTAATTAAAAAATCAGATTTGATTTTGATCTTTTTATGCGGTCTTTGGCCTCAGCACATTTAAAAACGGAAGTGAGGGATGCTTTTTATGTGGCATTTGTCCTCAGGACAATTAAAAAACGACTTTTCCCCATCCGATGTGATATGACATTTCCGTGGCGGATGGGTTTTCCATAACTAACAGTATCATACCTGTACACCCATGCCCACTGAGTAGTATAGTTTGTCTAATGTCGAACGTGCACCTTAGGCATTGATGTACACTCCTGGAAATTGAAATAAGAACACCGTGAATTCATTGTCCCAGGAAGGGGAAACTTTATTAACACATTCCTGGGGTCAGATACATCACATGATCACACTGACAGAATCACAGGCACATAGACACAGGCAACAGAGCATGCACAATGTCGGCACTAGTACAGTGTATATCCACCTTTCGCAGCAATGCAGGCTGCTATTCTCCCATGGAGACGATCGTAGAGATGCTGGATGTAGTCCTGTGGAACGGCTTGCCATGCCATTTCCACCTGGCGCCTCAGTTGGACCAGCGTTCGTGCTGGACGTGCAGACCGCGTGAGACGACGCTTCATCCAGTCCCAAACATGCTCAATGGGGGACAGATCCGGAGATCTTGCTGGCCAGGGTAATTGACTTACACCTTCTAGAGCACGTTGGGTGGCACGGGATACATGCGGACGTGCATTGTCCTGTTGGAACAGCAAGTTCCCTTGCCGGTCTAGGAATGGTAGAACGATGGGTTCGATGACGGTTTGGATGTACCGTGCACTATTCAGTGTCCCCTCGACGATCACCAGTGGTGTACGGCCAGTGTAGGAGATCGCTCCCCACACCATGATGCCGGGTGTTGGCCCTGTGTGCCTCGGTCGTATGCAGTCCTGATTGTGGCGCTCACCTGCACGGCGCCAAACACGCATACGACCATCATTGGCACCAAGGCAGAAGCGACTCTCATCGCTGAAGACGACACGTCTCCATTCGTACCTCCATTCACGCCTGTCGCGACATCACTGGAGGCGGGCTGCACGATGTTGGGGCGTGAGCGGAAGACGGCCTAACGGTGTGCGGGACCGTAGCCCAGCTTCATGGAGACGGTTGCGAATGGTCCTCGCCGATACCCCAGGAGCAACAGTGTCCCTAATTTGCTGGGAAGTGGCGGTGCGGTCCCCTACGGCACTGCGTAGGATCCTACGGTCTTGGCGTGCATCTGTGCGTCGCTGCGGTCCGGTCCCAGGTCGACGGGCACGTGTACCTTCCGCCGACCACTGGCGACAACATCGATGTACTGTGGAGACCTCACGCCCCACGTGTTGAGCAATTCGGCGGTACGTCCACCCGGCCTCCCGCATGCCCACTACACGCCCTCGCTCAAAGTCCGTCAACTGCACATACGGTTCACGTCCACGCTGTCGCGGCATGCTACCAGTGTTAAAGACTGCGATGGAGCTCCGTATGCCACGGCAAACTGGCTGACACTGACGGCGGCGGTGCACAAATGCTGCGCAGCTAGCGCCATTCGACGGCCAACACCGCGGTTCCTGGTGTGTCCGCTGTGCCGTGCGTGTGATCATTGCTTGTACAGCCCTCTCGCAGCGTCCGGAGCAAGTATGGTGGGTCTGACACACCGGTGTCAATGTGTTCTTTTTTCCATTTCCAGGAGTGTATGATTGATTTGTCATTTCTAGTCTACCACTATTGAATTATGATGCTTACAGCGCCATCTATTGCTGCATTTTGTAACTATTTATTTTTCTTCTGCCATACGTTTTCTCCCTTTTCGGATGATACTCCGTTGCAATTTGATGTCATTCTGACCAGTGGTGTTATGTATACAGCGGTTTTTTAAATTTAACTTCAATTAAAATCATCTGGTATACTGAACGCATGGGAGCTTGAGCACATCCCTGAACGAGGCCGTTTTTATGCTTCCTTGTAAGGTGCCTCTTACGCGAGGAAGATATTTTTACCAGTTTTAATAAATTATTGTCTCTTATTGATGTATTCACGATGGTTAGGAAGTGCTGTAGTCCGTAGCCGGCCACGAGACAGAGCACTTCCCTGTAGGCTTGGCCACTGTTTCTGTTACGATACAGTGTATCGATACGCGGAACTGTTTCAGTGTTGCGGAACGGCTGTGGTTCACTGTTTCGAAACAGTGGTGTTTCATTCCGCCCCTGTCTCGGATAACCGGACCAGATTCCATCTCGAGCCAGACACGGAAACTGTATCGTTGTTTCAAAATAATGCTGTTTCAGTCTACGTGTGCTTGGAACGGACTAATTGTATCGGAACACTAATGTTTCATTCGGGCTCGGCACAGGTACTGAAACACAGCATACCACTTCATGAAACACTCAAAGAGTGTCGAAATCTTTTTGACAAGCAATAGCATGAAGCTTAAGATATCCGAAAATAAAGCTTCGTTTCTAGCTGACTGTCCTATTCCGCAATGGCGTAACATCTGCTTTATAACCACTAACCAAACAATAAAACAACGCATACTATTCACATTCAAAATAATAAATATGTGAAAATCATTCAGTTAAATTACACTTTTTTATGCCATACGCTTCTCTGTTCATGTACAGTAATCATATTACGAAACGCAAGTAAGCCTACAACTTTTTGAATAAGAAAAGGCGTAAAGTGACAGTTATAAGACATATACATAAATTTGATGTAGGTATAATTGCAAGCAATCTGTTTGACATATCACTTATAATGTAATGGTGAACGGGAAGGTCTGGAAAGCATGGTGAATTTATAGTAACGGTTCGAAACACTTTAAAAGACAAATTTTTTCTGTTATATTTTGTTATTTATTCGAATTATTTGGAGTTATTTGTGAGTCTATAGTCACTGTGCTTATTATCCACAATGATTCCCTTCGTGTGCATGGAAATTAGCAGGATGGGTATATTACGCATACTAACGGAATGTGGGAATCCCAGTAGCATATCCGTTGTTTCTGCAGTTTGCTCCCACCTCCAGTTCCGTTCGTGGTGGTTCTTCTGTCTTTAGGTATGGTTGTCCTCAGCCAATTGAAAAGTATGAAAGTCACACGACACGAAAGTAGCGCATTTGCTGCAGGAAATACGAAACTGCCAAGACGCCTAAGTGATAGTTTCATACTTTCTGCGATATGATTAGCGCTCTCGCACCTCATTTGTGTTTATATGGACAATCAAGATGATAAAATGTGTATGTTTATTAGATTACAAAACACAAACTGTTTCACTGTTTCGAAACGTCGTATCGAAACATTACATTGTACTGTTTCATTTGTTTCGAAGCAGTTACGTGTTTCAGTTTGCCCATCTCTACTTCCCACGCTGGCTGGCTGGCTGGCTAAGTGACGAAGCGACCATATGTCGCGCGTAGTGGGGTGGGGCTCGGCGCTGGACCGTAGCAACAAGCGTCAGCCTGGGAAATTTACATGACGGGAAGTACCGCCATCTTGGCGCCAAAGTAACCGATTTTGTTTATTTATATTTAATAATTAAAGTCATTTATGACAAAATGAATACTACGAGGAGCCTCTGGATGTTTAAAACTATTTGTCATAATTTTGCCTCGTTAAAATTCACACCCGTTCATTAACAAATGCATATCTTAGTAAGTACGAACTTGATCGGAAATCCACGAAGTGTGACGAAACTAGTAGGGGATATGGACTGCGCGCGGAAGTCGGCAGTCGACGTTAACAGCTCTTCCTGTCTTGTTCGATGGTAGCCATGCTCTCGGTTACGAGTAGTTTGTGACATGAGTGTTTCATTATCGATCTAATAGGAATAAAAGTGATATTAAGGCATTCTGAATGTTAATTTCGAGTAAATAGATACCCCAAGGTTGATCGACAGCAATTTCAGATAATTAGCTTCCACCGACAGAGACATCCAATGCGCCAATGAAGAATCTGCACGGGACGACATTTACGAGAACTGCACTGCGCACAGGTAGGAGGAAATCCGACGACACGACCCACCGAGGCGGATCTAGCAAGTTCCGACTAACACTCACAAATTCCGGGTGGAAATGCTCACCAGTTATACTGTACGTCACATATACCACCTTCTACTGACTCGCGGCTAAGCTGAGTAATCACAGTATCAGTTTAGAAGCGAGGGGATCTTGCATCCTCCAGCGACTGTAGGCTAACCACACGAAGTATGAAACACACTCCACTGAAAAATATCTACGAAGCTTCAGGTTTGGGCAGTCCCAAGTGTCATGGAGTGGCTCACAAACATAACGAGCAGTTGAAAATGATATCTGGTGAGCGCCATCCACCATACGGCAACCTTCATGGATCAGAATGACTAAAATCAAATAAATAATAATAATAATAGTTTCGTTAAGTTAGCCTTTCTGTTGGAAGTGACTTCAGGAACTTGTGTCACCTTAATCCGCCCCAATTATGGAACTAGGGGAAAGGTAACCGACAGTTGGTGAGTCCTGACATCGTTTAGACGTGAAGGCTAGGTTAATGACTGAACAAAAATTATCATCGACATAAAAGTTTTCTGGGTATGGTACCGCGTCATATTGTATAAAATTACTGCTGGAGAAAACCAATGTTTCGGCCACGGTTGCAGCGGCATCGTCCTGAGTCTACTGGTGCGTTCTAGCTTACACCGCGCACGCCATCACGTCATAATTTCATAAAGATAGTTCATTTCATCGGTCACTTAAGGAAGAAGGAAAGGGAACTTCATTTTAATAGGCTACTGCGGTGGAGGGAGAGCGTAAACTTTGCTCTCATGTGCCATGATCGGTGGTCACCGTCGAATGAGAAGTTGGCTACTGCTGGACGTCGGCAGTTACTCGCTGCTAGTGCTCGCTCCTCGTGTTGACAGTGCGGTCTGTTGGGCTCTGATTGCTGGCAGCCAAGATGGGGCAAGCCTGAATCCATCCTCCCTGCTCATATTTTTAGGGTGTTTAAGTATTTCGACGGCCTCTCTGATTTTGCGTTTCGTCATAACCGGCTGCTTAGCCAACACACAGGCACCGCTGGTTTTTATTTTTTTTCCGCAGTCTTGCTGATGTTCTGCCACTGCGGATTTGTTGTGTTGCCCCAGACGAATATAGCTCTCGTGTTCCCAAATACGCGTTGCCATTGGCCTGCCAGTCTCGCCGATGTATGCCTCCCCACATTCGCATTCGACCTTGTACACGCCTGCAGTGTGGTTCAAAATGGCTCTGAGCACTATGGGACTTAACATCTATGGTCATCAGTCCCCTAGAACTTAGAACTACTTAAACCTAACTAACCTAAGGACAGCACACAACACCCAGCCATCACGAGGCAGAGAAATTCCTGACCCCGCCGGGAATCGAACCCGGGAACCCGGGCGTGGGAAGCGAGAACTCTACCGCACGACCACGAGATGCGGCACTGCAGTGTGTAATGCATCCATCTTGTCCTTAGTGGAGCCTAGCACGTCCTGGATCCTGCGACCACTATAGAAGACAGGCTCCTGGGATACCATCCCGCAATCTCTCATTTTCCAGGAACGCTGTTTGCTGCTAGAGCTCCAATCCCGATATGTTTTTGGGTTCCGGACCTCAATGGGTAAAAACGCAACTCTTACAGGATCACTTTATTGTCTGTCTGCCTAGTCGATTACTTTTTTTTCAGGAACGGGTAGACGTATCAAATTGAAATTTATGTCACATACTAAGGTCTCATGGCGGTCGTAAAAAAATGTGATGTGTTAAATCAATGCAATCTGAAAGATACGGCTATTTATGTCACATATTTTGATACTCCCAGACTCAATCATTAAAACGTACAGTGTATTTCTCGTAGATGTAGAATCATGGAATTTCACAGTTTCACAGTACAAGTAAAATGGAAAAAAATCAGAAGACTGTTAATCTGTAGTCATACCGCACGAAAAAAACCATTTCTTTTTTAACTTGTTATCCGACTTCAGACTTCAAATTAAAACATGCACTAAAGCTGAAGCATTACTTGATGAATGTCTCTTTTTATACATGAATTATTTCAAAGTAATTTTCTTGCGCGAATGTATGCTACTTTTTTTCAATAAATATTTCAGGTTGTCTGTGAAAAATGTAATAAAACGTGTATCAACTGTAAATTCAGTTCAACGACACCAGAGAAGAAAGTGTGTGGATGAAACGAATGGGAGAATTTAATTTTCGTATCTTCCAAGAAAAAAGCGAGGAGTGAGGCTTCTCTCATAAAACTGTAACTCACTTCTCCTGTCTCCGCCGAACTGAGCAAACGTATTTTGTGTAAGTGTCTCTGTAGTACATATAGATTTGATTTATAATTTAATATGTCGAAACGGGTTATATTGCTGTTATTAGTTGTAACTATTAGTTCTCCGCGCAATTATTAAGTAGTAGGTGGATTATCGCTCACATTCGGGAGGACGACAGTTCAGGCCTGCGTCCGGCCATCCTGCTTCAGGTTTTCCGCGATTTCCCTAAATCGCTTGAGGCAAATGCCGGGATGGTGTCTATGAAAGGGCACTGCCGATTTCCTTCCACATCCTTTAAACAATCCGAGGGTGTGCTCAGTATCTAATGACTTCGAGGTCGGCGGGATGTTAACCCCTAACTCCCTAATATAACGCCCTACCTTCCTTCCTTCCTTCCTTCCTTCCCTGCTTCCTACATGAATTATTGTCTTTGTAGTATTTGTTTCAGAAAAACTAGCTGTAACCATGAGCTCAGTATGTCACGGCAAGGAGACGCAATGTGCCGTATGCTATTCGCGTTCAGCCACTGATCTCATTCTGCTATAAGCGAAACGGGTCCGTGAGATTATTTACATATTATTTAACAGTGACTTGAGATTTTCTTGAGCAAGCGCAAATTACGGTACGATCTGCCCATTGTCTCCGAATTGTGAATCTGCTGCTCTTGTTCAGTCAGGTATAGGCCCCATAGAAACGATGGTGATGTTACGTTATTACGGCTCGTAAATGGTAGAAACTTCAGGAGCCAACAATATTCTGCCATCATTGCATTCATTTTAGATGCAGCACGAAGAATGAGAGTCAATATCAGCAATGTGATTCTTGAGTTTCTCCCGGCGTATTTCATAATCAAAATATCCACGGGTGTGCTGCCGGTCTATAGTGTCCAACGGGCACAATATTTCGGCGATCATACATGTCGCCATCATCAGGTGAACTGACGGACTGAGCTCCTGTGAACGTGCCGGCACGGAGATCTGTACGCTATGGCCGCTCAGAGGGAACTGGGTTCGGTCGCGGCGGAGGGTATTTAAATCGGCCGCCGCCGCGACCGAACCCAGTTCCCTCTGAGCAGCCATAGCGTACGGATCTCCGTGCCGGCACGTTCACAGGAGCTCAGTCCGTCAGTTCACCTGATGATGGCGACATGTATGATCGCCGAAATATTGTGCCCGTTGGACACTATAGACCAGCAACACACCCGTTGATATGTTGATTAATATCAGCAATGATCGTTGCCCCATTGCTCAAAGAGAAAGAAATTAAATTCGTTTGACAAGCATATTACTTTTTTAAAAATTTGGCTATTTAATTCAAATACCGGAGCAAAACGTGCCGAAGTCTTGGAATCCCTGGATCCGATATCTTGCCAGTATCAATGTCGATAACAGGTCAAAACCGTCGAGACTCTCTATTCCCACGACGCATGAACTTTATTATGTGTACACATAACTACACGGAAGAGCCAAAGAAACTGGTACACCTGCCTAATATGGTGTCGGGCCCCCGCGAGAACGCAGAAGTGCCGCATCACGACGTGGCATGGGCTCCACTAGTGTCTGAAGTACTGTTGGACGGAAATGATACAATGAATCCTGCAGGGCAGTTCATAAATCTGTAAGACTGTAAGATTACGTGGGGGTGCAGATCTATTCTGAACAGCGTATTGAAAGGCACCCTAGATATGCTCAATAACGCTCATGCTGGAGAGTTTCGCGGCCAGTGGAAATGTTTGAACTCAGAAGAGTGTTCCTGGAGGTACTCTGTAGCAACTCTGGACGTGCGGGGGTGTCGCACATTGTCCCGCTGGAATTCCCAAGGTCCGTCGGAATGCGCAATGGACATGAATCGATGTACGTGATCAGACAGGATGCTTACATACGTGTCACCTGTCAGAGCCGTACTTAAGTGTATTAAAGGTCCCATATCACTCCAAGTGCACACGCCTCACACCATTACAGAGCCTCCACCAGGTTGAACAGTCCCATGCTGACACGCAGGATCCATAGATTCACGAGGTTGCCTCCATACCTCTACACGTCCATCCGCTCAATAGAATTTGAAATGAGACTCGTATGACGAGGCAACATGTTTCAAGTCATCAACAGTGGAATGTCGGCGTTGTTGGGCCCAGGCGAGGCGTCATCAAGGGTACACGTGTGGGACCTTCGGCCCTGAAAACCCATATCGATGATGTTTCGTTGAATAGTTCGCACGCTGACAGTTTTTGATGACCCAGCATTGAAATCTGCAGCAATCTGCGGAAGGGTTGCACTTCTGTCGCATTGAACGATTCTCCTCAGTCGTCGTTGGTCCCTTTCTTCCAGGATCTCTTTCTGGCAGGACCGAGCCCGGAGAATGGATGCTTTACCGGATTCGTGACATTCGCGGTATACTCATGAAATGGTCGTACGGGAAAAGTCCCACTTCATCGCTACCTCGGAGATGCCGAGTCCCATCGCTCGTGCGCCGACTACAACACCAGGTTCAAACTCACTCAGATCTTGATAACCGCCCACTGTAGCAGCAGTAACAGATCTAACAACTACTATGCCAGACACCTGTCGTCTTATGTAGGCGTTGCCGACCGCAGCGCCGAATTTTGCATGTTTACATATTTCAGTATTTGAATACGCATGCCTGTACCAGTTTCTTTGGTGCTTCATTGTGTATTGATGTGGAACTCTAGTGCGCGCACTGCCCAGTTGTTTTTTTATTGTTTGTTTATTTTTAAAGGAACAACTGATTGGGTTATATCGGTGTATACAGAGTGGTGTCCGTCCCACTTCGACTACGTCACCCTCGATCCGTGACGTCAGTGCGTGTTATATTGCTGGACTCTGGACAGGAGTGGTGAGGTGTGCCCCTACCAGTTGGTGCCACAGTACGGCTGGGACAGCCCTCTGCCACCCTCCCCCTCCCCCCTCCCCAGGCAGGCACCTAGCTGCCTGCCGCCTAATTGCAGGCCAGACGTATTCCCGCCATTAATCCATTAGGGCTGGGGTTAGCGCGGCCGCACATTTCTCTGGACCTTCGTCTCCGCACAGAACTCCGTTCTGCCAGCAGCGGGGCAGCGGTACCTGCCCCGCTACGAGTCCACTGCTGCTACGGACAGCCTAGAGGGAACATTTGTCTCCCCGCGCTTGCAGGTCGATCCCTTCCACAGTCTTACCGGCCCACCGCGGCTCTGTCTACCAGCAACGGCATGGCCGTTACGTTAACTTACCGGGATTACGCACGGGGAAACTGGAACTGCTCCTACAAGCTTCGACCGAATACGAAATTCAGTTTTGGGCCACAGAGCGGAAGAGCTTGACAGACGTATGTCGAAACAAAACTGACAGACGATACAGAATAGTAAAATAGTATGTTTGGCGATCAGTAAGTAATCCCACAAAGTTTCTCTTCTCAGCCAATTTCGGTTCAAAAAATGCTGAATTTGTTGTGGGGCATGGTGGAATATTCAGACCGTATTGTTTCATGAAGTTCCGACAGGTGTTAGCGCTACATGTATCCCATGTATCCTTCAAAGTGAGTCTGTAACGGAGGTGCACTCCAAGAAAGAGCTGTCATTGAGTTTCTTTTGCCGCAACACCAAAGTATTGCAGATATTCACAGGTCCTGGCAGCAAACAAAAGCACGGAGAGTCGTCGAGCGACGTGTCTGCCAACGCAACAAGGTCGCGCAAACCCGTCCGATCTTCCGCGTGCCGGCCGGCCGCACACACCCTCAGAAAACTGAAGCAACAGCTTCAGCGTGTTCGCCGCCATAAAAATGCAAACGAACTTCTCCCTCTCCACATCAACGCAAATCCTCACACAAGTCTGCGCACCCGGGAGGAGCTCACTTCATTGGGCTGTTCTTTCCCTCCCACCCTACAGCCGGGATCTCGCACCTTCCGACTTCCATCTGTTCGGTCCAATGAAGGATGCACTCTGCGGTAAGCTGTACGTGGGTGATGGGGATGTTATTGATGCAACAAAACCCTCTCTCCGACGTCGACCAGCAGAGTGATACCATGGCCGGCATATAGGCCCATCCAGTAAGGTGGCGCGGGGCTGTCGCTTGAACGGAGATTATGTTGAAAAATGGGGTTTTGTTGCCAAAACAGAGGGAAATAATATGGTACATTGGAATCCTGAGACGGCCGCAGTCTGGCAGTCCGGAACCGCGCTGCTGCTACGGTCGCAGGTTCGAATCCTGCCTCGGGCATGGATGTGTGTGATGTCCTTAGGTTAGTTAGGTTTAAGTAGTTCTAAGTTCTAGGGGACTGATGACCTCAGAAGTTGAGTCCCATAGTGCTTAGAGCTATTTGAACCATTTTTTTTTTTTGGAATCCTGAATAAAACCAACCCGATTTCAGACAAAAGTGTCGCATTACTTCTTGAACGGACGCTGAAAATGATTGAAAGGGGCAGCTGCCTGGAAGAATTTTACCGCAGAGCATAATTTACACATCGCGAACACTTGGTTTAAGAATCATGAGAGTAGGCTGTGTACGTTGAACACACATGCAGACAGCGAAAGCTTCACGACTAAAGAAGGCAGACAATGTTAAAACCGAGACTTCAGTGCCATGTTTTAAACTGTTGCACTTTTCCAGGGGCAGATGTTGTCTCTGACTGTAATTAATTAGATACGAACTGCAAATTCAACCTGAATAATTTGGAGAAAAAAGAGGACATTACGCAGATGGGACAGGAATAAATTAGAAGAACCCCTAGTTACTGAGTTTCAAAGAGAACATTACGTAACATTTGACTGCAAGGGGGAAAGGAGTACAATAGAAGAGGAATGGATAGCTCTGAAAGATGAAATAATGTAGGTACAGAAGATCAAATAGGCAAAAAGTCAAGGCCTAGTAGAAAGCTTTGGATAAGACAAGACTTATTGAATTTAATCGATGAAAGGATAAAATACAAAATTTCGGTAGATGAACCACCGCTAAACGGGATACATACGTCTAACAAATAAGATGAACAGAACGTGCAAAATCTCAAAGCACGAGGTCTTTAAGGTGAAACGCAAGGCTGTAGTGTCACGCATTGTTAGGGAAAGGATACACGTTGTCTGTAGGGAAATGAAATAAACTTTTGGAGAAAAGAGACGCAGCTGTATGAAATCATGGACTTCAAAGGGCAGGCCAACGCTAAGCAAAGAAAGGAAAGTTGAAAAGTGAAAGGAATACCAGAAAAAGCTATAAAAGGGAAACGAACATGACGACAATATTACATATAGGAGGAACAGATAAAGGTGAGATGGGTCATATGAAGCTGCGAGAAGAATCTGACAGAGCACTCTGAAATCTGAGTGGAAACCGGTACCCTAGAGTAGATGATATCCCGTCAGAATTACTGAGATCCATTGGAGAGGCAGCCATGACAGAACAATTACGCCTGATTGCAAAGTATACGAGGCACGAGAAATAACCTCAAACTTGAAGAAGGAGTCAGGCGTTGACATGCGTGAATATTGCCGAATCATCAGTTGCAGAAAAGTGACAGGAAATATTTACAGAAGAATAGAAGAAGTGGTAGAAGCTGACCTCGGGGAGTATTAGTTCGCGTTGGCTAGAACTGTAGCGAAATGTGGAGGAATACTGACCCTGCAACTAATCCTAGAAGGCAGATTGAGGCAAACCTAAATCCATGTCATTTGTAGGTTTAGCGAAAGCTTTTAACAATGCTGACTGGACTACGGTCTTTGGAATTCTGAAGGTAGTAGAGGTAAACTGCATGGAGCAAGACGCTATCTACAACTTGTGCAGAAAGCTCACTATGGTTAGGTTAAGTGTGACGGAGCTGGACACGGGGTGAGACAGACCATTGGCGTACTTCACAGACGTGCCGCAACGCAGCAGCCCCCGCAAGTTGCGAGGAAGCTCTTTTGTGAACAAACGTGACGCGAAAGTATTGCTGTCACTTTCGTGTTAGTTCTCGAGGAAACTCACATTCTCAGAGTCTGGTAAGCCGAAAACATTTATCGTTTCGTTACACAATTTCAACATTAAGGCTTACCTTACACTTAATCGATGCAGTTGGCTTTTTTTTTTTTTTTAAAAAATCAGGAGAGATGGACCAGTGTCATGTGGGAGAGATGGACCACTTGGTTTAGTGTGAAGAGATGGAGCACAATTAAGTTTACCTTCAAGGAGTGTGCAATGATGTCACTGAAAATGGCCGCATTCCACGACTTTGCTTATTTGTTGAAAGCTACATCTCTGCCAACAAATGGAAGAGCAAAATCTCACACACAGACCAACCAACAACTTCTAGGCCCATCAGAAGACCTACTCATCCCAAGCACATCAAATGACCAGAGTTAATCTGCACAAGTGAAATTGCTTCACGATCACAACTTCGAACTTCTAATATCCCTTCCCAAATTAATTGTAATAATGTACTAATTCAATATTGAATGAATGTGTACTTTACTGGGTGACTGTGCAGATAAAAAATGAAAAAAAGAGTATTATGAATGTTTGTGTAGTTCATTGCAGGACTTTTCCTAAGAAAAATCTTGAAGATTCTCTGAAAATAATAATAATAATTGTTATTGTTATTATTTTTGTATCTCCAGCAATAGAGTTTCGCTGTAGGAAGAATTCTTCTTCTGAATCTCGACCATGTCAATCCCGGGACTCCACAGCTGCGGTAATCTAATATTTAGTATTGATGATTCTGCACGGTCTCAAAGAAAAACGGGAGGGGAATGAAAATGACAGCAGATCCTTAATCGTTGTAGCGAGAAAAAAAATCCACGCCGGGCTATTGAAAGGTTACTTTTGAGAACTGACGACAATGTCGCTAATGGCTGTTTTTGATCCGTGTTGTTATAAATTCGATGCAGGCTCTTGAAATTATTTTCGCCACGGGATGTAAATCTTGGTGGTAAAACTTAAACATATATAATATGTCTGATGTGAAGCGTCGGGCTTTGAACAGAATGAATTACCTTTTCCTGTTTTGTTGTCTTTGACGATCATTATATTCGCTGTTCATTCATCAAGATGACCTCTTTCGAATTACAGTGGTTTTTAAACCTTCCACCTTTTCTATATAGACACCAAACATTAGTCACAGTACTGATTGCAATGGCGAACCATCCCTTTCATACAACAATATATACCTCTCTCTACTTCCCTACGGAGACAACACAAAACAAACAAAATTAGAAATTACATTCAAGTCGGCTAACAAAGCCAGAGATACAACGCACAACAGTCTCTTTTTAGCATCGCTGCTGCCACTCGCAGCTAGTATATATTTGAGTGTCAAAATTACATAGTAATTTTTTCCAGATCGGACGTAAAAAAGTCAATTATGCATTACATTTCAAAAGATATGCGAAATAAACATTTGGTCACTACCAGATTTTAAAAAATTAAAAATCATTTCCACTGCGCTGACGCTTTCACCACTTTTGTACACTCGCGTTTACAGAGAGAATACAATGAAATATCAAATTCTCTTGACATGACAGTACAAACTCCACTGCTACTAAACCTACAACTGCCAAGATTACCACCTCAAAACTGACTGCTCCTAGAAACGTAAGACAAAACTTCTAGAAGAAGTATCACATGTTTCTTCTATTGATAAAACAATGAATCTTTAGAGGAAGGTAGCAACTGCATCCAGAGGGCTAGACACTGCTGAAATTATTGTAACAGTAAAGAAGAATAGGAATTACAAAAGAAATCAAACACGAAAAGATCGCCAAAGGGAAATGTTACTGAAAACAGACAACAGGAGCTTAAAAGGAAAAATACAAGAAATAGCTCGGATTACGAAACTATGCTGGATGGGATGAAGAAGGTGTTGGGCGTTTTGAATACATTACGAAATTAATAAAAAATCCAACTGGATTCGCTGCGTTCCTTGTTCGCGTTGCTGACATGAATGTTGTTCAACATTTGCAAGTAAGTGTAATCATCGTGGTGAGAGAAAGCCAGGTTAATACTTGAGCCGGTATAAGGCGCTGCAGTCATGGACTGTGTGGCTGGTCCCGGCGGAGGTTCGAGTCTTCCCTCGGGCATGGGTGTGTGTGTTCGTCCTTAGGATAATTTAGGCTAACTAGTGTGTAAGCTTGGGGACTGATGACCTTAGCAGTTAAGTCCCATAAGATTTCACACACATTTGAACATTTCTGATTACTTGAGCAGAACCAGCTAGCTGTTGTCCTGTGTTATCGCCAAGTCGATGTGCGCGTAACGCACAGCACAAAACGCACGCCGGCCGCGGTGGCCGAGCGGTTCTAGGCGCTTCAGTCCGGAACCGCGGGACTGCTACGTTCGCAGGTTCGAATCCTGCCTTGGGCATGGATGTGTGTGGTGTCCTTAGGTTAGTTAGGTTTAAGTAGTTCTAAGTTCTAGGGGACTGATGACCTCAGACGTTAAGTCCCATAGTCCTCAGAGCCATTTGAACGATTTTTTGAACAAAACGCACCCTTATTATCGTTCTTAGTACTCGAGGCAGCTTGGCTGCAGTCCCACGTGAAAAAGAAATCCAGTGATGTTCCAGCAAACGCGGAAGAATACATAGTGCAATGACAGAATGAGATTTTCACTCTGCAGCGGAGTGTGCGCTGATATGAAACCTCCTGGCAGATTAAAACTGTGTGGCGGACCGAGGCTCGAACTCGGGACCTTGCCTTTCGCGGGCAAGTGCTCTACCAACTGAGCTACCCAAGCAGCTCAGTTGGTAGAGCACTTGCCCGCGAAAGGCAAGGTCCCGAGTTCGAGTCTCCGTCCGCCACACAGTTTTAATCTACCAGCAAGTTTCACATAGTGAAATGTTTACATCAGGTTTATTCTTATGATGAACGAGTTATAGTTCAGTGCGATTGCAGGTGTTCCCAATATGTTTACAAAGTGTACAATGAAAGGTCCCCTTAGAAAAATTTATGAGTGATTGTGCTGGTAAACCCTTTACGTTATTTGATTTTCAAACAGCTGATCAGAACTGAACGTACTCAGACATTTCGATCTTTACCTATTCTGATCAACACAAAACTGACACACAATACTTTTAGCGCAACGCAATCTGACTTTTAATAATCCCTACAAAGGAATGGCCCTGACTAACAATAACATATACCTTTCATGAATCACTTACCTCACAAAAATCTTCGTTACTCAAACTACTGCAATACAGCTAGCGCCAATACTGCCAGCTA
The DNA here is from genome assembly GCF_021461395.2 of Schistocerca americana. Classification (NCBI taxonomy): domain Eukaryota; kingdom Metazoa; phylum Arthropoda; class Insecta; order Orthoptera; family Acrididae; genus Schistocerca; species Schistocerca americana. The sequence continues at coordinate 84,686,300 of NC_060128.1, read as the reverse complement.
AATAAAAGATTCTAACTACTGAAGGCACTAACTACTGATAGGCATAGTTAGCAAATGAAACATTTTGATAGAGAACAACAATGTATTTATCTTAATAGTGTTCAAAAGTCATTATATATATATATATATATATATATATATATATATATATATATATATATATATATAAGTTCATGACATCCAGTCTTACAAATGTACTGTCTCTGATGGACACACGTCCAGATCATCCGCTCTCAAAACTCCGCCATCTGTCTCCCCACATCCACCACTGCTGGCGGCTCACCTCCAACTGCGCAACGCTACGCGCTGTTCACATCCAGCTGCCCAACACTACAATAGCGAATATTCCAACAATGCCGACCAGCCTCAGACTGCACACAGCACAGTCAGTGATTTTCATACTAGAGTTGGGCAACACGATTCTTTTTCCCGATTCGATTCCTACGATTCAATCTCACATTGCGAATCGATTCCTACGATTAGTTCACGATTCTTTCACGATTCATTGTAGTCTGCGATGGCATGATTCTTACGGGATGCAAAAAGTTCTTCATCTTACTCACAGATGGCAGGACATGTCTGAAATTGTCAATGGAGTTAGAATCGAACTGTGTCATGATAAGACATGCCAGAAATAGTTTATTTATGAGTAAACATGCATATGACGTCACAAGTGTGAGTCTCGATTTATATGTGTAATGCCTTAATTGATGAAAGGTCACGTTTGATTTGATTGCATCTATTGTTTTATTTCAGTATGCCAGGACAGAGGAGTCGATTTGTGCGAAAGGTGGTGCAAAATCACGTGATATGCCAGTTTGGTTGTGTGGCTTGAACGTATCTAACTGCAGACGTCTGTTTTGTAGTAACAAAATCTGGCATTGAGGCAGACGTGGTTTGGCTCATATCATCCTACGTTTTTCTGTGCTAAGATGTCTTTCCAAGTCCACATCACCCTTGTAATTCATAACGCTGCTGACAGCCCTCCCACACAGCAAAATTAGCTTGACTTTCATTTCTTCTAAATACAAAGCATAGGTATTTTGCTTTTAATTTGTCTGAGAAATTGCCGCTGTCACTACTATTTACGTGAGAAGACGACATACTTCTAAACAGTAGGATTCAATCGTATACAGCGACATTACCTCACAAAAATTTTATATGAATCTGAACATGATAACATTCGAAAACTCGAACTTGAAATTAATTAAAAAGCTTTTGTTTAAAGATGAACTTAAAAATCAAAATCCGTATCTAAATACAAAATTTTATCCAAACTGTTAAAGCCGTTCCCAAGAAACACGAAATTCGCGTTTTTATTTAAAAAATTATTTTGTGTAAAATCGCGTGCTGTAAGGAAAGACACCTATATACAGATAAACATAAAAACCAAAACCTTAACTACATTCAATACGTACTAACAAAGTTTTACGAGATGGCGCTATAAAAACATGTGAAATAGTGTTTTTACGAATGGAACTAGGTAGGATATATATATTGCAAAATTGACTCAACGAAAGAATAGAACTATGTAGGTGAACTCAAAAAGCAAAAACCAGTCTAAATACAAAATTTCATCCAAATCGTTAGGGCCGTTTTCGAGATACGCGAAATATAATACATAATCCAAGTGCTATTGCTCGTGTGTATAGAAGGTGTGTGTGTGTTTTGCATTGCATCTGCAACAAATAAGAGGTACGCATTTATTCATCATACATGGATTTCTTGATTTTAATCGTGTGTATTGGGAGTTGTGTACTGGCTGTATATCGTTTCTGTCATCACTAGTTCGTGTATTACTCGCGCAAACTAAGCGGACGTCGGCGCGGTGGCTGATGGTAGCGATGGTAAATGGGAAATGCCTTTACGCTCGTTCCCGTCATCCATCGCCAAGTGTCAGCTAAGTTTTCACGAGTAATATTACGGCCCACGAACTTGGTTTGTTCCGAGCTTCCTTTGTTCACACGCATCCTCCACTTTACTGCCATCTGGCGGTCGTAGTCATTCGGCACGACTCGACATGATTCGGAAGTTGCCTTCGAAGCATAGCGTAGAGCGTACAAAGAATCGATGAATCGTTGGAACTTGGATCGTCACGACTCGGAAACACGCAATCGTTCTTACGATTCTTTTGAACGACGATTCGTCCGTATCACGATTCGATTCTTACGATTCTTTATTTAGAGTCGTTCAAATGAACGATTCATTCACGAATCGCCACAACTATTTCATACAGAGCACTACGTGGCGGTGGCGATACCAATAGAAGAACCTAAACAGCCTACTTACAGTACAAACGTATTAATTTGCTCGCCATTTCTAGTCGCCACTGCGTGCGTTAATTTTCCACATAGCTTGATTCTGTATACCGTCTGAGGAGAGACGAAAGAACAGAGAATCCGTGTCACGGTCTGAGTACGCGTCTGATGCGCTCAGACAGCTGTGACGAGGAGCAGACGCCGCGAAGAGTGCGAAGGGCGCCTTCCGACACCGGGGGCCTAACGAGGAAACAACCATGTCAGATGGCGGCCGCCTCAGGGTCTGAAAGCGCCTACGGAGCCGCCACGGAGTAGTGCGGGGTAACACGTGGCTGCGCCCTCTGGCGGGATAACCGGCGAGCAGATGCCCCGGCCGGGAAGTCCAGCGGCCGCCGTTGTTCCAGAAGCTCCATTAATCGCCGTCCGACTCCAGACTGGACCATTTCTCCAGGCGGCTGCCCGCCTGCCGATAACCCCGCGCCATCAATCTCCAGGCGGCTCTCTGCAGACAGGGCGAACCGGCGCTGCGGCCGGCCGTCTAAACAACCTGCCGGGGACAGCTGCTGGAAACAACAGCACCAACAACAACAACAACAGCGTCCCATTTTCCATCCACTGGACTGCGGAGTGCCTTACAGCGAACGAGCCATGAATCAAATCCGGACCGCGTCACGGCGCTCTTTAGAAGGAAAATGCCACGCATCAATTCCCCAGACAATCCGGAAAATATTTAAACGGCGAAATAGCAGAAATGTGAAGTTTCTATCGCCCTCCTACAGCATTTTACTGTGCATAACACAACTTCCTTTTCGAGACACTTTAATTAACTACGCCAACATGTGCACAACCATAATCAAAATTTATAGTGCGCACTTATCTTTTACCGACGTTACCGAAATCGACATAATCTCTCTCATATATTACTCTCATGCCCATAAACCTTTAATGGTAAAATGATATGGTTGGCCTGTATTAATTAAGTACTGTGCCACACATATACTGAGATACTGTAGGAATGAAACAGAAACGGAAAAAGTATGATCAAGACTCGCACTCTCCGGGTTTCGTACAAACATGATTATGTATATAGCGTTTTGATGAGACAGTTTGCGAGTATCAAAGTACGTGGCATGAATGACCGCATTTTTTGATTGCATTGACCTAGAAGCTTAAATTTTTTACGCCGCCAGACGACCGTAGACTTTAGTATCTGACATAAATTTCAGTTTGACTCCTTTACCCGTTCCTGAGAAAAAGGGGTCTTGACGGACAGATAGAGAGACAGACGTACGACAAATGAAAAAAAAAATTGTGATGCAATCCCCAAATTAACATTTTTCGGATCTTCCCCTTTACTTGTCCTGTGGAAGCTTACTTCTCGCCAAATTTCACAATTCTAGATCATCGGGAAGTTCGCTACAGGATTTGATGAGTGAGTTTGCGAGTATCAAAATGAGTGACGTAAATGACCGTATTTTTTGACTGCATTGACTTAGAAGCTTGAACTTTTTACATCGACGAGAGACGGTAGACCTCAATTTTATCCGTTTATAGTGTGTAAGTGGACCCGCACACGGGAGCACGCCCATTCATATCCCAGTCGGGTCATTCTGAATTAGATTTTCCTTAGATTCCCTAAATCGATCTCTGACATTTAACGACGCCTCGTTTCGTGTCTTTGTATTCATGACAACGAAGTAAACAGATAACAAGTATAAGCAACTTTCTCGATCTTCATATTCTATACGCAGACTAACTTCAGTATAATCTTTCTCGTGTTTTCATAATTTGGCGTTTGGCTGCATAGTGACATGGCCAAAATAATTCAACAATAAAAAAGAAAAACATAAAAACAATGGAAGTAAACGCACGCCTGTCTTTAAGAAGATTCGTCGACTGAATGTTGGAAGCTAATCTTGTTCTTTACTCTCCACAATCATAAAGAAAATTACCGAACGCCCACTTATCTCAGGAGAATCGAAGAAGAGTTCTTATAGAGAGCAAAGCAACAAACGGTATGGTCAGGAACAGACTGAAAAGCTTGTAAGGGTGTTAGAAGGTAGTTTTTGCTGAGAAGTAATTGTTAAGATGAAAATTCAATACGTTACGCCGTTTCAGAGTTAACTAACAGTGAATTTAGCAGATAAAGCAGTTGCGTGCGTGAATTCAAGCGGCACACTAAATAGGAGTGTCAGTTGTTCTCATAGCGGAGGTGATAGCGCATGAGAGTGCCCCTCAGCTTAGGCTCGGGTTCGAACCTTAGTACCGCCCCATCCCCAACTAACAACACGGTTGGTGGCACAGTCTCCGCTTTAATTTGCGCATACAACGGCCTGATTGGCTAACATGCCCCCCTCAGAGCTCTTAGGAGACGTATCTTTTTCTCTCGCTCTCTTTGTGAGTGGAACACGGAAGTGGTTACAGGTACCCTCCGCCAAGCAGCATAAGGTGGTTCGTGAAATATGTATGTACGTGTGTAGATGTAGAACTCTGAAATGATGCAAGTATCGAATATTTTTTTCTTATTTATCATTTCTCAACACAGCCTACCCTGCAGATCCTTTCCAAGCTTTTCAGACTGTTTCCAACCATTCTACACTCCTGGAAATTGAAATAAGAACACCGTGAATTCATTGTCCCAGGAAGGGGAAACTTTATTGACACATTCCTGGGGTCATATACATCACATGATCACACTGACAGAACCACAGGCACATAGACACAGGCAACAGAGCATGCACAATGTCGGCACTAGTACAGTGTATATCCACCTTTCGCAGCAATGCAGGCTGCTATTCTCCCATGGAGACGATCGTAGAGATGCTGGATGTAGTCCTGTGGAACGGCTTGCCATGCCATTTCCACCTGGCGCCTCAGTTGGACCAGCGTTCGTGCTGGACGTGCAGACCGCGTGAGACGACGCTTCATCCAGTCCCAAACATGCTCAATGGGGGACAGATCCGGAGATCTTGCTGGCCAGGGTAGTTGACTTACACCTTCTAGAGCACGTTGGGTGGCACGGGATACATGCGGACGTGCATTGTCCTGTTGGAACAGCAAGTTCCCTTGCCGGTCTAGGAATGGTAGAACGATGGGTTCGATGACGGTTTGGATGTACCGTGCACTATTCAGTGTCCCCTCGACGATCACCAGTGGTGTACGGCCAGTGTAGGAGATCGCTCCCCACACCATGATGCCGGGTGTTGGCCCTGTGTGCCTCGGTCGTATGCAGTCCTGATTGTGGCGCTCACCTGCACGGCGCCAAACACGCATACGACCATCATTGGCACCAAGGCAGAAGCGACTCTCATCGCTGAAGACGACACGTCTCCATTCGTCCCTCCATTCACGCCTGTCGCGACACCACTGGAGGGGGGCTGCACAATGTTGGGGCGTGAGCGGAAGACGGCCTAACGGTGTGCGGGACCGTAGCCCAGCTTCATGGAGACGGTTGCGAATGGTCCTCGCCGATACCCCAGGAGCAACAGTGTCCCTAATTTGCTGGGAAGTGGCGGTGTGGTCCCCTACGGCACTGCGTAGGATCCTACGGTCTTGGCGTGCATCCGTGCGTCGCTGCGGTCCGGTCCCAGGTCGACGGGCACGTGCACCTTCCGCCGACCACTGGCGACAACATCGATGTACTGTGGAGACCTCACGCCCCACGTGTTAAGCAATTCGGCGGTACGTCCACCCGGCCTCCCGCATGCCCACTATACGCCCTCGCTCAAAGTCCGTCAACTGCACATACGGTTCACGTCCACGCTGTCGCGGCATGCTACCAGTGTTAAAGACTGCGATGGAGCTCCGTATGCCACGGCAAACTGGCTGACACTGACGGCGGCGGTGCACAAATGCTGCGCAGCTAGCGCCATTCGACGGCCAACACCGCGGTTCCTGGTGTGTCCGCTGTGCCGTGCGTGTGATCATTGCTTGTACAGCCCTCTCGCAGTGTCCGGAGCAAGTATGGTGGGTCTGACACACCGGTGTCAATGTGTTCTTTTTTCCATTTCCAGGAGTGTATAAATAGCATTTTCATACTTAAAAATATTTTTGGTTTTGTTGACCGGGAAACACTTTACGATATTCTGAAGCTACCAGGAAAAAAATTAGAAAAAGTCAATAGTACATAAAAGCTGTGCAGGAACCAAAATTCAGTTATAAGAATCGAAGAACGAGAGAGGAAGGGAATAATTGAGGAGGGAGTGAGACGGGGTTGTAGCGCCGATCCGATGGTAGACAGTCTGTTCACTGAAGTAGTTATATTGGAAACCAAAGAGAAATTTAGAAAGGGAATAAAAGGTTCAGGGAAAAAAACCGACGACGGTACTTTATTTATGTAACAGATATGGAAGATCGACTGAACGGAGCGAATACAGTCTTGAATAGCGGTTGTAAAATAAAAACAAATGCAAGTAAACTAAAGGAGGCGAATTCCAATTACATCGCGCAACGGCGAGAAAATTACATGAGAAAACGACACACCAACGTTAGTCAACGAGTTTTGCGATCTGACCAGCAAAATATCAAACTGTGACAGAAGTAAAGGAAATATAAGACACAGATTGTGAATGTCAAGAAAATTGTTAACATAGAAAATAAATTCGAGTGTTGGGAAATCTTTCCCGAAAACATTTGACAGAAGTTCGCTTTATACGGAAGAAAATGAACACACTTCGTATGCCGCCACCGCAGTGTAGACGCATTTGTAGTACGAAGATCACCGGTCTTAACAGTCTTACCCTGCCATCGTCTGATCTTATGGAACTTGTTATAAAATTGCCATGTTACATTGCACGAAGTCGAAGTATAAAAGGTACTCTTTGATTTCGTGCAAAGTAACATGGAAATTTCGTAACACATTCCATAAGACCAGGTGATTGCAGCCTAAGACTGTTAAAACCGGTCATCTTGGAACAATAGAAGTGTCTACACCGCGACCGTGGCGTAAGAAGTACCGGTATGTTCATTTTCAACCATAACGATTGCCCCAAAGCACAGATGTGTGCCTTACAAAATACGAGGGTAAGTCAATTACTATCCGCAAAATAGTTATAAAATTTTATTGTAAACAAATAGGAAACTTACAAGAACATCATTTTTCTCCTTGCGTTTCAACACACTTGGTCCATCGTTGTACAAGCTTCCTGATGCCATCATAGAAGAAGGTTCTCGGTTGAGCTGCGAGCCAGGAATGCGCCGCTTCTTTCACTGCTTCGTCCGAGTCAAATCGACGGCCCCTTAATGCCTCGTTAAGTGCATCAAACAAGCGATAGTTAGAAGGGGCAAGATCGGGACTATATGGAGGATGGTCCAGTACTTCAAATTTGAGTTTCTGGAGCATTTCAGCTGTGTGGGCAGCAGTATGCGGACGGGCATTGTCGTGCAACAACACAACACCTTTTGACAGCAATCCTCGGCGTTTCCTTCGAATTGCAGGCTTTAGCCTGGCAGTAAGCATCTCACTGTAATGTACACTGTTTACTGTTGTGCCCCTTTCCCCATAATGTTCCAGTACTGACCTTGTGCTTCCCAAAGAGCCGTAAACCATCGGTTTTCTTGCCGACGGTTGGGTCCAAAACTTTCTTGCAAGGTGCATTTGGATGCGTCCATTCCATACTCTGCCGTTTACTCTCCGGCTCGTAATGATGGACCCATGTTTCGTCACCAGTCATGATCCTAAGTTGTCCCTTTCGTTACCATAGCGAATCAAATGTTTCTTGCAGATGTCTAAGGGCGTTTGTTTATGCAACTGTGTGAATTGTTTCGGGACGCATCTTGCACGAACTTTATGAATTCCAAGTCTGTTGTGGGTGATTTCGTAGGCAGAACCGTGACTAATTTGCAGACGATATGCCACTTCGTCGATGGTTAATCGTCTGTCTAAGAGAATCATTTCACATGAACGATCAATGGTTTCTTCATTTGTGGCGCTAAATGGTCGTGCGGCTCCTTCATCGTGCGTAACACTTGCGCGACCATTTCGGAATTTTTCAATCCATTCGTAGACACTCCGTTGTGGCAAAACACTGTTCCCGTATTGTACCGAAAGTCTTCGTTGAATTTCGGCCCCTGATACGCCTTCCGACCACAAAAACACTGAGCGAGGTGGCGCAGTGGTTAGCACACTGGACTCGCATTCGGGAGAACGATGGTTCAATCCCGCGGCCGGCCATCCTGATTTAGGTTTTCCGTGATTCCCTAAATCGCTCCAGGCAAATGCCAGGATGGTCCTTTTGAAAGGGCTCGGCCGACTTCCTTCCCCATCCTTCGCTAATACGATGAGACCGATGACCTCGCTGTTTGGTCCCCTCCCCCAAATCAACCACAAACCACAAAAAACGGATCACTGAACGTTGCTCTTCTTTGGTGCAAACAGACAGCGGAGCAGCCATGATCAACAGGAAGGTAGCGATAACGAAACTAACCTAGCAGCTTGAAAATTGCAAAGATGTAACATAAAATAAACAAAGCATGCGTCATGAACATAAGATAACAGTACTAACAAAACAAACAAAAATATAACTAAATTGCGTATAATTGACTTACCCTCGTATTTTATGTGGAAGCCAAATGTTGACGGTGCACAGCAGGGTATCAGGTGGAAAGGTTCAAAATGGTTCAAATGGCTCTAAGCACTATGGGGCTTAACACCGAAGGTCATCAGTCCCCTAGACTTATAACTACTTAAACCTAACTAACCTAAGGACATCACACTCATCCATGCCCGAGGCAGGATTCGAACCTGCGACCGTTGCAGCAGCGCGGTTCCGGACTGAAGCGCCAAGAACCGCTCGGCCACATCGGCCGGCAAAATGGTGGGCCTCCATCGTGATGGAAGTACACTGCCAGCAGCGTAGCGAAAGGAACGTCTTCAACGTATTCAACAAACGAATTTTCCAAAAAATGTAACTAATTCTAACTCGACATTCGCTCTTCTAAATTGACTAGACCTATCAACTAGACCAAAAACAAGTGTACACTACTATGCTGTATGTCGGAAATCATTCGCAATAGAACGTATGTCCATATGAAGCTTTTTGCCCCAAATAGACTTTCCTGTCACATCCCTGAATATTACGATCCCACCTGGGACACCCTGCATATGACATGTCGTCGTCGTCGTCTTCTTCTTCTTCAGTCCGAAGACTGCTTTGATGCAGCTCTCCATGCTGCTCTATTCTGTGCGAAACTCATCTCCAGCTAACTCCTGCAACCTAAACGTTGCTCAGTCTGTTTAGTGTATTCATTCTCTTGGTCCCCCTCTACAATTTTTACCACGCCACACTTCCCTCCAATACCAACTTAGTGATCCCTTAATGCCTCAGATGGTGTCCTACCAACCGATCCCTTCTTCTACTCAGATTGTGCCACAAATTTATTGTCTCATCAATTCTATTCAGTACTCCCTCACAGGTTACGTGATCGGCCCATCCAATCTTCGACATTCTTCTGTAGCATCACATTTCAAAAGCTTCTGTTCTCTTCTTATCTAAAGTAATTATTGTCCATGTTTCACTTCCATACATGGCTACATACAAATACTTTCAGAAAAGACTTCCTGATATTTAAATCTATACTCCATGTTAAGAAATTTCTCTTCTTCAGAAACGCTTTTCGTGAAATTGGCAGTCTGCATTTTGTATCCTCTCTACTTCGGCCATCATCAGTTATTTTGCCGCCAAAATAGCAAAAAAATGGCTCTGAGCACTATGGGACTTAACTTCTGAGGTCATCAGTCCCCTAGAACTTAGAACTAGTTAAACCTAACTAACCTAAGGACATCACACACATCCATGCCCGAAGCAGGACTCGAACCTGCGACCGTAGCGGTCTCGCGGTTCCAGACTGCAGCGCCTTTAACCGCACGGCCACTTCGGCCGGCCGCAAATAGCAAAACTCGTCGACTTCTTTAAGTGGCTCCATTCGTAATCTAATTCCCTCAGTACCACTTGATTTAATTCGATTACTTTCCTTTATCTTTATAACCTCCTTTCAAGACACTGTCCACTCCGTTATGCTGTTCTTCAAAGGCCTTTGCTGTCTCTGACAGAATTACAGTGCCATCGGCGAACATCAAAGTTTTTATTTCTTTTCGCTCAACTTTAATGTGACATATCTACATCTATAACAAGCAGCCACATTGAAAAAAGTAAGTAAACTGTTTATTATTTCAAAAGTAATCACCACAACTGTTAATACATTATCGTACTATCAGATAGGACGGACCACGCGGACACTTTGCTAAAACAGAAGGACGTCATAAAGTGCAAACGCCCAAGAATGTTGACGGATAGAATTGTTCTGTTGGCGGATACGGCAGCCTCCCCCCCACATGTTACCAAAGTTGTTTGAACTACGAGCCCGAAGTTTCGCTTGAAATCGGTTACACATCATCCACAGACCCCCGATCTTTCCCCACGCGATTTCCGTATTTTTTGCGCCCTGAAGAAAGATATTCGTGGTCGTCAGTTTCCTTCGGACGAAGAGATGCATGCCTGGGTACAATCATGGTTCCATAGGCAACCGCAAACATTTTCCATGAAGACGCTAACCGTCTTATATTTTTTGGTTTGGGGGGGGGGGGGTTGTTTTGGCGGAAGGAGACCAGAGAGCGAGGTCATCGGTCTCATCGGATTAGGGAAGGACGGGGAAGGAAGTCGGCCGTGCCCTTTGAAAGGAACCATCCCGGCATTTGCCTGGAGCGATTTAGGTTGGTTGGTTGTTTTTGGGGAAGGAGACCAGACAGCGTGGTCATCGGTCTCATCGGATTAGGGAAGGACGGGGAAGGAAGTCGGCCGTGCCCTTTCAGAGGAACCATCCCGGCATTTGCCTGGACTGATTTAGGGAAATCACGGAAAACCTAAATCAGGATGGCCGGACGCGGGATTGAACCGTCGTCCTCCCGAATGCGAGTCCAGTGTCTAACCACTGCGCCACCTCGCTCGGTTCTTATTTTTTTTTTCTTTTTTTATTCCAGTCTTTGGTCACAATATCAGTTCTTTTGACGATGACCGGGTTCAGTCCTTAATGATCAGCCTGAGATCTTTTCTACACCATGTCCTACAGTGATAAGGCAATAATGGCATCGTCAAAAATATAATCAGCATGGTGTAGAAAAGATTTGAGGATGGTCATTACGGACTGAAACCGGTCATGGTCAAAAGAATTGACATTGTGATCAAAGACTGTAATAAAAACCATTTGACAGTATTGGATCACTGTTCGTATACGCGAGTATGTCTCAGCTGGTGAAACTAACCGTCTTGCCTCACAGTGGGACAAATGTGCTAATAGCTATGGAGATCACTTTAGAAATAATAAACACTCTACTTACTTTTTCCCCATCTGCTTCGTTTTCATTTGACTGGCCCTTACATATTTTATAATGCATACCATAATCTCCCGCTCACCAGATTCTTTGAAGAACTAGAACGTGTAAAACAGAACAACCAGTTTTCCATGCATCTCAGTGTTTATAACGTCATACCCCCTGAATCATGTGTCGTACAATGATATAACTTTGCTGGTTCGAGGTACCTTCGGTGATGTGTGTGGTTACTGTTTGCTAACTGTGTTGCGAATAGAATTAGTTAGCAAAGAAGCAATATATAAAACGTCATCGCTGAGTCTCACGTTTCACTGCATGACCAGCGAAAATGCAGCAACCCATAAACTTTTATCTTTTCTTAATTTTGATAAAGTCGTCAAGGATAAAAAATTTCCAAAGGTTTTGAAATTATATGTTTTTTGAAGTCGCTAAGCTTCTCAGTACAACAATGGATGAATGTAGTTTGGATTATTTGCGCGCCGTTAGCTATGCTGCGTCAAGACGTACAAACAGGTTCTTAGTTTATTGTGTTAAATCTTCAACTTAATGCTATACTTCTTAGAGAGTAGGTAATGATATCACTTCAAATTTTTAAGTTAGGTGAATAATCACGGGAAATACTGGAAATCAAATTCTTGGCCCTGGAAGCCGTTAGGTAGGCAGCTTACCACTGTGGCTGCGTGATCGTTTTGTGTGTTTAGTAACACAGGTTGTTGGTAAGTGCAGGACTTTTCACAAGCTCCGTCAGTAATCTAGTTGGTGTCTGTCAGTTCACGTCACCAGATACCAGTACTGTAGTGTTTATAGCGGGACTTTTGACTTCGCCAGCAGTAAGGCTAATATGTACTATTACGGAAGGGGTTCTACCACAACACATCGACTAGCTCCAAGATAAGTAGCTTTCTGTTCTGGTAAATAAAGACCCCTTTTAATACATGTGTGCAGTTGTGTTGTAGAAAGATAACAGCCACCAAACAACATCCTCTGCGTGGCTTCCCCTTGTACAATATCACACTCTAGCCGAGAAAACCAAAAAGCGATATCGACGAAGAAAGCAAAAAGCGATACCAAAACAGACAACCAATGATCGCAGGAATCAACGAAACGCAGTATCGAAACAACCTTTAAGAGCTGTTTAGCTCAGCTGAGAACGCCGATACCAACTCAGAAAACCAAAAGACTGCAGCAAATCAGAGTACGTGGTGCCTAAGAAATGGCTTCACCTATACAGCTCAGCAGAATATGCCACTGCCAACGCAGACAGCCAAAATCGCGGAAATTAAATACACTTGGCTGCATGTTACGTAAACGTAGATGGTACACATTAAGGCCCACCTGTGTTGATTTACTTCACTTTATTCTATCCCTCTGGATACTTATTGCCCGCCCCATATAACTCTGTTACACCTCGGTACACTAGTTTCACTTACGAACATAATTCTCCTGACACTTTATCGACTCACTCTACATTTGAAGGTAAACTCCTGCAGACTTACGTATTTCGTCCAAGTACGAGCTTCTCTTTCTTTAACGTAGCCTATACCAATAGTTTCATTATACAGGGTGATTCAAAAAGAATACCACAACTTTAGGAATTTAAAACTCTGCAACGACAAAAGGCAGAGCTAAGCACTATCTGTCGGCGAATTAAGGGAGCTATAAAGTTTCATTTAGTTGTACATTTGTTCGCTTGAGGCGCTGTTGACTAGGCGTCAGCGTCAGTTGATGCTAAGATGGCGACCGCTCAACAGAAAGCTTTTTGTGTTATTGAGTACGGCAGAAGTGAATCGACGACAGTTGTTCAGCGTGCATTTCGAACGAAGTATGGTATTAAACCTCCTGATAGGTGGTGTATTAAACGTTGGTATAAACAGTTTACAGAGAATGGGTGTTTGTGCAAAGGGAAAAGTTCTGGACGGCCGAGAACGAGTGATGAAAATGTAGCACGCATCCAGCAAGCATTTGTTCGCAGCCCAGGAAAATCGAATCGCAGAGCTAGCAGAGAGCTGCAAATTCCACAATCAACTGTATGGAGAGTCCTACGAAAAAGGTTAGTTATGAAACCTTATCGTCTGAAATTGGTTCAAGCACTGTCTGCAGCTGATAAGATTAAAAGAATCGATTTCTGTGATTTTATCCTTGCTCAAATGGAAACAGATGAATCTTTCGTTTCAAAGATTGTGTTTAGAGATGAAGCAACTTTCCACACTAACGGGAAAGTCAACCGTCACAATGTCTGTATATGGGGCACTGAGAGTCCGCGGGAAACAACTCAGTATGAACGTGACTCGCCTAAGGTGAACGTTTTCTGTGCCATTTCAGCCAATAAAGTTTTTGGTCCCTTTTTCTTCGAAGGTGCTACTGTAACTGGACTACAGTATCTGGAGATGTTAGAGAATTGGCTGAACCCTCAGCTCGAACAAGAAGCACAACAATTCATATTTCAGCAGGATGGAGCGCCACCACATTGGCACTTATCTGTCCGTAACTACCTGAACGTCAACTACCCGAGGCGATGGATCGGCCGCCAGGCAGCCCGTGACAGAGCACTTCATCACTGGCCTCCAAGAAGCCCTGATCTTACCCCCTGCGATTTTTTCTTATGGGGGTATGTTAAGGATATGGTGTTTCGGCCACCTCTCCCAGCCACCATTGATGATTTGAAACGAGAAATAACAGCAGCTATCCAAACTGTTACGCCTGATATGCTACAGAGAGTGTGGAACGAGTTGGAGTATCGGGTTGATATTGCTCGTGTGTCTGGAGGGGGCCATATTGAACATCTCTGAACTTGTTTTTGAGTAAAAAAAAAACCTTTTTTAAATACTCTTTGTAATGATGTATAACAGAAGGTTATATTATGTTTCTTTCATTAAATACACATTTTTAAAGTTGTGGTATTCTTTTTGAATCACCCTGTATTACAAATTCGCTCTCATCTGAGAATTAACAAGTGTCGCAAGGACCACACATTGATAAGACATACATCAAATGAATCCGCAATTGCGAATATTGACAACATTAAGCTGTAGAATGAAATGAGGACAATGAAATTTTGTGCCTGACTGGGACTCGAACCCGCTATTTCCCACTTGTCGCGAGCGGTCGCCTTACCATATGGCTATCCATGCACGACGCACGGCCAGACCCAACCTTCCATACGTGGTCAACCACGTCTCTACGACCTGTACTCGTACATCGATTAAGTATTTCCCCGTATAGGTCAGACGTTGTACTTGAAAGTCGGTTGCCTGGTATCGGCAGATAGATCTGATATTGCAGTACCTGTGTTATTCTGATTACGACCTTCAAAAATGGTTCAAACCGGCTCTAAGCACTATGGAACTTAACATCTGAGGTCATCAGTCCCCTAGACATAGAACTACACTTCTGGCCATTAAAATTGGTACACCACGAACATGACGTGCTACAGACGCGAAATTTAACCGACAGTAAGAAGACGCTGTCATATGCAGATGATTAACTTTTCAGAGCATTCACACAAGGTTGGCGCCGGTGGCGACACTTACAACGTGCTGGCATGAGGAAACTTTCCAACCGATTTCTGATACACACACAGCAGTTGACCGGCGTTGCCTGGTGAAACGTTGTTATGATGCCTCGTGTAAGGAGGAGAAATGCGTACCATCACGTTTCCGACTTTGATAAAGGTCGGATCGTAGCCTATCGCGATTGCGGTTTATCGTATCGCGACATTGCTGCTCGCGTTGGTCGAGATCCAATGACTGTTAGCAGAATATGGAATCGGTGGGTTCAGGAGGGTAATACGGAACGCCGTGTTGGATCCCAACGGCCTCGTATCACTAGCAGTCGAGATGACAGGCATCTTATCCGCATGGCTGTAACGGATCGTGCAGCCACGTCTCAATCCCTGAGTCAACAGATGGGGACGTTTGCAAGACAACAACCATCTGCACGAACAGTTCGACGACGTTTGCAGCAGCATGTACTATCAGTTCAGAGACCGTGGTTGCGGTTACCCCTGATGCTGCATCACAGACAGGAGCGCACAATGGATGCGTGTATTCTTCATCGCCATACTGGCGTATCACCTGGCGTGATGGTATGGGGTGCCATTTGTTACACGTCTCTGTCACCTCTTGTTCGCATTGACGGCACTTTGAATAGTGGACGTTACATTTCACATGTATTACGACCCGTGGCTCTACCCTTCCTTCGATCCCTGCGAAACCCTACATTTCAGCAGCATAATGCACTATCGCATGTTGCAGGTCCTGTACGGGCCTTTCTGGATACAGAATATGTTAGACTGTTGGCCTGGCCAGCACATTCTCCAGATCTCTCACCAATTGAAAATGTCTGGTCAATGGTGGCCGAGCAACTGGCTCGTCACAATACGCCAGTCACTACTATTTATGAACTGTGGTATCGTGTTGAAGCTGCATGGGCAGCTGTACCCGTACACGCCATCCAAGCTCTGTTTGACTCAATGCCCAGGCGTAGCAAGGCCGTTATTACGGCCAGAGGTAGTTTTGTTCTGGGTACTGATTTCTCAGGATCTATGCACCCAAATTGCGTGAAAATGTAATCACATGTCAGTTCTAGTATAATATATTTGTCCAATGAATACCCGTTAATCATCTGCATTTCTTCTTGGTGTAGCAATTTTAATGGCCAGTAGTTTACTTAAACCTAACTAACCTAGTGACATCACCGACATTCATGCCCGAGGCACGATTCGAACCTGCGACCGTAGCACCAGCGCGGTTCCGGACTGAAGTGACTATAACCGCTTGGCCACAGCGACCGGCTCTGATTACAACGCAAAGGCATGCATGGATGCACGTACGGGAAGATACACAATGCATGTACGAGTACAGGTCGTATACGCATGATTGACGACATATGAAAGTTTACGTGTGGCTGTGAGTCATGCGCGGATAGCCAAACGGTAAGGCGGCTGCTCGTGATAGCGGGGAAATCCACGTTCGACTCTCGATCCGACCCAAATTGTCATTGTAGTCATTCCATTCTACAGCTGATGTTGTCCTTATTCGCAACTGCGAATCCATTTAATGTATTTCATAACGGCTGCAGTCGCTGTAGTGCCTGTTCCTTTGGACACGAATGCATGACAGAAGGAACTTGGCCTCGTAATCGGGATAACACAGGCATTGCAGTATCGTACTTATAAGAAATTCCAGTTTCACCAAAACTATAATCGCTTTTTAAAGCTCGTTACTGAAGATGACCTACAACAATGTTAAAGTCTGACCGGTTAAGATCGTAAGACCGTTATCTTCTGTTCAAGTAGTTCAAGTCGTATGGTTAATAATGTACCATCACGATTACAGTACACAATGACCTCTGCCCAATACAAGCTACATACGCACCATTAATTGACACTGCTGTCGCTCCCCAAGCAAAACAAAGCAACGCCCCGCACACGTATGACGTCACCCGGCATAACACCACTTAGTCATGGCGTCAAGGCCGGCTGGTGGTATTGACGCCTCAATCAGGGCATATTTTTTGTCGTGGACACCTCCATTCGTTCGTAGGTCGATCTTCCTTGTTGCAAAATTCCTTCAGTTTTGAATCGCCAATACCTATGGACTAATGGTTTAAATAGCTCTGAGCGCTATGGGACTTAACATCTGAGGTTATCAGTCTCCTAGAACTTAGAAGTACTTAAACCTAACTAACCTAAGAACATCACACACATCCATGCCCCAGGCAGAAGTCGAACCTTCGACCGTAGCGGTCGCGCGGTTCCAGGCTGAAGCACCTAGAACCGTTCGGCCACAGCGGCCATCTATGGACTAATAATGCGTAAATAGTTTTCTCTATGAGTTTGCCCGGCAGTATTCGCTTTGTGTGTGACGTCATCTTACCAATATAAGTACATTCTGTGACCATATACTATTTCTCAAATCAGCATCCCTTTTCCTCAACACGTAGTAACACAACAGGGATGAATGAGGTACCGTTAGGAAAGTTTTTTTAACCATCTTCTGTCACCGCATACCAAATTTGCGCTAAAACTTACAATTTACGGAAAGTTTAACGTAAAAGAGACTACCACAGGCAAAAGGGTAATGGGAATGCCCAGTTTCATATCCAAATTTTACGAAGCTGTCTTATTCATCATGAGTAAGAGACTCCCTTTTCATATTACCTTACAACAAATACTATTATATTTGTTTTCAAGTACTTATTAACAGGATAATTTGTGCACAGCTTTGTCAGGGATAGTAACCGTGACCACTGTGGTAGTCCATTGTTTCTGCCCGTCGAACAAATTGACTTTTCTAAATGAATATACTTTCCGAAACGACAAACATATTTATCATTGTCACCTTGAACTGTGATTTGCGTACTGCTACTACATCCTAACGTGCTTAGCGTTGGCGAAAATATTTGTGGAACTAAAATAATAGGTCATATGGCCCTACTGCCGGTCCCTTTTCTCTGCCCGTCGTATAAGCCGGGACAAACATTCCGAAGCAAAATACGTTTTTGGACACATGGGAATGTTTATATCAGGATGTACCATAGATTCGGATTATTATTTCACATCGTTCGGTTCACTTTTAAAATGGTTTTTCCTCATTTCCAGAACCACACTTTTACCCAGATACTACACTCATTCCAAATACCGTCTTTATTTAAAAGTTCTAGGGTTGGGTCTTAAATAGTGGCAACTATTTATTCACAACCGATACAAAAGAGTTACATGTTTGCACTTGTTACTGTCTTTCAGAGTAGTCACCAGCGTTGTGTAGAACCCGTTGCCAGCGATGTGGAAGGCGTGGTATACCGTTAGCAGAGCCTGTACTGTTGATGGTGCGAATGGAGCGGTCTACTGCCTGTCGAATCTCTGGAACAGTTCTGAACCGAATGCCACGAAATGGTTCCTTTATCTTCGGGATCAAGTCAATGTTACAAGGACGTAAGTCCGGGGAGTATGGTGGATGGTACAGTACTTCCCAGTCCCATCGACTGGACAGAGCAGCCACAGCTTGCGCTGTATGCACCCGCGCATTGTCGTGCAAAATGATGGGTGGGATAGCGCAGAAAGTGTCGCCGCTTCTTTTCGCAAAGCTGGTCGCAGGTGATGATCCAAAAACGAACAGTAATACTGTGCATTGACGGTGTGCCGTGGAGGAACGTAATGCGTTAGGATAACACCATCACAGTCGTACACGAGACCCACCATAACTTTAGACCGCTCCATTCGAACCATCAACAGAACAGGCTCTGCTAACGGTATATACTATGCCTTCCACATCGCTGGCAAGGGGTTCTACACAACGCTTGTGACTACTTTGAAGGACAGTAACAGGTGCAAACATGTAACTTTTTGGTATCGCTTGTGAATAAAAAGTTGCTACTATTTAAGATACAACCCTCATATAAAAGAGCGAAAGTTTGCCGCGGATCCCCTGGTTGTCAAGAAGTGGTTTTGTGGAAACGCATTAGCTAGGACACTGATTCTCTGTAACCATGCGACCGCTACGGTCGCAGGTTCGAATCCCGTCTCGGGCACGGATGTGTGTGATGTCCTTAGGTTAGTTAGGTTTAAGTAATTGTAAGTTCTAGAGGACTGGTGACCTCAGCAAACAGTGCCATAGTGCCCAGAAATAAAAAGGACACTGATTCGGATGTCACTGTGAAGAGCTTGCGGGACGTTACTAGGACCCAAGGTGAGACGACAAAAAATGGTTCAAATAGCTCTGAGAACTGTGGGACTTCACATCTGAGGTAATCAGACTCCTAGAACTTAGGACTACTTAAACCTAACTAACCTAAGGCCATCACACACATCCATGCCCAAGGCAGGATTCGAACCTGCGACCGTAGCGGTCACGCGGTTCCAGACTGTAGCGCCTAGAACCGCACGCCACCCCGACCGGCCGGTGAGACGACAAAAATATTGGCAAATATAGTGTAAGTGAAAATCTGTATTAGATTTAAAATTGCGAGATAATGGAAGGTGCGAATCTTGTAAATACTCGGAATTATATATATAACGCAAGTCGTACGGAAGCTCTATCGAAAAGACTGCAAAATGCCTAAAGGCGTCCAGTGCCGACCCAATGTGAGTGCTAAGATAGTGGGGGGAAAAAAAGCCCCAAAGCCATTACGTAGCTGGTCCACTGGGCATACAGGAGCAAGCGATAGTCCAAACTTGGGATTTATCTACTCCGTAACCATTGCTGGGCTTTGTGTAGCCGTTGTATTAAACAGACTGATAACTATATCACATTTAATACGAAACACTTGTTACGATTTTATCCCGATGTTGTCACGCAAAATCTACGGCGCGTACACGAAAATGCGCACACATTTTGTTTTTCATGCCCTTGTTTGTTACGTGCAAAGAACAACTGCCGTATTCGCAGGTAAACAGCCAGAACAAAGGACAAAAGAGGTGAAAGAATTCAACTTACCTTTTCGCAGTCGAAGGAAGCTGCTGCCAACATCTCGCGGTGTCTTCACTGCTGTACTCCAGCAGCACGAATAGGAACTTGTGATTTCACAGCCCAAAACTTCACAATACTTTTTTTCACTCTGAGAACTTCAAACCGGTCCGTGTGGGGAAACGCCTCCCTATAAACATCCCTATCATGGCCCGAAATCGACGGCAAAATATCAACAATATGAATTCCGGTACGCGAAAATGCCTTTACACGAAGGAGGAAGCCCGGGCTCCTAACTAAGTCTACTGTTCCGAGACGAAGCGACCACAGCAGTCTCTTCAAAGAGACAGGCAGAATTCTTTTGTTTCCGCGGTGACGCGGGAGCGCGGACAACAATGCGCCTTTGCTCTTTGCTGCAGTAGACACCGTTGAGGATTTACGTTGCTTTAAATAGTCGCATGGCCTAGGCTTGTTAACCCGAACCCTTTCCGATAGCAAATACAACTGCGATTTATTTGCAGATAATAAATATTTGCGTGTCTCGCTAGTCTATTGAATATATTTCGCCTCCTGTAAGTCACTGCATGTTTTAAATAGCTAGTAACGGACCTTCCAAAAAAGAGAAGGAAGACGTAGAAAAATGAACAATAAAGTGAAGCACAGAAACACGATTCACAAAAATGAGCGAAGAGGCACGGGAATTTTTTTCTCATAATGAATCGTTTTGTACGACAATAGTTGAATGAAAATTACATTTTAAACAGAAATGTTGCGTCGGCAAATTGTCGAAAGATACGCTGTGCAAATAACCGAAACCGCGCACTCCGTGAACAGATGAGCAACAACTGAGATCGTCTCTACCACATTCGATGTGGTTACAAAGTTGAACAGACACAACATCTGTAACCACTTAATCTCGAAACACTCCCATTGGTCCGTGCTCGTATAGAAACGACGATATCGGATTGTGGGTCCGCCTTGATTCGAAACACTTCTGTTTTCATTTATTTTATTTTATTTCCCAAATTAGTCCCAGCGGCAACATTGCCACCATCAGTGGGTTTTTTTCTTTACTCTAAAGCGTTCAAAAATAGCATCGTTGCTAACATTATAAAACGTTTATTGCATGTGTACTATTTGGTTCCAATTATTGTATTCCGTGAATAGTTTGATAATACCTAATTTAAGTCGCAGCATGGTTTTTTGGGTTTGCTGCCTTTATTTCTGACATTTTCTCCGCTTTTGTTGCCGTTTCTTCGGCGTAAAAAATATCTACAGCTCTATAAGTCACGGTTATTTACAGATATGAAAAAGGGAACTTATAACGTCATCGTAATAGTGATGGGAACGGGGGTATTGTTGTCGATACAGTTTTGATGTGTGTTAGGTTGTTACGTAGTTTGTCATCTTCCCCCGTTCGTTTGACGGTCAGAAGCTGCAGAGACAATGTTTTGAATTAAGACCAAGGTGTAAAAATTTATGTTTTTTCTGTGTCAAGAAGCAACTGCAAGCCAACCAACGAACATGAGTACACAACAAGTTAACGTAACATCCTACTGCACATCTGAAGGTTATCTAGAACACAGCTACTAATACAGTTGCAGATGGCAAGCCGTATGCCGAAGAAACTGCAACAAAACCACGGAAAATATGCCGGAAATAATTGCAATCCTGTTGCGTCCTGAAGTAAATAAGGTACTATGAAGCTATTCGCAGAATACAATTTTTGGAAGCAAACAGTACATACTTAATAACGTTTTGTAATGTCTATAACGATTCTGGTTTAGAATAAAGAAGAAAACCATTGATGGTCGCAATAGTGCTGCTGAAATTAGTTTAGAAAAGAAAAAAAATTATATCTGTAATTCAGGTGCGTAGGTTCGATTTTACTGACTGCTGTCGTGTGTGCTGTTTAAATAGATAAATGTATTTCACAAACTTAGATCACACGCTGAGGCAAAAAAAAAAATCTTCCCTTATACAGGTGCTTTCAGACAAACACTGCTATCGAACACACGATTGCCACATGGTATATTACCGGTTAAGTACCTCTTACTCGTCCTTGAGACTTACAACTGAATAAGAACGTAAATGCACGCGCGCGCGCCCGCACACAGACACACACACACACACAAATATGTACCAAGTCACTCTACGAACTTCGGATTCAAACGAATCAAAAACGTGTCCAAATGAACGGAGTGTCTTAATGTAACAACTATTTTTTCTTTTATCAAGGCAAAAACATGCGATCCATTTCTGGTCATTTATCTGAAAACCACATCGCGACACTTTGCAAAGTCGACCGAATAACAGAATCTCACTTTTTCTATTACATTAGCATCGTTTGAAATATTTACATATAAACTAAGACGCAACGATTCATCTGTTTAAATAAGACACACGACAGCAGTCAGTAAATGGAACCGACGTGTCTGTGCTACCGATGTAGCGCGTGTGTAACCTTGTAAAAACTTCGACGCCACGACTCAGTTTTCTAGCAGACTTTTGCGTTATGCCTGAGAAAAGTCCCTACACGGAATTTTCAGACTGAAGAGAAAAACACCGATTTTCTGTCATAACTGCGAACTTCATACAACCATTACTCACTAAAGACAGGTTGAACACCGAACAGATAAACTATAACCGACTGGGCTCCAGTCGTTTCTAAAACGACAAAGGAACACTAATCGACTCCTATTTTCCTTCCCAGAATGTATTTATTCTGTTAACAAATTCACTATTCACGGAATACGTAAGAAGAGATCACACTCGAAATGCTAGCAAAACACGAATTAACATTTTTTTAAAGCAATTCGTACTATTTTGCTGAAGCTCATACCGGAACGAACCCGATGTTTCAAAAAGTTCTACGCTGTCACTTCGCAAAATAAAACCACACTGAACCTGCAACCACGAAATAATTACACTAGCAAAATTATTTCCGCTGTTTTTTTTTCTGCTAAAAGCTGTTTAGCATAGACAGCGTATGCTAAACCCGGTGTTCTTCCACCTGGCCGCATCTATTTTGCTAATAAATTCACACACAGTTCACCAAGTTCGCTGGGACGCTATCACATTCGATATATTGCTAACACCACAAAATTACCCGGTGCAGTGATTTTTTTAACATGTAGAGACATGATTCTGTTGATCGTACTTGAATGTATCCTCAATCACGCCATTCGCACGACATATTTGTCACAATCACTGAACCGATAACGCATAAAAAACGCGACAGCCGTTATGTGTAACGGGAGGCGTTTGCACCCGCGAGTAATTCACGGTCGACTGACCTTGCCCCCTTCCTGCCCCGCCTCAAGGACAAGGTCGTGTGACGTCACAAGGTCGCTTCGTGACAGTTGACGAAAAGGGGGCGAACAAGGCAGCCTCTTCAAACTGCGCAGGTGCCTACCGGCTACACTCTTAAATCGCCCTTCACATCGCTGCCAATAGAAGCGAATACAGGTGAACGCGCATTCGAAGGCAATTCGCCTGTTTTCACACTACTGTTCTGCTGCACTTGTGAACAAATGTTTGAAATGTTGCACTAGAGGAGACGGAAGAGAAGACGAGATAACTAACTTAGCCTATGAACGCTGAGTCGTTGGCTTTTGGCGCTAACAGTCGCCATACAAGTGAGGGGAAACAACAGTATATGTTTAGAGTCGTGAGGAAAAACTTCTCAGAGCGGATCGTTTTGTACGGCGAGCACACTGTTCATGACGAAGTTTGCGAAATGACGTAGGAAGGAAGAATTTTTGTGGTTCAACTTGCACATAAACGTGTACTGCGTGGAGATAGAGCACTGAGCATTTTATTGCTGCTCCAGTTTTACTTTGTGTTAGTCCAAAATGTTGCAGGTCTGTCGGTTGATGCTTTTCGCTGGTTTCTCATTACAACTGAGGAAGAAATTTAAAAGGACTGGCCGAGCGGTTCTAGGTGCTCCAGTCTCTGCAGTGACATGCGCAAAGCACATTTAGGATTTTATTAAAGAACGTACAACGAACATTAACGTCAATAAAGTATGATTAGCGAAATGTGAGATATACCAACGACCTTTCCCATACGTTACTGAATAAAACCTGCTGTATATTTTGTCAGAGGGCAGATAGCGTGATCCTGGGTCAATTATTTCTATTTATCATCAGAAAATCTAGCGTAAGAACGATACACTACCCATGTAATTGTAGACATCATTAATGTAAGCAACGAGAACGATAAAGCCTGTTGTGTATATTTCATTTTAATCGGCATAATGTATACTGCCGCATAAAGACATAAAATTGTTACTAAAATTCTCGAATAGTACTTTACCCATTTACAATACTGGACATTAAAATTGCTACATCAAGAAGAAACGTATATGATAAACGGGTATCCATTGGACAAATATATTACACTAGAACTGACATGTGATTACATTTTTACGGAATTTGGGTGCATAGATCCTGAGAAATCAGTACCCACAACAACCACCTCTGGCCGTAATAACGGCCTTCATACGCCGAGGCATTGAGTCAAACAGAACTTGGACGGCGTGTACAGGTACAGCTGCCCATGCAGCTTCAACTCAGTACCACAGTTCGTCAAGAGTAGTAACTGGCGTATTGTGACGAGCCAGTTGCTCGGCCACCATTGACCAGACGTTTTCAGTTGGTGAGAGATCTGGAGAATGTGCTGGCCAGGGCAGCAGTCGAACATTTTCTGTATCCAGAAAGGCCCGTACAGGACCCGCAACATGCGGTCGTGCATTATCCTGCTGAAAAGTAGGGTTTTGCAGGGATCGAATGAAGGGTAGAGCCACGGGTCGTAACACATCTGAAATGTAACGTCCACTGTTCAAAGTGCCGTCAATGCGAACAAGAGGTGACCGAGACGTGTAGCCAATGGCACCCCATACAATCACGCCAGGTGATACCCCAGTATGGCGATGGCGAATACACGCTTCCAATGTGCGTTCACCGCGATGTCGCCAAACACAAATCCGACCATCATGATGCTGTAAACAGAACCGGGATGCATTCGAAAAAATGACGTTTTGCCATTCGTGCACCCAGGTTCCTCGTCGAGTACACCATCGCAGGCGCTCCTGTCTGTGATGCAGCGTCAAGGGTAACCGCAGCCATGGTCTCCGAGCTGCTAGTCCGTGCTGCTGCAAACGTCGTCGAACTGTTCGTGCAGATGGTTGTTGTCTTGCAAACGTCCCCATCTCTTGACTCGGGGATCGAGACGTGGCTGCACGATCATTTATAGCCATGTGGATAAGATGCCTGTCAACTCGACTGCTAGTTATACGAGGCCGTTGGGATCCAGCACGGCGTTCCGTATTACCCTCCTGAACCCACCGATTCCATATTCTGCTAACAATCATTGGATCTCGACCAACGCGAGCAGCAATATCGCGACACGATAAACCGCACTCGCGATGTGCTACAATCCGACCTTTATCAAACTCGGTAACGTGACGGTACGCATTTCTGCTCCTTACACGAGGCATCACAACAACGTTTCACCAGGCAACGGCGGTCAACTGCTGACTGTGTACGAGAAATCGGTTGGAAACTTTCCTCCTGTCAGCACGTTGTAGGTGTCGCCACCGGCGCCAACCTTGTGTGAATGCTCTGAAAAGCTAATCATTTGCATATCACAGCATCTTCTTCCTGTCGGTTAAATTTCACGTCTGTAACACGTAATCTCCGCGGTGTAGCAATTTTAATGGCCAGTAGTGTATAAATACATAATTAAAATAGGAAAGTGAAACACTAACTATAAATGTCGAAAAATGAAATTGAATTCAAATGGGTCGATGCGATGCCCCACTGCAGGCTGTTGACGAAGGTACGAGCATGTGGAATAAGTTGACTGATATTTGAGCGGCTCGAACACTTTGTAAGTTATGGAACCCCTGACGTTGTTGTCGACAGCGAGTGTTCTTCAGAGACACACACATCGTCAGGAGTGCCCCAGGCAAGTGTGAGCGCTGTTGTTCTCTGTAAATGATTAGGAGGACAGAATGGACAGCAATCAGCAACTCTTTGCTTATAAAGCCGTTGTGTACAGTAAGGTGTCGAAGCTGAGCGGCTGTAGGAGGATACAAGATGTTTTAGACAAATCTCCAGTTGGTGTGATGAGGTGCAGTTAGCCCTAAATGTGGAACAATGTATGTTAATGCGGATGAGTAGGAAGATCAAACCTGTGATGTTCGGATA
This sequence comes from Schistocerca americana, assembly GCF_021461395.2. Lineage (NCBI taxonomy): Eukaryota > Metazoa > Arthropoda > Insecta > Orthoptera > Acrididae > Schistocerca > Schistocerca americana. The sequence continues at coordinate 84,660,097 of NC_060128.1, read as the reverse complement.
CAGTAATACTAGTGTTCTGCTTGACACAGTCAAGTCGTTTAAATATCTGGGCCTAACGTTGCAAAGCGATATGGGGTGGCGGACTGCGGACTGAAGCGCCTAGAACCGCTCGGTCACAGCGGCCGGCCGAACGATTCTGCTGACGCCAACATACATATTGTATACGGAGATAAGATACGAGTAATTAGGGCTCACATGGAGGCATGTAGACTGTCAGTTTCCCCTCACTCTGTTTGCGAGTGGAACAGGAAAGGAAATGACAGGTAGTGAACAGGGGGCGCTCCGCCACGCGTCGTATGGTGGCTTGGGGAGTAGCTTTGTAGATGTAGCTGTAGCGTGTTTCTCGAGATTTTTGATAACAGTATTTCACCTTTCTATAATTTTTCAATATACACAGGGTGTCACGTTTATCTTGACTACCAAAAAAGTGGCTCTGAGCACTATGGGACTCAACTGCTGAGGTCATTAGTCCCCTAGAACTTAGAACTACTTAAACCTAACTAACCTAAGGACGTCACAAACATCCATGCCCGAGGCAGGATTCGAACCTGCGACCGTAGCGGTCTTCCAGACTGCAGCGCCTTTAACCGCACGGCCACTTCGGCCAGCTCTTGACGACCATATATAACTCTTTGTCCAGAAGCAAATTACAAAATGTTTCACGCAAATGTTCTTTAGCCGCCAGGGGGACATCAATCAGCATCATTGGCTCGGTGGTAGCTTTGTTTTTTGTACAAAGATATGAACTGCAGTACGTCTTTTTTAAGTGGCACCCTCTATTGTTTTGGGTAATGCCTTTCCTTTACTAAAGATCTATTCAAAAATGTATCACAGTGTACGATTCACTGAAACACAACGTTATTAATTACATAATACAACACTGACGTTGACGCTCCCAGCGCTTAATGCAGGTACTCGGCTTAATGGATGACGTCCACGTGCTGACGTTGATACAGGAGAAATGCAAACATAAGTAGAATGCACACCCGTCATTCCGTCAACCATCGTCAGTTGAAGGGTTGTTTAAGTAGAATGTACACCAACGAAGAGAAGGTAGAAATGCTACCTATGGGGAATGTGAGTCAGCAAAACAGTAATTCCAATACTGTTTTCTTATGTACAGGTACATTTAGTACAGTAGTTTAGGTCTTTAAATACTGCTGTGTAGAGTAGGCATACAGTAAAGGCTGTCCTTCCTACCAACTGCATCCACATAACGATTCTTTTATTGCTGTTCTCGTCGAAGGTAGGTGAAATGCTACGCAGGCAGCGGAATTGTACAGAGAGCGATATCCTGACAAGAACCCACATTCAAGGCGGATGTTTCCTCGTCTTGTTGAGACGCTTCAGGAAACGGGAAATTTCAACCCACGACAACACAATCGTTGTAGCACTCGCACAGTCGAAACTGCCAAAGTTACTGTTCTCGCTTCCGTAGCTATGAATCCACATGTCAGCACACGACAGCTTGAACACGAGACTGGCATTCCTAAAACCAGTGTGCATCGTATTCTTACACGTCACTGGTTCCGTCCTTACCATGTACACCTACATCAAGAATTGCATGGGAATGATTTCGAGAATTGTGTACAGTTCTGTCAGTGGGCACAGCAGCAAATCCTCGCCAGCCCGAACTTCTTCTCCGATGTTCTATTTGCCGAAGAATGTTCCTTCTCAAACGAAGGACAGGTAAAGACAAGGAACATGCATTATTGGTCCAGGGACAACCCACGATGGCTCAGACAGGTGGAACATCAGCGTCAGTGCAGAGTTGACGTCTGGGGTGGGATGCTTGGAACTACAATTATTGGCCCTTATTTCATCAATGGTAGTCTACGAGGCACAGCATATGGCAACTTCCTCAGACGAATTCTTCCTCCTCTTCTGGATGAAGTGCTGCTAAGAACCAGAATGCTTATGTGGTATCAACACGATGGGTGTCCAGCACATAATGCCTTGCGCAGACGTCGTGCTCTAAGCCCTGCCAGATGGATTGGTCGAGAAGGAACGGTTACTTGGGCTGCTAGGTCTCCTGATTTAAATCTTCTGGCATTTTTTTCTTTTGGAATGTATTAAAGACGTTGTCTATCGTAATATTCCAACAAGTCCATAAGACATGCAGGAACGTATCGTGCTTACTTCTAGCTCTCTTCAGCAGGACAAACAGTTATTTAGGGTGGTCAAGGTAAATGAGACATCCTGTATATCAGAATGAGATTTTCGCTCTGCAGCGGAGTGTGCGCTGATATGAAACTTCCTGGCAGATTAAAACTGTGTGCCCGACCGAGACTCGAACTCGGGACCTTTGCCTTTCGCGGGCAAGTGCTCTACCAACTGAGCTACCGAAGCACGACTCACGCCTGGTACTCACAGCTTTACTTCTGCCAGTATCTCGTCTCCTACCTTCCAAACTTTACAGAAGCTCTCCTGCGAACCCTGCCAGGAAGTTTCATATCAGCGCACACTCCGCTGCAGAGTGAAAATCTCATTCTGGAAACATCCCCCAGGCTGTGGCTAAGCCATGTCTTCACTATATCCTTTCTTTCAGGAGTGCTAGTTCTGCAAGGTTCGCACGAGAGCTTCTGTAAAGTTTGTAAGGTAGGAGACGAGATGCTGACAGAAGTAAGGCTGTGAGTACTGGGCGTGAGTCGTGCTTCGGTAGCTCAGTTGGTAGAGCACTTGCCCGCGAAAGGCAAAGGTCCCGATTTCGAGTCTCGGTCGGGCACACAGTTTTAATCTGCCAGGAAGTTTCATCCTGTATGTATTTTTTTTAAAAAATAGCATATGTCCGCCCGAATGTTCCATACAGCATCGTGTTAAAGTGAAATCGGTCAAGTAATATATACGTTGGTGAGCCGAGGTGTGCAGGACAAACCTTCTATACACTTTTCTCTTCTTCAAAAGTTTCTGGAGAATGTCATGAATATTTTAGAGCCGCGCGGGATTAGCCGAGCGGTCTTAGGCGCTGCAGTCATGGACTGTGCGGCTGGTCCCGGCGGAGGTTCGAGTGCTCCCTCGGGCATGGGTGTGTGTGTTTGTCCTTAGGATAATTTAGGTTAAGTAGTGTGTAAGCTTAGGGAATGATGACCATAGCAGTTAAGTCCCATAGGATTTCACACACATTTGATTATTTTTTTCAATATTTCAGTTAGAGGAGTTGCTACACTGTGATCCGTGACGCTACGACGTCGACACCCTACAGCCGCACGTCCGCTGCTTAACACTGACTGCTCAAACTGCCTGGCCGAATGCACATTTGTGCTTTACAGTTGACAGCTCAAGCTGCAACTATGATACTGAACTGACGTCGCTTGTATAACGGGCGATGAAGAAGTTTCTGTTAGAACACCCTACAGTCCAGAACCGGTAATCCCCTCATGCAAAATCACCGCGAGCACTGAGGCAACCATGCCATCGACGCACTCGGTTGAAGATACCCGTTTGGCAAAACAACGTGTCCTGATGTGTGAAGAAGTCCCCAACGGTCTGCTACGCGTCGTCGTCCGACAGGGATCGTTTACCCTTCAATGGCTTCTTCCAGGCATTAAAGCCTATATAATCGCTTGGGGAGTGCGCCCCCGGTAGCTGAGTGGTCAGCGAGACAGAATGTCAATCCTAAAGACCCGCTCAGTGACTGGGTGTTGTGTTGTCCTAATCATCATCATCATTTCATCCCCATGGACGCGCAAGTCTCCGAAGTGGTGTCAACTCGAAAGACTTGCACCCGGCGAACGGTCTACCCCACGGGAGGCCCTAGTCACACGGCATCGCTTGGGCAGAGATCAGGACTATAGGGCGGATGGTCGAGTGCCTCCCACTTGAATTGCGTTACAACATTTTCGACACGGGGACACGCGTTCTGAGGCAGCAGTACCCACTTTACTGTCGTTTTCGACAGACATGCCGCCCCCATATTCTTTCGTCATTTTCCGATGGATGTCTATGCGCGTTTGTCCTTCTGCAGGCAAGAAAAAAATACCAACACGTTGGTCCTGTTTGGAAACATTTCTAATAACGTCGCCACAGTTCGCGTTATCGCATTTACCGCACGCATGTCGGAAAGACACAAATGGGACACTAATCCCTTATCTACATGTTGGTACTTATTCACACGCACCGGAGTCGCACTACTTTGCATATACGTTGCAGCGAAGCCTCGAAATGGAAACTTTTTGATAGCCCCTTATACGTGACATCTACAACTACATCCACATGGTTACTCTACAATTCACACTTAAGTGCCTAGCAGAGGGTTCATCGAGCCATTTTCGTACTACTTCTCAACCCTTCCACTCTCGAATGGCATGTGGGAAAAAGGAAGACCTAAATCTTTCCGTTCGAGCTCTGATTTCTCTTATTTTGTTATGATGATCATTCCTCCCTACGAGGGTGGGTGCCAACAAAATATTTTCGCAAATAGAAGTGATTTCATCCCTTCTCCAAGGTAGTGCTGTAGGCCCTTTGCTGTTCCGTATCTATATAAACGATTTCGGAGACAACATGGGTAGCCGTCTTCGGTTGTTTGTAGATGACGCTGTCGTTTATCGACTAATAAAGTCATAAGAAGATCAAAACAAACCGCAAAACGATTTAGAAAAGATATTTGAAAGGTGCGAAAAGTGGCAGTTGGCCCTAACTAACGAAAAGTGTAAGGTAATCCACATGAGTGCTAAAAGGAACTCGTTAAACTTCAGTTACACGATCAATCAGTCTAATCTAAAAGACGTAAATTCAACTAAATACCTAGGTATTACAATTACGAACAACTTAAATTGGAAAGAACTGATAGAAAATGTTGTGAGGAAGTCTAACCAAAGGCTACGTTCTATTGGCAGGACACTTAGAAAATGTAACAGACCTACTAAGGAGGCTGCCTACACTACACTTGTCCGTCCTCTTTTGGAATACTGCTGCGCGGCGACTTACATAGGGAGAAACGATCACCACGATAAAATAAGGGAAATCAAAGCTCATACGGAAAGATATAGGTGTTCATTCTTTCCGCGCGCTATACGAGATTGGAATAATAGAGAATTGCGAAGGTGGTTCTATGAACCCTCTGCCAGGCACTTAAATGTGATTTGCAGAGTATCCATGTAGATGTAGATGTAGACATTCGGAAGAGAAAGTTGGTGATTGAAATTTCGTAAACAGATCTCGCCGCAAAGAAAACCGCCTTTGTTTCAGTGACTGCCACCCCAACTCGCGTATCATATCAGTGACACTCTCACCCCTATTGCACGATAACACGAAACGGGCTGCGCTTCTTTGCACTTTGTCTGTGTCCTTAGCCTATCCTACGTGGTAAGGATCCCACACGGCGCAGCAGCATTCCAGCAGAGAAACGGACAAGCGTAATGTAGGGTGTCTCTTTAGTGGGTTTGTCGCAGCTTCTAAGTGTTCTGCCTACAAAGCGCAGTCTTTGTTTCGCCTTCCCCACAATATTACCTATGTGGCCTTTCCAATTTAAATTATCGTAATTGTAATTCCTAGGTATTTAGTCGAATTGACAGCCCTTAGATTTGTGCGATTTATCGTGTACCCAAAATTTATCCGATTTCTTTTAGTACCCATGTGGATGACCTCACTCTTTTCATTGTTTAGAGCCTATTTCCACTTTTCGCACTATACAGAAATTCTCTCTAGATCATTTTGTAATTGAAATTGATCGTCTGATGATTTTAGGAGACGGTAAATTACAGCGTCATCTGCAAACAATCTAAGGGGGCTGCTCAGATTATCACCTAGATCATTTATGTAAATCAGTAACAGCAGAGGGCCTATGACACTACCTTGCAGAACGCCAGATATCACTTCTGTTCCACTCGACGATTTACCGCCTATCACTACGTACTGTGACCTCTCTGACAGGAAATCACGAATCCAGTAACACAACTGAGACGATACTCCATATGCACGCAATTTGATTAATAGTCGCTTGTGAGGAACGGTATCAAAAGCCTTCTTGAAATCTAGGAATATGGGAACGTTCTGCGACCCCTTGTCGACAGCACTCATTACTTCGTGTTAGTAAAGAGCTAACTGTGTTGCACGAGAACGATATTTTCTGAATCCGTGTTGGTTATGTATCAATAAGTCATTTTCTTCAAGATGATTCATAATGTTCGAGGTCTCAGAACTTTCAGACGGTGTATTGTCGTGTTGCCGTTCGTGGACTCACACGCCTTTCACTAGTCACTCCTCCAAAGTGAAGAGGGTCGATCTGCCATTATTCTTCGCCAAACACGGGAAGTCCAACAATGAACGGGCCAACGCACAGGCTTTGTTATATTCCCGGGCAGTCATGTGGCATTCACCTGGTAGTTAAACGGCAGTCACCTTCCAGTTAACGTTAGGAGTACTGTTTGCACGTCCCTGATCAGTATGGGAGATTCAAATCTTGATAGAAACCGCCATACTGACGAGTGACACGCAAACTGTGCTCCTTACTATCGTACACGGTTACACGCATTTGGTTCACGTGTAAAGGAGCTTTCTGACCATCGTGTAGTGTTCGTGGGTCGGAGGACGCCACTAATCCAGAAAACAGGGGAGTGTTATGGGACCATTGCTTTTCACAATATACATAAATGACCTAGTAGTAGTTCCATGGGACTTTTCGCGGATGATGCTGTAGTATACAGAGAAGTTGCAGCATTAGAAAATTGCAGCGAAATGCGGGAAGATCTGCAGCGGATAGGGACTTGGTGCTGGGAGTGGCAACTGACCCTTAACATAGACAAATGTAATGTATTGCGAATAACTAGAAAGAAGGATCCTTTATTGTGTGATTATATGATAGCAGAACAAACACTGGTAGCTGTTACTTCTGTAAAATATTTGGGAGTACGAGTGCGGAACGATTTCAAGTGGAATGATCATATAAAATTAATTGTTGGTAAGGCGGGTGCCAGGTTGAGATTCATTGGGAGAATCTTTAAAAAGTCTAGTCCATCAACAAAGGAGGTGGCTTACAAAACACTCGTTAGACCTATACTTGAGTACTGCTCATCAGTGTGGGATCCGTACCAGGTTGGGTTTACAGAGGAGATAGAGAAGATCCAATGAAGAGCGGCGCGTTTCGTCACAGGATTATTTGGTAAGCGTGATAGCGTTACGGAGATGTTTAGCAAACTCAAGTGGCAGACTCTGCAAGAGAGGCGCTCTGCATCGCAGTGTAGCTTGCTGTCCGGGTTTCGAAAGGCTGCGTTTCTGGATGAGGTATCGAATATATTGCTTTCCCCTACTCATACCTCTCGAGGAGATCACAAATGTAAAATTAGAGAGATTCGAGCGCGCACGGAGGCTTTCCGGCAGTCGTTCTTCCCGTGAACCAGACGCGACTGGAACAGGAAAGGGAGGTAATGACAGTGGCACGTAAAGTGCCCTCTGCCACACACCGTTGAGTGGCTTGCGGAGTATAAATGTAGATGTAGATGTAAAACTGGCGTCCCGAGATCGAGAGAATGGGATGCTGGCAGAGCGGCAGAACGCCGAGACAAAGAGAACGATAGAGGCGTCTCGAGTTAAGATCGGGCTGTGCCGAGTGATATTGTCGGAGGGAAGCGCGCAGTACCTTACATATGCCGGCTGCGGGGACCCGCACGGAGCAGCCCTGGCAACCCGAGACGCCCGCAGCTAGCCACAGAGCTCCCGCATTGTCCGTCCTCCACCTGTCCGAAGCACCCGCCGCCATTGTGGGGCACTGTCCCTGTCCCTGTCCCTTCCACCGTCTGAGGCGCCGCGGTTGTACCGCCAGGTGTCGTCTTCGCGTCCCGCCTGCATTCCGCTTGCGCACGTGCTCGCCACCACCGACCGCGGCAAAAACGAAGAACTGAACCTACCGATACCGCACGTCGCTCCCGACCGGTGACGTAATCGACAGAAGATGAATTAACTGCTGTAGGCAAAAATATTGAGGCTTTCGTGCACACTGTGGCGTGGAAAAGCCTTTAGTGTTGTATACTCCAGATGCACTCAAAAACCAGAACAGGGAGGCCTTGGACTAACCGATTTCATGTCAAAATGTTTTGCTCTGCTGCCGAGTCGGACGTCGAAGAACGGCCTAAATTCCGTGTAAAGTGGACGTCGTCTGGATTTCACGTGATATCACGTGAAGACTCAGCACAATCAGGAGCACCTCTGAAGATGTACATCGTAGTTTTGGACGAAACGTCAGGGATAGAAGAGTCCCATGGACCACGGCCATACAATCCGGAAGAATTCTCGGCAACTAAATAATAATAATTATTAAAAATGCCAGCTGTTGTCAAAATTTCAACCTCCACTACTGGTGGCGGACTGGAGTCGAGTTCAGCTCACAGATTGACACGGTCCAGACACATTAAAGTCGCCGCCACCTACGTTTGACGTCAACGTGCAATAACCACTCACAGATGGATGGTGGCAGCACTGGGATTTGAGTGTACGTACAGCGTGTCGGGGATGTAAAAACATGCAGCGGTTATGGTACTGCAGTAACAGATAGAATTATTTGATGTCCAAAAGGACCCCATCATTGGCTTTCAGGCGAACGCTCGATCCATTTCCGAAACGACTAAGTCTGTGAACCATTTGCGTGCCGCCTTGGTTAAAGTGTACTACGTATATGAGAACAGCACCATCCAAAACAATCGTGCACCACGGGCCAAAGATGGACAGGGGTGAACGACGGGTGCAGAGATGTGTATTGGCGAGTAGACGTGCTACTCTTGAACAACTGACTGCCCGGTTGAATCAAGAGGCTACCAACAGTGACTTCTCAACCACCGTTCAGTGAACATTGCTACTTATGGGCCTCTGCAGAAGCAGCAGGCCCCTGGTTCATGCCGGCCGGAGTGGCCGAGCGGTTAAAGGCGCTACAGTCTGGAACCGCACGACCGCTACGGTCGTAGGTTCGAATCCTGCCTCGGGCATGGATATGTGTGATGTCCTTAGGTTAGTTAGGTTTAAGTAGTTCTAAGTTCTAGGGGACTTATGACCACAGCAGTTGAGTCCCATAGTGCTCAGAGCCATTTGAACCATTTGAACCCTGGTTCATACGGTCATGTTGACTGCTGTTCATCAGCGAAGCCGGTGGCTGAGTGGTCAGCGCAACAGAATGTCAGTCCTAAGCGCCCGGGTTAGATTCCTGGCTGGGTCAGAGATTTTCTCCGCTCAGGGACTGGGCATGGTATTGTCCTAATCACCATCATTTCATCCCCATCGACGCGCAAGTCGCCGACGTGTCGTCAAATCGAAAGACTTGCACCAGGCGAACGATCTACCCAACGTGAGGCCCTAGTCTCATTTTTTTTATCAGCGAAGAAGGCTGCAATTTGCACGCCATGGGCGCAGCTGGAGGTCCACTGAGTGACGACAGGTGGTCTCTTCAGATAAATCAGGTTTTATGCTCCATCAGACAGACGGAAGTTGGCGTATATGGCGTGAAACATCTGAAGGGAACCATCCTTCAACGAGGACGGAGCTTCATGGTGTGGGGAATGTTATCGTGGCATTCCCTGTCTGATCTCTTTGTTTCGGAAGACACAGCTGATCAACACAAGTATACATCTATTCTTGGGGACCGTGTCCACCCCTACGAGCAGGACAATGCAGTGTGTCACACAGCTCGCAGTGCAGGCACGTGGTTCGAAGAGCACCAGTATGAGTTTACCTTGCTCCCCGGGCCACCAAACTCCCCGGATTAGAGCCCAATCGAGACTGTACGTGCCATGGATCTTCAACCAAGAAACCTAGGATAGCTGGCCAAGGCACTGGAGTCGGCATGGCTCCACGTCCTTAACTGTATCTTCCAGAACATCACTGGCTCTCTTGCTGCATGACGCGCAGTAGTCAGCACTGCTAAAAGTGGTCATTCAGGCTCTTGACAGGTGGTCACATAAATGTGACCAGACAATGTAGTTATGTACCTGTCATGCCAATGGCTGAGGGCTTCTCACTGGTCATTACCGCTGCGTTTCTCCCCTGCCTACTTGCAACGGTCGTTCGCTGCAGTGCTGATATCCAGGATCTTTTCAGCACTGTCTTGTTGAAGCTATTGTCCTGTTTGTGGATCTCTACCACATACCTGAAGACGTGGCCGTGGTAGTTCTCCTCTACAGCAAGAAGTTCAATGTCGGCGATTTTCATTATGTATTTTCTCATCCATCTCAGTGTTTAACAAGTCCATGAAATGAACTGTAATGATAGTCCACCAAAGCTGCGTATTTGTTGATAGTTACCGGTATCGAACATGGTCCATTTTTAAAAAATGGCTCTGAGCACTATGGGACGTAACTGCTGAGGTCATCAGTCCCCTAGAACTTAGAATTACTTAAACCTAACTAACCTAAGGACATCACACACATCCATGACCGAGGCAGGATTCGAACCTGCGAGCGCAGCGGTCGCGCGGTTCCAGACTGTAGCGCCTAAAACCGCTCGGCCACTCCGGCTGGATCCATTTTTAAGCGTTACCTAAATACAGTCTATATATATATATATATATATATATATATATATATATATATATATATATGTATATATATATATGGTGAGTCACCTAACGTTAGCCGGCCGCTGTGGCCGAGCGGTCCTAGGCGCTTCAGTCCGGAACCGCGCTGCTGCTACGGTCGCAGGTTCGAATCCTGCCTCGGGCATGGATGTGTGTGGCGTCCTTAGGTTAGTTAGGTTTAAGTAGTTCTAAGTCTAGGGGACTGATGACCTCAGATGTTAAGTCCCATAGTGCTGAGAGCCATTTGAACCTAACGTTACCGCTGGACATATTTCGTGAACCACATCAAATACTGACGAATCGATTCCACAGACCGAACGTGAGGAGAGGGGCTAGTGTAATTGGTTAATACAAACCATAAAAAAATGCACGGAAGTATGTTTTTTAACACAAACCTAAGTTTTTTAAATGGAACCCCGTTAGTTTTGTTAGCACATCTGAACATATAAACAAATATGTAATCAGTGCCGTTTGTTGCATTGTAAAACGTTAATTACATCCGGAGATATTGTAACCTAAAGTTGACGCTTGAGTACCACTCCTCCGCTGTTCGATCGTGTGTATCGGAGAGCACCGAATTACGTAGGGATCCAAAGGGAACGGTGATGGACCTTAGGTACAGAAGAGACTGGAACAGCACATTACGTCCACATGCCAACACCTTTTTATTGGTCTTTTTCACTGACGCACATGTACATTACCATGAGGGGTGAGGTAAACGTACACACGTGGTTTCTGTTTTCAATTACGAAGTGGAATAGAGTGTGTCCCACTGGAAACGCGTCGAGGAATGTGGTATCAGCATGATGGTGCACCTGCACATTCCGCAATGAACACTAGGCTGACCCTTGACAGGATGTTCGACTGGCGTTTCATAGGACGTTGAGGACGCATAAATTGGCCAGCCCGTTCTCCTGATCTTACACCTCTGGACTTCTTTCTGTGGGGTACGTTAAACGAGAATGTGTACCGTGATGTGCCTACAACCCCAGAGGATATGAAACAACGTATTGTGGCAGCCTGCGGCGACATTACACCAGTTGTACTGCGCGCGTACGACATTCATTACGCCAGAGATTGCAATTGTGTGCAGAAAATGATGGCCACCACATTGAACATCTATTGGCCTGACATGTTGGGACACACTCTATTCCACTCCGTAATTGAAAACGGAAACCACGTGTGTACGTGTACCTCACCCCTCATGGTAATGTACATGTGCGTCAGTGAAAAAGACCAATAAAAAGGTGTTAGCATGTGGACGTAATGTGCTGTTCCAGTCTCTTCTGTACCTAAGGTCCATCACCGTTCCCTTTGGATCCCTACGTAATTCGGTGCTCTCCGATACACACGATCGAACAGCGGAGGAGTGGTACTCAAGCGTCAACTTTAGGTTACAATATCTCCCGATGTAATTAACATTTTACAATGCAACAAACGGCACTGATTACGTACTTGTTTATATGTTCAGATGTGCTAACAAAACTAACGGGGTTCCATTTAAAAAAACTTAGGTTTGTGTTAAAAAACACACTTCCGTGCATTTTTTTTATGGTTTGTATTAACCAGTTACACTAGCCCCTCTCCTCACGTTCGGTCTGTGGAATCGATTCGTCAGTATTTGATGTGGTTTACGAAATATATCCAGCGGTAATGTTAGGTGACTCACCCTGTATGTGTGTGTGTGTGTGTGTGTGTGTGTGTGTGTGTGTGTGTGTGTGTTTGTGTGTGTTTAGACGTGTAGAACTGTTAATTTTCTCGGAAATGCATACTAAATGTGAAAAGACTGTTTTAACATTTGTCTAAAGGCTCTTTGTATCTACAGGAGATATAAACACTATTCTTCATAGAGCCGATGAAGTAAGATACCTGAAGATCGTGGAGGACATAGAAATCTACACATATTTGGCAAAAAATCCAAATAACATCCTAAACGAACAAGCAGAATTCAGGAATAAACAATATATTCAAAACTTCGACAAAATTGTAATCGGTGACAGATAATTCAGAATAACACAATGATAAATTTTAGGTACTTTGTAAGTCGATTTTAAGCAAAGATAAAAATTTACACACACATCATATCTCTGACACATAGAACGGTAGTATTACAATAATGTACGAATGTAACAAAGCAAAAGGACAGCCTATTTGAAAAATGATTTTACAATCTTATTGTGTGAGTAAAATAATTATATTTGACCAAATTATTACAAATTTATATGTATGTAATTAAATATACAACGGTGAGCCAAAACATTATGATCACCAGCTTAATAGCTTTTTGGAACACTTTTCAAGCACAGTACAGCAGCGATTCTGCTTAGCATCAATTCCACACGTCACTCACAGGATTCCAGAAGTATGTGGCACAGCTCAAGTTATTATAGTTATTATTATTACAGTTATTATTATCAAATTAGGGGACTGTGGTTTGCGGGCATTCAGCTGGCGCCAGATACATGTCCCAGTGGGTGCAGATCAGGGCATTTGCTGGCCGAGACATCAATTTGAGTTCGCTATCACGCTCCTCAAACCACTGCAGCACGATTCTGGCCTTGTGTCGCGGAGAGTTATCCTGCTGGTAGATGTGATCGCTGTAGGAGGGACTTCAAGCAAGAAGTGATGCACGTGGCTCGCGATAATGTTGACATAGTTCACCGCTCTCATAATGCCTTCGATTATCACCACAGATTCCATGGAACTCAATGAACTCAATGTGCCCTCGCCGTCCTGCTTGTATGGGGCGGTACATGTTTGTTGCAGCCATTCACCTAAATGGGGGCGTGTAAGGACCCAACCATCGACCTGGTGTAACAAGAAGTGCGATTCATTCGATGGGCGAAGCGTCTCTGCAGATCCACGGTGGAAACTCAGTGACGCTGTGAGCACTGCACGATGTCGTTGGGTCAACACAGGAACACGTAGGGGTCGTGTGACGTCGAGCTCCATGTTGAACTATGGCCTCTGAACGGTGTGCTCCGAAACACTTGTGCCTGCTCCAGCATTGTACTTGTCGTCACATCTGCCACAGATTGATGCCTATCCTGGATTGCACAGCGGGGGTCCTCCGACTAATATGTTTTGTGATGACACGTGGTCGTCAAATACCATACGGACTACTCGCTACTTCTCCATCCTGCAACCAGTTTCCATAGCTGCTCACGCACTGTCCTATGCCAACAGGCGACCAGTTTCGCCGGTTCAGAGATTCTCGTCTCAACCCGCAGCTCCACAACGATGCGACCTTTCTCAAAACTGATTACATCAGTTGATTTCCACATTTGCGGCCCGAGTCTTAGCTACGAGGGGCGTTCAGAAAGTAAGCTCCGATCGGTCGCGAAATGGAAACGACTATGAAAATCCGATAAAGCTTTGCACAGATGTGTTGGGTAGTGTGTCTAGTATAACCCCAGTTAGCATCACGTCGCTCTTCTCATTTCTGAGCTCGCAGTGAGTGCGTAAAGATGTCTAGAAAATAGTGTCTGCCGCCAAGTACGAGGGCCTGGTGAGAAATTTCGCCTGAAGCTATGCAGCTAACATTACATAACTGTCGTGCTGTTTCTTCTTCAAGACAATTCTCAGCCGCATTCTGCAGGGGCAATGAAGATGCTCCTGCATCGTTTTCAAATGGAAATGTGAGATTACCCACAATACAGTCCGCAATTGTATCCCCCTGAGTTTCATCTCTGGTCACATGAACCGCTGTCTTTGAAGACAACATTTTGACACAGACAACGAGGTGCAGGCCAGCGTGGAGAATTGGCGGAAAGCACTGGCGGCTGCCTTCTATGATGAGGCTATTGAAAAGTTGGTACAACGCTATGACAAAAGTCTAAGTCAGAACGGCGACTACGTAGAGAAGTAGCTGAAAGGTGTAGCTAATTGTTACAAGTAAAACATTTCTGATGTTCACTGTGGTTTCAATTTGGCAATCAATCGGAGCTTACTCTGTGAACAGGCCTCTTATAATGACTGCCGATTCGTCTCTGTTCCGCTTACAGTCTTTCCTTACTGCGTCACGTGCGCGTAACTCCACCAGGCGCCATTCAACCTCGCGCTGGCGAGTGGATGTTTTTGCTCATCAGTGTGTACTAACAATAACTAGCTCTCATTTAATTATCTCCATTTTGAAATGGGCCATGCTCGAAACTGGTAGCAATCAATAAAAACATGTATATAAAAAAAGGAGCTCTGGGGCAGAAGTATTACAATGCATTTCATACGATTTGTACGTGCATAACAGCACACACGAGATTTATTCAAGTTTATGAAGTCATACCTGCTCAACTATGTACGGTACGATGATACAATTTTGCACGTACATTCAGGGCTGTATGTATGCAAAATCTGAAGTCTGTGACGCGGGCCCGTGACGAACAATCACCCTGACTGCGGGTTCAGTGCAGCCCTTCTGTCCGCCGCGCCGGTAGGAGGGGGAGGGTTGCTTTTACGCCTGGGAGAGTTGCCGGGTACTCAGTCTCACAGCAGACTAGGTGCACCTGGGGCCGTCCTGGAGAGACTCGAAAGAGGAAGCAGCTGTACTTCTACCGAGGATCGAACCCAGCACCTCCAAAGTCAGAGTCTTTTGGGCTACCCAGAAGGCCACCACGGCTCTGCTGCATGTATATCTCCCTATCAAAAGTTTTGAGAGTAGAAGCAGTAGTAAAAAAAAAAAAAAACGTCTCGTCTGATGTTGAAGTCATACTGCTTGGCCAGCGAACATGCAGTAAGCGATGAACTTTCTTTCTTTTATTATTTTGTGGGAGGTGGCGTCAGCGAGAAAAAAATGTTTCGGAAAGACTTGAAATTGTGTGTAAGATCTGTAGGAAATCACAAACATCTCTGCCGGCCATTGTGGCCGAGCGGTTCTAGGCGCTTCAGTCCGGAACCGCGCTGCTGCTGCGGTCGCAAGTTCGAATCCTGCCTCGGGCATGGATGTGTGTCATGTACTTAGGTTCGTTAGGGTTAAGTAGTTCTAAGTTCTGGGGGAATGATCACCTCAGATGTTATGTCCCATAGTGTTCAGAGCCATTTGAACCAACAAAGATCTCTGATTTCGAAACACTGTGTGAACAGTCTGGGGAATTTGCGACACATTCAAGACATATAAATAATTTCAAACTTTAATACTGGAGTTTTTTGTTAAACCCTTCACGTAAAATTATTTAATATTTTCAATTGGGTCAGTAATTATATATAAAGTAGTGAAAATGAATTTTTTGTTGCGCCGGGAAGTGGTCAGATGGGCAACCACAACTGGGTGTGGGTGACGAGGTGACCGTTTTATCGTTTAGAAATAAATAAACAAACTTTAATACTGGAGTTTTTTGTTAAACCCTTCACGTAAAATTATTTAAAATTTTCAATTGGGTCAGTAATTATATATAAAGTAGTGAAAATGAATTTTTTGTTGCCCCGGGAAGCGGTCAGATGGGCAACCACAACTGGGTGTGGGTGACGAGGTGACCGTTTTATCGTTTAGAAATAAATAACCAAAATGATCCGACATGGTTTGACTACACTGTTGGCAGTAAGCCTATGGAATCGGTGACAACCTTCAAGTGTCCAGGAGTTCCGTTCTGAGTGGCTTAAGGTGGTGCAAGCAGGTGAACCTAGCTGTAGGTATGCCAGGTGCCAGTCTCAGATTTATTATTAGAATCCTCAGGAGGTACCGATGCGCACTAAAGAGGCTGCTTGCCAATCCGTCCTTCAACCGATTGTTGTGTACTCTTTGTTGATCTGCAACATTCACGAACTTGTATTAACGTAAGAGACAGGAAATATGCAAATAAGAGTTTCGCGGCTCTTCAAAGGTTTGTTCAGTCAGTGTGAGAATGTCACAGAGACGCTCAGAACACTCCAGTGGGGGCAGACATACACCAGAGTCCTCGTGCAGCACAGAGAACCTTACTCGTAAATTTGCGGCCTGGCCTCGTTCCAAGAGGAGCTGAGAAACACATGGCTTCCTCCAGCATATGCCTTCTTCTTTGAGCACAACACTTGAAATCGGAAAAATTCTGTCTCATACGGGGAAAGGGGGAACAGCTATAGGTTCTCCAGAAACTAGAGAAGGAAGGTGAAAAATGAATCTAGTTGTATTTACATCCACCACCACACACCGTATGGTGACTTACAGAGAACGTATGTAGCTTGCGCTGCAAGTTAAACACAGTGTCTTTCTGGTAAAGAAAAAACCAATTTTTAAACGTTTTTACGCCCGGTACTGTGTGGCTAAGATATTTCCATTGGAGCGAGAGCACACTCATAAAATATTTGTAAGTAAGAGAGAAAATGGCATCAAGGATTGTGGATGAGCAAACATGTGGAATAATACTGGCCACCAAGAACAATATCCTCTCCCTTACTTCCTTGGTACAAGACACTACGGTGGCAGCGAGGATACTATATTCACATCATCAGTGGGTACGTAAAAGATTACAGTAACATTGGCTCTGAGCACTATGGGACTCAACTTCCGAGGTCATCAGTCCCCTAGAACTTAGAACTACTTAAACCTAAGTAACCTAAGGACATCACACACATCCATGCCCGAGGCAGGATTCGATTCGAACCTGCGACCGTAGCGGTCGTGCGGTTCCAGACTGTAGCGCGTAGAACCGCTCGGCCACCCTGGCCGGCTACAGTAACATTTCTCTGCGACAGTTAAGAGATTGCAGGGCACTCTCACTTCTGAGTCGGTGTTATGCTGCTTCATGTTCTTACGAAATATGATCTTTACTGCGATTTGACTTCATACATTATGATGAAATGGTGGGCAGTAGTTAATGGTCTTCTTTGAGTGCTATAGGGAAGGAATGATGGTAAGCTTTACCTGCGTTCATTGTAGACCGGCAATATAACAGAGGATGGGCCCTTGTTAGGGAGGAAGCTGACAAAAGAACTGTGAACGTTCTGCGAACTTCCGTGAGACAGGGCAACTGGCGCCCACACGTCCAGGCTCTGTTTCAAAACATATTTGTGAAAGCACGACGCGTTTAGCGAATTTATGGCCGTTCTTTGGAAACTTTGAAATGGATGCAGCAGGGGAGATAACAAGCTGTTTATGGGGGGCTGTGCTTCCGTCCTGAGCATTTTGTTAGCAAAGGACATGACAAACGCGTGGGAAAGAGGCTGCAAAGCTGAATCTTTGTTCCATTTTCTCGCAATTAACTTTAAAATCTCTGATTGGTCAAATCGGTGTTTGCAGAGCAAAGGCCGCTCACAGAACTAAGAATGCTAGGCACCAGCTCATGATTGGCTTGTGCAAAAGTAGGGGGAGTCTATAACCTAAAATGTACTTTTGGTACCGAGCTGAGGAGGAAGCGAGCAGAAAGGAAAAAGTCACTCTTGTACTGGCACTTCGCTAGTAAAGAACTGCAGGTCTCTACCTAAACGGTGAGACTTGTGTCCTTCGCTAGTGTGCCACTTAGAGACTGTGCCAGTCACCTTCTGAACCGTCAGAGGTACTCCTTCTAACATCAAGCACACAACGAGTGACGGGTAGGTGCACTTATATGTATTGAGTCGGCCGTCTAAACATTTGACACATTCCATCACACACAGTTGTGGCTCAGAGTCAAACTAGTTTGGCAGAACAGCAAACGGGTCCACCTGCACACTGGAACCCACTGGGGCTTCAGAGGCTCGTAGGAAATTACCTGTGTTCCGAATTAACCGAACATGAGGCCGAGTACTTACATTTTTCGGTAACATGCCATTAATAACAGATTGCCGCCGTCCATGACTTCAGTCGCCGTATGCATCGTGGTGTGCCGCTCTGACCAGTAGGAGGGTAAAGTATTCGCTACTGCAGCGTAGGGCTCTAATATATATTTCTCAGCACCCTGTTATTTCGAACAATATTTTTCTTTTTCGAATAGTAGAGTACAGGTGCTTGGTGGTGGCGTAGTTTTCTGCCATAACCCGGATTCACGTGTATGAAGTCAGATAAAGCGATTAGTGTTCTGGTTAGTGTTGTGTGTCGATCCCCAGGTGATCACTTTGTACACCATAGACCTCATGTTAGTGAAAGCGTTTGTTAAATAAAAATGTTTCTGTAATGTTCCTTTCGTCATTTTTGTTGTCTTTTAATGTTAATAATGAATGAATCTACTGTGATTTAGATCAAAACTTCTCCCTGAATTCTGATTAACAGTTCCTTCCTATTTTTTTTCTTTTACAGTCTGGATTAGATAATAAGTAGAAGCTTTTAAAAAAAATGACTCAAATGGCTCTGAGTACTATGGGACTCAACATCTTAGGTCATAAGTCCCCTAGAACTTAGAACTACTTAAACCTAACTAACCTAAGGACATCACACACATCCATGCCCCAGGCGGGATTCGAACCTGCGACCGTAGCAGTCCCGCGGTTCCAGACTGCAGAAGCTTTTCATTTGGCGTACTTTCCCAGGATCTGTTATTTTATCAACCAAGCTTTTCACAGTTAGAAAGCGCACTAGAGTGCATTACTAAAAAAATGGTTCAAATGGCTCTGAGCACTATGGGACTCAACACCTGAGGTCGTCGCCTACAACTTAGAACTACTTAAACCTAACTATCCTAAGGACATCACACACATCCATGCGCGAGGCAGGATTCGAACCTGCGACCGTAGCGGTCACGCGGTTCCAGACTGAAGCGCCTAGAACCGCACGGCCACACCGGCCGGCAGTGCATTACTGTTTTTCGTGTTTAGTGTTGTTTCCAGGCTAGGGTTGAGTGATTACCGTGAAGGACTTGCCGTCTACATGTGTGAGTCAATGTGATCAACACCTGACCGACTTTGAAAAGCCGGCCGCGGTGGTCTAGCGGTTGTAGGCGCTCAGTCCGGAGCCGCGCGACTGCTACGGTCGCAGGTTCGAATCCTGCGTCGGGCATGGATGTGTGTGATGTCCTTAGGTTAGTTAGGTTTAAGTAGTTCTAAGTTCTAGGAGACTGATGGCAATATATGTTAAGTCCCATAGTGCTCAGAGCCATTTGAATCATTTTTTTGACTTTGAAAAGGGGCTCACTGTGGATATGATTCTGCTAGCTGGTCGAATAGTGCAGCGTCCAAAATTTGTGAGGTGCTACAATAGCCCGTTGCTGGGCTGTTGGGGAATGTGAGGATACTTGTCGTCAAGGTTTCAGGTCGACAACGAGCGACCACCGTAAGAGAGGAGGGCCGTATTGTGCACGAAGCGCATTGCAACCCCTCCACTCATGTGCCTGCCACCCAAGAACAAATAATGGACTTCCTGCAATATTCTGCAACTTCTTGAATCACTGGTCGGAGATTAGCAACACACGGATTAGGGAATTACGGTCCTACGCATCGGCTGTCGCTAACATCGCAACAAACGGCTGCATTTTGGGTGGTGCTGTGACGCGGAAGCTTGGATTGCTGCTGAACGGCGTGCATTGGGTTCAATAATAAATCGTGGTGCTGCATTACCGCAGATGACGATCGCTGGGGAGTATGGCGACGACCTTTGGAGCAGTACCATTCTTTCAGCGCTTCAGAGGGGCGCAGCTGTGTTACTCTTGACGTCACGGTCTGTCGAGCCATTCGTTATGATTACAGTTCAGGGACACCGTGTGTCCTCATGTGTTCCCTTTCACGCAACAGATTCGTGGTGCCATTTTTCAGCAGGACAATGCTCTTCCACACGACACTTCACTCTATGGCCAGTCTGCGTAATGATGATGCAGTCTGGTGGGCACCAAGATAGAATATGTATGGGACCAACTCCGATGTCAACTCCGTCCCAGTGCCAGAATCCGAGATATCACAGACTAGTTTCAACAGCTGTGGGCCAGGTTGCCTCAGGAGAGAATACAACAGCTGTATGACACACAGAGTACGCATCAGTCCAGAGGGGTTACTACCTCACGATGACAAGTGAGTTAAAAGTGCCAAGCCGGCCGCGGTGGTCTAGCGGTTCTAGGCGCTCAGTCCGGAGCCGCGCGACTGCTACGGTCGCAGGTTCGAATCCTGCCTGGGGCATGGATGTGTGTGATGTCCTTAGGTTAGTTAGGTTTAAGTAGTTCTAAGTTCTAGGGGACTTATGACCTCAGCAGTTGTGTCCCATAGTGCTCAGAGCCATTTTTGAAAAGTGCCAAGTTCTTTCTAAATTTGATTTGATTCTATAATCTCTGATCTAACATCACACACCCTCTCAGCATGTGAACTTCCCTCCTTCCCTTTTAGGTGCTTCATTTTCTATGTCATGTAATCTTTTCAAACACGAATGGTTTCTTGACAGCAAACGGATACTGAGAGAAATGAGAAAGAAACCGAGTCAAAGTCTCCTTCACATTCACTAACAAGAGCAGCAAATTTGTCCATAAGCCTTTGAAGATGGTCTTCAGTATTTGGAATGGAAGCTGCATTGTCAGCGAATAAAAAGTTGATTTCAATGTTTCTCAGGATTATTACTTTACATCGTATATTAAATATCAAAAATTAAAAACATCCCACAAGTTAAAGCTAGACTAAAACTTTCAGGAACCAGGACGATAGCTTCTTTGGAATCAGAAACCTATTATGCAATTTAAAAAGTATGGTACTCTACAAGGAAATTTAAATATGTGAAGTACGTGCTTCACAACATTTACAACAGCGGGACTACTCTGCTATTCCACACACTGGCCTGGTATTGGTCATCTTATGGCAGAGGTTCCCTACATTTCTGAGAATTTTTATTAGCCCTGAATGTAACCAGAGATTAGCTAGTGACTTCAGTCCACTCCCCCCAATCAACATTAACACCCAACTAAAATTTAAAAGAAAAGAATTTTATTTGAACATTTTGATTTTTAAAGTAACGAAAGAAAACCATAATTTAAACTTAAGGGACAATGAGACAATTGGTTCTCCTTATTTCTATCAACTATATACACTATGTGAACAAATGTTTCCGGGCACCTTGCAGAAAATGACTTACACGTTCGTGGCGACCTCCATCGGTAATGCTGGAATTCAATAAGGTGTTGCCTCACCCTTAGCCTTGATGACAGCTTCCACTCTCGCAGGCATACGTTCAATCAGGTGCTGGAAGGTTTCTTGGGTAATGGCAGCCCATTCTTCACGTAGAGCTGCACTGAGAAGAGGTATCGATGTCGGTCGGTGAGGCCTGGCACGAAGTCGGCGTCCCAAAACGTTCCAAAGGTGTTCTACAGGATTCAGGTCAGGACTCAGTGTAGGCCAGTCCGATAGAGGGACGTTATTGTCGTGTAACCACTCCTCCACAGGCCGTACATTATGAACAGATCGTGCTGAAAGATGCAATCGCCATTCCTGAACTGCTCACCAACAGTGGGAAGGTGCTTAAAACATCAATGTAGACCTGTGCTGTGATAATGCCACGCGAGACAACAAGGAATGCAAGCCCCCTCCATGAAAAACACGACCACACCATAACACCACCGCCTCCGAATTTTACTGCTGGCACTTCACACACTGGCAGATGACGTTCCCCGGGCATTCGCCATAATCACACACTAACATCGGATCGCCACACTGTGTACCGTGATTTGTCACTCCACACAACGTTTTTCCCCTGTTCAATCGTCCAATGATTACGCTCCTTGCACCAAGCGAGGCGTCGTTTGGCATTTACCGGCGAGATGTGTGGTTTATGAGCAGGCGCTCGACAATGAAATCCAAGTTTTCTCACCTCCTGCCTAACTGTCTTAGTACTTGGTTGGATCCTGACGCAATTTGGAATTCCTGTGTGATGGTCTGGATAGATGTCTGCCTATTACACATTACGACCCTCTTCAACTGTCGGCGGTCTCTGTCAGCCAACAGATGAGGTCGGCCTGTACGCTTTTGTGCTGTACGTACCCTTCACATTTCCACTCCACTATGAACTCGGACACAGTGAACCTAGGGATGTTTAGGATTATGGAAATCCCGCGTACAGACGTATGACACAAGTGACACCCAATCACCTGGCCACGTTCGAAGTCCGTGAGTTCCGCGGAGCGCCCCATTCTGCTCTCTCACGATGTCTAATGCCTACTGAGGTCGGTGACATGGAGTACCTGGCAGTAGGTGGCAGCATAATGCACCTAATACGAAAAGTGTACGTTTTTGGTGGCGTCCGGACACTTTTGATCACATAGTGTATATAAATCTCAGTGCATAGCAAGTCCCATCTCAACTCCTCCTCAGGAAAGAAAGCTAATAGACAAGTGTTACGAAAAATGCTTGCTCTGCATTACAAATCTCCCTAGCCGACTTGCTTCGCCCATACTGTGTACCCACATTTAAAATCAACCGAATTCAAATGCATGTATATGGTCAAACATCGCTCTTCCAGCCATTGTCAGTTTTCGTGGCCACAGCAGCTACTTCTCAGTCAAATCGCTCCTCAATTGACCTCACAAGGGATAAGTGCACATCTGCTGCCAACACCTCTCGGTAGACCGGAACGGTCACCGATCCTAGTGCTAGTCAGGCCCGGCAGCGCTTAACTTTGGTGATCTGACAGGAAACACCGTATTATCTACGTCTACATGGATACTCTGCGAATCAGATTTAAATGTGTGGCAGACGATTCATCGAACTGCCTTCACAATTCTCTTTTATTCCAATCTCGTATAGCGCGCAGAAGAAACGAACACCTATATCTTTCCGTGCGAGCTCTGATCTCCCTATTTTACTATGATAATCGCTTCTCCGTATATAGGTCGGTGGTAAGAAAATACACTCCTGGAAATGGAAAAAAGAACACATTGACACCGGTGTGTCAGACCCACCATACTTGCTCCGGACACTGCGAGAGGGCTGTACAAGCAATGATCACACGCACGGCACAGCGGACACACCAGGAACCGCGGTGTTGGCCGTCGAATGGCGCTAGCTGCGCAGCATTTGTGCACCGCCGCCGTCAGTGTCAGCCAGTTTGCCGTGGCATACGGAGCTCCATCGCAGTCTTTAACACTGGTAGCATGCCGCGACAGCGTGGACGTGAACCGTATGTGCAGTTGACGGACTTTGAGCGAGGGCGTATAGTGGGCATGCGGGAGGCCGGGTGGACGTACCGCCGAATTGCTCAACACGTGGGGCGTGAGGTCTCCACAGTACATCGATGTTGTCGCCAGTGGTCGGCGGAAGGTGCACGTGCCCGTCGACCTGGGACCGGACCGCAGCGACGCACGGATGCACGCCAAGACCGTAGGATCCTACGCAGTGCCGTAGGGGACCGCACCGCCACTTCCCAGCAAATTAGGGACACTGTTGCTCCAGGGGTATCGGCGAGGACCATTCGCAACCGTCTCCATGAAGCTGGGCTACGGTCCCGCACACCGTTAGGCCGTCTTCCGCTCACGCCCCAACATCGTGCAGCCCGCCTCCAGTGGTGTCGCGACAGGCGTGAATGAAGGGACGAATGGAGACGTGTCGTCTTCAGCGATGAGAGTCGCTTCTGCCTTGGTGCCAATGATGGTCGTATGCGTGTTTGGCGCCGTGCAGGTGAGCGCCACAATCAGGACTGCATACGACCGAGGCACACAGGGCCAACACCCGGCATCATGGTGTGGGGAGCGATCTCCTACACTGGCCGTACACCACTGATGATCGTCGAGGGGACACTGAATAGTGCACGGTACATCCAAACCGTCATCGAACCCATCGTTCTACCATTCCTAGACCGGCAAGGGAACTTGCTGTTCCAACAGGACAATGCACGTCTGCATGTATCCCGTGCCACCCAACGTGCTCTAGAAGGTGTAAGTCAACTACCCTGGCCAGCAAGATCTCCGGATCTGTCCCCCATTGAGCATATTTGGGACTGGATGAAGCGTCGTCTCACGCGGTCTGCACGTCCAGCACGAACGCTGGTCCAACTGAGGCGCCAGGTGGAAATGGCATGGCAAGCCGTTCCACAGGACTACATCCAGCTTCTCTACGATCGTCTCCATGGGAGAATAGCAGCCTGCATTGCTGCGAAAGGTGGATATACACTGTACTAGTGCCAACATTGTGCATGCTCTGTTGCCTGTGTCTATGTGCCTGTGGTTCTGTCAGTGTGATCATGTGATGTATCTGACCCCAGGAATGTGTCAATAAAGTTTCCCCTTCCTGGGACAATGAATTCACGGTGTTCTTATTTCAATTTCCAGTAGTGTATTTTTAAATTCGGTGGAGAAAGCTGGTGACTGAAATTTCGTGACAAGTTCTCGTCGCAAGGAGAAACGCCTTTGTTTTAATTATGTCCAACCCGAATCCTGTATCATGTCCATGACACTCTCTCCGCTATATAGCGATAATACAGAACGTGCTGCCCTTCTTTGAACGTTTTCGATTTACTCCGTCAGTCCTATCTGGTAAGGATCCCACACCGCGCAGCAGTTTTCTAAAAGAGGACGGACATGCGTAGTGTAGGCAGTCTCTTTAGTAGATCTGTTACATTTTGTAAGTGGTCTGCCAATAAAACGCAGTCTTTGGTTATCCATCCCATAACATTTTCTGTGTGGTCGTTGCAATTTAAGTCGTTCGTAATTGTAATTCGTAGGTATTTAGTTGCATTTACGTCCTTTACATTTGACTGATTTATCGTGTAAACGAAGTTTAAAGGATTCCTTTTAGCACTCAAATGGATGACCTCACACTTTTCGTTATTTAGGGTCAATTGCCATTTTTCGCACCACACAGGTATGTTTTCTAAATCGTTTTGCAGTTTGTTTTGATCTTCTAATGACTTTACTAGTCGATAAACGACAGCGTCATTTGCAAACAACCGAAGATGGCTGCTCAGATTGTCTCCCAAGTCGTTCATACAGATAAGGAACAGCAAAGGGCCTGTAACACTACCTTGGGGAACGCCAGAAATCACTTCTGTTTTCCTCGATGACTTTCCGTCAACTACTATGAACTGTGACCTCTCTGATAGGAAATCAAGAATCCCGTCACATACCTAAGACGACACTTAATTAGGACGCAATTTCGCCACAAGCCGCCTGCGTTGTACAGCGTCAAAAGCCTTCTGGAAAACCAGAAATACGGAATCAATTTGAAATCCCTTGTCAATAGCACTCTACACTTCGTGGAACTAAACATCTAATTGTGTTTCACAAGAACGATGTTTTCTAAATCCGTGTTGACTGTGTGTATCCACCGCAGGAAGGCCTTTGAAGTTAGGAAGTGTCCTTACAAATAGAGATGGAGGTTTCACCTTAAATTGTGCGTGGAATCCTGGTCACTATTAATACTCTTTAATAACAACTTCTGATGTTGGTCATCTTTTATTGTGTGTTGGCGCTAGAATTTTGTGATGTGCGTGAATGTATGTTGTCTTTCTACATATTCCATATTATAGTTCGTGGTCAGTGGAGACTCACCTAGCGATGGCTTAAGGAGAGTTTGCAGGTGACTGATCAGGTTTAAGGAGAGTTTGCAGGTGAATAGTAAAAAATCAAAATTTCTGCCATTTTGCAAAGGACGCCCTACAATATTCTTCACTATTTCCTCCACAAAATGATAATAACTTCTCTTTGTGTGATTTTTTAGACGTATTTTTTTTAATTTTAATGCGTTACTTGCCTATCTCTGAAACGAGCTAATTTCGGGCATGCATCCCTTTGTATACTATTCTAAAGCCTAAAAGTATGTAGTTGAATCAAATAATACGAAATATCGGTATAAATAAACTGTAATGCAAGGGACACATACAAAGGAGGATGGGCACACGCTTCAGATTCAGACTTGAGAGAATTTAAACAAACTCTTTACACCACCACACTGTCAGATGACAAACCACTCAGGGGTCGACTGGCTGATAAAACAACAGATCAGCTTCAGCAGTATTATGGAATATCCAACAAGAATAACGGAAACGATTTATGAAGTATGAAGGAGGCATTCTTGGCCTTATAATTCTAAAACATCTCAACTGACAGATAGTCGATAAATTCTCTTGGCCCACCTGAACCTGAATCATGGTATACGTTCCGGAAGGCTGAAGTTTCAGGAGAGTATTTTGAACACAAAAGTACTGTTCCTGAAGCTCTTAAGGAAGCTATCAAGCGAGCTTATGGAAACATGGTTAACCCAGACCACTTCTGAAAGTATCTAGATGGAATTCCATTGAGTCTTTCAATAATGTTATCTGAACAAGAGTGCCCAAAAGTTTATTTGTGAAGCGGGGAACTAGTGATGCTGTATTAACATTTAATGAGGGAAACGTGGGGAGAATAAGAGTTCTAGCCCGTCTCCACGTCACCTGGGCCTGTCATACCGTAAAGTGGATGACATAATTAGACAAGTCGAGACTTGCAGAGACTTAGCGTGCAGTCGAGCTCACCACCAAAGAAATAAGGTCAGCCAGAAGGAGAAGCTTTTAGGCAAAGAAGACATTCCTGACTATGTTGTTGGGTGCTTTTGAACCTTCATTTCAAAATATGAGTGAGTTTACACCATTTTAATTTTTAAACGAGACTTTCTCAAAACGACTTTTTTTATACTTTACTAGCTGTACCCGGCCACGCATTGCTGTGGCTCAGCCAGCTTGAAAGGGAAAGAAAGAAGAGAGAAAGCACCTGGTTTTGATACGTATGGAAATTGGATACGCGTCCTAATCTCCATCTCTCCCCCTGCCCCCTCTCTCTCCCCCTCTCTCAGTGCGTCACCTCCTGCCCCCCTGCCCCCACTTTCTCTGTCCATCTTCTCCTTCCCCACCTATTTCTTCCTTTCCGTTTTCTTTGGTTATTCCTTATCCCCCCCCCTATGTCCATCTCCTGTTCCCTCCTTCCCTCTCACCTTGAGCCTTGTTTATTGTTACAACAAATTCAGATTCTATGTGGTATTCTAATCATAAACCAATAACCCATCAATACAACTTTCCTGTTTGTAACAACTTTTCACTATATTATATTGCATATACACTATGTGATCAAAAGTACCCGGACAACCCCAAAAACATACGTTTTTCATATTAGGTGCATTGTGCTGCTAGGTACTCCATATCAGCGACCTCAGTGGTCATTAGACATCGTGTGAGAGCAGAATGGGGCGCTCCGCGGAACTCACGGACTTCGAACGTGGTCAGGTGACTGGGTATCACTTGTGTCATACGTCTGTACGCGAGATTTCCACACTCCCGAACATCCATAGGTCCACTGATGCGATGTGATAAGTCGAAACGTGAAGGGACACGTACAGCACAAAAGCGTACAGGCCGACCTCGTCTGTTGGACGACAGAGACCGCCGACATTTGAAGAGGGTTGTGATGTATAGTAGGCAGACGTCTATCCAGACCATCACACAGGAATTTCAAACTGCATCAGGTTCCACTGCAAATACTAAGACAGTTAGACGGGAATTGAGAAAACTTGGATTTCATCGTCCAGCGGTTGCTCATAAGCCACACATCACGCTGGTAAATGCCAAGCGACGCCTCGCTTGGTGTAAGGAGCGTAAACGTTGGACGATTGAACAGTGGAAAAACGTTGTGTGGAGTGACGAATCACGGTACACAGTGTGGCGATCCGATGGCAGGGTGTGAGTATGCCCGGTGAACGTCATCTGCCAGCGTGTGTAGTAGAATTCGGAGGCGGTGGTGTTACGGTGTGGTCGTGTTTTTCGTGGAGGGGGCTTGCACCCCTTGTTATTTTGCGTGGCACTATCACAGTACAGACCTACATTGGTGTTTTAAGCACCTTCTCGCCTCCCACTATTGAAGAGCAATTCGGAGATGTCAGTTGCATCTTTCAATACGATCGAGCACCTGTTCATAAAGCACGGCCTGTGGCGGAGTGGTTACACGACAATAACATCTCTGTAACGGGCTGGCCTACACAGAGTCCTGAGCTGAATCCTATAGAACACCTTTGGGATGTTTGGGAACTCCGACTTCGTGTCAGGCCTCCCCGTCTGACATCGATACCTCTCGTCAGTGCAGCACTCCGTGAATAATGGGCTGCCATTCCTCAAGAAACCTTCCAGCACCTGATTGAACGCATGCTTTCGAGAGAGGAAGTTGTCACCAGGGCTAAGGGTGGGCCAACACCATACTGAATTCCAGCATTACCGATGGAGGGCGCCACGAACTTGTAAGTCATTTTCAGCAAGGTGTCCGGAAACTTTTTATAACATAGTATATATATTTATATATTTAAAAGTATATAGTCTACATGTATCTTACTTGAAGTAAATCGGAAAGGTACATTTTAAGATTTTTGGTAATGTTTTCCGATTATATATTTCTTATATATATATATATATATATATATATATATATATATATATATATATATATATATATATTACGTTATTAAAACATGCATATATTAAAGAATTATGTACCAAAAACATTTTCATACTAGACAACAATGTTGTGTCAAAATTTCAAAGTAATCGTTAAGGTACTTTCCGAGATACACTCTCTTAAACAAACGAAGATTCACATTTTTATTTCTGTGGCTACTTGTGACAGCTATATGAAACTTTGTGACCTGTTTTATTATAACGCACCTATTATAACGTACCTATTGAATCACAATCATGGTAGAGATTAGAACTGGTATGCGTCTAGTGGCTTACATGTACTAATTGTGTCACTCGTATAATTTAAAAAAGTTACATTGCTGTTTCTTTTGTATGTTATCTTAATTCTGCTATAGTAGACATTAAAAATATGGGTCAGTTGTCTGAAAAAGTTTTAGATTGTTTTCATCAGTGGTTCCATAGATAAAGGTTCATCAACATGCCTTATTTAACACCATTATACCGTACTACTGCAATAGTTAACCAATCATTACCACACTGCGTTGCATTAACTTTGGTAAAGGTAAAATTCAGTACACATCCACAGAACACAGAGGGACCTTGAAATATAATGGTACATCACCAGAAACTTTAATATTTTTACATAAAAGATCCATACACATGCCCTTTCCTGTTCATTAGTTTTACGATGATTCCTGGTCCTTAGTACTAGTGGTATTGTAGATGTAAAGCATGATTTACCCATATCTCTGATATCTCTGTTATATACTTCTCATATGTGAAAGGTACAATAAGCAGTTCCGTCTCTACTATTAAATATCTCAAGCCTAGGAACTCTTTTTACCTTATCACCATTATACCGTACTTACTGGATGTCGGCGCTGATTCCAACATTGAGTTTAACGTATAGATCTTATCTCTGTTACACAGAGGCAGCTGCACGCGCAACAGTATGACTTTGCACTAGCATATGGGGGGTAATGGGGGATAATGGGGGGGTAATGGGGAGCCCTCCCCTGCCTCCATCGATACTACACGTTCTTGACAAAGGGATGCAGTAATTCATGCATCAGACATATACATAAGGGTTGCTTGAAAAGAGTCTTGATGATTTTCTAATTTTGACTCTTGCTTTTAATGGGGACTTAATATGTACCATAATAGTGACAACTACGCTTCTCGGCTTTTGGCTACATATTGATCTTGCCAAAAGCGAGAAGCGTAGTTGTCAATATTATGGTACATATTAAGTCCCCATTAAAAGCTCTTTCGCTGTATTTATGGGTTGAAAATGACGTGCTGTACATCTGTTGAAATATAGATAGCTATCGAAGACGCCACGCTGCTCTGTTTCCTTAAGTTTTTTGAATGTAACAGTATGCTTTGTCAAGTATGTTATTTTAACTATAAATACAATTCAGTAGTAGAGACAGATTACAGGAAACTGTTAAGTACGTACTCCCGTGCGCAGGTGAGGTATTTTGTCCAGTAGCTGTGCAGAAAACAGATGTTAAACGGATCCTTGGTGTGTGTGAATGCTGTTGTGATGCTGTTCGCAGCATCTAGCCGTTTGGAGAACGCGCGTACAAACGTTGGAAGTCCAGGCACACAGCAGGTCTACCCCGAATCGTTAGGTGGGTCGCCATATCCCCCACACCAGCGGCTCTTCCTGTTGTACCCGGGGACGCACACCTAAACAAAAACAGATTACGAGCGCTGGGGCGAGAAATAACAAATCGTCCGCGACCGCCGCTCAAACCTTCCCTTTCCCCCTCCATTCCCCCCCCCCCCCCCCCTCCCCAACTACCTCCCCGCTGTTGACCGCTCTCTATCGGCTGACATTTAATCGCTGCTGCCTGTGCGGTCTCGTACACCGCTCTCAGCCTTCCCCTATTTTTACACATTTTTTTTTACAACAGCGAGTCCGCTACACACGCACAACTCACCCCCGTAACTCGCCCCCCGCCCGCGCTACGTGACGAATTGACTGACACGGGGTGTCGATCAGGCGCGCGCTCTATCTCCGCATATAAATATTGTTTCCCCCGGCAGCGCGGGGATTCACCGGCGTGGCAGGTAGCCTAGCTGCGAGGGGCGGCGTGCGGCCGTGATAGACGGTGTTGCTGCTGTTTCGCTTGTTGTTTTGGCCCGAGCACACCGCCGCTTGTACATTCCACTCACGCAGAAGCCCAGAAACCAAATCTCTAGTTGGGCTACATCCATAGAAACATACAAGTTGTTTCATATTGCCATATATATATCTTTCTCTTGCTTTGTTTTCATATTTCACACATTAATATTAAGCATATTTTTTTGAGGGGCACCCAGTAAGTTCTAATTACCACCCGCAAATATAAAGTCGCGTAATTACTTATCCAGTGACCAAAGTGTTACGATGAATATGCATGGTAGCACATATATCATTTGAAAAATACATCAATTCAGCCTTAAGGTAAATAGAAATGTTCCTATCGTAGTGTATGTATGTCTATAACGGATGATACGTTCTTCACCTTGCATTTTGCTGAATGGCCAAGGCATCTGTGCAGAGGATGAGGATGATATGAGCAACATAGTTATAAACTTGCGCAGAGAATGTAAACAATGGAGTTTAACGATTTATTTAGAGAGAATGGACTATTTGGTTACTGGAGAAGTGAGTCAAGACCTCATGCTAGGTTTTCGGGTACCGGTTATCAAAACAAATTTGATGATCGGAGCGATGGCTGATGGGAGCAATTGTAAGGGGTATCCCAATTATGGTCGCTCCTGTCAGCCACCACTCTGAGTGTGAACATAGTTTGTGCGAACACTAGTAAGATCTGTGCTCTGTTTATAAATACTTGCGTATCATTATTAACAAAGACGGATCTAGTCAATAAAATTCTTATGGGTTTGGGAGCGCATTGTCAACTGTAAAATTCCGATGTTTCGGTGACTATTGCAAGACGCCTTCGTCAGGGTGTATTGCTAAAGACGGATCTAGTAAAAGCGAAACTAAGAACCACATTGAACAAGGTAGACAAACAACCAAACAATTGAGTTTTATGGAGCTGTGTGGTGTCAGTTGAGCTGTTTAGCATCCACTAAAAATGCTATGAGTCCGATCCCTGACGAGCTACAGAGAAGACAAGTTCCCTGAGAGATGAGGCAAATTTAAGAAAAACAATGTCATGCAAAGGAAATGTCTCACTGAAAGAAAACTACTAGGGTTGGCCCAGCTAAGGGTGAAAGTACTGGTACGGCACCACACAAGGGTATATTAATGAAGGTACTCAACCAACTACAATGGAAACAATA
Source organism: Schistocerca americana (assembly GCF_021461395.2). NCBI lineage: Eukaryota > Metazoa > Arthropoda > Insecta > Orthoptera > Acrididae > Schistocerca > Schistocerca americana. Next base: position 84,628,085 of record NC_060128.1, on the reverse strand, counting down.
GGTCACTATAGCAATTTTGGTTTGTTGTTGTTGTTGTTGTGGTCTTCAGTCCTGAGACTGGTTTGATGCAGCTCTCCATGCTACTCTATCCTGTGCAAGCTTTTTCATCTCCCAGTACCTACTGCAACCTACATCCTTCTGAATCTGCTTAGTGTATTCATCTCTTGGTCTCCCTCTACGATTTTTACCCTCCACGCTGCCCTCAAATACTAAATTGGTGACCCCTCGATGCCTCAGAACATGTCCTACCAACCGATCCCTTCTTCTGGTCAAGTTGTGCCACAAACGTCTCTTCTCCCCAATCCTATTCAATACTTCCTCATTAGTTACGTGATCTACCCATCTAATCTTCAGCATTCTTCTGTAGCACCACATTTCGAAAGCTTCTATTCTCTTCTTGCCCAAACTATTTATCGTCCATGTTTCACTTCCATACATGGCTACACTCCATACGAATACTTTCAGAAATGACTTCCTGACACTTAAATCAATACAGGATGTTAACAAATTTCTCTTCTTCAGAAACGCTTTCCTTGCCATTGCCAGCCTACATTTTATATCCTACTTCGACTATCATCAGTTATTTTGCTCCCCAAATAGCAAAACTCCTTTACTACTTTAAGTGCCTCATTTCCTAATCTAATTCCCTCAGCATCACCCAACTTAATTAGACTACATTCCATTATCCTTGTTTTGCTTTTGTTGATGTTCATCTTATATCCTCCTTTCAAGACACTGTCCATTCCATTCAACTGCTCTTCCAAGTCCTTTGCTGTCTCTGACAGAATTACAATGTCATCGGCGAAGCTCAAAGTTTTTATTTCTTCTCCATGAATTTTAATACCTACTCCGAATTTTTCTTTTGTTTCCTTTACTGCTTGCTCAATATACAGATTGAACAACATCGGGGAGAGGCTACAACCCTGTCTCACTCCCTTCCCAACCACTGCTTCCCTTTAATGCCCCTCGACTCTTATAACTGCCATCTGGTTTCTGTACAAATTGTAAATAGCCTTTCGCTCCCTGTATTTTACCCCTGCCACATTTAGAATTTGAAAGAGAGTATTCCAGTCAACATTGTCAAAAGCTTTCTCTAAGTCTACAAATGCTAGAAACGTAGGTTTGCCTTTCCTTAGTCTTTCTTGTAAGATAAGTCGTAAGGTCAGTATTGCCTCACGTGTTCCAGTGTTTCTACGGAATCCAAACTGATCTTCCCCGAGGTTGGCTTCTACTAGTTTTTCCATTCGTCTGTAAAGAATTCGTGTTAGTATTTTGCAGCTGTGACTTATTAAACTGATAGTTCGAATTTTGGTTTATTACCATAAAACAACAAGAAAACGATTTATCTACTGAGTTAAGTATTGGTAAGTGGAGAAAAAGATTATAATTATGAAATAAAAAAAAGGTATAATAATTTCAAGAAATTCGTTAGAAGTTCGTAATAACTACAGTGGAATAAGTCTTCTAAATGTTGGGTATAAAATTAATGCTAAAATAGCAAACAATAAGCTGAAGATTATAGCACACTCTCTTTTACTGGACGAACAATGTGGGTTCTGTAGAGGGAGATCTTACGAATATGTATTTAACATGGAACAGATATTGGAGAAAAGAAGAGAATTTAACTTAAAAAATCTACATCGCAGCCGACGATTACGTGAAATCTTTTGACAGTGTAGATAGGGAGCAGTAATGGAGTCTAATTAAAAAGAATGTATACCCTAAAGACTTGATTTAAATCGCTCAAGATATGTATGCAGAAATAATAAATTATTTAAGATCTGCAGAGTAAAGGAGTGGGTGAAATGTTAATTAATCAAGGAGTATGGCCTGGTTGCAGCACCTCTCCAAATGGAAGGAACATAATGCACGATGGAATGAAAGTGAACAATATATAAATAGATACTGCACTTCTTGCAGATGATCAGCTCGTCCTAGAGGACGATGAAGACAAGTTTCAGCAATAAAACATTTGATAAATGACATTTATGAGAGTCATAATTTTCACATATGTAGGAGAAAAACGAAAGTTATGGCATGGCAAGGAAAACACCCAATTAGGTCATAGATAATAATTCACGATCAATCAATAGAACAATTTTCAAGGTTCTATTATGGTGGTTGTGCTTTATCTTTTTGCTGTGATTCTCGTCGTCAGTTGTTATGATGACAGCTGACCAATGCTAAACACAAACATATAATGCAGGCTTGGCAGTGAAATCGGTAAGCAACTGGTTGCATTGTCTGTATGTGCAACGACTGAAATTATTATTAGTTGTTGTTGTTGTTGTTGTGGTCTTCAGTCAAGAGACTGGTTTGATGCAGCTCTCCATGCTACTCTATCCTGTGCAAGCTTTTTCATCTCCCAGTACCTACTGCAACCTACATCCTTCTGAATCTGCTTAGTGTATTCATCTCTTGGTCTCCCTCTACGATTTTTACCCTCCACGCTGCCCTCCAATACTAAACTGGCGATCCCTTGATGCCTCAGAACATGTCCTACCAACCGATCCCTTCATCTAGTCAAGTTGTGCCATAAATTTCTCTTCTCCCCAATTCTATTCAATACTTCCTCATTAGTTACGTGATCTACCCAGCATTCTTCTGTAGCACCACATTTCGAAAGCTTCTATTCTCTTTTTGTCTAAACTATTTCTCGTCCACTTTTCACATCCATACATGGCTACACTCCATACAAATACTTTCAGAAACGACTTCCTGACACTTAAATCTATACTCGATGTTAACAATTTTCTCTTCTTCAGAAACACTTTCCTTGCCATTGCCAGTCTACATTTTATATCTCCTCTACTCTGACCATCCTCAGTTATTTTGCTCCCCAAACAGCAAAACTCATTTAGTACTTTAAGCGTCTCATTTCCTAATCTAATACCCTCAGCATCACCATATTTAACTCGACGAATTGTACTTAACTTGTGTTAGAGGCTTCTTCAAATGCTGCATACATATAATTATAAACATATCTAGAGGCATTACTTATGCCATACTTGAGCAAGCTACGTTCCTAGTTGCCGTCCCAAGCAACAATGGACGAGAACTCGCTAGAAACTTGCCACAAGCCGTGGAATGGCGCTGGCGGCGGTCCAGTGATATCTATTACGGACCACGGTCGATATCTGCAACACCTAACATGTGTGGTATCGAACGTTGATAGCACACTTTTTGCAGTGATGAGGAAGTTAAGATCAAGGTTCATCAATTTCAGTACATGTATGGAACAATTCGGGGAACGTTGAAGGGTCAGATGAGATAAGAGGCGTAAATTTTATGACTATGACTATTACAGTATTGATGTATGAGACCTGTAGCGAGTCCTGGGCAAAAAAGGAAAAATGTCGAAACAAAATGTGAGTCCTCAGTGAACAGATAATAAAAGACGAAAAACGTAATGAAGAGATAAGGCAGCAACTGATGAAATTGTCTTTGAATGACAGGTTTTACAAAAGACGAGAGAAGTAGGGAAAATCACTATTGTAGAGAGGAGAACTATAGAAAACTGAAGCTTGCCCTTGGATATCGTTGTACCGGAAAAGGATATGTTGGTCGATCCATGAACAGGTGGCAGGAAAAGTTGGGTCAGAAGAGGCTAGTAGCCTAATCCAGGAAGAGGAAGTGACAAATGACAGTCTTCAACAGCGCTTCCTCTTGTAATATGCATGGTTTCCATAATTAAAGTTGCAGTTTCAAAACGCTGTGGAAAGGGAATCGCTGTTCAGAATGACGTCAAATTTGAACAGCATGTTATTGATGCGCGGGAAAACATCATGGGAAAAAAAAGAAAAATTTGACCAATAGACGGGGCTATAGGCGTCTTAACATAAATGGAGTCAGCTACAAATGACACATGAATCGCAATACGACAGCAATGGTTTGAGATGCACTTTACACCAGTCTGCATGACTAAACAAGTTCGGCAATCAACAGTTGTGGCACTGTTAGTTAGATAAGCCAATCCACCACGGCAAGGTCGTACCACATCGGATGGGATAAGTCTTCAGGCCAAAACCCACATAAAAATCAAAATGACATCAGTTTTTAATTGTCCTGGGGGCAGAAACAGCATAAGACGCAAAATGACCTCTGTTTCTAATTGTCGTGAGACTGGCGAAAGACATGTTTAGAACGCTGTCAGTCGTTTTTTTACCACAAGTTGAAACAACAAATCGAAGAGTCTGGGGGGGGTCACGTTCAGAGTGTGTTCTGCAATGCAAGCCTTCAATTCAGATACAGTCCTAGTGTGTCGCCGAGACGGAGCCGCAGACTTATGAAATGGTTCAACTGGCTCTGAGCACTATGGGACTTAACATCTGAGGTCATCAGTCCCCTAGAACTTAGAACTACTTAAACCTGACTAATCTAAGGACATCACACACATCCATGCCCGAGGCAGGATTCGAACCTGCGACCGTAGCAGTAGCGCGGCCGCACGGCCACCCCGGAAGGCCCCGCAGACTTATACTCTAACACAGAGACAGGTTCCACACAGCAATACTATAGTGAACATAGCAGACTTCTACTGAGGCTACATGGACAATAAAGAAGAGAGCTTGTAGTGCAGTACATGGAAATTTGAAATATGTAGGTCTTTGTTAATGAATAAAGAATCCAGTTATTAACTGCGTGCAGTTAGTGTTATAGAACGAGGTTATCAGCCACCAATCAACATTCTCTCCTACCTTCCCATGGTACAGCTCTACAGAGACAACGAGACTATACAAGAGCGGATTCAACAATAGTCGATATCTAGATGTGTTAACTGCTGTTGTCCTTTAAATATGACATTTCTAATTGTCATTTTAATGGAAAATGCACGTTTTCTTATCACTAATTACATCCAGTTTTCACTGTAAATATAAATTATTGTTTAACAATCTTCTACACGTTTTTTTCATCGCCGTGCGGGATTAGCCGAGCGGTCTTAGGCGCTACAGTCGTGGCCCGTGCGGCAGATCCCGGCGGGGGTTCGAGTCCTCCCTCGGGCATGGGTGTGTGTGTGTGTTTGTCCTTAGGATAATTTAGGTTAAGTAGTGTGTAAGCTTAGGGACTGACGACCTTAGCAGTTGAGGCCCATAAGAATTCACACACATTTGAACTTTTTTTTTCATCTTTACGCTTTTTACGCTTCATTTTTTTTCATCTTTACGCTATTTACGCTTCACGGCAATCGTCCTGGACATGCACATTTGCTTAGAAACGTAGCAAAGCCGGGAATAGAACCTGGGCCACGTGCATGACAGGCAAATATTCTACAGTAGCACTTCACAGCCTGACGAAAAAATCACCATACTTTTGCGTGTTTAAATTGCTCAGCAAACTTCAAAGTCGATTTTTTCGAGGATATTTGAGAGTTGGGCAAGGGCCTTGCCGCAGTGCATACACCGGTTCCCGTGAGTTAAGCGCTGTCGGGCGTGGTCGGCACTTGGATGGGTGACCATCCAGATCTCCATGCGCTGTGATTACAATTGAGGAACTACTCGACCGAATATTAGCGGCTTCGGTCAAGAACACCATCACAACGACTGGGAGAGCGGTGTGCTGACCCCATACCCCTCCTATCCGCATCCTCCACTGAGGATGACACGGCGGTCGGATGGTCCCGGTGGGCCACTCGTGGCTTGAAGACGGAGTGCTTTTATATATTATATCTGTGTGCTCCATACATACCATAAACATAAAAAAATTGAAAAATCGACGCCGTGTGGTCTCCTTGAAAGTTGAAGTTACGTGCCAGATTGAACTGTTGTGATTTAAGGCGTGTCGTATTGTTATTGATCTAACAGCAGTGCCCGGCTGACTTGACGCCACAGACTCGTGTTCGGTGGCAGTAACTGCGGAGCCCTCGCCGCGACTGCAGGTGTGTGTACGTGTACGTATGTATGTATGTAACGCGGGCCATCGCTCACGCGCCGGGGTCGCCGGCTATCAGGCGGATTGCCGCCACAGGTGCGGGGGCGGCTGGGTGTGGTGGTGGGGGTGTAGTTGGGGGTGCCGCCGATTGCGTGGCCTCCGCTGTCGTTTGTCGTTTTGTCCGCCGCTCGATGGTTATTGCTTCGCCGCGGTCCGCGCCCGCAATCGTTCGGTCGCGAGCTGAGGGTGGCAAAAAGCGATGGCAGCTGTGTGTAGCGGGGGACCACCAGCCAGCGCTGAGCAATCCGTGATCAGCACACACACACACACACACACACACACACACACACACACACACACACACACGTGATACACTACACCTCACGAGCACGCACACAACAACAAACACAGGTACACACAAGCACACCCACATAAACACCGCACTCATAATACACACACGCGCGCGCACGATTACACGCACGTACACACAGCATACACATACAAGTGCACTATAACTGGATAATAGCTAAAGCTCTTCGAATTCTGCATGGCTTTTCCATATTGAGACAGTACATAATTGTACCTAAAAGTTGCAGAAACTCCGATGCCTTGGAAGACAGTCTTGTGAAGTAATGCTCTTGAACTCGCCACTACTTTGTTCGACCTAAGACCGACTCCATGCACTCTTTCTTTCGAACAGGTGTGCAGATCTATGGACCTATTTGAACTTTCTGGCAGATTAAAACTGTGTCCCGGACCGAGACTCGAAGTCGGGACCTTTGCCTTTCGCGGGCAAGTGCTTTACGAACTGAGCTACCCAATCACGACTCACGCCCCGTCCTCACAGCTTTACTTCTGCCAGTACCTCGTCTCCTACCTTCCAAACTTTACAGAAGCTCTCCTGCGAACCTTGCAGAACTAGCACTCCTGGAAGAAAGGATATTGCGGAGTCATGGCTTAGCCACACGCTGTGGGATATTTCCACAATGAGATTTTCACTCTGCAGCGGAGTGTGCGCTGATATGAAACTTACTGGCAGACCTATATCTCTAACGTCGATCAGTTGTAGAATTTTGGAACACGTATTATGTTCGAGTACAGTGACTTTTCTGAAGACTAGAAATCTACTCTCGAGGAATCAGCATGGGATTCGGTAAAGACGATCGTGTGAAACCCAGCTCGCGCTATTCGTCCACGAGACTCAGAGGGCCATAGACACGGGTTCTCAGGTTGATGCCGAGTTTCTTGACTTCCGCAAGGCGTTTGACAAGTTCCCCACAGACGTTTAATGAACAAAGTAAGAGCATATGGACTATCAGACCAATTGTGTGATTGAATTGAAGAGTTGCTAGATAACAGAGCGCAGCATGTCATTCTCAATGGAGAGAAGTCTTCCGAAGTAAGAGTGATTTCAGGTGTGCCGCAGGGGAGTGTCGTAGGACCGTTGCTATTCACAATATACATAAATGAGCTTGTGGATAACATCGGAAGTTCAGTGAGGCTTTTTGCGGATGACGCTGTAGTATATCGAGAGATTGTAACAATAGAAAATTTTAATGAAACGCAGGAGGATCTGCAACGAATTGACGCATGGTGCAGGGAATGGCAACTGAATCTCAATGTAGACAAGTGTAATGTGCTGCGAATACATAGAAAGAAAGATCCCTTATCATTTAGCTAAAATATAGCAGGTCAGCAAGTGGAAGCAGTTAATGCCATAAATTATCTGGGAGTACGCATTAGGAGTGATTTAAAATGGAATGATCATATGAAGTTGATCGTCGGTAAAGCAGATGCCACACTGAGATTCATTGGAAGAATCCTCAGGAAATGCAATCCGAAAACAAAGGAAGTAGGTTACAGTACACTTGCTCGCCCACTGCTTGAATACTGCTCAGCAGTGTGGGATCCGTACCAGATAGGGTTGATAGAAGAGATAGAGAAGATCGAACGGCCAGCAGCGCGCTTCGTTACACGATCATTTAGTAATCGGGAAAGCGTTACGGAGATGATAGATAAACTCCAGTGGAAGACTCTGCAAGAGAGACGCTCAGTAGCTCGGTACAGGCTTTTGTTGAAGTTTCGAGAACATGCATTCTCCGAGGAGTCAAGCAGTATACTGCTCCCTCCTACGTATATCTCGCGAAGAGACCATGAGGATAAAATCAGAGAGATTAGAGCCCACACAGAGACATACCGACAGTCTTTCTTTCCACGAACAATACTAGACTGGAATAGAAGGGAGAACCGATAGAGGTACTCAAGGTACCATCCGCCGCACACCGTCAGGTGGCTTGCGGGGAATGGATGTAGATGTAGATGCAGATAACCCATTGCTTCAAGCGGAGAAATCTTTCTCCATCCTAATCTAAATTTGCTGTGGTGGGACATAAGACAGTTTCTGCTCTTTGCATACCAATGACTGTACTCATCTATATTACTAAATGACTAACCCTGTGCATGGCCATAGTGGCGGGTTCCCTGTGTAAAGGCTTCCAGGTCGAGAAAAACTTCATTTTCAATATTCCTTACAATTACCGACTGAATTTAAAAATTTAAAAGGCTGTCTAAGGATGTGTAATCTTCTGCTAAAGACTTGACACAATAAGAGGAGTGTTAAAGTTACAAACTGTTGTAATGTCCCCCTAGAAAAATTATAAATGGCTGTGCTTAAACTGACACACAATATTTTTTAGCGCAACGCAATCTGACTTTCAATAATCGCTACAAAAGAATGGCCCTGACTAACATTAAACTATACGTTTCATGAATCACTTACCTCTCAAAAATCTTCATTACTCAGACTACTGCAATAGAGCGTGCGCCAATACTGCCAGCTAAATAAAAGATTCAAACTACTGAAGGCACTATCTACTGATAGGCATAGTTCGCAAATGAAAGACTATGATAGAGAACAAACAATGTATTCACCTTAATAGTGTTCAAACGTCATTATATATATATATATATATATATATATATATATATATATATATATATATATATATATATCCGTCCGTGATATCCAGTATTGCAAATTTACTCTCTCTGATGGACACACGTCCAGATCATCCGCTCTCAAAACTCCGCCATCTTTCTCCCCACATCGACCACTGCTGCCGGCTCACCTCCAACTGCACAACGCTATGCGCTGTTAACAGCCAACTGCCCAACACTAGAATAGCATATTCCAACAATGCAAACCAGCCACAGACTGCACTCAGCACAGCCAGTGATTTTCATACAGAGCGCTACGTGGCGTTACCAATAAAAAAACCAACAGCCTACTTAGACTGTATGTGTACTTCTTGAGAGGTTGTAACTAAGGCACGCACACGACCGAGATAATGTTTATCTAGCATTTCAGAACGAGATCACTTAGCGTCCTCCAGCAAACCTTTACAAAACCTTTTCTCGCTGACTCTCCCGACAAAATAATGAAAGAAAAGATGTTTAATGCTTACTATATTTTCGCTTTTCATGCACTAAAACTTCAGCATATGGCCTGACGTTTCAATTTATTACTTCTCTACTACCATCTGTATTTGCAACACATTTTGCAGATGGAATCCACATATGCCGTTTAATGTATCTGCAACACTATGTTTCTGTATAAAATACAGTTCAGGAAATGTGAAGTCATAAGCACTCAGATGTGTAAAATACTAGTTTTTGTTTAAAACAGAGCGAAAGTTGCCGACGCTATATTCATCCAGTGTTCGATAATAATTACAGCACATAACGACTTCCGACAATCTCTAAACTTTTCCTGAATTTCTTCATTTGTATGGCATAGTGTCCGTGGTTGCTTTTTAATTCACGAGGATATTTTTGACCCGTTGTTGCAACTACAAAATGCGTGACTTTTTCACCAGACGCTTTTCGCTTTATTGAGGTGAAGCATCAATCAGTGGTCTGTAACTAAGTTTATTTACATTTCGATTTGCTTTTTAGATCGAAAAACAGTTAATTAAGAATGGGTTGGCTTTTACTTACGGTGATTTTTCGGCTGATTTCTCGCTTTCATCGGGGAATGCCGCCTGCTAGCACATCGTTGTTTTTGTGTGCTAGACACTGACAATTTTCGTCTACTTTTAAGATATTCTGTAGCACTATGCCTTTCTCACAAGCGATTTTCATGCACACCACTGTATTCTGTCTGTTTTTGTACTTCAAGTGTGTGTTGCTGTTTGTGTTTTGTAGTAGGTCATAGACGAAGTAGTGGAAAGGTATGTTGGCAATACTAGAAAACACAAACAGCAACACATGGGCCTCAAATGTCTTTTAACAACCGTACGCCCAGTATAACAAAGGTAGTGCCGGAGCACATACAGTGCCATATGTAATTTTACTTATGTTCTAAACAGGCTTATGTCTGTTGAGGTTATTTTATTGGTCTTGACGCAGTCACTGGGCCACGACAGTTTTCATTTATTAGTGCGTATGACTTCTGAAGAAAAACTATATCATTACAGCAGAAACCATGGTCAAGGTTTAAAATAAACATAATTTAGTGCAACTGTGGGCCGTTTTTCATTCGAGACAATGTCGTAACGGTTACTGTTGTCGCGGCCATGATGAAAATAACTTAATGGTCGTATTCAGCATTAGGAGCGTTCTGCTTGACCGTAATCACGTCGTTTAAATATCTGGCCGTAACGTTGCAAAGCGATATGAAACGGGACTAGTATGTAAGGATTGTTGTTGGGGAGACGAAATGGTCGACTTATGCCTATTGGTAGAACGCTGTAGAGGAGACTGTATAGAGACCGCTAGTGCGACGCGTTCTTGAGAACAGCTCGAGTGTTTGGGATCCCCACAAGCATGGATTGAAGAAGAAATCGAAGCAATGCAGAGGAGGGCTGCTGGATTTCGCGTTTCGCGTAAGATTCGAGAAATTAGGACTCATACGGAAGCATACAGACAGGTGTTCTTCCCTCGCTCTATCTGCGAGTGGAACAGGAAAGGAAAGGACGCTTAGTGTTGTGGCTTCTTCCTGTTGTATTCATTTATCGACTGTTTAAACATGTCTGTGTGTGCTGTAATTAGCCTAACTTTCTCTTCACAGCCCCTGCACAAGAGATACATAGGAGGCGGAAGTATATTTCTAGATTCCTCACTTCATGCTGCTTCCTGAAAGTTCGCAAGCACGGGTAAGCGGTACATTTTACATCTGTCTTCACGCGGCTGCCAGTTCAATTCTATAAGCATTTACATGACACTGTCCTATGGATCAAACTCACCTATGCTTCCCTTCCTTGAAAACATTAAGTGTCCTCTATTTGACCAATTTGGTACGGGTGCTCCACTCTTCAACAATATTCTACAACGGATCACACAAGGCTTTTGTTGGAACAATTGGTAAAGAAGATTCTTAAAAGTATTATTGAGTGATTTACTGCAAATGGTTTCATTCTCAATTCCAAAAGAACCCCTCTGAAGGTCTTGAGCTGCTACGTGAACGACAAGTGTAACACATAATAAATAAATAACAACTAGGGCAGAATCTTCAAAAATTTTAGGTATCCATACTGCTGAGAATTTAAACTGGAAAAAAATACACTTTAGGTCTCCTAAAACAAGTAGATGACATTCCGTCAGAACTACTAGTATCTTTGGGAGAGCCAGCTGTAATAAAACTATTCCTCCTTGTGTGCGAGATGTTGGAGACAGGTGAAACTTAGATTTCAAGAAGAATGTGATACTTCCAAAACAAGCAATTGCTGACAGGTTTATTACCGAATTATCGGTGTATTAAGACACGGTTGCTGAATACTGACACGAATTATTTGCACGAGAATGGAAAAACTGCTAGAAGTTTTAGGTATCCATACTGCTGAGAATTTAAACTGGAAAATAATACACTTTAGGTCTCCTAAAACAAGTAGACGACATTCCGTCAGAACTACTAGTATCTTTGGGAGAGCCAGCCGTAATAAAACTATTCCTCCTTGTGTGCGAGATGTTGGAGACAGGTGAAACTTAGATTTCAAGAAGAATGTGATACTTCCAAAACAAGCAATTGCTGACAGGTTTATTACCGAATTATCGGTGTATTAAGACACGGTTGCTGAATACTGACACGAATTATTTGCACGAGAATGGAAAAACTGCTAGAAGTCGACCTCGGGGAAGATGAGTTCGGATTCCGGAGAAATGTAGGTACCGTATGATTTCTCTTAGAAGAGAGGTTAAGGAAAGGGAAACCTATGTTTATGGTGCGTGTAGGCTTAGAGAAAGCATTTAACGACGCTGACAGGAATACTCTCTTTAAAACTCGGAAGGTAACAAGGGTAAAATACAGGGAGCGAAAGGTTATTCACAAGTTGTACAGAAACCAGACGGGAGTTCTAAGAATTGAAGGGCATGGGAGAGAGGCAGTGGTTGAGAAGGGAGTTAGACAGTGTTGTGGCCTTTCCCCGACGTTATTCAATCTATACAATGAATAAGCAGTAAAGGAAACGAAAGAAAAGTTTGTAGTAGGAATTAACGGTCAGGAAGAAGAAATAAAAACCTGGAGGTTTGTCGATGACGTTGCAATTCTGTTAGAGACGGCGAAGGACTTGGAAGAGCGGTTGAAACAAATGGACAGTGTCTTGAAAGAAGGATATGAGATGGACAATAACGTGAGCGAAACGAGGGTAATAGAATGTATTCTAATGAAATCAAGTGATTCTGAGGGAATTGCTTTAAGAAACGAGACATAAAGAGTAGTAGATGAATTTTATATCTGGACATCAAATAACTTATGATGGCCGAAGTAGAGAGATATAAAACTTAGATTGGCAGCTGGAAGACTAAGGTTTCTGAAGAAGAGAAATTTGGTAATTCTGAATATAAATTTAAGCGTTAAGAAGGCTTTTCTGAGTAGCCTTGTATGTAAGAGAAACGTGCACGATAAACAGTTCAGATAAGATGAGAATATAAGGTTTTGCAGTGTGTGCTACAGAACAAAACTGAAGACTGGGAAGATAGATCACGTGACTAACGAGGAAGTACTGAACAGAATTGAGGAGAAAAGAAATTTGTGACACAATTTGACGGAATGAAAGGGTCGGTTGATGTGACACATTCCGAGGCACCAAGGGATCACCTGCTAAGCGTTTACTGCCGAGGATGGGGGAAGGTAGGGGGAAATTGTAGATGTAGACCAAGAGATGAATACAGTAAGCACTCTCAGAATGATGTTGGCTGCAGCAGTTATTGGGAGATGAAGAGGCCTGCACGGGATAGAGTAGCGTGAAGAGCTGCATCAAACCAGTCTCTGGACTGAAGACGACAAAACAAAACGAGTTAGTTCAACCATATTTGGACTTCGAACCACTGCGAAGCTTAGCGAGAGACAAATCAATAAGTTAGTCATACTTTCATTGAATAGTGTTACATGAAATTATGTTCTGTGGTAACTTATCTTGAAGAAAGAAAGATTATATTGCTGAAAAACATAAGAATAATATTTGGTGGCAGCACAGGATCATCTTGTTGACGTCCATTTACGGAGCTGCGCATCTCTACTAGTGCTTCACTGTATATTTATACCCTCATGAACGTTGCTGCAATAAATCCACTACAGATCAGAATGAACAGTGCTGTACATAATTACAATATCAGAAGTGAAATGGCATCCATTCCTACACATGAAGTTGTCTTTAGCAAGAAAAAGGATGCACAATGATCACTGTAATTTTTTTGAGAAATTATGCAATGATGTTAAACACCCGACCGCCACCAAAGTTAAATTCAAAAACGATCTGAAAAAGTTTCGAATACACGATTCCTGCCGTTCCATACAAGAAATTCTGTTTTTCTAGCGTGTAAACGGTGGCGGGTACAAATTACTAGCCCGCATCTCGTGGTCGTGCGGTAGCGTTCTCGCTTCCCACGCCCGGGTTCCCGGGTTCGATTCCCGGCGGGGTCAGGGATTTTCTCTGCCTCGTGATGGCTGGGTGTTGTGTGCTGTCCTTAGGTTAGTTAGGTTTAAGTAGTTCTAAGTTCTAGGGGACTGATGACCATAGATGTTAAGTCCCATAGTGCTCAGAGCCATTTTGAACAAATTACTAATTCAAATCCGCATTAAAAAAAGAAATAAATACAACAAAGCAAGCACAAGACTTCATAACTGCAAATTTTATAGATATATTGAAAAATTAGAGACATGATTAGAAAAAGAAGAATAACTTTCTGTCGCCACATCAGAAGCATGAATGCCTACAGGCTAACAAACTGTTCACTCATTTCAAAAAATTAAAAATGGATAAGAAATGGTGAAAAGACATTGGAATGCACATATACAGAATACGAATTATTCCACAATACTGAGCAACGACTGCCTCTCGGAAATAAAATTGCAAGTGTCCAGACGTTTCCATGAAAAACCAAAGAAAGAGATTGGAGATAATTGGACACAAGAAAGAAGCGAGAAACGTCGAGAAATGGAAAAAAATGAAAGGCGTAACAGTTGGAATGAACATAGCCCACATTCGCTAATATGTTAAAGAAGAAGAAAATAAAAAATTAAAAGGAAGTACTTGTAAATGGTCAGCATGTTACCATATTTACATATGAATGTGTAACGTGAATATAAAATGATTCGTTATACATAATTACGAGTGACCATACAAATGATCCATAGAACATGCAGCTAATGAAGTAATCTCATTTCTCGACTCTCTGCATTTTCCCACTGTCCTATCAACGAACCAACGTCTATCACCTGCTTAATCTGCGGTTGAGTCTCTATGACCGTTCAACTCCATATCTCTTCAAATTTTTACAGGCAGTGTAGTCATAAGATACTACATTTTTAGTTTTGTCAAGTGCACAGTTTTACGTTTATTAACAAGTAAAGTAAGTTGCCATTCTTTGCCCCACTCTGAAATCTTATGAAGACCTGACTCAGTCATCTTCGTTGAGGTTCTGACAGCTGCCACAAATGCGTAGTAACTTATAGAAATTCAGGTCCGCCTATATACGCAAACAATTGTTCGGTTTTTACGCTCTATCGTTTTTGTGCACACTTGTGCCATAGTCAGTTCTTAGGCTGCTTTTATTCCTGTCTTATGTCAGATTCTGTAAGGTTTTTATTCTATTGGTATGTGCAACGCAGTGCACAGCATCAATACGTTCTGAAAAGTCACGCGCGAAAATGCTATTTTTCAGGCAGTCATGTCTGTTGTTCTATTGATCACAGACATAAGGGAGCAAGTGTTTCGGATAGATCTTGGTATGACGTTTATCTGTATACCTATCGGAAAACGAGCACACTGTTGCTACCCTACTGCACAAGGTCAAAATTTAAACATTACAGACCAGCCGAATTGAGCAAATTGGTTGGGTCTTCTACATCAGGTGTGGTTTATGGTGCCTTATAAAAGCACCGTTTGTTTATGAACAGTTCCGGAGCAAACACCGGAAAATCATGATTTTTGGGTACGAAAAGTACCAATTGTCGGAATGTTCACTTCTATACTTTATATTCATGTCAGACAGTTGGTCGTTTTACAAAATGTTCTGGAGATGATGTTCTCATAATACATTGCAACATTTTTCGATATCATTATCCGTCACAGAGATCCAGAGGGTCGAAGTTACCGTAGTTGTGCAAGTAAAATATGCACGTATTATTCGGTCTGAAGCGTAAATATAGTTTGAACTGATGTAGTGAACCCATGGTACGTATTCTAGGATCATCGCAAGAGTTCTGAGGTTATCAAACTACATTTTTTAATTAACCTTTTTTTCACCAATAAAATTTTGTGACGCGTTGTCTTTGTACAAATATGCCCAAAGTCCTACTGCAGAGACAAAAAACGTAAAACTGGAAAGACCACAAACTCAGTAAAATGTTTCCAATAACATTGTTTACTCTTTTAATATACTAATCAGTTTTCGATTAATTGCGATCGATGAGCAAAGTAGCCAGAAAAAGAAGTAAGTTTATATTAACCCTATATTATGGGTGCTTATTTTTTGTTTATGTGTGTAAAAGTAGGCGTGCCTATTCAAATTCAGAAGACGGTGCTGCGATCGGCAAGGCCTATATAAGACAGCAAGTGTGTGGCGAAGTTGTTAGACCGGTTACTGCTGCTACAATGGCAGGTTATCAAGATTTAAGTGAGTTTGAACGTGGTGTTACAGTCGGCGAACGAGCGATGGGACACAGCATCTGCGAGGTAGCGATGAAGTGGGGATTTTCCCGCACGACCATTTCACGTATGTACCGTGAATATCAGCAATCCCGTAAAACATCAAATGTCAGACATCGCTGCGGCCGGAAAAGGACCCAGTCTGAACGGGACCAATGACGACTGATCTTTCAACGTGAAGGAACCTTCCGCAAATTGCTGCAGATTTCAATGCTGGGGCATCAACAAGTGTCAGCGTGCGATCCATTCAACGAAACTTCATCGATATGGGCTCTCGGAGCCGAAGACCCACTCGAGTACCATTGATGACTGCACGACACAAAGCTTTGCGCCTCGCCTGGGCCCGTCGACTGTTGATGACTGGAAACGTGTTGCCTGGTTGGACGAGTCTCGCTTCAAATTGCATCGAACGGATGGACGTGTACGGGTATGGAGACAGTCTCATGAATCTGTGGACGCTGCATGTCAGCAGGGGGCTGTTCAAGCTGGTGGAGCCTCTGTAATGGTGTGGGGCGTGTGCAGCTGGAGTGATATGGGACCCCTGATACATCTAGATACGACTCTCACACATGACACATTCGTAAGCATCCTGTCTGATGACCTGCATCCATTCATGTCCATTGAGCGTTCCGACTGACATGGGCAATTCCAGCAGGACAATGCGACACCCCATACATCCAGAATTGCTTCAGAGTGGCTCCAAGAACACTCTTTTGTGTTTAAACGTTTCCGCTGGCCACCAAACGCACCAAACATGAACATTATTGAGCATACCTTGGATGCCTTGCAAACTGCTGTTTGGAAGAGATCTCCACTGCCTCGTACTCTTACGGATTTATAGACAGCCCTGCATGCTTCATGGTTTCATTTCCCTCCACCACTACTTCAGACATAATATACTTATATGGATATGGTATCTGGTCTTTCGGACTTGTCCGAAAGAACAGACACCATATAAGTATATAGTCCGGCAATACCGGCCATGATCTTCTTTGCGGATGCACACATATTACCCGAACTCTTACAGGGGTTGGTAAGAATGTCTTCCACGAGTAATGAGTGTGTTGGGGTGGGACACTACGAATGTAGTGTGTGGACATATAAGGAGAGAATGTGGGTCTCGCGGGAGGCGTGCGCGAGATATTCCCTGTGGTCGCACTACCCTCTGTGCCCTCGGTGACTCAGATGGATAGAGCGTCTGCCATGTAAGCGGGAGATCCCGGGTTCGAGTCCCGGTCGGGGCGTACATTTTCACCTGTCCCCGTTGATATATACCAACGCTCGGCAGCAGCTGAAGGTATTGATATATAATTCTAACTTCAGACATTAGTCGAGTCCATCCCACGTCGTGTTCCGGCACTTCTGAGTGATCGGATGGATGGAGGGTGAGGGGGGGGGGGCTACACTATATTGGGCAGTCCTTCTCTTCAGTATAACACAGTGTACCGAAAAATCTGTGGTCCACACTGATTGTCAAATTACAGAGTCTAATCTCCGTAGGATTCAGGTCATAATGCCAGAACACTGTAACTGTGGGCGGCATCAGGAACATACTTTGCTTGCGTTGAACATGGAAAGGAATAAACTTGGCTGGCTGCGTATCTGGTTAAAGTCAGACACCCGCGCCCGGGGTCCCGTGTTCGATTCCCGGCGGGGTCAGGGATTTTCTCTGCCTCGTGATGACTGGGTGTTGTGTGATGTCCTTAGGTTAGTTAGGTTTAAGTAGTTCTAAGTTCTAGGAGACTGATGACCATAGATGTCAAGTTCCGTAGTGCTCAGAGCCATTTGAACCAAAGTCAGACAAGAGCTTCTCTGTAATGTAATGAGACTCCTGGGAAACACTAATTTATTAATTGCCAGTGGAATTCGTATGAAAAGTGTGAAAAGTGGTGTGTATGTGTACTTGTTTGTGTGTTCATTTTGGTTACTTGCGAACAAATTATTCAATTTAACAGGCAGAGTCTCGCTGGCCACAGTACATCCGGCAGTGTCGCCGAAATGCGTTTGATTTTATCCGTGGTGGACTGGAAACACCCAAGTCACCATCGGAAGTATCACTACTTTTGAATGAATAATTTTTATCTCTGTAACAGCTTATGGTGTAGCCTGCATCTTGGGAATGTAGTGAGGAATTTCGGCACAAATGTCACGTTTTCATCTCGCGAGAAAGTTTACTTTGTATGTAACACGTCAGTTGTGACCAAACACTCAGCATCAATATAAACATTCTGTCTCGTGAAGTTCATCTGTGGGAATTCTTTCTGCATTCCTAATGCAGATGAAGACTCGCTCCACAAAACAACAAGGTATACAATACGAGCGGAAACATGCTCTTGTCGGGGCGCAAAAAAGGCGAATATGCTGCTTCTTAAAAGACTTTGATAGAAAAGTGAGAAACCAATCCTCGTTCCGCCTTCCTCCCCAAAAATGTGCGCGCTCTTTTAACACAAAACATTCAAAACCTTTTACCGAGTCTGTCTTCACAGTTAAACCGTGATACTAGGCATCTGTCACTCACTGCCAATGTCTGTGTGTTTCTTGCTTCCATCATCTCCTTGTTCACCCATTGATTAACAGCATTCCCACTTCCGGTGTCTCCTCTCTCACTTACACTGTCTCCTTTTGTCTTTATTTCCCTCTACCACTGTTGCACCCTGTACCTCGGAAGCTCAAAACGTCTGGGTAGTCCAACTTATTTTGTGCCCTAGACCCACGTGTCTAAAATTTCGGTCCAAAGCGCACCTTCCTCCCTAAAATGGTTCAAATGGCTCTAAGCACTATGGGACTTAAGATCTGAGGTCATCAGTCCCCTAGACTTAGAACTACGTAAACCTGACTATCCTAAGGACATCACATACATCCATGCCCGAAGCAGGATTCGAACCTGCGACCGTAGCAGCAGTGTGGTTCCAAACGGAAGCGCCTAGAACCGCTCGACCACGGCGGCCGGTTCATCCTCCCTACAACCACGTGTGAAAGTTCGCCGGTCTGGGAGCGTCCTGACCTACCCAAGCCTGTGTATGGTCTGCAATCATCTATATTTTTCATTTCCACTGTCTCCTCTCTCTTTTGCTTCCGCTGCTTCTATCTCCATCCATCTCTGTTTCCCTTTTACTGCCGATATCTCTCACTGTCCTTCAACACCTCCTCTGTCTTTGGCTCCCAATGATATTGTCTTCATTCATCTCCCTTTCTCTTTCACTGCCATTTTCTCTCTCCCACCATCATTGTCTCGTCTCTCTTTCTCTTCCACTGGTACTGCCTCCTCTCTGTTGCACCGTCACCGTCCATCTGCTACTGTCTTTCAGCACAAAAAAGAGGAATATGTTCGCATTCCAAATTTTTTGGCGAGAAAGGCAGTATGAGGATTTTGGCAACTGGTACCCCAGAGTCTTTTAAAAGAGGGACATATTCCTCTTTTTTTGTGGTCCAGCATCAGAATTTTTCCGCTCGTTTCCTTCTTTTCCTTTCTACAGCAGTGTATGGTGCTTATACAAAACGAATTTTATAATCCAGTAAAGTTTTGACAGCTTTTTAACATACTTCAACACATTTTTATACACTGAAGAGCCAAAGAAACTGGGTCACCTTAGCCGGCCGCGGTGGTCTTGCGGTTCTAGGCGCTCAGTCCGGAGCCGCGCGACCGCTACGGTCGCAGGTTCGAATCCTGCCTCGGGCATGGATGTGTGTGATTCCTTAGGTTACTTAGGTTTAAGTAGTTCTAAGTTGTAGGGGACTGATGACCAAAGATGTTAAGTCCTATAGTGCTCAGAGCCATTTTTGGGTCACCTTCCTAATGTCCGCCTCCGTAGCGTTACTGCCTGCGACGCAAGGGGGCCCTGGTTCGGTTCCTGGCAGGAGACTGCGTGCTGTGTGTCCTTCATCATCGCAAGTCGCCGAAGTTGCGTCTACTAAAAAGATTTGGAATACGGCGGCCGAACCCCGAAGGGAATATCCCAGCCAAAATTGCTATACGATCATTTCATTTTCATTTCATTACCTGCCTAATGTGTAGGGCCTACGGGAGCACGCAGAAGTGCCGCAACACGACGTGACATGGACTCGACTAATGTCTGAAGTAGTGCTTTAGCCGGTCTCTGTGGCCGAGCGGTTCTAGGCGCTTCAGTCCCAAACCGCGCTGCTGCTATGGTCGCAGGTTCGAATCCTGCCTGAGGCATGGATGTGTGTGATGTCCTTACGTTAGTTAGGTTTAAGTAGTTCTAAGTTCTAGGGGACTGATGACCATACATGTTAGGTCCCATAGTGTTTAGAGCCATTTTTGTGGTGCTGGAGAGAACTGACACCATGAATCTTGTAGGGCAATCTACAGATCCGTAAGACTACGACGGGGTGGAGATCCGTTCTGAACAAAACGTTGCAAGGCTTCCAGTTATGATCAATAATGCGAGCAGAAGTTTAGGTAGTCTTTAAGCTCAGACGAGTGTTGCTGGAGCCACACTGCAGCAATTCTGAACGAGTGGGGTGTCGATTGTCCTGCTGGAATTGCCCAAGTCCGTCGGAATTCACAATGGACATGAATGGATGCAGGTGATCAGACAGGATTCTTACGAACGTGTCACCTGTCAGAGTCGTATCTAGACGTATCAGGGATGATTTATGAACGGTTCGCACGCGGACACTTGTTGGCCCAGCATGGAAATCTGGACCTTTTTTGCGAAAAGGTTGCACTTCTGTCACGTTGAACGATTCTCTTCAGTCGTCGTTGGACCCGGTCTTGCAATATCTTTTTCCGGCTGCAGCGACGTCGGAGATTTGGTGTTTCCCCGGATTCCCGATATTCACGGTACACTCGTGAAATAGTTATACGACAGAATCCCCACTTCATCGCTCGTGTGCCGAATATAACACCACGTTCAAACTCACTCAAATCTTGAACGAGATTTTCACTCTGCAGCGGAGTGTGCGCTGATATGAAACTTCCTGGTAGATTAAAACTGTGTGCCGGACCGGGACTCGAACTCGGGATGTTTGCCTTTCGCGGCAGAAGTAAAGCTGTGAGGACGCGGCGTGAGTCGTGCTTGGGTAGCTCAGTTGGTAGAGCACTTGCCCGCGAAAGGCAAGGGTCCCGAGTTCGAGTCTCGGTCCGGCACACTGTTTTCATCTGCCAGGAACTTTCGTATCAGCGCACACTCCGCTGCAGAGTGAAAATCTCATCCTGGAAACATCCCCCAGTCTGTGGCTAAGCCATGCCTCCGCAATATCCTTTCTTTCAGGAGTGCTAGTTCTGTAAGGTTCGCAGGAGAGCTTCTGTAAAGTCTGGAAGGTAGGAGATGAGATACTAGCTGAAGTAAAGCTGTGAGGACGGGGCGTGAGTCGTGCTTGGGTAGCTCAGATGGTAGAGCACTTGCCCGGGAAAGGCAAAGGTCCCGAGTTTTAATTTGCCAGGAAGTTACACTTAAATCTTGATAACCTGACACTGTAGCAACGGTAACCGATCTAACAACTGCGCCAGACATTTGTTGTCTTATATAGTTGTTGCCCACCGCAGCGCGGTATTCTCCTTGTTTACATATCTCTGATTTGAATACTTATCACTATACCAGTTTCTTTGGCGCTCCAGTGTATAAGCTCTACCTGCTCGGCAGAGCATAAACGAGGGCTCCAATCGCACAATAGTTTTCCACGTGATGGATTTATGACGCGGGTGTTTCTCCCTCCCTCGCCCCGGTATCAGCTCCGCGCCTACACCGTATTGCTGTCGCCGGCTCCTGCCTGGACGTAGAAGCCAGACCGCGGGCCATTCGTTTCTGCCCCCATCCATCACTCACGCCTGCTCTGCCCATAGTTAATCTTCCGGCTCGCCAATGAACACATCAGGCTTGTCAGCGCCGAGCGCGCCGATGGACACAGACCAGAAGCGGTCCGCAGCAGTCGCTAGCGCACGACTGCATCACATACCACACAGTTCCAGGCGACGTATGCTGGGTGCTTAAAAATGTAGCCGTTTGGTCCGCACTAATCTATACGTTTGGGGAACATACAGACTACTTGCATCGTCTCGAATGCCAGCATACGCCATGGTTGTCGCTACCAGACATAAAGACGTAAAGTTTCAGTTATCACATAAAAAAATATAGTTACGGAATTAATTTTTTTGTTTTCTCGGCGTCCTCCGCAGTGGCGTACGTCAATAAATCTTCTCCCTTTTCAAGCCACGTCACTTTCAATAAAAGACTTGAGCTTTCCACAGCTGTCTCCGCTATCGTCATCAGGAGTGAGCGACCGCTGACTGCCGGCGCCGACATGGAGTTCCGCTTAAACAGGTGCGGCGGCAGCGTTTGACTGGAACGCGCGAGGTCGGCTTGGTTATTCAGTGTTCAGGAAACCGGTGGCACATATAGTTACTGGCGGTCCTGTTCGAAAACTTTTTAGAATTTTCTCTTAAAACTGTGTGAAAGGAAACAAACATGCATAGAAGAAAATGTGGTCAGAAACTTGATAAAATCCTCAACTCTTTTTTTATAACTTCGTCCTAAACTGGGCACTCTTCATAGAGATCTTGAGAAGAATTACTATTATATGTGTGCTGTCTGTTCTTTAGGACATGCCCCAACGAGCACACATCACTTTTTCATGATACCGCGTCTGTATACCTCTTTCATCTTGAGAAGAATGTTGGAACAGCCAAAACGTTCGAAAAAAACATATTATTGCGTTTCGTGTAATACTCGCTGCATTATTAAATTACGTTGATACGCTTAACAGTGAACGAAATGTGTATTACTATAAACTGCATTTATTTTGTATCATTGCACAACACATACTTCAGGAGATGTGACGTCATAAACACTGAGGAGCGTGGGAAAACTAGCGTTTCCTGAAACGGTGTTAGATTTCTTAAAGAATTGATAGTGGGAGGGCTACTGGCCGTTACTATACACAAGTTTAATCATGAAGTGCAAACGTGTTTCTGTTATTAACAAGGTACAGTTTGCACATACCACGCATCATCTTTGCTCTGTTTACATCCTTGGCCAATGAGAAATACATGATATCTTTGCGTAATTATAATGCCGGCCTGGGTGGCCGAGCGGTTCTAGGCGCTACAGTTTGGAACCGCGCTACCGCTACGGTCACAGGTTCGAATCCAGCCTCGGGCATGGATGTGTGTAATGTCCTTAGGTTAGTTAGGTTTAAGTAGTTCTAAGTTCTAGGGGACTGATGACCTCAGAAGTTAAGTCCCATAGTGCTCAGAGCTATTTGACCATAATTATAATCTTTTCATTGTAAACAAAAACATCTAGTCTATAGCCCATTTGCGATGCTCAAAACTGAGATTAAGATTATTATGAAGTGTACCACAGCAATTTATTTACGATATGTATGCAGTGCAGAACTTAACAACATCGACCTCTAAAACCACGTGAGTACAACAAAACGAATTGCCACGTATTGGAATTTATGTAAGTGAATGCAACTAATCTCCATCATATAGAAATAAATGCTTTTCATAATGAAACAATGGCTCTGAGCACTATGCGACTTAATTTCTGAGGTCATCAGTCACCTAGAACTTAGAACTAATTAAACCTAACTAACCTAAGGACATCACACACATCCATGCCCGAGGCAGGATTCGAACCTGCGACCGTAGCGGTTACGCGGTTCCAGACTGAAGCTCCTAGAACCGCACGCCCACACCGGCCGGCTCATGAAACAATGAGTAGAGTGGTACTAAACACTCAAATATTTTTCTGCAGTGTGGGAGCAGACGACATGAAGTTGAAATATCAATACAATTGAAAATATTAGCGTTCTGAAGGTGGACATGGTCGCCTGGAACCAGTTATGGCACGAAAATAAAACATTTAAAAAGTATTTGTGGCCGGTTGCCTCATTCACCAACTATAAATGTTCGTTCTTTACAGGCTTGCAAATAATATCTTATAACACAAGGCGACACTACGACGCTTTCTGAGCAGGTAGAATGACAGCATCCTGCCTAGTGAGCAAAGGAGAGACCGTGACGGAGCGTTTCGGCCGCACGGCCATCATCAGGAGGAGGAAACACACTCGGCGCGCACCTCCGCGGCTGGACGAGGATTTACGGCGGCCGAGCCGGTAAATCAGCCGCTGGTCAGGGCAATTGGAGGCGGCGGCGCCGCAACGCAAATGGATATAAATTACGGACGCAGGCGGGGCGGTGGGGGCGGCGGGGGCGGTGGGGGCGGCGGATGTGGAAGACAGGCAGGGCTCCGGCGATAATTGCCCTCGGCGCTATTCCTGGAGCCGGTGGCCGACACCAGAGCCATCTGGTGTGGGCGTGATCTCGGCGACGCTGACGACACCTGGGAGCGAAATTTAAGCTAAAATTCACTTCGTTATTGCAGTAATCTGGTAGCCAGTATTCTCCACTGCGTCCTTTGTGACGAACCTGTTTGTATTTGGAGCTGGACAAGGCAGGTGTTGACAATGGCGACGAGGACGATACCCCGACAGATTCTGACGTCACGAAGGCGCTACGGACAGTCAGGCAGGGAACATCACAGAAACGTTCGGTTGGTCAGACACAGTATCAACTACTCGGTGTAGACCATACACCCCACTGTAGAGAACTACCACGACTTACTCCTTCAGCAACACTAAACACTGTAACGTCAATTTCGTTCACTTTGTTCACCTTAATGGATCCTGATAATGTGTACCAAATAAATCAGTGAGGTACCAGATACAATGTGCTTCAACAAAACGAACATACAAAAGAGTGCAAGTAAACACCAAAATTATACTTTACTACACTGTCTTAGTAACGACGTTTCTTTTATTTATGGTCCTTTAAACATATCCCATACAGCCATCCATGTAACTAAATCAGAGTTACATGAAACTGGTACAGGTAACAAACTGAATTGGAAAAAACCAACACATAATATAAAAATTACTTGAAATGACATCCTGAGATTGCCCAAAATTATTTATTTTGCGTCACTGAATTCATACTAGCGATCAACTCCCCCCCTCTGCCCACCCCCCATTCGCACTCCCCTCTTCCACCACCTCCCCAAAGACTTTTGAAGAATCGAACTCACTTCTGTCAAAAAGCTTCAGAAGTGTGATTGGTGTATAAACGAGTTAATATGTTAAATATTTAATGTTAAATTTAGAAAATGTTAGAAAACTGCGAACATGATTTCTGACATTTTCTAAATTTAACATTAAATATTTAACATATTAACTCGTTTATACACCAGTCACACTTCTCAAGCTTTTTGACACAAGTGAGTTCGATTCTTCAAAAGTCTTTGGGGAGGTGGTGGAAGAGGGGAGTGCGAATGGGGGGAGGGGCAGAGGGGGGGAGTTGATCGCTACTATGAATTCAGTGACGCAAAATAAATAATTTTGGGCAATCTCAGGATGTCATTTCAAGTAATTTTTATATTATGTGTTGGTTTTTTCCAATTCAGTTTGTTACCTGTACCAGTTTCATGTAACTCTGATTCAGTTACATGGATGGCTGTATGGGATATATTTAAAGGACCATAAATAAAAGAAACGTCGTTACTAAGACAGTGTAGTAAAGTATAATTTTGGTGTTTACTTGCACTCTTTTGTATGTTCGTTTTGTTGAAGCACATTGTATCTGGTACCTTACTGATATATTTGGTACACATTTGTCGCCAAGTTCTCTGCTTATCAAACTTTAGAAGAGTGTACTGTGGGTAATTTACAATCC
Organism: Schistocerca americana; assembly: GCF_021461395.2. Taxonomy (NCBI): domain Eukaryota; kingdom Metazoa; phylum Arthropoda; class Insecta; order Orthoptera; family Acrididae; genus Schistocerca; species Schistocerca americana. The sequence goes on along the minus strand of NC_060128.1, from coordinate 84,602,378 downwards.
ATTTTAAGAAAAAATAGTTTTTCATGCATCTCAATGTTTACATCGTAACATCTTCTGAGCTATGTGTGGTGCAGTGCTTTCATTTTCGAGGTACATTCAGTGAAAGATGTGCATGTCGCCTGAAAAATGTGTTGCGAATAGGATTAGTAGTAAAAAAATTAATTAAAACTTCAAGTCTGATGTTGAGATCTCACTGCGTGAACAGAAAATTTTCTTCCTTTCATTATTTTGTGAGGGGTGTCAGTGAGAAAAAGATCAGGAAAGCTTAGCCACTATGTACAGGGTGACACAGAATGACGGGAATGTTAGAAATGAGTAGTGGCAGCCATGGGCAGGTGGCAACACTGTGGGTTCATGACACTTAGCGAGTAAACAGTCCGCCATTTCAGTAATCATGGATCAGTGGAACGGACAACAGCGTGCGTTAGCCATAAAATTGTTTTATAAAAACACTGATAGGTTGGCAGCGGCGCAGAGGCAATTTGGACGTTTTTATAATTTAGGACGTCATGATGCCGTTCCGGCGAAACACGCGACGAAATGTTGGATTAATATCTTCAAGAGACAGGATCTGCCCTCAAGAAGAAACCAACAGGACTGTCAAGAAGTGTGCGTTCTCCAGCGAATGATGTTGTACGCAAGTCTGTCTTATGGAGCCCACAGTGTTCAATTCGTAATCAAGCAGCAGTGGTTGGAATGTCCCAGGACAGTGTTCGCAGAATACTTCATTTTGATTTAAAATTTCATCCTTACAAACTACAGATGGTGCAACAGTTAAAGGCCAACGATTACCGGTTACGTTTACGATTCTGTCAACAAATGATAACAAAAATAAACAATGACGATGAATTTCTAAACAAGTTGTGGATGTCAGATGACACACATTCTCAGCTCACAGGTTATGTGAATAAACAACACTACCATTACTGGGCAAACACAAATTCTAATGACGTTCCTGAGCGCCCTTTACACGCTAGTAAAGTGACAGTGTGGTGTGGTCTTTCGTTACATGGGATTATCGGACCGTATTTTTTCGCAAATGAACAGGGAAACACAATAACTGTCAATGTCGATCGTTACGTGCAGATGTTACGAACTTTCGTTACACGTGCATTGAACAACTTTTCACACATTCAAGAAGGCTGGTTTCAACAGGACGGAGCGACATCACACAGCGCACGGTAGTCAATGGCATATGTGCGAGAATTGTTTGACAACTGTGTGTTCTCACGATTCGGTAACATTCCCTGGCCCTCTAGATCGCCAGATTTATCTGTTTGTGATTTTTTTCTTGTGGGGCTACCGCAAGCCCAAAGTCTACACGACTCGACCAAGAACCCTGGATGAGTTAAAACAGAGAATTCGGGATGCAATTCACAGTATCCCAGCTGAGATGTTGCAGCGGTCAATGAGGAATCTCAACAGCAGATTTCACGAAGGTATTCGTGCAGGAGAACGCCACCTAAAGGACGTAATTTTAAAAAAATGATAAATGCCACCAATGTTTCGTAAATGGCAAAGTTGTAAAGTTTCAATTACTATGAATGCGATTTCTCTTCTTCATCACTTCTAGTTTTATTGGATTGTGTAAATGTTCCAGTTTTTCTGTGTCACCCTGCATAGGGTTTTTTGGAAGTCGCTAAGTGTCCTGGTTCTCACATATAGAACTGAATGTTAATTTGCGTAATTTGCACCCCATTTGTAACGCTATCTCGAGACATATGACTACATAGTTTCTAAGGGACCTGCTGAAAAGTAATGCCTAAAATTTTTTATGTCAAAACTATTAAGGAATTTTAAATAAAATAAACGTTGTTAACATTGTTCATATTCATTCTTCGTGTCCACATGTTTATTTCTCGACATGGCGACTTTTGCTCCCAACGAAAGACGAGTCTGTTGATACCGTGACGGTAGAATGTTTGACTTTGTTGACGGAGCCACAACATCACCTCATCTTGCACCGCTTCATCATTGTCAAAGCGAAGTCCTATAAGGTGTTCTTTAAGGAAACAGATGAAAATCGGATGGAGCCAAGTCGGGACTGTACGGAGTTTGATCGATCACAGCGAAGACAGGGCGTGGGACTGTTGCACACGTCCCATCGCTCGTGTGGATTGTTGTAGGTATCGTAGGACTTTTGTGCGATTTGGCATTGTCGTGCTGAACGAGAGGGTACTCCATGTGTGGACGAGCTCTTGTTCGTCACGCACCGACATAGTTATATTAGAACCTGCCATGCTACAATTCGGAGCCCTCTAGCGGCAGAAGGATGCAAATACGCACGAGGGTGAGTCAAATATTTTTTTAAATATTATTTATTGTGCAGAAGTGGTACAAAGCTGTATCACTTTTCAACATAATCTTCCCAACGCTCAATGCAAGTCCTCCAGCGCTTACAAAGTGCACAATTTCCTTGAGAAAAAAATTCATTTGGTAGTCCGCGCAACCACTCATGCACCGCATGGCGTACCTCTTCATCAGAACGGAACTTCTTTCCTCCCATTGCGATTTTGAGTGGTCAAAACATGTGGAAATCACTTGGTTCAAAAATGGTTCAAATGGCTCTGAGCACTATGGGACTCAACTGCTGTGGTCATTAGTCCCCTAGAACTTAGAACTACTTAAACCTAACTAACCTAAGGACATCACACACATCCATGCCCGACGCAGGATTCGAACCTGCGACCGTAGCAGACGCACGGTTCCGGACTGCGCGCCTAGAACCGCGAGACCACCGCGGCCGGCGGAAATCACTTGGGGCAAGGTCTGGTGAGTATAATGGACGAGGAAGACACTCAAAATGCAGGTCTGTGATTGTTGCAGTGTGGGGCCTCGCATTGCCACGTTGCAAAAGGACACCTGCTGACAGCAATCCACGTCGCTTTGATTTGAGTGCAGGCCGCAGATGATTTTTTAGGAGGTCTGTGTGTGATGCACTGGTGACAGTGGTCCCTCTAGGCATGTAATGCTCCAAAATGACACCCTTTTTGTCCCAAAAGACAGTCAGCATAACCTTCCCTGCTGATGGTTCTGTTCGAGACTTCTATGGTTTTGGTGATGAGGAATGGCGCGCCATTCCTTGCTCGCTCTCTTCGTTTCCGGTTAGTGGAAGTGAACCCAGGTTTCGTCCCCAGTAACGATTCTTGCAAGGAAGCCGTCAGCTTCTCGTTCAAAGCGCCGAAGAAGTTCTTCACAAGCATCAACACGCCGTTCTCTCATTCCAGGAGTCAGCTGCCGTGGCACCCATCCTGCAGACACTTTGTGAAACTGGAGCACATCATGCACAGTGTGGTGTGCTGACCCATGACTAACCTCTAAACATGCTGCAATGTCATTCAGTGTCACTCGGCGGTTTTCCTTCACTATGGCTTCAACTGCTGCAATGTTCTGTGGAGTCACAACTCGTTGTGCCTGACCTGGACGAGGAGCATCTTCCACTGAAGTCACACCATTTGCGAACTTCCTACTCCATTCGTGGACTTTATGCTGCGACAAACTTGCATCACCGTACTGAACCTTCATTCGTCGATGAATTTCAATAGGTTTCACACCTTCACTACGCAAAAACCGAACAACAGAACATTATTCTACCGTGATGCAAGTCACAAGTGGGGCGGCCATCTTTATACTGATAACTGCGACGGTATGTGTGCATCTGCACTATGCTGCCACCTACAGGCCACTCTGCACCCTGTTTGCAGAACGCTTACCAACTTACTGGATAACGGCGCGAAATTTCGATTTTTTATTACAAATTTAAGGTTTTCATTTGACTCACCCTCGTAGACGTGAAGAGTAAATATGTAGAACGTTAATAGTCTCTGTTTTATTTAAAAATCTTTACGAGTTTTCACATTAAAAAAATCCAGAGGCATTACTTCACAACACGATCTTGTAACTTTAATACTTGAGAAGTGTGTTACGGGCACCATCGAAGGCGATCTCGAATGCTTCCTCGCCAGCTGAAATGTGTTGAGGGCTGTGCCAAGTGCTCAGCCAGCACCTGCAATGAGCCAAAGGCCACATCGAATGGTTGGCAACCAGCGGCAGTGCACTGTAAGCATTGCTGAGTACTCAGCCACCAGCTGCAATAAGTCGGAGGTCGTGCTGAGTGCCTCGCCAATGGAGATAAAAAAGGGAGCAGTCATTACGTCACAAATTTGAAGCCGACGACCGCCATCTTACATAGACCAAAACATTTATACCTTCGTGGTTCACCGCAGTTACACTGCCCCGTGATGTGACTTTGACGTGTCCGTGCCCAGATTCGACCATTGGGGATATCTGTCGACTTCTGTGGTCGTATACTAAATAGCATCTGTTGATTTTATTGTGTAGAGACGTCGTTGTTTCATAAAAAATGGCAGCCTGCGTCGTTTACATGCGCAGTCGATCCCCTCGTAATCTACACTACTGGCCATTAAAATTGCTACACCACGAAGATGACGTGCTGCAGACGCGAAATTTAACCGACAGGAAGAAGATGCTGTGATATGCAAATGATTAGCTTTTCAGAGCATTCACATAAGGTTGGCGCCGGCGGCGACACTTACAACGTGCTGACACGAGGAAAGTTTCCAATCGATTTCTCATACACAAACAGCAGTTGACCGGCGTTGCCTGGTGAAACGTCGTTGTGATGCCTCATGTAAGGAGGAGAAATGCGTACCGTCACGTTTCCGACTTTGGTACAGGTCGGATTGTAGCCTATCGCGATTGCGGTTGATCGAATCGGCCGGCCGGAGTGGCCAAGCAGTTCTAGGCACTACAGTCCGGAGCCGCGCGGCCGCTACGGTCGCAGGTTCGAATCCTGCCTCGGGCATGGATGTGTGTGATGTCCTTAGGTTAGTTAGGTTTAAGTAGTTCTAAGTTCTAAGGGACTGATGACCTCAGCTGTTAAGTCCCATAGTGCTCACAGCCATTTGAACCCTTTTTGATCGTATCGTGACATTGCTGCTCGCGTTGGTCGAGATCCAATGACTGTTAGCGGAATATGGAATGGTGGGTTCAGGAAGGTGATACGGAACGCCGTGCTGGATCCCAACGGCCTCGTATCGCTAGAAGTCGAGATGACAGGCATCTTATCCGCACGGCTGTAACGGATCGTGCAGCCACGTATCGATCCCTGAGTCAAAGGATGGGGACGTTTACAAGACAACAACCACCTGGCCGGCAGTTGTGGCCTAGAATAGGCGCTTCAGTCTGGAACAGGGCGACCGCTACGGTCGCAGGTTCGAATCCTGCCTCGGGCATGGATGTGTGTGATGTCCTTAGGTTGGTTAGGTTTAAGTAGTTCTGATCTAGGGGACTGATGACCGTAGATGTTAAGTCCTATAGTGCTCAGAGCCAACAAACATCTGCACGAACAGTTCGACGACGTTTGCAACAGCACGGACTATCAGCTCGGAGACCGTGGCTGCGGTTACCCCTGACGCTCATCACATTTTTTCGGATGAATCCAGGTTCTGTTTACAGCATCATGATGGTCGCTTCCGTGTTTGGCGACATCGCGGTGAACACACATTGGAAGTGTGTATTCATCATCGCCATACTGGCGTATCACCCGGCGTCATGGTATGGGATGCCATTGGTTACACGTCTCGGTCACCTCTTGTTCGCACTGACGGTACTTTGAACAGTGGACGTTACATATCAGATGTGTTACGACCCGTGGCTCTACCCTTCATTCGATCCCTGTGAAGCCCTACATTTCAACAGGATAATGCGTGACCGCATGTTGCAGGTCCTGTACGGGCCTTTCTGGAGACAGAAAATGTTCGACTGTTGCACTGGCCAGTACATATTCCAGATCTCTCACCAATTGGAGCCGTCTGGTGAATTTTGGCCGAGCAACTGGCTCGTCACAATACGCCAGTCACTATTCTTGATGAACTGTGGTATCGTGTTGAAGCTGCATGGGCAGCTGTACCCGTACACGCCATCCAAGCTCTGTTTGACTCAATGCCCAGGCGTATCAAGGCCTTTATTACGGCCAGAGGTGGTTGTTCGTGGTACTGTTTTCTCAGGATCTAGGCACCCAAATTGTGTGAAAATGTAATCACATGTTAGTTCTAGTATAACATATTTGTCCAATGAATACACGTTTATCATCTGCATTTCTTCTTGGTGTAGCAATTTTAATGGCCAGTAAGATTAAAATGAATCACATTTCATAAGATGTTCCGACGTTCAATCGTTATTTTCTTCTTGTATATGTGAATTATAGCTGCGCTGTTTGCTTGTATTCCTTCCTGTTTGTCTCATTGCCTTCCAAACCGCAAGCGCTCCGATGTCCGAGCCACGCTGTGTCAACGGTCTGTCGTCCCCGCACAACACACGGTTACGTGACCGCGCTGATTGTTGGTGCAGCCTCTCATGCCCCAAATTCCCCTCGCCGATCATTATTGTTCACTGTTCACATTTCCTCACGCTTGAAAAAAAGATTCTGGCTAGAACATCAGCAGACACCGGTCATCAGCGTGTGTGAGTTCTGCGTGTATCATTGTATGAATGTGTGTGTGCTTTGCTTCCTTTCTGAACAGGGTTTTGGCCGAAAATTTATGTGAAAATTATTTTCATCGTACGTTCCTGCTGCTCGGCGTGTTAGTAGCAGTCTGTCCGCTTCACAGTACAGTTATTCCCTCGTGAAGTTTGCTGTAAATAATCCACTGCACTTCAACAGAAACAATGATATACGTAATTACAATACTAGCACAAAAAAATTGCATTCATTACACGGCATTAAGGTTGTCTGTAGCACGAAAGGGGTTCACAATGCGCCAATCAAAACTTTTTATCACTTATCCAGTGATATAAAATGTCTCACAGACAGCAAAGTAAAATTTGAAACTATTTTAACTGAAAACATATCGCTTTGACAACTCCTCCTATTCCGCAGAAGACTATCTATTATTGTAACGTGTAAATGGCGATAATTACGTATTACTAACATCTGTCTGTCTTTAATTAAAAACAAAGTAACAAATGATTAGTAAATTACTAACATCTGCTTGTCTTTAATTAAAAAACAAACTAATAAATTATCGATGTGGAGGCATATTTGCACGAAAATAATGTTAATATAAAATGACTTGTTCCTTATGATTAAGATCCATCATGGAAAATGATACGTGGAATATAAAACTAACTTGTAGTAGGTCGTGTGACTGGTGCAAGTCTTTCGATTTGACGCCACTTCGGTGACTTGCGCGTCGATGAAGATGAAATGATGGTGATTAGGACAACACAACACCCAGTCACTGAGCGGAGAAAAATCTCGGACAGAGCCGGGAATCGAATCCGTGCCCTTAGGATTGACAATCAGTCTCGCTGACCACTTTTTTTTTTTTTTTTTTTTTTTTTTTTTTTAGACCAGCCACATTGTCCATGACTGCAGCGCCCCAGACCACTTTTTTTTTTTTTTTTTCCTTTTTTTTTTTAATCCAATGTCAGGCTTACCACCTTTGCTGACATACATGTTGTTGTACTATCGCATAAATAGTGTCTACAAAGTCCATATGTTGACAAATAGTGGCTACTTAGAAAATTAATTAATTAATGAAATGAATAAAACTGAAAATTCCCAAATGAAAGACATGAAGACATTGCGGATAGTACAAATACAAAAGAAACATGCTCCTGTAGCAATGAAATGAAATTCGTGTCGGGGGCGACACCTGCTCACGACCCGACGTTCGATAGAGCAAGAGAGCCATCTATCGACTCGTTCTCCAGACGTTGGTGTAAGACTGGGTCGTCTTCTCGAAATGAACTAAGGGTCCGTAAGTGTGATCGATGTCTATCTCGGCTTCTTCGTCTATCTCATCTCTCACCCGTCACACCCCATCTGGCCGGCGGGTCGGTAAATGTGAGTCGCAAGTAATTAGCGAAGTCTTGTCTATATTTCTTATGCTGTTGCAGCTTCGTGTGTCCATCCAGGAGAAAATGCCAAAAATCAATTTTGTCCTTTTCCGATTCGTTATACACGTAGCCCACCACCATTCCCCGCACCCATGTCACTGCATTGGTTTTTTGGACCGGGAAATAATATTCTTGGGGGAAAAAAAGCGTGTCTGATGAAATTGTGTGAGGGGCGGAGCGTAACAGGAACGCCAATATCTGTTGTGCCAAGTGCCACACTGGAGCCGTCCCACTACATGTTAAACGATGTTCATCAGTGTCCACTGTTGCGCAGCCTAAACATAGTGGAGTGTCTGCCAAATGAATCGCGTGCCGCCGTTGATTCGTTGCGAACTTCCTATTTATCACCACATACCATGTTGAGCGTACCGACGTTGGGAGGTAAACGTTCCGTATAACGCGCCATATCTGTCGCCAGTTCTTGTCTGGGTACTTCTTTTCCAGGGTATTCCTGGGGCACCGGCGCAGTAAGAGTTGGTATACGTCTCGCGTCGTCGGTAGTCGTGTTGTTGGGAAGAAATCTCTGACATAGCTAAGCTCCAAAAAAAAAGACTTGAAATGTGACAGCTTCGGTGGAATATGGCCCACATCGACTGGGGGCAGCATTGAAGTGGGCGCTAGTACGTCGGCCAACGCACCCGAGATATTGCGAAATTGACCGCGCCACTGTCGGAAAATCGTACTGACGAATAACGCCCGTGCCTTTTCATATACGTTCACTAGACCAAGTCCACCCTCTCCAGGTGGTAGCGTAAGCGTTGTGTATCGGATCTTAAACAGGTGTCCCACACTCACGTAGGTTCCGAAAGTTGCTTGTATCCGTGATGCCATTGTGCGCGTTAAAGGCAGGACATGCGCTACGTGAGTGAGTCTCGGTGCTAGGTATACGTTAACATAGGTCACCCTCTGAATCATATCCAACGCTCTTAATTTCTGTAACAGCACCATTGTCCGCATCAGCTTCAATATGCGTCGGTAGTTATCCGCTGCTGTCCGCTGCACATCCGTGTGGAACGTAATACCTAGGCATTTTATGGTCTTAACCAAGATGAGCGGGCCTTCCTCCCCCGGTTGTAATCCTCGACCGACATTCATGCAGCGTGTTTTTTGTAGATTAAGCACGCTTCCTGCCGCCATCCCATATCGCTGTATCCATGCCAACGCCGTACGTACTTCTTCGCCTGTCCGTGCCACCAGCATCATATCGTCAGCATAAGCGCGGCAATGAAAGGTCAGTTGTGGCAACGGCACTCCCTCCAACCGTCTTCGGAGACCATATAGACAGGGTTCCAAAGCCATTGCATACAAAAATATCGAAAGGGGGCAACCTTGACGAACTGACCTTGAAATAACGATGTAGTCAGTGCCCCGCCCATTCACCGAGACCTTGGATCGTACGCCGTGTAACAGTCGCATGATCACTAGGATGAAGGCCTGTGGGATTCCCAATCTGCCCATCACCGCATGCAAAAAGGTATGATCCACTCTGTCGAATGCATGATCGAAGTCAATAGCGACGAGTGCCCCACGCACTCGGCATGCCGCTGCTAACGCGATGATATCTCGGTAGTCACTGAGCGCCGTATGTACGTTGCTCTTACCGCCGAGGCAAGTTTGATCGATGAGGAGTCTATCAGAAAGTGAAGACCGCAGGCGAGCCCCAAGGATGCGCGCGAAAATCTTATAGTCGCAGTTCAAGAGAGTGAGTGGTCTATAATCTCCTGGATTTCTGCCACCGCGTGTTTTGGGTATTGGGATGATGATACCCTCCGTGAATTCGGCAGGTATCTCAGTCTGCGGTAACAGGAGTTCGTTGTACATCTGAATCCAGGTCCGTCCCATGAGGTATGCAAAGGCGCGGTAAAATTCAATTGGGAAGCCGTCCTGTCCTGGGGACTTGTTCGGAGCCCCCCTGGCAATTGCGTCTGTCAGCTCGTCCTCTGTTATCGCTGTGATGAAAGTCTCTGCATCCAGTGGTGGTCCTCTATCTGGCATTTCCGAGATGACATCATATAGTGTCTCGTGGTTCACATGTACAGGTCCATATAACTGGCGGAAATAGTCGGTAAACACATGCGCAATATCACGCTGGTGCACAACTTGCTGGCCAGTTTCAGAGATTAGTTCCCTGATCAATGTCCTGCGTCGTCGTTGGCGTTCACGTACCACGTGGTGCATGGAGGGGGTTTCGGCAGCAACTGTGTCCGCCAGTCTCGCCCGGACCATTATACCTTCCATTCTTAGTCTCGTCAGCTGTAATAACTTGGCTTTTATCCTGCGCATGGCCGTGTGCCTTTCCGGCGATGGTTGTTGGGTCATCAGCTCCCTCAGGGCTGTAAAATAAAAATCGGCCGTTGTGCGGTTCCACTGCGATTTGTCCTGCCCGTATCGTATCAACGTTCGCCGTAACGTTGGTTTTGCGCATTTAATCCACCACTGGAGAACCGAGGTGTATGCTCGTTGGCGGCGAACGCAGGTCTCCCAGGCCGCCTCTATCGACCGGTGACATTCAGTGTCACGTAAAAGTGCACAATTCATTTTCCAGTGACCTTTACTCCGCCATATCTTCTGACGCGTTAGTGAAATCGTACAGACGTACGCCATATGATCCGTAAAAGCCGCTGGCCAGATTTCGGCATCCAGTATCGTCGTCCGTAGAGTGCGTGTCACGTACACTCTATCAAGTCTACTCGCCGAGTGTCCCGTGACAAACGTATAACCCGGTCTGTCACCATGCTGCAGTTCCCAGGTATCCAGAAGCGCCATTTCGGTAATCAACGCACGCAGTTCCATGCATGGCACATAATGAGGTACTTGGTCCTTTTTGTCGACGACACAATTAAAGTCGCCGCCCACTATATAGTTATCAAAGCGTCCAGCGAACAACGGTGTTATCTCTTCGGTGTAAAAAGTCGCCCTTTCTCTTCGTTTTGTGGAGCCAGATGGTGCGTATAAATTGATGAAACGAACGCCGTCGACAGTGATCGCTATGCCGCGTGCCGAAGGGAGAGACCTGACGTCCTCCACTCCTATTCCTTCCCTGGTGAGAATCGCCACACCGCATCCACTTTCATCGTGCACTGAATAATGTGCCTCGTAACCGTAGAACTCTGGCGGCGATGTGAAACGCACTTCTTGTAGGAGTACAATATCCACGTCCGCAGCGCGTAACATATCTTTCAGCATTTGAATTTTAAGCGGTGTCCGTATGCCATTAATGTTTATCGTGGCAATGCGGTACGCCTGGCTTGTGTTCATCAGTTGTAGGGCGGTGTCATTAAGCGTCCATCTGCACCCCCGGCGCTCCTCAACACACTAAGTTGGTCAACATTTCCCGACCCCTCCCGGCCTCTGGCCAGGACTGTCCTCAATCGTCGCGTTCGTATTTTCATCCTGTTCCTGTTGGTCCATTTCTTGCGCCCAGTCCCCCAGCGTATTTCCGGAACTGGTCGAAGGATGGGAGGTAACGGTGTCATCGCTCTGATGTTGGACAGTTGGCATCTCCACTTCCGCCTTCCGGTTACCAGAAGGAGAGTTCAAGTTATCGTCGCTTTGTAGTTCCTGCATCGTCATCTCGGTATCTGTTGAATCCACTGGTCTCAGGTCGATACTGTCGTTGTCGTCCACTGTCCCCTCGGGACTATGGCTATCGTCAGCAGAAGTCAGTCGACGCTTCTTTCTTCTCTTCGGCGAACGCTGTTTCCGTTGCCTTGCTTCCGCATCGGCTGTTGGGGTTGCGTATCCTCCGTCTTGGGCCTGGCCTATCACGCTCTCGGTGGAAGCACTGGCAGCCACCACGGATGAGCCTGGAGCGGCCGTCATCTGCATCTCTTCTGTGGTGTCCTGTGTCTGCTGTGGTGGAACCGGTGGTCGGAGTTCCAGCCCGTTGGCGTCCATGTTCTCTATAGGGGGCAGCTGCTGGTGCCCATCGGAAGTCTCCCTCACGTCGCCTCTCAGGGCTTCCACAAAGGTCAACGGTAAGACAGTCGTCGGTTGTGGCACCTGAACGTCATCCCGTGGAGTTTGCACTAAACGTCGCTGGAGGCATTCCGAGCGGACGTGACCTTCTTTCCCGCACCCCGAGCAAGTGCGAGGTTGCCCATCATAGATTATAATCGCTCGACAACCTCCTATGTACAAATAAGAGGGGACGTGCTTGCGCAGTTCTATCCGTATTTGTCTCACCCCATTTAAAACGGGGTACGTGGTAAAACTCGTCCATTTTTCGGCCACATGGGATAGAACTGTACCATAGGGTCGAAAGGCGTCGGTAACAAGTTCAGACGGGACCTCAAACGGAAGTTCGAAGACTCGTATAGTGCGGATCCCCATTCCTGCATGATCGACTGTAACCGCACCAACATTCCCGTCGGCATGACAGAAACGATACCCGTTCGGTGATCGTTGTAGAAGTCTTTCGCAAGCAGCCTCGTCAACAAGCTTGACATAGACGACGCTTGAAACGAGCGATAAATTGATTCCCACGATTTCCTGTGGATCGATTTTTACCTCTTCTCTGAAGAAACGTTCAATCTCGTGTGCCTTTGGTCGTGTACAGTCGTTCGCAAAACTGAACTTCAAAGTCGTTTTTCTGTACGAGTGTGCCATCTCGTTCTAAACTCACAACACCGCACACGCGAAGCTGCTCCGGCGTAAACAAACAGGCGCGCGCACCACAGCGCGGCCGGCAGGCAACACGGTCCGCACTGTGTCACTGCCGAAGGCAGACTACGGGACCACTCAGCTACCGGGGGCGGACGCTCGAGGCACTGACAGACTTGTGCCGGCACTGCTCGGATGTACTTGTTAACTCGCTCTCAGTATAATTATTCGCACCGTGTTCTGATTGCTTTTAAAGTTTCAGAGTGAAAGATGATCGTCGTACAATGGCACGGGGAATAAATCTGAAGCCGGGTGTACTTAAAAGTGTTGAAATGAGTAACGACTCCAGTTTGTAAACCGTACAGTTTGTCATCCGCTGACAGTCAACGTTCTTAATCGAACCCGTCTTTATCCGCTTCCTCAAATTACAGGTAAACGAAAAAATACACAGTTAACTCCCTGTAGTATAGAGAGGCAGGACTCTTATAATATAGCACACCTAGTGGTCGTGTTATAAGATGTGCAAAACCTGAGCATATAATGGATAACAAGAGGTTGATAAAAAATGTTCACTTCCTTTGAGAAAAATTCCAAAATCAAAATTCCCTGATTTGTAGAAGTTAACAAACATCTACAGAAGTTGGGAATAACACAACAGAAAGTCAAATACATCCAGAAGAAAACAGAAAAAAGAGAGAAGCGGTATCGAGTACACAAAAAAGAGAATAACAAATAGGAAGAATGAAAAAAGTGTTGTCAAACCAAATAAAAGAAGGAAAAGAATACTGCACGGGGGCCGATCGGATGGCTGTGAGCACTATGGGACTTAACTTCTGAGGTCAACAGTCCCCTAGAACTTAGACCTACTTACTACGGCCGCTTTCCTTCTCCATCCTTCCATAATCGGAGCTTGTGCTCCGTCTCTGTATTACCAGGATGGCTGTGAAGCGTCCTCGACGCCATTAAAACAGTGTTAGAGTTCAGACATTCTATTCATTATTCATTATGTTTACAACTCTTTGTTTTCCGCACCAGTCTCATTCAGCTACTCAAAGCACTCCTGCCGACGACTGTTTGGTCATATCAGCTTTTGCACGCCCAGGCAGTACGTTTTTTTATTTACCTACTTAAAAACGAATTATTCGTCTTTCTGGCACTGAATTAAATTCTTGCTTTATTTTGAAATGTTTGTAACCGGTCCTACATTCTAAATTTATGTTGAGATAAATGATCGACTCTTCTTTAATTTAAATGTATTTCTCATCACTCACCACCAGTAATTCTTTCACTAAATGCCGAGGTGACATGAACAGAAAGCATACAGGACACTACTTTTTTAATTGTTCGATCCCCCCCCCCCCATGAAGCAACGGCCTTGCCGCAGTGGATACACCGGTTCCCGTGAGTTAAGCGCTGTAGGGCGTGGTCGGCACTTGGATGGGTGACCATCCAGGCCGCCCTGCGCTGTTGCCATTTTTCGGGGTGCACTCAGCCTCGTGATGCCAATTGAGGAGCTACTCGACCGAATAGTAGCGGCTTCGGTCAAGAATACCATCATAACGACCGGGAGAGCGGTGTGCTGACCCCACGCCCCTCCTATCCGCATCCTCCTCTGAGGATGACGCGGCGGTCGGATGGTCCCGGTAGGCCACTCGTGGCCTGACGACGGAGTGATCCCCCCCCCCCCCCTCCCCCCCATGAACCATGGACCTTGCCGTTGGTGGCGGAGGTTTGCGTGCCTCGGCGATACAGTTAGCCGTACCGTAGGTGCAACCACAACAGAGGGGTATCTGTTGAGAGGCCAGACAAACGTTCAGTTCCTGAAGAGGGGCAGAAGCGTTTTCAGTAGTTGCAGGGGCAACAGTCTGGATGATTGACTGATCTGGCCTTGTAACAGTAACCAAAACGGCTTTGCTGTGCTGGTACTGCGAACGGCTGAAAGCAAGGGGAAACTACAGCCGTAATTTTTCCCGAGGGCATGCACTGTATGTGCTTGGAGAGCACCATCAAACCAGTCTCAGGACTGAAGACCACAACAACAACAACAACAATTGTTCGATGATTTAATTACTTACTTTTTTAAGCATATGGCCAATTTTGGAAGAATTTTTTTTTTGCAAAAAATACTTTGTCATCACTTGTCAATATTATTCCGATGTTTAACCAGTCCACTATTCGCCTAGAGGAGTGTGGGGAAATCGTGTAAAACTACACTCAGACTGGTCTCCAGAAATGACAAGGAGACTGTTGACTAGGTACACTTGACGACTAAGAATGACTAATTCAGTCAGTACGTAAAATCACAACAGACTCCACCAATTGATTTCGTTCGGTTGCTCCCATAGACTAGTTTCATTCAGAAGAATGAGTGAATAGCCCAACAAGCGACTGTTTTCCAACAGCCAACTGAATCGATTGTTTTATGCTATTCTCTGCATCACTGTATGTTCTCGCGGACACTGCTCTTTTTTAACCCCAGTGGTTGAGACAGGAGGTTGGATATGTGTGAACAGTGTGTAGTTCGACTGCAGTTGCAGAATATGAAGTTGGCGTGGAAAACCGTGTATAGTTTATACTGTTTGAATGTGGCCAACTCAGGACCACATGAAAGAGCTGATTTATTCCACAATATTGCTATGGCAGAGATTAGTAACGAACAGGAATTAAAATTGTTTGCTTGATACTGCCTGTGACTATGCAATTGATTTTTTAGCAGAGTTAAGAGAGAGACTGCAGCGGAAGCGAACCTATAAAGTCGCAAGTGGGTTGAACATGGACACACATATCAACACCATCACCAGCTGCCAAGCACCGAGTACATACTTATATTCACCTGAGAAGTGATGGAGACAGAAAACCAATGCTGAGAGAGAAATACATTCGTTAGTGCAAAAGACATGATCCAAAAAATGATAATTCCTACACAAGAACCCACAGCAAGAACCTGATTCAGCAGTTGTAGCGTGTAACAGATTGTTAATTGAACCTAGCAGTAAGAGCATTGCTGACAGTAGGGAATAAGCAGGACAAAATCGGTCATTACGGACCTAAGGCTCATGCCATACTGCCCCACTTTAGTTTCTTTAAATACTCCAGCTTTCCAGCTCTCATTCAGAGTTGATAATTGGGAGCCATGGCATTCACATCAATAGCACTCGATTCTGTGACTAGAACAGTGCAGTAAGACAGTGTCCTAGATGTTCCAGTATCTCCGTCATGAACTGCCTGAAGGTGTTCTCGAGATGCTGACTACGCTTGGTGAATTTCACACTACCTGCCATGTACTGGTGGAAGACTGACTGTCTTCTGCCACTACCATGTAGCAAAGTGCTGGTCGCACAAGAAATAAGTGTGGACATCTCTGAGTGCCCTTCCCTGTTCATCACTCAAACACGTTAGGGTGCTGAGACCTACCTGAAACGTTGAGAGGTCACTGAGGATCACCAAAAAATTCAGAGTGGGCTAGGGTGCGATCCAGGAACCAGTGCGAAACCAAATACGACATCAAAAAAAGTTTTGCATCACCTCGCTTCCGAGAGTTCCGGAACCTGCACAGAAAATTGGAATAGAGATCAACGTAAATATCATTTTTATTTCTCATGAAAACCACACATTGCAAGATCTTCAGAGGTGGTGGTCCGGATTGCTGTACACACCGGTACCTCTAATACTCAGTAGCACGTACTCTTGCATTGATGCGTGCCTGTATGCACGCTATCCACAAGTTCATCAAGGCACTGTCGGTCCAGATTGTCCCATTCCTCAACGGCGTTTCGGTGTAGTTCCCTTAGAGTGGTTGGTGGGTCACGTCGTCCATAAACAGCCCTTTTAATCTATCCCAGGCATGTTCGATAGGGTTCATATCTGGACAACATGCTGGCCACTCTAGTAGAGTGCTGTCGTTATCCTGAAGGAAGTCATTCACAAGATGAGCACGATGGGGGCGCGGATAATCGTCAATGAGGACGAATGTCTCGCCAGTATGCTGCCGACAAGGTTGCACTATCAGTCGGAGGACGGCATTCACGTATCGTACAGCCGTTATGGATCCTTCCATGACCACAAGTGGCGTACGTCGGCCCCACATAACGCCACCCCAAAACGGCAGGGAACCTCCTCCTTGCTGCACTCGCTGGAAAGTGTGTCTAAGGCGTTCAGCCTGACCGGGTTGCCTCCAAACACCCACGATTGTCTGGTTGAAGTCATATGCGACACTCATCGGTGATGAGAACGTGATGCCAAATCTGAGGGGTCCATTCGGCATGTTGTTGGGCCCATCTGTACCGCGCTGCACGGTGTCGTGGTTGCAAAGATGGACCTCGCCATGGACGTTGGGAGCGAAGTTGTGCATCATGCAGCCTATTGCGCACAGTTTGAGTCGTATCACGACGTCCTGTGGCTGGACGGAAAGCATTATTCAACATGGTGGCGTTGCTGTCAGGGTTCTTCCGAGCCATAATCCGTAGGTAGCGGTCATCCACTGCACCCTTGGGCGGCATGAGCGAGGCATGTCATCGACAGTTCGTCTCTGTATCTCCTCCAAGACCGAACAACATCGCTTCTGTTCACTCCGATACGCCTGGACACTTCCCATGTTGTGAGCCCTTCCTGGCACGAATTAACAATGCGGAAGCGATCGAACCGCGGTATTGACTACCCAGACATGGTTGAACTGCAGACAAGACGAACCGTGTACCTCCTTCCTGGTGGAATTACTGGAACTGATTGGCTGTCTGACCCCCTCCCTCTAATAGGCGCTGTTCATGCATGGATGTTTACATCTTTGGGTGGGTTTAGTGACATCTCTAAACAGTCAAAGGGACTGTGTCTGTGATACAACATACACAGTCAACGTACATCTTCAGGAGTTCTTGGAACCAGAGTGATGCAAAATTTTTGTTGTTGTGTGTATTTGCACTGTGATATTGGGAGCAGCCTACCGGACAGCAACTGGTATGACATCAAGACTGCTATATTGAGCGAGCAATAAAGGAAACCAAAGAAAAATTTGGAGTAGGAATTAAAACTTCAGGGAGAAGAAATTAAAACGTTAAGGTTTGCTGATGAGGCTGCAATTCTGCCATAGATAGCATACGACTTGGAAGAGCAGTTGAACGTAATGGACAGTGTCTTGAAAGGAGGATATAAGATGAACACCAAATAAAACAAAACGAGGACAAGAGAACGTAGTCGAATTAAATCAGGTGATGCTGAGGAAATTAGACTAGGAAACGAGACAGGTAAAGCAGCACACGAGTTTCGCTGTTTGGTTATCAAATTAACTGACGAGGGCCGAAGTAGAAAGGTTATAAAATGTTGACAGGCAATGGCAAGAAGAGCGTTTCTGAACACCAGAAATTTGTTAACATTGGATGTACCGAGTGATCAAAAAGTCAGTATAAATTTGAAAACTGAATAAATCACGGAATAATGTAGATAGAGAGGTACAAATTGACACACATACTTGGAATGACATGGGGTTTTATTAGAACCACAAAAATACAAACGTTCCAAAATTGTCCGACAGATGGCGCTTCATCTGATCAGAATAGCAATAATTAGCATAACAAAGTAATACAAAGTAAAGATGATGTTCTTTACAGGAAATGCTCAATATGTCCACCACCATTCCTCAACAATAGCTGTAGTCGAGGAATAATGTTGTGAACAGCACTGTAAAGCATGTCCGGAGTTATGGTGCGGCATTGGCGTCGGATGTTGTCTTTCAGCATCCCTAGAGATGTCGGTCGATCACGATACACTTGCGACTTCAGGTGACCCCAAAGACAATAATCGCACGGACTGAGGTCTGGGGACCTGGGAGGCCAAGCATGACGATAGTGGCGGCTGAGCACACGATCATCACCAAACGACGCGCGCAAGAGATCTTTCACGCATCTAGGAATATGGAGCGGTTTTTTTCGGTTCTAATAAAACCCCATGTCATTCCAAGCATGTGTGTCAATTTTTACCTCTATATCTACATTATTCCGTGGTTTACTAAGTTTTTAAATTTATATTGACTTTTTTATCACCCGGTAGATAAAGGTGATAGGAAGTCTTCTATGAAAGAATTTTTGTGGAGTTAAGCCGCGTATGGAAGTGAAACATGGACAATAAACAGTTTGGACAAGAACAGAATAGAATCTTTTGAGGTGTGGTGTTACAGAAGAATGGTGAAGATTAGAGGGATTAGAGGGTAGATCATGCAACTAATGGGGAGATACTGAATAGAACTGGGGAGAGGAGAAATTTGTGGAGCAACCTGATTAGGGGAAAGGATCAGTTGATAGGACATCAAGGTATCGCCACTTTAGCATTGGAGGGAAGAGTGAGGGGGTAAAAATCGTTGAGGCAGACCAAGAGTTGAACACAGCAAGCAGAATCAGAAAGATGTGGGTTGCAGTAGTTATTTGGAGTTGAACAGCCTTGCACAGGATAGAGTAACATGGAGAGCAGCATCAAAGTGGTCTTTGGACTGAAGACCACAAGAGCAACAACAACAACAACAACAACAACAAGAAGATATTCAAAATGAGGAAATATTTCATTTATAGACTTGTGCATTCGCTTTACCACTCCTTCAGGTAAGATACGTTATTTGTCACTAAATAAAGTAGAGAAACTAGGCATGGCTCATATATAACCGAGAAAAGGTTCTAGAGGTTGATACTCTCCTACCAAGAGACTGGGAAATACAGGGCTATTACAAATGATTGAAGCGATTTCATAAATTCACTGTAGCTCCATTCATTGACATATGGTCACGACACACTACAGATACCTAGAAAAACTTATAAAGTTTTGTTCGGCTGAAGCCGCACTTCAGGTTTCTGCCGCCAGAGCGCTCGAGAGCACAGTGAGACAAAATGGCGACAGGAGCCGAGAAAGCGTATGTCGTGCTTGAAATGCACTCACATCAGTCAGTCATAACAGTGCAACGACACTTCAGGGCGAAGTTCAACCAAGACCCACCAACTGTTAACTCCATTCGGCGATGGTATGCGCAGTTTAAAGCTTCTGGATGCCTCTGTAAGGGGAAATCAACGGGTCGGCCTGCAGTGAGCGAAGAAACGGTTGAACGCGTGCGGGCAAGTTTCACGCGTAGCCCGCGGAAGTCGACGAATAAAGCAAGCAGGGAGCTAAACGTACCACAGCCGACGGTTTGGAAAATGTTACAGAAAAGGCTAAAGCAGAAGCCTTACCGTTTACAATTGCTACAAGCCCTGACACCCGATGACAAAGTCAAACGCTTTGAATTTTCGGCGCGGTTGCAACAGCTCATGGAAGAGGATGCGTTCAGTGCGAAACTTGTTTTCGGTGATGAAGCAACATTTTTTCTTAATGGTGAAGTGAACAGACACAATGTGCGAATCTGGGCGGTAGAGAATCCTCACGCATTCGTGCAGCAAATTCACAATTCACCAAAAGTTAACGTGTTTTGTGCAATCTCACGGTTTAAAGTTTACGGCGCCTTTTTCTTCTTCCGCGAAAAAAAACGTTACAAGACACGTTTATCTGGACATGCTGGAAAATTGGCTCATGCTACAACTGGAGACCGACAGCGCCGACTTCATCTTTCAACCGCACTTCCATCATGATGTTCGGCATTTCTTAAACAGGAGATTGGAAAACCGATGGATCGGTCGTGGTGGAGATCATGATCAGCAATTCATGTCATGGCCTCCATGCTCTCCCGACTTAACCCCATGGGACTTCTTTCTGTGGGGTTATGTGAAAGATTCAGTGTTTAAACCTCCTCTACCAAGAAACGTGCCAGAACTGCGAGCTCACATCAACGATGCTTTCGATTTCATTGATGGGGACATGCTGCGCCGAGTGTGGGAGGAACTTGATTATCGGCTTGATGTCGGCCGAATCACTGAAGGGGCACATATCGAACATTTGTGAATGCCTAAAAAAACTTTTTGAGTTTTTGTATGTGTGTGCAAAGCATTGTGAAAATATCTCAAATAATAAAGTTATTGTAGAGCTGTGAAATCGCTTCAATCATTTGTAATAACCCTGTACATTCATATAACTCAAAGTGATTGAAACCACTGAGGTCGGTAGACTAAGTGATAAATACCACACATCTAACGTGGCTGCGGCGACCACTTTCATTCGGCCGAAAAAACCGACTGAACGAGAAAATAGTCGAGTGGTCAATCGTTTGTTTCAAGCGGTCGATTGTCACTGTCCCATGACTAAGTACACGGTCGCGTAACAGCAATATGCTGCAACGTTTAAAATAATTCCGGAGATGAGCTAACGGTCTACTTTCCACGTGGGAGTAACGCCCCCGTAAATCCAGCCTCAGGAGCCCAGTCCGATCAGGTGGCGGGCTGGTGTTGGTGGTGGTGGTGGCGGTGGTGGCGTGGTGCTAATTAGTAGCACCAGTGGCCCCGTGGCGTCAGAATGCTCGGCCATATATCGCAGCGGCATTAATCACGCCGGTCGAGACTCTATAAAATATTTCAGCGGTCGCCACGTCACGCCGGAACTGCGTGTGTGTCTGCAGTCGCTGATTTAAGACTCGACGAGCGAGAAACATCTCTGGCTCTACACGCACGAGGGCTCCTGCGGTGACCACACGGCACCAGAATCAGAGAAATTCGGTAGCATTCATAACAGATATGACGACAGTTGCATAGCATCGCCGAGTGGAATAGGAAGGAGGAGGAAAGCGTGAGACGGGGGGGGGGGGGGGGGGGGAAGAGGATGATGGCCGTGAGTATATTACGTACAAACCGCCACGTACTGTTCTGTGGGCTGATGAATAAAGAGGAAGACGTAACAGCTATAGAAATAGAGCGGGTAGCCGTACGTACCGTGAAAGCAGAGATGAAAGGTCAGGACTATCGAATGACAGCCGGCCGGAGTGCCCGGCGGTTCTAGGCGCTTCAGTCTGGAACGGCGCGACCGCTACGGTCGCAGGTTCGAATCCTGCCTCGGGCATGGATGTGTGTGATGTCCTTAGGTTAGTTAGGTTTAAGTAGTTCTAAGTTCTAGGGGACTGATGACCTCAGATGTTAAGTCCCATAGTGCTCAGAGCCATTTGAACCATTTTTTTTTTTTTTTAATCGAATGACACTTTATATAAACACCCGTCCTCGCTTACATCACTTTACAGGTCATGTATTCCTACATTAAAAGTTCGACCGTAATCTTCTTACTAATAGTTAATCTCGCATTATTATTACTCTCGAAAATATATCATATTCAGCGTAAAGAATAATCCGTTATGCAAGTCGTTTCCGTTTGATCACATAAACCCGTAATTACGAATTATAGCAAGATAATACACTGAAGCACCAAAGAAACTGGTGTAAGCAAGTGTATTCAAATACAGATATATTTAAAGAGGCAAAACAATGGTGCAAATGGCTCTAAGCACTATGGGACTTAACATCTAAGGTCATCAGTCCCCTAGACTTGGAACTACATAAACCAAACTAACATAAGGACATCACACACATCCATGCCCGAGGCAGGATTCGAACCTGTGACCGTAGCAGTCCCGCGGTCCCGGACTGAAGCGCCTAGAATCGCTCGGTCACAGCGGCCGGCGTAAAGAGGCAGAATACGGCGCTGCGGTCGGCAACTCCGATGTAATACAGTTTTATTATTTAGCGTATGGCTAATACAGACATATCATGAAATTACATATACATATGTAGATATTGACACACAAGAAACTTAAGTTTGTCTTTACAACTGAATATCCAGTCCTTCAATCCAGCGCACTGCATCTGGAGTTGCTAGCAGGAAGTCCTCTTTGGCGCCGTGATAGGCTCGAATCCTAAATTCACTGACAGTGTGGTGAACAGTCTGGTATGGAGCCCCGCAGTCACAAGCTGGGATCAGGCAGCTTCTTCCACTTAAAGAGAGCATCCCTGCATCGCCCATGGCCGGTACGGATTCTGTTGAGAGTAGACCAGGTCTTGCGTGGTAAGTCGAATCGACTTGGAAGTTTAGCAGCTGAGAAGATGTTATGCAGGTGCACATCTGTCACTGCTTCCCACCGACCTTTCCATTCTTCAAGAGGTTTGAAATTCTTAGCAACCGTGTCAGCAGCATCGCACAGAGTTGGATGACGTGATTTCAGTCTCTTGCGATTTAAAAGTGGCAGGTCGCAATGCACAGGTAGGTTAGAATTCCTGGAGATCTTGTGGAATTCTCTCATAAGGGCAGTACATCTGCGTAGATCAGGAGGCATTATACCGGTTAACAGTGGAAGCCAATAAACTGGAGTAGATCTGATTGTGCCAGATATTATGCGCATTGTCGTATTCAGCTGGGTATCAACAAGCCTTGTATGATGACTATTCATCCAAACAGGTGCACAATACTCAGCACTTGAGTATACCAAGCCCAGAGCTGAAGTTCGCTGGGTGGTTGCTGAAGATCCCCAGGTAGTTCCGCATAGCTTATGGAGGATGTTGTTTCGAGTCCTCAGCTTTTGAGCTAAGTTAAGAAGGTGTTGTTTGAAGCATAGTGTACGATCCAGGATGACACCAAGATATTTTGGGTTCCAGTTGTGGCGAAGAATTTTGCCTCTGAAACTTACCTCCAGTTTTACGTTCGCCAACTGGTTATTTAGATGGAAGCAACACACTTCTGTTTTACTCACACTGGGTTGGAGTCTCCAGATTTTGAAGTAATTGTCTTATGCAGACAGGTCATTGGCTAGAATCTCTTCTGTTGTCTTCATTTCCTGGTGTTTTACGGCTAGAGCCAGGTCATCGGCATAGCAGTATTTTCTGGACGAAGTGTCAGGTAGATCAGATAGATATAGGTTGAACAGTAAGGGTGACAGAACTGATCCTTGAGACAATCCGTTGTTCAGCTTCCTCTCTTTACTTACGTTGCTTCCAGTGATTAGCTGGAACTTCCGATCACTTAGCATGCTGTTAATCAGTCGAGCCATTGTTCTGCAGGGTATGACGCGGAGAAATTTGTAGATAAGGCCTTCCCTCCACACAGTGTGGAAGGCGGCAGTTAGATCAACAAATGCCACGCATGTTTTCTGCTTCATTTGGTATCCTGACTCTATGAAGGATGTGAGAGACAATACTTGGTCGCAGCAGCTACGCCCTGGTCTGAAGCCTGCCTGATCAACTGGAACGTTCTCTAAGATAGCGCTACTTATTCTGTTATATATTAGCCTTTCAAAAAGCTTGTAGCATCAGCTGAGTAGGGAAATGGGGCGATAGTTTTCTACCCTGTTGCTGGGTTTGCCAGGTTTCAGAACAGATATTATCTTCACCTTTTTAAACTCAGCTGGAAGTTGACCAGTCAGCAGGATGTCAGTAAAGAATTCTGCCAGCCATTTCTTAGCTTTTCCTCCCATATGGATCAGGAATTCTGGGTGGATACCATTGAATCCAGGTGCCTTAAGAGGTTTGAGGTCCTTCAGTCCAGAGTCAATGTCTGAAACTGTGAAGGGATGGGTATACTCAGATGAGGGAGATGCCTTCTTTTTAAGGTCACGAAGCTGTCGTCTGATATGTCTTGTATGTTTCTTGTCAGGAGGTACTCTTGAGGTGGTAATGATGTGGGAAGCAATTTGGTCTGGTGTTACTTCGGAATTTTTTCTGCATGCTGGTGCACTTCCTCCAAGTTTTCTCAGAAGACTCCATGCTTTCCTGCTCGAGTGGGTAAAGTCCATAGTTTTGACCGTTTCTGCCCATTTCTGCCTCCGAGACATGTCCAAGCTGGACAATACTTCTGTAGCTATCTCTGGGTCACCACTTTGCTGGAAGTATTGGTACAGTGTTTCACTTTCCTCATTCCATCCTGGAACATGTTCTTTTCGGTATCCTCTTGGCATACACTTTTTAGCTGTTGCTGTTACTGCACCAATGAGGCGTTGATAGTTATTATGTGATGGAGGTATCCATCGAATGGTCTTATCCAGTTCCGTTGAAAACTTCATCCAGTCGGCTTTCTGGAAATTCCATCGAGCATGACAGTAAGTGTCTGGTACAGTTGTTACATCGGTTACTGCTGCTACAACGGTACGTCATCAAGATTTAAGTGAGTTTGAACGTGGTGTTATAGTCGGAGCACAAGCGATGGGACACAGCATCTCTGAGGTAGCTAAGAAGTGTGGATTTTCTGTACGACAATTTCAAGAGTGTATCGTGAATATCAGGAATCCGGCTGCGGCCAGAAAAAGATCATGCAAGAACGGGACCAAGGACGACTGATCTTTCAACGTCACAGAAGTGCAACCCTTCCACAAACTGCTGCAGATTTCAATACTAAGCCATCAGCCAGTGTCAACGTGTGAATCATTCAACGAAACATCATCGATATAGGCTTTCGGAGCCGAAGGTCCACTCGTGTACCCTTGACGAATGCACGACGCACAGCTTTACTCTTCGTCTGGGCCCGCCAACACCGACATTGGACTGTTGATGACTGGACACTTGTTGCCTGGTCGGACGAGTCTCGTTTCAAATTGTATCGAGCGGATGGACGTGTGCGGGTATGGAGACAATCTCATGAATCCATGGACCCTGCATGTAAGCAGAGGACTATTCCAGCTCGTGGAGGCTCTGTAATGGTGCGGGGTATGTGCAGTTGGATTGATATGGGAAGCCTGATACGCCTAGATACGACTGTGACAAGTACACGAACGTGAGCATCCTGCCTGATCACATGCATCCATTCATGTCCATTGTGCATTCCGATGGACTTGGGCAATTCCAGCAAAAGAATTTGGCACCCCACACGTCCAGAATTGCTACAGACTGGCTCCAGGAACACGCTTCTGAGTCCCGGCCGCGGTGGCCGTGCGGTTCTGGCGCTGCAGTCCGGAACCGCGGGACTGCTACGGTCGCAGGTTCGAATCCTGCCTCGTGCATGGGTGTGTGTGATGTCCTTAGGTTAGTTAGGTTTAAGTAGTTCTAAGTTCTAGGGGACTTATGACCTAAGATGTTGAGTCCCATAGTACTCAGAGCCATTTGAACCATTTGAACGCTTCTGAGTGTAAACACTTCCGCTGGCCACCAAATTTCCCAGACATGAACATTACTGAGCATATCTAGGATGTTTTGGGAACATTACTGAGCATATCTGGGATGCCTTGCAACGTGATATTCAGAAGAGATCTCCACCCCCTCGTACTCTTACGGATTCATGGACAGGCCTGCAGGATTCACGGTGTCACTTCCCTCCAGCACTACTTCAGACATTAGTCGAGGCCATACCACGTCGTGTTGCGGCACTTCTACGTGCTCGCGGGGGACCTACACGATATTCGGCAGGTGTACCAGTTTCTTTGGGTCCATTAACATTTGAAAATGCACTACATGCATCTAGTATTTGAAAATAAGAGCATTTAGTGACTCCCAACAAATTATAAACACTATTTCAAACGTTTAAGAAACTCTTTCTCGCTGACACTTCCCTCCACAAAATAATGTAACGAAGAAAGTTTATCGCCTCCTACATTTCCGGCGTTGGTGCAGTAGAACTCCAGCTCCAAGCACTACGTTTAATTTATTACTTCTTTACTACCAACTCTAACAGCAACGTATTTTGCAGACAGTATCGATTTAGACCACTGAATATCCACGGAAAATTATGTCATTGTACCACAAATAGTCGGTAGGTACTGTATGACGTGTTATACCTAGGAGTTCGATAATTCTTGTGGGACACAAATTAACTAGCAGACCAACCACCACTCCGTCGTCAGGCCACGAGTGGCCTACCGGGACCATCCGACCGCCGTGTCATCCCCAGTGGAGGATGCGGATAGGAGGGGCGTGGGGTCAGCACACCGCTCTCCCAGTCGTTGTGATGGTATTCTTGACCGAAGCCGCTACTATTCCGTCGAGTAGCTCCTCAATTGGCATCACGAGGCTGAGTGCACCCCGAAAAATGGCAACAGCGCATGGCAGCTGGCTGGTCACCCATCCCAGTGCCGGCCACGCCCGACAACGCTTAACTTCGGTGATCTCACGGGAACCGAACTAGCAGACCAATGGCTCGCATTAACAACAATCAAAACGTTCTGCATGGTTCTGAGGTAAGCAACATCTGCTTACTTCAAGCAAGATGACCAAGCAGCCCTACTTTCTTTACGCGTTGTTGTTGTTGTGGTCTACAGTCTTCAGACTGGTTTGCTGCAACTCTCCATGCTACTCAATCCTGTGCAAGCTTCTTCATCTCCCAGTACCTACTGCAACCTACATCCTTCTGAATCTGCTTAGTGTATTCATCTCTTGGTCTCCCTCTACGATTTTTACACTCCACGCTGCCCTCCACTACTAAATTGGTGATCCCTTGATTCCTTACATGTCCTACCAACTGATCCCTTCTTCTAGTCAAATTGTGCCACAAACTCCTCTTCTCCCCAATTCTATTCTATACCTACTCATTAGTTATGTGATCTACCCATCTAATCTTCAGCATTCTTCTGTAGCACCACATTTCGAAAGCTTCTATTCCCTTCTTGTCCAAACTATTAATCGTCCATGTTTCACACACATACATGGCTACACTCCAAACAAATACTTTCAGAAACGACTGCCTTACACTTAAATCTATACTCGAAGTTATCAAATTTCTCTTCTTCAGAAACGCTTTTCTTGCCATTGCCAATCTATATTTTATATCCTCTCTGCGTCGACCATCATCAGTTATTTTGCTCCCCAAACAGCAAAACTCCTTTACTACTTTAAGTGTCTCATTTCCTCATTTAATTCCCTCAGCATCACCCGATTTAATTCGACTACATTCCATTATCCTCGTTTTGCTTTTGTTGATGTTCATCTTATATCCTTTCTTTACATAGGTGACCCACAAACACAAATACACACAAATGAGCGTACATTTGCTGCACGTTCCAAATAAGGCAGTGCAAGAAGAGAATAACGGTTCTTCTTGAATACCTGTTAAATACTAGGGTCGAAATTAGCTTACCTTTAGGTTAGTGGATTACTTTTCGCGAGAATTTCATTATATTACATTATGGAACGGGCAAATTTATGGCCCTTTTCAACTAGACTGAATATATTCTTGTAGAATTAATAAAGAGCCAAACAGTTGCAAATTGGGAGGTTTAAAACCCCTTTACCACGAATTCAAAGTCTTCTGAAGAAGAAGTTTTCATAAACGTTCAAATCATAGCGAAATAAAATGAGCGTTTGGCCGGGAGGCCCCTTACGGGGCAGGTCCGGCGGCCTTGGTGCAGGTCTTACTACATTCGACGCCACACTGGGCGACCCGCGCGCCGGATGGAGATGATGAAAGAAATGATGATGAAGACAACACAACAACCAGTGCCTGAGCGGAGAAAAATCTCCGACCCCGTCTGGAATCGAACCCGGGACCGTAGGACGGGAATCCGTCACGCTGACCACTTTTTTTTTTTTTTTCACAGTAACAGAACATTTATTGGTTTTCTTAGTTTACACAGGGATATACAGGTATACAGAAAACTTGTAATTTCCTTTTCTTGAACATTAAAACACATAATGCTTCAAACTGTACTAACATGCAAATTTTTAGAATGTTAACTTCCTTTTCTTTTCTAAAACATCAGAAACAATAACCTTTTAAAAAACTTAAGATTATTCAAAATATTTAAAGGTACTTACTGAGATTCTAAATTAAACAAAATTTCCTTTTCCTTAAACGTTATAACCAATAACTTAAAAAAAAATTAAATCATGCAATGTATTTAGAATAATCACTGAAGCTCTATATTGCCCAAATTCCCTCATATTTAAACATTAAAACAAATAAGTTAAAAAAAATAAAATAAACCAAGGTACTCCCCGCCGGGAATCGAACCCGATAACCCGGGCGTGTGAAGCGAGAACGCTACCGCTTTTTTTTTTTTTTAGTCATAACATTCTACAGTAGTACATATTTTTCAACTGACATTTAAAAGTAATAAAACAAAGGTTCCTTGGCATTTTAGAAAAAAAAAAAAAATCCAAGTCTAAACCAGATAGTGATGTTCGTCACTTGATCGTATTTGTTTTTCAAAGATCAAATTGTCTCTCGTTTCTTCATGTTCTGAATCGCATCATCGAAAATGGAGTTCACATGACTGTTCTTCTGAGGAAGTTGGCGTATGTATCATAATAATTATTCATGCGTAGTAGCTTGTGATGCTGGTCGGAAATGTACGTCCAAAAATCTTCTTCGCTCCTTTCTTTACTGGACAGCAGGTAAAATACTGCGTGTCCCTTCAACCAGTTGACGGCATTTTTCTTCCAGGTGGGGTATAACTCCTCTTCCGGGTATAAAAGGCACGCTGGCGTTATCAAATACGGCGGTTTTCTCTGCATAGTTGCTAATTTTTTTCTGATTGACAACCATATATTATTCGCATTTCCACAGACAAATTGATGTTCATCCGTATCAATCAGGTTGCAAATGGTACACAAAGGGGAATCAGCCAGGTGAATGGAATGTAGTCTGGAGTTTGTTGGAAATTTCCTATTCACAAAGTAGTACCACAATGACCGCACTTTTGTTGGTAAATATGGGTGATGTATGTTCCTCCAGATATCATGCCAAGAGTGACCGACGTATTTTTGTTCTATGACGTTCTTGGTCTGAAAGTTCATTAAGTTTTGGTATATTTTCTTGACTTTGATGACATCTTTCTCGGGTGTTCCCAGTCCAATGTAGCTATACTCTACGAAGAAATGTTTTAGGTGGTAAAGTTCATTTGGGATGTGGTGAACGTCTATTGGGGCGTCCTGGCTGACCGGCGCTATTTCATTTAACAAGAATGCGGTGACACTGTCGACTGACCGCTTCCACAGTTTATATGTTTTACAGACGTACAATGCTTGTGCTTTATTGTACACGTCTGTGAGATTCAATCCACCATTCCCAGTCGGTAGAGTCAATGTCTGGTACTTGACTTTGAAGATGTGGCCGCGGCTGACGAAATGGCCAAAAGCAGCCAAAATCCTGTTCGCCACTTCCCTCGGCATTGGCAGGGCTTGAGCCACGTAATTTAATTTAGAGGACAAATAGATGTTGACGAGAGCCGCTCTTTGTATCTCATCAAGAGTACGGAGATTGTGCTGACGTATACAGGCACGGATGGTGTTGAGGATTCTTCTGTAATTAACTGCGATGGTCTGCCGAATATTTCTTGTGTACTCCACTCCAAGACATGTCATGGTGACAATTTCCTTTATTGGCCCATGAATGGGAACTCCTAATCCGCTTCCAATATTCATTATGCCAGACTTATTCCTATTCATTTTCGCACCAGATACTTGTTCATATTTGTTTATTATGTCGAGTGCTTTCTCTATCTCGTCTTTGTCTTTGACAATAAATGCAACGTCATCGGCATATGCTCTGCAGACAATCCTACGGCCGCGTGTAGTGAATCCTTGTAGGTTGTGGCTGAGGCGAAAAAGCAATGGCTCGATTGCTATTGCAAAGAGTGACATAGACATCGGGCACCCTTGTCGCACCGAACTTTTCATTACAATGGGCTTACTGGACTGACCGTTTACCATAACTATCGATGTTGACTTCTGCAGAAGATTTGTAATAATGTTGATAAAACCTTGCGAGAAGTTCATGGCACGCATGGTGTGAAAAAGATAAACATGATCGACCACTCAGCTATCGGGGCGGACATCATGGTAAAAGGGTTTAAATAAACTTACCATTTTACAACTAATAGGAAATTTGTTAATTCTACAAGAAAGTTTCATCCTACTGTTGCTGCTCCAGCCACATATATTTAAGTGGTTTTTCTAAGATAACGGAAATTTATAATGGTCTTTGTTAAGAAAATAAGACACTTTTTACTTTAAAATGAGGGCGCTAAAGTAACTTACAGAATCTGGTACGGGAATCTGTTATTACAGGCGATGTAACTGGGATATGTATGCAGACATACACTGATCAGCCGGAACATTACGACCGCCTGCTTAACATATGTGAAGATAGTAACTGTCCTCGAAAGAACAGATACCATTGATGTCCGTGCACCTTCTCTACAATAAATGATAATTAATTGAAACCCTCAGTTGCTGACAGATGTTGCTGATATACCTCGATGGGGACAGCTGAAAATGTGTGCCCCGGCCGGAACTCTAACCCGTGATCTCCTGCTCACATGGCAGACTCTCCATCCATCTGAGCCACCGAGTACACAGATTAATAGCGCGACTGCAGGGACTTATCCCTTGCATGCTTCCCGTGAGACAATATCTATTAGGAACATTACGTATGTAGATAGCGGACAGCTGGGAATGTGGGTCTCACGGGAAGCATGCAAGAGATAAGTCCCTGCAATCACGCTATTCATCTGTGTCCTCGGTGGCTCAGATGGATGGAGCGTCTGCCATGTAAGCAGGAGATCTCGGGTTCGAGTCCCGGTCGCGGCACACATTTTGAGCTGTCCCCATCGAGGTATATCAACAACACCTGTCGGCAGCTGAGGGTTTCAATTAATTATCGTTTACCTACCTAATAGTCGGTACGTCCTCCTTTGGCACGGATAACAGCGGCGATGCGTCGTGACATGGAAGCAGTGAGGCCCTGGTAGGTCGGGGCAGCGAGTTGGCACCACATCTGCACACAGGAGTCACCTAATTTCCGTAAATTCAGGGGAGGGCGAGGGGCAGCGATGCGTTCTGACGCCACGTTTAATCACATCCCAGGTGGTTCCACTCAGTTTCAGATATGGCGAGCGGGGGGGCCAGCACATAGATTGGAACTCGCCACTGTGTTCCTCGAACCATTCCATCATATTCCTGATCTTGTGACACGGCGCATTATCTTGCTGAAAAATACCACTGCTTTCACGAAACATGATTGTAATGAAGAGGCGTACGCGGTCTGCAACCACTGTACGATACCTCTAGGCCGTCATGGTGCCTTGCACGAGCTCCACTGGACTCGTGGATCCCCACGTGAGTGCTCCCTAGAGCATAATGGAGCCGCCTCAAGCTTGTCTCCGTCCTATATGTAAGGTGGCTGTAATTTCGCACCTTACAAGCACTCATCCACATAGTTTGCCGTGAACTACAACCACAATTACGTAGCATTTGATAGTCTGTACATCGTATATATGAATATTTAAAAGAGACTGACATTGTCACGTACTCCTTGTAAATAGTTGTTAACGCCTATTGCACGAAAGGTGACGGAGTGTCTTTATTAACAGAACTGCATAATGGCCTATACTGGTAGAGGTTGGAACGCCAGTGGAGACGAAACGGCAGGCGGAACTCAAGCTCTGGGTGGAAGGCCTGCACAGGTGTTGGTCCTGCTTAAACACAGGAAGTAGCAAGCCGGACGTCGTGGCACCTGAGCTTTGGAGCACAGTAGAGTGACGGCCGGCCGCTACTGTAGCAGACCAGAAAGATAATGGAGAACTCTGCGAATCTTGGACCGAGGTGAGAGGAACGAAGAAGTAGCTCCTCGGAAACCACACACGCTGGGTTATTTCCAAGGATTCTTACTCAGAAGCGTACCATTGTAAGAGTATAGGTTTTTCCTCGCAAACTTTCCGCGCTGGACGACAAAAGACTAAAATATGGTTGGTCGGCATGCAGAAGAATCTGTAGAGAGGGAGAATATTCGGTGGTTTCGGGAATATGTTTCGTTTTCGGAATTACGAGTGTGGGGAGCCGAGCCTCGCTGGGAAGCCAGCAGTGGAGAGACGAGGCCTTCCGTTGTGAGCGCCCGTGTGTGACGGTCGCTCGATATCAGCTTTGTTGGTACAGACGGACTTGCTGTCTTTGCTCTCAGGAGAGTTTATAGTTAAATCAGTTAGGCACTGTACTGCTGCAAACCTATACGATTCTGGACTTCACCTCCGGGTTGGAGGTCGTCGTTTAGTACGCAGCGTTCAGTAATTGAGAGCACTTCTTCTGCCTATATTTATGTTGAGACGTTATCTGAACTCCGTCCTTCTGGCTGGGAGTTGGCGTTTCTCTTCTGTAGAACACAGAGAGGAGAAGACAGTATTAGACTGTATTAGTCAGAGGACCGCCTTCTGCCGTCCTAGTGTTTGAAAGCATTTATTTGTGGCTGGAGTTCTTCCATATTCGCAGACGACTACAAGAACCATCACTTCGACGCACTGGGCGCAGTACGGTGATATCGCAAACTTCTTCGGCTTATTAGGGCTAAATAGCTGTGATCACGTTACTTTATATCCACTGAGGTTCCACACCACCGTAGATCATCTTTGAAAGTAGTGTCTTCTAGTGTTTGGCACATAGATGATGTCAGTCATTTCACGTTGGTGATATTGGACTGTGCAGTCATAATAAGGGGCAGAGTTGGACAACTGATTAATAATTTTAGTTAGGAAGTATAGACAATTGTACTCAAAGGGATGATTTTAATCTATAATAAATATATATTGAACAGTTATATCATCATTTAGTAGTCTTAGTTGCCTTCATCATTCATTTATGTTTAGATGGTAATATATATGTAAAAAAAGAGCATTAAGAGGTCCTAATATCTGCTTCAGAGGGTAGTCAGACCGGGCCAAATAATTATTTTAGCGTTTATTATTTTCCATTGCGCACATTCATTTTTACACCCGCATGGAGTAGCATCTTCTAAGGTGTCAAGGACCTATTCTCCTGGAAGACGACGGGATTTTCATCCAGGTGTATTCACACTCTGAGACTCACCACATCGTCTACATTGTACAATGTATTGGTTAAAAACAGTGTTGGTTGCAGTTTTAGTTTTTTTTATTTTTCAACTACGCGTTTCGTCTTATTTAGGCATCTTCAGGTTATCTTAATTTGGTATTTCTTAGAAGGATCATCTGATAATATTCTCAAATTTATAATAATGTTACTGCACCCCTTGTCACTTACAGTAATTTCGTTGTAACTCTCTCGAAATGGTGACAGCTTCTTTGATGATGCACTTGTTGAAGAATTACAATTAGAAACATAACCTCTCGTACAGAAAAATTTCTAAGCTTCTTTCCTCTAAATTGTCGTTTCTTGAAAATGCCTTTACGTTTCGTCATCTTCAATAAACACAACAAAACACACGTAAACAAGCACTGCAAACGTAAGTATAACAACTACTCACAATCACACTTGAACAAAACTAACCGCGTGTTTGAAAGAGTGTTGTTTACAAACAGCAGAAACAAAAGAATACCGACCGTTGCATTCCAAGGGGATAGCCAACACTCTCAGGAGTAAAAAAAAAAATCCCTAACGTGCAATGTAGGGGATATAAACATCTAAAATATACGCAGAAAAGTGGGTGACAGAAAAGTGCCCGTGGCACATATACACACGCGGTAGGAAAATGCTCTTTACATGCTCGAAAAAAATTTTTTTCAGCAAAATCCTTATAAGAGTACTGAAATAAAACCTTAATCTGTCGAAATATGATGAAAACCGAAAATCGAGTTTTTTCTACCTGAACCACGGTGTGGTTCCCTTAATTGTCTGAAGGTAAGAGCGACAGAGACAAAGAGAGAGAGAGAGAGAGAGAGAGAGAATAAGAAGAAGAAGAAGACGTATGCTTGAGACCTCTCGGACAGCCCTGTTTAGCATGTAAAAGGCAGCAAATTGAGACTCTTTGTTTACGCTTAACAAAGCAGCCCACATAATCCCGCTCTCGTAAAACTCATAACTTCCTGGGAGCGCTGTCGGCGCCTTGAGCCGGAGCGGCAGCGACGTGAAAATAGACGCTAAAGCAGCATCCATCACGAGCCGCCGTCCATATATTAACGCCGCAGTCGTTAACTGCATTCTGCTTAGCGGCCGGGCATCGCAATAAAGCAACACGAAGCGGAAAGAGATCTGCCGCGAGCTGTTTTATGTGTAGCGGCCTTCAGCCGCTGCGGACGAGACAACGAATTGTAAATCACCGGCCTTTTTATGGCACCTGGCTATCCTTTAGGGAGCTGGCAGAACACACACAACACATACACAAGCCCACGCACACGAAACAGCGACGTGCTTTCGGTGGAAGTACCATGACGAATTGTAACGGCGATGGTCACAGGAAGACAATGTAGCTGCCTAGTCAACTGACTGTTTGCTGTGCGCAGTTTACAGTGGTAAGTAGCTAAAAAAATGGTTCAAATGGCTCTGAGCACTATGGGACTTAAATTCTGAGGACCTAATTAACCTACGGACATCACACACATCCATGGACGAGGCAGGATTCGAACCTGCGACCGTAGCGGTCGCGCGGGGTAAGTAGCTACATAGAGCGATTGCATTTTCGTAGGTTGGAACGTTTTAATAAAATAAGCCATTATCAGCAACCTACTCATACTCAAGTTCATGCAAAGAATTCCGTCTATAGTGGGGAATCAAATGAAATCGAAACTTAACGGAGGATAAAGTTGACCACATGGGAGTACATCACGCTCTCTGAAGCTTCTGTACGGGCTTAACTATGCGCAAGACCGTTCATCGATTGCGGGAACCGAGAATTTCGACCGTTTTTGTCTGCTATCGACAGTCATCCTCGCAAGATATTTGTTCCAGGGATTGCAAAACTTCCCAAGGTTTTGAAGTTTCAAGTCGGATGACCAAAGACTAAAGAAATGCTTTTTCGTGTTATATAATTACAGACTGACAATTTTCGGATTTTTTTCCTTTACTTGCTCAGGAAAATCCTGCTTGTTACCAAATTTCGAGATTGTATACCAACGGCAATTACCCTATAAAACTTCCTGGCAGGTTAAAACTCTAAGTTGGTAGAGCACATGCCCGCGAAAGGCAAAGGTCCCGAGTTCGAGTCTCGGTCCGGCAACTGTTTTAATCTGCCAGGAACTTTCGTATCAGCGCGCACACTCCGCTGCAGAGTGAAAATCTCATCCTGCAAACATCCCCCAGGCTGTGGCTAAGCCATGATTCCGCAATATCCTTTCTTTCAGGAGTGCTAGTTCTGTAACGTTCGCAGGAGAGCAACTGTAAAGTTTGGAAGGTAGGAGATGAGATACTAGCAGAAGTAAAGCTGTGAGGACGCGGCGTGAGTCGTGCTTGGGTAGCTCAGATGGTAGTGTTCGGTCAGAGAGCTGGTTGGCCTCTGTGATAAAAAACTGAGTGGAAGGATCAACAAACGAAATTTAACCGATGTCATGTGACGTCCGCAGCGATCAAACACAACGATAAAAAAAAATGATGGTAGAGCACTTGCCCGCGAAAGGCATAGGTCCTGAGTTCGAGTCTCGGTCCGGCACACACTTTTAACCTGCCAGGAAGTTTCATATCAGCGCTCACTCTGCTGCAGAGTGAAAATCTCATTCTGAATTACCCTATAGTTTTTTATCAGTGACTTTGCGAAAGTTTGTATTTGACATATTGCCTTTGATGCTTACATTTATTAGTACAGAAATCAACCAAAGATAGTTATAGTATATGACATAAACTTCTACTTGATACTTCCACCCGTTTCTGAGAAAAAGGGGTCTTAACAGATGAGTGGACTTACGGTCTGGTAACAAATGACAAAAAAAATTTTCGTCTGATATAATTACAAATTAACATTTTTGGGTTCGTTTCCTTTCGTTGTCCTGTGAAACCTTGCTTCTTGTGAAATCTCATGACTCTTAGGTCAATGGGAAGTATCCTATAGGTTTTGGTGAGTGTGTTTGCACGTATCAAAATATGTGACATAAATGACCGTATCTTTGATCTCATTGACTTAGAAACTTAATTTTTTTACACCACCACTGACTGTAGACTTTAGAATGAGGCATAAATTTGAATCTCATACGTTTACTCGATTTTATCGATTCAGGTACGAAACCCTAAAAAGTCAGTAAACTGTTTCTTATTTCAAAACTATTTGCTATAGCCGTTAACAGGTTAATCTCACTATGAGACAAAAAGGCTAAAATACCTCCATATAAAAATGTCTTCGGTTACTTACTTACGCAACCATGATTATACCCTGCCGTACACCTCTTCGTGGGAAAAATCGGTAGTCAAGAATGGTTTCATCTATATCTAGATCATTACTCTGCAGTTGACACTTAGTTGCCTGGCAGAGGGTTCGTGGAACCACATTTACACTATTTTTCTACCTGGGAAAAATGAACACTTAAATCTTTCTGTGCGAGCTATGTTTACTCTTGCTTTATTACATTGATCATTTCTTCCTATGTAGGTTGGTGACAGTAAAACATTGTCACATTTATAGGAGAGAGATGATCATTGAAATTTCGTGAAAAGATCTCGCCGCAACGAAAAATGTCTTTGTTACAATTGTGTCCTGTATCATGTCAGTGACACTATCTCCTCTACTTCGCACTAATTCAAAATAAGCTGCCGTTCTTTGAACTTTTTTGATGTCTTCCGTCAATCCTATCTGGTAAGGACCCCATACAGCACAGGTACGCTCTAGCTGAAGATTAGCAATTGTAGCGCAAGCAGACTCTTTAGTAGACGTGTTGCATCTTCTAAGTATTCTGCCAATAATTGGCCTTCCTCACAATTTAAGTTATTCGTAATTGTAATTCCGATGCATCTAGTCGAATTGACAGTCATTAAATTCGTTTGCTCTATCGTGTAATCGAAATTTAACGGATTTCTTATTTTGTATTCATTTGGATGACCTCACACATTTCTTACTGAAAGACAAGTGTCAGTTTTTCGCACCGTTCAAATATCGTGTCCAAGTCATTCTGCAATTGTGGTGAAAACAATGGTCCTGGTTGCAGAATTGATTTTATTGCTTCATTTATTCCTGACGCAAGTTTCACCCAATACGTGATTTTCAGACTAACCTACATTAATTAGAACTGTATTAGAAAGGCTTTATTCTAGCTTGCAAGTAGAAAGATTTCAAATTTAAAACTTTTTTCAAAGTTACTAGCACAGTGTTGGTAAGTGGGTTTTGGGTGCTGCGTTCAAATGGCTCTGAGCACTATGTGACTTAACATCTATGGTCATCAGTCACCTAGAACTTAGAACTACTTAAACCTAACTAACCTAAGGACATCGCACAACACCCAGTCATCACGAGGCAGAGAAAATCCCTGACCCCGCCGGGAATCGAACCCGGGAAACCGGGCGTGGGAAGCGAGAACGCTACCGCACGACCACGAGCTGCGGACTTGGATGCTACGATTAGGTCATTAGAAAAAATAGATTGTGCACGTGACATGTATAAAAATAAAAAGATGTAAGTATTTCCTCACATTATACGTTAATGGAATCAATAAATTAAAATATGGAAAAATTTATACCGGCTGATTTTACAGTGGCTGTGGTCCGCATGGGTAAGAAAGTGGAAGAAGATGTAAAGTAATTAGCTTCCAGGTCTGTGTAGCATTGACCGGTGAATATACGGCAGGATCAGGCCAGCACATAGTCTGTCACACGGTAAATGCGCTGGAGGCACTGTTCTCCCTTCTATTATTGATACATATTACTACGTGTGAGGAGGTTAGTCTATTTTTGTGGGTGCCTTAATCGTGGCATCCAAAACCCACTTACCAAAACTGTATAGGTAACTGCAAGAAAAGTTAAAAATTTGTGATCTTTCCTCTTGTAAGTTAACATCAAGTCTTTCTAATACAGCTGTGGTTAATGTAGGTCATTCTGAAGATACCTTGTATTAGGCGAAACACGCTTCTTAAATACTCGTAAATAAAGTAACGAAATCAATTCCGCAATCAAGATTTTTGTTCCAGCACATTCTGCACATTGGTTGTTGTACCAGCACAGCTTGAAGTGGAAATTTTTTTGATTCTGTAATTCGTTTTTATTCTGTAATTCGTTTTGATGTTCTAACGATTTTACCAGACGCCAAATGAGAGCATAACCTGCAAATAAGGTAAACTAAATGTAAGACCTTTACTGAGATTATTACCTACATCGTTTATGTAGGTTAGGAAGAGCAGAGGACCTATAACCTTGGGGAACGCCGGACTCACTACTGTGTTACTCGACGATTTTCCGTCGATTATTACGAACTGTGTCCGTAGCTCGTTGTCTTGCGGCAGCGTTCTCGCTTCCCGCGCACGGGGTCCCAGGTTCGATTCCCTGCGGGGTCAGGGATTTTCTCTGCCTCGAGATGACTGGGTGTTGTTGTCTTGTCTTCATCACCATCATTCGTCCCCATTGTTGTAGGATTTTAGAACATGTTTTTTGTTCGAGTATCATGTCGTTTTTGGAAACCCAGAATCTACTATGTAGGAATCAACATGCATTCGGAAACAGCGATCGTGTGAGACCCAACTCGCTTTATTTGTTCATGAGACCCAGAAAATATTAGATACAGGCTCCCAGGTAGATGCTATTTTTCTTGACTTCCGGAAGGCGTTCGATACAGTGCCGCACTGTCGCCTGATAAACAAAGTAAGAGCCTACGGAATATCAGACCAGCTGTGTGGCTGGATTGAAGAGTTTTTAGCAAACAGAACACAGCATGTTGTTATCAATGGAGAGACGTCTACAGACGTTAAAGTAACCTCTGGCGTGCCACAGGGGAGTGTTATGGGACCATTGCTTTTCACAATATATATAAATGACCTAGTAGATAGTGTCGGAAGTTCCATGCGGCTTTTCGCGGATGATGCTGTAGTATACAGAGAAGTTGCAGCATTAGAAAATTGTAGCGAAATGCAGGAAGATCTGCAGCGGATAGGCACTTGGTGCAGGGAGTGGCAACTGACCCTTAACATAGACAAATGTAATGTATTGCGAATACATAGAAAGCAGGATCCTTTATTGTATGATTATATGATAGCGGAACAAACACTGGTAGCAGTTACTTCTGTAAAATATCTGGGAGTATGCGTACGGAACGATTTGAAGTGGAATTATCATATAAAATTAATTGTTGATAAGGCGGGTGCCAGGTTGAGATTCATTGGGAGAGTCCTTAGAAAATGTAGTCCACCAACAAAGGAGGTGGCTTACAAAACACTCGTTCGACCTATACTTGAGTATTGCTCATCCGTGTGGGATCCGTAACAGATCGGGTTGACGGAGGAGATACAGAAGATCCAAAGAAGAGCGGCGCGTTTCGTCACAGGGTTATTTGGTAAGCGTGATAGCGTTACGGAGATCTTTAGCAAACTGAAGTGGCAGACTCTGCAAGAGAGGCGCTCTGAATCGCGGTGTAGCTTGCTCGGCAGGTTTCGAGAGGGTGCGTTTCTGGATGAGGTATCGAATATATTGCTTCACCCTACTTATACCTCCCGAGGAGATCACGAATGTAAAATTAGAGAGATTAGAGCGCGCACGGAGGCTTTCAGACAGTCGTTCTTCCCGCGAACCATACGCGACTGGAACAGGAAAGGGAGGTAATGACAGTGGCACGTAAAGTGCCCTCCGCCACACACCGTTGGGTGGCTTGCGGAGTATAAATGTAGATGTAGATGTACGGTCGGAGGAAGGCAATGGCAAACCACCTCCGCTAGGACCTTGCCTAGTACGGCGGTGCGGGTCTCCCGCATCGTTCCCTAAGCTCCTCGGAGTATGGGACCTCATCACACATCATTATGTAGTAACCTATCTGCCAGCTGGGAGGTCTATCGGTCTTGTAGTTGGACCCACAGCTACTTGTTTCTGTAGAGGGGCGAACAGTGATAGCTGCTCTGCTTGTTTAACCCTCTATGTGACACGGATAAATAAACGGTGTAGCAGATAAAAGAGCAGGCATTTCTGTTGCTGATTGAGTTCAGCATCCTGAACAACATTACATCTGCATTTCCTTATTTGCAGGTTAGTAATTATAGTTATTACGAGTAGTATCTTTTATGTAGGTTAGTACCTCTAAGGACACGTGGAAAAAGCAAGCCATTAAGGTCAGATATTGATACGTGGGTGCATGGACGCAAAACAGTTACAGTGTACCGACAAGTGTAGGCCGCTCAGTAGTGCTGTTAGGACCATGCAGAAAACATCAGGTCTTGAAGCTGGTGACGTGTTTGTGGGAAGACTAAAAAAAATGGCTCTAAGCACTATGGGACTTAACATATGAGGTCATCAGTCCCCTAGACCTTAGAACTACTTAAACCTAACTAACCTAAGGACATCACACACATCCACATCCGAGGCAGGATTCGAACCTGCGACGGCAGCAGCAGCGCGATTCCGGACTGAGGCGCCTAGAAACGCTCGGCGACAGAGGCCGGCGTGGGAAGACTGTTTGACGCATGGGAAAAGACAGCCAACGCACTACTGTATGTACAGGGTTATTACAAATGATTGAAGCGATTTCACAGCTCTACAATAACTTTATTATTTGAGATATTTTCACAATGCTTTGCACACACATACAAAAACTCAAAAAGTTTTTTTAGGCATTCACAAATGTTCGATATGTGCCCCTTTAGTGATTCGGCAGACATCAAGCCGATAATCAAGTTCCTCCCACACTCGGCGCAGCATGTCCCCGTCATTGAGTTCCAAAGCATCGTTGATGCGAGCTCGCAGTTCTGGCACGTTTCTTGGTAGAGGAGGTTTAAACACTGAATCTTTCACATAACCCCACAGAAAGAAATTGCATGGGGTTAAGTAGGGAGAGCGTGGAGGCCATGACATGAATTGCTGATCATGATCTCCACCACGACCGATCCATCGGTTTTCCAATCTCCTGTTTAAGAAATGCCGAACATCATGATGGAAGAGCGGTGGAGCACATCCTATGGTACGTTTAGCTCCCTGCTTGCTTTATTCGTCGACTTCCGCGGGCTACGCGTGAAACTTGCCCGCACGCGTTCAACCGTTTCTTCGCTCACTGCAGGCCGACCCGTTGATTTCCCCTTACAGAGGCATCCAGATGCTTTAAAGTGCGCATACCATCGCCGAATGGAGTTAGCAGTTGGTGGATCTTCGTTGATCTTCGTCCTGAAGTGTCGTTGCACTGTTATGACTGATTGATGTGAGTGCATTTCAAGCACGACATACGCTTTCTCGGCTCCTGTCGCCATTTTGTCTCACTGCGCTCTCGAGCGCTCTGGCGGCAGAAACCTGAAGTGCGGCTTCCGCCGAACAAAACTTTATGAGTTTTTCTACGTATCTGTAGTGTGTCGTGACCATATGTCAATGAATGGAGCTACAGTGAATTTATGAAATCGCTTCAATCATTTGTAACAACCCTGTACATATTAAAGTGCCACACTTACACCTATTGCAGCCTGTATATATATATATATACCACCGGTGTTAATGCTATTTATTGCTCTATTTACTACAAACTATCAATTTTATTTGTATTTATATAGGAGTATGGACAACAGTATCTAAATATCAGAAACATTACACAGTGCCTTTCCTAATACAGTGTAGGAAACCCACTGATATTCAAAACAGCTTACAGTCGTCATGGAACGGATAAATATAGATCATTTATGGCTTTCAATGGGACCTTATACCATTCTTCTTGCAAAATAGTGGCAAGGCTTGGTACCGGCGATGGACGTGGAGAGCGATCGCACACCCTTCTCTTCAAAGTAGACCACAAACGCTCAATAATACTGAGACCTGGTGATTGTGGTGGGCAGCCAAGATGTGACCATTCACAAAATCAGTCCTGGGGGATGTGATCTGTGTGATAAGGAGACCTGTCTTCTTGGAACACAGCATCACCACTGGGGAACAAACATTGTTCCTTGCGACGGGCCTGATCACATAATCCTTAGCGAGTAGTGTAACCTTGCAGGGCAGCCATGGGTCTCACGGGATGCCACTATACTGAGAGGCACCCACATGCCTTGCTCATACTGTGGCATCAAGCACTCAGGCCTGCAACATGAGTGGTCTGCCAAGCGAGTGGATTCATTCTTATTTATCGAGTAACGTGAACTCTAGTACTCACAATTAAGTTACAAATTATCCTCCTGTATGAATAATACGCAACGGAAACGTACTTCTGACTATCAGTAATTTACAGAACCCTGACTGTTCACTACGCACTGGCAATACCACATTTTCTTTTTGTCTTTTATTTAACGGCTTTTATCAACACGTGGCCACCGCACTGAATATGAATGGCGCACACATTATAAATTCGGGACATCATGACAACATACAATTCGAAGGAAAAGTCCACCAATCTTTTTCTTTTCACTATCTTATTTATTCCGATAAATTCTATAACCTAAACACACAAATTCTATAACCTACAACAATAACACATGAGAAACTCCGGCCAGTGGGCATGGCTTTACATTGGTGATTCTCTATATTATGGTCTCGTAATTATTTAACGCTACAGTGCATTTTCTGGATAGGATGGTGGATCTTTTATTATATCTCACACTTCGACTCTCACAATCATCATCACGAAACTTTCCTCCAGATCGAGCGGTACAGAAGGAACAAGCATAACCCACTAATCTTTCGAAACTACCTCGCTACTCTCCCATGCAAACCACACATACCCAAATTACATGACATACACCACACTACAACATGGAATACAATACAATAAATAGTCACAACACTATCACTTTCAGCTTTCCCATTTCAATTAGTATTTATCCCAGTTTCACACGACACTGCCCCACTACGTAATTCTACTTTCCTACTATGAACTCTGGAGATATATGCACGTCTTCCTGTGCAATGCAAGCCAAGTGGCGTTGCTGGATAGACGGCTGACTCACCTTGCTTCTCTCTCAGAGTATTATAGTTTGAATCAAGCGTCACACGGAAACCTATCTCGCAAAGTAATATTAAGAACATATTCATCACACACACACGAGTCCTCAACTGATACCATGGACGAGTACTTCTCTTTATCCTTTGTCTCATGCACAGATTGAGACTCACACAGTACTCACCACGTGGAAGTACTTGTCTCTAATTTCAAGTCCTGCACACGCCATTTCTTAAATATTTCAACTTATAGTACACACGCTAGTAATTCAGCTTAACTTAAGCACATGGAAGTATTTCAACTTATTGCTACACGTGGTTTCATTGTGACCGTTGGTCACTTCCAAAGATTAGTACGATCCCATTAATATTACCTGCCTGACATTTAATTCTCCCCACAAAAGTTCCTGAAATAGAGAAATTATTATTTCAAACTACTCTTAAATA
Organism: Schistocerca americana; assembly: GCF_021461395.2. Taxonomy (NCBI): domain Eukaryota; kingdom Metazoa; phylum Arthropoda; class Insecta; order Orthoptera; family Acrididae; genus Schistocerca; species Schistocerca americana. The sequence continues at coordinate 84,558,840 of NC_060128.1, read as the reverse complement.
TTCCACATCCATACCATGTCTCCACTCTTTTGTCTCTACGGAGCACAACTAAAACAGGTCTTAACAGCACAAGATCCAGCGGCAGAGTGCTGAAACATGGCCGTTCTTGAGGTCCTCTCGCACCTCTGCTGAAGTGGGGGAGCACCTTGCTACTGTATTGGTCAGCCACATTTCAGGCGCTCAAAGCTCAGGTAAATTTCATCTCTTTGGTCCCACCAAAGGTGGCCAAAGGATCATCTCAAAGATGATCATATATTCACATTCACTATCTGCGGTTAGCAGACGACCATAAATTCATTCATTTCACAGATCTCACCAAACTGGATGTAGGGATTTATTTTGAGGGAGTGCACATGTGATCAATTACATAAATAAATTGTCATTCTTTCCCACACTGGTATCCGGCTTCGCTGTATTAATTGAAATTGAGTTATTTTACAAAAAAAAATGTGTTGTTCTGACAAAAATAATGAAGTATGTTGTACCTATTTTCAATGTCGGGCGGTACTGTACCCTTTCAATATAGCTGCCCAAATCAGCACAGAACCACCGCCACGTTTCACTATTACTATGTGAACTCGGCAAGAACATGGGAACAGTGTGTAACAAGATTAATCCAACCAAATGACCGAGTGTAGCTAAACTGTGATTCACCCGAAGAGCCGACACGTATCCATTGATCGACGGTCGAATCCGAATGGTCCTGTGCCCACTGCAGTCGTAACTGACAATGTCCTTACGTCAACACGTAGAGGTTGTCTGCTACGGAGCTCTATGTTCAACAATGCACAAAGAATGGTGTGCTCCGAAACACTTGTGAATGCACCAGTATTGTGCTCTTTCGACAGAGATGCCGCAGATCACCATCTGTCCCACTTTACAGAGCAGACAAACCTCGGAACGCCACGTTCTGCGAAGAGTCGTGGGCGTCCAACCACTTACCGCCTAGTCTCATTTCCCTCCTACTTCTTTCCTTAGATGCTGACGACAGTAGCACGTGGACATTCCATCAGCTTCGCCGTTTTCCAATTACTCGTTCACAGGCGCTGTGTGATAATAATCTGTTCTTTCTCAAAGTTGCTTATCTCAATGGATTTGCCCACTTGCAGCCCATATCTTCGCTAGTGTGATCCCCCGTCCGTGTCTGTTCCGCTTACACACTTTAGTTACCACGTCACGTGCCTGCAACGCCACCAGGCGGCATCCAACGTCGCAGTGAACAATTGTCACAATTTTTGGCTTATCAGTGTATATGCGTGGTCCAAATTAGGTTAGGAGCCTTAGTCCTTCAGAAAATGTCTTCCTCCTGAGCGCATATGACTACTAATGGAAGGTGAAATAGGGTTCGATTCCCGGCGGGGTCAGGGATTTTCTCTGCCTCGTGATGGCTGGGTGTTGTGTGCTGTCCTTAGGGTAGTTAGGTTTAAGTAGTTCTAAGTTCTAGGGGACTGATGACCATAGATGTTAAGTCCCATAGTGCTCAGAGCCATTTGGAAGGTGAAATATCTAATTTCTTGTAGACTTTTGCAAACTTTTTCAGTGTAGATTTTGTGCTCCCGATTAAATGGTACAGATATTTACCATGCCATAACTCACGGTGCATGTACAATGATACAATAACTTGACCAGTTTTATCGATTACTATTCCCAAAGAGTACATACTGACGTGTATTTTATCGTTACGCTGGATAGAAAATTTTGTCACATAAATGATGATTTGTAATTCGTTGTTGTTACGTTTTACGAATCTATGCAGCTACGGATGAGCCCCTGGAACCTTTTCAGACCTGTTTTGACCGTTCTGCTTCCATTTTTGAAGTCAAGCTACTCAGTCGCCATACACACATCGTCGAGCAACAACGTGTTCTCCATGAATGCAGAATTACAACTGACGTTTATTGCGTAATAATGTTGTGCCCTTCTTGGTCTCGCATTTCCACACAGTATACTGACGCAATATTTTGAAAATAAAATTTGTGGTAACTCCTATGGGACCGAACTGCTGAGATCATCGGTCCCTAAGCTTACACGCTACTTAATCTAACTTAAGCTAACTTACGCTAAGGACAACACAGACCCATGCCCGAGGGAGGACTCGAACCTCCGACGGGAGCAGCCGCGCGAAACGCGAAAAGGCGCCATAGACCGCACGGCTACCCCGCGCGGCGACGTAATACTAACTGTGACAGTAATACTGGGCGTCTGAGGGTTTTTTAAGTGTGCCGCGAAGAGTTGCTTGCTAATCGGGGAACTGTCATGGCAGTTCATGAGCAGCAATACCTCTTCAGCTAGCTAATACCCATTTCTATCGATGCCCGGAACTCAGTACTGTAAGTTCGGATATTGCGGAATTCCATTTCATTTGTAGTTTTATCTCCAAATTGAACTCGGCCCGCTGCATCGCGTATGTCGTATAACAGTGGTTTCTTAGACCATTATGCCTGTATGCAATCAGACATTAGCTAGTACTCCCGGCCTACCCCGCCCTTCCCACCCCCACACCCCCACCCCTATCTGTGTGTGTTAGAAGGAATTCGTGGTGTATCGCATGTGCTACCCACAACTCCTTCTCAGAAAAGAACACTAACTATTCACAGCGAGCGAAGACACATGCTACAAGACATACTTCCGCTGCATTACTCCTCTACATTGCGGCCATTGCTTCACCTGTACACTGCAATCCCATTTAAGATTGTGAATTGTACTTACTGTTCGTAAATCACTTCATTTCCGCACTCCTTAATTCTGAACTGGGAACAATTGGACGACTTCAGGCTGTTAATGCTTTGGGTCTAACCACACTAATAATAATAACAAATAATAACAATACTAATAAATCTGTGTACAGCGCTATAGTAGCCCTTATGTAATTACTGCTGTGTCGTGCTATCAATTAATTTATTTATCTGTTTCGAAGCTAGCAGTGAAGCGCTTTCTGGACTACTGCAGCTTGGAGGAGACCTTTTATCATCAGCGATGTACAGGACGAAGCACAACAAATGTGTGTAGCTGGTGGGCTATACAAGGAACCTGTAAGCTCCATCACATTAATGCTACTAACTTACGTAATCACTACAGAGTCTTACGAAATTGTGATAATAGTAATGATGTTTTGAAAATAATTTAGTTTTGTGACTGAAACGAAATCGAATCGTTTAGTTTTTCTCACTCAGAAAATTTCATTTTACCCCTCAGGGCGTAATTACCTACACGCTGCGAACCAACATTATTATATTATGTTGCTGTGATTGATTATATTGTTTATTACAGGAGGACTGTCATCTTTAGGTTATGTATGAAAAGTACATAGTTTGGCACAGTATTTCAAATTTTTGAGTAGACAATTTAAACTATGAGGATTGTCCAGAAAGTAGTTCCGATCGGTCGCTAAATGCAAACCCCAGTGAAAATCAGAAACATTTTATTTGCAAGGGTTAGCTACACTTTCCAGATACTTCTCTATATAATCGCCACTCTGACTTAGACATTTGTCGGAGCGTTATGCAAAATTTCCAACACCATCGTCATAGAAGGCAGCCGCCTGCGCTTTCCGATGATTCTCTATGCTGGTCTATAGTGCGTAGCCTGCTCCCAAGTGTTGTCTTCGTATCCAGTGTTTCATGTGAACAGAGATGATACTCAGGACGAGACAATTAGGGTTGTGTTGTGGGTGATCGAACACCTCCCATCGAAAAGTCTGCAGGAGCGTCTTCACTGCCCCTGCAGAGTGCGGCTTAGAATTGCCACAGAGAAGGAAGTGCGTGGCAGTTGTGTTATGTGGGCTGCATCCACTAAGGCGAAGCCTCTCAGCAGGCCATCCTACTTGGCAGGAGACATCGTTGTTCTGGGCACCATTACTCGCTCACAGTGCGCTCACAACTGAAAAGAGCGTCTTGATGCGATCGATAGTCATACTAGAGACAGTAGCCAACACATCTGTGTAAAGCTTCACTGGGTTTTCGCTGTGGTGTCCATTTTGTGACTGATAGGAACTCACTTTCTGGACAACCCTCGTATTACAGAATTATGGTTTGCTGCATATTTTATGTGCTCTTGAGATCAATGTGACACTGATGTCTCAGTTGCTGTCACACTATTTTATAAGTATACTACTTAACAATTTACCTTAGGAAAAATGATAAAACAGAAGTAGCACTAGGATATTAATATCAAATGCTCAGGATATATGAAAAAGGGTAGTAAAAATTCTGACAGTTATGTAAATTTGGGGGAAATAACGTATTTAATGTACACCTTATAAAAATTTCTCATTCGTAACAGAAACAATAATTTGATTACACAACAAATCTGTTAAATTATGAAAAAGTTATTTGTTTTCATAGTACAGGTTATTCTTTTAAATTCATATTTGCAGAAGTCACAAATATAATATTCGTTCTCAGAACCTCTGCTGTCAAGAACTACCAGGTGTCCCATGTTTTCTGACACGCCGCAGTGGACTTGATATCATAGCAACAGAACCAATTTTATGTACACCCAATAATTGAGCAATACATACCAGTCTACTACTCTCTTACCTAATAAACTGCTCAGTTTTAACTGCTGCACATTTCACTTCTTATTGCATATCATTTTCAAGAAATAACGTGCAAAAATTTTGTAAAATACAAAAGAAGTTTTTCTTCACTGTAACACACATGGTGTCTCGAGACGAATGTGGTTCATGCACTCAGTTCCCCACTTGGGAACAGCACTCAGCGGATGACAAATCACATTATTCCACACGGCCCAACTATTCCACAATATATGAAGTAGATCTGCCTATGAAAGCATGCAAAGTCTTAAGGGTCATTGCTAAGCCCTTCCACTGAATATTCCCTGCTAAAATTCTGGCGTGGCCACTCGTTATAGCGATTGCAGCAGACGGGATTACTTGGTTGGCTATATTGGGTGTAATGGATATAAGTATAGACACTTTTATATGTGGCACATTAATATCTACACACATCAGTGCGTTGCTTGTTTTTCCTTTGTGTCGAACAGTCTTCCCACACTTCAGTCCGGAACCGTGCTGCTGCTACGATCGCAGGTTCGAATCCTGCCTCGGGCATGGATGTGTGTGATGTCCTTAGGTTAGTTAGGTTTAAGTAGTTGTAAGTCTAGGGGACTGATGACCTCAGCTGTTAAGTCCCATAGTGCTCAGAGCCATTTGAAGCAAGTCTTCCTACAAACACGTCTCAAACTTTGCAACCTGATGTTTTCTGAATGGTCATAGCTACACCAGTAAGTAGACTACACCTGTGTGTATAGACTAACCATTCTGGATCCACGTGTCCACACTTCAACAGCTGACCTGCTGCCCAGGGGTAAATAAGTATTTTAATGTTCTTGGCACACATACTTGTAGGTGGTAATCAATATATAAAACTTGTAATAGCATATTAATGTGACTACGGAGTCCTTGCATAAAAAGTTCTCGGTTTACTTGCCGCGTCAAATTTGGATAAAATCCCGAGCTTTCGATGACTATCTATGGACACAGAGGCCGCCACCTCCGTACGCTCGCATTCGGGAGGACAACGGTTCAATCCCGCGTCCGGCCATCCTGATTTCGGTTTTCCGTGACTTCCCTAAATCACTCCAGGCAAATGCCGGGATGGTTCCTCTGAAAGGGCACGGCCGACTTCCTTCCCCATCCTTCCCTAATCCGATGAGACCGATGACCTCGCTGTCAGGTGTCCTTTCCCAAACAACCTAACCCTAACCTCCGTACGCGCTGTTTTCAGAATGACGTCATCCAGCCAATGAGAAGCCATGCACTGCTTCTAAAAGCGGAAGCCTCACCAGTCCATGACAGTCAGTTTTACCTCTGACGAAGATGACGGAGGTAGTCATCGAAAGCTTGGGATTTTATCCAAATCTGACGCGGCAACTAAACCGAGAACTTTTTATGCAAGCATATTATTAACCTGTAAAATACTAATTTATTTAAGGGACTCGGGATATTCACAGTACCTTCGCTTATGAAATTTGTCATTGATAACCCATCCCAATTCAAAAATAACAGTGAAGTGCAAAGCTACAACACTAGAAAAAAGGATGGTATTCACTATTCTGGTTTAAATCTCACTTTGGCACAGAAAGGGGTGAATTATGTTGCCACAAAAATCTTTGGGCATTTGCCGAATACTATTAAAAGTCCGACAGGTAGCCAACCAATATTTAAAAGCAATTTTTTAAAAAAATGGTTCAAATGGCTCTGAGCGCTATGGGACTCAACATCTGTGGTCATCAGTCCCCTAGCACTTAGAACTACTAAAACGTAACTAACATAAGGACATCACACACATCCATGCCCGAGGCAGGATTCGAACCTGCGACCGTAGCGCCCAGAACCGCTCGGCCACACCGGCTGGCAACAAATTAAAAGAATTTCTGAATGACAATTCCTTCTATTCAATAGAAGAATTCTTAGATAGGAAGTAGTAAGTGTAAAGAAAATTAAAAATATTAAAAATTAATTAATTAATTAATTAATTTGTGTAAAGGAAACTTATGTTAAAGTGACACGTTCAAAATCATTACGAAATGTCGTATCCATGATCTATTGAACAAGGATTTATGTATGTATGTATGTATGTAGAAGTAAATACTGATTAATGTTATTTAGTACAGCGTCCTCAGTCAAGAATAGAAATGAAACTTTCTGGCAGATTAAAAAAAGGTGTGCCGGACCGAGACTAGAACTCGGGACCTTTGCCTTTCGCGAGCAAGTGCTCTACCAACTGTTGGTAGAGCACTTGCCAGCGAAAGGCAAGAGTTCGAGTCTCGGTCTGGCACACAGTTTTAATCTGCCAGGGAGTTTCATATCAGCGCACACACAGCTGCAGAGTGAAAATCTCATTCAAGAATAGGTCTACACTTATACCGTTACACCCTATATTGCACGAAGGGCAGAGATAAATAATGCAGTACATACGCAGTGTGGAGAAAGGGTGATTTAGGGGAGGGAGGGACTGAAGGTAGAATCTGACGAACAATGCGGATGGCGCATAACGCAGATTCTTTAGCGACTGCAAACGAAAAGCTTAAATCACAAGGATACACATTTTATAGTTCCGCAATCATCAGCTTCTCTGGCCTTTCTTTTTTTGTAAACACTGGCGATGCGACGGCAACCAGGAGGCGATTCATTTGAATAACAAAGACAGCCATTCCTTTTTTTTTATTTTTTGGTCTTCTTTTTTTTAATCGCGCACAATGGGAGTCGAGGTGGATGATCTCTTTCACTCCCCCGCTTGCTCTGAAACACAATAAGCGTGATTTATTGGCACAGGTGCGTTCGGCGATATATCTGCTCCTAGATACATATTCAGATATTTATTTCGCTCCACCCTCCCTCTCCTACCCCCACTACGCATTGCATTCTCCGCAGCGCGTTTCCCCCCCCCCCCCCCCCCCCCACGCAGTCGCTGAGCACCACGTCTTCTTCCCCCGTGGGCCGATGCTGCAAAATAAAAAGGGAAGAGAGGGGCCATTGGGGAAAGCCATAAAAAGCAGCCATCGATGTTCGCTGATCGGGCCATCCTAAATCAGCTACGAAAGGATACACTTCAGTGCTGAAGGATGCGAACGCACGTATAATATGGACGCAGTAAGGAGACACGCACATTTCCACGTGTGTGTGTGTGTGTGTGTGTGTGTGTATGTATGTGTGTGTGAATGTATGTGCGGGTGGGGGGCGGGTTGGGGGGAGGGTGAAGCGCGGGAGCAGGGGGGGGGGGAATGGAATTATGGGTTCAGTTTGTTATCAGCGAGTTTCCAGCGCTTTCAAATGGATCAAATGGCTCTGAGCACTGTGGTTCAGTCCCCTAGAACTTAGAACTACTTAAACCTAACTAACCTAAGGACATCACACACATCCACGAAGAGGCAGGATTCGAACCTGCGACCGTAGGGGTCGCGCGGTTCCAGACTGTACCGCCTAGAACCGCTTGGTTACACTGGCCGGCTTCCCTAAATAGCTTCAGGTGAATGCCGGGATCGTTCCTTTGAAAGGGCACGGCCGACTTGTTTCCTCGTCTTTCCCTAATCCGATGGGACCGATGACTTCGCAGTTTGATCCCCCCCCCCCCCCCAGATCAGCCGACCTACCTGTACTGAATGTGGTGGACACCTCGTATAATGTACAAAATTGATGAGCAAACAATACACTATTTTTGTGTAAATCAAGGGGCGTATGCGTTGATTTCATTGTTGTTCCATGGTTTCGAAAGCTTTTACTGGCTCTTAATTACTTCTAAGACCGTGTGTTCCTGTTTGAAATTTGTATTTCGAAACATCTGTCACTTATTAACAATCTTTTGAGTGATCCTGCATATTCATTTATTTACAGAATTATATTCTTAAAGTACATACAAACTGATATAAGATGAAATGATATAAATCAATACAAGTATATACATCTATATACAATATACAGGGTGACAATTATTGTACTATATGGAAAAAACGTAAATTAGTTACAAGCTGCGGCGTGCACACACGTCATTCAACACGTAAACGTCACTACAGATATTAGGATTTTGGTTATGGCATGTTCGATATGCCTGCCGTCATTGGTTATTATGTGGCGCAGAGGAGTAGCGAAATTCTGCATCACCCGCTTAAGTGTCGGAACATCGATGCTGTTGATGACCCCCTGAGTGGCTGTTTTCAACCCAGTAATGGTTTTTGGAGTTATTGCTGTACACCTTGTCTTTAATACAGCCCCACTAACAGAAGTCACATGAGCTCAGAGCCGGAGAATATGGCGGCCAATCGAGGCCCAAGCCAGTGGCCTCTGGGTACTCCAGCGTCAGAATGCGGTCCCCAAAGTAATCCTCCAGGACATCAAACACTCTCCCGCTTCGATGGGGTGGAGCTCCGTCTTGCATGAACCACGTCTTGTCGAAATCAGTTCACTTTGGATAGTGGTGATGGAATCATCTTCCGAAACCTTCACGTACCACACAGATTATTCCGTGAGGATGAAGAGACTTGTCGATCGCGGAATGCAGATACTCAGTCCCTCAGTCCCCCAAATGCGCCAATTTTGCCTATTGGCGAACCCACCCAAATGAAACTGCACTCCGTCGCTAAGCGAAACCATAATGCGCATACTAATTTCCGTCATTCCTCGCGGCTTATCGTCCAGTTTGAACATCCCAATGAAAACCGCTCAGAAGTTAAGACGATTTTATTTCATATAGTTCAATAATTGTCACCCTATATTTATGTGTAGGTAGTAAAGAAATCTGGAGAAGCGTCAGTAGACAAAACAAGATGACACATATATTTTTTTCATCTTACGTTTTGGTATGTAGGACATCTGCAACTGAGATGCATGATAGTTACTTTACAGAGAGCCACTTCAAGTGGTTCTCTCTAATTTAACTATCATCGCAGTTGCATAGCCAAAGACTCCAACCAGTAAACTGGTGCAGGTGTTGCGTCTACAAAGTCTTTCCAAGTACTTATAAATTTTCCTTTTTTGAGCGCTCATGCAAAATGTGCTACGGAACTTGTTCTGATGTTCAAGAGTTCCTCTGTAGTTGCCCACTTGTGTAGCTTTGCTTTGGTCACAGCGTCGCCATTTTTTATTAGAGATGGGTTATCCGCTCCCGATCTGATTCAAAGAGCGAGATCTTACTAAGGAGTGAGCGATCGGTGACTTAGAAAGAAGGGGCGTTAGCTCCTCTGATATGCAATCCCTCTGTGCTAATATTAGTGACCAGAACGGAGATTCTGCGGCAGGCACACGCTGAGAGAAACATTTCCCAAGCCGCAAACAAATGCACTGTAGACCATGTGCATGCATGGATTTGCACATCTTACCAATGTGTGCAGTTTTTCTCAGCCACGAACAGAACAGAAAATGAAGAAATTAAGTTCTACAGAGTACTGCATTAACGCAGAGAGCACTTTGCGTCTTATAGTGGGTGTAAACAACAAAGTACCGCAGTGACCTAGACGAAGTCGAGAAGAAACAATCTGATGTAAGACACTTGTGGTCTATCAAGTTGGTTAACTACTTAGAATTGGCCCACAAAAACGACATAACATATAGTGCACGCATATCACGTGGGAATTGTAAATATTCTCCAGCTCTGTTCAGGCATACCATTATTCCTAGAGAAAAATGAATGGCTCTGAACACTATGGGACTCAACTGCTGTGGTCATAAGTCCCCTAGAACTTAGAACTACTTAAACCTAACTAACCTAAGGACATCACACACATCCATAACCGAGGCAGGATTCGAACCTGCGACCGTAGTGGTCGTGCGGTTCCAGACTGTAGCGCCTTCAACCGCTCGGCCACTCCGGCCGGCAGAAAAATGAATAGTATTCTTTTTTGTAGGAAATTTAATGTAGTTTGAACGTAACCCTTGTACGTTTTAATTCAAAAGCTCTAAACCGTGGCACCTACTCAAAATGTATCCCAGTAAAAAATTAAAGCCAGTCGGTGTGACCGAGCGGTTCTAGGCACTTCAGTCTGGAACCGCGCTGCTGCGACGGTCGCAGGTTCGAATCCTGCCTCGGGCATGGATGTGTGTGATGTCCTTACGTTAGTTAGGTTTAGGTAGTTCTAAGTCTAGGGGACTGATGACTCTCATAGTGCTTAGAGCCATTTGAACCATTTGAACAAAATTAAACCATATTAAATTCCCTACAAAAACACCCTATTCATTTGAAAGTCTCTTCGGGTTTGGTGGTGGTTGTTAGTGTTTAACGTTCCGTCGACAATGAGGTCATTAGAGACGGAGCGCAAGCTCGGGTTAGGGAAGGATTGGGAAGGAAATCGGCTGTGCCCTTTCAAAGGAACCATCCCGGCATTTCCCTGAAACGATTTAGGGAAATCACGGAAAACCTACATCAGGATGGTCGGAGACGGGATTGAACCGTCGTCCTCCCGAATACGAGTCCAGTGTGCTAACCACTGCGCCACCTCGCTCGGTACTTCGGGTTTGCTGCCGGATCCTAAAATAAACTTGACTCGATATTTCGGCGATCCAACTGTTCGCTATCTTCAGGAAATGCAGCATTTCCTGAAGATAGCGAACAGTTGGATCGCCGAAATATCGAGTCAAGTTGATTTTAGGATCCGGCAGCAAACCCGAAGAGACTTTCAAGACTTATTACGCCGGGAAAGCCTACGTAGTCACACCCTATTCATTTTCCTTTAGAACTAACAGTTTGTGCGAAGAAAGCGAGAGGATACTGAAAATCTCACGTGAATTTTAAACATTAACGCAAGTTTATCTCTCAGATACCACCCACACAAATTAATCTGAGGAAAACAAGTTTATCGCTTTCTGCATTTGCATTGGTCATGCAATAAAACTTCAGCATTAGATTCTTTACTGCTGTGGCTGAATAATCCGCACCTAATGAAACCAACATAAGTAGCGTTTTGCGTATGTAACCAAACAGGTTTTTATTTCATGCTCAATATTAAATATGTAGTACATTAGCTCATCCAGTACAGTAAACAGACCGCCCAACACGTTTTCTGCAGAAGCAAGATTTGCACGCACAAGAGGGAATGTGGTGGCGGGCTGCGTCACACAAACCAGAAGGCCGACATTGAGTGGTCGTCTGGGTGGGTAGACAAATAACATAAAAGCGCAGAATAAAATAAACAGTGGTCAAATTAAGTATTGCGTATTGTTTTGTTGCCAATACTGGACATAACAGGAAAGTAAACTGAGTTTGTTCTGTCAGGTACAGTCAAAATGGTTCCAATGGCTCTGAGCACTATGGGACCTAACATCTGAGGTCATCAGTCCCCTAGACGTAAAACTACTTAAACCTAAATAACCCAAGGACACCACAGATATCCATGCCCGAGGCAGAATTCGAATCTGAGACCGCAGCAGCACCGCGGTTACGGACTGAAGCGCCTAGAACCGCTCGGCCACATCGCCCGGCAGGTACAGTCATAAGAAGACAAAAATAACAAAGGTAAACGCATTTCCATTGGATAAGCACATAAAATAGAAAACAAGAGATTACATTGCGAACACTACAATTTCTTCTCACCGTAACATCTTGTTTACGAACCAACTGGACTTCGCCGTAATTGAGTGCACTTTTGAATGCAGGTGGGCACAGTACCCAACTGCCAGGTGAGCCTACGGGATACACTCCCTTTCCTGCACAGCGGCCTCTATGTTGCTCTGTACGGTCTCTGGTGGCATAGGACGATTACAAAACCTCTCGTTTTATCGTAGTCCATCCATTCTCCGTGCACCGGGCGGGGGGGGGGGGGGGCGAGCGGTTCTAGGCGCTACAGTCTTGAACCGCGTGACCGCTACGGTCGCAGGTTCGAATCCTGCCTCGGGCATGGATGTGTGTTATGTCCTTAGGTTAGGTAGGTTTCAGTAGTTCTAAGTTCTAGGGGACTGATGACCTTAGACGTTACGTCCCATAGTGCTCAGAGCCATTTGAACCATTCTCAATGCAGTTGACATCTGGAAAATATGGAGACCATTCCAAGAGACTGATTCTGTGCTCCACTAGCAAGGTGTTCGCAAGGCTGTGACGATGGGGGCGTGCATTGTCGTCCTTGAGTGTCAAATGGTTCAAATGGCTCTGAGTACTATGAGGACTCAACATCTGAGGTCATCAGTCCCCTAGAACTTAGATCTACTTAAACCTAACGAACCTAAGGACATCACACACATCCATGCCCGTGGCAGGATTCGAACCTGTGACCATAGCGGTTGCGCGGTTCCAGACTGAAGCGCCTAGAACCGCTCGGCCACACCGGCCGGCCTGTGAGTGTCAATCCGGCTCCAATCTGTTCAGCAAATGGAGCAACAATGTGTGGAGAGATGTCGTCCCGAGCGAGGTGGCGCAGTGGTTAGCATACTGGAGCGAGGACGACAATTCAAAGCCGCGTCTGGCCTTCCTGATTCAGGTTTTCCGTGACTTCCCTGAATCGCTTAAGGTACCTCTCGGGATGGTTGCCGTGAATGGGCACGGCTGACTTTCTCCTTTATTCTTCCCTAATCCGGTGGGACTGTTGACCTCGCTGTTTGGTCCCCTAGCCGGCCGCTGTGGCCGAGCAGTTCTAGGCGCTTCAGTCCGGAACCGTGCTGTTCCTACGGCCGCAGGTTCGAATCCTGCCTCGGGCATGGATGTGTGTGATGTCCTTAGTTTAGTTAGGTTTAAGTAGTTCTAAGTCTAGGAGACTGATGACCTCAGATGTTAGGTCCCATAGTGCTTAGAGCCATTTGAACCATTTTGGTTCCCTACCCCAAATCAACTAACAAACCGGTACTTCAAACCCGTCACCATTCCAGGTTTTGGCAGGAATGGGTGTCCTGTGGCCACACATGATTCTACCCCAGAACATGACTGCACTGCACTGATAAGGATGGCAGTCTACGAACAGTTAGAGTATAAACGTTGTCCTCATTACTTCCACACACGAATAACGAATATGGGAATTCTCAGAATGGAGAGTGATGCGGGCCTCACTAGAGATGATCGTTGTCTCACAGTCCTGCTCGGTCGAGAAAAAGTGGTTTTGTGGCCATGCGGCGCGAGTCCCTCTCCGAAGCCGATTCAGAGGAGGAGAGTCGACAGGTCTTGCTGGTCATGGAGCCTACTTCGTATCGTCTGTTTTGACACCTGCGCTCGTGTTGCTGTTTCGAACTGACGCCGTAGACGTGTAGCATTGTGTTGAGGGCTTCTGCTTCGTGTTATATGCACACACGCACACTGTTCCTTTTCTTCCCCCGCCACTGCTGCGACGATCCTCAACTGATACAGTCACTAGAAGACATCACTCTGAGGCACAGTGACATTTTCTGTAGCGTCCACCTATTTCATAATTTGCACCACTACAGTGACCATACGGAACCCCTGATGGCACATCATAGTTGTCAGAAAGAACCTGAAACGACACAGCTCTCGTAATGACACACAGCTCAAGCACTGCAATGTTTACAGGTCACACTATTGCCAATGTCTGCACATACTGCCCGCTCACGTCGACGCATGGACTGTTCCACATAGAGTTACTTTACAAACGATCCGATGTTAAATATCTTCAACATTTCGCGGCCCTGTCAGCAACTGTATAAATACGAAGGCAGTTCAATAAGTAATGCAACACATTTTCTTTCTCGGCCAATTTTGGTTGAAAAAACCGGAAATTTCTTGTGGAATATTTTCAAACATTCCCGCTTCGTCTCGTGTAGTTTCATTGACTTCCGACAGGTGGCAGCGCTGTACGGAGCTGTTAAAATGGCGTCTGTAACGGATGTGCGTTGCAAACAACAGGCAGTGATCGAGATTCTTTTGGCGGAAAACCAGGGCATCTCAGATATTCATAGGCGCTTGCAGAATGTCTACGGTGATCTGGCAGTGGACAAAAGCACGGTGAGTCGTTGGGCAAAGCGTGTGTGTCATCATCGCCGCAAGGTCAAGCAAGACTGTCTGATCTCCCGCGTGCGGGCCGGCCGTGCACAGCTGTGACTCCTGCAATGGCGGAGCGTGCGAACACACTCGTTCGAGATGATCGACGGATCACCATCAAACAACTCAGTGCTCAACTTGACATCTCTGTTGGTAGTGCTGTCACAATTGTTCACCAGTTGGGATATTCAAAGGTTTGTTCCCGCTGGGTCCCTCGTTGTCTAACCGAACACCATAAAGAGCAAAGGAGAACCATCTGTGCAGAATTGGTTGCTCGTCATGTGGCTGAGGGTGACAATTTCTTGTCAAAGATTGTTACAGGCGATGAAACATGGGTTCATCACTTCGAACCTGAAACAAAACGGCAATCAATGGAGTGGCGCCACACCCACTCCCCTACCAAGAAAAAGTTTAAAGCCATACCCTCAGCCAGTAAAGTCATGGTTACAGTCTTCTGGGACGCTGAAGGGGCTATTCTGTTCGATGTCCTTCCCCATGGTCAAACGATCAACTCTGAAGTGTATTGTGCTACTCTTCAGAAATTGAAGAAACGACTTCAGCGTGTTCGTAGGCACATAAATCTGAACGAACGTCTCCTTCTTCATGACAACGCAAGTCCTCACACAAGTCTTCGCACCCGAGAGGAGCTCACAAAACTTCAGTGGACTGTTCTTCCTCATGCACCCTACAGCCCCGATCTCGCACCGTCGGATTTCCATATGTTTGGCCCAATGAAGGACGCAATCCGTGGGAGGCACTACGCGGATGATGATGAAGTTATTGATGCAGTACGACGTTGGCTCCGACATCGACCAGTGGAATGGTACCGTGCAGGCATACAGGCCCTCATTTCAAGGTGGCGTAAGGCCGTAGCATTGAATGGAGATTACGTTGAAAAATAGTGTTGTGTAGCTAGAAGATTGGGGAATAACCTGGTGTATTTCAATGCTGAATAAAACAACCCCTGTTTCAGAAAAAAAATGTGTTGCATTACTTATTGAACTGCCCTCGTATTAATTTTAAGTTTAATAATCAAGAGCTTCAGTTGCACCGTTTACCTAGAATTTACCTAGGTTTCGGTCGGGATAACCCAACCTTCTTCAGAATAACAGTATCTACCGTTTGTCCATAGTGGACATTGTCAAGCTAAAACTACAAATCCATAAATTATCGTCAGACTGTAAAAACGTATCTGGCACTGCCTCGGCTCCACTTCGCGACCGCGATGCGGCAGCCACGAGTGCTGTACTGGCACTCATTGATAAAAAAAATTTAAAAAATAATCCGATGTATTGATATCATAACTTATTTCTGGATCACAGCATTCAGTAAGTAGGCGTACTTGTCAGCTAGAATGAAAATGGGCTAAATTACGGTTCGTTTGGACGTATGTTCACGAGGTTTAGAGATTGCTACAGGATACGACTGTGGAGACGCGATGGTACTGCAGCCTCTGGCCCGTTCCATCAACCCGCAAGCCAGCCAGCCAGACAGACAGACGGGGGCCACTGAAATAGCGGCCAGTGTTTACACCGGCCGCGAATTACTCGGCATCCACCGGCACACCTGCGCGGCAGGTCGGGTTTCCAGCGTCCGCATTTAAATCGCTTACCTCGGCTAGCCTGCGATCCCGATCTGGAATGCTTACCTTGGCCGGCGCGCCTAATGGACCGGACCAGCTTCCCCACATCAAAGCGACGCCACGCACTCACCTGCAACACACACAAGTAGGGCGCACGTCAGTCCGGGGTAGCGGTGTGCGGCGGAGGGAGTTTCACCACACCTAGAAGTTTCTCCTCGAAACCAGTGCACATCCGATAATAGAGAACTATTTACTTTTGAATACATTGTGGGAGTGAACAGTGATCGAAGTGTTACAATTATCTACTATCAATGAGTAAGGACCTCATGATTCTCCAGCAGAAGGAGGTCCTTACTCATTGGGCTGAAGATGACCACAGTAGTGGTCGAAACCGGTCACCGTAATAAATAAACTGTGATCAAGACCGTTTTTCATAGGAAATAACAGAGAACTAATTTTCCCTATAACAATCACCACGTTCTGGTGTCGAGTTCCGGTTTGCAGCCCTTTTACCGTGAAACTATTCGATGGAGTGCCACACAAGTTATGTCGCCAAGCTATTTTACAAGGTTCTTTCAGTTCCCACAGAAAATACGTATATAGTTCCTTAAAAAAAGTCACGGTCGGAATTCAACGACTACAAATGATAGAAAATTACTTGCGAACGCCATAAAATTCGCAATTCTGTCAGTTACAGCCTGGAAAAAACCGCACATCGATATACAGGGTGTAAATTTTAAGTTGAAAAACCAGAATAACTCGTAAAATAAGCTTCAAACGAAAAAATGTGTAGAATCCAAAGTTGATTATGTTCGAGGGGGACATCTGCTAGTGCTAAATTTAGCCCGCCACCCCATCCCCCTGGGGTTGGGGCGGGAGGCAACTTTGAAATTTCAAATGGGAACCCCCATTTTTAATTGCAGAATCAGAGTCTACATAAAAAACTAGGTACATTTTGTCTTAAAGATTTGTTTTGGTTCTTGGTAGTTGGCGCTCTAATTCAAGAAAATCCTTGTTCTCATTTTTGCGTGAAAAATGGTTACGGATAAATAAAAAATACTTAATTACTTCGTAAATTTTGATCCGCTAAAACTAAAACTCTCCCTTTCTCTCCATAGGTTGAGATTTGAGAGAGAGGAATTACATCATTACAAATGTTGACCCAAATATTAAATTTTTCCGCACATTCGGATAAGTTTTGTTTGTTTCGTGGTCATGAGGCCACACAACTTTTCGTTATCAAACAAATGATCTGACTAGTTAACTAACTAACCAAATATCCTACTTACTAACTTAAGTATTTTTTATTTATCCGTAACCATTTTGTACACAAAAATGAGAACATGGATTTTCTTGAATTAAGACAAAATGTCCGTAGTTTTTATGTAGAAACTGATTATGCAATAAAAATGGGGGCTCCGTTTTGAAATTTTAAATTCGTCTCCCGCCCCAACCCCAGGGGGATGGGGTAGTGCGCAAATTTTAGCACCAGCAGATGTTCCCCTCGAAAATAATCAACTGCGAGTTCTACACATTTTTTTTTTGTGAAGCTTATTTTTCGAGTTACACCGGTTTCTCAACTTAAAATTTACACCTTGTGTTTATTCGTTGTGGACGTCCCTGTAAGAAAAAAAAAAAAAAAAAAAAAAAAAAAAAGACGCACCAGGAAGGAATCATCCGCAAAGGAAATCATCAGGACAGGAAATCGGTAAGTGTGACGTACATGTACAGACAAACAAATGATTACAGTTCCAGAAAACTGGATAATTTATTCAAGAGAAGCAGCTTCACAAATTGAGCAAGTCGGAACGCGTTGGTCCATCTGTGGCCCTTAAGCAGTCAGTTATTCGCCTGGGCATTGATTGATAGCGTTGTTGGATGCCCTCCAGAAGGATATCGTATCAAATTCGGTCCAATTGGCGAGGAAGATCGCCAGAATTCCGACATGGTTGGGGGGCCCCTGCACATAACGCTCCAAATGTTATCAATTGGCGAGAGATCTGGCGTGTTTGCTGACCAAGGTAAGGTTTGACAAGCACGAAGAGAAGCGGTAGGAACTCTCGCCGTGTCCAAAATGTAAGTCCAGGATGGCCTGCCAAGAAAGGGAACAAAACGGGCTCGTAGAATATAGCTGCTGCACCCTGTTCTGCAAGGCTGCCGCGGATGTCAATCAAAGGGGTCCTGCTATGAAAAGAAATGACACCCCAGACCAACACTTCTGGTTGTAGAGCCATATGGCGGGTGACAGTCAGGTTCGAATCCCACCACTGTCTGGAGCATCTCCAGATACAATTTCGGCCTGGAACCTTATGGACAGGAGTAGAACTGTCTTCAGTGATGAACCCCGCTTCGAACATAGCCCGGATGATAAACAAAGACGTGTGTGGACACGCCACAGACAGCAGTGGGATTCCAACCTGACTGTCGGCCGCCATATGGCCCGACAACCAGCAGTGATGGTCTGGAGTGTCATTTCTTTTCATAGAAAGACCTCTTTGGTTGTCACCCGTGACACCCTTACAGCACAGCGCTATGTCGACGATAATCTACGCCTCGTTTTGTTACTCTTCATGGTACGCCATCCTGGGTTCACATTCCAGCAAGATACTGCCCGCCCGCGCACGGCGAGAGCTTCTACTGCTTGTCTTTGCGCTTGCCAGACCATACCTTAGCCAGCTAGGTGGCCAGATATTTCCCCAACCGAGAACGTTTGCAGTATTGTGGGCAGGATCCTCCAACCAGCACGGAATTTTGACGGTATAGCGCGCCATTGTGCAGAATCTGGCGCGATACCTTCAGGAGGAGAACCAACAACTCTACGAAACCACACCAAGTATAATAGCTACTTGCGTAAGGAGCACAGGTGGACCAACGCGTTATTGACTTGCTTACTTTCTGAAGCTCTGCCCCGTGAATAACTCATCCAATTATTCCGAAACTCTTATCATTTGTCCGTCTGTACAAGGATATCACATCTACCGATTTCTGCCCCATTCGGATACTTCTAACGTGGTACATGAACTTTTTTGTCGTAGAGAGTATTTGTTGTTGCCTGTTCTAGATGTCTCGCGCTGTATGTCTTCCACTTACGTTTCCAGAACATAATGTGCTCTCCATACTTGGGTAATAAACGCTGTGTTAGTTGTGAGACGCCCTCCAAAACCCGCAGGACAGGACAGGTAGCCTAAATTGTGGAAAGGGTCCAAAATAATCGGCTGTCAGCTACACTCGAACATACAACTTTATTTATTTGACCAAACATTACAAGAGCCAAGAAAATTAAAAAAAAAAACATAGCATTAATTTTTTGGCTGAATGCGCCATACAATCTCATGCCTTAAGGGCAACACCACTTTAATTTAAAATCGGCTTAAGACCAATAACATATGACACAAACCAAAATTCGGAAATGTAAAACGCAGAAGGCCTTATCTGAAATCAGTTCTTTCAATTAGGCAGAAGGCCCAAACTATCTGACACCTTAGGAGCAAAACAACTTTAATTTAAAAATCGGCTGAAGGCCCATCACTTAAGATTCAAACCAAAATAAATTTTTAAAAGACCAAACGCCTTACCTTAAAACAGTTCTTTAAATTAGGCAGAAGGCCATATCTTACGCCTTAAGGGCAAAACAACCTCAATTTAAAAATCAGGTAGAAGCCATAGAAACACAAACAAGAAGAACAAACAAGGAAAGGCAGTACACCCAACGGCGCTCAGAAGTTTCCGATGGTCGGCCTGGAATTCAAACACTATCGCTCGCTTAGGTGAGACAGACAGTCGGCCCAATCGTTCTCGATCCGACGACAACCCAACCGACAGAAAGTCAACGGACCCACCGACAATAACTTCCGCTCCACTCGACCAGCACACAACAGTGTGTTCAATGGAACAACGGAGAAGGTACTGGCGCCCACAACCAATTATACATTGAGCTGTCAAACTACACGCCGTGCTGGACAGAGACAACACGATGAGGAAAATACACCGCCTTAATTTACATCAACGGCCAGGGTAGGTAACCGGAACGTTAACGGCCACAAGGCAGAAGATTCCGCTGGTGCACTTCAATTCAAAATAACCAAGTACAGTTAAACTCCACCAGAGGGTGGCTAAAATTTGCCAACTTGAAAACACACGCTGTTCCTCGTGGGAATGTCTCAACAGCCGACAACGATATCCAAACGACACAATGTGAACAGTCGAGACTTGCTGGTAGATTAAATCAAAACAACTTTCATGCCCAGGATCGGTGAGCCACGAACCTCGTAGCAAAGGGAACAGCACCACACACTCCGACACCGCGTAGAGACCGCCAGCGCGCCCAGCCTAACTAAGCGCCATGGAGATTTCGTCACTGCTCGACGCCAGACGACCAATTGCTCAGGCCTGGAAATGGTGAAAGGACCAAATATAAGTCGGCGATGAGACGACCGACCGACCGACCGAACGACCAACCGACCGACCGAACGACCAACCAACCGACCGAACGAATGATCAGCCAACGGCCGTCCCATTCCGATCTCCCTCCGTCGGACTGTTCACGTGTGTCGCCAGCGGTCGGCGAGCATTGGCTGTCGGCGCCTAACCGGCGCTCCGTCCCCGACTTCACTGCTGCTGCGTCCCGACTGCACTGCTGGTCCGTCCCGAACTGACTGCCAGACACACGACGACCCGGAAATAGTATCGGTCGCTCCAGAGATGGTATGACAGTACACTTATTGATACGCGCTGCTGCTGCCTCTCACGGGCAAGTAAGGCAGGAAGTTAGTGACGCCAGTAAATGGAATAAGAAAACGAGGAGGCGGTACCGTAATAGAAGATGACAAACAATAAATGGCATGATCACAAACCGTGCATGGCTCAAGTTCATGTACCCCATAAACAGTACACATAGACTCCAAAAATGCTCGTAATTCCTTTTGGCAGATAAAGAAACACGACAATTTGTTGCAAAGTTACACTTCAGACCCGTTAAAATTAGAAAACTGTCATCCAATTGTAGTTCTTTACTTTCATTTGTTAGCGAATGCATGAAACTAGTTATATCAGCTCATCATTCATAACATTCATTACTACGTCATCTCCGAAATTGTACTAGTTAATGTGGATGTGGTTTAGGCGACCGCTGTTGCCATTTGTTCGTCCATAGCCGGCCGAAGTGGCCGTGCGGTTAAAGGCGCTGCAGTCTGGAACCGCAAGACCGTTACGGTCGCAGGTTCGAATCCTGCCTCGGGCATGGATGTTTGTCATGTCCTTAGGTTATGTGGTTTAACTAGTTCTAAGTTCTAGGGGACTAATGACCTCCGCAGTTGAGTCCCATAGTGCTCAGAGCCATTTGTTTGTCCATATTCCCTAGCATGTTCACAAAATGGAAGAAACTCACTCCTGAGAGGCATAACGCTTTTCAATGTCAGTAACGTAGAATAGAATAAAAATAAATGTCGTGTGACTAGGGCCTCTCGTCGAGTAGACCGTTCGCCGGATGCAAGTCTTTCGACTTGACGCCACTTCGGCGACTTGCGCGTCGGTGGGGATGACATAATGACTAGGACAACACAACACCCAGTAACTGAGCGGAGAAAATCTCCGACCCAGCCGGGAATCGAACCCAGGCCCTTAGGATTGACATTCGCGCAGACCACTCAGTTACCGACGTGCACAACAACATAGAATATTACAGAACATACTCCTATTATATTAATAAGGAAGTCCCAGAATCTTATAATTGCGAAGATGTGTAAAAATATTTGAATATAGCAGTGTGCTAAACTACTCCTCTCAACTTTGTAATTCCACAGCTATTATCACTACACGATAGTGAACACGTACAACTTCCAAATACGAGGTGCATTCAAGTTCTAAGGCCTCCGATTTTTTTCCCCGGACTGGAAACAGATAGAAACATGTGCATTGTTTTAAAATGAGGCCACGTTCATTGTCAATGCGTCCCAGAGATGGCAGCACCGTACGGCAGAAGGAATTTTACCGCCAGCGGTGAGAATGAGAACTCTTTTAAATACTTAAAATGGCGACGTTTTCCTTACTTCAACAGCGTGCAATCATTCGTTTTCTGAATTTGCGTGGTGTGAAACCAATTGAAATTCATCGACAGTTGAAGGAGACATGTGGTGATGGAGTTATGGATGTGTCGAAAGTGCGTTCGTGGGTGCGACAGTTTAATGAAGGCAGAACATCGTGTGACAACAAACCGAAACAACCTCGGGCTTGCACAAGCCGGTCTGACGACATGATCTAGAAAGTGGAGAGAATTGTTTTGGGGGATCGCCGAATGACTGTTGAACAGGTCGCCTCCAGAGTTGGCATTTCTGTGGGTTCTGTGCACACAATCCTGCATGACGACCTGAAAATGCGAAAAGTGTCATCCAGGTGGGTGCCACGAATGCTGACGGACGACCACACGGCTGCCTGTGTGGCATGTTGCCAAGCAATGTTGACGCGCAACGACAGCATGCATGGGACTTTCTTTTCGTCGGTTGTGACTATGGATCAGACGTGGATGCCATTTTTCAATCCAGAAACAAAGCACCAGTCAGATCAATGAAAGCACACAGATTCACCGCCACCATAAAAATTTCGGGTAACCGCCAGTGCTGAAAAAATGATGGTGTCCATGTTCTGGGACAGCGAGGACGTAATCCTTACCCATTGCGTTCCAAAGGGCACTACGGTAACAGGTGCATCCTACGAAAATGTTTAGAAGAATAAATTACTTCCTGCACTGCAACAAAAACGACCGGGAAGGGCTGCGCGTGTGCTGTTTCACCAAGACAACGCACCGCACATCGAGCTAACGTTACGCAACAGTTTCTTCGTGATAACAACTTTGAAGTGATTCCTCATGCTCCCTACTCACCTGACCTGGCTCCTAGTGACTTTTGGCTTTTTCCAACAATGAAAGACACTCTCCGTGGCCGCACATTCACCAGCCGTGCTGCTATTGCCTCAGCGGTTTTCCAGTGGTCAAAACAGACTCCTAAAGAAGCCTTCGCCGCTGCCACGGAATCATGGCGTCAGCGTTGTGAAAAATGTGTACGTCTGCAGGGCGATTACGTCGAGAAGTAACGCCAGTTTCATCGATTTCGGGTGAGTAGTTAATTAGAAAAAAAAGTCAGAGGCCTTAGAACTTGAATGCACCTCGTACAGCGTGTTTCATTTCAGGATTTCCTACAGTCTTTCCGTTCCGACATGTCAAATTTAATTACACTCCTGGAAATGGAAAAAAGAACACATTGACACCGGTGTGTCAGACCCACCATACTTGCTCCGGACACTGCGAGAGCGCTGTACAAGCAATGATCACACGTACGGCACAGCGGACACACCAGGAACCGCGGTGTTGGCCGTCGAATGGCGCTAGCTGCGCAGCATTTGTGCACCGCCGCCGTCAGTGTCAGCCAGTTTGCCGTGGCATACGGAGCTCCATCGCAGTCTTTAACACTGGTAGCATGCCGCGACAGCGTGGACGTGAACCGTATGTGCAGTTGACGGACTTTGAGCGAGGGCGTATAGTGGGCATGCGGGAGGCCGGGTGGACGTACCGCCGAATTGCTCAACACGTGGGGCGTGAGGTCTCCACAGTACATCGATGTTGTCGCCAGTGGTCGGCGGAAGGTGCACGTGCCCGTCGACCTGGGACCGGACCGCAGCGACGCACGGATGCACGCCAAGACCGTAGGATCCTACGCAGTGCCGTAGGGGACCGCACCGCCACTTCCCAGCAAACTAGGGACACTGTTGCTCCTGGGGTATCGGCGAGGACCATTCGCAACCGTCTCCATGAAGCTGGGCTACGGTCCCGCACACCGTTAGGCCGTCTTCCGCTCACGCCCCAACATCGTACAGCCCGCCTCCAGTGGTGTCGCGACAGGCGTGAATGGAGGGACGAATGGAGACGTGTCGTCTTCAGCGATGAGAGTCGCTTCTGCCTTGGTGCCAATGATGGTCGTATGCGTGTTTGGCGCGGTGCAGGTGAGCGCCACAATCAGGACTGCATACGACCGAGGCACACAGGGCCAACACCCGGCATCATGGTGTGGGGAGCGATCTCCTACACTGGCCGTACACCATTGGTGATCGTCGAGGGGACACTGAATAGTGCACGGTACATCCAAACCGTCATCGAACCCATCGTTCTACCATTCCTAGACCGGCAAGGGAACTTGCACGTCCGCATGTATCCTGTGCCAACCAACGTGCTCTAGAAGGTGTAAGTCAACTACCCTGGCCAGCAAGATCTCCGGATCTGTCCCCCATTGAGCATGTTTGGGACTGGATGAAGCGTCGTCTCACGCGGTCTGCACGTCCAGCACGAACGCTGGTCCAACTGAGGTGCCAGGTGGAAGTGGCATGGCAAGCCGTTCCACAGGACTACATCCAGCATCTCTACGATCGTCTCCATGGGAGAATAGCAGCCTGCATTGCTGCGAAAGGTGGATATACACTGTACTAGTGCCGACATTGTGCATGCTGTGTTGCCTGTGTCTATGTGCCTGTGGTTCTGTCAGTGTGATCATGTGATGTATCTGACCCCAGGAATGTGTCAATAAAGTTTCCCCTTCCTGGGACAATGAATTCACGGTGTTCTTATTTCAATTTCCAGAAGTGTATAATAAATCGTACACAGAGAGGTGTATTCGTGATAAATGTTCCATGCGCCACTGTATTTCTTGCTTTTACTTTTATGCGATTAGGCACAATGGACAATTGTGTCCCATCCATCACTGTCATCCGCCATCCGTCCACACCTATCAAAAAAATGTTCAAATGTGTGTGAAATCTTATGGGACTTAACTGCTAAGGTCATAAGTCCGTAAGCTAACACACTACTTAACCTAAATTATACTAAGGACAAACACACACACCGATGCCCGAGGGAGGACTCGATCCTCCGCCGGGACCAGCCACACAGTCCATGATTGCAGCGCCCTAGACCTCTCGGCTAATCCCGGGCCCACACCTATCGCTGGCTTTTGCAGATCTCCATGGAGGCCACCCTTTCACCTCTTGTTTGGCCTCCCTGGAGCCCTCCTACCTGTGAGGATGAAATCCAGGAGCTACCGTGGCCACCTGTCATTTTCCATCCCATCCAGAAAAAAAATGGTTCAAATGGCTCTAAGCAATACGGGACTTGACATCTGAGGTCATCAGTCCCCTATAACTTAGAACTACGTAAACCTAACTAACCTAAGGACATCACACACATCCATGCCCGAGGCAGAATTCGAACCTGCGACTCCAGCAGCAGTGCAGGCCCGGACTGAAGCGCCTAGAACCGCTAGGCCACAGCGGCCGGCTCCCATCCACATGTTTGGCACACTGCAGTCACTTGCTTCTCATGATTCTGCTATACTCGCATCTCTGTACTGTTCATCTATCTCGTGGTTGTGTCTAGTCCTCCATTCAATGGTGTTTGCGTCGAACATCGGACCAAAGATGTTCCGCAGCACTTCTCTCTCAAATACAAGAAGTTCACGGAAGACCTGCTTCCGAATACTCCACGTCTCACACTACATAGTTGCCCGGGTTAGCTCAGGACTTTATATAAACCGTTTCGGTTGACAGCAGTTGTGTTAGGCTGTAGTAAGATTTGTTTCTCGCTTGGATCCTGGCGTTGATCTCAACTTCATATTACGAGTTATCCGTGAAAAACGCTCCCAGGTATTCAAATTCGCGGACTCTCTTGCAGGACCGGTCTCTCCCCCCGCAGCGACTGCAACAGTCCAGTAAATATCTCGATCTTGTCGACGAGTCATAACGAGGTAATCCGGCAAGGCTTCTGAGCTGGTGCGCTTCTGGCGCCAGTCTTCATCGATTGTCACCCCGATTGTTGTGAGTCGATTTTCGATGCCTGCTCGACTTCTTCGCATATTTGGCGCATGGCTATTTAACTGTGGCGCGCGCGTTCTGCTAGGGGCTTGAGTTCGGGTATCAGCTGTGTGAGCGGCAGTGAAGTGTGGCGCTGTGGATGTACAGGGTGATCAAAAAGTCAGTTGTTGTTGTTGTTGTTGTTGTGGTCTTCAGTCCTGAGACTGGTTTGATGCAGCTCTCCATGCTACTCTATCCTGTGCAAGCTTCTTCATCTCCCAGTACCCACTGCAACCTACATCCTTCTGAATCTGCTTAGTGTACTGATGTCTTGGTCTCCCTCTACGATTTTTACCCTCCACGCTGCCCTCCAATGCTACATTTGTGATCCCTTGATGCCTCAAAACATGTCCTACCAACCGATCCCTTCTTCTAGTCAAGTTGTGCCACAAACTTCTCTTCTCCCCAATTCTATTCAATACCTCCTCATTAGTTACGTGATCTACCCACCTTATCTTCAGCATTCTTCTGTAGCACCACATTTCGAAAGCTTCTATTCTCTTCTTGTCCAAACTGGTTATCGTCCATGTTTCACTTCCATACATGGCTACACTCCATACAAATACTTTCAGAAACGACTTCCTGACACTTAAATCTATACTCGATGTTAACAAATTTCTCTTCTTCCGAAACGATTTCCTTGCCATTGCCAGTCTACATTTTATATCCTCTCTACTTCGACCATCATCAGTTATTTTGCTCCCTAAATAGCAAAACTCCTTTAATACTTTAAGTGTCTCATTTCCTAATCTAATCCCCTCAGCATCACCCGATTTAATTTGACTACATTCCATTATCCTCGTTTTGCTTTTGTTGATGTTCATCTTATATCCTTCTTTCAAGACACTGTCCATTCCGTTCAACTGCTCTTCCAAGTCCTTTGCTGTCTCTGACAGAATTACAATGTCATCGGCGAACCTCAAAGTTTTTACTTCTTCTCCATGAATTTTAATACCTACTCCGAATTTTTCTTTTGTTTCCTTTACTGCTTGCTCAATATACAGATTGAATAACGTCGGAGAGAGGCTACAACCCTGTATCACTCCTTTCCCAACCACTGCTTCCCTTTCATGCCCCTCGACTCTTATAACTGCCATCTGCTTTCTGTACAAATTGTAAATAGCCTTTCGCTCCCTGTATTTTACCCCTGCCACCTTCAGAATTTGAAAGAGAGTATTCCAGTTAACGTTGTCAAAAGCTTTCTCTAAGTCAGTATAAATTTGAAAACTGAATTTATCACGGAATAATGTAGATAGAGAGGCACAAATTGACACACATGCTTCGAATGTCATGGGGTTTTATTAGAACCAAAAAAATACGAAAGTTCGCAAATGTCCGACAGATGGCGCTTCATCTAATCAGAATAGCAATAATTGGCATAACAAAGTAAGACAAAGCTAAGATGATGTTCTTTACAGGAGATGCTCAATATGTCCACCATCATTCCTCAACAAAAGCTGTAGTCGAGGAATAATGTCGTGGACAGCACTGTAAAGCATGTCCGGAGTTATGGTGAGGCACTGGCGTCGGATGTTGTCTTTCAGCATCCCTAGAGATGTCGTTCGATCACGATACATTTGCGACTTCAGGTAACCCCAGAGCCAATAATCGCACGGACTGAGGTCTGGGGACCTGGGAGGCCAAGCATTACGAAAGTGGCGGCTGAGCACACGATCATCACCAAACGACGCGCGCAAGAGATGTTTCACGCGTCTAGCAATACTTCGTATTTTTTTTTTTTTTTTTTTTTTTTTGTTCTAATAAAACCCCATGTCTTTCCAAGCGTGTGTGTCAATTTTTACCTCTCTATCTACATTATCCCGTGGTTTATTAAGTTTTCAAATTTATACTGACTTTTTGATCACCCGATATGTAGCGTGGCGAGTGGCAGAGTCGGTACGACGGAGTAGCGTCGGCAGCCGCTGCGGCGTCTTTCGCCGTTGGAATGCAGATCCGCTGACGGCGGTGATTGGGATTTCCTGGAGATTTGAAAGACAGATTACCCTCGCGTCTGTTACCTGTTACTCAAAGAGAATGAACTGCAGTCGTCGAATTCAAAAATGGCTCTGAGCACTATGGGACTCAACTGCTGAGGTCATTAGTCCCCTAGAACTTAGAACTACTTAAACCTATCTAACCTAAGGACATCACACACATCCATGCCCGAGGCAGGATTCGAACCTGCGACCGTAGCGGTCACGCGGTTCCAGACTGAAGCGCCTAGAACCGCACGGCCACACCGGCCGGTAGAATTGGCTAATCAAATTTTAAGGCCTGTTACTGGGCAAGTGGTCACTTAGGTTACCTCTGCTTGGGTTCATTTTGTGCCGTGTATAATTAAAGGTTTATTTATAAACAGTTGGCCAGATATGTTTCGTGTATCTCATGCGCCAGAATGTTGTCTGCCGCTGATGTGCTTATGTTTCAGATAATTGGCAGTGGTCGACGCGAGCAAATTCCGATCGGGATATCACGGTGGAAAACGGAAATTTAAGGAACTGTATCGGTTTATGGTTAAGTTGTTAGTGTCCTGCAATTCCATCTTTTCGGTGGAGCGTTGTGGTTTTCCGGAAGCTTAATTGTAGCTCAAAGTTGAGAATAGCTCTACTTCACCTTCTGGTCCGTGAATCTCCTGTGTCTGTTAGAACCTTTCGGTCTGCTCGCGTCCATCACTAATATTCAACGTAAAATTCTAACGGACCCATTTTAACACTTTTTAATATGCTATTATTATATTATGGGGATGAAATGTATGTGAAGCTCGTACCTGTATGTAATACTGAAGAGTAGCCTAGTTGAGTATATTAATATAATAATACTTTTAATATGTTAAAATTGCTTAGGAGCTGTCCATGGAAGATATCTTAGTTGCCGGAAGTAGTTTTAGAATTTGATATTAATTATGTGAAGGCCAGTTCCTATGTAAGTCATGAAGCATCTTTAAAGGGGTTGTGTGATTCAGTTATGTCAGTTAAATTTGATTAATGGTGGTTTTATGAACATTATTTTAACTAGTGAAAATTGGCATTTTTGCTCTGATTGTTGCCAGCATCATATTTGAAGTACCAGGGAAGCAGGTTGCTAGCCTTACTTGCCCCGGGTCCCATTGAGTTTTACCCCTAACGGTTGAGGGACTAACCGGTGGGTTTGGTAGTCTTTGCCGTCTGAGCACAAAGGTGACCACGACTCGGAATATGTCCGAGATGCCCAGCCTTATTCCAAAGTAACTGGTATCCCGACTGTCGGGACCACTTACTTGGCCACTCATACGTTGCCCGTGGTTCATGAACTAGGACATGACACCAGGAACCCACACCATGAACCACAGTGAAAATTGGTTGAGTAAATTTTGAAAGATCTGTGTCCGTCGGACAGGTGCTTTTTATTATAATCGTTGTTACTGTTAATTTCATTAAGAGCATGTGTTTGTAATAAAGAAGTGTATGGCAACTACAAACTGGTCATGTGTTTAATTTCGATGTGTCGAAAGGAATAACACTTCAGCTTCGTTTATGAGTAGCCCAAATTTGGTGGTGACCATCTCCAGTGTCCTGGTCATTTGTTTCAACTCCTCTTCAGAGCCACTGATTAAGCAGAGGTCACCTGCATAGGCTAGATATGCTAGGTTCTTCCCTTTCACATGGATACCTTCAAAGTTATTTTGAAAACTGTCACTATGACCTTCTCCAGGACAAAAATTGAATAGCGTTGGAGGTAAACCATCTCCTTGCTTGAGACCCGTCGCTGTTTCAAAGTCACCTGTTAGCCGGTTTTCCATCTGCACCTTAACGTGTATTTCACCGTGACAGATCTTTACCACGTCAATGAGCTTCTGTGGCATCCAAAACTCTTTTAGACAACTGGACAGACTCTTGCGGTATATGAACTCATAGCACTCAGCACTCCGTCTTCAGGCCACAAGTGGCCCATCGGGACCATCCGACCGCCGTATCCTCCTCAACTGAGGATGTGGATAGGAGGGGCATGTGGTCAGCACACCGCTCTCCCAGTCGTTACGATGGTTTTCTATGACTGTTCGGTCGAGTAGCTCCTCAATTAGCATCACGAGGCTGAGTGCACCCCGAAAAATGGCAACAGCGCATGGCGGCCCGGACGGTCACCCATCCCAGTGCCGGCCACCCCCGACAGCGCTTAACTTCGGTGATCTGACCGGAAACGGTGTACCCACTGAGGCAAGGCCGTTGGCCTCTGTTGCACTATAGTTGTCTGTAAATCGTGGTCAGACAGAGATTCTGAAATCAGATACTGGATTGTAAGGCGTACCCAGGAGCAGATATAGACTCAGATCACAATACAGTAGTGATGAAGAGTAGGCTGAAGTTCAAGACATTAGTCAGGAAGAATCAATTCGGAAAGAAGTGGGATACGGAAGTAATAAGGAATGACGAGATACGTTTGAAGTTCTCTAACGCTGTAGATACAGCAATAAGGAATAGCGCAGTAGGCAGTACAGTTGAAGGGGAATGGACATCTCTAAAAAGGACCATCACAGAAGTTGGGAGGGAAAACATAGGTGCAAAGAAGGTAGCTGCGAAGAAACCATGGGTAACAGAAGAAATACTTCAGTTGATTGATGAAAGGAGGAAGTACAAACATGTTCCGGGAAAATCAGGAATACAGAAATACAAGTCGCTGAGGAATGAAATAAATAGGAAGTGCAGGGAAGCTAAGACGAAATGGCTGCAGGAAAAATGTGAAGATATCGAAAAAGATTTGATTGTCGGAAGGACAGACTCAGCATACAGGAAAGTCAAAACAACCTTCGGTGACATTAAAAGCAACGGTGGTAACATTAAGAGTGCAACGGGAATTCCACTGTTAAATGCAGAGGAGAGAGCAGATAGGGGGAAAGAATACATTGAAAGCCTCTATGAGGGTGAAGATTTGTCTGATGTGATAGAAGAAGAAACGGGAGTCGATTTAGAAGAGATAGGGGGTCCAGTATTAGAATCGGAATTTAAAAGAGCTTTGGAGGACTTACGGTCAAATAAGACAGAAGGGATAGATAACATTCCATCAGATAGATAACATTTCTAAAATCATTGGGGGAAGTGTCAACAAAACGACTATTCACGTTGGTGTGTAGAATATATGAGTCTGGCGATGTACCATCTGACTTTCGGAAAAGCATCATCCACACAATTCCGAAGACGGCAAGAGCCGACAAGTGCGAGAATTATCGCACAATCAGCTTAACAGCTCATGCATCGAAGCTTCTTACAAGAATAATATACAGAAGAATGGAAAAGAAAATGGAGAATGCGCTAGGTGACGATCAGTTTGGCTTTAGGAAAAGTAAAGGGACGAGAGAGGCAATTCTGACGTTACGGCTAATAATGGAAGCAAGGCTAAAGAAAAATCAAGATACTTTCATAGGATTTGTCGACCTGGAAAAAGCGTCCGACAATATAAAATGGTGCAAGCTGTTCGAGATTCCGAAAAAAGTAGGGGTAAGCTATAGGGAGAGACGGGTCATATACAATATGTACAACAACCAAGAGGGAATAATAATAGTGGACGATCAAGAACGAAGTGCTCGTATTAAGAAGGGTGTAAGACAAGGCTGTAGCCTCTCGCCCCTACTCTTCAATCTGTACTTCGAGGTAGCAATGATGGAAATAAAAGAAAGGTTCAGGAATGGAATTAAAATACAGGGTGAAAGGATATCAATGATACGATTCGCTGATGACATTGCTATCCTGAGTGAAAGTGAAGAAGAATTAAATGATCTGCTGAACGGAATGAACAGTCTAATGAGTACACAGTATGGTTTGAGAGTAAATCGGAGAAAGACGAAGGTGATGAGAAGTAGTAGAAACCAGAACAGCGAGAAACTTAACATCAGGATTGATGGTCACGAAGTCAATGAAGTTAAGGAATTCTGCTACCTAGGCAGTAAAATAACCAATGACGGACGGAGCAAGGAGGACATCAAAAGCAGACTCGCTATGGCAAAAAAGGCATTTCTGGCCAAGAGAAGTCTACTAATATCAAATACCGGCCTTAATTTGAGGAAGAAATTTCTGAGGATGTACGTCTGGAGTACAGCATTGTATGGTAGCGAAACATGGACTGTGGGAAAAGCGGAACAGAAGAGAATCGAAGCATTTGAGATGTGGTGCTATATACGAATGTTGAAAATTAGGTGGACTGATAAGGAAAGGAATGAGGAGGTTCTACGCAGAATCGGAAAGGAAAGGAATGTGTGGAAAACACTGATAAGGTGAAGGGACAGGATGATAGGACATCTGCTAAGACATGAGGGAATGACTTCCATGGTACTAGAGACAAACCTAGGTCTTATCTGACTCTCCTCAGTAATGGCCGGGTTTTATTGGGAGGGCAAAAGACGGTTTTTACTCGCTGCTTTTTCAGTATGCGTCCGATTTCTTTTTCGATAGCGTGCCGATGTAGGGTACGAAGGCAACGGCTGCCACTTTCTGCGTGACATCTTCCGTGTCCACAGGCTGTAATGCAGTAGAACAGAGAGCGCGTCGGATCTGCACTTAACATCGGTGATCTGACAGGAACCGGTGTATCCGCAGAGGCAAGGCCGTTGCCCGTGAATGAACTCATAAACCTTCTTGAAATCTACGAACAAAATGAGTTGTTATATACTCGCAACACTCAAGTTATAATATGAAAACACCGAAATACGTCGAAATTCAATATGGCAACTCTGAAGTTCTGAAGTTCTTCATTTGTCGACTGCTGTTGAGTTTCGTGGTCGTATCGAATTTTAGGAAGACACGTCATGTCGACGGCACTTCACACTAAATTCCGGGTGACACGGGCTCCGCCCTTTCCGTTGAACGACATTTCGCGGCGTACAGAAAGGCCTTGAATTAGCGAGCAGGTACATATAGATGTACATATACATATACACTCCGCTAGCCACCAACCGGTGTGTGGCGGAGAGCACAATTCGCGCCAAAGTCATATTTCCCCCCTTCTGTTCCACTCGCGGATCGCGTGAGGGAAAAACGACTATCTAAACACCTCAGTACGAGCTCTAATTTCGCTTATCTTTGAATGGTTATAATTGCCTGATTTGAAAGTTGGTCGTAATAATATGTGCTCTACATCCTCGGTGAAGATCGGATTTCGGAATTTAGTGAGCAGCCTCTTCCGTTTAGTGCGTCGTCTATTTGCAAGTGTTTCCCACTTCAAACTTTCTATGAGATTTGTAACGCTCTCGCGATGGCTAAATGTACCAGTCACATAGCTTGCCACCCTTCTTTGGAACTACTCAGTCTCTTGAATCAGACCCAACTGGTAAGGGTCCCATACAAACGAACAGTGCTCCAAGACTGGACGAACTAACGTATTGTAAGCTATTTCCTTTGGTGAAGGACTGCATCGCTTCAGGATTTTACCATTAAGTCGCAATCTAGAGTTCGTCTTGCCCGTTACTTGTGTAATCTGGTCATTCCATTTGAGATCGTTTCTAATAGTCACACCCAGATACTTGACATATGTTACCGCTTCCAAAGACTGGGCATTTATTTTTGTACTCGTACATTAATGGGGATTTTCGCCTTGTTATACGCAGTAGGTTACACTCACTAATATTGAGAGATAACTGCCAGTCATCACACCACGCATTCATTTTCTGCAAATTCTCATTCATTTGTTTACAAATTTCGTGTGATACTACTTTCCTGTAGACTACAGCATCATCGGCAAACAGTCTAAGGACGCTGTCAATACCATCGACCAGATCGTTTATGTAAATCGTAAAAAGCAGCGGACCTATTACGCTGCCCTGGGGCACACCTGAAGTTACTCTTGTTTCTGTTGAAGTCACCCCATTCAGGACGACATACTGCTCCTTGTCTGTTAGAAAACTTTCTATCCAGCCGCACATGTCATTGGACAGACCGTAAGCGCACACTTTTTGTAGCAAGCGACAGTGAGGAACTGAGTCGAACGCCTTTCGAAAGTCGAGAAATATGGCATCAACCTGGCAGCCGGTATCTAGAGCCTGTTGTATATCATGCACAAAGAGGGCCTTCCGCCTTTCCAATGATCTCTGATAGACGACGGATAAGAACGGTGCTATATTTGTAGCATAGTCAACGTAAAATCTTACGGGGGTACCGTCTGGGCCAGATGGTACTCCTAGTTTCCAGGAATACTGGCCGCTAATTCCACGGACTTATGTACGGGAGCGGTATTCACGTATTCCAATATCATAGGTAGCTGATATTATTACGCTTTGTACCTTATCCTGAGAGACTAGCGGGCAGCTGTCGGCCGCACTTACCGCGGGCAGAGCTGCGGCCCCACAACGGCAAGCCGGGCGTTAAGCTCCCGGGGCAGGTAGCGCGGGCGCCGCTAACTGCCGCAACCACCCTCCGCCGCGCTCTGAACGCCGGCAGCGCGTGATCCGGCTGCTAACGAGAGGGTAACGCAACGCCTCCTTTGCGTGGCACAGTGCGTGTGCCGCCTCGTTGTGCGTAACGACAATGACGCAGCGCGGTCGGGACTTCCGCGCTTATGAACTGGAGACGTTGTACTCGAACCAGACGTCCCTCCCGTTCTCTGGAACCAACTCTCAATCCACTGCTTCGTGTGCCCAATAAGCGAGGAATCGTCACATACCTTATGGAAATGAAATGAGCGTTTGGCGTCATTGGCCGGGAGGCCCCTTACGGGGCAGGTCCGGCCGCCTTCGTGCAGGTCTTACTACATTCGACGCCACATTGGGCGACCTGCGCGCCGTATGAGGATGAAATGATGATGAAGATAACAGAACACCCAGTCCCTGAGCGGAGAAAATCCCCGAACCAGACGGGAATCGAACCCGATCCCGTAGGATGGCAATCCGTCACGCTGACCGCTAAGCTATCGGGGCGGACCCATACCTACATCTACGTACATACCCCGCAATCCACCATACGGTGCGTGGCGGAGGGTACCTCGCAGCACAACTAGCATCTTCTCTCCCTATTCCACTCCCAAACAGAACGAGGGAAAAATAACTGCCTATATGCCTCTTTACGAGCCCTAATATCTCTTATCTTATCTTTGCTGTCTTTCCGCGAAATATAAGATGGCGGCAGTAAAATTGTACTGCAGTCAGCCTCAAGTGCTGGTTCTCTACATTTCCTCAGTAGCGATTCACGAAAAGAACGCCTCCTTTCCTCCAGAGACTCCAACAAATCTATCAAACCCTCCTATGAATTGCTTCTATGTCCTCCCTCAATCCGGCCTCATAGGGATCCCAAACGCTCGAGCAGTACTCGAGAATAGGTCGTATGAGTGATTTATAAGCGGTCGCCTTTACAGATGCACCACATATTCCCAAAATTCTACCGATGTACTGAAGACGACTATCCGCCGTCGCCACAACTGCCATTACATGCTTGTCCCACCTCATATCGCTCTGCAGTGTTACGCCCAAATATTTAATCGACGTGACTGTGTCAAGCGCTACACTACTAATGGAGTATTCAAACATTACGGGATTCTTTTTCGTATTCACCTGCATTAACTTACATTTATCTATATTTAGAGTTAGCCGCCATTCTTTACACCAATCACAAATCCTGTCCAAGTCATCTCGTATCCTCCTACAGTCACTCAACGACGACACCTTCCCGTACACCACAGCAACATCAGAAAACAGCCGCACATTGCTATCCACCCTATCCAAAAGATCATTTATGTAGATAGAAAAGAACAGCGGACCTACCACACTTCCCTGGGGCACTCCAGATGTTACCCTCACCTCCGATGAACACTCACCATCGAGGACAACGTACTGGGTTCTATTACTTAAGAAGTCACGAATCTTATGAACCTTCGTGATTGTATTAGGACAGGCTGTTGCCATATTATACGGTGACCCCTCTACACAACCTGCTATGCACTGAGATACAACTGGCTCAAAACATGACAGTGACATTAATATTCATATACATTGTCCGATCAAAAGTATCGCAACACGCTTGTGTAATGCTCAATTGATCACTAGATCTGATAAGAGGGCTGGAATACTGTGTTGTCAGCAGAGAAGTGAACACAGCTGATTGGGTAATGTTACAGCGTAAAGTCAAACGCCGGCACGCCCGTCGGGAACGAGAGGGCAGAGAGGGCTGTGAAGAGTGTGTTAGCCAATCGCGCTCTGACTGACCCCCCTTAGCCGGCCGAAGTGGCCGTGCGGTTAAAGGCGCTGCAGTCTGGAACCGCAAGACCGCTACGGTCGCAGGTTCGAATCCTGCCTCGGGCATGGATGTTTGTGATGTCCTTAGGTTAGTTCGGTTTAACTAGTTCTAAGTTCTAGGGGACTAATGACCTCAGCAGTTGAGTCCCATAGTGCTCAGAGCCATTTGAACCATTTGAACTGACCCCCCTCCAGGACGACAAGGCTACAGCACCGCCATCTATGCGAAAAGAACGTAAGCACCGCGCCCGACTGCTCGCAGCCAACTTTTACTGAAGCTTCACGACTGGCGACCAGAATAGAAGAGTCAACTGTATTACTCTACTTGTGTTAGGAATTGTTATAATGAAGACCTTTGCTTGCAACACATCTGTTTAACACAAAATTAAGTATTGTCATTGTTCATTTTGTAATGAAACTCATTAATACCATGTCTTTGATGTTGTCTAGCGATCTGAGAGGCCACACTTCCTAGAGCCAACATATCTGATGTCAAGGCAGAATTCAACAGATAC
Source organism: Schistocerca americana (assembly GCF_021461395.2). Classification (NCBI taxonomy): domain Eukaryota; kingdom Metazoa; phylum Arthropoda; class Insecta; order Orthoptera; family Acrididae; genus Schistocerca; species Schistocerca americana. The sequence continues at coordinate 84,522,237 of NC_060128.1, read as the reverse complement.
ACTACTAGCCATTAAAATCGCTACACCAAGAAGAAATCCAGATGATAAACAGGTATTCATTGGGCAAATATATTGTTCTAGAACTGACATGTGATTACATTTTCACGCAATATGGTTGCATAGATCCTGAGAAATCAGTACCCAAAAGAACCAACTCTAGCCGTAATAACGGCCTCGATACACCGGGGCACTGAGTCAAACAGAGCTTGGATGGCGTGTACAGGTACAGCTGCCCATGCAGCTTCAACACGATACCACAGTTCAGTTCATCAAGAGTAGTGACTGGCGTATTGTGACGAGCCAGTTGCTCGGCCAACATTGACCAGACGTTTTCAATTGGTGAGACATCTGGAGAATGTGCTGGCCAGGGCAGCAGTGGAACATTTTCAGTATCCAGAAAGGCCTGTACAGGACCTGCAACATGCGGTCGTGCATTATACTGCTGAAATATATGGTTTCGCAGGGATCAAATGAAGGGTAGAGCCACGGGTCGTAACACATCTGAAACGTAACGTCCACTGTTCAAAGTGCCGTCAGTGCGAACAAGAGGTGACCGAGACGTGTAACCAGTGGCGCCCCATACCATCACGCCGGGTGATACGCCAGTATGGCGATGACGAATACACGCTTCCAATGTGCGTTCACGGAGATGTCGCCAAACACGGATGTGACCATCATGTAGCTGCGAATAAGACCTGGATTCTTCCGAGAAAATGACGTTTTGCCATTCGTGCACCCAGGTTCGTCGTCGAGTACACCATCGCAGGCGTTCCTGTCTGTGATTCAGCGTCAAGGGTAACCGCAGCCACGGTCTCCGAGCTGATGGTTCGTGCTGCTGCAAACGTCGTCGAACTGTTCGTGCAGATGGTTTTTGTCTTGCAAACGTCACCATCTTTTGTCTCAGGGATCTAGACGTGGGCACCATCCGTTACAGCCATGCGGATAAGATGCCTGTCATCTCGACTGCTAGTGATCGGAGGCCGTTGGGATCCAGCACGGCGTTCCGTATTACCCTCCTGAAACCACCGATTCCATATTCTGCTAACAGTCATTGGATCTCGAACAACGCGAGTAGCAATGTCGCGATACGATAAACCGCAATCGCGATAGGCTACAATCCGACCTTTACCAAAGTCGGAAACGTGATGGTACCCATTTCTCCTCCTTGCACGAGGCATCACAGCGACGTTTCACCAGGCAACGCCGGTCAACTGCTGTTTCTGTATGAGAAATCGGTTGGAAACTTTCCTCATGTCAGCACGTTGTAGGTGTCGCCACCGGCGCCAACCTCTTGCGAATTCTCTGAAAAGCTAATCATTTGCATATCTCAGCATCTTCTTCCTGTCGGTTAAATTTCGCGTCTGTAGCACGCCATCTTCGTGGCGTAGGCAGTAGTGTACAACAGGGGAGCCCAGTGACTTCGAACGTGGACTAGTCTTTGGGTGTCACACAGAAACTCTGCTGAAGCTGCCCATGTCGACTGTTGGTTATGTGAATGTGATGTAGAACGACGGATAAACCAAGATCAGGGAGGCCTTATGTACTGACAGAGAGGGACGATCCGGTATTGGAAAATGAGGTTGTAACAAAACGTCTGAAATCAGTGGAAGGGATCCCTCGAGGTTATCCAAGGGGTACCTGCAGCTCTGCCAGCACAGTGACTGTGTGCACGGACTGAAAAAGGATGCGATACAGTGGTCGAGCATCTCCTCACAAGCCACACGTTTCTCTAGTGAATGGTAACAGACGCTTGAGGTAGCTTAAAGAGCGGCTCCACAGGACAGCGAATGACTGGGAGCGAGTGGTCTGGAGTGATGAGTTGCGCTATACCCCATGGCAATCCGATAGATAGGTCTGAGTTTAGTCAGTGCTTGGCAAAGACCTTGTAAAAAATAACTAGACTCACTGATGGCGCTGCAGTCGCGGGATAATTTGAACCTTCGGCTGGACACCATTATAGTGGTGTTAGTCTGATGTATTGTGTAGTACTGTTGTTTGTGAAGACCCTGATTCAACGTTGTATATTTGTTGAGGCGTACATACAGTATTTGTTACTCGTAATTCTACTGTCTGTACGTTCCAATCAAAAGAAGTACAATGGTGAAGAGTTGTGCAGCGATTAATAGTACAAATAAATTCGAGAAAGGAACGAATATTACAATTCACAGGTATGTGGATTTTTTAAGTTGTTTTGTATGTCAGTGCACTTGCTTAGTAAATGTTTTTGTAACACGGTATTAGCATAATGTCTGTGCATATATTTGCAGGTTTCCTTTCTCAAAACCACAGCTGTTACAAAAATGGTTACACGCTGTCAGGAGGCAAGATTTCCGACCGACAGAATACCAGTTTATATGTTTCGATCATTTTGAAGAAAGTTGTTTCCTTGAAAATTACGTAAATCACAGAAAGCTGAAAGATGATGCTGTTCCATTCATCTTACGTTTTCCAGACCATATACAGCAGAAGATAAATTTTTCTTTGTGAACCACATTTTATTTTAACTATAAAAGTTGAGTTGCAAGCAACAGGAAATTTGAGTTAGCAGGCTTTTTATCGTTATAAAATGCAACTGAATGTGTGTAATTGTAATCTGATTTCACAACTTCTCTCGATGGAACAGTTGTGGAGTTTTATTTATTATATGAAAAAACCACACATATAAACTGAAGTGTACATCTTCGAAAGTAAATATTGTGACTAATGCGATACTGGATGCCTGCCTGAAGTCTTGTTTGTTGTAGATGGGTGATCGGTAGTGTTTTCATGGTCTAGGTTAGGTTGAAACTTGATAATTTGGCCGTGAGTTGCCAAAGCACTACGCCATATATAACGCACTTTTCGTCATAAAATCTAAAGCAAGGTAGAGTCAGAAAATATCTATTAACACAGTGGGCAAATCTTCGAGTATTTTGATGCATTTTGCGTACATCTATCGTAAATGAACTACGAAAAATGCTAGGGGTCCAGTGCAAAACTTGTAGCTACGGCAGATTCCATGTACTACGTAATATAATTTCATAAACAGTGACTAGTTGTTGTTTGTTCATAAATTAAAAACTATATTGTAGTAACGTATTTAAATGAGGCATTATGTTTGTGACCTAACTCAAGGGAAGGCATTTTATAACCAAAAGCGATGTATAAACATTCGAAATCCGCGCATCAGTTTACCACTCTAATGGCCGCCGGCCAGCTATTCAATTTGTCCGCTCTTCACAGTGGACCACTCGTGCGGTTGTGGGGGCCTGGTGCTTGGAGAACTTTACCTTTCATCATGCATGGGTGCCAACAGTGGAGTACAAAGGAGGCGATCTTACAGTGTGGATGTGTTTTTCGTGGTTAGGGCGTGGTTTCCTTGCCGAGTTTAAGAAAACGCTGAATGTGGAAGGATGTGAATACATTTCACAGGATTGTGTAGCGCATACAGTAGAGGCAGCCGTGTGGGGTAGCCGCGTGGTCTGAGGCTTCCCCTGTCAAAGGTTCAAGTCCTCCCTCAGGCATGGGTGTGTGTGTGTGTGTTGTCCTTAGTGTAAGTTCGTTTAAGTTAGGTTAAGTAGTGTGTAAGCTTAGGGTCCGATGACCTCAGCAGTTTGGTCCCATAAGGCCTTACCACAAATTTCCAATTTTTTCCAGTAGAGGCACAGTTTGAAGATGATGACTGTTCGTATCAACATGACGATGTACCTTGCCATAAGCCATTTCCTGTGAGGTTATGGTTCGTAGACAATAACAGTTCTAAAATGGACTGGCCTACTCACAGTCCAGACAGTTCGACCACCAGTGGGAGAGCACTGCAAGTTCCTGCTGCTAATATGGCGAGTACACCATTCGTTTATTAGATATTTTTACGTGTTTCAAACAAGAGCGACTTATTTTCAGTTATCTATTTAGTTACTAGTCTATTTTCGTAATTTCTTCCATGTCTGAGTGCTTACTTTGTATAAAGGATTATTTTAATCACCGTGAAGCGTAGAGTACCGCTGTTGCTATCGACTCTTGCATCGAGCCTCGTATCATACAGGCTTTTGTTTGTTTTGATTAGTACAGCTCAGTGTCGGTTAGACCGCGAGTTCCTGATGCTAATAAGGCGAGTACACCAAACGTCTATTACACATTTTTATGAGATTCAAACAGGAGCAACTTCAGCAATGGATAGGAACTGTGATTGTTGTGTGCATATGCGAGCTGAGCTGGCGACCCTTCGCTCACACCTCCAGGCTGCGTTGGCTTCTGTCACACAGCTTGAGGCTGCTGCCTAGGGGCATCACTTTGGGGGGTCGGACGTGGGTGTGTGAGGGACATTGAGCACATTCCACGTGTCCCTCTATTGGTCCACTGCTGTGGCCACCCCGGGTACTGCCTGGATTTAAGTTGAGCCCTCACATGTGGTCGAGTGGCAGATCATTCCAAAGTCTGGCAGGCAGTGAAAGACTTTCCAAGGGGCTGATCGTAGGGCCTCCCCAGATAGTTTGATGAACAGGTTTCGGATGTTATCTGTGGCTAACGAAGTCTCTGAGCTGGATGCAGTTGTCCACCCTGTTCGAGAGGAAGCTTCTCAGCTTGCAAGGTCTGGGCATTCACAGATGGTGGGTTTGCTGGTAGTTTGCTGATAGCTCCTACGTTAGGTGTGTAATGGACACGCTTAGGAACATTGCTGCCAAGGAGGCGAAGGAAGTCAGTGTGCACTCCATGTACACTCCTGGAAATGGAAAAAAGAACACATTGACACCGGTGTGTCAGACCCACCATACTTGCTCCGGACACTGCGAGAGGGCTGTACAAGCAATGATCACACGCACGGCACAGCGGACACACCAGGAACCGCGGTGTTGGCCGTCGAATGGCGCTAGCTGCGCAGCATTTGTGCACCGCCGCCGTCAGTGTCAGCCAGTTTGCCGTGGCATACGGAGCTCCATCGCAGTCTTTAACACTGGTAGCATGCCGCGACAGCGTGGACGTGAACCGTATGTGCAGTTGACGGACTTTGAGCGAGGGCATATAGTGGGCATGCGGGAGGCCGGGTGGACGTACCGCCGAATTGCTCAGCACGTGGGGCGTGAGGTCTCCACAGTACATCGATGTTGTCGCCAGTGGTCGGCGGAAGGTGCACGTGCCCGTCGACCTGGGACCGGACCGCAGCGACGCACGGATGCACGCCAAGACCGTAGGATCCTACGCAGTGCCGTAGGGGACCGCACCGCCACTTCCCAGCAAATTAGGGACACTGTTGCTCCTGGGGTATCGGCGAGGACCATTCGCAACCGTCTCCATGAAGCTGGGCTACGGTCCCGCACACCGTTAGGCCGTCTTCCGCTCACGCCCCAACATCGTGCAGCCCGCCTCCAGTGGTGTCGCGACAGGCGTGAATGGAGGGACGAATGGAGACGTGTCGTCTTCAGCGATGAGAGTCGCTTCTGCCTTGGTGCCAATGATGGTCGTATGCGTGTTTGGCGCCGTGCAGGTGAGCGCCACAATCAGGACTGCATACGACCGAGGCACACAGGGCCAACACCCGGCATCATGGTGTGGGGAGCGATCTCCTACACTGGCCGTACACCACTGGTGATCGTCGAGGGGACACTGAATAGTGCACGGTACATCCAAACCGTCATCGAACCCATCGTTCTACCATTCCTAGACCGGCAAGGGAACTTGCTGTTCCAACAGGACCATGCACGTCCGCATGTATCCCGTGCCACCCAACGTGCTCTAGAAGGTGTAAGTTAACTACCCTGGCCAGCAAGATCTCCGGATCTGTCCCCCATTGAGCATGTTTGGGACTGGATGAAGCGTCGTCTCACGCGGTCTGCACGTCCAGCACGAACGCTGGTCCAACTGAGGCGCCAGGTGGAAATGGCATGGCAAGCCGTTCCACAGGACTACATCCAGCATCTCTACGATCGTCTCCATGGGAGGATAGCAGCCTGCATTGCTGCGAAAGGTGGATATACACTGTACTAGTGCCGACATTGTGCATGCTCTGTTGCCTGTGTCTATGTGCCTGTGGTTCTGTCAGTGTGATCATGTGATGTATCTGACCCCAGGAATGTGTCAATAAAGTTTCCCCTTCCTGGGACAATGAATTCACGGTGTTCTTATTTCAATTTCCAGGGGTGTATATACCGGAGGATTCATTCCGGATATGGAAAGGATGCTTCCAGATGCCATGAAGAGTACAGGGTGCAGCCAACTGCAGGTGGTGGCTCGTGTCAGAACCAATGACATGTGTCTCTGGCTTCAGGCGGTTAGCGGAAATGGTAAAGACTGCCAGTCTTGCTTGTAAGATTAAGGCAGAGCTCACCATCTGCAGCATCGTCGACACAGCCGACTGTGGTCCTCTGGTGCAGATCCGAGTGAAGTGTCTGAATCAGATGCTCAGGCAGTTCTGTGGCCGTGTAGGCTGCATATTCCATGACTTGCACCATCGGGTGGTGGGTTTCCTGGTTCCGCTTAAAAGGTCAGATATCCACTACACACAGGAAGTGGCGACATGGGTAGCAGGGGCTGTGTAGAAGGGACTGGGAGGTTTTTTAGGTTAGAGGGTGTCATAAAACCACAGAAAGGGCATCCATATAAAACGGACCAGGTAAAGCAAAGTAAGGAAGTTGTAGAAACGATCGGTATTGTAATTGTTAATTGTCGTAGCTGTGTTGGGAAAGAACCAGAGCTCCAACCCTAGTAAAAAGTGTAAATGTCGTGTGAGTAGGACCTCCCGTTGGGTAGACCGGTCGCCGGGTGCAGGTCTTTTGATTTAACGACACGTCGGCGACTTGCACGTCGATGAGGATGAAATGATGATGATAAGGACAACGCAACACCCAGTCCCTGAGCGGAGAAAATCTCCGACCCAGCCGGGAATGGAACTTGGGCCCTTAGGATTGACATTCTGTCGCGCAGACAGCTACTTCCAAGCCCTAATAGAAAGCACTGAAGCTCAAATAGTTATAGGTAAGGAAAGCTTGCTGAAGCCCTGACAGACGCAGCCATCGCCAATTATATTTTTAAAATTTTGTTTCATTTCGGAAATACAATGACGCAAAAAGTAGTAACAACAAAAAATAACAAATGTATAGTAATGAAATTTCTGGAATACATTTTTAGGTAACATATTAAGTAATTAACATTGGAAGATCATAGGTTAATGTACATGACAGACAAGCCAAATCAGATGTGAAATGTTGGATCATTAATAACCTGTGTAACCACCAGAATATTGAAAGCAACCATGGAAACGTGCGTGCATTGTGTTGTACAAGTCTTGGATGTCAGTTTGTGGGATGCATTTCCACGCCTATTGTGCTAGGTCTGTCAGTGGAGGGACGGTTACTGATGGTTTGGGACGATGCTGGAGTTGTCGTCCGAATATGTCCCATATGTGCTGTGTTGGAAGCAGATCTGATGATCGAGCAAGCCGAGGCAACGTTTGGACACTCAGTAGAGCGTTATCCTGTCCGAAAATAATCCTGGAATGCTGTTCATGAAAGGCAGCACAACAGGTCGAATCATCAGATTGTCGTGCAAATTTGCAGTAAGTTATGTGGTCTAAACACGAGAGTGCTCTGCTGTCATACGAAATCGCAGCAGCCCAAACCATGCCTCCAGGTCTAGGTCCTGTCTAGCATGCAGACAGGTTTGTTTCAAATGGTTCAAATGGCTCTGAGCGCTATGGGACTTAACAGCTGTGGTCATCAGTCCCCTAGAACTTAGAACTACTTAAACCTAACTAACCTAAGGACATCACACACATCCATGCCCGAGGCAGGATTCGAACCTGCGACCGTAGCGGTCACGCGGTTCCAGATTGAAGCGCCTAGAACCGCACGGCCACACCGGCCGGCCAGACAGGTTTGGTGCAAGTCCTCAAATGACCTCCTCCTAACCAACATATGGCTGTTACCTGCACGTTGTGAGAACCATCTTTCACCAGAAAACGCAACAGACCTACATGCAGCCCTCCGACGAGCTCTCTCTAGCACCACTGAAGTCGGAAATGGCGGTGGTTTGAGGTCAATGGGATACACGCTGCAGGACATATCACCTGACCTCAAAGTAGCCCATTTGTAAGAATTCTTTGTATCACTGTTCTGGTACCGCGCGCCGCGGAATTTGAATCCCCACCAGACGTCATGGACGTCGAAGTCCCCTAGAGGCCTCTGCATCATCGCGTCGCCAGCTGTGGCGGCGCGCGCGTACTGGCCTGCATGTAGTGTGAGGGCGCCACAGTGGAACACGTGGTTGCAGCAGCCAATAGCGGCGCCCCCGATAGAGTATTTAAGAGCCCGCCTCTGTCTCTGCCAGTCCAGGTCGTTGAGCGTCATGCGCTCCGCCTCGCCTTCCGTATACGCCTCCCGTCCCCCACGCGGATCCTCTATGATCTCATTCCTTTCCCCCATCTGCTCCTATTCCTCGGACATATCCGCATCCTCTACACCTCCCGCCGTCTTGAACCCCCTCACCCCGTGGTTGCTCCTCTCCTCTCCAACCCTCGCCCTCTGCCCCACCTTCACTGTTGTTTCCCCCCTACCTTCCATCTCTACACCCTTCATCTCCTTTCCCAAGGTGGCTTCCATCAACTCCCCCTCCCGGATGATGCCCTCTCTCCCTCCATTTATCCTTCCTATCAACTCTGATCCTCACCCCCCTCCTTTCCTCCGTCCTTTCCCTGGGCTCCCTCTTCCTCCCCCCTTCCATCCTGTGTTTTCTCCCTGCCTATCCTCTCCTTATCTCCTTTCTCCCCCCCCCCCCCCCGAGTCCTTTTGTACTCCCCTCCTCTGCCTTCCCCACCCCCTGGCACGTCTGCTCACCACCCCCACCCCTCTTATGGATCCTCCTCTTCCATTGGCTCCTTTCCCCTCCCTCCCCATTCACTTTTCCTCTCTTTACCCCCCCCCCTTTCTCCCATCATCTGACCAGTTTCCCCCCACCTGATCGCGGGTGTGGTATGTCATCTTTGTGCCAACTTTTAGCGCAGTGTTTAAGTGAGTGTTCAGTGTTGTGCGTCCTTCCACAGAGTTGCGAACAGAAATCATGCTGTCGCTGGGTGTGCTTTTTATATCTCTTGCGAACAGAACCCAGACTGTCGCCGTGTTTTTTAATTGTCTGTCTATTATTTTTCTGCTTCCTGTTTATTTTATTAGCATCATCCACCCTGTGTTTTATGTTTTAAGCTCCAGAATTTTCTGCCATTTTACCTTTAAGTCGCCGATTTTATCGCCAACTGTTATTATATTTTCTATTATCTTCATCTTTTTAAAACAAATTCTGTAGGCTGAAGAGCGGCGTAATAAGCTGCTGCCAGCCCGCCCCCTTTAGGGGGAATCGAAACTCAATAAAGGAAAAAAAAAGAAAAAAACTCTGCCAGCGAGGCTAATCGTTGCATTGGTGTCAACACATCGCCTCCACAAGACAGCGTGTTTATCGTACTTTGATCTCGTTAATCGTCGACGTCTTGGATTCGTTTGGTCGTCTCTGTCACTCCGTTGCGTCTTGCGTGTTGTCGTCGTAAGGTCTTTCTCCATCGTCCGTCGTTGTTTCGTGTCCGTCCTTCCCGTTCGTCTGTTTGTGCACGGGCCGCTCTCCGTTTGGTCCCGCCGCGCTTTCTCCGCCGCCCCGCGACCGTTCCAGTCGCGGTCACAACAGGTTACAACGACTGCGGTGCCAACTGCTGCTCAGACTGCTGCTGCAGATGCAGTTCGAAGCGCCTGAGCCATACACCGAACACGGTGGTCTTCCCTCTCGATAGTGTTACGTGGCCGACCGGAGCCCGGTCTTCTTGCGGCCGTACGTTCTCGTGATCGCCAGCAATCATGTAGAGTGGCTACATTCCTGCCAAGCCTTTCTGCAATATAGCAAAAGGAACATCCAGCTTCTCGTAACCCTATTACGCTACTTCATTCAAACTCGGTGAGGTGCCGATTATGGCGCTTTAAAGGCATTCTTTACTAACATCAACTCACCACTTCTAGACTCAAAGTTAATTAATGCCCACAACCGTTGCGGCGTGTATTTGAAGCTAACGTGATTTGCGTCCTTACACTGGCGTTACTAGCGCTACTCTTATGCGAATGGCACGAAATTGTAATGGAGGTAATCGGCCGGCCTCTGCGGCCGAGCGGTTCGAGGCGCTTCACTCCAGAACCACGAGGCTGCTACCGTCGCAGGTTCGAATCCTGCCTCGGGCATGGATCTGTGTGAAGTCCTTAGGTTAGTTAGGTTTAAGTAGTTCTAAGTCTAAGGGACTGATGACCTCAGATGGTAAGTCTCATAGTGCTCAGAGCCATTTGAACCATTTGGAGATAATCTTTTAGATGTGGAAACACGCCTGCCAGTTTTCGTTATGTCGCAAGCTCCTTCGTGTTGAGATTTACACTACTGGCCATTACAACTGCTACACCACCAACATGGCGTGCTAAAGACGCGAAACGTAACCTACAGGAAGAACATGGTATGATATGCAAATGATAAGCTTTTTAGGGCATTCACACAAGCTTGGCACCGGTGGCGACACCTACAATGTGCTGACATGAGGAAAGTTTCCAACCTGTTTCTCATACAGAAACAGCAGTTGACCGGCGTTGCCTAGTGAAACGTTGTTGTGATGCCTCGTCTAACGAGGAGAAATGCGTACCATCACGTTTCCGACTTTGATAAAGGTCGGCTTGTAGCCTATCGCGATTGCGGTTTTCCGTATCGCGACATTGCTGCTCACGTCGGTCGAGATCCAATGACTGTTAGCATGGAATCGGTGCGTTCAGGAGGGTAATACGGAACGCCGTGCTGGATCCCAACGGCCTCGTATCACTAGTAGTCGAGATGACAGGCATCTTACCCGCATGGCTGTAACGGATCGTGCAGCCGCGTCTCGATCCCTGAGTCAAGAGATGGGGACGTTTGCCAGACAACAACCATCTGCACGACGGTTCGACGACGTTTGCAGCAGCATGGACTATCAGCTCGGAGACCGTGGCTGCGGTTATCCTTGACGCTGCATCACCGACAGGAGCGCCTGCGATGACGTACTCGACGACGAACCTGGGTGCACGCATGGCAAAACGTCATTTTTTCGAATGAATCCAGGTTCTGTTTATAGCTTTATGATGGTTGTATCTGGGTTTAGCGACATCGCAGTGAACCCACATTGGAAGCGTGTATTCGTCATCGCTATACTGGCGTATCACCTGGCGTGATGGTATGGGGTGCCATTGGTTACACGTCTCGGTCACCTCTTGTTCGCATTGACGGCACTTTGAACATTGGACGTTACATTTCAGATGTGCTACGACCCGTGGCTCTACCCTTCATTCGATCCATGCAAAACCCTACATTTCAGCTGGATAATGCACGACCGCATTTTGCAGGTCCTGTACGGGCCTTTCTGGATATAAAAGATGTTCGACTGCTGCCGTGGCCAGCATTTTCTCCAGATCTTTCACCAGTGGAAAACGTCTGGTCAATGGTGGTCGAGCAACTGGCTGGTCACAATACGCCAGTCACTACTATTGATGACCTGTGGTATCGTGTTGAAGCTGCATGGGCAGCTGTACCTGTACACGCCATTCAAGCTCTGTTTGACTCAATGCCCAGGCGTATCAAGGCCGTAATTACGGGCAGAGCTTGTTGTTCTGGGTTCTGATTTCTCAGGATCTATGCACCGAAACTGCGTGAAAATGTAATCACATATCAGTTCTAGTATAATATATTTGTGCAATGAATGCCCGTTTATCATCTGCGGTCCTTCTTGGTGTAGCAGTTTTAATGGGCGGTAGTGTATTATCCATCAGTGTTTATGGGGTGGGAAAGGTAGCTGGTATATCCTGTGTAGTCTCCTTTTGCATTTATCTCGCGAAAAGAGCGCGAAGGTGTAACTAGAGAGACTCGAGCTCAGACGGATGCTTATCAGCAGTACTGCGAGGCATTCACGACTGGAACAGAAAGAGAGGGGAGGAACTTGAAAGTCTCTTCGGGTTTGCTGCCGGACCCTAAAATCAACTTCACTCGATATTTCGGTGATCCAACTGGTCGCCATTTTCAGGAAAATGCGTCGGAAATGGCATATGCTCTCCGTACCAAAGTCCTAAGGACGCCACTACGTTGGTGTGGTTGATGACAACTCTTAGGATGGAGACGCAGACAGCTTAACCCAAGAACTTGAGCATTTGATGACTGTTTTTAAGGAAAATGGATACACCGAGAAGCAGATTCGTCGGGCTATGGAGTTTGGACCATCTTAGGAGGTGTACGAAGAGGAACATAGATCTGTGGCCTTTCTTCCTTATGCTGGAGTCTTATCGTTTAAGATTGGACGACTTTTAAGGAATTTTAACATTAAGAGTGTGTTCCGTCCACCTTCTAAGATTATTGCTCTGCTCGGCTCTGTGAAGGATGATTTGGGGCTTAGGAAACCCGGGGTGTACAAAATTCCATGTCAATGTGGGAAAGCTTACGTTGGCCGTTCTATTCGCACAGTGCATGACAGGTGTGTGGAACATCGCCGTCAGACGAGGCTACAACAGCCGGAAAAATCGGCCGTAGCAGAACACTGCCTAAATGAGGGACACAAAATGAAATTTGAGGAAACTGTTGTGGTTGCCAACATTTCCGGTTTTTGGAACAGTGTCTATATAGAGGCGATTGAAATGAGGTTGGCTGATAATTTAATCAACAGAGACAATGGGTTTCCTCTAAGCAAAACGTGGAATCCTGTATTATCTCGCATCAAAACTGAACGTTCTTCGGTGCGCCCCTGAGTGCGATATATCGTTGCCAGCAGTGTTTCACTAAGGGCGGCGCCACCTCCCTGTTTTGGAAGTCCGAAACCGTGATGGGGGGCGCATGCGCCGTGTACTGAACGGTGGCCTCTATAGGACGTCGATTTGCAACCTGGCGTCAGTTCTCAGCGGGACTCATCAGCAGAAGCAGCATTTTCCTGAAGATGGCGACCAGTTGGATCGCCGAAATATCAAGTTGATTTTAGGATTCGGCAGCAAACCCGAAGAGACTTTGAAAGGAGGCTACACTGAGTCACAGCGCCAGAGATTGCGCCGAAGAGTTTTATTCCGCCGCCTCCACTGGCAGTGCTTGTTAAGAAGTTGTTGTGGGAAGTAGTAGTTGGGAGGTTGCCGTGGGCAGTGCTGGTTGAGCCGATGTTGATAGCAGTACTAGTTGTGAGCATGTCGTGTGCAGTTGTTCTGATGGGCTAGACAGCCGATGCTGTTCGATTGGGGATGTTGTAATAACCAGAGTGTATTTTTCGTCAATATATATGAGGTAATAAAAAAAATTTTGTATTTCAGATTTCCTAACTAACAATGTCTCTTGGTCACAGGTTCAGTCAACAAAGCATCTGGCTTGTGTTCATGTATTAGAGTGTAATTCTGCTTTCTATGTGCAATCATAGTATTTCTGGTTTTTTAATTACTTCATTGTGAATGGCGTTTAAAGCATCTTGTGGAAGTGAGGAAGAACCGTGCCAGATGTCTACGTTGAATCACACTTCCACACACAGAACAGTTACACTTGTGCTTTGTTGTTTCGTAGCTCTTATAGTTGCTGGGGACTTAATTCATTAATTGTGTTAACGGAAGTTTCCTTTCATTCATTGTTGTTATTCTATGCAGTCAGATTGCGTACTAATACTACTCAGGGCCAACCGGTTACGAGACTGAGTAAGCGGACAGACAGCTACTAAAATTAAAATTATTTGCATTATACTTAATTAAGCCCCCATTCAACTTTCAAGACTTATTACGCCGGGGAACCCTACGTAATCACAGAGGAGAGTAACACTGGTGCACAAAGAACCCTCTGCCACACACTGTACAGGTGGTCTGCGGACTATAGATGCAGATGCAGACGTGTATTACTGAAGCGCTCGAATCATTCTTTTTGTGCTGGTCGTTTGAAATGCAGTGCAGGAATAACCTGTGTCGCTACCTGGCCGAATGTCTGCGGGACGGGTAGTAGCGCGTCTGATTGCGAGCGCACCCCCGCGGTACTTGCGAGAGGCCGTTCTGGGGGTGGCTAGGTTAGGGGCGCCGGCAAGACGAATGCAGTCTATTAAGATAATTAGTTAAATGAGGCTCGCGGGAGGCCGTACCGCGCTAGGCCCGGGCCAGGAGACCGGGGTGTCGCGGCGTGTGGGGGAGGGGGGGGGCGGGAATTAAGGCCTCTCTCTCTCTCCGGGCCGAGGTGAGGTGAGACGGGCCGAATGGACCTCAAGGATTCCGCATTAAAACTTCTGCCGCCCCCTAGCCCCCTAGGTCTGGGGGCGGCATTCCTACGGGGGGGGGGGGGGGGGGGGATGACGACGCCACCGGCGCGACGCCTGGCGTCGATTTCAGCCACGACGCTGCGCGAGAGGGCGTCCATCTCGGCTCCGGCGTTGCCGTCTGTCCAGCGGTAGGAATACGAGTGTCGAAAACGAAGAGACAGAACACCGCAGGGGGTCGACACAGCAACGAACAACCCACTGGCGATGGAAGAAACCGACCGGTTAAAACCGAAACCGGTGTTTTACTTCTGTATAACAACGAGTTTTCGGTATTTGTATGGTCTCCTCTATGACAAATTGGAAATTTGTTATAAGGACTATGGGACCAAAAGGCTGAGGTCATCTGTCCCTAGGCTTACACACTAATTAATCTAACTTAACCTAAATTAACCTAAGGACAACACACACCCATGCCCGAGGGAGAACTCGAACCTCTGACGGGAGCGCCGCGCGAACCGTGACAAGACGCCTGAGACCACGCGGCCATCCCGCGCGGCTCGTCTATGACAGATGGTTTTAATTTATTTTTTACTAATAACTGGGTAAAAAAAGTGGTACTAAAATCTTCCGTTCCTTAAGAATTTCTTTTTTTTAAAAAAAAGCTAGTATACACTATTTGATCAAAAGTATCCGAACACCCCGAAAAACATACGTTTTTCGTATTAGGTGCGATGTGCTGCCACCTACTGCCAGGTACTCCATATCAGCGACCTCAGTAGTCATTAGACATTGTGAGAGAGCAGAATGGGGCGCTCCGCGGAACTCACGGACTTCGAACGTGGTCAGGTGATTGGGTGTCACTTGTGTCATACGTCTGTACGCGAGATTTACACACTCCCAAACATCCCTAGGTCCACTGTTTCCGATCTGATAGTGATGTGGAAGCGTGAAGGGATACGTGCAGCACAAAAGCGTACAGGCCGACCTCGTCTGTTGACTGACTGAGACCGCCGACAGTTGAAGAGGGTCGTAATGTGTAATAGGGAGACATCTGTCCAGACCATCACACAGGAATTCCAAACTGCATCAGGATCCACTGCAAGTACTATGACAGTCAGGCGGGAGGTGAGAAAACTTGGCTTTCATGGTCGAGCGGCTGCTCATAAAGCCACACATCACGCCGGTAAATGCCAAACGACGCCTCGCTTGGTGTAAGAAGCGTAAACAATGGACGATTGAGCAGTGGAAAAACCTTGTATGGAGTGTGACAAATCACGGTACACAATATGTCGATCCGATGACAGTCTGTGGCGAATACCTGGAGAACGCCATCTGCCAGCACGTATAGTGCCAACAGTAAAATTCGGAGGCGGTGGTGTTATGGTACGGT
This sequence comes from Schistocerca americana, assembly GCF_021461395.2. Taxonomy (NCBI): domain Eukaryota; kingdom Metazoa; phylum Arthropoda; class Insecta; order Orthoptera; family Acrididae; genus Schistocerca; species Schistocerca americana. The sequence continues at coordinate 84,506,635 of NC_060128.1, read as the reverse complement.
CGTGTTTTTCATGGAGGGGGCTTGCACCCTTATTGTTTTGAGTGGCACTATCACAGCACAGGCCTACATTGATGTTTTAAGCACCTTCGCGCTTGAAGAGCAGACCGGGGATGGCGACTGCATCTTTTGACACGATCGAGCACCTGTTCATAATGTACGGCCTGAGGCGGAGTGGTTACACGACAATAACATCCCTGTAATGGACTGGCCTGCACAGAGTCCTGACCTAAATTCTATAGAACACCTGTGGGATGTTTTGGAACGCCGACTTCGTGCCAGGCCTCACCGACCGACATCGATACCTCTTCTGAGTGCAACACTCCGTGAAGAATGGGCTGCCATTACCCAACAAACCTTCCAGCACCTGACTGAACGTATGCCTGCGAGAGCGGAAACTGTCATGAAGGCTAAGGGTGGGCCAACACCATATTGAATTCCAGCATTACCGATGGAGGACCCCACGAACTTGTAAGTCATTTTTAGCCAGGTGTCCGGATAGTTTTGATCACATTGTGTGTGTGACTGGCGGTCAACGGCTCGAAGAAACCATTCCGAGGTATTCACCGTCAGTCACATTCGGTGATGGTACTAACAAATCTCTCATCTATCCTATCTTCTTTTTATATTCTTCTTAAAAAATAACAAAATTTTATTTATGTTTCAACCTTAAATTATTGTTATTTTGAAAAGTATCATTCTTTGTAAATGTTGTAGATAAAACAAAAGGAAAGAAAACTGTAAAAAGATGAAAAACGAAAATTGTAAGATGTACGACCTGTTTTAAACATCAGGTAACAGGACTATAATTTGACAATAAATAAATAAATAAAAATCACATAGTGTATATCAATTTTCCAGAGCAGTGGTGCCAAAATTTTTCGTTTTTAAGGTAATTTTAAGAAACGAGTATATTTATTTGTAAAATTTCCGTTGCTTTCAAATCTTTGGTTATTACAGAAAACAGGAAAAGCCATCAATGCTGTTTAAATAACTACGCAGACAGTTAGAAACGAGCAACACATTTATGTCGAAATAATTTGTACAGCACTGCAGACACAACAATGTACCTATTGACTTATGGCTTGTTGCATTAGACGGTACTCGCATAAGTGCAGTGTGCAAGTCCTCCCCCTTCATGGCGTATGCGCTAATTTCTCGCTGTCGTCCCTGGACACTCGCTGTCTTTCAGAATGGCGTCACCCCCGCTCTGGAAGTACAGAACTGCTTTGAATTGTTGTCAGAAATATTGTCTGCTTTAATACCTTTCGGCGAGGCCACAATGCAGATTTCTGGAGGCGAGTACATTTTAGAAACTTCTGCCATTCCTCAAGTGACCACTCTCGCAAATGCGTTTATAAATCTCAATTCTAAACATAATACAGCCAACATCGTACCTGAGAAGCTTCTACGCAGCCTTAAAGACAGGAAGTCGAAAGTATTACAGAACTCCCTCCTGTGCAGCTCTACAATACCAGATCCACAGTTTCAAAAACTTCACATAAACCCACTCATTGCCAACTGAGCCTTCACAAATTATGTTTGCTACCACCGCACTCAAGCTCTATCTCCACAACACTTGGCGCGAAGATAACACATAAAGAAACACATCAAAATTCACAAAATACGTAAAACTTACGGTGACAAGATTCTTGTCCTTAATCTACTGCACTTCCCGTCCTTATTTGCCCACAGAATGCATTCCTGTGGATACTGAAGGTACCACTTGGGAAAGCGCGCCCACACACGCCCCGATACACATCGCAAAGAAAATACGAGGTGCATTCAAGTTCTAAGGCCTCCGACTTTTTTTTCTAATTAACTACTCACCCGAAATCGATGAAACTGGCGTTACTTCTCGACGTAATCGCCCTGCAGACGTACACATTTTTCACAACGCGGACGCCATGATTCCGTGGCAGCGGCGAAGGCTTCTTTAGGAGTCTGTTTTGACCACTGGAAAATCGCTGAGGCAATAGCAGCACGGCTGGTGAATGTGCGGCCACGGAGAGTGTCTTTCATTGTTGGAAAAAGCCGAAAGTCACTAGGAGCCAGGTCAGGTGAGTAGGGAGCATGAGGAATCACTTCAAAGTTGTTATCACGAAGAAACTGTTGCGTAACGTTAGCTCGATGTGCGGGTGCGTTGTCCCGGTGAAACAGCACACGCGCAGCCCTTCCCGGACGTTTTTGTTGCAGTGCAGGAAGGAATTTGTTCTTCAAAACATTCTCGTAGGATGCACCTGTTACCGTAGTGCCCTTCGGAACGCAATGGGTAAGGATTACGCCCTCGCTGTCCCAGAACATGGACATCATCATTTTTTCAGCACTGGCGGTTACCCGAAATTTGTTTGGTGGCGGTGAATCTGTGTGCTTCCATTGAGCTGACTGGCGCTTTGTTTCTGGATTGAAAAATGGCATCCACGTCTCATCCATTGTCACAACCGACGAAAAGGAAGTCCCATTCATGCTGTCGTTGCGCGTCAACATTGCTCGGCAACATGCCACACGGGCAGCCATGTGGTCGTCCGTCAGCATTCGTGGCACCCACCTGGATGACACTTTTCGCATTTTCAGGTCGTCATGCAGGATTGTGTGCACAGAACCCACAGAAATGCCAACTCAGGAGGCGATCTGTCGAACAGTCATTCGGCGATCCCCCAAAACAATTCTCTCCACTTTCTCGATCATGTCATCAGACCGGCTTGTGCGAGCCCGAGGTTGTTTCGGTTTGTTGTCACACGATGTTCTGCCTTCATTAAACTGTCGCACCCACGAACGCACTATTGACACATCCATAACTCCATCACCACATGTCTCCTTCAACTGTCGATGAATTTCAATTGGTTTCACACCACGCAAACTCAGAAAACGAATGATTGCACGCTGTTCAAGTAAGGAAAACGTCGCCATTTTAAGTATTTAGAACAGTTCTCATTCTCGCCGCTGGCGGTAAAATTCCATCTGCTGTATGGTGCTGCCATCTCTGGGACGTATTGACAATGAATGCGGCCTCAATTTAAAACAATGCACATGTTTCTTTCTCTTTCCACTCCGGAGAAAAAAAATCGTAGACCTTAGAACTTGAATGCACCTCGTAGTATAAAATATTAATTTCTTTCCACAAGATTTATACAACGAATTGAAGTAATTCATACTACAGAAAAAAAACCTACTGCTATCTGCTGTTCGTCTTACAGCTACAGTACTTACTCATACTGGTACAAAGCCGTTATGACTATGACCTAGAAACGTACTCAATCTGCCAAAATTAGAACAATTATTCCTTCGCTCAGTACGTCCTCACCTAGACTGAAACTAACTGCCACGCCTACAAACATATGAAGTATAATACCGCATTTTTACCACATCTTACCATGTTGCGCCAACAGCCACCCCGCAATAATAACACCGGTTCCTGTCATATCACCGAAGTTAAGCGCTCTCGGGCTTGGCTGGCACTTGGATGGGTCACCGACCGCTTTGCCGAGCGCTGTTGGCAGGCCAATTGAAGAACCACTTGATTGAGAAGTAGCGGCTTCGGTCACGAGAAATGACATATGGTCGGTAGAGCGGTGAGCTGACCAGATGCCCCTCCATATCCGCATGCAGTGACGCCTCTGGGCTGAGGACGACACGGCGGTCGGTCGGTTACGTTCGGTCAGTACCGTTGGGTCTGCTGTGACGGAGACCGAGCACTTGCAACCTATGTCCACAATTATTTGCTGGATATACTCCAACGTCTGTCTTCCTCTATAGTTATTACCCTCCACAGCTCCCTCTAGTACCATAAAAGTTATTCCGGGAATTTTCATCATTCCTCTGTATTAACATATTTCAAATGCTCGATTCTCTTCTTTGCCGGTCTTCTCAAAGTCCAAGTCTCACTGCCGTAGAATGCTGTGCTCCAAACGTACATTCACAGAAATTTGTGTCTCAAATTAAGGCCTATGTTTGATACCAGTAGACTTTTGTTGGCCACGAATCCACTCTTTACCATTGCTAGTCTGCTTTTGATGCCCTCCTTTCTCCGTCCTTCATGGCTTATTTTGCTGCCTAGGCAGCAGAATTCGTTAACTTCATCTGCTTCGTGATCACCAGTCCTTATGTTAAGTTTCTCGATGTTAACATTTCTGCTAATTCTTTTCGTCTTTCTTCCATTTATTTTCAATCCATATTCTACACTCATGACACTGTTCATTCCATTCAGCAGATCCTGTAACTCTTCTTCACCTTCAGTGAGGACAACAATGTCATAAGCGAACCTTATCGTTGATATCCTTTCCCCTTGAATTTTAATTCAACTCTTGAACATTTCTCTCATTTCCATTACAGCTTTTTCGATGCATAGGTTGAACAGCAGGGGTGAGACACTGCGTTCCTCTCTTGATCATTTTTTAATCCCAGCATGTCTTTCTTGGTTTTCTACTGTTTGCTCTTGTGCATATTGTGTGTACCTGTCTTCCCCCTACAGCTTACTCCTATTTTACTAACAATTTCGGACACCTTGCACCATCTGAATTTGTCCAACGCTTTTTCCAGGATGACAAATCCTATGAACGTGTCTTGATTTTTCTTTAGTCTTGCTTCCATCATCAACAGCGACGTCAGAACTATCTTCCTGGTGCCTTGAGCTGTCCTAAAGCCGAACTGATCATCATCTAACACATTCTCAATTTTCTTTTCCATTCTCCTGTACATTATTCCTGTCAACAACTTGGATGCATGAGCTCGCACTCTTCTGCTCTCGCAGTCTTCGGAATTGTGTGGATGATGTTTTTCCGAAAGTCAGGTGGTATGTCGCCAGGCTCATACATTCTACACACCAATGTGACTTGTCGTTTTGTTGCCACTCCCCCTACGATTTTAGAAATTCTGTTGTACTTTTATCTATCCCTTCTGCCTTATTCGATGCTAGGTCTTCCAAAGCTCTTTTAAATTGTGATTCTAATACTGGATAGGCTATCTCTTCTACATTGAAGCGCCAAAGAAACTGGTACAGGCATGCGTATTCAAATGCAGATATATGTAAACAGGCAAAATACTGCGCTGCGTTCAGCAACGTCCGTATAAGACAACAAGTGTCTAGCGCAGTTCTTAGATTGGTTACTGCTGCCAATGACGAGTTATCAAGATTACCGTGAGTTTCAACGTAGTGTTATGGTCGGCGCACTAGCGATGAGGTAAAAGTATCTCCCAGGTGGCGATTTCCCCGTACGGCCATTTCACGAGTGTCCAATGAATATCAGGAATCTGCAGTGACAAAATATACTATTGCATGACTCATTTGCTGACAAACTGTTCCCACAATGTTTCACGCACGCAAACATTCCCCTTTCGTAGCGTCGATCACATCCCCCACAGAACATCAAAGATAAAAATGTCTACGCCAGATTTGACTCACGTTCATCCGAAACGATACAGTTTTATTGACTCTCGCTACCCCGAAGTGTTAGCGGTCATTCACGTTTCGCCGGTCGCGGTGACCGAGCGGTTCTCGGCGCTTCTTTCCGGAACTGCGCGACTGCTACGGTCGCAGGTTCGAATCCTGCCTCGGGCATGGCTGTGTGTGATGTCCTTAGGTTAGTTAGGTTTAAGTAGTTCTAAGTTCTAGGGGACTGATGACTTCAGATGTTAAGTGCCATAGCGCTCAGAGCCATTTGAACCATTTCAACCATTGACGTTTCGGGCCGAGCTGTGCCTATAAGTCACGCATTGCTGAAAAACCCTACATGGAAGGCCCTTGAAGACGGATGGCAGCCATGCCAATAAAGCCCACATACAGAGTTTCCGGAGCCGATTGTTAAATGAGGAGATTAGGAGTATACAACATTGCGAAGGTACTGCTGTTACAGGGACAACAAAGAGAAAATTAGACTAGGTTGATTGGTTGATTTGGGGGAAGGGGACGGAACAGCGACGTCATCGATCCCATCGAATTAGAGAAGGATGGACAAGGAAGGTGGTCGTGCCCTTTCAAAGGGACCATCACGGCATTTTCCTGAAGCGATTAAGGGAAATCACGGAAAATTTAAATGAGGATGGCCGGGCGTGGGTTTGAACCGTCGTCCTCCCGAATGCCAGTGCAGTGTGCTAACCACTGCGCCACCTCGCTCGGTTAGACTAGAGATTACAGCGCACACACAGATGCGCTTAAGCGGCATTTTCCTCTGGAGCGGGAAGAAAGGCTAAGACGTGGCACCACGGTAGGTACCCTTTGCCACGCACTTCTGAACGGATTGCAAAATCTGGACGTAGATGTAGGGAAATGTCGTATCCCGCATCGAGCACGTTTCGTTGTTAGCGCTTCCTGCGCACCCCCAACGTTTATCATAAAACTCTGCGGCGTGTTCGTCTTCCCCCATTTCGTGTAGAGTGTATTCATTTCCTTGCCCTCCGCAGTGCGTCTGTAGAGGCAGTGAGTATCTGGAATCTGCGCAGGATTTAGCTGGCGGAGATCCGGGCTCATTCTTCCCTCGGGACCTCTCAGAAAGGCTATGGCCGAGAGGGAGTCTTGGGCAGGGAAGGCAACCAGCGTCCCCCCCCCCCCCCCCACCACCAAACTCTGTGAAGATATCGCATGGTGCCCGCCCCCCAACACAGCTTCCACCACCACAAGCTGCTAATTTGACAATTCGACGGCGTTGCGCCTCTAAGTCCCAGAGGGGCGTCTGCGACGCTCCCTGTTTTGCAGGCATTCTAACTATTGCTTCCCTTCCGTATGTTAAACCCATCCTACAAAACTCCGTTATCAGTCGCAGCTTGTTAGATACCACTCCCGGTAGCTGAATGGTCAGCGTGACGGATTGTCTATCCTCTGGGTCCGGGTTCGATTCCCGGCTGGGTCGGGGAATTTTCTCCGCCCAGGGACTGAGTGTTGTGCTATCATCATCCTATCATCCTCATCGACTGCAGGTCGCGTCAACTTGAAAGACCGGTACCCGGCGAACGATCTGCCGACGGGGAGGCCCTAGCCATACGATTAAAATAAAAAACATACCTGTAACAAGCGAAACCTGATCCTTTAAGGTATAGAACGCCCCTGTATAAAACAGGCTCTTCCAGTACTGCATCAGACAACCGAGGAGTGTCTCCGATTATTCAGCAAAATCTCACCGATTCTTCTTTTTATGACGTCGTATCTCTTGATCTGTATGTCGTACGATAAAACGATTTTGCAGGTAAATTCACCAGAATATGTCTATACTGTCAGCGAAATATGTTGCAATTATAGTTGCTGGTAAACGTGTAATAAATTAAAAGGTTATGCCTCATCTTGAAGCTTGCCTCCATGAACAGCGAAAATGTAGATAAGCGATAAACTGATTTCGTTTCATCAAATGGTTGAAATGGCTATAGGGTCATCAGTCCCCTTGAACTTAGAACTACTTAAACGTAACTAACCTAAGGACATCACACACACACATGCCCGAGGCAGGATTCGAACCTACGACCGTAGCCGTCGCGCGGTTCCAGATTGAAGCGCCTATGACCAATCGGCCACTACGGCCGCCTTCGTTTCATCAGTTTGTGCAAGTTTTCAGCAAAAGAAACTTTTTGACAGGTTAGAAATCAGCATTAAAGTTTGTTGGAAGTTGCTAAGCGCCCTCATTCCGAAATACTGGATGAATATACACTGAATTGCCAAAGAAACTGGTATTCGAATACAGAGGTATGTAAGCAGGCAGAATACAGCGCTGCGCTCAGCAACGCCTATACAAGACAACACGTGTCTGGCGTAGCTGTTAGATCGGTTACTGCTGCTACAATGGCACGTTATCAACATTTAAGTGAATTTGAACGAGGTGTTATAGTCGGCGCACGAGCGATGGGGCACAGCGTCTCCGAGGTAGCGATGAAGTGGGGATTTTCCAGTACGACCTTTTGACGAGTGTACCGTGAATATCACGAATCCGATGAAACATCAAATCTCCAACATCTCTGCGACCGGAAAAAGATCCTGTAAGAAAGAGACCAACGACGACTGAAGAGAATCGTTCAACGTCACGGAAGTGCAACCCTTCCGCAGATTGCTGCAGATTTCAATGCTAGGCCATCAACAAGTATCAGCATGCGAACCATTTAGCGAAACATCATCGATATGGGCTTTTGGAGCCGAAGTCCCACTCGTGTATCCTTGATGACTGCACGATACGAAGCTTTACGCCTCGCCTGGGCCCGTCAAAACCGACATTGGACTGTTGATGACTGGAAACATGTTGCCTGGTCGGACGAGTCTCGTTTCAAATTGTATCGAGCAGATGGGTGTATACGGATATGGAGACAACCTCATGAATCCATGGACCCTGCCTGTTACCAGGGGACAGTTCTAGCTGGTGGACGCTTTGTAACGGTGTGGGGCGTGTGCAGTTGGAGTGATATGCGACCTCTGAAACGTCTAGAAACGACTCTGACAGATGAGACGAACGTAAGCATCCTGTCTGATCACCTGCTTCCATTCATTGTGCATGCCGACGCACTTGGGCAATTCCAGGAGGACAATGTGACACCCTAAACATCCAGAATTGCTACAGAGTGGCTCCGGGAACACATTTCTGAGCTTAAACACTTCCGCTCACCAGTCTCTCCAGACATAGATATTATTGAGCGTATCTGGGATGCCTTGCAACGTGCTGTTCAGAAGAGATCTCCACTCCTCGTACTCTTACGGATTTATGGACAGCCTTGCAGGATTCGTGGTGTCAGTTCCCTCCAGCACTACTGCAGACATTAGTCGAGTCCATGCCACGTCGTGTTACGGCACTTCTTTATGCTCGCGGGGGCCCTACACGATATTAGGCAGGTGTACCAGTTCCTTTGGCTCTTCAGTGTAGTATGGGAAGTTACCGCACTGCCTCGAAACAAGTACACTGTTTCTAACTCTAACAAAAATCAAATGGTTCAAATGGCTCTGAACACTATGGGACTTAACATCTATGGTCATCAGTCCCCTAGAACTTAGAACTACTTAAACCTAACTAACCTAAGGACATCACACAATACCCAGCCATCACGAGAACCCGTGCGCGGGAAGCGAGAACGCTACCGCACGACCACGACCTGCGGACTCTAACTCTAACATTTGCTTTATTGTGATAATCTTTTAATGTTAGATTATACCGCGTAATAAGCAGGATATAAAAGCATTTTACATTTTTAAATTCGGCCAATAATTATCAGAAATTTTGAGAATCAAATTTTTGTTGCCTCTGCAAAGCTGTCAGGTAGCCAGACTGCAACAAGGACCGTGGACCCTTTTTAACCATCTGTTTACTAGTATACTGGTTCAAATGGCTCTGAACACTACGGTACTTAACTTCTGAGGTCATCAGTCCCCTAGAACTTAGAACTACTTGAACCTAACTAACCTGAGGACATCACACACATCCATGCCCGAGGCAGGATTCGAACCTGCGACCGTAGCAGTCCCGCGGTTCCGGACTGAGCGCCTAGAACCGCTAGACCACCGCTGCCGGCATCACTGTTTGTGTTGCGGGCACATGGCGCGGCAAGGAACGTGTAAAAACGGGACCAGGGACGAATGGGCAATCACAGTAGTGACATGCGGGCCGTAAACGGGAGAAACCGTCATAAACGTATATGAGAAAGGGTAAACTGTTACGTTTGTAGGTTAGAAAATGGCATAAGTCGTCCACAATACTATTGCACCTGGGAGTTAGAGAGCTTCGGGCGACATTTAACTCAGGGCGCAATAGTGGTAGATAGTGTAGGCACAAGTTATGCGAAAGCATTGGCACTGCAATGCGTTTCCCTCAGTCACCACTGTACTACTTCTCTGTAACGTCGCGGTGTGTTTACGGTAGCGACAAGAGCAATAATATCGTGGTTAAGTAGTGTGACCCTCATATGAATAATGCTTAACTATGCTCGAGCCATAGCGGTTCCGACTGACAGCGGACCTGGACAGTGTACAGAGAATGCCGCTGCGAATGGTGACAAACCTGTAGGACTGGCGAGACAGTCGGAAAAGTTTATCTTAACCGGCTGATAGCTCGCTGTAAGATACTGGTTCAAATGGCTCTGAGCACTATGGGACTCAACGTCTGAGGTCATTAGTCCCCTAGAACTACCTAAACCGAACTAACCTAAGGACATCACACACATCCATGCCCGAGGCAGGATTGGAACCTGCGACCGTAGCGGTCGCGCGGTTCCAGACTGTAGCGCCTCGAACCGCTCGGCCACCCCGGCCGGCTATATAAGTTACTCAAAAACACTTTACTGCCCTATTTGTCAGCCTTGCAGAGACCGTGCGAAGCAAATTAGCGAATAACAGTTCGTACGCGATGCAGGAACGTTTCCCTACTCCATCCATAAATAGAAAGAGAACAAACGTTTACATGTCGTACAATAAAAGGTAAATGTATATTGTTTTTGTTTTCTCTTGAACTGCAACATCACGCCATCCTTTCAAAAGTGATCCAGGGACAAAATAACGTAGTACTACTGTTCAAAAAGAGATTATTAGATGAAGATCAACGAAAGGAAAAGGAAGGTAATGGAATCACGCAATGCTGCAGGTATTAGATTATGAAGTGAGACAGTAAAAATATTGAGTTAGTTATTATTTTTGGGCAGCAAAGCATCTCATGATGGCTGTAGTAGAGAGCATTTCTCAGAAGAGCTGTTCGTTAACATCGAATATACCTGTAAGTGTAAAACTTATTTGAACGTTGAAATAACTTCCGGAAATGCAACCGAATCTCCAGGAGGTTAGCCGACAGCGTGCTCTTAACATACTTGAAGATAGATTGGAGAGTTACGAGGAAAGAAAGAAGAAGAAAATACGATACACAACGAACGAATTATCCGAAAGGGGCAGAAATAGGTAAGTGTCATGCACACGTACAGCCAAACAAATGAATAAAGTTTCTGAAAAATAGCATGATTTATTCAGGAGAAGGAGCTTCGTGATCTGAACAAGTTAATCACGCACTGACCCACTTCCGACCTTTACGCAAGCAGTTATTCCTCCTGTCACTGATCGACACAGTCGTATGTCCTCCTGACGGATAACGAGCCAAGTTATGTCCAACTGGAGCGTTAGATCGTCATAAACTCGAGATAGTTTACCGGCCCTGCCCATAATGCCGCAAACGTTCTCATTTGGGGAGAGATTCTGCGAATTGATGGCCAAGATAGGTTTTGGCAAGCTCCAAGACTAACAGCAGAAACTATCGCCGTCTGCGGACGGGCGTTATCTTACTGAAATGTAGGCCCAGGGTGTCTTGTCACCACCGCTGTGGTGTAAGGGTGCCTCGGAAGACATTCTAAGGGGCCCTGCTCCGAAATGAAGTGGTATCCCAGCAATGATGAACGACATGAGGATGCAGAAGGCAATGGAAACCACTGCATTAAAGACACGTAACGTGTATCCACAGGACATGTGGCCTGTAATTGAAGAAGCGTCATGATGATGTCTCCATTGGCAAAAGATTCCGGAATAGTCCCCCATTCGGATCTCCGGGAGTGGACTGCCAAGGGGGAGGTTACCGTGAGAAAAAGATTGAATAATCTATGAAAGGATTACGTTCTACGAGTCGGGGCGTGGAATGTCACTAGCTTGAGCGTGGTAGGGAAACTAGAAGATCTGAAAAGGGAAATGCAAAGGCTCAATCTGGATATAGTAGGGGTCAGTGAAGTGAAGTGGAAGGAAGACAAGGATTTCTGGTCAGATGAGTATCGGATAATATCAACAGCAGCAGAAAATGGTATAACAGGTGTAGGATTCGTTATGAATAGGAAGGTAGGGCAGAGGGTGTGTTACTGTGAACAGTTCAGTGACCGGGTTGTTCTAATCAGAATCGACAGCAAAACCAACACCGACAACGATAGTTCAGGTATACATGCCGACATCGCAAGCTGAAGATGAACAGAGAGAGAAAGTGTATGAGGATATTGAAAGGGTAATGCAGTATGTAAAGGGGGACGAAAATCTAATAGTCATGGGCGACTGGAATGCAGTTGTAGGGGAAGCAGTAGAAGAAAAGGTTGCAGGAGAATATGGGCTTGGGACAAGGAATGAAAGAGGAGAAAGACTAATTGAGTTCTGTAACAAGTTTCAGCTAGTAATAGCGAATACCCTGTTCAAGAATCACAAGAGGAAGAGGTATACTTGGAAAAGGCCGGGAGATACGGTAAGATTTCAATTAGATTACATCATGGTCAGACAGAGATTCCGAAATCAGATACTGGATTGTAAGGCGTACCCAGGAGCAGATATAGACTCAGATCACAATATAGTAGTGATGAAGAGTAGGCTGAAGTTCAAGGCATTAGTCAGGAAGAATCAATACGCAAAGAAGTGGGATACGGAAGTACTAAGGAATGACGAGATACGTTTGAAGTTCTCTAACGCTATAGATACAGCAATAAGGAATAGCGCAGTAGGCAGTACAGTTGAAGAGGAATGGACATCTCTAAAAAGGGCCATCACAGAAGTTGGGAAGGAAAACATAGGTACAAAGAAGGTAGCTGCGAAGAAACCATGGGTAACAGAAGAAATACTTCAGTTGATTGATGAAAGGAGGAAGTACAAACATGTTCCGGGAAAATCATGAATACAGAAATACAAGTCGCTGAGGAATGAAATAAATAGGAAGTGCAGGGAAGCTAAGACGAAATGGCTGCAGGAAAAATGTGAAGACATCGAAAAAGATGTGATTGTCGGAAGGACAGACTCAGCATACAGGAAAGTCAAAACAACCTTTAGTGACATTAAAAGCAACAGTGGTAACATTAAGAGTGCAACGGGAATTCCACTGTTAAATGCAGAGGAGAGAGCAGATAGGTGGAAAGAATACATTGAAAGCATCTATGAGGGTAAAGATTTGTCTGATGTGATAGAAAAAGAAACAGGAGTCGATTTAGAAGAGATAGGGGATCCAGTATTAGAATCGGAATTTAAAAGAGCTTTGGAGGACTTACGGTCAAATAAGGCAGAAGGGATAGATAACATTCCATCAGAATTTCTAAAATCATTGGGGGAAGTGGCAACAAAACGACTATTCACGTTGGTGTGTAGAATATATGAGTCTGGCGACATACCATCTGACTTTCGGAAAAGCATCATCCACACAATTCCGAAGACGGCAAGAGCTGACAAGTGCGAGAATTATCGTACAATCAGCTTAACAGCTCATGCATCGAAACTGCTTACAAGAATAATATACAGAAGAATGGAAAAGAAAATTGAGAATGCGCTAGGTAACGATCAGTTTGGCTTTAGGAAAAATAAAGGGACGAGAGAGGCAATTCTGACGTTACGGCTAATAAAGGAAGCAAGGCTAAAGAAAAATCAAGACACTTTCATAGGATTTGTCGACCTGGAAAAAGCGTTCGACAATATAAAATGATGCAAGCTGTTCGAGATTCTGAAAAAAGTAGGGGTAAGCTATAGGGAGAGACGGGTCATATATAATATGTACAACAACCAAGAGGGAATAATAAGAGTGGACGATCAAGAACGAAGTGCTCGTATTAAGAAGGGTGTAAGACAAGGCTGTAGCCTTTCGCCCCTACTCTTCAATCTGCACATCGAGGAAGCGATGATGGAAATAAAAGAAAGGTTCAGGAGTGGAATTAAAATACAAGGTGAAAGGATATCAATGATACGATTCGCTGATGACATTGCTATCCTGAGTGAAAGTGAAGAAGAATTAAATTATCTGCTGAACGGAATGAACAGTCTAATGAGTACACAGTATGGTTTGAGAGTAAATCGGAGAAAGACGAAGGTAATGGGGAGTAGTAGAAATGAGAACAGCGAGAAACTTAACATCAGGATTGATGGTCACGAAGTCAATGAAGTTAAGGAATTCTGCTACCTAGGCAGTAAAATAACCAATGACGGACGGAGCAAGGAGGACATCAAAAGCAGACTCGCTATGGCAAAAAAGGCATTTCTGGCCAAGAGAAGTCTACTAATATCAAATACCGGCCTTAATTTTAGGAAGAAATTCCTGAGGATGTACGTCTGGAGTACAGCATTGTATGGTAGTGAAACATGGACTGTGGGAAAACCGGAACAGAGGAAAATCGAAGCATTTGAGATGTGATGCTATAGACGAATGTTGAAAATTAATTGGACTGATAAGGTAAGGAATGAGGAGGTTCTACGCAGAATCGGAGAGGAAAGGAATATATGGAAAACACTGATAAGGAGAAGGGACAGGATGATAGGACATCTGCTAAGACATGAGGGAATGACTTCCATGGTACTAGAGGGAGCTGTAGAGGGCGAAAACTGCAGAGGAAGACAGAGATTGGAATACGTCAAGCAAATAATTGAGGACGTAGGTTGCAAGTGCTACTCTGAGATAAAGAGGTTAGCACAGGAAAGGAATTCGTGGCGGGCCGCATCAAACCAGTCAGTAGACCGATGACAAAAAAAAAAAATCCCAGATCATCAGTCCTGGCTGTCGGTCCGTACGGCGGTACAGTGGTATCCCATCGGTGTCCGCGTTTTCTCCAGAGACTTCTTTGCTGGGCATCGCGGCTCCGTTCCACTCAGTGTGACTCATCACTAAAGACAGTTCTACTACAGGCAATGAGATTCCAGGCCGAAGACTTGTCTGGGATACCAGCCTCACTGTCGGTTCCCATACACCCCGACAGCCAAGGGCGATCGTCTTGGGTGCCATTTGTTTTTCATAGCTGGGCCCTTTTGGCTGCCATCCGTGGCACTTTTGTAGCACAGCAGTACGTCGACGACAGGCTGTGCCCTGTTTTGTTGCCCTTAATAGCAAGACATCCCGGGGATTAAATTTGAGCAAGACACACGGCGAGAGTTCTACTGCCTGTCTCCGTGCTTGTCAGACCCTACCTTTGTCACAAAGCTCACCAAATTTCAACCCCATTTGAGAAAGTTTGGACCATTATGGGAAGGCACGGCAACCATCTCGAGATTTTGTCAAACTAATGCGCCAGTTGGACAGAATTTGGTACGATATCCCTCAGGAGGACATTCAAGAACCCTTCAGTCAATACCCAGCCGAATAACTGCTAGCACAAGAGCAATTTTTGACGGTTTTTCTTTTGAATAAATCATCTACTTTTTCTCAAATTGTAGCCATCGGTTTTTCTGTACTTGTCCATCACACCTACCGATTTCCGGCCCATTCGGATAATTCATTGGTGGCGCGTCCCGTTTTTTTTTTTTTTTTTTTTTTTTCCTCAGAGTAGATTTTCGGGAGGTGGTTGTTAGGGGTATACCTTACACAGAAGCGAAACATGGACAACGAATAATTCCTGCTAGAAGAACATATAAGCTTTTGAAAAGTGTTGCTACAGACTATTGTTGAAGTTTTAATGGGTCGACAGATTAACTAACGAGGAGTGCTGAACTGAACTGGAGAAGAAAGAAATTTATGGCACAATTTGACTAAAAAAACGGGATCGGTTCACAGGACACATTCTGGGATCTCAATGAGCAGCAGCTTCGGCAGTTGACAAAAGTATATGGAGTAAAAAAATTGTAGTGGGACACGAAGGCTCGAATACAGTAGGCAGGTTGAGATGGATTTAGTCTGCAGTATTTATGCAGAGATGAAGACGCTTGCACAGCAGACAACAACAACAACAAAAACTATTGCTACGAGCACTCCGAGCTTGAAACGATGGCATTCATGCTGAGAGCTTCACCTAGCCGAGCAAATTTCGCACATATAACAGTCCTCGTTCTCAAAATATAGTGCACTGCCTTCCCTACACCGCGTTTAATTTTTCCACCTTTTAACAAATTTTCGCTGCATCTCGCGAGATACGCTTCGCCCAGCGGACACTTTTCATAGCTAATATCCGATCCGAGCAGTGAGCAACCTCCCGGCGCTGATGAAGTTGCGAGATAATCCACTCCTCCACTTCTCCAGCTGGAAGTGAGTTCCAGTTCTTCTCCAGGAGCTGATACCGCCCCGGGGGCCTCTTCCGCTCGGAAAACACAAGTCTGGACGGAGGGAGGTGGTTGGGGGGAGGGGGGGGGGGGAGGGTCGAGCTGTTGCCTTAGCACTGCTACCCCGCAGGACCACACAGAGATTGTCGGCACGAAAAGAAAAGACCTGGAAAACAAAACTTCCGCTCAGGTTGTGTAGCGGAGCGTGCGGGATTATAATTTCCTGCGGGCTGGCGCGCTTCCCTTTTAATTCGCCTCCACTTCGCGCCTTGGCACCTTTCTCTCTCGTTTAATCTCCCCCACTCTATCTACGACCTTTCTTTTACCGGTTTCTCCCACAGGCCAGTCTCACTGTGTATGTTCTTATTATAGCAGCAATGTGTCCCTTAGAGCTTTGATGATGTTAGTGAATCTCGGTGATCGGCGCCAGATTTTCCTTTCTCCTTGTACAATTATGGCGGGCGACAGTTTATCTCTGAGCGAAGAAAATATCGAACACCGTTATCTGAAAATTTTATCAGAAAATACAGTTCACATACAGATTAAAATAATGGAAAATAGGCTTGGCGAGCGGTCGTATGACCAAGAATAATCTTGTAGCTGCAAATAGTAATGTTTCGACAATAATCGAGCCCTAGAAAGATCAAAGCTAATTAAAGTTTTTAGTACAGGGTGGCGCAGATGGATCGGATGGTTTTGAAGTGGACTGTACGTCTGGAGGGGGGGAGCCAGGTGTTCGGCGACTTCGCCCTGTGGCGGGGGGGGGGGGGGGGGGGGGGAAGTTTCAGTTGCAGGCTGGCAGTCAGTCGCGATGGCTACGTGGTCCGTTGAGCATCGTGTTTTCGCAGTGGAAGAGTTCATACGCAATAACGAGTCAATTGTTGCTGTGACGCGTGCCTTTCGCCGGCGTTTCAACATCCCACCTCGCGGTAGTGTTCCTAAGCGAGATACGATATTGAGTTGGGTGCATAATTTCCGCACTACTGGTTCATGTGCTCCAAAATGGACGCCTAGACCGCCAACAATAACAACGCCTGAGAACGTGGAGCGTGTGAGACGCGATGTCACTGCGAGCCCACGTCGATCAACGAGACGTCGTGCTCAAGCTCTTGGAATGTCACGTCGGAGCCTTCAAAGGATTCTTAACGAAGAACTGAAATTCCACCCCTATAAAATCCTGTTGGTACAGAAGATTCTCCCAACAGACCATCTTCAAAGGCTTCAGTTTAGCCAACAGATGTTGGAGTTATTGGAAGATGTAAACCTGATTATCATGATGTCTGACGAGGCTCACTTTCACATTAACGGATACGTAAACAAGCAAAATTGCCGTTACTGGGCCGACACTAACCCAAGAGATCTACACCAACGGCCTCTCCATAGTGACAAAGTGACGGTTTGGTGTGGGGTTTCTAAGGTAGGGATAATTGGTCCTTACTTTTTTGAAAATGAAAGGGAGCAGGCGGTTACTGTTAATTCGCAGCGTTATGTGAACATGATTGAAGATTTTCTTCTCCCACAACTTGAAGAGAACAATTACGACATGGGCAATATGTGGTTCCAACAAGACGGGGCAACTGCACATACCGCTAGGATATCAATGCAAGCTGTACGCGCTCTGTTCCCTGGCCGTTTGATTTCCCGTAATGGAGATGTCCATTGGCCCCCTCGCTCGCCGGACCTCACGGTATGTGACTTTTTCTTATGGGGCTATTTAAAAGCAAGGGTCTACATGAACAAACCCCGGACCATTCAGGAGTTGAAGGCAGCAATTCACACCGAAATCACATCAATTCCTGGTGATGTGCTTGAGCGGGCAATGCGGAACGTTAAGGACCGACTCCAAGAATGCGTCGCTCGAGAAGGAGGGCATTTGATGGATGTAATTTTTAAAAACTAACATTACTATTTTTTTGTTAATAAACTTCCATTGTAACTACACGTTTTGCACTTTATTTCGATCCAATACCTTTACAATTGACAGTTTGAGAAGTATTTTAAAACCACCCGATCCATCTGCGCCACCCTGTAGTTTAACTGACTCTGCAAAACAAGTCACGTGTGTGAGTGGTTTAGTTTCAATTTGTCAGGTTGCCGGAAGATATCCAAGCAAAAATGACAAAGAATCGTATTTCCGCGAAAAAAAGTTTTCTCTATACACTGAGGTGACAAAACTCAAAGGATAGTATCGCATACACAAGGTACGTGGTGTTCAAAAAGTCTCTCCGCAGTGCCGTATGATTGTTAGCCGCGCGTGCCGTATGATTGTTCGCCTGCCTGGGTTACTTCCCTTCAAGTGGACTCTCCCAACATTCCACTGTTTCGTTTATGTCAGCCAGCGTCAGTAGTGTCGTTGGTGTGTGTCGTTACGTGTTGACGTCAACGTTTAAGTTTAGTTCCTTTGTTCGTTTGTTTCGTTTTTGTCACTGTTAAAATGCTAACCATTGAAGAACGTGTGATTTTAGTCGAAAAAGTGTTCAAAACTGGCGGTAAATACACAGTTTCAGTTCGTTAAACATTTAATTCAGTTTTCCCAGAGACAACACTGCCACATCCCCATACTGTGGGAGATTTGATTAACAAATTTCGAAGTACGGGTTCAGTGACAGATGCACCGAGAAGTGGTCGTCCTAGCGTTTTGCCTGAGGATAAAATGGTTCAAATGGCTCTGAGCACTATGGGACTTAACATCTGAGGTCATCAGTCGCCTAGAACTTAGAACCCAACTAACCTAAGGACATCACACACATCCATGCCCGAGGCAGGATTCGAACCTACGACCGTAGCGGTCGCGCGGTTCCAGACTGAAGCGCCTAGAACCGTGCCTGAGGATAAACTACTCGATATTTCTGATAAAATGTCCACGAGTCCGAACAAGTCATAAGAAAACTCGCTCAGGAAATCGATGTTAGTGTCGGAACGGCCCACTCAGCTGTAAGGAAAAAATTAGAACGTTTCCCATACAAAGTGACAGTCGTGCAAGAACTGAAAAATGCTGATCATGGGTAGAGACTGCATTATTGTCAATGGTTCAAAAATTTCGTTCAACAAAATGGAAGGTAATTTCTTAACGAAACGTTTTACACTGATGAGGCGTGGTTTCATTCATCCGGGTTCGTGGTTCAAATGGCTTTGAGCACTACGGGACTTAACATCTTAGGTTATCAGTCCCCTAGAACTTAGAACTACTTAAACCTAACCAACATAAGGACATCACACACATCCATGCCCGAGGCAGGATTCGACCCTGAGACAGTAGCAGTCGCGTGGTTCCGCACTGAAGCGCCTAGAACCGCTCGGCCACCGCCGCCGGCTATCCGGGTACATGAACTCGCAAAATTCTCGTATGCGGAATACTGCAAATCCATTGTTTATTCATGAGGAACCACTTCGTTCTCTGAAAATAGGAGTTTGGACTGCAATTTCTAGACGTCGGATTGTGGGTACCATATTTTTCAACGAAACAATAAACGCACAACGATACTGGAGTGATATTCTGCACCCATTCATAAGAGAACTTGTGTTAAGTGAAATACTGAACGCTTATTTTCAGCAAGATGGTGCAACCGCGCATACAGCTCGCGTTTCAATGTCACTACATGCTGATGTTTTTGGTCATCGCATAATTTCGCACGGACTTTGGCCTCCACGATCGCCTGACCTAACACCACCTGACTTTTTCTTCTGGGGTGCAGCGAAAGAAGCTGTCTATAAAAACCGACCAAAATCCATCGATTAATTGAAAACTGTAGCCGGCCAGAGTGGCCGAGCGCTTCTAGGCACTTCAGTCCGGAATCGCGTGACCGCTACGGTCGCAGGTTCGAATCCTGCCTCGAGCATGAATGTGTGTGACGTCCTTAGGTTAGTTAGGTTTAAGTAGTTCTAAGTTCTAGGGGACTTATGACCACAGCAGTTGAGTACCATAGTGCTCAGAGCCATTTGAACCATTTGAACTATTTTGAGAACTGCAATACCCACTTTCACTGCTTCTGTTACAGAAGGAATGTTACAGCTTGTGTTTGGAAACACGATTAGACGAACTGAATTGTGTATTCAACGACAAGGGGGACACTTTCAACATTTAATGTGAAAATTTGTAAGTAAAAGTGAATATTCAATAAATTAATAACTTGTATTTCACTGTGTTTCATTTCGATATACTCACTGCGGCAAACGGCACGCGCGGCTAACAATCATACGGCATTGCGGAGAGACTTTTTGAACACCCCCTATAGAAGTGGACTGGCGCAGCCGTCATTTGTACTCAAGTGATTCGTCTGAGAAGATATCCGATGTGATTATGGCGGCACGATGGGAATTAAAAGACTGTGAACACGGTATGGTAGACGGGACATTCCATTTCGGAAATCGTTAGGGAATTCAATATTCCCGGATCCACAGTGTCAAAAGTGTGCTCAGAATACTGAATTTCAGGCATTACCTCTCACCACGGACATGGAATGGGCAGGGTCCTCTGGTCAATTCTACATCTACATCTAACGCCAACGGTGTGTGGCGGAGGGCACTTTACGTGCCACTGTCATTACCTCCCTTTCCTGTTCCAGTCGCGTATGGTTCGCGGGAAGAACGACTGCCGGAAACCCTCCGGCGCGCTCGAATCTCTCTAATTTGACGTTACTGATCTCCTCGGGAGGCATAAGTAGGGGGAAGCAATATATTCGATACCTCATCCAGAAACGCACCCTCTCGAAACCTGGACAGCAACCTACACCGCGATGCAGAGCGCCTCTCTTGCAGAGTCTGCCACTCCAGTTTGCTAAACATCTCCGTGACGCTATCACGCTTACCAAATAAACCTGTGACGAAACGCGCCGCTCTGCTTAGGATCTTCTCTGTCTCCTCCGTCAACCCGATCTGGTACGGATCCCACACTGATGAGCAATACTCAAGTATAGGTCGAACGAGTGTTTTGTAAGCCACCTCTTTTGTTGATGGACTACATTTTCTAAGGACTCTCCCAATGAATCTCAACCTTACCAACAATTAATTTTATATGATCATTCCACTTCAAATCGTTCCGCACGCATACTCCCAGATATTTTACAGAAGTAACTGCTACCAGTGTTTGTTCCGCAATCATATAATCATACAATAAAGGATCCTTCTTTCTATGTATTCGCAATACATTACATTTGTCTATGTTAAGGGTCAGTTGCCGCTCCCTGCACCAAGTGCCTATCCGCTGCAGATCTTCCTGCATTGCGCTGCAATTTTCTAATGCTGCAACTTCTCTGTATACTACAGCATCATCCGCGAAAAGCCGCATGGAACTTCCGACACTATCTAGTAGGTCATTTATATATATTGTGAAAAGCAATGGTCCCATAACACACCCCTGTGGCACGCCAGAGGTTGAACAATCATTGGCTGGAAAATGGTTATGTTCGGCTACATGGAGACCATTTGCAGCAGCCATTCATGGACTTCATCTTTCCAAACAACGATGGAATATTTGTGGATGACGGTGCTTCATGTCACCGGGGCCCGCAGCTCGTGGTCGTGCGCTAGCGGTCTCGCTTCCCACGCCCGGGTTCCCGGGTTCGATTCCCGGCGGGGTCAGGGATTTTCTCTGCCTCGTGATGGCTGGGTGTTGTGTGATGTCCTTAGGTTAGTCAGGTTTAAGTAGTTCTCAGTTCTAGGGGACTGATGACCATAGATGTTAAGTGCCATAGTGCTCAGAGCCATTTGAACCATGTCACCGGGCCGCAGTTGTTTGTGACTGGTTTGTCTGGACAATTAGAGCGAACGATTTGGCCCCCCAGATCGTCCGACATGAATCCCATCGAACACTAATGGGATATAATCGAGACATCAGCTCGTGCACAAAATACTGCACTGCCAACACCTTCGCAGTTCTGGACGGCTATAGATGCAGCGTGGCTCATTATTCCTGCTGGATGTTTCCAACGGCTTGTTGGGCTCCTAGCCGGCCGATGTGGCCCAGCGGTTCTAGGCGCTTCGGTCCGGAACCGCGCTGCTGCTGCGGTTGCAGGTTCGAATCCTGCCTCGGGCATCGATGTGTGTGATGTTCTTAGGTTAGTTAGGTTTAAGTAGTTCTAAGTTCTAGGGGACTGATGACCTCAGAAGTCAAGTCCCATAGTGCTCAGAGCCATTTGTGCCATTTGTTGAGTTCCTACTGCTATGTCCTAGCCAGTAATGCCACCCGAGCCCGCTGCCAAAAGGTTGGCAGCATCAAAGTCCGGACGCCGTCCGCATAAGCAGCGCTAGCGAGACAGGAAATCGCCGCAAGTCTGCGCGCGCCACCGCTGGCTTCTGGCTTCTTAAGCGCTGGAGTCGCGAGCGCTAGGACAGTTCTGTATTCGCCGCTCAGTTGTATACTCGCCACCGAATTGTGTACTTGCTAGTCAGTTGTGTGTTCATCGCAGCAGAGTTGTTGTTTGTCGTCAGCCGACGCTGACCTAGCCGCTCCGACTCGAACTAGACCGATTTCTGTAGACACCGAATTCACTACTGTGTTTCTGTATCTTCGTTAATAAAGATAAGTACCGACTTTTATTTAATCAGACTGTTTGGGTTTTCATCTTTCTGTTCACTGTTCCAGCGGACCGGTCGGCCCGCTATTAAAAGTGTGGCGGTGATTTCGTAAGCCGTTTCTACAGCGAATTGCTTGTCGCTACGAACACCGCCACAAAACCTACCACGTCAAGTCGCTTCCGTATGCCGGGCTAAAGGAGTTCCGACACGATATCAGGAGGTATCCGATGGCCTTAGCCACCTCAGTGTAACGTTAAGAGTTCTGAAATAAGGTATCACAATAGCAGTTCTCATATGTCAAGAAGCTTCTCTGCCCCTACATGTTATGTCAAAACCTACAAATTTATTTGAAAGTTACAGGGTTTGGCTCACAGGACATGGGAGATAAGCATCCAGTTAGGCCTAACAAACTTTGAGATGGCTCAGAGGAGTAACTTGTCGCCATATTTCTTCATTTAAGGAGAGAGAAAATCACTATAGTTCGACAATCACGAAGAAGATCAACTTTCAGGAATAAGAAAAGTAAATGGCAATGCACGGTATGTAAAAGAAGAGTATTCGAGCAGAGTGTGTAGTAAGTGAGCATTTTGTGAAAATTCCAGTATCGCTTTTGAATGCCTTCGAAACGATACTGGTGCTACCTGTGGCAAGTTTGATGATGTGATGTCCCTACACTCCAAGACAGACGAGCGGAACGAAGAACCATTAATTATACATTTCGTCAAATTAGAAAAGTTAAAATAAAAGAAGGTACGTTTAAAAATCACAACCTTGTTAAGACAGAACAATAAAAGCTGAGAAAAGAAGTAGGAAATACACACGCAGAGAAATCTCTGTGTTCTTTAAAAAAAGTTTACCGTGTCCAAATATCAGAATAAACAAGATGTATTTTGTACTCTTAATCTGGTGTTGGTTCTTTTACCACTGACCAATTCATAGTACACTAGTTACCGTTGTCTTTCCCATCCATTTTAACAATGCTTATATACCTATCAACTGGTGAACAATGACGTTACTGTGTACCCCTAAAACCAAAAGAAAGATTTTAGGAACAGAATGTTTGCTGCAGGAATCACTGCCTTTCATTTTTTTAAATTGGTCTCATGGAAAATAGTCTAACCGACTTCTTTCCCAGTGGCTTCCCAGTGTGTTGGTTGTTACATTAATAGGTACACCTGAGAACCACTGTCAGATTGATACTGGCGAATGGTTGCAAATCCAACATGCTACCCAAGTAATATGTGGCCTCAGCGAAAAAGTGAGCACTATTAATCGATGTTTGATGGTAGTGGAGCTAAGCATACGCGAACTCAACGGGAATAAAAAGTTCAATTTTGTAATTTGCAGTGAGAAATCCGTTGCAATACACCTCTTCATTTGAAAGCAACAGAAAAAAGTTTCAGAATTGTAGTTTGGTGTTTTCAATGTCTAACATCGTTTCACTCACACGTTCTAATGCTTCAGGATGTGACAAATTTATTGGACTTGTCTTCTAACCGTAAGTATCCAACTGTCAATACAGTGACAGAGGGGTAGCTGAACTAACTTGATGAAGAAGGGGCATGATGATAACGTCCCAGGTTGCTTCTTCTTGTGCCAGCTTCCGAATCAGGTCCCCGTACGAGATTTATGCACTGAAGAGCCAAAGAAACTGGTACACCTGCCTAATATCGCGTAGGGGCTCCACCAGCACACACAAGTGCCGCAACGCCTCGTGGCACAGACTCCATAAAAGTCTGAAGTAGTGCTGGAGGGAACTGACTCCATGAAGCCCGCAGGGCTCTCCATATCCGTAAGAGTACGAAGGGGCGGAGATCTCTTCAGAAAAGCACGTTGCAAGGCATTACAGGTATGCTCATAATTGTGAGGTCTTGGGAGTATGGTGGCCAGCGGAAGTGGTTAAACGCAGGAGAGTGTTCCTGGAGACACAGTGAAGTAATTCTGGACGTGTGGGGTGCCGCATTGTCCTGCTGGAATTACCCAAGTCTGTCGGAATACAGAATGGACATGAATGGATGTAGGTGATCAGACAGGATGATTGCGTACGCGTCACCTGTCAGAGCCATATCTACACGTGTTAGGGGTCCCATATAACTACAGCTGCACTCGCCCCACACCATTGCAGAGCCTCCACTAGCTTGAACAGTTCCTTGCTGACATGCAGGGTCTATGGATTCATAAGGTTTTCTCCATACCTGTACACGTCCATGCGCTCGATACAATTTGAAACGAGACTCGTCTGACAAGGCAACATGTTTCCAGTCATCAACAGCTCAATGTCGGTGTTGAAGGGCCCAGGTGAGGCGCAAAGCTTTGTGTTGTGCAGTCATCAGGGGTACACGAGTGGGCCATCGGCAGCGAAAGCCCATCTCGATTATGTTTTGTTCAATGGTTCGCACGCTGACACCTGTTGATGGCCCAGCAATGAAAGCTACAGCAATTTGCGGAAGGGTTGCACTTCTGTCACGATAAACGATTCTCTTCAATCGTCATTGGTCCTGTTCTTGCAGGATCTTTTTCCGGCCGCAGTGGTGTCGGGGACTTGATGTATTTCCGAATTCCTGATATTCACGGCAGACTCGTGAAATGGTCGTAAGGCAAAATCTCCACTTTATCGCTACCTCGGAGATGCTGTGCCCCATCGCTCGTGTGCCGACACCATGATCAAACTCAGTTAAATCTTGTTAAGCTGCCATTGTAGCAGCGGTAACCGATCTAACAACTGTGCCAGGCACTTGTTGTCTTATATAGGTGTTGCCGACAGCAGCGTCGTATTCTGCCTGTTTGGTTTGTTATTGGCAGTAAAGTAGTTATTTCCACACTGTTAACTGTCAAAGATTTGGTCACATAAAATATGTCCTTTCCAGAATGAGATTTTCACCTTGCAGCGGAATGTGCGCTGATATGTAACTTCCTGGCAGGTTAAAACTGTGTGCCGGACAGATACTGGAAGTCGGGACCTTTGCGTTTCGCGGGCAAGTGCTCTACCAACTGAGCTACCCAAGCACGACTCACGCCCGGTCCTCACAGCCTTACTTCTGCCAGTACCTCGTCTCCTACCTTCCAAACTTTACAGAAGCTCTCCTGCGAAACATGCAGAACTAGCACTGCTGGAGGAAAGGATATTGCGGAGACATGGCTTAGCCACAGCGTGGGGGAAGTTTGGAAGGGAGGAAACGAAATACTGGCAGAATTGAAACTGTCGTGCTTGGGTAACTCATTCGGGTAGAGCACTTCCCCTCCTTAGCTCGTTTCATGATGTATGCTTTCTACATAAGTTCAAAATGGCTCAAATGGCTCTGAGCACTATGGGACTTAACTTCTGAGGTCATCAGTCCTGTAGAACTTAGAACTACTTAAACCTAACTAACCTAAAGACATAACACACATCCATGCCCAAGGCAGGATTCGAACCTCCGACCGTAGCGGTCGCGCATTTCCAGACTGCAGCGCCTAGAACCGCTCGGCCACTCCGGCCGGCTCTAGATAAGTATATATTTGTAAATTTGGCTATAAGCCTTTATCGATGACAATTTTCGATTATGGATAAACTCTTATTTAATTGTTGTCATATTTCTTGGATGTGATCCTTATGGAGTTCCTACAAATGTTATCTACCGAATTATTGTATGAACAGATTAAGTTGTCAGACCTATGTCTACATTAGATCATAAAGATGAAATAGAAGGCTGTAATGAGGCGATCAATACCATGTTCCTAATATTACAAGTGACAACAGCATTTTTTTGCAAAATCGGCTGCTACATTACCAAATGTCGTAGCATTTAGTACTTTGTTCTCCGACTGTAGCTTTTCTATCACGGGTGATCAAGAAAGCGGACCGTTTCGGGAGCAGCACCTGCCCTGCAAAAGATTTTCGACTGACAGGGAATAAGAAACGACTCTTACTTCTTTTTCTTTTTTTAATTCTAGGGGATAAAAAATTAATCTTTTAATTAAAACTGAAGAAGCTCCCTCCCGGACAGTTCGCCTGCAATTAAGATTTACTGCGAGGAGGAGGGGAATAAATACGCGCGACCATTGGCGAGCTGGGCGCCCGGGCAGCCGCCCTTCTGTTCCGATAACACATAAATTTCCTGCAGCAAGGTCGGGCCTAGCTAGGACTGCGCCAACTCCTCTTCTTTCGCACGTGGCCACCGCTGCTGCGAAACTTTTTAAGCACCCGGTAGGTGCGTCTCCCATCCGGGACAGACAGAAGAGCGGCTAGAGGTGCCGAGAAGTAGAACGGGAGAGGCAGGGAGTAAGATAGAACGAGAGAGTGAGTGTGTGTAGTGGAGGGAGCGAGAGAGAGAGGAGAGACAGATGTGATGGAGGAGGAGACCAATATGGTTAGGGGGGGGGGGGGGGAAAGGGTAGCTGGAAAAGGGCAGAAAAAAAAGAAAAATAAAGGAATAAAGCAGCAAAGCCATTTATCGTTAGGGGACATTACGACGCTTCGTTTGATTTTTTCTCCCCGAAAGAAAAGAAACGGGAAGTGCGGCGAAAATTTACGCAAGAGTTCTTCCGATTGTGACACTTAATTTCGACGAAAATTCCGGGGCGCACAAAAGGAGGCGCAGGCGGCAACGAGTGAGCGAGATGGACGGTGGGGAGGGAGAGGGGTGGGCGGTTACGTGAATGCGGGGGACGTAAATTTTAAAGTTGCCTGGAGGTGTCTGGAGGAGGGGGGGGGGGGGTGGAATTGTGACGTCTGTGTCATGGCGGTGCTCGATAAATCCCTGCAGTCGGCTCTTAATCATCCATTCATCGACGTCACAGCCGTCTCCCAGCAGAGAGCGAGTGTTTTTTTAACACTCTGTGACGTCCTCGTCGGGAACTTGGATCGCTGCCCCTCATGTGGTGCACAGGAAGGAAGTACTCTGAGACAATGGAGGAAACTACAGTGACGCCGGCCGCTGTGGCCGAGCGGGTCTAGGCGCTTCAGTCCGGAACCACGCTGCTCCTACGGTCGCAGGTTCGAATCCTGCCTCAGGCATGGATGTGTGTGATGTCCATAGGTTTAAGTAGTTCTAAATCCAGGGAACTGATGACCTCAATATAAGTCCCATAGTGCTCAGAACCATTTGAATCATTTTTTGAACTACAGTGACGCTGTAGCGTGTGATACGACAGAACTGCGATTAAAACCAGAACCGGCAAACATTAAAATAGTATGCTACATGGTTAAGTGCTTGGCCTACTGTCTACATAAACGATTTACCTTGAAAGTAGTCTAGAGGACAATGGAAGAAAACTGAGGGTCACAGTAGCTTGTGTTATCACATAGGTACGATTAAAACCAGAATGGGGAAGCATCAAATCGGTGTTTCGCGAACTAATATTCTTAAGTTTATTTAAATAATTTATCTGAGAAGTACTCTGCGATTCACAGCAACATACGATACGTCAGAACTACGATCGAAATCAGAATGAGAAATCAGTAACTTTGTGTTCCTCAAGGTTCAGCATTTGTCCCTCTGTTGTTCTCAAGTCTACATAAATGAGTTATCTGGAGGAAGTTCTCGATGCCGAGAGGGTCACAATAGCATGTAATATGTGAGCCAAGATCAGCATTTGGCCCACTGCTTTTTAT
Source organism: Schistocerca americana (assembly GCF_021461395.2). Lineage (NCBI taxonomy): Eukaryota > Metazoa > Arthropoda > Insecta > Orthoptera > Acrididae > Schistocerca > Schistocerca americana. The sequence continues at coordinate 84,478,622 of NC_060128.1, read as the reverse complement.
ACATCTACTTCAATGATTTACTTGGGAAACTCCATGACACTGGCGGAAACCGGAGGGTAACAGCAACATGTGGTACGACAGAACAACGATTAAAATCAGAATGAGCAAACATTGACTTGGTGTACCCAAAGTTCAGTGGTTGCCCCTCCGCTGTTATTAAGTCTGCATAAATGATTTGCTTCGGATACTGTGTAAGTAGGCTGTTTAGGTTTTTTTATTGGTAACGCCACCTCTGTATGAAAATCACTGGCTGTGCTGTGTGCAGTCTGCGGCTGCTTTGCATTGTTGTAATACTCGCCATTCTAGTGTTGGGCAGCGGCAGCTGGATGTGAACAGCGCGTAGCGTTGGGCAGTTGGAGGTGAGCCGCCAGCAGTGGTGGGTGTGGGGAGAGAGATGGCGGAGTTTTGTAATTTGTCATGAACTGCTATATTTATATATGATGATATCAAGGTAAATACATTGTTTGTTCTCTATTAATATCTTTCATTTGCTAACTATCCCTATCAGTAGTTAGTGCCTTCCATAGTTTGAATCTTTTATTTAGCTGGCAGTAGTGGCGCTCGCTGTATTGCAGTAGCTTGAGCAGCGAAGATTTTTGTGAGGTAAGTGATTTGTGAAAGGTATAGTTTAATGTTAGTCAGGGCCATTCTTTTGTAGGGAATTTTGAAAGTCAGATTGCGTTGCGCTAACAAAATATTGTGTGTCAGTTTAAGCACAGTCATGTATAAATTGTTCAAAGGGGACGTTTCATATGTCGACCCTTAGCCGAGGATACCTCACTGGAATCTTCTGATTTTTTGTTGTAGTTTGTGTAATTAGTGTAGTTGTTGTTTATTGCTAACGCGTAATTGTAGAGAAAATCTCCTTTGTAGTAGCAGTCTTTCATTGTTGTACAGTAAAACAGTTGTGGCATGCATGTAGATTTGCACCAAGTATTTCGCAGCTGCAATTAACTAGATATTATTTTCAGTGTTATGTTAATGTGTTCTCTTATTTTTGCTCTTCAAATTGTGCTTTTCTGTGTTATCGTGAAATATTGTGACAATAATGGCGTGTGAAAAACGTAATACTAGGCTCCAAAGTAAATTGAGAAATGACAGTGAAGACGAAAGCAGCGTGTTAGCGCCGCAGAGTATTGAATTAACTAATGTTCAAAGTAGTTCAAAAAAATGGTTCAAATGGCTCTGAGCACTATGGGACTCAACTGCTGAGGTCATTAGTCCCCTAGAACTTAGAACTAGTTAAACCTAAGGACAACACAAACATCCATGCCCGAGGCAGGATTCGAACCTGCGACTGTAGCGGTCTTGCGGTTCCAGACTGCAGCGCCTTTAACCGCACGGCCACTTCGGCCGGCGTTCAAAGTAGTAATTTGGTAATTGTGCATAGGGAAATGGAGCAGGCGGCAAACAATGGTGTCGACAGTGAAACAATTAGAGAACAGGGAAGCATTATCGATCGATCGGTCGGCAACAGCTCGCCTCAGGAATCCGAAATGACAGGAAACAATCTCGCAAATACTGTAGATTCAGGTTTGGATCCTCACCGTTTTCTCAAATAAGTCAAGACACATTTTCTGCTTGTCAAAATGTGAATGTTTCCGGTGCAAATTCACTGCCGAAAAGCACTGAGGAACATGTTCCAGACACCAGTGCATTGTTATTACAATTAATACAGCAAATGGGACAAACACAGCAAAACCTTCAAAAGTTAGACACAATGGAACAAAATCTTCGAAAGTTAGATACAGTGGAACAAAATCTTAGAAAGTTAGACACAGTGGAACAAAATCTTAAAAAGTTAGACACAATGGAACAACATCAGAGACAAACACAGCAACAGTTAGACACAATGGAACAAAATCTTCAAAAGTTAGACACCACACTTGAACAAACACGGGAAGATTTAACTACTGAGTTACATAACATTGAATCGAAATGTCAAAAAGTCTGTAATGACGTAAAAACACAAATTTGTGAGCATTTTCAACCTATTTTTTCGCGGCATGAAAATGCATTACAGAATCACGAAGCAGCCATAGAAGAACTGCAAGCCATTGTTCATGAAAATCATGAGACCTTGTGGGCTAAAATTGACTCAGTTGCATCTACCGATTCGGTTACGCAACTTGCAATAACTCAGGAAAACTTAAAGGACACAGTAGATTCGATTTCAACACAAATGGACACTCTGAAACTTGGTTCAGAAAAACACACTGAGGAAATGTGTTCACTATCGGAGAAAGTAGCCGAACTTTCGGATCAGGTCACTAACTTATCTACAAAGGTAGATGATGATCTGAATGACACAAGACCTGTAGCCTTCATTGACACAGAAGAGTATGAACAAATTAGAAAATTCAAACAGAATCAAAATCAAATCAATACACAGTACAAAAGAGAAATCCGGGAAGTACAAGATCAGCTGACACAGGTAATACAAGAATTACGTATTTCAGAGGATACTCGCGCCCCAATACGGGAAGAGGGGCACAGAAATACGGAACAGCCATAAAATAATAACACAGGGCATTTCGGTAATTATGAAAGGAATTGGCAAGGTGGACCGAATTTTGAAATGGAGCCGCCGACACGATGTAACAATGACCGATATGCGACTCGCCGACATGATGATTTTGACTATAAGCTGTTCATTACTACACGTAAATTCAAAACATTTAAGAATTCTGGCAACGACATTCATCCACAGGCATGGCTCCATCAATTCTCTCATTGTTTTCCTCCCAACTGGTCGTTAGAACACAGATTAGAATTTATGTGTGGCTACTTAGAGAATGAACCAGCTGTAAGAATGCGATCGGTCATTCACGATTGTCACAGTGAAGGAGAATTTTACCATGCATTCCTCTCAGCATATTGGTCACAAGCTACACAAGACCGAGTAAAACATAGCATCATGATGATGAAACACTTTGAACAATCTGAATTTTCCAGTCTTGTCAAATATTTTGAAGACATGTTGCACAAGAATCAGTACCTGACAAACCCATACAGCCCCTCAGAACTCATCCGCATTTGCTTAATCAAATTGCCTGAACATTTACGACATATTATTTTGGCAGGACGTTGCAAAGACGACATTGAAGCTTTTCAGGGACTCCTACAAGAATTAGAAATTGACACAGACAGTCGCCGGATGCGAAAACACGAAAACAATCACTACAGGTCACATACATCACAATTCCGTGATGACAGAAACAATATTTGGTCACGAAAAGGCTATTCTTACAACGCAAATCGTGACCAAAACAGACACCACCCATATGATAACCGCTGGCAGAGTAATAATAGTTACAGAGAAAGATTGCATTTCCGTAGTAATGACTATCACAGAGACAATCAGAGAAACAGACAATTTGGGAATCAAAATAATTATTATCAAGGGAGACAGAATAACTTTAGATGCAATGGTCCAGCGCGCAGTTACGATTCAGGGAGAAATTCTCCACCACATGACCGACAAACAAGAAACTATGTAAACCACCGACAAAACGACAGACGTGAATTTCATCAGAACTGGCGGGATTCTAACAGAGCTGGGCCCTCTCGCCAAGGCGAATTTGTAGAAGTTAGGTCTCCTAATCCCAATAACGGCGCGCGCCAACAAAGAGACAGACAATGACTCGCACAGCAGGCAGCCGCGTGCGCCCGCTGGCTCCGAGAAAAATAACATAAGACGCTAGCCTTGAGAAAAATTTTAGCATTCTTTACCGATGTATACAACATGATAATTGATTTGAAGTTGAAAATCTGAGTACTATGAAGAGTAAAGGTTTACACCAGATTTCACATGTAAAACCGTTTATTGAAAGATAATCTGCTTTTTAACTTTGTCATTGCCATAAAACTTTTCACTTTACATTACTAGTATGCTTGTCAGACTTAGAATCTGTTAACATGCAACAATGTTTGAAGTTAAATATCCAGTCAAGAACCAAGAGAACTTATTGAAACAGAAATGACGAATGCATTGTTATAGTGAACAGACGTCACAGTGTCATTGTGTGTGTACATTCTTGCTTGTTAGTTGCACGATTATGGAACGACTATAAGGCTTACATACTTAGAACATTTACCAGTACTGCTAATGAGATTTTAATGCAACATTTTGGTTTACTTGAAAATATATTCTGGATTTAAAGTACTTTCAGTGAGATACCAGATGGCACAGTGGTTAGTTTATGTGACAGATACACGATTTTATCACTACGCTACTAATGAGTGACAATTTACAATGTTTTATTCTGGAAAGTAAAACAGGTTTTAGTAGTAACTTTTGTAGTATAGCTACAATGAGACTGCCTTTTCCATAGCACAACAATACGTTACAGCACAGTACTTTCCTCATCACGGCAATAAGCGTAATAACTAAGACATTTATACGCAAAGCATTTCACTTTTGTGTATTATGAGGTAAGTACATTGACTTCTGCAGAACTTAGCTTTCGGAGGACGATAACTACGACACTTCCACACAGATTATGTTGCAACAAGACGCACATTTAGCGCTACAGTACACGTATTTGAGTGATTAATTTTGTACTTAAAACATTTATTTTTAAAGATTTTTGAATTACAAAGAAAGTTTTCCGTGATACATTTCATTCCATTGCTGTAATCTGTAACACCTGAGGGTATAATTACATTAATCCTCAGGGGGGTACACGCTTACTTTGTGTACCATGTGTGCGGCAACCACAAGGAACCCTAGCTAATATGGTATTTGCTTATACAACTTTACACATCGGTACCATATTTCTCTAACACACAAATTACACAGCTATCTGATCATGTAACTGAGAGATAAACTTTTTTTATTACATCAGTGACAGATGTTTACGCAATTACTTAGTTGGATAACTTCACACTTATGAAATTGTATTTTGTCTGTACTTTGTGAAATGCTCATATTTTTTCGGAACCATTGTGATACTATGAGAGCTTTGAATGATATATTTGGTAAGGGAGCATGATTTTAAAGTACGTTTGAGGTAGATGACACTATTGAAATGAGCAGAGAATTTTTTTTAGGTTTTGAAATTATTGGAGGAAGCTACGACGATTTTGAGAATTGACTGAGATGTTATGATATTATTACGACGACGATGTGTACTATGCTGTTGAGATATGTTTATGATCAATAAGATGATGCACCGTATATGAGGAATAAGAAGTATGTTGGAAACCAAGAATCGTACTTTAAGAGTTATGAAATGTGCATAAATGCGTGACTGTATCACAATGCTGACGAATATTTTATTTGGACACTTATATTTATAGGATTTTCTTTCTACAGATTTGCAACGCTAATTCTTGACCTGTGAAATATTTTTATGTGAGACTGTCACTGTAGCGGAAACTGCTGTCGTAAATATTTCTGTAAGAAAGTTAAGTGACCACCTGCACGTAATGCGTCGCGGGCACCCACCTGGGCGACAGCCGCCCGAAAAAAAAGCCATTAGCCTTTCAGCGGCACAGGTAGAAAAAGAAAGGGGAGGCCATTGTCCTTGCTATTGACATTTCCTTGTTGAAAGCATACTGTGGAGCTCGTAATTTATGATATTTACTAAAATGCCTAATGAAATGATTAGAAACATTTTACATCTATTGTCTTTGTAGTTAAGAGATTGTTCATTTTGTTTAATATCTGGTTTCCAGCTGTGTTGCAGCATTGGTTTTATAAAATAAACTTAAATGCATTTGCTAATGTGAACACTTTCTGTCAACAGATCTATTAAATAATAATTTTGTGATCCACATTCTTCAAAAAAGGAGCACTTGGAAAGGAAAGAACAATAAGAAGGGACTAGTAACAGTAACTGCGTCTATAATTTTCTTTTCAAGTACTTGGTAATTTCTTTTGTAGAATAATTTGTGGTGCACCACTTTAATTACTTAGACATTAAGGTGTGATTATACATTTCCCTTATCTGCATTGTTATCTTTAGTGTACTATTTTTTCTGCTTGAGCTATGTCATGTTTAGATATAAGCTGCTATTTGCCAGGCATAGTGCTATTGAACTTTAATTTGTGTTACTCTCCTAAGCCAGATTTATTTTTTTGTTTGCTGCGCATTGCCTCATATTAGTTGTAATGTTGAATTGCTTGGTAATTTAGATTTACTGTAGCTTGCTTTGCGATTTTCCATGTTTTTATTGCTGTTTATATTAATTGTTTTATGTGCTGCTGCATTGCCTCGTCCCTTAGTTTAGCATCTGAGCTCAGTAGATTTAAGTTAGCTTAAGAGGGGGTAGACTATATAAGAAACTGACTATGGAGAATAGGTAAAGAATGCATTGCGAAGTTATATAAAAAATATTTGGGCCCAAATGAGTATTGTACAATCAGAAATAATTATTTTGAAAGAAATATGAACAGAATACAGAAAGCAGGCTTAGATAGGATTTTCTTGGAAATAAATGATGAGGTAAGATAATGGAAAATAAATAATGAGGTAAGAAATGTGTGAACATATAAACACAGAAAGCATGCTTGGATAGAATTTTTTTGGTGGAAACAAATATTGAAATAAGAGGAAAGATATATGGAATGAAGTTCTGGGTTGGACTGCAGTACCAAATGTTACAGTGAAAACAAACCCTGTCCTTTCCTTTTGTGTTATCCCACTATATGTTTGTGTACCCTTGTGTATTTGTTTTCTTCCTGTCTCTGTGTACTGTTTCATAGAACTTTTTTCTCTTCTAATACTAAGTTACATTCACTATGATGAGGAATACTGTTATCCTCAAATACAATTGGCATTAATAATGTGTTATTTACTTTGTAAAGATGTTTAGACATTATTTATTCTGTTTTGTGTTAATGCTCATGTGTGAAGTTGATGTTTCAAAAGTTATTGTGATCTTTTATTTATGTATGTACTCATGTCATAATTCCACTGATGTATATGTTAGTTCGATTCTTTTGTAAAGCCTGTACTACAAATGTTATCTGTATTATTATGTTTTTAATGATGTATTTTGTACCTTTGTTATTGTATTCTTATGTTATAAAATTGTAATTGTCACCAGTTCATGATATTATTAACTTGTTAGTTACATTTCACTGCACACGTTTCTGTTGGTCATAGTATATGGACAATATGTGAGAAGTAGGGACTGTTAGTGTTTGCACGTGTGTTAATAATTCAGCAAGGGACTGGATAACAGAATTGTTGGTTCTAAGGACAGTTCCGAAAACTTTGTGAGTGCACAAGTGGTGGTTTATGGACTTGCTATATTATCCGCAAGACTCTTCAATGGTGATTGTGCACCTGCACAGTCACAACAGATGGCTGCTGGCCATCTCTACAAGGACTACAGTGGGTCTACACCTTTGATGACTCACCAATACCATCATTTCTACAAGGACTACAGTGGGTCTGCATCTTTGATGACCCACCAATACCATTATTTCTACAAGGACTGCAGTGGGTCTGCACCTCTGGTGGCCCACCAATACCAGACTCTCTACCAGGACTACAGTGGGTCTGCTCTGTGATGACCTACCTACCAATCTTCTTCAAACCGTCGAATAACTCTGCTGGGGGCTTGCTCTGTTGTGGCCCATTACCTGTCAGCATGTCAGGAGTCAGCACTGTCTTTCAGTTGGAAGGACAACAGTACTTCTTCAAGACTGCATGGAAATCCACTACTTCCGTGTGCATTTTCTTCTACTGCTCAGACTTTGAGAAAAACACTACTATTTTACCATGATGAATGATCAGGACTGTCTTTATGGACTGTGAGAAAATTTTAGCTTTTGACCAACATTGTATCAATAAATGTGTGCATTTGATATCTTTGTTATTGTAATTATGAAACATTTTTTCAAATCTGTATTGGCCACTGCCCAATCCAATTTGTCAAATTTTTTGTGGGGAGCATGGGGGCTATGTAAGTAGGCTGTTTAGGTTTTTTTATTGGTAACGCCACCTCTGTATGAAAATCACTGGCTGTGCTGTGTGCAGTCTGCGGCTGCTTTGCATTGTTGTAATACTCGCCATTGTAGTGTTGGGCAGCGGCAGCTGGATGTGAACAGCGCGTAGCGTTGGGCAGTTGGAGGTGAGCCGCCAGCAGTGGTGGATGTGGGGAGAGAGATGGCGGAGTTTTGTAATTTGTCATGAACTGCTATACTTATATATGATGATATCAAGGTAAATACATTGTTTGTTCTCTATTAATATCTTTCATTTGCTAACTATCCCTATCAGTAGTTAGTGCCTTCCATAGTTTGAATCTTTTATTTAGCTGGCAGTAGTGGCGCTCGCTGTATTGCAGTAGCTTGAGCAGCGAAGATTTTTGTGAGGTAAGTGATTTGTGAAAGGTATAGTTTAATGTTAGTCAGGGCCATTCTTTTGTAGGGAATTTTGAAAGTCAGATTGCGTTGCGCTAACAAAATATTGTGTGTCAGTTTAAGCACAGTCATGTATAATTGTTTAAAGGGGACGTTTCAACTGGAGCATTTTTCAAAAGGTATAATTTTAGCTGATGACATTGGTTCACTGATAAAATATCCAATCACGGTAAACACAGATAGTAAAATAAACGGAACAGGATTACAACTGAATCAGCTTGACTCTTAATTATACAAAAACACATATTATGCATCTTCACAGTATTTGAAACTATTTAGAGGTACCAGATGTAGAGATGAGTGGGTATATACTGAATGAGGCTGCAGCATGATTTTAGGATGGAGCAGGCAATCTCACATTTACATGCCAATAAATAATCTAACTGATGGTATTTGTGGTTAATACCAACATCGAATTTAGGAAGAATTGTAAAAATTGCTGCAATAATGCCAGAAGCAAAGAAAAATCATTTACACTACGTATCCTTCTCTATGGTTCGCAAGTAAGTTTCGTAGTCTGATGTCCAAAGTCTGTAACAGGTTGCTGGTAGAGGGTACGATTTGTGCTTTTACCAGTGGGGGGGATGTCTTAGGGGGTTAGTAGAATTACATATGTTACTAGCTTGGACCGTGGTGTTACGCATGGTTAAACAGCTATTTATGAATAGATGTTAATGCCGAAACTCACTATTCAAGCGTATGCACTATCAGATAAGCCATCCCTTGTTACATCTTTAAAAGTACATTATAGGTAAAGCTTATTTACAAAATCATCTACATACAGGTATACGAGGAGAATTCAAAAAGTAGAGGCACATTTGTGAAAAGCTGTACTTATTCTGATGATAGAAAACTGAAACATATTAATAGTAAGACTTATCGAAAATCTTCAGTGTTCGGCTCCACAAATTTAAATTATACGTAAAGTTTTACTCCAGTGCGTGGGAAATAAACATCCCAGGTTGGGATGCATAAACTAAAACCAGAGGAGGGAATGGTCTGATGCAAAGGGGGGGAAATCCCCCCATCCCCCCCTGCAAATCGCACACTTGCTGGTAGACACTAGACATGAAATTGAAAACCCTATAAATTTAAAAACAAATTAAAAGAATAGCTCATTAACCACACTTCCTACATTTCATTACAATATTTGGACTGAGCAATGTAAATTCCGCATGGCTGTTATACACTGCCCGAGAAAAAAAGAAAAAATGAGGCACCCAGAAGCGGAAGAGGAAACGAAATGGAACGTTACGGGTTGAGAGTGTGTGTGACCTTTTGCAGTGATCACACAATCGAGTCAAATTTACGAGGAACTTGGGAGGATGAGCTCACTTATCACCATGACTACCTTTGGACACGTGTGTTGGTTGGTAAGTGTGTCAAAAAAGCCGATGTATTTTCTCTCGAAGCAGGCTGGCCGACAACCACGGTACGGTAAGCGATCCTTCACAGCCTGCGTACTAGCAAAGGAGCGGATTTGGCATCTGGGCTGGTCCCGCACGACCTCTGTGTATTTCTATATAAAGATATATGTGGTAGGAGGGGAAAATTTCTGTGGAAATACCACCATAAGAACGCAAAAGGCATGATTAACAAAAACGTTGGGCTCCTGCTACCAAATCGCTTTTTGCCGGAAGTACATTCGGGAAAAACGACGCATATATGGCCTGAATTAGCATGAAAAGCTTAGGTGCTGCAATTTGTGAACAAGGTAAAAATTCGACTAAAGAAAGGCAAACAACAAAACAAAAAATCTGTACAGATCATACAGTCTACGCGAGCTGTGATATTCCTGGTTGTGGCCGCCCGTATTTTATTTTGCAAGAAGCAGGTTGATACACATGAGGTAGCATATGATACAGAAGTGGAGTGAGGTACAAGCGACAGGTGATACAGTATGTACCAGTCCCGTGGGAGAGTCCGCCACTTGTACTGAATGTTTCAAATGGCCCTGAGCACTATGGGACTTAACTTCTGAGGTCATCAGTCGCCTAGAACTTAGAACTACTTAAACCTAACTAACCTAAGGACATCACACACATCCATGCCCAAGGCAGGATTCGAACCTGCGACCGTAGCGGTCGCGCGGTTCCAGACTGTAGCGCCTAGAACCGCTCGGCCACTCCGGCCGGCACTTGTACTGAACTTGCTTCTTATTGGTCGGCACTTTCCGATGCTAGGCGCCAAAAGGCCTAACTTCTCTTATTAATTATTTATATACTTTTCGTTGTATTTAACCCAGTTTTTAGTATGACAGTCTCTCATGGTTGGGCCCTACGGGTCTATTGTTTTTGTTTATTAAGTTTCGCTAGTTTTGAGACACATATGAGTAACGATATTACAACCGAAGTGCTTCGGACATCTTCGGGTGGCTTTGGCGCGCCTGGGAGACGAGGTACTGCGGCTGCGCTAGTCACTCTGTTTTGGGCGTTCTGGAGGTCCGGACACGTATCTCAGTACCATGCGTTAGTTAGATGTGAATATGTAATACTCACTCTGTTCTTCAGAGTCGGATATGTTGTACTCTGTATCGAGCGTAACTTAATTGTGCATTCAGGACTGTTGAAGAGAACGACGGGATAGTCTGTAAAATAAATAACTAAAAGTGTAAAATGTCCAGAAGTGCGTTTGGTAAACTAAATAGTGTTTACAGAACTAAGATGCAATCAGTATGTACGAACTTAATATCTAAAAACCATTCAAATCGTTGTTAACTGGACGAAGGAAGTTACCTGCTGAATTGCAGAAGATAAGACGTAACATAGACAACCAAGTAATGCAGGGTTGATAGATGATGAAAAATGAAGAGGTTAGACGTTATGGGGGCTAGGAGGTGACTCAAGTCACTGTCAAGCTCTTCACGAAAATAATGACTGTTTTTATTATTTACATATCGAAATGGTCTTGTTTCTCATTATTTTTGCCTGCTTTTTGCTTAGCCATTTTCTTTTTCTCCTAGCACTTTGTTCCCTTCTTAATCTGCTCCGTGTGTAAGTTAACCCATAGCGCAGCGCACCGAAAGCCTGCATTCCTAAAAGACGTCAGAAGAACAATAAAGTGGAAGCAGAGGTCTAACATCTTGACAGTCACTCTACTGGCGACTATGGAACCTACAGCTGTAATTGCCAAGGAGATTCATCGTCTTTGTCTCTCCCCAAATAATCAGACCATACCTAAACAGACTTGTCTTTTGGATGGCTATCAGTACATTTTTCCTCCTCCAAGTAATCTCATTGGGATGTTATACAGCAAACGTAAAATCTTCTTTTATACATACTTGGATTCTGAGGCGCACTTAAGGTTTATGCGGCGTGAGAAAGTATCACATAAATAGCGTAGTTTATTAACGATTGAGAGAGGACGTTTCTCGTTCTTCACTATTGAGACGACAAGATTAAAATGTTTGTTTGTTTTCCACTCCCTTCTCATTCTGTGGTCGAAGGATCGTAAACTTTCAGTGGACCGTGTCTATAAACGGGGTTCGTTTTTCCCGCGCGCTGATCGGCAGTGGAATGGTAGAGAGATAGTATGATTGTGGTTCGATGAACCCTCTGCCAAGCACTTAAATGTGAATTGCAGAGTAATCATGTAGATGTAGATGTAGATGTAATACTCTATCAGTCTGGTACATGTGTATCATATTTCGGAAGTTGGATGGAAAAGTTGCCATACAATTAAAAAAGCTATGTCGAGTGTTGTAAAACACAGTGCAGATGTGTGAATAACTGAATAATAACCGAACAGGATACATAACGAGAAGTGTCGCCTACCATCATCGTCAGTGCTACAGATCTTGCCCTCTGTACATACAGAGACTAACAGGAGCAAGTGGCATCCCGAAAAAAGCGCAATCACAGTTTCGAACTGACAGCATAGCAGCCTCCGCCGAAGAATGTCCCACGATGGATGAGCTGTCTTCTGCGCTGGGGACACAACTTTAGAAGACGACAGGTTGGTGGAAAGAACGGTCAGAGACTCTTATTCAATCTCTCCAGCTTCCACAACTGACTTCCAAAGGGACTCATAATTTATAGAGCGAAGCAGCGGCCGCTATGCTAGTCTTATATAATTCTGACATGCAAATGCCTCAGAAGCCATTTTGTTGCAGTGAAGACTACAAGCATAGACGCTACATCCTCGTAGGATTCCAGATACAATGCCAGGGAGGGAAAAGTAATGGCCCGTTTCCTCGTTCACGACAAAGTAGCTCTGACCGGACGAGAAATGTGTTCGCACTTTTCCCAGCAAAGCAACCTGACCGAACTTCCACTCACGAGGTGGCTTCTAAACAAATGAGCGACTGCACCTTCAGTATTCCTCTCCCAAACTCGCCCCTGCTGCTGCACATTTTTTCCCTCCTATCTTCCACACTTCGCTCATCTGCCCAGTTGGACCAGAGTCTCATTTCGGCTGACGTGTTTATTTACACGCGCTCGGCGCACCGCGAGAACGCCCCGTCGGCAGGGCAGAGTTTTCCGGCGCGCGGTGTTGGCCGCCCTGCGCTGTCACTTTGCGGTTCGCGCTCTCACCTCGCCTCCCGCTTAAGCAATTTGCAGGCGGTCCGCCCCCACACGCGTGTGCGTGCGTGTGCGTGCCGCGCTGCGTTACGCACCCCGCCTAATTGCTTAAAGGAGGCCGCTTCCAACTCCGCTAACTGCGTTTAGCGCCTTAATTACGTTGAGTACCACGCCGCGCCGGCAGAGGCCAGCACCGCCGGCCGACAGGGCTGCCAACGCTGCGACACCTGGACACTTGCCAGACGGCCTCCTGCCGCCACAGGGTGCTTCCAAAGTTTCACACCCCCTGCAAAACACTCGGCAGTACAGCAAACTACACTCCTGGAAATTGAAATAACAACACCGTGAATTCATTGTCCCAGGAAGGGGAAACTTTATTGACACATTCCTGGGGTCAGATACATCACATGATCACACTGACAGAACCACAGGCACATAGACACAGGCAACAGAGCATGCACAATGTCGGCACTAGTACAGTGTATATCCACCTTTCGCAGCAATGCAGGCTGCTATTCTCCCATGGAGACGATCGTAGAGATGCTGGATGTAGTCCTGTGGAACGGCTTGCCATGCCATTTCCACCTGGCACCCCAGTTGGACCAGCGTTCGTGCTGGACGTGCAGACCGCGTGAGACGACGCTTCATCCAGTCCCAAACATGCTCAATGGGGGACAGATCCGGAGATCTTGCTGGCCAGGGTAGTTGACTTACACCTTCTAGAGCACGTTGGGTGGCACGGGATACATGCGGACGTGCATTGTCCTGTTGGAACAGCAAGTTCCCTTGCCGGTCTAGGAATGGTAGAACGATGGGTTCGATGACGGTTTGGATGTACCGTGCACTATTCAGTGTCCCCTCGACGATCACCAGTGGTGTACGGCCAGTGTAGGAGATCGCTCCCCACATCATGATGCCGGGTGTTGGCCCTGTGTGCCTCGGTCGTATGCAGTCCTGATTGTGGCGCTCACCTGCACGGCGCCAAACACGCATACGACCATCATTGGCACCAAGGCAGAAGCGACTCTCATCGCTGAAGACGACACGTCTCCATTCGTCCCTCCATTCACGTCTGTCGCGACACCACTGGAGGCGGGCTGCACGATGTTGGGGCGTGAGCGGAAGACGGCCTAACGGTGTGCGGGACCATAGCCCAGCTTCATGGAGACGGTTGCGAATGGTCCTCGCCGATACCCCAGGAGCAACAGTGTCCCTAATTTGCTGGGAAGTGGCGGTGCGGTCCCCTACGGCACTGCGTAGGATCCTACGGTCTTGGCGTGCATCCGTGCGTCACTGCGGTCCGGTCCCAGGTCGACGGGCACGTGCACCTTCCGCCGACCACTGGCGACAACATCGATGTACTGTGGAGACCTCACGCCCCACGTGTTGAGCAATTCGGCGGTACGTCCACCCGGCCTCCCGCATGCCCACTATACGCCCTCGCTCAAAGTCCGTCAACTGCCCATACGGTTCACGTCCACGCTGTCGCGGCATGCTACCAGTGTTAAAGACTGCGATGGAGCTCCGTATGCCACGGCAAACTGGCTAACACTGACGGCGGCGGTGCACAAATGCTGCGCAGCTAGCGCCATTCGACGGCCAACACCGCGGTTCCTGGTGTGTCCGCTGTGCCGTGCGTGTGATTATTGCTTGTACAGCCCTCTCGCAGTGTCCGGAGCAAGTATGGTGGGTCTGACACACCGGTGTCAATGTGTTCTTTTTTCCATTTCCAGGAGTGTATATTCTTAGATGCGAATGTTCTACTGGGAGAACTGTTTCGAAGTAAACGAACAAATGTGAAATCCTTTGACAACCTCTCGGTAATTATAGACACAACACTGGCTATCTGTTGTTAGAAAAGCGATAAGAGACCGAAGCTGTAAGACAAAAGGGCTGCCAACATTGGAAACGTCTCAGTAGTCCCTCTGCCACCACAGAATTGCCTTCACTTCCCAAATGATACACAGAATATCAAACCACGCTTCTAGATGAGTGTTTTACTGTTCAGTGGGAAAATAATCTGGAACTAAAGAAGTAAGAAATGTGAAATGTCTTGTCGTGATCTTGCTAATTATAGACAAAAAGTAACTACTTAGCTTCGATAGACAAGTGCTGGGAGATTGGCACCATGTTCAGAGACAGGTGTGTTTCACAAATTGTAAGTAGGCTGTTTAGGTTTTTATGTTGGTAACGCCACATAGCGCTCTGTATGAAAATCACTGACTGTGGCGTGTGCAGTCTGTGGCTGGTTAGCGTTGTTGGAATATTCGTTATTTTGGTGTTAGGTGGTTGGATGTGAACAGCGCGTAGCGTTGCGCAATTGTGGGTGAGCCGCCAGCAGTGGTGGATGTGGGGAGAGAGATGGCGGAGTTTTGAGAGCGGATGATCTGGACGTGTGTTTATCAGAGACAGTAAATTTGTAAGAGTGGATGTCATGAACTGATATATATATATATTATGACTTTTGAACACTATTAAGATAAATACATTGTATGGTCAGTATCAAAATCTTTCACTTGCTAACTATGCCTGTCAATAGTTAGTGACTTCAGTATTTAGAATCTTTTATTTAGCTGGCAGTATTGGCGCTCGCTGTATTGCAGTAGTTCGAGTAACGAAGAGTTTTGTCAGGTAAGTGATTCATGAAAGTTATAGGTTATTGTTAGTCAGGGCCATTCTTTTGTAGAGATTATTGGAAGTCAGATAGCGTTGCGCTAAAAATATTGTGTGTCAGTTTAGTGTTGATCGGAATAAGTAAAGAGAGAAATGTCTGAGTACGTTCATTTTTGCTCAGCTGTTTCAAAATCAGGTAACGTAAGGGGTTTATCAGCACAGTAATTCATTTATTTTTCTAAGGGGATGTTTCAACATTACTGGAAGAATTACTTGGAAATAAAGAAGGAATTAATGTTCAATGTCTAGTCGACATTTAGTTAGGCACAGACATAAGGCTGCCTAGCTCTCGGTAGATAGGTGCCAAGAGACCGACTCTGCACAACAACAGGGCAGCCAACATCGTGACAACTGGACATTTGCCACCAGCCCTTCTGCCACAGGGTGCTTCCGAAGTTTCCGCACTTTGCAAAAGCACAGTAATACAGCAAAGTCATTTATCCTTAAACTGTGCTCATATAAGGATAAAACTGTGGTGTCACCGCCAGACACCACACTTGCTAGGTGGTAGTTTTAAATCGGCCGCGGTCCATTAGTACATGTCGGACCCGCGTGTCGCCACTGTGTGATCGCAGACCGAGCGCCACCACAAGGCAGGTTTCGAGATACGAACTAGCACTCGCCCCAGTTGTACGGACGACGTAGCTAGCGACTACACTGACGAAGCCTCGCTCATTTGCAGAGCAGATAGTTAGAATAGCCTTCAGCCAAGTCAATGGCTACGACCTAGCAAGGCGCCATTAGTAACATTGCATGTATCTAAAGAGTCTCACTTGTATCGCCACAATCTCCAGATGTACCAAAAGGATGGATTAAAGTTAAGTATTCCAGAAGCTACGTACTTTTCTTTATAGCATTCATTACGTATCCTGTTTCAGACCTGCTTTAGCTTAGCGCGTGCCTTTCGGCTTCCTCTCATTGTGTCTAGGCTGTCTTGTCTAGACACAACAAAAACAAAGATCAGTATTTGGTCCATTACGTTCCTTAACAAATGTAAATGATGTGTCGGTTATTCTGTCCTCCCTCAAATAAGTAATCACTTATACACCGACGGCCTTGAAATATATCTAAGCGGAAGCAAAAAACCTGTGCACAGCCATCCGGCACGGAAGTTTCGATTTACTTGCCATACCAGCGAGGGCGCACAACGATTATAACATGTACAATGGAAGCAATCGTAGTTGCCCATAAAATGTGTACTACCCATCAGTCCAAAGAATCTCTTCCACACTACAGTAAACGGTGCAGAAATGAGTTTTTCGCCTTCTTCAAAGAACGTGGGTACAATTCTGTACCAACACTCATACTGAACTGAACACACATCTGCTGTGACAAGGTATCAGCACCATACCATTCACTATAGAAATGCCAAAAGGAAAAGTATTTCCTCTCAAGTTTTAAAAGAAACTCGCGGACTCACTGATAACGATTGTCATATGTGAACTCGCGGAGGTTCGAACTGGCGTCGAATGCTTGTGAGGGATACTTTTGTGTCGTTTGCTATTTCGACTATATCACTCCCGACTACAAACTGTTACAATGGCCACGTGCTGAGAAGCATAGAGAAAATCAAATCCCATGTTTGCTCTATGATCGGTTCAGTAATTGGCCTCTCTCTTATCTATCTCCAGCTCCTAAGCTACTGTCCCAACAGAACAGCAGCAATACATATCCTCAATAAAATACGAGAGTTGGCCAGAAAATTAGTTCCGATCGGTCGCGAAATGGACACCACAGTGAAAACCCAATGAAGCTTTGCACAGATGTGTTGGATAGTGTCTCTCGTATGACCGTCGATCGCATCAAGACGCTCTTTACAGTCGTGAGCGCACTGTGAATGAGTAAAGGTGCCCAGAACAACGATGTCTCCCGCCAAGTAGGAAGGCCCGCTGAGAGGTTTCGCCTTGATGAATGCAGCCCGCCTGACACAACTGCCACGCACTTCCTTCTTCACGGCAATTCTCAGCCGCACTCTGCAGGGGCAGTGAAGACGCTCGTGCAGCCTTTTCGATGGAAAGTGTTCGATCACCAGCAACACAGCCCTAATTGGCTCATCCTGAGTA
Organism: Schistocerca americana; assembly: GCF_021461395.2. Lineage (NCBI taxonomy): Eukaryota > Metazoa > Arthropoda > Insecta > Orthoptera > Acrididae > Schistocerca > Schistocerca americana. The sequence continues at coordinate 84,460,989 of NC_060128.1, read as the reverse complement.
TCATTTCTGTTCACATGAAACGCTGGATACGAAAACAACACTCGGGCGCAGGCTACACGCTATAGACCGGCGTAGAGAATTATCGGAAAGCAAATGCGGCTGCCTTATATGACGATGGTGTTGAAAATATGGTATAACGCTAGTACAAATGTCTAAGTCGGAGTGGCGACTATCTAGAGAAGTTTCTGGAAAGTGACAAACTGCCTATTTGCTTCTGTCTCGGGTTCTTCGGCCGACGTTCGTCTGATGATTCTACTGACGTTTCGCCAGCACGAGTGGTTGGCATTGTCAAAGTTTCACCCTCCATTGCCGGTGATGAACACGAGCCGAGTTCGCGGCCGCAGACTATATGTACCTGGCGCGCCAACGTCCGAGGGCTTCTCCCCGGTCATTTCCGGTGCGGTTCTCCTCTTGCTACCTGCGACGGTCGTTCGCTGCAGTACGGGAAGCCAGGATCCGTTTACCTTAAGGCTTTCCTCTTTCTTGTTGAAGCTGTTCCCGTGTTTGTGTATTTCAACAGCTTCTCTAAACAAGCGGGTGTGATAGTGCTTCTCTACAGCCAGAACTTCCGTGTCGGCGAATTTTATTACGTGGTCGGTCTCATTCAGTGCGTGCTCTGCCACGGCCGATTTCTCCACCTACCCCAACCTGCAATGTCGCTTATGTTCTTTGATCCAGGTGTTGATTGATCGTCCAGTCCTTCCGACATTTTCCGCATGTGCACGGTAAGCGGTGTATTCCCCACACTGCAAGTGGGTCCCTTTTATCCTTTGCCGAGCTAAGACACTCTTTGATCTTCCTTGTCGGTTTGAAAATTGTCTTTACGCTGTGTTTGTGCAATATACGGCCGATTCTGTCAGTCACTCTGGGAATGTATGGCAGAAAGGCCGTACCCGACATTTCTTTTCCTGATTTCTTGCTTCGCCGAGTGTTTGGCTCTGTTACACTTCTAATATAATTTGTGGAGTACCCATTGCTCCTCAGAACACTTTCCAGATGTTGCATTTCGCGTTTGAGGTGCTGCGGCTCACATATTCGTCCTGCTCACGTTACGAGCATAAGAATCATGCCTCTTTTCCGGCTCGGGAGGTCGTTTGATAGTTTGTGCAGGTATCGGTCCGTATGTGTCAGTTTTCGGTACACGTTGCGTCCCAGGTTTTCGCCGTCCTTTGTGACCAACACATCTACCAATTCTAGAAAGCTTGAACAATTTTATCTGAAAAGTGTAGATAACTCTTGCAAATAAAATGTTTCTGATTTTGACTGTGGTATCCATTTAGTGACTGATCGGAACTTACTTTCTGGACAACCCTCGTAGTCTGCTCTCCTCTCTATACCACAACGTAACACAGCCATCTTCTCAAAATCGTTGTCTGTATCAGGAACACAGATTTGTCTCGAAACCTGGCAGAAAATCCAAAGATTCTGGTCGTATGTGACGAATGATAGCGGCCAGACACAACCAATGCCTTCTCTGCGCGATAGCAATGGAAATACTATCGACGACAGTGCTGCCAAAGCAGAGTTACTAAACAGAGTTTTCTGAAATTCCTTCATCAAAGAAGGCGAAGTAAATATTCCAGAATTCCAATCAAGAACAGGTGCCAACATAAGTAACTTAGAAGCAGATATGCTCGAAGTAGTGAAGCAACCTAAGCCACTAAGTCTTCCGATCCAGACTGTATACTAATTAGGTTCCTTTCAGAGTATTCTCATGCAATACCTTAATATTCTATTTAACAGTCATACACAAGTGCTCGCTCGACGAAAGGTCCGTACCCAAAGACTAGAAAATGCACTGGTCACACCAAAATTCAAGAAAGGTAGTAGGAGTAATCCACTAAATTGCAGGCCGATATCATTAACGTCTTTTGAATAGATTGTGGGAGCAACAGTGATCGATGTTATTACTAATATTTATCATCAGAAACAGTCTTCATCACAAATTATTTATTGCGGTGACCGGTTTCGACTACAACTGTGGTCATCTTCAGACCAATGAGCATGAACCTCCTTCTGGTGGTAAATCACCAGAAGGAGGTTCATGCTCATTAGTCTGAAGATAACCACAGTTGTGGTCGAAACTGGTCACCAGAATAAATAATTTGATCAAGGCTGTTTTCGATAGTAAATCAATAACGTCGATGTGCAGCAGGATTTTGTAACATATATTCTATTTGAACGTTATGAATCTCGAAGACAAAGATCTATTGACACACAGTCAACACGGATTTAGAAAACGTCGTTCTTGTGAAAGGGATCTAGCTCTTTGCTCACACGAAGTGTTGAGTCCTATTGACGAGGTTCAAATGGTTCAAATGGCTCTGAGCACTATGGGACTCAACTGCTGAGGTCATTAGTCCTCTAGAACTTAGAACTAGTTAATCCTAACTAACCTAAGGACATCACAAACATCCATGCCCGAGGCAGGATTCGAACCTGCGACCGTAGCGGTCTTGCGGTTCCAGACTGCAGCGCCTTTAACCGCACGGCCACTTCGGCCGGCTATTGACAAGGGATTTAAAATTGATTCCGTTTTTCTAAATTTCCAGACGCTTTTGGCACTGTACCACGCAAGCGGCTTGTAGTGAAATTGCGTGCTTGTGGATTATTGTCTCAGTTATGCGATTGGATTCGTGATTTTCTGTTAGAGGGGTCACAGTTCGTAGTAATTGAAGAAAAGTCATGGAGTAAAACAGAAGTGGTTTCTGACGTTCCCTAAGGTAGTGTTATAGACCCTCTGTTGTTCCGTGTCCACATAAACTAGTTGGGTTGTTTTGGGGAGGAGACCAGACAGCGAGGTCATCGGTCTTGTCGATTAGGGAAAGACGTGGAAGGAAGTCGGCCGTGCCCTTCCAAAGGAGCCATCCCAGCATTTGCCTCGATCGATTTAGGGAAATCACGGAAAACCTAAATCAGGATGGCCGGACACGGGATAGAACCGTCGTCCTCCCGAATGCGAGTCCGCTGTGCTACCCATTGCGCCACCTCGCTCGGTGTATCTACATAAACGATTTAGGAGACAGTCGGAGCAGCAGATGGCCCTGTCGTTTATCCTCTAGTAAAGTCATCAGAAGATCAAAACCAATTGCAAAACGTTTTAGAAAAGACATGTGTACGGTGCGAAAATTGGCAATTGACCACAATAATGAAAAGTCTGAGGCCATTCAATGAGTGCTAAAACGATTTCGTTGAACTTCTGTTACAAGATAAAGCAGTCAAATCTAACGGCCGTAAGTGTAACGAAAAATGCATAGGAATTACAACAGCGAACAATTTAAATTGGAAAGAACACATAGAAAATATTATGCGGAAGCCAGACCAAAGACTGGTTTATATTGGCAGAGCACTTAGAAAATGCAACAGGTTTGCTAGAAAGTCTGCCTACACTATGCTTGTGTACTTGAGTACTGCTGCGCGGTGTGGGATCCTTACCAGATGGGATTGACGGAGTACATCGAAAAAGTTCAAAGAAGAGCAGCACGTTTTGTATTATCCCGAAATAGGGGAGCGAATTTCACTGCCATGATACAGCATTTGGGGTGGACATAATTAAAACAAAGGCGTTTTCGTTGCGGCGGAATCTTTTCGGGTCAGTCATCAACTTTCTTCTCCGAATGTTAAAATATTTATTTAACGCCGACCTACACGGGGAGAAACGATCATCATAATAAAATACACTACTGGCCATTAAAATTACTACATCAGGAGGAAATGCAGATGATAAACAGGTATTCATTGCACAAATATATTATACTAAAACTGACATGTGATTAAATTTTCACGCAATTTGGGTGCATAGATCCTGAGAAATCAGTACCCAGAACAACCACATCTGGCCATAACAACGGCCTTGATACGCCTGGGCATTGAGTCAAACAGGGCTTGGATGGCGTGTACAGGCACAGCTGCCCAAGCAGTTTCAACACGATACCACAGTTCATCAAGAGTAGTGACTGGCGTATTGTGGCCAGCCAGTTGCTCGGACACCATTGACCAGACGTTATCAGTTGGTGAGAGATCTGGGGAATGTGCTGGGCAGGGCAGCAGTCGAACATTTTCTGTATCCAGAAAGGCCCGTACAGGACCTGCAACATACGGTCGTGCATTGTCCTGCTGAAATGTAGGGTTTCGCAGGGATCGAATGAAGGGTAGACCCACGGGTCGTAACACATCTGAAATGTAACGTCCACTGTTCAAAGTGCCGTCAATGCGAACAAGAGGTGACAGAGACGGGTAATCAATGGCACCCCATACCATCACGCCAGGTGATACGCCATTATGGCGATGACAAATACACGCTTCCAATGTGCGTTCACCGAGCGATGTCGCCAAACACGGATGGGCCCATCATGATGCTGTAAACAGAACATGGATTCATCCGAAAAAAATGACGTTTTGCCATTCGTGCACCCAGGTTCGTCGTTCAGTACACCATCGCAGGCGCTCCTGTCTGTGACGCAGCGTCAAGGGTAACCGCAGCCATGGTCTGATAGTCCATGCTGTTGCAAACGTCGTTGAACTGTTCGTGCAGATGGTTGTTGTCTTGCAAACGTCCCCATCTGTTGACTCAGGGATCAAGACGTGGCTGCACGATCCGTTACAGCCGTGCGGATAAGATGGCTGTCATCTCGACTGCTAGTGATACGAGGCCGTTGGGATCCAGCACGGCGTTCCGTATTACCCTCCTGAACCCACCGATTCCATATTCTGCTAACAGTCATTGGATCTCGACCAACGCGAGCAGCAATGTCGCGATACGATAAACCACAACCGCGATAGGCTACAATATGACCTTTATCAGTCGGAAGCGTGATGGTACGCATTTCTCCTCCTTACACGATGCATCACAACAACGTTTCACCAGGAAACGCCGGTGAACAGCTGTTTGTGTATGAGAAATCGGTTGGAAACTTTCCTCATGTCAGCACGTTGTAGGTGTCGCCACCAGCGCCAACCTTGTGTGAATGGTCTGAAAAGCTAATCATTTGCATATTTTTCTGTCGATTAAATTTCGCTTCTGTAGCACGTCATCTACGTGGTGTAGCAATTTTAATATCCAGTAGTGTAAGAGAAATCAGAGCTCCCGCGGGAAGATATAGTTGCTCGTTCTTTCCGCGCGCTGTTCGAGAGTGGAATAACAGAGATCCTTGTGAACGTGGTTGGATGGATTCTCTGCCAGGCACTTAACTGTGAGTTGCGGAGTATCCATGCAGATGTAGAAGTAGATTTTACGTTAAAGATCAGAGAAATTACATCTCCCATGTACATACAAATTCCGAAACCCATCTTACGGCGTCTGGCTGAGGGTACTATGTGTACGGCTGTCACTCTGCCCCCCCCCCCCCCCCCATTCTCGTCTTGTGTTCCAGTCGCATATGGCGCGCATGAAGAACGATTGCCGGTAGCCCTCCATGTGGGCTCGAATATCTCTACTGTTACCCTCATCGTCCTTTCGCGAGATACGCGCAGCAGGAAGTCATACATTGGTCGGCTCTTCTAGGAGTGTGCGCTCTCAGAAGTTCACCAAGCAAAGCACTCCGTGATGCAGAGAACCTCTCTTCCCACCGGAGTTGGGTGAGCATGTCCGTGACGCTTTCACGCTTACTCAATGAACCCGTAAAGAAGCGCGCTGCTCTTCTCTGGATCTTCGCATGCTGCCCCATGAATCCTCTTCGGTCAGGTCCCACACTGCCAAACAATATTGAAGTAATGGTTGGCCGGGTGTTTTTGTGAACTACACTTTGTGGACTACACTTCCTGAGAATCCTTCCAACCAATCTCAGTCTGGCAGCTGCCTTACTCGCCATTAATTTTATATGGCCGTTTTACATCAAATCGCTCCGAAACCGTACTCCTCTAAATTATTTGAATGTGACTGCTCTCAATGATTGTTCTGCAATAGTGTAATCTTACAGTAACTGATTTTTATATCTACCTACAAGCGAAACGTTACATTAGTTTACGTTGACGGTCAATTGTCATTCCCTCCACCAAACGTCGAATCTCCGGTGGTCTTCCTGCTATTTCCCTACAATTTTCTAGCGTACACAACTGCGTCATGAGTGAAAAATGCCATGGAACTTCCGACGTTATCTACCAGATACATACACTGTCAAAAATAGTGACTGTTTAACACTTCTTGGTCTACGCCCAAATTTACTTTTATGGACGAAGGTTTCTCTCCATTGGGAAGATATGTTCCCTTCTTCTCCATTTCCGCGGAGATTGACTGCATTCCACGTCTTCTCAATCTAGCTATTTTTCAGCATCTTTCTACAGCTGCACTTCACAAACGCATCGATTCTCTTATGTTTCGTTTTTCCCATAGTCCGTCTGTGACTACCATATAAAGCTGCACTCCAAAAGCACATTCTCAGAATCTTCTTTCTCAAATTAAGGCCTATGTCTGATACGCCCAACCAGCATTGCCCTCTTTGCCTGTACTAGCCTGCATTTTGTATCCTCATTGCTCTGTCTATCGCGTGTTATCTTGCTGTCAAGTCTGCATAAATCCGTAACTTCGAAGTCACCGGTTTGGATGTTTAGCTTGTGGCTGAGCTCATTTCTACTACTCCTCACTACTATGAGAGGTTGCAGGGCACTCTCACTTCTGATTCAGTGTTGTGTCGCTTCATTTTCTTAGGGAGTATGACCTTTATTTCGATGTGACTTCATACATCATGATGAAACGGTGGGCTAGTTAATGCTCTTGCTTGTGTGCTGTAGGGAAGGAATAACGGTAAGCTTTACCTGGTTTCAAAGGAATAGGGTGCTGATTTAAACAACTGCAGCAAAAGCGCATGGCGACGGTGGGTCGAGGGTAGCGTGTTTTTTTTCTACACGACCTGGGTGGTAACATTTCCGGACAGCTGAGTTCCATGGTCTCATTGTGCAGTCACGCTGGTCAACGCCAGTTGGCCGGCATCTGCGTCCAGGTAGAAGTACTAGTGCAGAGAAGTCACCCCTGCAATGGCCAGCGCATTGTAGACCAGTAATAAAGCAGAGGATGGGCCCTCGTCAGGCAGGAAGCCGACAGGACTTGTGTGTGCGTTTTGCGAATTTCTGTGGGACAGGTCACTGGCGCCCAGACGTCCAGACTCTGTTACAAAACGTATTTGCGAAAGCACGAGGCTTTTAGCGAGTTTATGGCCGTTCTTTGGAAACTTCGAAATGTAATCTAAATGTTATTTTAGTCTATAATACATATATAAGCAGGAACAATGCTTATCGTTTAGTAGGATCAGTTGCCTTCACCATTCATTTATGTTTAGATTGTAATTTAATATAATAAATATATAATTTAATATAATAAATACACTCCTGGAAATTGAAATAAGAACACCGTGAATTCATTGTCCCAGGAAGGGGAAACTTTATTGACACATTCCTGGGGTCAGATACATCACATGATCACACTGACAGAACCACAGGCACATAGACACAGGCAACAGAGCATGCACAATGTCGGCACTAGTACAGTGTATATCCACCTTTCGCAGCAATGCAGGCTGCTATTCTCCCATGGAGACGATCGTAGAGATGCTGGATGTAGTCCTGTTGAACGGCTTGCCATGCCATTTCCACCTGGCGCCTCAGTTGGACCAGCGTTCGTGCTGGACGTGCAGACCGCGTGAGACGACGCTTCATCCAGTCCCAAACATGCTCAATGGGGGACAGATCCGGAGATCTTGCTGGCCTGGGTAGTTGACTTACACCTTCTAGAGCGCGTTGGGTGGCACGGGATACATGCGGACGTGCATTGTCCTGTTGGAACAGCAAGTTCCCTTGCCGGTCTAGGAATGGTAGAACGATGGGTTCTATGACGGTTTGGATGTACCGTGCACTATTCAGTGTCCCCTCGACGATCACCAGTGGTGTACGGCCAGTGTAGGAGATCGCTCCCCACACCATGATGCCGGGTGTTGGCCCTGTGTGCCTCGGTCGTATGCAGTCCTGATTGTGGCGCTCACCTGCACGGCGCCAAACACGCAAACGACCATCATTGGCACCAAGGCAGAAGCGACTCTCATCGCTGAAGACGACACGTCTCCATTCGTCCCTCCATTCGCGCCTGTCGCGACACCACTGGAGGCGGGCTGCACGATGTTGGGGCGTGAGTGGAAGACGGCCTAACGGTGTGCGGGACCGTAGCCCAGCTTCATGGAGACGGTTGCGAATGGTCCTCGCCGATACCCCAGGAGCAACAGTGTCCCTAGTTTGCTGGGAAGTGGCGGTGCGGTCCCCTACGGCACTGCGTAGGATCCTACGGTCTTGGCGTGCATCCGTGCGTCGCTGCGGTCCGGTCAAAGGTCGACGGGCACGTGCACCTTCCGCCGACCACTGGCGACAACATCGATGTACTGTGGAGACCTCACGCCCCACGTGTTGAGCAATTCGGCGGTACGTCCACCCGGCCTCCCGCATGCCCACTATACGCCCTCGCTCAAAGTCCGTCAACTGCACATACGGTTCACGTCCACGCTGTCGCGGCATGCTACCAGTGTTAAAGACTGCGATGGAGCTCCGTATGCCACGGCAAACTGGCTGACACTGACGGCGGCGGTGCACAAATGCTGCGCAGCTAGCGCCATTCGACGGCCAACACCGCGGTTCCTGGTGTGTCCGCTGTGCCGTGCGTGTGATCATTGCTTGTACAGCCCTCTCGCAGTGTCCGGAGCAAGTATGGTGGGTCTGACACACCGGTGTCAATGTGTTCTTTTTTCCATTTCCAGGAGTGTATAATAAAATTAATATAATATAATAAAGGATAATTGAAATGGCCTGGGAGTCGGGACAATTTCCATCAGACTGGACAAAAGCAGTAATCACACCAATCTTCAAACATGGAAACAGAAAAGATTGTGACAACTACAGAGGTATCTCTTTAATCAGCGTTGTGGGTAAAATCTTCTCAGGTATTGTCGAAAGGAAAGTGCGAGTATTAGTTGAGGACCAATTGGATGAAAATCAGTGTGGGTTTAGGCCTCTTAGAGGTTGTCAGGACCAGATCTTTAGCTTACGACAAATAATGGAGAAGTGTTATGAGTGGAACAGGGAATTGTATCTATGCTTTATAGATCTAGAAAAGGCATATGACCGGGTTTCTAGGAGGAAGTTATTGTCCTACGAGATTATGGAATAGAAGGCAAACTTTTGCAAGCAATTAAAGGTCTTTACATGGATAGTCAGGCAGCAGTTAGAGTTGACGGTAAATTGAGTTCATGGTTCAGAGTAGTTTCAGGGGTAAGACGAGGCTGCAACCTGTCTCCACTGTTGTTCATGTTATTTATGGATCATATGTTGAAAACAATAGGCTGGCTGGGTGAGATTAAGATATGTGAACACAGAATAAGCAGTCTCGCATATGTGGATGACTTAGTTGTGATGGCAGATTCGATTGAAAATTTGCAAAGTAATATTTCAGAGCTAGATCAGAAATGTAAGGACTATGGTATGAAGATTAGCATCTCCAAAACGAAAGTAATGTCAGTGGGAAAGAAATATAAACGGATTGAGTGCCAAATAAGAGGAACAAAGTTAGAACAGGTGGACGGTTTCAAGTACTTAGGATGCATATTCTCACAGGATGGCAACATAGTGAAAGAACTGGAAGCGAGGTGTAGCAAAGCTAATGCAGTGAGCGCTCAGCTACGATCTACTCTCTTCTGCAAGAAGGAAGTCAGTACCAAGACTAAGTTTTCTGTGCACCGTTCGATCTTTCGACCAACTTTGTTGTATGGGAGCGAAAGCTGGGTGGATTCAGGTTACCTTATCAACAAGGTTGAGGTTACGGATATGAAAGTAGCTAGGATGATTGCAGGTACTAGTAGATGGGAACAATGGCAGGAGGGTGTCCACAACGAGGAAATCAAAGAAAAACTGGGAATGAACTCTATAGATGTAGCAGTCAGGGCGAGCAGGCTTAGATGGTGGGGTCATGTTACACGCATGGGAGAAGCAAGGTTACCCAAGAGACTCATGGGTGCAGCAGTAGAGGGTAGGAGGAGTCGAGGCAGACCAAGGAGAGGTACCTGGATTCGGTTAAGAATGATTTTGAAGTAATAGGTTTAAAATCAGAAGAGGCACCAGTGTTAGCACTGAACAGGGGATCATGGAGGAATTTTATAAGGGGGCTATGCTCCAGACTGAACGCTGAAAGGCATGATCAGTCTTAAATGATGATGATGATGATGATGATGATGATGATGTAATTTACAGAATTAAGAGATCCCAAGATCTGCTTCCGGGGGTTGTCAGACAGGGCCAAATCTTTATTTTATCGTTCATTATTTTCCGTTGCGCACATTCATTTTACAGCCGCCTGGAGTAGCATCTTGGACAGTGGCGGCTGTTGTTGTCTGTAGCGTGCAGGGAATCTACAGCAGACTTGTATCAGATGTCATTTCGCTACAATCAGTTTGATTGACCGCTTTACGCCTAAACTGCTGGGGTATTTATGGAGCGGAGTTGTGGATAATTCGACGTCATTCGTCATGACCGCATGTGGCTTGCTATTACGTATGTGTCAGCGGTTTCCCTTCTGTTGTGCTTGTTATAGTATAGAACTGCTTCACGAAAGCTCTTAGTGCCGTTTGTTGCATTTGCTTTTGCCTTTCTTTCGTCACCTAACGAAGGTGACGTGACCCTGTTTGGCTGCTCTAATCCACTACTTACTGCTGAAGTCTACTGCTTCGCTCGGCAGAAACGCCGGTGTTGTGCTCTGCTCTGGCACAGTCTCGGTGGCGGAATATTTGCATTGTAGCCGCCTCTTGTCGACATTGCGGTAATGTAGCGCTATGGCTTCGATCTCGGACTTTGAAAATTTTACCCATTTTATTGTGCTGTACAAGGTTGGCATTCATACCTTGCAACATGTCCTGTAAAAATCTGGTCTATTTTCGCTGAGGACTGCAGCGTCATTAGTAAATGTTACAGTTGGTATCATTTCAATGTGAACGTGAAGCTTTTATTTGCTTTATTGGTCCTTCGGTGTGCAGATTCAAGAATAGGGTTCAAAACCGTATTCCTGTGTTACATCCGTGACGAAAATTTGCTTATCGCGACTGTCTCGATTTATTTTACTAGCCAGCCATGCGATGTAACTACGTGGCGATGCTGAATAAAAAGAATGCAGAGAGAAAAACAGCCACCCGTTCGTTTGGATTTTCTATGTGTCTAACGAGTTAAAAAATATTGCGGAATGAATAGTGGAACTAACTGGGCGTCATTAGCACTGGGAAGGCCAGTCGATTCAGGGGCCACCCACTGGTAGCGAAATGAAGATCGAAAAATTATAATTATATTATAATTTATCTTCTTTATGATCTGCTGCACCAGCAGCTACTCACCAACTAGCCATATTTGATATATTCCGCCCCTGAATTTACTTGGGTGACTTTATGGTAGCTAGGGTCACAAATGGCACAATGTTTGTATGTATTTATGAAATAGGAAGGATATATCTGGTTGTGTTATAAGTTTGCGACTTGTGATTGGTAGACTGCTTTTATTGAAGTGACTGTTCTTGTGTATGGCAGGGGTGGCCTAGACCTCAGTTCACTGGCCATGGCCTGGCAAGAGTGCCGTACCGCTCCCCCCCCCCCCCCCCCCCCCGCACCACGCTGGACGAAGGAGTGGGGGAACTGTGAACGTGCCGCATGGCAGTACAGTCTCACTGCATACACTTCCTTTTATGTTTCACATTTCTCAACAACGTAGATCACAAACAAAACAAATTTTCAGTATTATTTACTTGTTTTTGCCACAGTGAACACATAATTTTTATCCGGTGCAATCTGTTGGCATACAGACAGACGCAGGCACTTTTACAAATTTTCACACTCAGGTTGCCACATAATCCTGACGTAATTTAATGTAAAAGGATGGGTCTTTAAATGGGAATTGCCTTGCTGGTCAATGAGTTCCCTTGCACATGTCCAAGGGCAGTTTAAGCTAAAATGGCAGACGGTTTCTAGAGCAGCTCCAAAACAAATGTAAAATTGAAAGTGTCCAAAAAACGTTTAAGAAATTATCCTTGTAATTGTTTCAAGGCCAGAATGAATTCTTCAAACCTCGCATTTAGCCGGCCGAGGTGGCCGAGAGGTTCTAGGCACTAAAGTCTGGAACCGCGCGACCGCTACGGGCGCAGATTCCAATCCTGCCTCGGGCATGGATGTGTGTGATGTCCTTAGGTTAGTTAGGTTTAAGTAGTTCTAAGTTCTAGGGGACTGATGACCTCAGAAGTTAAGTCCCATAGTGCTCAGAGCCATTTGAACCTCGCATTTACTTTAACGCTAATGAGCTTAGGAAACTGGGCTGTGTTTGTCAAAAAATGTCTCTTTTTTCATGCGATTTTCTCTTTAAATACATCCAGATGAAATCATCAAGGAGCTGTCTCTCTCCTTGCTTCGTGTTAATGTGGGCAGTGTCTGGTCAAGTCCACTTAAAATGTAAAGCCTGCAGTCCATTTCGGGTGTTCTAATTTTCGTTCCCACGCTCCTTTTTCCTTCATATATTAAACAACAGAGAGTTTTAAATCGAAATACCGATCCCGTCATGCCCCTTGACTTAACAAATGTAGTTTTCAATAATATTTAAAGCCTCCAAACTCTTCGTTCACTTCCAAATAAAACTAACAGTGGAATAACGAGTGTGACACCAGAAACTTTGCTGTTCATACCACGAATTTCTTAATGTGCTGCACGTCTGAAAATTTAGCACAAAGTGTTTCTTGATGAACTGGACGATCAATCGAGTCTGTCGATCCTAGTACTGTAGTATTGTGTCATAGGAAATTTGCAGTACCCGTTACTTATGCGACTGCTTAACAGATACTGGGAATTTTCATCCCTCTGTTCTGTCATTCCCATGCATTTTTAAAGGCTTGTGACGTTAGATCGCTACGCTGCCTCTTTCTGTGCAAAGAGCCACTGGTGTATTGTCCTGCGGTCGACAGGAAAGAAACAACGATCAAGCTTAAACACACTTTATTATAACTACAACGCCTTCTTGCCGTGTATTAATTACCAAACGCAAGAACAACAAGGAGCACAATTCTTGTGGTGGCAAAAGCCAGATACGAGTACAAGACAATGAAAAGAAAATAATAACCCAAATACTACTCTACAAAATTACAAAGCCGGCGGGGTGGCCGAGCGGTTCTAGGCGCTACAGTCTGGAACCGCGCGACCGCTACGGTCGCAGGTTGGAATCCTGCCTCGGACATGGATGTGTGTGATCTCCTTAGGTTAGTTAGGTTTAAGTAGTTCTAAGTTCTAGAGGACTGATGACCTCAGATGTTAAGTCCCATAGTGCTCAGAGCCTTTTGAACCGTTTTGAGCCAATTACAAAGATACAACTTTCTTCTGAAGGCTACAACGAGTGTCTACTGGGCTAGAGCGGGTGTAGGTGTTGGCCGGAGCTGTCCTAACTGTAGGTACACACTGCCAGTCCGACTCTGCTGACGTGCTTATAATGCCGATTTGGCGGAGTGCTACATGTAGTCACATTAGTTCCAATTGGAGTATCTCAGTCAGATGGCTTTTCGCGAAGTAGTGCCGTGTTTATGCGTTAAGTCTGTTGATGTTTACATCCACCGGCGATGTTTTGATCTGAGCTCTTGAATGGAGGTCGGCAGCCCACCTTGCTTGTCTGCTGTGCGGGTCCTCTAACTGATGAGGGGCCGCTGCGACAACTGGACCTGTAAAAGACTTTCATACTACGAACAAATAGTGAAGGGTAAACAGCGCTAACAGCGCGATTATGCAGTGAAGGGTTAACAGCACTGACACCAGGATTCTGCCGAATTGAAGAGAGTAAAATGCCACTCCATAATACTAAACAAAATGTGGCACTGTACTGAGTACTTCTGGGAAGAACCGAGCAAGGCTGGGACAGGCAGAAGCGAGGGCCACACAATGGACCCACGTAAAATTCGGTATGCTGTGGCTGGCCATGGTGTATGCTCTGTGGAAGCTTAGCCCTAACCAGTCCTAGTCCATTTGCGATCTATAAATCCTTACGAGAAAGTGGAAGATTACTTACATTTAGGACCACGTAAAAACACTGTTGAAGTAACGAATTTTTGAAATCGCGACAGTTGCGATTACTCTGCACTCTGAGTTTGAAGTCAGATAACTGAAAGAATTTTCAGTTCTTGTTAACTAATAAGGTCGTGTGACTAGGGACTCCCGTTGGGTAGACGGTTCGCCGGGTGCAAGTCTTTCGATTTGACGCCACTTCGGCGACTTGCGCGTCGATGGGGATGAAATGATGATGATTAGGACGACACAAAGCCCAGTCCCTGAACGGAGAAAATCTTTGACCCAGCCGGAAATCGAACCTGGGCCCTTAGGATTGACATTCTGTCGCACTGACCTCTCAGCTACCGGGGGTGGACAGTTCTTGTTAACTGACACAGATAGACAATTACAGGGTATATACAGTGTTTTAGGCCGCTATGTGTGGAATCTCTTCTATCGATGCCTCTAGCTAGGTGCACTATAGACCCACTCCCCAAGAATAAGTTGGAGTCAATAGATGCGAGATACGCCACATCTTTTTAATCTGTGCGACAACAGCTCGAGCTCGATTGAGTCGGACAGACGATGGTTGGGGGGGGGGGGGGGGGTGCTGCTCCCTGCTCCCAAGGTAGGTGGTGCGGGAGCAACAGGGATGGAAGTGCCCCCCACCATCAAGGGGGCAGGTGTGGTCCTTTGGCTCTGAGAGCTGACTCTATGTGATGAACAGATGGGGCTGAACAGGAGTGACAGTGGCGGCATAAGATGACGTCATGTGCACAGGATGAAGCCATTCAAATTTCCGTTTAGCCTCAGTGTAGGTCAGTCGGTCCAGGGTCTTGTATTCCATTATTATTCGTTCCTTCTGTAGAATCTTACAATCCATTGAGCAAGGGGGATGGTGCTCTCCACAGTTGACACAGATGGGAGGCAGGGCACATAGAGTATCGAACATCCTGTCAAGGGTGAGCCTAGTGTTAATTGCGAAATGTGCAGATGCACGATCATGCTGATACCACATACGTCGACGCGTTTCCAGTGGGATACACTCTATTCCACTCCGTAATTGAAAACGGAAACCACGTGTGTACGTGTACCTCACCCCTCATGGCAATGTACATGTGCGTCAGTGAAAAAGACCAATAAAAAGGTGTTAGCATGTGGACGTAATGTGCTGTTCCAGTCTCTTCTGTACCTAAGGTCCATCACCGTTCCCTTTGGATCCCTACGTAATTCGGTGCTCTCCGGTACACACGAACGAACAGCGGAGGAGTGGTACTCAAGCGTCAACTTTAGGTTACAATATCTCCGGATGTAATTAACATTTTACAATGTAACAAACGGCACTGATTATGTATTTGTTTATATGTTCAGATGTGCTAACAAAACTAACGGGGTTCCATTTAAAAAAACGTAGGTTTGTGTTAAATACATAGTTTCGTGCATTTTTTTATGGTTTGTATTAACCAGTTACACTAGCCCCTCTCCTCACGTTCGGACTGTGGTATCGGTTCGTCAGTATTTGATGTGGTTTACGAAATATATCCAGCGGTAATGTTAGGTGACTCACCCTGGCTTGACATCACAGTGGTAGATCATCACCCTCACCTTTTCGGGTAATGTGTCAGCCAAGATGAAGGCACCGGTGGCAACCTGATGATCCCTCGGACCCCGGTGGACGCGCTGGATGAAATGGACACCTCGTCACTCTATGTTGGCGTGCAGCTCGTCATCGCACTGTAGAAGATCCCTGTGGAAGATATTGCCCTGGACCATATTTAAGCTTTTATAGGGCGTGATAGTAACAGAAACATCTCCCAGCTTCTTACAAGCGAGTATTGCCCGTGACTGGACAGAGGATTCTGTTTTTATCAAGACTGACCCGGACTGCATTTTTGACAAGCCCTCCACCTCCCCAAACTTGTCCTCTAAATGCTCTACGAAGAACTGAGGCGTCTCCCACTCGGGCGCTTCTCGTTCCCGCCGCAGCTCACAGTTCGCCATCGATCAGCGCTGCTCGTTCCCCTGGCTCCTGGAGGCCGGCCGCTGATCGTTTAACTCGCAGACGGAAGCAATCGCCGGGCCTCGCAATAAGGCAGAATACAGGGGGCGCCCGGCGGGCAGGCAACCCGCGGCGCAGCTCCGCACAGTAGCCGCCAGGTAATGAATATTTATAGGGCCGCCGCCTGAGGTCCTTCCTTCAGCCCGCCAGCCCTCCGTCCCTTCAATCCCTCAGGACTGCCTGCTGCCGCCCCCGCAGCCAGACTGCTGTACATCACACCCCTCTCTCTCTCTTCTCTTGTCGGGGGTCGGACGGCGGGGTTTGCAAGTCGATTTGTTAAGGCGTGCCGTGGATACACCGGCGTCCATCTGAGGGCACCAGCACACGGGGAGAAAGGGGGGGGGGGGGTTAGGACAGGGGGAAGGGTTGCAAATCGGGGCAGGGTGAGGAGGGCGAAACAAAGGGCTGCCAAACGCCGTGGAGCGACACCTGAGAGCTTGATTACTACTGTCCAGCCACTGCAAAACAGACTGAATAGACACGAGCTGGGTACGGACGATAATTTAATACACAATAAAATCAACTTCAAACACAATCTGAAATCTAGTTACGAAATCATTCTACTTCATAGAATAAATTTTGACTCTGTGTGTGTGTGCGTGCGAGATAGAGGGAGAGGGAGAGCGAATGAACGAGTAAGTGAGTGTGTGTGAGAGAAAGAGTGTCTTTGTTTGTATGTGTGTATGAGTGTGTGTGAGAGAGAACGGAGGAGGGAGGGAGGAGGGGGAGAGGGAAACTGGGAGAGAGAGGGAGAGAGAGATACAGAAAGGGGGCGGTTGTTTAAAACACAAAACAGAGATACTGAAAATAGTGATATATAAATTATTGTCATGTAAAAAAAAAAAGTCACTTAAGATCATGACATAAAAGTATAGCATATTCCTATATTTTTCACTGAGAATATGTACTCTAATTCTAAAACTGTCTCGTTCCACATCACAACCATAGATCACAATTGAAACATATAGAACAAACAGATACCGGTATGTATGTATGTTGCATGTTAACCGGTGGCCTAGAAACGACGGAGAGGCTCCGTCCCTGCCACAGCCGCAGTGGTCCACAATCCCACGACGACTACCGCAGTCCACTTCACCCCTCCGCCGCCCCCACACAGAACCCAGGGTTATTGTGCGGTTCGGCTCCCGGTGGACCTCCGCAGGCAATGTCCCACACCAGACGAGTGTAACCCCTATGTTTGAGTGGGGGGATTAATGGTGGTGTACGCGTACATGGAGAACTTGATTACGCAGCAATCGCCGACATAGTGTAGCTGAGGTTGAATAAGGGGAAGCAGCCCGCATTCGCCGAGGCAGATGGAAAACTGCCTAAAAACCATTCACTGGCTGGCCGGCTCACCAGACCTCCACACAAGTCCGCCGGGCGGATTCGTGCAGGGGACCAGGCGCTCCTTCCCGTTACAGAAAGTAGTTCGTTAAAGCGCTCGGCTAAACGGGCTGGCTAGATACCGATAAGTAATCGGCAGATGCAAAGGTAATATCGGGAGTACCCGCAGGGAGTGTTATAGAACCATACCTCTCCGTATTAGATACATAACTGATCTAATGGTTGGAGTCAGGAACTCCGTGGGGTGTTAGCAGATGATGGTGTCGACTACAGGAAGGTTGAACGCTGGAAAATAGTAGCGGAATGCAGGTAAGCTTTCAGGGAATCGACTGCTGGTGCAAGGACTGGCGTTTGACTCTGAACGAAACTCAAGGTAACGTACATCGTATACGGAGGGCGAAGATGCCCACTAACATACGATTAACACTATTGGTGACAAATTACTGAAAACACTCACTACTGTAATATGTCTAGGAATAACCATCGAGCTGGACCTTAAGTTGCATGACTACAAAAAATAAATAGTAGACACCACGGTGACATTCGCTGTAAGAATCTTCAGGAGCTGTATTTTATCCACAAAAGAACTATCTTACACGACAGTAGTAAGCCCGATATTACAGCATTTCTTAACAGTCCAGGAAACTTAACGGGTTGCAATAATAGAAGAAATAGAGAAGCTGGTTTAGCGAGTCCAGCATTCCAGCTTAGTCGCTACTAACTGATAATGCTTTCAGTAGTAATGATTTCTGTTGCTCCGCACGAGACAGCGTGCCGGTCGAGTCGAGTGCTAGACTGACAGTGGACTTCAAACGATGTGCGGTCCGCCATTCCTTGGACGTACTTGTGAATTTTCTTTCCGTATGATTATTCGTGCCACGTCCTGTTCACTTTAAGTTTTGAGTGTGAAGCGAGCATTGTCTTAAGACAGCACGCGGCATCTTGCTAAAACACAGTGTATTTAAAAGTGTCTGAAATTATTAACAACTTTAATAACCGATCGTTCTGTTTGAGATCCGCCAGCAATCACTGTTCTCAATAGAACCTGTAATTATCTGCTCCCCCAAACTATCAGCAAACGAAATGTACGTATCGTTAACTTCTTGGAGTGGAGAGAGGCTCCATTGTCGTAACAATCGTGTTACAAGACCTTGCCAGAGGGGTTTTGAGTCAGGCGAATGTTTAAGCCTACTGTTGAAATTCCGACAGTGTATGCGCGTATGCTCGAAGAGTGTGAAGGTACGTCACATAAATGGACATTTGGGGAAAGGGAAAAGAAGTTTTTGTTATGACACGTGTGAACCATAAATTATCTAAAGGCTAAGTACTTTTGCGCGGTGTATAACGAATAGTAAAGAATGTAAGTTGTTGTTATCGAAACACAAATATCGATGCAATTTACAAAACACAGTTTTTTTTGTACAATCTCTGTGTAACATAGGCCATGAAGATCAGAGACAATGCTTTGACTGAACTCTCTCTCCTGTTTTGTTTCGTCTAGAGGTAGGACGCCACTGTAGCGCTGGACAATAATTAATGTAAGTTTGTATTTTTGCAAAATATAATAGAAATTGTTATTAGAAAGGGTATATTATTGACTTAGTGGTCACCTCTCATGATAGTAATCATTAATTATAATTTAAAAAGTTTTTTTCAGAAGTTCGAGTTGTGGGGATCTCTTCTTTCCTAGCAGCATTTGGTAGGCCATTACGCTGACGATTCATTTTATTAAATGTAAATGCGAGAGACTTCTCAGTTTTGACCTTTCACTAATTTGAAAGTTAAAAAGAGTAGTGATAGATTTCATTTACTAAAATTCACAGCACTGAATGAGTACAGTATGTTTCATGTTGAGATTCTCTCCAGTTTTGCCTTGCAAATAATGAACAAGAAATATTGAAAATCATACCATACAATAAGCTCCGCTATAACTCAGTTAATCTTTGTGACATTTTGTACATAAATAACCAGTAGCCCCTGATAACCATATTAATTAATACAGTTTGCGTAAGAATACGCATATTTTCTTTTATTAATAGCAGCGGTCACGCAAACTATTTATTAGAAGGCGGTGAGTGGCGCGTTGTGTTTAAAAAATATTATATCGGAGGTACTTCGGGGCAGCCGATGTCCGTACGAGTGTTATCGCGCTATAAGTTAATTAAACGTCTCATGCTAGCACACGATATTAAAAAAAAAAAAACCAAAATTATAAAATATATAATTATAAAAATTAAAATATATAATTATCCCGTGATAAGTGCCATCCATAAACAGTTATACCATGATAAGAGGAATCGGGTAACAATATCAGTCCCTCTCACACAAGTCTTTCGAAACAACCACGACCGGAAAACCAGAGAAACTGGACCCCATACGCAGAATTATCGACAATGGTCCTTTCAGTGTGATATCCGTCAATGGAACATGGAAGTCGTGGAAAGACGCTAGCAGAAGAGGTATCCTGTGGCACACTCCTTGAGTAGCTTGTACAGTATAGATGATTGAGAGCTGTCCGATAAAGATTGTCCATAATTTTTTGTTGACACCACACCTCTTACTCATCCTCGTAATTTTGATGGTCCTTCTCAAAAGAGTCTCCTTTTGATGCGATGCACTTGTCCCAGCGTTTCTGCCTGTCTGGGAAGACGTGTTGCCGGCCGCGGTGGGCGAGCGGTTCTAGGCACTTCAGTCCGGAACCGCGCGACTGCTACGGTCGCAGGTTCGAATCCTGCCTCGGCCATGGATGCGCGTGATGTCCTTAGGTTAGTTAGGTTTAAGTAGTTCTAAGTCTAGGGGACTGATGACCTCAGATGTTAAGTCCCATAGTGCTCAGAGCCATCTGAACCATTTTTGAAGACGTGTTGGAAACAGTTTCTGAAATGTCCTTCAGAATCACCGGCACAGCCTTTACTGCTGCTTCTGGTGATGGAGCGCTAGATCCGAACTATAGGGAGGCTTACGGATACATTTCACTCACAACATTTGTAATATGCGGAGATGTGCTATTGTCGTGCAGCATCCAGCTTGTTTCACCGATACGTGATCTTTTGTGTCTGATCTGGCCTTGCTGAGTTTTCAGGACATACCTGTACTATCGTCTAGTTATTGATGTGAAAGCAGATACAACATGCTGACAATATATTCCATGAATAGCAAAAAATGAGATGACCCTGTCTTTCCCAGCAAAAGCAGCCCCTTTTGCTTTTACAGTTTGATAGTGAACGATATTTCCACACAGGGCTTTGCTGTTTCCTATCAGGATCAAAAGTATGCGGCTACGTTTCATCTGCAGTTATTAGCTTAGAAAGAAATTACGAATCTTCCTCTATCATCGTCTTCAACTACACGCAGACCTGCATGTAAATATCCTTTTGTTCAGGAATCAGTAGTCTTGGAACGCAACGTGCACGAACACATCTAATGTGTACATTTCGTGTCCTCAACTTGTACATGACACGCAACGAAATTATCAGTATTTCATAACGCGTGGTTCTTCCCCCATGAACCATGGAACTTGCCGTTGGTGGGGAGGCTTCCGTGCCTCAGAGATACAGATAGTCGTACCGTAAGTGCAACAACAACGGAGGGGTATCTGTTGAGAGGCCAGACAGACGTGTGGTTCTTGAAGAGGGGCAGCAGCCTTTTCAGTAGTTGCAGCGGCAACAGTCTGGATGATTGACTGATCTGGCCTTGTAACACTAACCAAAACGGCCTTGCTGTGTTGGTACTGCGAACGGCTGAAAGCCAGGGGAAACTACAGCCGTAATTTATCCCGAGGGCATGCAGCTTTACTGTATAGTTAAATGATGATGGCGTAGAACTGGCATTCTACGGATCGGAGAGTGGAATGTAAGATCCCTTAATCGGACAGGTAGGTTAGAAAATTTAAAAAGGGAAATGGATAGGTTAAAGTTAGATATAGTGGGAATTAGTGAAATTCGGTGCCAGGAGGAACAAGACTTCTGGTCAAGTGAATACAGGGTTATAAATACAAAATCAAATAGGGGTAATGCAGGAGTAGGTTTAATAATGAATAAAAAAATAGGAGTGAAGGTAAGTTACTACAAAGGTAAGCTATTACAAACAACGTAGTGAACGCATTATTGTGGCCAAGCCCACGCCTATCACAGTAGTACAAGTTTAAATGCCAACTAGCTTTGCAGATGACGAAGAGATTGATGAAATGTATGATGAGACAAAAGAAATTATTTAGGTAGTGAAGGGAGATGAAAATTTAATAGTCATTGGTGACTGGAATTCGATAGTAGGAAAAGGAAGAGAAGGAAACGTAGTAGGTGAATATGGAATAGGGGAAGAAATAAAAGAGGAAGCCGCCTGGTAGAATTTTGCGCAGAGCATAACTTAATGATAGCTAACACTTGGTTCAAGAATCATGAAAGAAGGCTGTATACATGGAAGAGGCCTGCAGATACTGCAAGGTTTCAGATAGATTATATAATGGTAAGACATACATATAGGTACCAGGTTTTAAATTGTAAGACATAAAACTGCAAAAAGGTGGGAATTTAAGAAGATGCGAAGTGGATAAACTGACAGAACCAGAGGTTGTACAGAGTTTTAGGGAGAGCATTAGGGAACGATTGACAGGAATGCGGGAAAGAAATACAGTAGAAGAAGAATGGCTAACTTTGAAGGATGAAATAGTAAAGGCAGCAGAGGATCAAGTAGGTAAAAAGACGAGAGCTAGTAGAAATCCTATTTCTTGAGTAACGGAATTTAATTGATGAAATATAAAAATGCAGTAAATGAAGCAGGCAAAAAGGAATACAAAAGTCTCAAAAATAAGATCGACAGGAAGTGCGCCGGCCGGTGTGGCCGAGCAGTTCTAGGCGCTTCAGTCTGGGACCGCGCGACCACTACAGTCACAGGTTCGAATTCTGCCTCGGGCATGGATGTGTGTGATGTCCTTAGGTTAGTTAGGTTTAAGTAGTTCTAAGTTCTAGGGGACAGATGACCTCAGATGTTAAGTCCCATAGTGCTCAGAGCCATTCGAACCATTTGACAGGAAGTGTAAAATGGCTGACAAATGTAAGGATATACAGGCATATCTCAGTAGGGGTAAGATAGATACTGCCTAAAGGAAAATTAAAGAGAGCGTTGGAGAAAAGACAACCAATGGTTTGAATATCAAGAGCTCATATGGTAACCCAGTTCTACATATAGAAGGGAAAGCAGAAATGTGGAAGGAGTATATAGAGGATCTATACAAGCGCGATGTACTTGAGGACAATACTACGGAAATGGAAGAGGATGTAGATGAAGATGAAATGGGAGATACGATACTGAGTGAAGAGTTTGACAGAGCACTGAAAGACCTGAGTCGAAACAAGGGTCCGTGGGTAGACAACATTCCATCTGGTGAACAAGATGTATGAGACAGGTGAAATACCCTCAGACTTCAAGAAGAACATAACAATTCCAATCCCAAAGAAAGCAGGTGTTGACAGATGTGAAATTACCGAAATATCAGTTTAATAAGCCATGGCTGCAAAATACTAACGCGAATTCTTTACAGACGAATGGAATAACTGGTAGAATCCGACCTCGGTGAAGATCAGTTTGGATTCCGTAGAAATGTTGGGACACGTGAGGCAATACTGACCCTATGACTTATCTTAGAAAAAAGATTAAGGAAAGGCAAACCTACGTTTCTAGCATTTGTAGACTTAGAGAAAGTTTTGACAATGTTGACTGGAAAACTCTCCTTCAAATTCGAAGGTGGCAGGGGTAAAATACAGAGAGCAAAAGGCTACTTACAATTTGTACAGAAACCAGATAACAGTTTTAAGAGTCGAGGGGCATGAAAGGGAAGCAATCGTTGGGAAGGGATTGAGACAGGGCTGTAGCCTCTCCCCTATGTTATTCAATCGGTATATTGAGCAAGCAGTAACGGAAACTAAAGAAAAATGCAGAGTAGGAATTAAAATCCATGGAAAAGAAATAAAAACTTTGAGGTTCGCCGATGGCATTGTAATTCTATCAGATGCAGCAAAGGACCTGGAAAAGCAGTTGAACGGAATGCACAGTGTCTTGAATGGAAGATATAACATGAACATCAACAAAAGCAAAACGAGTATAAGTGAATGTAGTCGAATTAAGCCGGGTGATGCTGAGGGAATTAGATTAGGAAATGAGACGCTTAAAGTAGTAAAGGAGTTTTGCTATGTGGGGAGCAAAATAACTGATGATGGTCGAAGTAGAGAGGATATAAAATGTAGACTGGCAATGGCAAGGAAAGCGTTTCTGAAGAAGAGAAATTTGTTAACATCGAGTATAGATTTCAGTGTCAGGAAGTCGTTTCTGAAAGTATTTGTATGTAGTGTAGCCATGTATGGAAGTGAAACATGGACGATAAATAGCTTAGACAAGAAGAGAATAGAAACTTTCGAAATGTGGTGCTACAGAATAATGCTGAGGATTAGATGGGTAGATCACATAACTAATGAGGAGATATTGAACAGAACTGGGGAGAAAAGGAGTTTGTGGCACAACTTGACTAGAAGAAGGGATCGGTTGGTATGGCATATTGTGAGGCATCAAGGGATCACCAATTTAGTATTGGAGGGCAGCGTGGAGGGTAAAAATCGTAGAGGGAGACCAAGAGATGAATACACTAAGCAGATTCAGAAGGATGTAGGTTGCAGTAGGTACTGGGAGATGAAGAAGCTTGCACAGGATAGAGTAGCATGAAGAGCTGCATCAAACCAGTCTCATGACTGAACACAAGAAACAACATATAAGGCTACCCACCGATCTTCTCTCTCATTGACAGCAGTGATGTTAACGTTTCCTTCCGTAAGAGTAGTAACGAGAGCCAGGTGCAGTTTCCTTTGAAACTGAATGTCTCCCCTCTATAAAAATTTAAATCTTCTTCGAGATGTGCTGTAGGGAAGAACAAACCCTCCCTAGGCCGCCTGTTACATCGCATCGGCTTCAAATGAAGATCTGTTGAGACGAAATCAGAATTTCTGAGCAACGTATTCATCGTCGAGCACCCCCCCCTCCCCCCCCCCCCCACCTTCCCCCCCCCCCCCCCCCCGCCCCGGATTGTGGTACGCGATATTGAACACGTTACAAGACCGCCAACAATGAATCTAGACAGTGCAGTCACATTAATGTGAACACCGCCTATGTTAGATGTCAACACGCCACGACGACTCACAGACCGCATGTGGCAGCACCAGCAGTGGAGAGTATATATAGTGAGTTAGGGAGGGGGGCGTGGAGAGGGGACAACAGTACAGACGTCGTCGCACTGTAGAAACGGAGAAATTTATCTGACACTCAAAAGGGCATGATTATTGTCTTTCGGGCCAACGGTGGAGACATTTCCGAAACGGCTAAACTGATAAGCAGCTCAAATGCTACTCTGCTTAAAGTACACTGTGTATGGCAAAGTGACACTATCTAAAACTGGCGCCAAGACAACTGCGGCGCACCACGGGCCACAGAGCAACTGACCGCCTAGATGAACCAAGGGGCTACCCAGTGTCTCATCAACGACTATTCAGCGAACGTTGGTGCATGTGGGCCTCTGCAGTAGGTGCCGGGTTCATGCGCCCCTGCTCACTTCGGTTCATCGGCAACGAAGGCTGGAATTTGCACGACGATACAGCAACTGGATGTGCTCTAACCGGAGACACATGGCCTTTTTACACGAATCACGTTTTATGCTCCATCGGACTGAAAGCAAACACCCTACAACAATTATCGCAAGGGTCGAGGCCGGAGGAATGTGCGTTATGGTCTGGGGAATGGTTTCGTGGCATTCCCTGGGTGATCTCGTCAGTTTGGAAGACACAGTGGATCCATCTGTCCTTGGGGACCGTGTCCAACCGCACATGCACTTTGTTTTTTCCTCAGTACGATGGCATCTACCAGCAGGAGACTGCAACGTGTCACACAGTTCACAGTCTACATGCGTGATTCGAAGACCACCAGGCTGAGTTTACCGTACACACCTGGCCAGCAAACTCCTCAGATATAAACCCAATCGAGAATCTGTGGGACCACCTCGATCGGGCTTTTCCCGACTGAGGAATCTACTCTCATGCTCATAAATTAGGGACAATGCTGATACATGATGAAACAACGCTCAGGTGGGCGGTTTGCGGGTTTAAATCACCTCAGGCTATGACCATGAGGTGCATCTGACCTGCGGTCGTCGCACGGTGGCGCTGGCAGCAGTCCACATACGCAGAGGTGTGTTGGTGCATGTCAGAGTACGGTGCAGCGAGTAAGTGTGCACACTTTTCAGACGTGCTAATGGTGACTGTGTGTTGAAAATGGCTCAAAGAACACATGATGATGACATTATGAGGGGTAGAATACTAGAGCGACTGAAGGCTGGTCAAATACAGCAGGTCGTAGCACGGGCCCTCCGTGTTCAGGCGCTACGGTACGGGACGTCCACAGTTTACAACACCACAAGAAGACAGATATCTCACCATCAGTGGCCGCCAATGGCCACGGAGTACTGCATGTAGCCTTGCTCGGGACCTTACCGCAGCTACTGGAACAGTTGTCTCCAGACAGTCTACAGAAATACTGAACAGACATGGTTTATTTGCCCGCAGACCCGCAATGTGCATTCCACTGACCCCTAGTCACAGGAGAGCCCGTAACGCCTGGTGTCAAGAACACAGTACATGGTCATTGGAACAGGGGCCCAAGGTTATGTTCACGGGCGAGTCCAGGTATAGTATGAACAGTGATGCTCGCCGCCTTTTCAGCTGGCGTGAACACCAGGAACCAGATAGCAACACCTTAATGTCCTTGAAAGGGACCTGTATGGAGGTCTTGGTTTGATGGTGTGGGGTGGGATTATGATTGGTGCACGTACACCCTTGCATGTCTTTGACAGCGCAACTGTAACAGGTCAGGTGTATCGGGACGTCATTTTGCACTAGTGTGTCCGCCTTTTCAGGGGTGCAGTCGGTCCCACCTTCCTCCTGATGGATGATAACGCACGGCCCCACCGAGCTGCCATCGTGGAGGCGTACTTTGAAACAGATCGGGCGAATGGAGTGGCCTGCCTGTTCTCCGGACCTAAAACCCATCGAGCACGTCTGGGATGCTCTCGGTCGACGTATCGCTGCACTTCTTCAAAGTGCTAAGACACTTCAGGAGCTCCGACAGGCACTGGTGCAAAAATGGGAGGCTATACCCCAGCAGCTGCTCGACCACCTGATCCGGAGTATGCCAACCCCTTGTGCGGCCTCTGAACGTGTGCATGGTGATCATATCCCACATTGATGTCGGGGTACATGCGCAGGAAAGAGTGGCGTTTGGTAGCACAAGTGTTTCGGGTCGGTTTTCTCAACTCATCACCAATACCGTGGACTTGCAGATCTGTGTCGTGTGTGTTCCCTATGTGCCTATGATTTTAGCGTCATGGCCAAGCGGTTCTAGGAGCGTCAGTCTGGAACCGCGCGACCGCTACGGTCGCAGGTTCGAATCCTGCCTCGGGCATGGATGTGTGTGATGTCCTTGGCTTAGTTAGGTTTCAGTAGTTCTAGGTTCTAGGGGACTGATGACCTCAGATGTTAAGTCCCATAGTGCTCAGAGCCATTTGAACCATTTTTTTAGCGCCAGTTTTGTGTACTGCCACGTTGTGTGGCACCACTTTCTGCAATTATCCCTAATTTATGAGCATGAGTGTAACACGGCACTGGAGTCGACATGGCTCCACATCTCTGTCGGTGCCTTCCAGAACGCCTATGGCTCTCTTCCTGACATGTCTCACTGCGGACCACGCTGCAAATGGTGCTCATTCAGGCTTTTCTCAGGTGGCCGCATTGATATCGCTGTACACTCCAGTATGGTGCGTTTGTTACACATCAAGCTATCAGAATATCATAAGATTAAATTCCAGCGTGAGACTGTATGACCGTAAAAATTATGAGCCTTGTTTAGTTAATGCTCTCACAGATGTCGACACACTACCAGAAATAGGGCTGATGGGTAAGACCTGCAGAAGTAAACAGGAGCAAGGTGGAGGGTGTATTATGATCAGTGGCGAAAACCAACACGGTTGAAAGTTTACGATGATAGAAGCAAATACGTTGGTGTAAACGTGGGTTCGCAGTCGAGTCGCTTACAACAAAACTGTTTATGTGTGGGAGGCTGTGAACCGCCACCACTGGCTTCTGTGTGAAATATTGTCCTGATTAGTTTTTCGACAGCTTCCTCCTTGTTCTCTCAAGGTGAAACCTATCCACAAAGAAATTTATTTCTAAACGAGCAACACGTTATAAGATCATGTTACTCGCAATGCTCCATAGCGTGAGTAATAACCCATTATTCAAATTATCCTACAAAGTCAACTGAAACTGCGAGAGATGCATGAAAGTAAGTATGTAAATGAAACAAACGCTAATGGCCGTAAATTTCACACATACCTTTCCATTCCATTTGTTTACTAGAGTGCTGAAAGCTATGTGTAATTTTTCTGTGAGCTGACTCTGCTGGCTGACAGTGAGAACGTGAGAGCCACTGCAGGAGAACAGCAAGTGGGTCGTAAAACAGGTTTTCGCTAAAAGGCAGAGTCCCAGGTAGGTGTAAACTGGGTGGCAGGCGCTGTTTGGAACAGAGCATTCAGCCAGTTGAACTCAACATTCACTTACGCAAAAGAACTGGTGTTCTGTGTACTTCTCTGGGTCTCATCTTTAATCTCTTTACTAATTCTGTAAACACCGGCGGTTTACATAGACGTATATAATTGTACATTATTATTATCATTTCCTTTCCAATTTCACAAACTTGTGACAAAGTATTATATTGCATGTTTAACAATCCATTTGGACAACGCTGCACTTAATAATTACTTGCATAGTCTATCTAATGATGGCAGTCAAGTCCATGTGTTTTGACAATAAAAGGACTGTATTGAGACCTTTTGCATCATTCCTTAGATAGGTGAAACACTACTCATTATATCTAGGTGAGGTATAGTTTACATACTCCGCCTGCTTAGTTGAGTGGTAACGTGCTTGCTTCCCATCCAGCGGGCCCCGGGTTCGATTCCCCGCTCCTGGACTGGGTGTGGTGTGATCATCTTCATCGTTTCACCCTCATCAGCGGCACGGAAGTCGCCCAATGTGGCGTCGACCCCAATTAGACTTGCACACGGCGTCCGAACTTCCCCGGATGGGACCTCCCTGCCAACAATGCCATACTATCATTTCCTTTTTATGGTACACATATTTCGTGTGTGAATGGACCCCATTCTTATATTCAGGTGTCTCGTACAACTTTTTTTTAAATG
Organism: Schistocerca americana; assembly: GCF_021461395.2. Classification (NCBI taxonomy): domain Eukaryota; kingdom Metazoa; phylum Arthropoda; class Insecta; order Orthoptera; family Acrididae; genus Schistocerca; species Schistocerca americana. The sequence continues at coordinate 84,432,269 of NC_060128.1, read as the reverse complement.
GACACACCGCGATTTGAGTGTATTGTTGTTTATTTAATTATGAGCCAGGTTTCGGCCTTTAAAGTCATTTTTAAGTGATTGAGTTTATGTCATTAGCATATATTGCAGGACATCAAGCTCAAAATCGGCCACAAATTAAGAAAATATTCGCTCCCCAAGAAATGTCTGATGTAAAATCAGCAGCCTGTAAAAAGATCAGTAAGTAATACTGGGAGCACGTCATCCAGTTATCCGTTGCGTAACTTCTGTTGAGTTATTGAGATGATATCATGGGGAGTTATATGTTCGCTGTATAGGTCACAGGTGTCAGACAGCCTCACAGAGGTATGCTAAAAGCCCAACCATAACCACACAGTGGAGCAAGACTGCACTTCAACCAAAGATGAATATGTACTAGCACAATTGTGTTTGGAATGTAAACTTTCAAGTCCCCATATAACTGGGCACAAATTTCATTCAAGAATTATTTTAACAAAAAAATGGTTCAAATGGCTCTGAGCACTATGGGACTTAACTTCTACGGTCATCAGTCCCCTAGAACTTAGAACTACTTAAACCTAACTAACCTAAGGACATCACACACATCCATGCCCGAGGCAGGATTCGAACCTGCGACCGTAGCGTATTTTAACAAGATACACAACACTGTTTCAGCACGTTACACATTAAAATTTAATGTACATTTGTACCAGATGATCAATGCTTTCCACGTGCCATTGTCGCATTCATATGATGTCGAAAATCTTCCAGTGACTGTGCAGGTCGTTGCTCCAGTTCTTCAGTTGAATCAGATACAGAACTGTGCACTTCACTTTTGAGATGGCCCCAGGCAGGAAAACGCAGAGTTTCAATCCACACACGGGCTTAGGATTTTTTTCTAACGGTTATCACTTCTTTGATCCGAGGTAGCAGAGGGCAACGAAACACCTTTTTTACTATTCCTCCATCGCTAAATTTCTTCGTTATTTTGGACAGTGAACTGTTCATGCGACGGTTTTGGACTTCAGTTAAAGGTTTACTTTTTGTAATAAAATAGCCCAGAGCTCCCACGTGCTTTTGTACGAACTAAAAATGAAATAAAGATCAACAGATCACCGTTTATACGGGCTAAAATACGTGGCTGGACCTTGCAACTCGCTTCGTAACCGTCTAGAGGTAGCAACCAAACGCATTGTCGCAGTTACCCTAGAATTAGTCACACAAATGAAATGTAGGCAGGAATGACTGTGGTGAAAAAATCACAACTCAACTCACAATGTTTGCAGCTTTAAGAATAAACGGCGTTTATTCGTTGTGTAGAATACTGTCACACCAACTGGTACATACACGGTCTCCAATATCACTACAGAGCGAGGTCGTAATTAAACTGGCGGGTGTCTCGTAAAAAAGTCCGCGAACTGCTACGGAAAATTCCTCAGCAATCGAGTTTTAAAACCAAAGTTTACTTGCTCAATTAATCTGAAAATCAGCAAGTCCACACTGTAGCGACTCATTGTAAAATAAATTCAATATTCACCTGATGTGGAAATACGAAAAAGTCCACAGACTGCTGCCTAAAGTATTTTGCGGTACTGAATGCGATAAATACAATTTCCTATTTTTACTACAGTTCGTAAGCAATTTTTAAGTTCACGCTGCGTGAAAATATTTCTACATCCCTGGCTACAACACTGGCTGGGATTATTCTTACGTATTTCGCAGTACTCGCAGCGAGAAACAGAAGTCCCAAACTAAACATTTATAAAAATTCCACTCTGTAACTAAATGTGATTCGGTCGTCGCTCCACACACAGGAGCGACTCGACAACCATCCACGCAAGACTTTCCCGCGAATGGCCGGCTTCTTTCCATCTTCTACAGTCTAGCCACAATTTTACTTCGTTATAGTCGGTACAGGGATCGAGTGACGACCAGGTTACACTACGTCTAGTGGGAACATGCCTAGTAAAGCCCTCGGATGATTGCCAAAACTGTCTGCCTGATCACTGCTTTACCTTCAGCAGCGTAGTATTATATCAGTATTGTTATTTGATACGCTGGGTGAAAATACGCGTTTGCGTTTTACAGCTGTCGCGGATTTCTGAATGTCAACCAGAGGAAAGACTATAAACGAATACAAAAACACACACACACACACACACACACACACACACACACACACACACTCGGAAACAGACAGTGGCAGTTTTGCACTTTTGCTTCCAGGAGCTACAACACCCTACAGCAGGGCTTCCCAATTTTTCAGCTGGCGGACCCCTTCTTCAGTCGAAAATCCATGGCGGACCCCTAGTCAGTCAAGAGCACAGTAACTTCAAATTTCAGAGCGAAACCCATGGGAACTGAAAGCTTCTTAATGCAGGTGCCATGTTCCCAATGACCCCCCCCCCCCCCCCCCTCCGAAGTATCAATTTAGAGATGAATGAAAACAACTTGAAATTAACGATCCAATTTGAATTCCCACTGTATCCTGACACTTACTAGTTGATTTAGTCCATTTGTTTAATACACTATAGCCTGATTAAAATTGCTTGGTAATTGAAATTTCACACCATGGAGCTTTCTTCCTCCAAGACCAATCAACGTGTGTGTGGGTGTGCGTGGTTTTTCGTGAAATCTGAAGAAAAATGTTCAAATGTATGTAAAGTCTTCCTTTGGTCATCCTCCCTCCTCATTCATTTCAACTGGAAACTTCCCTTGTTGTGAAGGCGATGGAGAAACTGCAGCCTTCTTTAATGATCCTGACTTCAGCCACCGACCCACGTTAGAAGTAATAAACTGGTCAAAAATCGACTTATGAAACAGGTAGTGCACTGACAAGGCAAGTTTAACATTTAATGATGCCCGGAGCCGCATACGTGCCAGCGAGTGCTGTGATTGGTCGACAAAGCTCGCTCTGCGCATCTAGCGTCTTGAGCCAGTGCACAAACGATCCCCGTATTGTTGCTAAACAGTCGATCAGAGAAGCCGCATTCTCCGACACTAAACTGTGTGTGCGTTCTCACTTAGGAACCGCAAAGGCTGTTTGGGAATACGACCTGAAGTAACAGTACACACGTTTTTGACACGAAAAAAACAATAGTGGTGAATTTAATTTTCACATTTTTATTCAATAATTTTACTCATTATTTTACACGATATGGTGGAAGGTGGCCGCGGATCCCCTAGAAAGAGGCGGAGGACCCCTAATGGGTCCGCGCACCACTCGCTGGGAAGCCCTGCCCTACAGTTAGCTCCATAGCAGCAAACAGCTGTGTACAGTTAAAGCCGCAATAGCATTCGACAGATGAGGATGGGGCCAGACGGCATTTTAAATGCCAAACGAATATTGAGAGGAGAAAAAAAAAACATTTCGGATCGCTTTAAATGTCGCTTCCCAGCTGGCGTTCACAACAAACATACGCCACTGTACCGCTGAATCCGACATCAAACAAGTACAGCGAATATAAACGCGATATAATAGTGGCTAACATAGCGCCGCCAAAATCTGTTGGTGCCTCCACCTTTCAGAGTCGGTCGTGTAAACACCTGTGTGTGTGTGTGTGTGTGTGTGTGTGTGTGTGTGCAGCGCGCGGGCCGCAAAACCCTCGGCCAAACACGCCGGCATTCACAGCCGAGGGATTTGGCCCGTTTGACGGTGCTGTGTAGAGACCATTACATCCCCCCCCCCCCCCCTCCCGCACCGTCATAAATTGATTCTACGCCCACGCTGTCCGCGGTTTTAAACACACGTGCCGCCGCGTATGTGTAGGCCTACGTGTGAGTGGTCGGGAGGTACAGTCGCTGTCTATAAAGCTGTGCCCCACCCCCGCAGCTTATGACGAACACACAGCGACGCATATAGGCGTGTCCGTGTGCATCCGTGTTGACAGGTCGCCAGATATGTATGTATATGTATACGTATATATATATGGAGCCAATTCACACCCGGCGACCTGCTCCGCTTTTCGCTCAAAACACCCGCGGCGCGACGTCACGGAGCTGTTGTGTGTGTGTGTGTGTGTGTGTGTTTGTGTGTGTGTGTGTGTGCAGAATGGACCTACACAGTGGAAGCGGCCGGTTGCACGCGCCGTATAAATCATTTTCAGGTTGTCGCGCTGGCGCCGAGTGCGTTTGTCTGCCGTGTTTGTCGGTCTGTCAGGCAGATGGGGTGGGGGGGGGGGGGGGAGGCACAGTGCGTGTGCGTGCCGAGTCTCACGCGTGGGCACGCAGGTGCGTCGGGGCCGCAGCCCTAGTCAGAACGGGAAGCCCAGCGGAGCGCGATAGCAGGCGGCAGGCAGATTTCTCAGATCTGGTCCGACAGTCGTTCGTAATTTCATTTCTTCCTCCGAGTCTGTGTTCAAAGAGACACCACTAAAAAAGGACACCCAGCTAACACTGATGAAAGGTCTCTGTGGGATTCCTTTCATGTTAATTTCTTAAATCTGTTGTCATTTACGGCATAAATTCCACTTCCAAATTTACTGTGGTGTTTCTGACTCTATCTGGGAGGAGACTGAGCAGTGGAACGTGTTACTTTTACACATAATCAAGAACGATCTGTCACACTACTACACTTTAAAACACAGTTTATATGTAATTCATGTCACACAGTCTCATACAGAACCTACATCCACTTTCTTTTATATACTGTATATGATAAGATACTGTCATCCCCCTTCCCTTCTGTGTGAAAGGATGAATGAGCAAATGTATTTCTAGTTGCATGCTTGATGGTAGCAGACAAGCCTGTCTGCTAGAGAACAGTAGGACCAATGTCGGTACATGGGTAGCTACGCTTTCTAAAAGCAAAGAGGTTTCTATTCTTAGTATGGTCCTGTCCATCCCTTGTCATGTTGGTATAGGAAGCTGCCTCCCTGGCCACTTCCGATTGTTATCTGTGAAGCACCCTCGGTAGGGGCCATGGCAGTCTGCCCGCGGCGAGCGTCTGAAGTGGTAAGATCTCCGGATAAACGTGTCTCTGCTGAGTCTGTAGGACAATGGATTTCTTAAGTTCAGCCTAACTGAAAATTTAATCGTCTTTGTTTCTGGTTTAGATCTAAAATATCTTATGTTATCTTAAATTGCAACGCAGTGTAATTCGAGTGTGAAGTTCAGAATATCTTCCAGTAATTGCTTTGTCACTACTTTGTGAGCAAAGTGGAACCACGTGTTGATGATCCGTATCTCTAACTAAGTCATCAATCTCAAATGAGAATGTGCGAGAGATTATAACGTCTCGTCTTGACAATATTTTTCAATATAGCAACTTTTCTTTATGTTCAACCCACGTGGGGTGTACTTTGTGAGATCAGTACCACGTGCTTATACAATGGTTTGACCCATCAGGTTAATAGTAAGACGATAGAAACCAGTTCGAGGTTTTTCTTTTGTAAATTGAGTTTCGATGTAATTTATTTTAATTATCAAAATTATTGTGGAGTTACACTCTTTGTGTAAACCAAGTTGACCACGTGAAGCATGTGGTGTAAGCATCAAAGTAGCCCTCAGCTATTCTTTTCGGGAAGATTTCACAGAGAGTTAGTATGAATTTAGTATACCAGTGTGTGGTAATTACATGACGGACAGGATTGTTCTACGACCGTAACTTCTTTGGGTGAAAATTGAATCGGTTGGTTGTGGCTAATTTCCTCTTGCATATGTTTCAACGTTCTTCGTGTGTTATTTTATGAATGCAGTGTTGTATGCAGTCCCCCAATCTTGGCTCCATATTTGATGTGTTCTGTAAGATTACCAACTCACATTTTCACAATCCTAAATAAGGCACCAGTTTAGTTATGAATCAAGTTTAAAATGCTGAAATTTTAACGGAACAATGATCAATCTTAAAATAAATGTCCAAATATAAACTGATTTATTTATTTTTATTTAAATTCTCTTTTTACATATATGTCACCGGTTGTCATAAGATGACTACTAAAAGATTATAATTAATGTTAGTTTGGTTGGCAATTTGGTAAACTAGACTGGATACCTGGTGAAATAGTTGCTCAGTAATACAAGGATAACTTCCCCAAATAGCTCACAGCTTTCAACCCGCTTTTATTATCTTGAATATGAGCACCGCTTTCAGAACAACTTAATGCATCAACTTTACACTGAAAACGACTAAATGCGTCGAGGTGCTGTTTTTACTGAGTTGTGGCGGAAAATGTGGCTGACTTTCTGATGTGAACAAGTAATTTCTACCTGCAGCTGCCGAATTACTGCACTTCCGCTGCCCAAACCCTAAAACTGCCAGACATCCCCCATTCAATGCAGCGACCATGTGAGTGAATGACCTACTAACCATGCAGTGCGCCTTCATTTACAAATGTATTTATTTTCTAAACCATTCCGCGAAATTTGGTCGCCGTTAGATGCGGAGTTCATCGAAAAGTTCACATTTCAAACACATCCATATGATTAACGGACTATCCCGGAACAGGAATCCAAAACACAATACCTGTTGCAGGTTGCCGATGTCACGACTTCGAGGGGTAATATAAACTAGATTTTCGATATTTCTCATAATTATTCATCTAAACCTACATCTACATGGATACTCCGAAAACCACACTCAAGTGCCTGGCAGAGGGTGCATCGAACCATCTGCACAATAATTCTCTATTATACTACTCTTCAACAGCGTGCGGAAAAACCGAACACCTATATCTTTCCGTGAGAGCTCTGATTTCCGTTATTTTATTGTGATGATAGTTTCTCCCTATGCAAGTCGGCGTCAAAAAAATATTTTGGTGAGTGAAATTTCGTGAGAAGATTCCGCCGCAACGAAACGCCTTCGTTTTGATGGTGTCCATCCCAAATCCCGTATCATGTCCGTTACACGCTCTCCCCTATTTCGCGATAATACAAAAAGTGCTACTCTTCGTTAAACTTTCTTGTTGTATTCCATTAATCCTCTCTGGTAAGAATCTCAGATCGCGCAGCAGTATTCTAAAAGAGGACGGACAAGCGTAGTGTAGTCAGTCTCATTAGCAGATGTGTTACATTCTCTAAGTGTTCTGCCAATAAAACGCAGTCATTGGTTTGCCTTCCCTACAACATTATCTATGTGCTCTTTCCAATTTAAATTGCTCGTAACTGTAATTCCTCGGTATTTAATTGAGTATACGGCCTTTAGATTTGATTAATTTATCGTGTAATCGAAGTTTAAAGGATACTTTTAGCACTCATGTGGACGACCTCACACTTCTCATTATTTAAGGCCAATTGCCAATTTTCGCACCATACAGATATCTTTCCTAAATCCTTTTGCAATTTCTTTTGATCTTCACATGACTTCATTAGCTGATAAACGACAGCGTCATCTGTAAACAACCTAAGAAGGATGCTGAGATCGTCTCTTAAATCGTTTATATAGATAAGGAACAGCAGAGGCCCTGTAATACTATCTTGGGGAACGCCAGAAATCACTTCCTTTTTACTCGATGACTTTCCGTCAATTACTATGAACTGTGACCTCTCTGAGAGGAAATCACGAATCCAGTCACATAATTCAGACAATATTCCATAAGCACGCAATTTCACTACGAGCTGCTTGTGTGGTACAGTGTCAAAAACCTTCCGGAAATCCAAAAATACGAAATCAATTTGAAAACCCTTGTTAATAGATCTCAACACTTTGCGCAAAGAGACAGTTGTGTTTCACAAGAACAATGTTCTCTAAATCCATGTTGACTGCGTGTCAATAGACTGTTCTCTTCGAGATAATTCGTAACGTTTCAACACAACATATGTTCCAAAATCCTGCTGCATATTGACGTTAATGACATGGCCCTGTAATTTAGTGGATTACTCCTACTACCTTTCTTGAATACTGGTGTGACCTTTGCAACTTTCCAGACTTTCGGTATGGATCTTTCATCGATCGAGCGGTTGTATATGATTGTTAAGTATGTAGCTATTGCATCAGCATACTCTGAAAGGAACCTAATTTGTATACAATCTGGTGGACCAGAAGGTTTTCTTTTATTAAGTAATGTAAGCTGCTTCTAAGTTACTCATGTTGGCAGCTGTTCTTGATTCGAATTCTGGAACATTTATTTCTTCTTCTTTGGTGAAGGAATTTCGAAAAGCTGTGTTTAGTAACTTTGCTTCAGTAGCACTGTCGTCGATAGTATTTCCACTGCCGTCGCGCAGAGAAGGCATTGTCTGTGTATTGCCGCTAGCATATTTCACATACGATCGGAATCTATTTGGATTTTTTGATAGGTTTCCAGTTGTGGAAACTATCGTAAGTATCTCACTTTGATATCCGCACTAAATTACGAGATTCTGTAAAAGATCGCCAATCTTGGGGATTTTGCGTTCGATTAACAGTTGGCATAATTTTTTGGTTGTTTCTGCATCAGTGTTCTGATCCGTTTTGTGTACCAAGGCGGATCAGCTCCGTCTTTGTTAATTTATTTGTTAGAAATCTCTCAGTTGCTGTCGATGCTGTTTCTTTGAATTCAAGTCACATCTGGTCTACATTTACAATTTTAATTTGGAAGGAGTGACGATTGTCTTTCAGACGTCAAGTGAAATTTTATCTGCTTTCTTGGAAAGGTATATTTTTCGTTTATTTTTGCACGATTTGGTGTTTACAATATTCAGTTTCGCTACGACAACCCTGTTGTTTTCACTAATCCCTGTATCCGTTTTGATGCTCGTTATTACCTCAGGATTATTTGTTGCTAAGAGGTGAAGGGTGTTTCCACAACCGTTTACTATTCCTCGGGCTCATGAACTACCTGCACGAAATAATTTTCAGAGAATGCATTTAGCACATTTTCGGATGGTGTTTTATGCGCGCCTCCGGATTTAAACATGTATTTGTGCCAACATATCGAGGGTAAATTGAAGTCACCACCACCTATATAACTGTATGACTTGGGTACGTGTTTGAAATCAAACTCCAGTTTTCTTTGAACTTTGAAACATCTCCTTAGAAAAATTAATGAATTACTGTGCTGGTAAACCTCTTACGTTATTTGATTTTCAAACAGCTGAGCAGTACTGAACGTACTCAGACATTTCTTTCTTTACTTATTCTGATCAACACTAAACTGATACACAATATTTTTAGCGCAACGCAATCTGACTTTCAATAATCCCTACAAAAGAATGGCCTTGTGACATAGTTATTAGACATTTCGTATCTTTACTGTAATATTTTTGCTGCTTGAGCTTTGTCATGTTTAGGTATAAGTTATTGTATTTGCTGCTGCTGTTTGCCAGGCATAGTGCTACTGAATTTCACTTTGTATTACTCTGTTAAGCTAGTTTTACTATTGATTTATTTTGCTTGTTGCGGCACATTGGCTCATATTAGTTGTAATGTTGCATTTGCTTTGCTAATTTAGATATACTGCTGCTTGCTTTGCCAATTTGCATTTTTTTTTGTTATTCCTGTTTGTGCTAAATTGTTTCGTGCTGCTGCATTGCCTTGTCCCTTAGTATATATATATATATATATATATATATATATATATATATATATATATATATATATATGAGCTCAGTAGATTTAAGTTAGCTTAAGAGGGGGTAGACTATATAAGAAACTAACTATGAAGAATAAGGAAAGAATGCAATGGGACGTTATATGAAAAAGATTTGGTCAAAAATGAGTATTGTACAATGAGAAATATTTATTTTAAAAGAGGATATGAACAAAACAATAGGGTTTAGGGACAACAGGGTAGATAAGACTTTTTTTTTTTTTTTTGCAAATGTTGAAATAAAAGGAAAGATCTATGGAATGAAGTTTTGGGTTGGACTGCAGTACCAAATGTTACACTGAAAACGAACCCTGTCCTTTCCTTTTGTGTTATTCCGCTATGTGTTTGTGTACCCTTGTGTATTTGTGTTTTTCCTGTCTTTGTGTGTTTATCTGATAAGAGTTATGTTGTAGTATTTTCCTAATACTATGTTATTTACTTTGTAAAGATGTTTAGACATTATTAAATCTGTTATGTTTCAATGCTCATGTGTGAAATTAATGTTTCAAAAACTATTTTCATTCTTTTATTTATTTACTTATGCTATAATTCCTGTAACACTGATTTATCTGTTCATTTCTATTCTTTTGTAAAGCCTGTACGACTACAAATGTTATCTGTATTGTTATGTTCTTTAATGATGTATTTTGTACCTATGTAATTGTATTCTTATGCTGTAAATTTATAATTGTATAGACACCAGTTCTTCAAATTAAGTTACATGTCACTGCACACGTTTCTGTTGATCATAGTATATGCACAATAGATGGTAAGTTGGGACTGTTAGTGTTTGCACGTGTGTTGATAATTCAGCAAGGGACTGGTTAACAGCATTGCTGGTTCTAAGGACATACCAAACAGTTTGTGAGTGCACAAGTGGTGGTTCATGGACTTGCTATATTGTCTGCAAGACTCTTTAATGGTGACTGTGCACCTTTGATGACCCACAAATACCATTATCTCTACAAGAACTACAGTGGGGCTGCACCGTTCATGGCCCACCGATACCATTATCTCTATAAGGACTACAGTGGGTCCGTACCTCTCATGGCCCACCAACACCATTATCTCCAAAAGGACTACAGTGGGTTAGCTCTGTTGTGGCCCATTACCTGTCTGCATGTCAAGAGTCAGCATTGTCTTCCCGTTGGAAGGACAACTCTACTTCTTCAAGACTGCATGGAAATCCACTATTTCTGTGTGCATTTTCTTTTACTGCTCAGACTTCGAGAAAATAAAAACACTGGAATTTTACTGTGATGAACGATCAGGACTGTCTGTATGAACTGTGAGAAAATCTTTGCTTTTGACCAACAGTATATCAATAAGTGTGTGTATTTTATTTCTTTGTTATTGTAATTATGAAAATTTTTTTCAAATCTGTATTGGCCACTGCCCAAAACAATTCGTAAAATTTTTTGTGGGGGGCATGGGGGCTATGTAAGTAGGCTGTTTAGGTTTTTATGTTGGTAACGCCACGTAGCGCTCTGTATGGAAATCACTGGCTGTGCTGTGTGCAATGTGTGGCTGGGTGGCATTGTTGGAATAGTCGCTATTGTATTGTTGGGCAGCTGGCTGTGAACAGCGCGTAGCGGTGCGCAGTTGGAGGTGAGCCGCCAGCAGTGGTGGATGTGGGGAGAGAGATGGCAGAATTTTGAGAATGGACGATCTGGACGTGTGTCCATCAGAGACAGTAAATTTGTAATATTGGATATCATGAGCTGATATTGAAAGGGTACAGTACCACCCGACATTGAAAATAGGTAGAACATACTTCATTATTTTTGTCAGAAGAACACATTTTTTTTGTAAAATAACTCAATTTCTATTAATACAGGGAAGCCGGATACCAGTGTGGGAAAGAATGACAATTTATTTATTTAATTGATCACATGTGCACTCCCACAAAGTAAATCCCTACATCCAGTTTGGTGAGATCTATGAAATGAATGAATGTATGGTCGTCTGCTAACCGCAGATAGTGAATGTGAATATATGATCATCTTTGAGTCGATCCTTTGGCCACCTTTGGTGGGACCAAAGAGATGAAATTTACCAGAGCTTTGAGCGCCTGAAATGTGGCTGACCAAAACGATAGCAAGGTGCTTCCCCCACCTCGACAGAGATGGGAGAGAACCTCAGGAACGGCCATGTTTCAGCGCTCTGCCGCTGGATCTTGTGCTGTTAAGACCTGTTTTAGTTGTGCTCCGTAATGATGAAAGAGTGGAGACATGGTATGCATGTGGAATATTTAAGAGTAGTTTGAAATAGTAATTTCTGTATTTCAGGAACTTTTGTGGGGAGAATTAAATGTCAGGCAGGTAATATTAAAGGGATTGTAGTAATCTTCAGAAGTGACCAACGGTCACAATGAAACCACGTGTAGCAATAAGTTCAAATACTCCCGTGTGCTTAAGTTAAGCTGAATTACTAGCGTGTGTACAACAAGTTGAAATATTTAAGAAATAGCGTGTGTACCATAAGTTGAAATATTTAAGAAATGGCGTGTGCAGGACTTGAAATTAGAGACGAGTACTTCCACGTGGTGAGCACTGGGTGAGTCTCAATCTGTGTATGAGACAAAGGATAAAGAGAAGTACTCGTCCATGGTATCAGTTGAGGACTCACGTGTGTGATGTTCTTAATATTACTTTGCGTGATATGATTCCGTGTGACGCTAGATTTAAACTCTGAGAGAGAATCAAGGTGAGTCGGCCGTCTATCCAGCAACGCCACTTGGTTTGCATTGCACAGGAAGACGTGCATATATCTCCAGAGTTCACAGTAGGAAAGTAGAATTACGAAGTGGGGCAGTGTCGAGTGGAACTGGGATAAATAGTAATTGAAGTGGGAAAGCTGAAAGTGATAATGTTGTGACCATTCTCTGTATAGTATTTCATGTTGTAGTGTGGTGTATGTCATGTAATTTGGGTATGTGTGGTTTGCATGAGAGAGTAGCGAGGTAGTTTCAAAAGATTAGTGGGTTATGCTTGTTCCTTCTGTACCGCTCGGTCTGGAGGAAAGTTTCGTGATGATGATTGTGAGAGTCGAAGTGTGAGGTATAATAAAAGATCCACCATCCTATCCAGAAAGTGCACTGTAGCGTTAAAATAATTACGAGACCAATATACAGAGATTCACCATTGTAAAGCCATGCCCACTGGGCGGAATTTCTCATGTGTTATTGTTGTAGGTTGTAGAATTTGTGTGTTTACGTTAGAGAATTTATCGGAATAAATAAGATAGTGAAAAGAAAAAGATTGGTGGACTTTTCCTTCGAATTGTATGTTGTCATAATGTCCCGAATTTATAATGTGTGCGCCGTTCATATCCAGTGCGGTGGCCACGTGTTGACAAAAGCCGTTAAATAAAAAAAAAAAAAAGAAAATGTGGTGTTGCCAGTGCGTAGTGAACAGTCAGAGTTCTGTAAATTACTGATAGTCAGATGTGCGTTCCCGTTGCGTATTATTCATATAGGAGGATAATTTGTAACTTAATTGTGTGTACGAGAGTTCATGTTACTCGATAAATAAGAATGAATCCACTCGCTTGGCAGACCACTCATCTTGCAGGTCTGACTGCTTGATGCCGCAGTATGAGCAAGGCATGTGGGTGCCTCTCAATATATATATATATATGGTGAGTCACCTAACATTACCGCTGGATATATTTCGTAAACCACATCAAATACTGACGAATCGATTCCACAGACCGAACGTGAGGAGAGGGGCTAGTGTAATTGGTTAATGCAAGCCATAAAAAAATGCACGGAAGTATGTTTTCTAACACAAACCTACGTTTTTTCAAATGGAACCTCGTTAGTTTTGTTAGCACATCTGAACATATAAACAAATACGTAATCAGCGCCGTTTGTTGCATTGTAAAATGTTAATTACATCCGGAGATATTGTAACATAAAGTTGACGCTTGAGTACCACTCCTCCGCTGTTCGATCGTGTGTATCGGAGAGCATCGAATTACGTAGGGATCCAAAGGGAACGGTGATGGACCTTAGGTACAGAAGAGACTGGAACAGCACATTTCGTCCACATGCTAACACTTTTTTATTGGTCTTTTTCACTGACGCACATGTACGTCCACATGCTAACACCTTTTTATTGGTCTTTTTCACTGACGCACATGTACATTACCATGAGGGGTGAGGTACACGTTCGACGGCCGTTTCATAGGACGTGGAGGACGCATAAATTGGCCAGCCCGTTCTCCTGATCTTACACCTCTGGACTTCTTTCTGTGGGGTACGTTAAAGGAGAACGTGTACCGTGATGTGCCTACAGCCCCAGAGGATATGAAACAACGTATTGTGGCAGCCTGCGGCGACATTACACCAGATGTACTGCGGCGTGTACGACATTCATTACGGCAGAGATTGCAGTTGTGTGCAGCAAGTAATGGCCACCACATTGAACATCTATTGGCCTGACATGTCGGTACACACTCTATTCCACTCCGTAAACCACGTGTGTACGTGTACCTCACCCCTCATAGTAATGTACATGTGCGTCAGTGAAAAAGACCAATAAAAAGGTATTAGCATGTGGACGTAATGCGCTGTTCCAGTCTCTTCTGTACCTAAGGTCCATCACCGTTGCCTTTGGATCCCTACGTAATTCGGTGCTCTCCGATACACACGATCGAACAGCGGAGGAGTGGTACTCAAGCGTCAACTTTAGGTTACAATATCTCCGGATGTAATTAACATTTTACAATGCAACAAACGGCACTGATTATGTATTTGTTTAAATGTTCAGATGTGCTAACAAAACTAACGGGGCTCCATTTGAAAAAACGTAGGTTTGTGTTAGAAAACATACTTCCGTGCATTTGTTTATGGTTTGTATTCACCAATTACACTAGCCCCTCTCCTCACGTTCGGTCTGTGGAATCGATTCGTCAGTATTTGATGTGGTTTACGAAATATATCCAGCGGTAACGTTAGGTGACTCACCCTGTATATATATATATATATATATATATATATATATATATATATATATATATATATATATGTGTGTGTGTGTGTGTGTGTGTGTGTGTGTGTGTGTGTGTGTATATATATATATATATATATATAGAGGAACATTATTAAGGTAAATACATTGTTTGTTCTTTATCAAAATCTTTCATTTGCTAACTATGCCTATCAGTAGTTAGTGACTTCAGTAGTTAGAATCTTTTATTTAGCTGGCAGTATTGGCGCTCGCTGTATTGCAGTACTTCGAGTAACGAAGATTTTTGTCATTAAGTGATTCATGAAAGGTATAGGTTATTGTTAGTCAGGGCCATTCTTTTGTAGGGATTATTGAAATTCAGATTGCGTTGCGTTCAGTTCTGCTCAGCTGTTTGAAAATCAAATAACGTAAGGCGTTTACCACCACAGTCATTCATAAATTATTCTAAGGGGACGTTTCAAGTTTTCAGCAATTGCGTCATCTGAGTTGAAGTTGGATAAAAGGATCCAATTATTATTTTATTCCGGTTGCCAAAAATGACCTCTGCCCATACCAACTCTTTGAGCGATTTTAAAAAATTTTAAATGCTGTCATAATCTATTCACTAACAGGTATAATCCTAAATTAAATGTTTTCCGCTACACGTGAAGTATTACAGTTACGAAGTGTGTATTTGTCTTAGGGATGGCAGTTATCGCTGAAACAACCGATTTTCGGTTATCTGAAATAACAGATTTTCTGACTTTTTATTTCTATTACTTCCTGAAGCAGACGTAGAAATCGAACAAGGACCAAAAAATTTCGACTGTCTTAGTTTCAAGAGACATAGAATCAAAATATTGAGTTAAAGAGGTAAATAAAAAAAAACTTTGTCTGTCCACCGTTCGCTGCTTTTCTCGATAGGTGATAAGTAACTGAATACTGCAAAAAATCAGCAGTATTCTCCCACTGAGTCTAATTTTTTGAAACTACTCAATAATCATATTTAACCGGGGATTGGGCGTTACACAAATAGTCACTGCTAAAGCGTGAAAAACGAGGTTCAGTAACTCTGCTTTTCGTGTTGATTTGCCCATTTTCGAGGGCTAGAAGCAGTTAAAGGCACAGCAGATCAGTAACTTTCTACTTTTATTGCATACTTTGAATGAATTCGTGCTGATAACATAGGTAGTACAGAGGACGCCATTGTCCATCACGTGGCTATGAGACCATCTCCCGTAATGCCAACATTCTCGATTGAAAGTAATCGATCGTCACGCTTCCGGTGCAACGCTAATCTCTGTACTGTCTATAAAACCAGCGTTTCCTCGAGTTCTCTTTGTAGTTCGCCACTTTACCCCTGAAGATGTCCCCCGCAGTCGGAGACGAAACGTCAGTGGAGAGTTTTATACATCGACCACGGCCTATCAGCCCGCAAGTTTTAAGTGAAGACAATACCGGCCGTGGAAGCCTACACTGTATGATCAAACACTTCTACCGGGAGGATATGTCAGCATCGCTTCGACGATTCGAAGGAATGCGCAGGAAGAAAGCACAACCGTGTGCCCTCACCTTCCTGTTACGCTGCAGGGACACTTCGACGGTTCCGAAGTTTCTGCAGGTGAAGAGGATGTTTCGCTCGGCTCTGGCTCATCGTACTTACAACCGAGTCGAATCCGCAGTGTTACGGGAGAGGATTCATCAGATGCGGCGAGCACTGGCGGAAACCAGCAGCAAGCTTTTTCATCTCCACTTGGCTATTAGTAATGCTATGCAATGTGCTGACTGGGATAAGACTGACGACCTAACATTCAAAACTATGGAAGTTAGTGCAGAAATATCACTAAACAGACAGAATAAGAATTTCGCTAACTCACAGAAGAACGTTTCGGGAGGTTCATTTGAGGACATTTCTCGAACTACACTCCTGGAAATGGAAAAAAGAACACATTGACACCGGTGTGTCAGACCCACCATACTTGCTCCGGACACTGCGAGAGGGCTGTACAAGCAATGATCACACGCACGGCACAGCGGACACACCAGGAACCGCGGTGTTGGCCGTCGAATGGCGCTAGCTGCGCAGCATTTGTGCACCGCCGCCGTCAGTGTCAGCCAGTTTGCCGTGGCATACGGAGCTCCATCGCAGTCTTTAACACTGGTAGCATGCCGCGACAGCGTGGACGTGAACCGTATGTGCAGTTGACGGACTTTGAGCGAGGGCGTATAGTGGGCATGCGGGAGGCCGGGTGGACGTACCGCCGAATTGCTCAACACGTGGGGCGTGAGGTCTCCACAGTACATCGATGTTGTCGCCAGTGGTCGGCGGAAGGTGCACGTGCCCGTCGACCTGGGACCGGACCGCAGCGACGCACGGATGCACGCCAAGACCGTAGGATCCTACGCAGTGCCGTAGGGGACCGCACCGCCACTTCCCAGCAAATTAGGGACACTGTTGCTCCTGGGGTATCGGCGAGGACCATTCGCAACCGTCTCCATGAAGCTGGGCTACGATCCCGCACACCCTTAGGCCGTCTTCCGCTCACGCCCCAACATCGTGCAGCCCGCCTCCAGTGGTGTCGCGACAGGCGTGAATGGAGGGACGAATGGAGACGTGTCGTCTTCAGCGATGAGAGTCGCTTCTGCCTTGGTGCCAATGATGGTCGTATGCGTGTTTGGCGCCGTGCAGGTGAGCGCCACAATCAGGACTGCATACGACCGAGGCACACAGGGCCAACACCCGGCATCATCGTGTGGGGAGCGATCTCCTACACTGGCCGTACACCACTGGTGATCGTCGAGGGGACACTGAATAGTGCACGGTACATCCAAACCGTCATCGAACCCATCGTTCTACCATTCCTAGACCGGCAAGGGAACTTGCTGTTCCAACAGGACAATGCACGTCCGCATGTATCCCGTGCCACCCAACGTGCTCTAGAAGGTGTAAGTCAACTACCCTGGCCAGCAAGATCTCCGGATCTGTCCCCCATTGAGCATGTTTGGGACTGGATGAAGCGTCGTCTCACGCGGTCTGCACGTCCAGCACGAACGCTGGTCCAACTGAGGCGCCAGGTGGAAATGGCATGGCAAGCCGTTCAGCAGGACTACATCCAGCATCTCTACGATCGTCTCCATGGGAGAATAGCAGCCTGCATTGCTGCGAAAGGTGGATATACACTGTACTAGTGCCGACATTGTGCATGCTCTGTTTCCTGTGTCTATGTGCCTGTGGTTCTGTCAGTGTGATCATGTGATGTATCTGACCCCAGGAATGTGTCAATAAAGTTTCCCCTTCCTGGGACAATGAATTCACGGTGTTCTTGTTTCAATTTCCAGGAGTGTATTATTAACCTGTCTGATAAAGATTTGACAAAAGATGAAATTCTGTACTAGCCAAACGAGGCAATTTTGCTGTGACGCCGCAAAACGTATCCACAAAGGATATTGTAGCAAATATTGAGGCAGGCATCCGTCAGCTCCCACAGCAGTCCGCTGACGTAATTAGGATGGAAAGAGCTAGGACTTTACGTACATGTAAGCCACCTAACAGTAATTTGTCGCACGCACAAAGGAAGGCGCTGAGGGATATAAATGCAGATAGAAACACTATCGTTCTTAATGCACATAAGGATACTGCCACCGTCATATTGAACAATGAGCACTATCATGGAAAGATCAATGACATTTTGGTTCCCCCCATTTACAAAAAATTTCAGAAGGATCCGACTGCGAAGATTTTAAAAATGACCAATCGACTCCTGAAAGCGTCTTGCTTCTCCTCCGACGATAAGAAGCTGCTTTGTAAAACAGACCTATACTTTACGCATATTCCAAAATACATTAACTTGAGGTTCCGCCGAGGCCAATTGTCAGCGCTATAGGCGGACCCAGCCACGAGTTGGCTAAACACCTTGCCACATTGCTGCTATCTTACGTTGGTAGGACAGACAGTCATATTAAAAATTCCGCTGATTTCATTGTCAAGTTAAAGGAGAAGAGCGTGGGCCTGGATGATATCCTCGTCAGGTTTGATATTGTGTCGTTATTTACCATGATTCCGGAAACGGAGCTATCTTATGGTTAAAATGGCTCTGAGCAATATGGAACTTAACATCTGAGGTCATCAGTCCCCTACACTTAGAACTACGTAAACCTAACTAACCTAAGGACATCACACACATCCACGCCCGAGGCAGGATTCGAACCTACATCTACATCTACATACATACTCCGCAATCCCCCATACGGTGCTTGGCGGAGGGTACCTCGTACCACAACTAACATCTTCTCTCCCTGTTCCACTCCCAAAGAGAACGAGGGAAAAATTAACTGCCTATGTGCCTGTGTACGAGCCCTAATCTCTCTTATCTTATCTTTGTCGTCTTTCCACGAAATGTAAGTTGCCGGCAGTAAAATTGTACTGAAGTCATCCTCAAATGCTGGTTCTGTAAATGTACTCAGTAGCGATTCACGAAAAGAACGCTTCCTTTCCTCTAGAGACTCCCACCTGAGTTCCTGAAGCATTTCCGTAACACTCGCGTGATGATCAAACGAACCTGCGAACGTAGCGAAGCTATCTTACGCATAGCGGGTATTTTTCGTACCTATATTGTGGCATTATTCCGACACTGCCTCACCACAACTTACTTTCAATACAATAGTGACTGCTATGAACAGATGGGTAGTCCTCTGTCCTCTTGTTTATGGAGACTTTTGAACAACGGACGTTGCAGGCTGCCAGTAAGAGACCATCCAGATGGTATCGATATGTCGATGAGACGTTCGTAGTATGGATGAGTATGGAGCAGAGGAGATGGATGCCTTCCTGACACATCTAAACAGCATTAATCCGAAAATCCAATTTACTCAAAAATGGTTCAAAGGGCTCTGAGCGCTATGCGACTTAACATCTGAGGTCATGAGTCCCCTAGACTTATTAGAACTACGTAAACCTAACTAACCTAAAGACATCACACACATCCATGCCCGAGGTAGGATTCGAACTTGCGACCGTAGCACCAACTTATTATGGAGACGGAGAGTAATGGGCAGATGAATTCCCTGGATGTGTCTGTAATTAAACGACGTGACGGATCGCTGGGTCATAAGGTGCATAGAAACGCCACACATACGGATCGTTATCTGCATAAAGATTCAAATCATAACCCTAGACAAAAAACGGGTGTAATAAAAACTTTGGTAGACAGGGCACACAAAATTTGTGAACCTGTTTATTTAAAAGATGAGACTGAACATCTACGATCAGCTTACGTGACGAATGGCTATTCTAGCAAGGATATAGATCAAACGCTTCGCCCTAGGCAGAGAATCAGGAGCAACGACGAACAACAGTCGTCCAACGGTAACGTTTTTCTTCCATTTATTAGTAATGTCACAGATCGTATTGGGAGAGTGTTAAGCAAATATGGGGTGAAAACTACTTTCAGAGCAACCAGAAAAACAAATTGATTATTTAAGATCTGCGAAAGATGCACGACACCCTTTGGCTACACCGGGGATATATAAAATTCCTTGTATTTGTGGACAGGTGTATATCGGTACCACAAAGAGAAGCGTGAACACCCGTCTTGTTGAACATAATAGGAATTGCCGCCTGGGTCACACGGGTAAATCGGCCGTAGCAGAACATGTTTACCAGTAAGGTAATCATGAAAAAAAATTCAGCGAGACGAGCGTCATATCAAAAACCTCGCTTTATTATGCGCGGATGTATAGAGAGGCTGTCGGGATTGATAAACACCGTAATAATTTTAACAGGAAACAGGAAGGTGTTACACTGGATAAAATTTGGATATCAGCGTTGCACCGGAAGCGTGACGATCGATTATTTTCAATCGAGAATATTGGCATTACCGGAGACAGTCTGATAGCTAACGCCACCTGATGGACTCTGGCGCCCTCTGCACTGCCCATACAATCAGCGGTTCCTCGAGTTGTCCTCGCAGTTGGCCACTTAACGTCGGAGGATGTCTCCCGCAGTCAAGGCGAAACGTCAGGGGAGAGTTTCATGAATCGATCACGGCCTATCAGCCAGGAAGTTTCAAGTGAAGAATGTCCCTGTAGATGGCATCTAAAAGACGTGGTGGGAGAACGTATGGCCCTTCTGGACAGTCACCTACAATTCCAGCCCAAACATGACTCTTAAACTGATGCTGACGTCTAGCCCATACCGTAGGGTGAGGACTGCGATCGGCCCATGCTTGCTGAATTTAGAAATTTGTTATTCCCTCTCTACCAAACGTTGCCTCGTCTGTTAACAAAACTGAAGAGGTACCTTATTGGCAGTATGTGCAACAAATCATCGGCAAAAGTTGTCCCATGGTTTGTGATGGGAATGTGCAAGGACCAGCACATGTTGAAGGTGATGTAGATACATGAGGCGCTCGTCAAGTATCCTCTCCGAAGAAGTTGGAGGTGTACCAGATTCTAGGGCCACTTTTCTTGCGCTGACACCTGGCTCTTCTTCGTCAGCCCCTAGACCGCGATCTCACTGGTCAGTCGTATGAGGAACACGTTGTCCTCCTCGATCCATAGTCTGTTGTGCTACGGATTCTGTCTCAGCAAAGCGACGACACACAGCACCAGAGGTTGGATGTTCCTGCTGTCTTCGGTCTGGAAACGCCATCTGGTAAAGCCTCATGTCCACTAGCATTCGCGTGGTCGTACATAAGGATTATATCTGCCTGCTGACCAATGTCCTGCAGAGTTTCAACGGAGCACCTTCAATTACTTCACTACCTGTAGTACATGTGCACAACGAACACGATGAAGACAGACGTATGACGATGCAGGACAAGCCTCTCTGGTAACACAATGCCATCCAGGATACAATCAGTCACACGGGTGCATAGATAAGTGTTGTTTTTGAGTTGAGGGAAAGCCGCTGAACGTAAGCATTCGTTAATAACTCGAAAAACAAAGGATTTTCGGACATTCGTTGATTTGAACTTTTCTGCTTATTTTGGTGCAAAGAACCCGTCACCAAAGTTTGTAATAGTATTTTTGAAACACCCTGTATCACGAGCGGCATTTACTGGGAAGTTTCGGCTTCTACTGCGGCATATCTTCACCCGTGTGAATTTTCGTTGTTAATTATCGTACACTCTGCAAGAGCCTAAGCCAGCATACGTCTGGATTGTTTTCTGTAATTGCAACCAAGCACGACACACACATGAACAAGTACTATCAGACAATGAGCAGTTATCATGGAGGTAAAACAATCCAAGTACCCTTGTTAAAGGACATAAAAGGCGTGTCATGTAAAAATAATCCGAAACGAACTGTATTAGTTTACAGTGCTTAGTGTTCAGAGTCACTGAGTTGATTAATGACACTGTCGATGATTTTTTAATCCTACTTTTCTACCGTGTATAGGGGTGCATAAGTAACCCACTAACGCCGAGTAAGTGGCCACAGTAGTAAATAAAAGAAATCACTCTACGACCTTAAGAGCTAAGAGCATCTGTTTATCTTCGCTGTTGTGAAACACGTCTCTGCTACTGCAAACTCTTTGCCATTTCGAACGACCCACAAGCAGCAATAAACACGTAAGGACACATTCCTGTGTTACTCCCCCGGGATGCAGCACGCAGTAAACATCTGTTACTGTTGGTACTGTATTCACAGTTCAGCCGGCCGTTCTGGCTGAGCGGTTCTAGGCGCTTCATTCAGGAGCCGCGCGACTGCTACGGTCGCAGCTCCGAACCCTGCCTCGGGCATGGATGTGTGGGATGTCTTTAGGTTACTTAGATTTACGTAGTTCTATGTTCTAGGGGACTGATGACCTCAGATGTTAAGTCCCATAGTGCTCAGAGCCATCTGAACCATTCACAGTTCAGGATAAGCCCAGCGCATACATTAGTTCTAATGAAACAAGTGCGTGTTTTGATAAGTTTGTGAAATGCTTTTACAATGTAGTTTTATCTCTCCACTTCACAGCATAATGGAAGCCCATTATTTTACACGACAAATGGCAGGCATGATCTTCTGTTATTGTGCAGCAAACGGAAG
Source organism: Schistocerca americana (assembly GCF_021461395.2). Classification (NCBI taxonomy): domain Eukaryota; kingdom Metazoa; phylum Arthropoda; class Insecta; order Orthoptera; family Acrididae; genus Schistocerca; species Schistocerca americana. The sequence goes on along the minus strand of NC_060128.1, from coordinate 84,409,801 downwards.
TAAGCATTGAGCCCATGTCCTGTATGCTGAAAAATATCCAGAACGCGGTGTATCATCTGCACAGTTTATCAAAACTAGACATGTTCGTCATCAGGGATTGTCCGTGTTCGTTGCTTATACAAAACTGTCCAAATTCAGTCTCCAGGTCCCTGTTCTTTATTTGCGCGAGACCTGTTTTGGGCCAGCTTCCCATCTTGAGATCATTTGCTACAGTTACAGATCAAACTGTCGAATATGGAACTGAAAGTTAACTGTCATAACAGTGACAGTGAAAGTGAACTTTCAGTTCCTGGACCGAAACTGGTCATGCGCAAATAAAGAATAGCGACCTGGAGACTGAATTTCGTGCCGCGCGGGATTAGCCGAGCGGTCTAGGGCGCTGCAGTCATGGACTGTGCGGCTGGTCCCGGCGGAGGTTCGAGTCATCCCTCGGGCATGGGTGTGTGTTTGTCCTTAAGATAATTTAGGTTAAGTAGGCTGTAAGCTTAGGGACTGACGCCCCTAGCAGTTAAGTCCCATTAGACTTCACACACATTTGAACTGAATTTGGTCAGACCTGCACTATTATTCAACCGGCTTTTCCAGCTCTGACTCCAGCAACGGCAGACCTCTTGCCCAAAGTAAAGTCCCGAGCGACTGGAAAAAAGGGCAGGTGACGTCTGCATGTAAGAAGGCTAGAAGGACGGATCCTCAAAATTACAGACCAATATCCTTAACATCGGTTTGTTGCAGACTTCTCTAACATATTCTCAGTTCGAATATAATGAATTTCCTTGAGACAGAGAAGTTGCTGTCCATGCATCAGCGGCCGTGCGGTTCTAGGCACTTCAGTCCGGAACCGCGTGACTGCTAAGGTCGCGGGTTCGAATCCTGCCTCGGACATGGATGTGTGTGATGTCCTTAGGTTAGTTAGGTTTAAGTAGTTCTAAGTTCTAGGGGACTGATGACCACAGCAGTTAAGTCCCATAGTGCTCAGAGCCATGCATCAGCACGGCTTTAGAAAGCATCGCTCCTGCGAAACGCAACTCGCTCTTTTTTCGCATGATATCTTGCGAACCATGGATGAACGGTATCAGACCGATGCCATATTCCTTGACTTCCGGAAAGCGTTTGACTCGGTGCCCCACTGCAGACTCCTAACTAAGGTACGAGCATTGGTTCCCAAATATGTGAGTGGCTCGAAGACTTCTTAAGTAATAGAACCCAGTACGTTGTCCTCGATGGTGAGTGTTCAGCGGAGGTGAGGGTATCATTTGGAGTGCCCCAGGGAAGTGTGGTAGGTCCGCTGTTGTTTTCTATCTACATAAATGATCTTTTAGATAGGGTGGATAGCAATGTGTGGCTGTTTGCTGATGATGCTGTGGTGTACGGGAAGGTGTCGTCGTTGAGTGACTGTAGGAGGATACAAGATGACTTGGACACGATTTGTGATTGGTGTAAAGAATGGCAGCTAACTCTAAATATAGATGCAGATGAACAGGAAAAAGAATCCCGTAATGTTTGAATACTCCATTAGTAGAGTAGCGCTTGACACAGTCACGCCGATTAAATATTTGGGCGTAGCATTCCGCAGCGATATGAAGTGGTACAAGCATGCAATGGCAGTTGTGGGAAAGGCGGATAGTCGTCTTCGGTTCATTGGTAGAATTTTGGAAAGATGTGGTTCATCTGTAAAGGAGACCGCTTCTAAAACACTAATGCGACCTATTCTTGAGTACTGCTCGAGCATTTGGGATCCCTATCAGGACGGATTGAGGGAGGACATAGAAACAATTCAGAGGCGGGCTGCTAGATTTGTTACTGGTAGGTTTGATCATCACGCGAGTGTTACGGAAATGCTTCAGGAACTCGGGTGGGAGTCTCTGGAGGAAAGGAGGCGTTTTTTTCGTGAATCGCTACTGAGGAAATTTAGAGAGCCAGCATTTGAGGCTGACTGCAGTACAATTTTACGGCCACCAACTTATATTTCGCGGAAAGACCACAAAGATAAGATAAGAGAGATTAGGGCTCGTACAGAAGCATATAGGCAGTCATTTTTCCCTCGTTCTGTTTGGGAGTGGAACAGGGAGAGAAGATGCTAGTTGTGGTACGAGGCACCCTCCGCCACCCACCGTATGGTGGATTGCGGACTATATATGCAGATGTAGATGTAGATTCGTACTCCTGTTGAGGAGCGAGCATTGCAACCACTGGAGAAGATCCTGGAACTAATGCATCTAAAATTTCAGAAGCTATTGCGGTTAGTCATCTTCTAGTCTGGGCGATACTGCATGAACAACGGCGATACCTGTATCAGGTATAGCGCGTCCCAGCCCTACGTTCACAAGATCAGCATGGCTTTGTTCAGTTGTGCCAACCGATGTTGCAAAGACGTGGTGAAGAACCACTTTTCAGAACAGAGACATTATTCGCAGACGAGGATGATTTAACGCGAGATGGGGCTGTCAAGTTCTATGACCAGCGCGTATGGGCTGAAGCAAATCCACATGCAGTTGAAGACGCAACGCATCAGCACCGATTTTCAGGTAATGCATGGTGTGGAACATTTTTCTGATAGTCTAATAGGACCTACCAAACAGGTTGACTGGTGCAAGATATCGTCAGTTCCAAACAAGCGACTGCATATCCGAGGACAACTCACACAAATGTTTAATGGGCAGTGGATTGGCCGGGGAAGTCCTGTATGTTGGCCAGTCGTTGCCCCAATCACAATCCGTTGGATTTTTTTATAGTGGGGACACTTGATGTCTTTGGTGTACAAAATCTCCGTTAATCATAGGATAGAGTCATGTGTGGCCAACGTGGAGTTTTTCAGAGAGTGCTCGATTCCCTTAGACGTCGGATAGGAGCACGCCTTACTATGATCGGGTACCATATTGAGCACCTCCTTTACCGATGCCTCACAAATGCTGGTCGTATGTAATTGCAAGCAGGCTACATTACAACAGAATAATGTCTTCTTTTTTCTGCATTCGTAGAGTGTGCCTGACAGCAAAGAGCTGCACCAAAAGAGATGTGTTTCACAATAGCGAAGATAAACAAGTGCTCTTAGCTCATAAGTTATGCCTTTTAGAGCCGACATTTGCTTGACAAATTTATCTTGTTTTGTTTCACATCACTCAAAATATGGAATACTTTTCTTTATCGTTCTGCATATAGGAAAATGTCCTTATACACTACTGGCCCTAAAATTTCTACACCAGGAAGAAATGCAGATGATAAACGAGTATTCATTGGACAAATATATTGTACTAGAACTGACATGTGATTACATTTTCACACAATTTGAGTGCATAGATCCTGAGAAATCAGTACCCACAACAACCACCTCTGGCCGTAATAACGGCCTTGATACGCCTGGGCATTGAGTCAAACAGAGCTTGGATGGCGTGTACAGGTACAGCTGCCCACGCAGCTTCAACACAGTTCATCAAGAGTAGTGACTGGCGTATTGTGACGAGCCAGTTGCTCGGCCACCATTGACCAGACGTTTTCAATTGGTGAAAGATCTGGAGAATGTGTTGGCCAGGGCAGAAGTAGAACATTTTCTGTATCCAGAAAGGTCCGTACAGGACCTGCAACATGCGGTCGTGCGTTATCCTGCTGAAATGTAGGGCTTCGCAGGGATCGAGTGAAGGGTAGAGCCACGGGTCGTACCACATTTGAAATGTAACGTCCACTATTCAAAGTGCCGTCAATGCGAACAAGAGGTGACCGAGACGTGTAACCAATGGCACCCTATACCATCACGGCGGGTGATATGGCGATGACGAATACACGCTTCCAATGTCCGTTCACCGCAATGTCGCAAAACACGGATGCGACCATCATGATGCTATAAACAGAACCTGGATTCATCCGAAAAAATGACGTTTTGCCATTCGTGCACCCAGGTTCGTCGTTGAGTACACCATCACAGGCGCTCTTGGCAAGGGTAACCGCAGCCATGGTCTCCGAGCTGATAGCCCATATTGCTGCAAACGTCGTCGAACCCTTCGTGCAGATGGTTGTTGTTTTGCAAACGTCCCCATCTGTTGACTCAGGGAACGAGACGTGGTTGCACGATCCGTTACAGCCATGCAGATAAGATGCCTGTCATCTTGACTGCTAGTGATACGAGGCCGTTGGGATCCAGCACGGCGTTCCGTATTACCCTTCTGAACCCACCGATTCCATATTCTGCTAACAGCCATTGGATCTCGACCAACGCGAGCAGCAATGTCGCGATACGATAAACCGCAATCGTGATAGCCTACAATCTGACCTTTATCAAAATCGGAAACGTGATGGTACGCATTTCTCCTCCTTACACGAGACAACGTTTCACCAGGCAACGCCGGTCAACTGCTGTTTGTGTATGAGACACTGGTTACAATCAATGAGGTGTAATGGAATTTTGAGTTGCGGACAAAGAAACCAGGGTGAACATCCATAAACGTTTGTTTTGAGTGTTTGGTAGTGATTTTCTTCAAGGAGTACTGTTAGGGGATGGGTAAAGAGAATTAAAGTGTTGGGAAGTGCAGAAACTGGTGCTTGATGACGGGCCATGTTTGGGACGCCCTGTCATAGCCACTGCACCCAAAGTGGAGAGTCGCGGTATCCATTATTCACGTGCAGTGATTGAGACTGTTGTATACTCAGAAGTTTGCTCAAGACTCTCTCCACGAATGCTCACAACAAATCACAAGGCTGAAAGAAAAGCCATTTCATATGGAGTGTTGGGTCAGTTTGAGGCCAATGGACAAGCGCTTCTGTAACAGATCGTCACAGGTGACGAAACGTCGGTGCATCACTTTGGGCCGCTAACACTGGAGTGGCATTAACCGCAATTAGTAAAGACGAGAATATCTGAGGCAGCCCCCTCTGCTTGCGAAGCCATGTTAACATTTTGATGGTGTCATTATCGTGTGTGTGTTGCCAAAAGCGTCAACCACTATTTCAGAGGCACACGTGAGGACTCTGGACAATCCCTGGAACTGTATCCGATGTTTCCGGTCTGAAAAGAAATCTTCCTCCAGCACGACAGTGCACGCTCACACACAAGCCACAGAACCCGGGAACACACCCCCAGATTGTGCCGAACACAACCACCTCATTCACCCTTTAGCCCAGTTATGCGTTCTGCGGTGACACTTAAGGATTCTTTGCTGGGGACACACATTGAAGATGAAGGGAGAATAAGTCATCTTGTTATTGGAGCTCTTTTTTTGTCTGTGTTTTCTTTCTAATACATATTTATGAAAATACAGTTGTGCCTTGAGCAAACATAACTTCTTCTTTAACAAACAAATATCTTTCACTGAAGTTTCATCGTCGTCAGTGAGTTCATTCATTTTCTGTAAAATAACACGTAAAGAAACTCCAGAATGAGATTTTCACTCCGCAGCGGAGTGTGCGCTGATACTGGCAGACGTAAAGCTGTGGGACCGGGCGTGAGTCGTGCTTCGGTAGCTGAGATGGTCAGGCGTTCGGCCGCACAACAGGTAACATATCCGACTGCAGAGTAAGAGGTCACATGTTCGAATCCTAGCAGGGTCACACATTTTTAGCCGACACGGTAGCTCAGCGTGTTCGGTCAGAAGGTTAGCTGCCCTCTGTAACAAAACAACTGAGTTAACAGATCAACAACGAACTTAAAAGAGTGTCTTACGACGTCCGCCCCGATCAGATTCAACGAACAAATACGAACAAAATGAGATGAAAAAAAAAAGATGGTAGAGCACTTGCCCGCGAAAGGCAAAGGTCCCGAGTTCGAGTCTCGGTCGGGCACACAGTTTTAATCTGCCAGGAAGTTACGTAAAGAAACTTTTCATGATAATGTTCACACTTTTGAGATAATGGTACTTATACTTATAAAATTATTAACCCAAAAATATTAATAGAAAAACTGTTTATGTGATTGTGTGACATCTGTAGTGCACTTAATATTTTGTTCCAGTATGTTGTCTGCTGTTAATCAGGATATTTCAATGTTATGTGAAGTATGTATATCAAAATGTTTCAAAAAATGGTTCAAATGGTTCTAAGCACTATGGGACTTAACTTCTGAGGTCATCAGTCCCCTAGAACTTAGAACTACTTAAACCTAACTAACCTAAGGACATCACACACATCCATGCCCGAGGCAGGATTCGAACCTGCGACCGTAGCGGTCCCGCGATTCCAGACCGTAGCGCCTAGAACCGCTCGGCCACACCGTCAAAATGTTTCGCCTACAACTAAACATTGTTTGTCTCCATACTTTGCAAATATTGGATTATATCACAACCTCAAAACTGAATATATTACCATGTAACATTTCTTAATGTGATATCTGACAGAAAATAAATGAACCGACTGACAGTGGTGAAAATTCAAAAAACATGTTTGCGCGTTAATCAACAAGAACCTCTTTGGGTTCAAGGCAAAATCATATTTCTGTACTTTTATAGATGAGAGAGTAATTCATGCAGTGGAAACATCGCTATAGGGACAGGATATGCCCTTTTACCAAAAGGGTTCAGATGCTCTTAGACAATGCTGGCGTAAGGTCATAGAAAAATGAAATGAAAGGACCGTATGGCATTGATGGCCGGGAGTCCCGCCGAGTTACAAGTTACATGCTATGACGATGAGGATGAGATGGTAATGAGGACAACACAACACCCAGTCCCTGAGCGGAGATAATCCCTTACCCGGCCGGTAATCGAACCCTGGTCCGCTGTGTGGCAGTTAGATGGGCTGACCGCTCTCCTAATGGGGTGGACGAGGACATACAAGATGGTGTGCACTATACAGAAAAAAATAGTAAGACGAATGTTATCTGGCTTTTCACCAAACTGTAAACTTTATTCTTAAATATGTACTGAGAAAAAAAATTACGAGGCGTTACTCACTGTATGGTCATCGTGCAATGATGTAATGTGTTTGGCTTTGAACAGTCATTTACAATTGATGATAATGAGAAATAGAATACTCAGTAACAAGATAAGCTACACTGAAGAGCCAAAGAAACTGGTACACATGCCTAATATCGTGTAGGGCCCCAGCGAGAACGAAGAAGTGCATGGACTCGACTAATGTCTGAAGTAGTGCTGGAGGGAACTGACACCTCGAATCCTGCACGGCTGTCCATAAATCCGTAAGAGTACGAAGGCGTGGAGATCTCTTCTGAACAGTACCAGGCAAGCGATCCCAGATATGCTCAATAATGTTCATTCCGGGGAGTTTGGCGGCCTGCTCAAGCGTTTAAATTCAGTAGTGTGTTCCTGGAACCACTATGTAGCAATTCCGGACGTGTATGGTGTCGCACTGTCCCACTGGAATTGCCCAAGTCCGTCGGAATGCAGAATAGACATGAATGGACGTAGGTGATCAGACAGGATGCTTACGTACGTGTCACCTGTCAGAGTAGTACACTACGTGTTCAAAATTATCCGAACACCTCACTGAAAATGACTCACAAGTACGTGGTGCCCTCCATCGGTAATTCTTGGATTCAATATGGCGTTGGCCCACCCTTAGCCTTGATGACAGCTTCCACTCTCGCAGGCATACGTCCAGTCAGGTGCTGAAAGGTTTCTTAAGGAATGACAGCCCATTCTTCACGGAGTGCTGCACTGAGGAGATGTATCGATGTCGATCGGTGACACGTGGCGCAAAGTTGGCGTTCCAAAACATCCCACAGGTCTTTCAGAGGATTTAGGTCAGGACTTTGTGCAGCCAATTACAGGAATGTTATTGTCGTGCAACCACTCCGACACAGGCCGTGCATTATGAACAGGTGATCGATCGTGTTAGATAATGCTGCGGGAAGCAAGAAGGTGCTTAAAACATCAAAGTAGGCCTATGCTATGATAGTGCTACGCAAAACAACAAGGGGTGCAAGCCCCCTCTATGAAGTACACGACCGTACCATAACACCACCGCCTCAGACTTTTACTGTTAGCACTACACACGCTGCCAGATGAGGTTCACCGGGCATTTGCCATACCCACACCCTGCCATCGGATCGCTACATTCAATCCTCCAGTGTTTACGGTCCTCACAACAAGCGAGGCGTCGTTTGGCGTTTACCGGCGTGATGTTTGGCTTATAACAGCCGCTCGACCATGAAATCCAAGTTTTCTCACCTCCCGTTTAACTGTCATAGTACTTGCAGTGGATCCTCGAGAAGTTTGGAATTCCTGTGTGATGGTCTGAACAGATGTCTGCCTATTACACATTACGACCCTCTTCAACTGTCGGCGATCTCTGTCAGTCAACAGACGAAGTCGGCCTGTACACTTTTGTGCTGTACGTGTCCCTTCACGTTTCCACTTCACTATCACATGGGAAACAGTGGACCTAGGGATGTTTAGGAGTGTAGAAACCTCGCGTACAGACGTATGACACAAGTGACACCCAATCACCTGACCACTTTCGTACTCCGTGAGTTACGTGGAGAGCCCCATTCTGCTCTCTCACGATGTCTAGTTACTGCTGATGTCGCTGATATGGAGTACATGTAAGTAGGTGGCAGCACAATACACTTAATATGAAAAACATATGTTTTTGGGGGTGTTTGGATACTTTTGATCACATAGTGTATCTAGATGCATCAGAGTTCCCATATCACCCTAACTGCACACGCCCCACACCATTAGAGAGCCTCCACCAGCTTGAACAGTCCCCTGCTGACATGCATGGAATCATACGCTTGTGTGCATAACCGTACAAGTACATCCGCTCGATACCATTTGAAACGAGATTCGCCCAACCATACAACATGTTTCCAGTCATCAACAGACTAATGTCGGTGTTCACGAGTCCAGACGAGGCGTAAAGCTTTGTGTCGTACAATCATCAAGGGTACACGAGTGTACCTTCGGCTCCGAAAGCCCATATCGATGATATTTCGTTGAATGGTTCATCCTCTGACACTGGTTGATGGCCCAGCATTGAAATCCGGAGCTGTTTGCGGAAGGGTTGCACTTCTGTCACGTTGAAATATTCTCTTCAGTCGTTATTGGTCCTGTTCTTGCAGGATCTTTTTCCGGCCACAGCGATGTCGGACATTTGATGTTTTACCTGATTCCTGATATTTACGGTACACTCGTGAAATGGTCGTACGGGAAAATTCCCACTTCATCGCTATCTCGGAGATTCTGTGTCCCATTGCTTGGCGCCGACTGTAACACTAGTTTCAAACTCACTTAAATTTTGATAACCTGCCCTTGTGGCAGCAGTAACCGATCTAAGAACTGCGTCAGACACTTGTTGTTTTATATAGAAGTTACCGACTGGAGCGCCGTATTCTGCATGTTAGGATATCTCTGTATTTGAATATGCATGGATATACCAGTTTCTTTGGCACTTTAGTGTATAAGGCTGGCTGACATGAATTCTGTGAATATGCATGGATATACCAGTTTCTTTGGCACTTTAGTGTATATGGCTGGCTGACATGAATTCTGTCACAAATCGAAGAACGTTTTTGGGACCAGAATCGTGGTACTATTGTACCACCAAAGCGTCTGCCTCTTTGTGGCTAAAGGCGAGCAACACTCGAAACTGCAATTGCAATTAATAAAATAACCATGCTCATTACTATATTACAAAGTTTGTGAAGTCAGCGTTCATCTGCACTCTCGGTAGTCTCCCTGCTGACGAAAGACAGCTGTATTGAGTGGAGCAACCCGTGCTCAGTCAGCAGTTAGGTGGGGGAGGGGTGAGGAGAAATAACAGCAGACCCGCGCAGTGCTGTCACTCAATACCTGCGTGGGTAAGCAGCCAGGGGCGACGTCCCCTCTGCGGAGTCTCGGTGTGGTACCCACCCTCCGCCACTCTCCACGCGGGCTGAAACGCAGCCAGTATTGTGTCCGCTGCCCTGTACTCTCCTGCTGAGCCACCTGGCAAACACAAACAGCGCTCTCCCAGAGCGCACATTCGTATCGTCTTATCAGACAATCCACTCTTTCAACTCGTATTGTTACAATTGCAACAGGGAAGGTACCGTGCGGACGTTACAAACCGCATGAATTCTTACCGCCTTCTACATCTTCTACCTCTACATCTATATACACATACTGTGACAAGCTCCTGAGAAGCGTATGGCAGGGAGTAGTTAGCATTACACTCGTGGGCAGAACAGTGTTCCGTGCAGTTGCGAGAGCATTATGTCGTACCTAAGTGAATTCCAACATGGGCAAACTGTTGGTGTTCGTATGGTGTGTGCTTCGGTCACCAAGGTATACGTAGCGGTTCATGTTTCAAGAGGCACCGTATTGAAGATTTATACCGCATAAAGGGGAAGAAACAGCGGAGAAACATCATCCACTAAGTGTTTGTTCAGTGATCGCGACGGGTAGTCACTGAAAAGGATTTGTTGTTGTTGTTGTTGTTTTGGTCTTCAGTCCTGACACTGGTTTGATGCAGCTCTTTATGCTACTCTATCCCGTGCAAGCTTCTTCATCTCCCAGTACTTACTGCAACCTACATCCTTCTCAATCTGCTTAGTGTATTCATTTCTTGGTCTCCCTCTACGATTTTTACCCTCCACGCCGCCCTCCAGTACTAAATTTGTGATCACTTGATGCCTCAGAATATGTCCTACCAACCTGTCCCTTCTTCTTGTCAAGTTGTGCCACAAACTCCTCCCCAATTCCAGTCAATACCTCCTCATTAGTTATGTGATCATCCCATCTAATCTTCAGCATTCTTCTGTAGCACCACATTTCGAAACATTCTATTCTCTTCTTGTCCAAACTACTTATCGTCCATGTTTCACTTCCATACATTGCTACACTCCATACAAATACTTTCAGAAAAGACTTCCTGACACTTAAATCTACACTCGATGTTAACAAATTTCTCTTCTTCAGAAACGCTTTCCTTGCCATTGCCGGTCTACATTTTATAGCCTCTCTACATAGACCATCATCAGTTATTTTGCTCACCAAATACCAAATTCCTTTACTACTTTAAGTGTCTCATTTCCTAATCTAATTCCCTCAGCATCACCCGTGTTAACTAGGCTACATTCCATTATCCTCGTTTTGCTTTTGTTGATGTTCAGCTTATATCCTCCTTTCAAGACACTGTCAATTCCGTTCAACTGCTCTTCCAAGTCCTTTGCTGTCTCTGACAGAATTACAATGTCATCGGCGAACCACAAAGTTTTTATTTCTTCTCCATGGATTTTAATACCTAATCCGAATTTTTCTATTGTTTCCTTTACTGCTTGCTCAATATACAGATTGAATAACATCGGGGAGAGGCTACAACCCTGTCTCACTCCCTTCCCAACCACTGCTTCCCTTTCGTGCCCCCCGACTCGTATAACTGCCATCTGATTTCTGTACAAATTGTAAATAGCCTTTCGCTCCCTACATTTTACCCCTGCCACCTTTAGAATTTGAAAGAGAGTGCTCCAGTCAACATTGTCAAAAGCTTTCTCTAAGTCTACAAATGCTAGAAACGTAGGTTTGCCTTTCCTTAATCTTTCGTCTAAGATAAGTCGTAGGGTCAGTACTACCTCCCGTGTTCCAACATTTCTACGGAATCCACACTCATCTTCCCCGAGGTCGGTTTCTACCAAGTTTTCCGTTCGTCTGTAAAGAATTCGGATTAGTATTTTGCAGCAGTGATTTATTAAACTGATTGTCCTGTAATTTTCACATCTGTCGGCACCTGCTTTCTTTGGGATTGGAATTATTATATTCGCCTTGAAGTCTGAGGGTATTTCGCCTGTCTCATACATCTCGCTCACCACATGGTAGAGTTTTGTCAGGAATGGCTGTCCCAAGGCTGTCAGCAGTTCTAATGGAATGTTGTCTACTCCCGGGGCCTTGTTTCGACTTAGGTCTTTCAGTGCTCTGTCAAACTCTTCACGCAGTATCGTATCTCCCATTTCATCTTCATCTGCATCCTCTTCCATTTCCGTAATATTGTCCTCAAGTACATCGCCCTTGTATAGCCCCTCTATATACTCCGTCCACCTTTCTGCTTTCACTTCTTTGCTTAGAACTGGGTTTCTATGCTCTTGATATTTATACAAGTGACACTCTTTCACCCAAATGTCTCTTTAATTTTCCTGTAGGAAGTATCTATGTTTCCCCTAGTGAGATAAGTCTCTACCTCCTTACATTTGTCCTCTAGCCATCCCTGCTTAGCCATTTTGTACTTCCTGTCGATCTCATTTTTGAGACGTTTGTATTCCTTTCTGCCTGCTTCATTTTTACTGCATTTTTATATTTTCTCCTTTCATCAATTAAATTCAATATTTCTTCTGTTACCCAAGTATTTCTACTAGCCCTCGTCTTTTTACCTACGTGATCCTCTGCTGCCTTCACTACTTCATCCTTCAGAGCTACCCATTCTTCTTTTACTGTATTTCTTTCCCCCATACCTGTCAATTGTTCCCTTATGCTCTCCCTGAAACTCTGTACAACCTCTGGTTTAGTCAGTTTATCCGGGTTCCATCGCCTTAAATTCCCACGTTTTCTTCAGTTTTAAGCTACAGTTCATAACCAATAGATTGTGGTCAGAGTCCACATCTGCCCATGGAAATGTCTTACAATTTAAAACCTGGTTGCTAAATCTCTGTCTTAAAATTATATAATGTGTCTGATACCTTCTAGTATCTCCAGGATTCTTCCATGTATACAACCTTCTTTTATGATTCTTGAACCAAGTGTTAGCTATGATTAATTTATGCTCTGTGCGGCTTCCTCTTTCATTTCTTACTCCCAATCCATATTCACCTACCATGTTTCCTTCTCTTCCTTTTCCTAGCATCGAATTCCAGTCACCCATGACTATTAAATTTTCGTCTCTCTTCACTATTTGAATAATTTCTTTTATCTCATCATACATTTCTTCAATTTCTTCGTCATGTGCAGAGCTAGTTGGCACATAAACTTGTACTACTGTAGTAGGCGTGGGCCTCCGTGTCTATCTTGGCCACAATAATGCGTTCCCTATGCTGTTTGTAGTAGCTTACCCGAACTGCTATTTTTTTATTCATTATTAAACCTACTCCTGCATTACCCCTATTTGATTTTGTATTTATAACCCTGTATTCACCTGACCAAAAGTCTTGTTCCTCCTGCCACCGAACTTCAGGAATTCCCACTATATCTAACTTTATCCATTTCCCTTTTTAAATTTTCTAACCTACCTGCCCGATTAAGGGATCTGACATTCCACGCTCCGATCCGTAGAACTCCAGTTTTCTTTCTCTTGATAACGACGTCCTCTTGAGTAGTCCCCGCCCGGAGATCCGAATGGGGGACTATTTTACCTTATTTTACCTCCGGAATATTTTACCCAAGAGGACGCCATCATCATTTAACCATACAGTAAAGCTGCATGCCCTCGGGAAACATTACGGCTGTAGTTTCCCCTTGCTTTCAGCCGTTCGCAGTACCAGCACAGCAAGGCCGTTTTGGTTAGTGTTACAAGGCCAGATCAGTCAATCATCCAGACTGTTGCCCCTGCAACTACTGAAAAGGCTGCTGCCCGTCTTCAGGAACCACACGTTTGTCTGGCCTCTCAACAGATACCCCTCCGTTGTGGTCGCACCTACGGTACGGCCATCTGTATCGCTGAAGCACGAAAGCCTCCCCACCAACGGCAAGGCCCATGGTTAGATGATGATTTTGGCTTCCATGTCGTGATATTTCATGGGCCCCATTTCTAGTCAGTAAGGATCCATTACTGCCAAGGATCATGTGACCATTTTGGCTGATCAGGTCCAGCCCATGGTACAGTGTTTGTTCCCCAAAGGCGATGTTGCGTTCCGAGACGACAGGGCTCCTGTTCAGATTGCTCGCATCATCGAGGACTGGTTTTGTGAACTCGAAGATGAATTCTCGCATCTCCACTGGCCAATATAGCCACAAGATTTCGAAATTATTGAACCTTCGTGGTCTGCTTTGGAGAGAAGGGTGTGAGATCGCTATCCACCTCCATCATCGGTACCTCAACTTGCAGTATATTTCTGGAAGAATGGTATGAGGTTCCACTGACAACCACACAGGACCTGTGTGTATCCATTCCTAGACGACTGGAAGCTACACTCCTGGAAATTGAAATAAGAACACCGTGAATTCATTGTCCCAGGAAGGGGAAACTTTATTGACACATTCCTGGGGTCAGATACATCACATGATCACACTGACAGAACCACATAGACACAGGCAACAGAGCATGCACAATGTCGGCACTAGTACAGTGTATATCCACCTTTCGAAGCAATGCAGGTTGCTATTCTCCCATGGCGACGATCGTAGCGATGCTGGATGTAGTCCTGTGGAACGGCTTGCCATGCCATTTCCACCTGGCGCCTCAGTTGGACCAGCGTTCGTGCTGGACGTGCAGACCGCGTGAGACGACGCTTCATCCAGTCCCAAACATGCTCAATGGGGGACAGATCCGGAGATCTTGCTGCCCAGGGTAGTTGACTTACACCTTCTAGAGCACGTTGGGTGGCACGGGATACATGCGGACGTGCATTGTCCTGTTGGAACAGCAAGTTCCCTTGCCGGTCTAGGAATGGTAGAACGATGGGTTCGATGACGGTTTGGATGTACCGTGCACTATTCAGTGTCCCCTCGACGATCACCAGTGGTGTACGGCCAGTGTAGGAGATCGCTCCCCACACCATGATGCCGGGTGTTGGCCCTGTGTGCCTCGGTCGTATGCAGTCCTGATTGTGGCGCTCACCTGCACGGCGCCAAACACGCATACGACCATCATTGGCACCAAGGCAGAAGCGACTCTCATCGCTGAAGACGACGCGTCTCCATTCGTCCCTCCATTCACGCCTGTCGCGACACCACTGGAGGCGGGCTGCACGATGTTGGGGCGTGAGCGGAAGACGGCCTAACGGTGTGCGGGACCGTAGCCCAGCTTCATGGAGACGGTTGCGAATGGTCCTCGCCGATACCCCAGGAGCAACAGTGGCCCTAATTTGCTGGGAAGTGGCGGTGCGGTCCCCTACGGCACTGCGTAGGATCCTACGGTCTTGGCGTGCATCCGTGCGTCGCTGCGGTCCGGTCCCAGGTCGACGGGCACGTGCACCTTCCGCCGACCACTGGCGACAACATCGATGTACTGTGGAGACCTCACGCCCCACGTGTTGAGCAATTCGGCGGTACGTCCACCCGGCCTCCCGCATGCCCACTATACGCCCTCGCTCAAAGTCCGCCAACTGCACATACGGTTCACGTCCACGCTGTCGCGGCATGCTACCAGTGTTAAAGACTGCGATGGAGCTCCGTACGCCACGGCAAACTGGCTGACACTGACGGCGGCGGTGCACAAATGCTGCGCTGCTAGCGCCATTCGACGGCCAACACCGCGGTTCCTGGTGTGTCCGCTGTGCCGTGCGTGTGATCATTGCTTGTACAGCCCTCTCGCAGTGTCCGGAGCAAGTATGGTGGGTCTGACACACCGGTGTCAATGTGTTCTTTTTTCCATTTCCAGGAGTGTATTTTGGATGACAACGGTTTTCCTACACCCTACTAGGCGTCGTAATGTCTGGAGTTTCTGGAGTTTTCCTATTTTCGTCTACCACCTGTATCATCTTTCTTTCGCTCCATTCGCCACTGAAACACAGGAAGAGTCACTCCTCCGACACCTGTAGTCAGTCTAATTCTGTCTTGGTGGTTCCAATGACAGCGATACGTACGGGTGTTGTAGCATGTTCGTAGGTCGATACCTTAATACTGGTCCTTAGAACTTTGTAAGCTCCAATTCACGGGGTAACTCTCATCTGACAATTATTTTTCAAAATTTACGTGACGCCCTCCCATAAGTCAATAAACCCGCTACCAATCGTACTTTCCATGTTTTTATACGTTCAGTGCCCCCTGATACATGTACTTCTTATCTGTCCCAAACATTCGAGCAATATTCTAGAATGGGTTGCATGAATGCTATGTAAGCAATCCCCTTGGTGGATTGACTGCATTTTCCCATATCCGACCAATGAACTATCTCCTTTACCAGCAACGTACCCTGTGCGTTCATTCCGTTTCATATTCCTATTCTTTTTTGCAACTAGCTACCTGTATGGGCTGACTAATTCCAGTTGTGACTTATTGATATTATAGTCACAGGATTAGCATTACAAAGTTTCTGTGTTTCTTTGGTTTCACTAAAGAATCGATGTTCTGTAATAGTCGGCATGTGACAGCATTTCTCATTGCGATGCTACAAAATTGTACATTCTGCCTGCAGTCTGGAAATAATTTGACGGCTGGCTAAATACTGGCCTCACTCTCTATATAGAGACTGTTCGCTATGCGAGATATTTAGATTCCTCCACCCCCTCCCACATCTCTCTCTCTCTCTCTCTCTCTCTCTCTCTCTGTATCTCTCGCCACATCCCTCTTATTCTTTTCTTCTTCATAGTTATTTCTGTCCCCCGCGCCCCATATGGGCGGCTGGGGTAGTCCGTCAGGAGAACAGTCAACCCTCTCTGCACCCAAATGGCAATAAAAATTAAATTGGACGAAAAAATAAGAAACAGGAAGGGGAGATATCACAATCGATTTAAAATATTTAGAGGTGAAAATAAACTGGAAGTTTTTATACGTGCAAGACACAGAACGTCTTGCACTTTTAGTAAGAAACAGTAATAATAAAAGGTAAAACGAAACGCAGTAAGAGCACATTTAAAACCACTTAAAACACGATGGCGAAATTTTGATATTTGAAAGAAGCACTTTCCTGGCACTAAAAACTGGAAGGACATGCCCTCAAGTATGGATTCTGTTGTTGAAGGGGGATAGGTGAAAGAGAGGTGGGTATTGGTGAAGCCAATAGTTGTTCGGAAAATAAGGGGCGGAGAAAGTGAGGCAAACGGGGAAAAAGGGAAAGGAAACGTGGAGAGGGAAGGGAGAGGTAGCCCTGATTAGGTGGAATGGGTGGGGTGGACGTAAGGGTGGTAGGATGGGTAAGCGTCAGAACATAATTCATGATCTGGGAGGGGCAGATAGGTGAAATTCCTTTGGGAGAGTATATGTGGAGAGTGTGTAGGTGTAGGGTCGGTATGAAGTGTTGGTAGGAAGGGAGAACTACAGGATTATTGGAGTTGAGTTTGCGGATGGTTGTTTGGAAGTGTTCATTGTGAGTGAGGAGAGGTTGGAATTTGGTGGCTTGGTACGGAATCCACATGGGGGAAGGTCGACAGGTAAAGAAGGCGAGATGAAGTGCATGGTGTTCAAGGATCTGGAGGAAAGGAAGTTATACAACTTGGGGGGGGGACACATATCCATGCAACATTTGCATAGCAAACGGTGTGCTGGATCAAGATTTTGTGGGTTTGGAGCACAGTGGAGGCGTGCGACACCCAATTTCGCAAAGTTAATAGTTTTAGTCTACTGTGGGCTTTCCGTTGGATGGTTTGTAGATGAGGTTTACACATTAGTTGCCGATTGATGGTTAGTCCAAGATATTTTAAGGTGTTACTTGACTGGACAGAACGGTCGTAAATAGTGAGGTAAAAGACATGGAGATGGCAGGTGCAGGTGGTGCCTTCTATAATTATTGCCCGAGTTCTGGAATTATTGATTTTTGGCGGGGGCCATTGGTGACATCAGGAGGTAAAGTGATTGAGGTGGGTTTGAAGGGCCCGTTGGGATTTCTGGAATGTAGTATAAAGGGCGAGGAAAGTGGTGTCATCACCATACTGAAGGAGGTGGGCTATTGAAGGTGGATTGAGTATATTAGCACTGTAGACGACATAAAGGAGAGGAAAGACATAGAGTCTTGGGGTGCTACTGCAATAGGATAGAAGGCGTACAAACACACACACACATATGCAGAGGCACGTAATATATATATATATATATATATATATATATATATATATATATCCCCTCCTTGTCTAATCTTATTTTTAATGTCTTTTACACACTTTCCATCCACGTTAAGCATCTGAGCTCCCGCTGTATTTCATTAGTGCTCTGTGACTTAACACCTTGCAATAGTTATGTTTAACATGCGGCACTTTGTGGTCTTGCGTATAGTGTGAATTAGTTTAGTGGAGGCAGCCCCGGATACATGAAAACAAGGCGACTCATATATATATATATATATATATATATATATATATATATATATATATGAGTCGCCTTGTTTTCATGTATCCAGCTCTGTGACTTAACACCTTGCAATAGTTATGTTTAACATGCGGCACTTTGTGGTCTTGCGTATAGTGTGAATTAGTTTAGTGGAGGCAGCCCCTGGATACATGAAAACAAGGCGACTGGGGCTGCCTTCACTAAACTAATTCACACTATACGCAAGACCACAAAGTGCCGCATGTTAAACATAACTATTGCAAGGTGTTAAGTCACAGAGCACTAATGAAATACAGCGGGAGCTCAGATGCTTAACGTGGATGGAAAGTGTGTAAAAGACATTAAAAATGAGATTAGACAAGGAGGGGATTACGTTATTCGACAGTTGAAGTCAAACCTTTGGTGTAACAAGATCACAAACAAAAAAATGATTCAAATGGCTCTGAGCACTATGCGACTCAACCTCTGAGGTCATCAGTCCCCTAGAACTTAGAACTAATTAAACCTAACTAACCTAAGGACATCACACACACCCATGCCCGAGGCAGGATTCGAACCTGCGACCGTAGCGGTCGTCCGGCTCCAGACTGTAGCGCCTAGAACCGCACGGCCACTCCGGCCGGCAGATCACAAACAAAACGAAAATGATTATATACAAAGAAATAGTGGGTCAGAAGTTCAGGGAATGAAATGAGAGGTGAGGACGAATTCCTAGACATGCAAATGGATTACTGGTGACGTACTGCTGGATACTCAAGAATATACTGCATCAGAAATGAGAAATCAGAAAAATGAGAACACAATGGAGGCTAGTGAAAGGAAGAGCTTGCTATAGTATGACCATTTAGAACGAACAGTAAACCCCTGGTTTTCTAATGTATCGAACGGACGATTCAGACGTCTGACGACTTCACAAATGTGTCAACCTGTTGAATACTGACGTTTAGCTTGCACTCGGGAAAACATTTACAATCAGCTTGATAGGTTCTCGGGACTTACGCCGGATAATATTGTAGAAGCCGCACAATATTTCAGCGAGGCAACTGCCCGCCATCTTCAGGTGCTACTGTCGCGTCGCTGAGAAACGCGCCAATTTATATGCTGGCTTTCTAGAACAGCGCAGGCGCCAGCGGGGCATAACGTCATCGAAGACCAATCGTAGGCAGCGTCGAATACCAGAGTCCTCTGCTGGAGAAACGGGTCGCGGTCTGCGGAAGCGCGCCGCGGCGCGGGAAATGCGGCCGGGAGCGACGGACCCCGTTCGCGCGCGCGAGGCGTTGGCGCCCGATTTAAGCATCTGCGCTAAGGCTTCCCATCTGCGTTGACTCGGTGCGGTTGCTAATCTGTGGCTGACGGTTCCTTAGTGCCGACAAGGCTGGTTCCCAGGCTTTGCTCAGGTGAAACCCCGCGTCTCTGTTAATTAGCTCACTGCTTATACGTATTTCGACCGCCTCTTTGATGATGGAGTCCCAGTATGTGGAAGCATGCGAGAGGATCTTGGTTTCTTCGTAATTCATGCCGTGTCCCGTGTCAAGGCAATGTTCAGCAACCGCAGATTTCTCTGGCTGACCCAACCTCGTGTGACGTTTATGTTCGTCGCATCTGTCTTTGACCGTACGACACGTCTGGCCAATATAAGACTTCCCACACTGGCACGGGATTTTGTATATTCCTGGTCTCCTCAGGCCGAGGTTGTCTTTAACAGAGCCCAGCATCGATTTCACTTTTGCTGGAGGCCGGAAAACACATTTAATACGGTGTTTCTTGAACATTCTGCCCACCTTAATTGGCGCGTTTCTCAGCGACGCGACAGTAGCACCTGAAGATGGCGGGCAGTTGTCTCGCTGAAATATTGTGCGGCTTCTACAATATTATCCGGCGTAAGTCCCGAGAACCTATCAAGCAGATGCAGCGCCGGGAAAGCCTCAAACAGCACATTTACAATCAGTTTGAAATTATCTTTGTAGTTTATTGGAACTTTCTAAGTGCTCGATTTATAAAGACCAGATGAATGTAATATTTTAGATAATTTGCGCTGTTTTCAGCAAATGCTAGTTTGACAGAATGCCATACACACTGACGAGCCAAAGAAACTGGTACACCTGCCTAATATCGCGTAGGGCCCCGGTGAGCACGCATAAGTGCCGCAACACGACGTGACACGGACTCGACCAGTGTCTGAGGTAGTGCTGGAAGGAACTAACACAATGAAGCCTGCAGTGCTGTCCCTAAGTCCGTAACAGGTCGAGGGGGTGCAAATCTCTTATGAACAGCACGTTGCAAAGCACTCCACATATACTGAGTAATGTGTATGTCTGGGGCGTTTGGTGGCCAGGTAAGTGTTAAACTCAGAAGACTGTTCCTGGAGCCACTCTGTACAATTCTGAACGTGTAGTGCGTCGCATTGTCCTGCTGGAAATGCCCAAGTCCGACGGAATGAACAATGGACATGAATGGATGCAGGTGATCAGACAGGATGTGCGTGTCACCTGTCACAGTCGTATCTAGACGTATCAAGGGTCCCATATCACTCCTACTGCACACGCCCCACACCATTACAGAGCCTCCACCAGCTTGAACAGTCCCCTGGTGGCATGCAGGGTCCATCGATTTATGAGGCTGCCTCCGTACCCGTACACGTCCATTCGGTTGATACAGTTTGAAACGAGACTCTTCCGACCAAACAACATGTTTCCGGTCATCAACAATCGAGTGTCGGTGTTGACGGGCACAGGCGAAGCGTAAAGCTTTGTGTCGTGGAGTCATCAAGGATACATGAGTGGATCTTAGGCTCCGAAAGCCGATATCGATGATGTTTCGTTGAATGGTTCGCACGCTAATACTTGTTGATGGCCCAGCAATGAAATCTCCAGCAATGTGCCGAAGTGTTGCACTTCTGTCACGTTGAACGATTCTCTTTAGTCGTCGTTGATCCCACTCTTTCAGGATCTTTTTTCGGCCGCACTGATGCCGGAAATTGTATGTTTCGCCGGATTCATTTACGGTACAGTTGTGAAACGGTCATACGGGAAAATTCTCACTTCATCGCTACCTCGGAGATGCTGTTTCCCATCGCTCGTGCACCGACTATAACACCACGTTCAAACTCACTTAAATCTTGATAACCTGCCATTGCAGCAGGAGTAACCACTATAACGACTGCGCCAGACACTTGTTGTCTTATACAGGCGTTGCCGACCGCAGCGCCGTATTCCGCCTGTTTACATATCTCTGTATCTGAATACGCATGCCTATACCAGTTTCTTTGGCGCTCCAAGGTTGTAAGGAATTTGTGTTATGATTACATTCTTCTTTAAGTCTGAGGACATGCCGTTTGTCTCACCAGGTTGCACTCTCCAAAGAATATAAAAAATTCTGTACGAATACGTCAGCTCTAGTTTCGATCTGTGATACACTGTTCTGTCGGTTTCTTCTAACAGTACGACTACTTCAATCTCATCTCCATTTACTTCTCCTTACGTTTTTTGTTTAATTTTCTACTTTCATGCATTTTCTTGTTTTAATCGGTAGTTCATAAGCATTAAATTATGGTCACGGCCTACTTCTACCTGTGTAAACCTCTTGCAGTTCAACTCTGATTTCAAAATCACTGCGTCACCACGAAGAGTTACGGATTACAATCGGGAGGAAAATAAGTCTATGGCACAACTTAGCTAAAACAGGGGATCGTGTGTGAGGCATCAATCAATTGTTAGTTGTGTGGGGTGGGGGGTGGTGGGGTAAAAATTGTAGAGGGAGACCAAGAGATCAATACAGCGAGGAGGTTCGAAGGAATGTATACAGAGATGAAGAGGCTTGTTCCTGATCTATATTAACGACAGAGGAGACAATCTGAGTAGCCCTCGTAGGTTGTTTTCAGATGGTGCTGTCATTTACCGTCTTGTAAAGTCATCAGATGACCAAAACGAATTGCAAAATGATTTAGGTAAGATATCTGTATGGTGCGAAAAGTGTCAATTGACCCTGGATAAAGACAAGTGTGAAGTTATTCACATGAGTACTAAAAGAAATCCGCTAAATTTCGATTAAGGGATAAGTCACACAAATATGAAGGCTGTAAATGCAACTAAATGCTTAGGGATTACAATCAAAAATAACCTAAATTGGAACGATCACATACATAATGTTGTGGTTAGAGCAAACCAAAGACTGCGAATCATTGGCAGAACACTTAAAAGGTGCAACAGGTCTACTAAAGAGACTGCTTACACCACGCTTGTCCGCCCTATTCTGGAATATTGCTGTGCTGTGTGGGATCCGCATCAGTTGGAACTGACGGATGACATCGAAAAAGTACAAAGAAGGGCGGTTGTTTTGTATTATCGCGAGTTTGGGGAGACAGTGCCACAGACATGATACGTGAATTGGAGTGGTAATCATTAATTTTTCGTTGCGACGGGATCTTCTCACGAAATTTCAATCACCATTTTCCTCCTCCGATTGCGAAAACTTTCTGTTGGAACCCACCTACATAGGGAGAAATGATCATCATGATAAAATAACAGCTGGCCGGGGTGGCCGAGCGGTTCTAGGCGCTACAGTCTGGAACCGCGCGACCGCTACGGTCGCATGTTCGAATCCTGCCTCGGGCATGGGTGTGTGTGATGTCGTTAGGTTAGTTAGGTTTAAGTAGTTCCAAGTCTAGGGGACTAATGACCTCAGAAGTTAAGTTGGTTGTTGGTTGGTTTTGGGGAAGGAGACCAGACAGCGAGGTCATCGGTCTCATCGGAGTACGGGAGGATGGGGAAGGAAGTCGGCCGTGCCCTTTCAAAGGAACCATCCCGGCATTTGCCTGGAGCGAGAAGTTAAGTCCCATAGTGCTCAGAGCCATTTGAACCATTTGATAAAATAACAGAAATCAGGACTCGCACAGATAAATTTAGGTGCTCGTGTTTCCCGCGCGCAGTTCGAGAGTGGAACGGTAGAGAGACAGCTTAAAGGTGGTTCAATGAATGCTCTGCGAGGCACTTTATTGTGAAAAGCAGAGTAATGACGCAGATGTAGATGTACCTGAAGCAACATATTGCCTGCAAAGATCGTAACACACGGACCAACGAAACGATTATGTTAAAAAAATATCCCTGCATGCATTACGCTTTCCCAACGCTCGCTATATGGAGATACTTCCAGCACTGTCGAACATTATCGTTTTGGTGTTAATCCAGGTGTTATGGCGGGGGGAGGCTTAATGTTTCATCGGCCTACTGCCCTCCAAATCTTGGGACATGGAACTCTCACATCTCTAAGTTATTGTCACAATGTGTTCCTCCCCCACGTGCGTCTCTTCAGGTGTTCATCCGTACTGGCCTGCTCGTTCTCCCAACTCAGATCCCATCGAGCAACTCTGGGATTCTTTGGGGAGACACGTTGCAGTATACCACATGCAGAAACGACTATCCAATAGTTGTCAATTTGACAGTTGGAGGAATGGAACCCTCATACCAAGAACTCCTTACGAACCCTGCGGCCGGCACTGCCGCCCGTGCTGGTCACACGCCCTATTAAGAACCAAGTCCCAGCTGTTGTAATATACAGGGGACCATCAGGAATCGCGGTGACTTCAGTATAATTTGTCTTCGACTGACAAGTGACATTTTTGTTGCGCGCATTGCGTATTTCTTGCAGTAGTATTGTGTAGCAATTCTTTTTGTGTACCGTCGAACTTCCTTTTAGCTAGGTTCCTTCGCAGAGACACGTCGTGCGAAAATTCATTTCGTCCTTAACTTTTGTACACCAATGAATTTTGTATACAGTATTGCAGTGCCGGGGCTATTCTGACGATGATGCACTGCGGCGACCACAGCCGTTACTAAACGCATCAGATGAATTCGCAATTGCGAATAATGACTACTGTCAGCTGTAGAATGGAATGACGACAGTGAAAATTTTTGCCTGACCAGGACTCGAAGCCGGATTTCCTGCATATCGCGATCGGCATCCTAGGTACGGTGGACGACATATGGAAGTTTGGGGGTGACCGTGAGTCGTGAACGGATACCCAAATGTTAAGGCTACTTCTCAGCGGGAAATTTGGGTTCGAGTCCTGGTCCGGCAAAAAATTTTCATTGTCGTCATTCCCTTTTACGCGAATGCATCTGATGTGAAATGAATTGTTTATTCTTCGCGAAACACGCGGTGTTGACATGAACACCATCAGGGCTGAACTATACTCTTGTCTTCAGTTGAAACTGTAAGAAGATCGATACGACAGTATTAGCACGACGGTTAGAATACAAGTAGACAGATGCGCATCCAAACTGGTCATCTATTTAAAGATTAAAATCCAATATGACACAGTTTCATAAACTAATACTCTGGTACCCATTTGTTCCTCTTCAGGTAACGACCAGTGTGGATGACACACCATATCCGTAGCGTAAACATCGCGGAAACGTTCAATTAATAAGCCGCGTGACAAACGCTATTATCGACAACTTTGACACTTTGCAATGGCCCTGTGCAGGCAGGAGCAGAAATGATGGCTCTCGGATCATCAGCGGCCATGTGACGGCTGCATTTGTCGAAACAATGTCGTAATTTAACTTCTAGATCAAAGAGAGATTGTTGCAGAATAAATGTGACGTTTGTCGCAATTCTGTTGGAATTTCACATCAGACAAATGAAAATGTCGCTGGTATTAAATGCAGAGGGAAATAATGACAGCAAAACAGTCGTACAGCCACTGAAACCCTTGCCAAAAATTATTGGTTTTTATGTTTTCGTAATACTCAGACGTACTGCAAAATTATCTATTACAATAAGAGCCGGCCGCGGTAGCCGAGCGGTTCTAGGCCCTACAGTCTGGAATCGCGCTACAGTTACGTTCGCAGGTTCGAATCCTGCCTAGGGCATGGGTGTGTGTGATGTCCTTAGGTTAGTAAGGTTTAAGTAGTTCTAAGTTCTAGGGGACTGATGACCTCAGAAGTTAAGTCCCATAGTGCTCAGAACCATTTTTTTTCCGAGCGACGTCTTCACTATATCTATCGTAGGTCGATGTGTCAAAAAAAAGAGTTCAAAGAATATTATGGGAGGGAAAGTTGCTAATGAAGTTAAAATCTTCTGGGTTATTAGGTCGCGTCATGTTTCTTCTAAAATGTTCGACGTTTCGACCCAGAAGATTTTAACTTCAGTGACAACGGCCACGAAAGCCTGCAGAGTTACATAAAGTTGCTACTCACCATATATCGAAGATGCTGAGTTGCAAATAGGTACAACAAAAAATCTTTCACACAGACACACACACACACACGCAGTCTCAGGCAACTGAAACCAGACTCCCTATCTGCGACTCATTGTCTCTACGACATGATGAGTAGCAACTTTCCTTCTCATAGTACTGTTACATTCTTTCCTGGATTTTCCATTGTTTGAGATATATATAGAATATATATATAGAAAAAGTTTCGAAACACCAAAAACACAACGCGTTACAATGGTTCATACGGTGCAGGAAAACCGTTGACTTTTAAAAACAGCTTCCAGTTGTCTCGGAATGGAGAAATAAAGGTACTGTATGATTTTCAAGGGCATCTTACACCAATCTTTCTATGTAACAGTGACAAATTGAGCTGACGATGATCGAGGTGGATAAGGGATCACGAACCCTTCTCTCCAAAGTAGACCACAAAAGACGTTCTGGTGAGTTTTATGGTCAGGGGAGAGGCGACAGTTCATCCTCGAGATCACAAAAACACTCCTGAATGGTGGGAGCTGTGAACCACAGGCCCTGTCGTTTAGGAACAGAGAATCACCAATCAGGAACCATCATTGTGCTGTAAGGTGGACCTCATAAGCCAAAATGGCAATAATGCAGCCTTGTGGGGTAAGCTAGAGGCCCATGGAGTACCATGATATAGTGCTCAAAACACCACTGGAATCCTACCATATTTCAGTCCTAGGACGTAAACTCGGCCAGAAGTGAAAACAGTGTGAAACAAAACTCGTACCAAGCGACTTTCTTCCTTTGCTACACAGTTCAGGTTGTATGGCTTTGGCACCAAGTTTTCCTGTTATGGACATCTGCATCAGTGATGAGTGGTTTTGCAATTCCATCTCGCCCTGCCATTGGCTGCTTATGAAGCTCCTTTCGTGTTGTTCTGCCGCTGGCAGGGTTCACGAGTGCGACATACAGTTCTGCAGTGACTTTTGCAGCAGCTGTCGTCCTCTTATATTTCGCCTAATTCCTCTTCAATGGCCGTCTGTCACTATCACTCTACACTTACTTCTGTCCACTGAACAGAATGCCACGCCTTTCATCGGCAGCCCATGTTTCCCGTTGACGGGACTACTCTCAATTCAACCGTTTGTGTTGTGGTGTTAACGACATCCTACGCATGGGATGGGACATGCCTCGACCAGTTGCTGCTAAGTTTCAGCCAATGGTGCGGGAGGAGACACAATGTTGCATGGAATCCATTAACAGTTCTCAGATGGCAAGCTCATAGATGAAACGTTACGATGTGCTTGGTCCAGAAAGTGGCGACCTTTCCCATTAACTGTTCTCAGATGGCAAGCTCATAGATGAAACGTTACGGTGTGCTTGGTCCACAAAGTGGCGACCTTTCCCATTAACTGTTCTCAGATGGCAAGCTCATAGATGAAACGTTACGATGTGCTTGGTCCAGAAAGTGGCGACCTTTCCCATTAACTGTTCTCAGATGGCAAGCTCATAGATGAAACGTTACGGTGTGCTTGGTCCACAAAGTGGCGACCTTTCCCATTAACTGTTCTCAGATGGCAAGCTCATAGATGAAACGTTACGATGTGCTTGGTCCAGAAAGTGGCGACCTTTCCCATTAACTGTTCTCAGATGGCAAGCTCATAGATGAAACGTTACGGTGTGCTTGGTCCACAAAGTGGCGACCTTTCCCATTAACTGTTCTCAGATGGCAAGCTCATAGATGAAACGTTACGATGTGCTTGGTCCAGAAAGTGGCGACCTTTCCCATTAACTGTTCTCAGATGGCAAGCTCATAGATGAAACGTTACGGTGTGCTTGGTCCAGAAAGTGGAGACCTTTCCCATTAACTGTTCTCAGATGGCAAGCTCATAGATGAAACGTTACGGTGTGCTTGGTCCAGAAAGTGGAGACCTTTCCCATTAACTGTTCTCAGATGGCAAGCTCATAGATGAAACGTTACGGTGTGCTTGGTCCAGAAAGTGGAGACCTTTCCCATTAACTGTTCTCAGATGGCAAGCTCATAGATGAAACGTTACGGTGTGCTTGGTCCAGAAAGTGGAGACCTTTCCCATTAACTGTTCTCAGATGGCAAGCTCATAGATGAAACGTTACGGTGTGCTTGGTCCAGAAAGTGGAGACCTTTCCCATTAACTGTTCTCAGATGGCAAGCTCATAGATGAAACGTTACGGTGTGCTTGGTCCAGAAAGTGGAGACCTTTCCCATTAACTGTTCTCAGATGGCAAGCTCATAGATGAAACGTTACGGTGTGCTTGGTCCAGAAAGTGGAGACCTTTCCCATTAACTGTTCTCAGATGGCAAGCTCATAGATGAAACGTTACGATGTGCTTGGTCCAGAAAGTGGCGACCTTTCCCATTAACTGTTCTCAGATGGCAAGCTCATAGATGAAACGTTACGGTGTGCTTGGTCCAGAAAGTGGAGACCTTTCCCATTAACTGTTCTCAGATGGCAAGCTCATAGATGAAACGTTACGGTGTGCTTGGTCCAGAAAGTGGAGACCTTTCCCATTAACTGTTCTCAGATGGCAAGCTCATAGATGAAACGTTACGGTGTGCTTGGTCCAGAAAGTGGAGACCTTTCCCATTAACTGTTCTCAGATGGCAAGCTCATAGATGAAACGTTACGGTGTGCTTGGTCCAGAAAGTGGAGACCTTTCCCATTAACTGTTCTCAGATGGCAAGCTCATAGATGAAACGTTACGGTGTGCTTGGTCCAGAAAGTGGAGACCTTTCCCATTAACTGTTCTCAGATGGCAAGCTCATAGATGAAACGTTACGGTGTGCTTGGTCCAGAAAGTGGAGACCTTTCCCATTAACTGTTCTCAGATGGCAAGCTCATAGATGAAACGTTACGGTGTGCTTGGTCCAGAAAGTGGAGACCTTTCCCATTAACTGTTCTCAGATGGCAAGCTCATAGATGAAACGTTACGGTGTGCTTGGTCCAGAAAGTGGAGACCTTTCCCATTAACTGTTCTCAGATGGCAAGCTCATAGATGAAACGTTACGGTGTGCTTGGTCCAGAAAGTGGAGACCTTTCCCATTAACTGTTCTCAGATGGCAAGCTCATAGATGAAACGTTACGGTGTGCTTGGTCCAGAAAGTGGAGACCTTTCCCATTAACTGTTCTCAGATGGCAAGCTCATAGATGAAACGTTACGGTGTGCTTGGTCCAGAAAGTGGAGACCTTTCCCATTAACTGTTCTCAGATGGCAAGCTCATAGATGAAACGTTACGGTGTGCTTGGTCCAGAAAGTGGCGACCTTTCCCATTAACTGTTCTCAGATGGCAAGCTCATAGATGAAACGTTACGGTGTGCTTGGTCCAGAAAGTGGAGACCTTTCCCATTAACTGTTCTCAGATGGCAAGCTCATAGATGAAACGTTACGGTGTGCTTGGTCCAGAAAGTGGAGACCTTTCCCATTAACTGTTCTCAGATGGCAAGCTCATAGATGAAACGTTACGGTGTGCTTGGTCCAGAAAGTGGAGACCTTTCCCATTAACTGTTCTCAGATGGCAAGCTCATAGATGAAACGTTACGGTGTGCTTGGTCCAGAAAGTGGAGACCTTTCCCATTAACTGTTCTCAGATGGCAAGCTCATAGATGAAACGTTACGGTGTGCTTGGTCCAGAAAGTGGCGACCTTTCCCATTAACTGTTCTCAGATGGCAAGCTCATAGATGAAACGTTACGGTGTGCTTGGTCCAGAAAGTGGAGACCTTTCCCATTAACTGTTCTCAGATGGCAAGCTCATAGATGAAACGTTACGGTGTGCTTGGTCCAGAAAGTGGAGACCTTTCCCATTAACTGTTCTCAGATGGCAAGCTCATAGATGAAACGTTACGGTGTGCTTGGTCCAGAAAGTGGAGACCTTTCCCATTAACTGTTCTCAGATGGCAAGCTCATAGATGAAACGTTACGGTGTGCTTGGTCCAGAAAGTGGAGACCTTTCCCATTAACTGTTCTCAGATGGCAAGCTCATAGATGAAACGTTACGGTGTGCTTGGTCCAGAAAGTGGAGACCTTTCCCATTAACTGTTCTCAGATGGCAAGCTCATAGATGAAACGTTACGGTGTGCTTGGTCCAGAAAGTGGAGACCTTTCCCATTAACTGTTCTCAGATGGCAAGCTCATAGATGAAACGTTACGGTGTGCTTGGTCCAGAAAGTGGAGACCTTTCCCATTAACTGTTCTCAGATGGCAAGCTCATAGATGAAACGTTACGGTGTGCTTGGTCCAGAAAGTGGAGACCTTTCCCATTAACTGTTCTCAGATGGGAAGCTCATAGATGAAACGTTACGATGTGCTTGGTCCAGAAAGTGGCGACCTTTCCCATTAACTGTTCTCAGATGGCAAGCTCATAGATGAAACGTTACGGTGTGCTTGGTCCAGAAAGTGGAGACCTTTCCCATTAACTGTTCTCAGATGGCAAGCTCATAGATGAAACGTTACGGTGTGCTTGGTCCAGAAAGTGGAGACCTTTCCCATTAACTGTTCTCAGATGGGAAGCTCATAGATGAAACGTTACGATGTGCTTGGTCCAGAAAGTGGCGACCTTTCCCATTAACTGTTCTCAGATGGCAAGCTCATAGATGAAACGTTACGGTGTGCTTGGTCCAGAAAGTGGAGACCTTTCCCATTTGGTGATGATCGACTGAGAACTTGAGTATGAGTATTCCTGCTCTATTGTCCCGATGCAGTTCAACGTCGGACCACTGTCACATCCAAACGCCCTACTGATCTGGACACTGGACTGCTCGATCATCCAGCCACATGGAGAACCACAATGAGGTTTCTTTCAAACAGCGTGAGGTGCTGATAATGCTGTCTCACAGGACTTTGTGGCATCTCGCTGCCCTCCACGGTGATTACTCAACAACTGGCGCTGTTCACAATGTTAAGGAGCCCTGGTAGCAACACTAAACCAGAACAATGCTATTGCCGTTCTACCTATCACAGATAATTGCAACCATAATCATTTACATACCCGCCGACGGTGAGTAAGTGTCATAAATTACAATGACATCAGATTATGTCTTCTCGTTGCTCCACCTTTTTTGTCATGCATTGTGCGTACAAGGTATTTCAAATAAGGTGTTTTTCTCTGTAACTTAACAAAATAGTAAGTTAAAGGGATATTTATTTAGATAACTAGAAGTACGAAACAATACTCTATCTGTGTGGTTATGGAACAGTTTATTTAGTTATTCTCCAGAGAGCTACAGCAATGCGTTACAATTACCTAAAAAGAACATTCTTCTATTATGTAGTTGTAATTAAACCAACTGTTGTACAAATCGATTGAAACTAAATTTCTACCAACTTTAGTTGGGAGCTAGAAAGTTCCGAGTTTTAAGCGATGATGAAAACTGAACAACATTACCCAGTCCTTTGCCTACAACACAACAGCACCCCTAATGATGGGAAAACACGAAGCAACTGTTTAAAAAAAGAAAGTGAGCGAAATCTTATTGGGACTTAACTGCTAAGGTCATCAGTCACTAAGCTTTTTTTTGTCATCAGTCTACTGACTGATTTGATGCGGCCCGCCACGAATTCCTTTCCTGTGCTAACCTCTTCATCTCAGAGTAGCACTTGCAACCCACGTCCTCAATTATTTGCTAAACGTATTCCAATCTCTGTCTTCCTCTACAGTTTTTGCCCTCTACAGCTCCCTCTAGTACCATGGAAGTCATTCCCTCATGTCTTAGCAGATGTCCTATCATCCTGTCCCTTCTCCTTATCAGTGTTTTCCACATATTCCTTTCCTCTCCGATTCTGCGTAGAACCTCCTCATTCCTTACCTTATCAGTCCACCTAATTTTCAACATTCGTCTATAGCATCACATCTCAAATGCTTCGATTTTCTTCTGTTCCGGTTTTCCCACAGTCCATGTTTCACTACCATACAATGCTGTACTCCAGACGTACATCCTCGGAAATTTCTTCCTCAAATTAAGGCCGGTATTTGATATTAGTAGACTTCTCTTGGCCAGAAATGCCTTTTGTGCCATAGCGAGTCTGCTTTTGATGTCCTCCTTGCTCCGTCCGTCATTGGTTATTTTACTGCCTAGGTAGCATAATTCCTTAACTTCATTGACTTCGTGACCATCAATCCTGATGTTAAGTTTCTCGCTGTTCTCATTTCTACTACTTCTCATTACCTTCGTCTTTCTCCGATTTACTCTCAAACCATACTGTGTACTCATTAGACTGTTCATTCCGTTCAGCAGATCATTTAATTCTTCTTCACTTTCACTCAGGATAGCAATGTCATCAGCGAATCGTATCATTGATATCCTTTCACCTTGTATTTTAATTTCACTCTTGAACCTTTCTTTTATTTCCATCATTGCTCCCTCGATGTACAGATTGAAGAGTAGGGGCGAAAGGCTACAGCCTTGTCTTACACCCTTCTTAATACGAGCACTTCGTTCTTGATCGTCCACTCTTATTATTCCCTCTTGTTTGTTGTACATATTGTATATGACCCGTCTCCCCCTATAGCTTACCCCTACTTTTTTCAGAATCTCGAACAGCTTGCACCATTTTATATTGTCGAACGCTTTTTCCAGGTCGACACATCCTATGAAAGTGTCTTGATTTTTCTTTAGCCTTGCTTCCATTATTAGCCGTAACGTCAGAATTGCCTCTCTCGTTCCTTTACTTTTCCTAAAGCCAAACTGATCGTCACCTAGCGCATTCTCAATTTTCTTTTCCATTCTTCTGTATATTATTCTTGTAAGCAGCTTCGATGCACGAGCTGTTAAGCTGATTGTGCGATAATTCTCGCACTTGTCAGCCCTTGCCGTCTTCGGAATTGTGTGGATGATGCTTTTCCGAAAGTCAGATGGTACGTCACCAGACTCATATATTGTACACACCAACGCGATTAGTCGTTTTGTTGCCACTTTTCCCAATGATTTTAGAAATTCTGATGGAATGTTATCTATCCCTTCTGCCTTATTTGACCGTAAGTCCTCCAAAGCTATTTTAAATTCCGATTCTGATACTGGATCCCCTATGTCTTCTAAATCGACTCCTGTTTCTTCTTCTATCACATCAGACAAATCTTCACCCTCATAGAGGCTTTCAATGTATTCTTTCCACCTACCAGCTCTCTCCTCTGCATTTAACAGTGGAATTCCCGTTGCACTCTTAATGTTACCACCGTTGCTTTTAATGTCACCAAAGGTTGTTTTGACCTTCCTGTATGGTGGGTCTGTCATTCCGACAATCATATCTTTTTCGATGTCTTCACATTTTTCCTGCAGCCATTTCGTCTTAGCTTCCCTGCACTTCCTATTTATTTCATTCCTCAGCGACTTGTATTTCTGTATTCCTGATTTTCCCGGAACATGTTTGTACTTCCTCCTTTCATCAATCAACTGAAGTATTTCTTCTGTTACCCATGGTTTCTTCGCAGCTACCTTCTTTGTACCTATGTTTTCCTTCCCAACTTCTGTGATGGCCCTTTTTAGAGATGTCCATTCCTCTTCAACTGTACTGCCTACTGCGCTATTCCTTATTGCTGTATCTATAGCGTTAGAGAACTTCAAACGTATCTCGTCATTCCTCAGTACTTCCGTATCCCACTTCTTTGCGAATTGATTCTTCCTGACTAATGTCTTGAACGTCAGCCTACTCTTCATCACTACTATATTGTGATCTGAGTCTATATCTGCTCCTGGGTACGCCTTATAATCCAGTATCTGATTTCGGAATCTCTGTCTGACCATGATGTAATCTAATTGAAATCTTCCCGTATCTCCCGGCCTTTTCCAAGTATACCTCCTCCTCTTGTGATTCTTGAACAGGGTATTCGCTATTACTAGCTGAAACTTGTTACAGAACTCAATTAGTCTTTCTCCTCTTTCATTCCTTGCCCCAAGCCCATATTCTCCTGTAACCTTTTCTTCTACTCCTTCCCCTACAACTGCATTCCAGTCGCCCATGACTATTAGATTTTCGTCCCCCTTTACATACTGCTTTACCCTTTCAACATCCTCATACACTTTATCTATCTGTTCGACCGCCAGACAGTCCACTCTAGACGTTTCCCCATGTGAGGACACGTCAGAGGCACACATCTACATCTACATCTACATTGATACTCCGCAAGCCACCCAACGGTGTGTGGCGGTCTCATACATCTGGTCTCTGACAATAAAGGCCACTCTGGCGAAGCAGCCTTCTGTACGCCGATTGCGTCGATGTAACACGTCTAGTGGGTGGTGCGAGGTCAGCTGCGAGGTCAGTACTAAGGCGGTACCGTCGAGCCCTTACAGCCAAATAACGGTACTCTCTTTCTGAGGTCACAAGTGGGCGGACCTGCCCTGGTTTTCGGGATATACTTTCGGTCTCTATAAACTGTCCCTATATTCGAGGAACAACAGAACGATTCACATTAAGCCATTGGGGCCCAACAGTTCTGCTTCCGGTTCTAGGCGCTCAGTCCGGAACCGCGCGACTGCTACTGTCGCAGGTTCGAATCCTGCCTCGGGCATGGATGTGTGTGATGTCCTTAGGTTAGTTAGGTTTAACTAGTTCTAAGTTCTAGGGGACTAATGACCTCAGAAGTTGAGTCCCATAGTGCTCAGATCCATTTTTGAAGTTCTGCTTCCATTCTTCCTATGGCTCTCCACAGCAGACAGTCTGGTAGGCATCGCCGGCCGGAGTGGCCGTGCGGTTCTAGGCGCTACAGTCTGGAGCCGAGCGACCGCTACGGTCGCAGGTTCGAATCCAGCCTCGGGCATGGATGTGTGTGATGTCCTTAGGTTAGTTAGGTTTAACTAGTTCTAAGTTCTAGGGGACTAATGACCTCAGAAGTTGAACCCCATAGTGCTCAGATCCATTTTTGAAGTTCTGCTTCCATTCTTCCTATGGCTCTCCACAGCAGACAGTCTGGTAGGCATCGCCGGCCGGAGTGGCCGTGCGGTTCTAGGCGCTACAGTCTGGAGCCGAGCGACCGCTACGGTCGCAGGTTCGAATCCAGCCTCGGGCATGGATGTGTGTGATGTCCTTAGGTTAGTTAGGTTTAATTAGTTCTAAGTTCTAGGCGACTGATGACCTCGGGCATGGATGTGTGTGATGTCCTTAGGTTAGTTAGGTTTAATTAGTTCTAAGTTCTAGGCGACTGATGACCTCAGAAGTTAAGTCGCATAGTGCTCAGAGCCATTTGAACCATTTGGTAGGCATCTTCTCTGTGCCACAGTGCACCGTCTGCGTCTGTGTACACAGCGATGGTGGATGTGGAACTACCCGACAAACACAACCCCGTTTGGTAGATGTCCTGACGTCATTATTGGCGTGGTTGTCCGTTGACCGGAATGCCATCTTCCGTGCAAAACATCTACATCTACGTGATTAGTCCGCTATACACAATAAAGTGCCTGTCAGAGGGTTAAATGAACCACCTTCAAGCCGTCTCTCTACCGTTCCACTCTCGAACGGCGTGCGGGAACAACGAGCACTTAAATTTTTCTGAGCGAGCTCTGATTCGGTTGCAGATTCGAATCCTGCCTTGGGCAAGGGTGTGTGTGATGTCCTTAGGTTAGTCAGGTTTAAAAAGCCATTTGAATCATTTGAGCCCCGATTTCTCCACATGCAGGTGGATGCCAACAGAATGTTTTCGCAATTGGAGGAGAAAACTGGTGACTGAAATTTCACGAGAAGATCGCGTCGCAACGAAAAACGCCTTTGCTTTACTGATTGCCACTACTATTCACGCGTCATGTCTGCAGCACTATCTCCCCTATTTCGCGATAATACAAAACGAACTGCCCTTCTTTGTACTTTTTCGATGTCATTCGTCAGTACCACCTCATGCGGATCCCACACCGCACAGCAGTACTCCAGAATAGGGCGAACAAGCGTGGTGCAAGCAGTCTCTTTAGTAGACCTGTTGCACCTTCTACGTGTTCTGCCAATGAATCGCAGTCTTTGGTTTGCTCTACCCACAATATTATATATGTGATCGCTCCAATTTAGGTTATTTGTTATTCTAATCTCTAAGTATTTAGTTGAATTTACAGCCTTCAGATTTGTGTGACTTACCGCGTAAACGAAATTTAGCAGATTTCTTTTAGTACTCATGTGAATAACTTCACACTTTTCTTTATTCAGGGCCAATTGGAATCTTTCGCACCATACAGATATCTTATCTAAATCATTTTGCAATTCGTTTTGGTCATATGATGACTTTACAAGACGGTAAATGACAGCATCATCTGCAAACAATCTAAGACGGCTACTGAGATTGTCTCCTATATCGTTAATATAGATCTTGAACAATAGAGGGCCTGTAACACTTCCTTGGGGAACGCCGGATATTACTTCTGTTTTACTCGATGACTTTCCGTCTATTACTACGAACTGTGACCTTTCTGACAGGAAACCACTAATCCAGTCGCAGAACTGAGGTGATATTCCATAGGCTCGCAGTTTGGTTAGAAGACGCTTGTGAGGAACGGTGACGAAAGAGTTCTGGAAGTCTAAAAATACGAAATCAATTTGTCATCCCCTGTCGATGGTACTCATTACTTCATGAGTATAAAGAGCTAGTTGTGTTTCACAAGAACGATATTTTCTGAACCCGTGCTGACTATGTGCATTAAATCGTTTTCATCGAAGTACTTTCCAAGATGCTACTCTAGGCGGGTGTAAAATGAACGTGCGCAACGGAAAATAATAAACGCTAAAAATGAAGAATTGGCTCTGTCTGACTACTCCCTGAAGCAGATCTTAGGATCTCTTAATTATATAAATTACGATCTAAAAATAAATGAATGATGAAGCCAACTAATCCGACTAAATGATAAACGTTGTTCCTGATCATATATTTATTGTAGATTAAAAAAAAACCTTTATATTACAAAGTTTACATTTCCTAAGTAAAATTACTAATTAATTGCCCAACTCTGCCCCTTATTACGACTGCGCGATCTAATATCAATAACGTGAAATGACTGACATCATCCACGTACCAAACACTAGAAGACACTATTTTAAAAGATGATCTACGGTGGTGTGGAACCTCAGTGGAAATACACTAACGTGATAACGGCTGTTTAGCTCTATAGCCCTAATAAGCCGAAGCAATTTGCGATATCCCCGTATGTACTGCATTCGGTGCGTCGAAGTGATGGTTCTCGTACTCGTCTGCGACGATGGAAGAACTCCAGCCACAAAATAAACTCTTTCAAACACTAGGAAGGCAGAAGGCGGTCCTCTGACTATTATACTCTAATACTGTCTTCTCCTATTTGTGTTCTACAGACGAGAAACGCGAACTCCCAGCCACAAGGACGGAGTTCAGATAACGTCTCAACGTAAGTATAGGCAGAAGAAGTGGTCTCAGTTACTGAACGCTGCGTACTCAACGACGACTTCCAGCCCGGAGGTGAAGTCCAGAATTGTATAGTTTCGCAACAGTACAGTGCCTAACTGTTATAACTATAAACTCTCCTGAGAGCAAATACAGCAAGTCCGTCTGTACCAACAAAGCTGATATCGAGCGACCGTCACACACGGGCGCTCACAACGGAAGACCTCGTCTCTCCACCGCTGGCTTCCCAGCAAGGTTAGGTTCCCCACCCTCGTAATTCCGAAAACGAATCATATTCCCGAAACCACGGAATATTCTCCCTCTCTACAGATTCTTCCCAACGCCGCCCAACCATATTTTAGTCTTTTGTCGCCCAGTGCGGAAAGTTTGCGAGGAAAAACCTATACTCGTACAATGGTATGCTTCTGAGTAAAAATCCTTGGAAATAACCCAGCCTGCCGGGTTTCCGAGGTGCCGCTTCTTCGTTCCTCTCACCTGCGTCCAAGATTTGCAGAGTTCCCAGTTATCCTTCCGTCCCTACCACAATAGCGGCCGATAGTGGCCGATTGCCCCTGTATTGTGTCTTCGTGCTCAGGTGTCCAGACTGTCTGACTTGGCACTTCCTGTGTGGAGTTGAATCACCACACCTGTCTGAGCCTTCCACCCAGGGCTTGAGTTCCGTCTGCCATTTCATTTCCACTGTCGTTCCCACCTCTACTAGTATGGTAATAAAGACACTCCGTCACATTTCATGCAATCATTTACAAGGCGTACGTGACAATATCAGTCTGCTTTATATATTCATATATATGATGTACAACCTATCATGGCAAAATAGGTGGATGGGTGCTTGTAAGATGCGAAATTATAGCCACCTTACAACTTCCTAATGTCCGAACACAGTATATGTTCCAAAACCCTACTGCAAATCGGCGTTAGATATATGGGCCTGACAAGATCGTTCTGTCATCTGTTGAAAGTGTAATTCAGATGGTTCAAACGACTCTGAGCACTATAGGACTTCACATCTGAAGTCATCAGTCCCCTAGAACTTAGAACTACTTAAACCTAACTAACGTAAGGACATCATACACATCCATGCCCGTGGCATGGACCGTAGCGGTCGCGCGGTTCCAGACTGAAACGCCTAGGACCGCTCGGCCACACCGGCCGGCAAAGTGTAATTACATCGTGAATTAGACACAGGACGAAGAAATAGCGGTTTGTTGCTTTAGTTTGTAACTTCCAAACAAAAAAATTCCGTAACCTCCCAACAGTAAAAACAATATATAATTATTTATTTCATTCACATTCAGCGTAACCATCCAACAGTTTATTACTCCGTAACCTAGGAATAATAAAAATGTCGCTCACTTATAACCTTTCAATAATTCACTGTGAATTTAACCTGGTAAATTTTGGACGTCAGCAGCGCTGCGTCATGGCCCTGAAAGATCATTCTGAATAAAAAAATGAAAATTCTTACCTCAGGGAAGTCGCCGGATAACGCGTATATCTCTGCTCCTATAAGAAATTTTCTGGCACGGCTCAGTGCAATGCTGGCCGATAGATTTGTCATGTATAAAAAGAACAACTGATTTTTCTTTGTAATAATCGGGATGACCATGGATTGGAGAAATTAGTAAATTCTTTAAATTGAGATGAATGATTGTCAAAAGTTAATTTTTATAAAAAGATTATTATCAAGAGATTTTTTAAACATTTACATGGGACTTGATGTAACAATACTACATATGCGCGACGCTGCCTTTACCTTATACTATAACGGCCGGGGTCTGCCATCGCTCCCCACGACCGGCCCAGGCAACTCCACATACACGACTGCTAGCTACTACTATTACAACTGCTACAGACACTGCTCATACTGCATACAACAGTGCTCTTTGGTCTGAGATTCTCTTATTGCTTATATATCGCAGGCAGCGCGTGAGCAGTCCATCGAAATTACATCTGCTCGAGGGCGCTAGCAATTCCTTAATCATGGACCTCTTACAAGTTGTGTCAGTTTGAAACGTAGTGAAGCAGTCAACCCATGTTGCTTGACTTGTCATAATAAACTGAAACTTAGGTTTTGAAGTTCCCTCGTACGCCGTGGCAACTTACGACCAGCAGCTGAGGTTCTCGGCTGGACGCGGTCCGCCACTTGGGTTGTGAGTCGAGGGCTACCGGCTGACCGCGAGCGAGACGAATGGCCGGCGTTTATTGGCGGGCTGCTGGGGCCGTTGTTAAACGGGGACTGGCTGGGGGCGGGGGGGGCGGCGTCGGGGGCGGCAGCACGTGGTGACTGAAATGACCGGCCGGCGCCGGAGACCGGGGCATTAGTTCTCGCAATACCAGTGCTGCTCCTGGAGGCTGGGAGGCTAGCAAGGCGAGGGCTGCCCACAAACGGAGGGAGGCCGGAGGCGGGGGAAGGACTGGCAGCATACGCTCCGAGGGCGGACTTCTTCCGTAGAACTTCTGTTGACTTTGACGTCTGACGTCATAACAAGTCGCAAAATGCTACACAGATATGACTCCAAAGTGGCGAACAATAACATGATACCCTCCCATGCCACTGAATAGGAACGTCAAATAGAGAAGCGTACAAATTGTTAATCATAAATACTGGACTAACATAATAAACGCCGGGGGTTTAGAACGTGGACGAAGAGAATTAACAACTGCAAAAATCACGACGATAACTAAGATTCACTAAACCAGGGGTCTCCAAACTTTTTAGTCCGTGGGCCACATTGACTCCTCCACGAAGCCATAAGGGCCAAGATCTACCTAGTGGGATTAAAGCACCCTAGCACTCCACGATCACCGTAATGTAAGGCTAAAGGAAAGATGAAGTCGCAAGAATCTAAGGTTGTGGGAATAGCTAGCACAGAAACGAACTACTATTTTTATTTAATTACATAATTTTGATTGGTGGACGTACCTGAGCCAAATTCTGGTGTATTTTATTCTGGCGAATTTCACCGACAAAAAAGTGTGTCACTGCACATTAGGGTTGTGGCGATTCGTGAATGAGTCGTTCATTTGAACGACTCTAAATAAAGAATCGAAGTTCCAACGATTCATCGATTCTTAGTACGCTATGCTTCGAAGGCAACTTCCGAATCATGCCGAGTCGTGCCGAATGATTACGACCGTCAGATGGCAGTCAAGTGGAGGATGCGTGTGAATGAAGGAAGTAATTTTGCACTATCTTTCGCACAAATCGACTCCTCTTTCCTGGCATACTGAAACAAAACAATAGATGCAATCAAATCAAACGTGACCTTTCATCAATTAAGGCATTACACGTATGAATCGAGAATCACACTTGTAACGTTATATGCATGTTTTCTCATAAATAAACTATTTCTGGCGTATCTTATCACGACACAGTTCGATTCTAACCCCATTGACAATTTCAGACATGTCCTGCCACCTGTGAGTAAGATGTAGAACTTTTTGCATTGCGTAAGAGTCGTGCCATCGCAGACTAGAATGAATCGTGAAAGAATCGTCAATGAATCATAAGAATCGATTCTCAATGTGAGATTGAATCGTAGGAATCGAATCGGGAAAAAGAATCGCGTTGCCCAACTCTACTGAATATTCTTCACGAAAGCGTCCTGCAAAGTTAACGAAATCTCAAAATCATTGTTAGCAACACTATTACTGCAAGACGTAACAGAGATAGAGTATGCAAACGCATTGTTATTTCAAGCGGCGCAACAATGCGTTTAGTTATGTAGTCTTGTAGCGAGTAGCAGAGCCAGAGCATATATTTGATAGTTCTGTTGCGTGATTGTCTCTATGTTGCGAGTGTCTCAGGAGTTTTTCAGCGTTTTATGCGCTGTACTATTAGGTGAGACGACGAAGTGTTGGGCAATTCAAAGTTTGAAATAGACGAGACAAGGAAAATCTGAAAATCGAAATACGTATAGCACGACTTGAGTATGTTTTCACTGTATTTTTTGGTGGAACTACAGTGTAATTATGAGTATTTAATTTAGTAATTTAAGTACCTTAAAATAAATTCATTGCATTTTGTTTAGGCAGACTACTCCCTAGTTTTATTAGTACTAAATAGCACAATTTCATTTTCAGGTTACAATCTTTTGTGAAGTTCTGTACAAATATGGAAAAGAAACGAAATTTTTAAAGAGCAGTGGGGATGTCAATATTTCGTGGTGGAGTCAAGCAACAAACCAATGTGTATTATTTGCAATGAAGCAATGTCAGTATTCAAAGAATACAATATAAAACAGCACTCTCAGAATTACTGGAAGTTTACAGGATGCGAACGATTAGAAATGTATGAGTCTGTGAAACGCCAGCTAAAAACCCAGCAGTCGCTGTTTAAGAAAGTAAATGCTGGACAACAACTCTAACACTGTGAGATTTCAAGATGTAAATTAATTACAGTTATTTTTATACATCAGTTACAACTAAAACATTCAATATCATTATGTACAACAGGTATTGTATTTTCTTTAAATTGACTTTAAGTAAAAATTTTTATACGATTTGCTTGCTGTGTGTATTTTACAACGTAATCAAAAAAAGTGAAACCTCGCTTAAGAAGCATCTTCCATAATGATTGATTACTAAGGCTAGT
Source organism: Schistocerca americana (assembly GCF_021461395.2). NCBI lineage: Eukaryota > Metazoa > Arthropoda > Insecta > Orthoptera > Acrididae > Schistocerca > Schistocerca americana. The sequence continues at coordinate 84,368,593 of NC_060128.1, read as the reverse complement.
CACCGAAGTGGCGTCCATTTGAAAGGCTTGCACCAGACCGGTGAGTAGAATAAAATGCAAAGAATTGTTTTACTTAAAATGTTTTGGCCAAACTGGTCTGTTAACCGTTCTTTTTTTTCACTATCGCACGGAGAATGGTCTGTCTGTTTATTGTGGATAGCCACAAGTTTAACCATGACCATCCGCTTTGTAAAGATAGAGCTCCGTCAATGTCGCGGTGTATTGGTCGCGATAGGCCTCGAAACTCAATTGTTGCCAGTATAGGTTCCACCTCAAATATTTGGCGGGCCGGATACCGGGGGTGTCCAGCCAGCTAACGCGGACCGGTTTGCCGGCACTTGCGGGCCGAGGTTTGGACACCCCTGCAATAAATTAAACCAAACTAAACTCCGTTCGAACAGGCCTTGGAAGGTCCAACGTTACCGACAGCCGTCGTGTCATCCACAACCCACAGGGGTCACTGGATGCGAATACGGAGGGGCCTGTGGCCAGCACACCGCGCTCCCGGCCGTATGTCGGTTTAGGAGACCGGAGCCGCTACTTCTCAGTCAAGTAGCTCCTCAGTTTGCCTCACAAGGGCTGAGTGCACCCCGCCTGCCATCAGCGCTCGGCAGACCGGATGGTCACCCATCCAAGTGCTAGCCCAGCCAGATGGCGCTTAACTTCGGTGATCTGACGGCAACCGTTCTTAGGCCGTTGGCCTAAGCATACAGCAGTGACACTAATTCTGGATACTTTGTAGAAATTAATGATTAGCCGAGAGCGCTAATGCGCTGCTTCCTGCACTGGGGTAGGCGCGCTGGTCCCGGATCGAATCCGCCCGGCGGATTAACGACGTGGGCCGGTGTGTCGGCCAGCATAGATGTGGTTTTTAGGCGGTTTTCCACACCCTGTTAGGTGAATACCGGGCTGGTCCCCACATCCTGCCTCAGTTACACGACACGCAGACATTTGTAACACTTCCGCACTGTTTCGTGGTTTCCACTAGACGCAGACAGCTGGGGTACACTAATTCCGTCCTGGGGGGTACGGGGTGGTGGCAGGAAGGGCATCCGGCCACCCCTTCACATTAACCTTGCCAAATCCGTTGTAACCATGCCGACCCTGCGAACGTAGCGGGACGAAAGGCGCAAGTGAAAGAAAGAAAGTAAGATCGTGTACAGGAATTTACTTTAGTCGAAATATGCAGTATAATTTATTACAAAAGTTCAGGAAACGTGTTCTGTTGTCTGCTGTTTGAAAATTTGAGTTAAAATACGAAAATTTAATTAAAAATTAAACAAATTTCTCACAACCCACTAATTTCAAAAAATTAAAAATTACTTGGTACTACAGTTAATGCAGTTTCTTTAAAGTCAGTCCGCCATCAGACTGTTGTTTATTTACACTTAGACAATCATGAGTTCGGCTTCAAGTGCCATTATCAAGCGTTTTAAGTGCTATAAATATCCTAATATCGCAATTTATAACACTTAAACCACTCGATAATGGCACTTTGAAGCCGAAATCATGATTGTCTAAGTGTAAATGTAACACTGTATATAAACAAGTCTCGTGGAGGTACTGACTTTAAAGAAATATGTTATGACTGTGGCTCCGCATCATGAAAAAATTATTAAGTTAATGCAGTGTTTCAAGTATTTTATGGGATAGTGGCACTGTTACACTCGGGCAACAAGTCTTTACTGCTCGAAGATGAACAAATATTCTAACCTGATTCATGCCACCTTAAATGACAAGCCCAGCCGTCTTACGTATCCACTTCCTACGTTCTAAGACCGGCTCTATCGGCTTCTACCTCTGCATTTTGCTCAGATAAAGCGTCTTTCCTGAAAATGTCACTCGCAATCCATTTTCACAAAGTTTTTTGTCTGACAGTTGGATCGGAAGCTTGAATCCCTTAAGTCTTCAAAATGGCATTTAAATTTTTTATAGTACGCCGATGATCTTGCAGAGAAAGACGGCAGATTTTACGACAGTCTGGATCAGACCATATTGGCCTCCTGCTGGTACTTGGCGCAGTTTTTGTTAACACGCTTTCTTCATACCACATGCAGACTCTCACCATACCCAATTCTGATGTGCGTCCTCCCAAACTTTCCTTTTTATTTCTGCGTAAGTGTGGCATTCTTCACAAAATGTTATTGTCTATACTCGGTGCCCAGTCTGTCAGGATACGTTTTTCTGAGTATTGTCTTCAGTTCACTTTAAAAACGTCTTACAATTCAATGAGTATACTGCTAACGACTAAGTTACAACAATGACCAGAAAGCTTTTTATTGCTGAGTAAAGTAATAATAATTCACGTTCATTGTCTGATTTCTCGAAATAGAACGAATTACAACAACGGCACGAACATATACAATAGTAAAGTATATAAACTGTTGGCAATTAAGTCTATTTAAAAAATATAACATCCAATTTTCTATATAGCGGTGATGCTGAGTCGCAGATAGGCGCAGCACAAAAACTCTCGGGTTTGTGTGAGTGTGTGTGTTTGTTGTCCAATTTCGAGAGCTTGTTAGCCGAAAATTCACTTTCCAAAAATGGTTCTGAGCACTATGGGACTTAACATCTGTGGTCATCAGTCCCCTAGAACTTAGAACTACTTAAACCTAACTAACCTAAGGACATCACACACATCCATGCCCGAGGCAGGATTCGAACCTGCGACCGTAGCAGTCGCGCTGTTCCGGACTGCGCGCCTAGAACCGCTAGACCACCGCGGCCGGCGCGACTTAACTTCTGAGGTCATCTGTTGCATAGAACTTACAAGGGAACCTCCCCATCGCACCCCCCTCAGATTTAGTTATAAGTTGGCACAGTGGATAGATCTTGAAAAACTGAACACAGATCAATCGAGAAAACCGGAAGAAGTTGTGTGGAACTATGAAAAAAATAAGCAAAATATACGAACTGAGTAGTCCATGTGCAAGATAGGCAATATCAAGGCTAATGTGAGATCGGGAGCGCCGTGGTCCCGTGGTTAGCGTGAGCAGCTGAGGAATGAGAGGTCCTTGGTTCAAGTCTTCCCTCGTGTGAAAATTTTACTTTTTTTTATTTTCGCAAAGTTATGATCTGTCCGTTCGTTCATTGGCGTCTCTGTTCACTGTAATAAGTTTAGTGTCTGTGTTTTGCGACCGCACCGCAAAACCGCGCGATTAGTAGACGAAAGGACGTGCCTCTCCAATGGTAACCGAATACATTTGATCGCAAGGTCATAGGTGAACCGATTCCTCCACAGGAAAACACGTCTGATGTATTCTATACGACACTGGTGACGGCATGTGCGTCACATGACATGAATATGTTGTCGACCCACCTAACTTGTACACGCGGCGAATGGGTAAAAAGATTCTTCTACCTTGCCCGATTTAGGGTTTCTTGTTAAAACTCCCAAAAAAAGTGATCGCATCGGACGGACAGATAATAATTGTCTGAAAATAAAAAATTAAACTTTTCAGTTGAGGGAAGACTTGAACCAAGGACCTCTCGCTCGGAACCTGCTCACGCTAACCACGGGACCACGACGCTCCTGAGCTCACATTAGCCTTGATGTTGCCTGTCCTGTGCATGGACTACTCAGTTTGAATATATTTTTTTTTTTTTCGTAGTTCCACACAACTTCTTCCTGTTTTCTCGATTGATCTGTGTTCAGTTTTTCAAGGCCTGTCCACTGTGCCAACTTATAACTAAATCTGAGGGGGCTGCGATGGGGATGTTCCCTTGTTAGAACTAATTAAACCTAACTAACCTAAGGACATCACACACACCCATGCCCGAGGCAGGATTCGAACCTGTGACCGTAGCGGTCGATCGGTTCCAGACTGTAGCGCCTAGAACCGCACGGCCACTCCACCAGTTTTTTCGTCGTTCCCGGTGTTTGGTATAAACAAAACTTATCGCCAAAGGCTTGACGTCAACGCGCACGCCGTGTCATCTGCTTGTGAGCGCCAGCAGAGCGCTTATTGTCCAACCTTATTATTTCCTATCCTTGGAGGATCAGATACAACCAAGAGGTTGAGGAACTACACCAGCAGCCCAACATAGCAGGAACTGTCAAAGCCAAACGAATGCAGTGGGCCGGCCACGTGGTCCGGATGGTGGATCACAGACGGCCTCGGAAGCTCCTGGATTTCACACCTACGGGAAAGAGGCCGCCTGGGAGACCCAAGAAGCGTTGGAGGGATGGACTCGATGAAGATTTAAACCGAGTGTCAATAGATGTGGATGGATGGCAGAATACAGTAGAGGAGGAAACTTGTGTACCGAGCGAGGTGGCGCAGTGGTTAGCACACTGGACTCGCATTCGGGAGGACGACGGTTCAATCCCGTCTCCGGCCATCCTGATTTAGGTTTTCCGTGATTTCCCTAAATCGTTTCAGGCAAATGCCGAGATGGTTCCTTTGAAAGGGCACGGCCGATTTCCTTCCCAATCCTTCCCTAACCCGAGCTTGCGCTCCGTCTCTAATGACCTCGTTGTCGACGGGACGTTAAACACTAACCACCACCACCACCAGGAAACTTGCAGATGCTGCGGTCCACTGGGCCTGATCACGTAATAGTAGTAGTGGTATCCTTGGTTCTGCCTATCTGCGACTCAGTACCTCCGCTATATGGTGGGTGGCGACTATGCTTTTCATAAAGTTGTTAAACACCATCCTAGATCTCCCATTGTTTCATTTCCAATTTTCCAACACCATCCTAGATTTATCATTGTTTCATTTCCAGTTTTCCAAACATCAATTTCGATGGTCTTTTTGACCGAAAGCTCAGTTTCCAACAGTCTTTTCGTTGTGTCCGGTATTCTGGCATAAACAAAACTTTTCGCCAAAGGCTTGACGTAAACGCACGTGCCGTGTCATCTGCTTGTGAGTGCCTGCTTCCACAATAACGTCACAACGTCAGCGAATGGCTGACCAGAGCCCTTGTTGCCCAATGTTATTATTTAGTATCCTAAGGTGTGCCTATCTGCGACTCAGCATCGCCGATATTTGATGAGTAGCGACTATGCTTTCCATGTTGTTGTTGTTGTGGTCTTCAGTCCAGAGACTGGTTTGATGCAGCTCTCCATGCTACTCTATTCTGTACAAGCTTCTTCGTCTGCGAGTAACTTCTGCAACTTACATCCTTCTGAATCTGTTTAGTGTATTCATGTCTTGGTCTCTCTCTACGATTTTTACCCGCCGCACCTCCCTTCAATACTAAAGTGATGATCCCTTGATGCCTCAGAACGTGTCCTTCCAACCGATCCCTTCTTCTAGTCAACTTGTGCCACAAACTCCCCTTCTCGCCAGTTCTATTCAGTACTCCTCATTCGTTACGTGATCTACCCACCTAACCTTAAGCATTCTTCTGTAGCACCACATTAGTAAAACTTCTATTCTCTTCTTGTCTAAATCGTCCATGTTTCACTTCCATACATGGCTACACTAAATACAAATATTTTCAGGAAAGACTTCCTGACACTTAAATTTATACTCAAAGTTATCAAATTCCTCTTCATCAGGAACGCTTTCCTTGCGTACCATACATAATTTAAGCTCCATTCTGAATTTCCCATTGGATGAGTTTCAACTTCTCAATTGTAACAAATATTTCAGGCCAAGAACCAAACGTAAAATGGAAACGCACGACATGGAGATATACATATAACATACGACAATTACGATCTTTCGAAATATTAATGTACAAGTTTTCTGTTACAACCGACTGCGAGAAATAAAATGCTGTGTTGTGGCATTTCTTTTTCGCAGTTGGTTTTAACTACAACAGCAGGGCATCTAAACCATGGAGGTTAGAAGTAAACCTATACCAATAGACACATTGTTTCTTCCATGTATATTGTTTCTCCATATACAAAATTTTAAACCTACAAATCCTAAAATAAAAGTTGCATGGAGCGAAATTCGATCCGGCGACCTTCGGATTACGAACCCGAGCGCTTACCGCTGCGCCACGACGCTGTAGAAGGTTATTAATCGTAAAGAGTATTTCACCACAACGGTTTCTTTTAACTGTCGATATTCTCGACAACGGCTGAGAAGTGCATCTTGGTGCTTTGCCACATTACACCTCTGGCCATGAGCTTTTATTATGCGCAGTATGAATCGAATCTGAATTTCACAATTGACGGCCTCCCCTTGTAAGTATGGAAAACTGTGCGGTAAACTGCTGTACATACACACTATTTTAATTTACATAATACAGTAAACATGTGTTAGAAAAATTGGCAAGAAAACATTAGGTTCAGACAATGCGTAACAGTGAAAGAAACGCTGTCAAACTTACTAAAATACAGCGGACATTTTATCCCTACATTTTAGATGACAAAAACACAGTCATTGTTTTTAGCGTAATGGAGACAGCCTGTTATACCACGCGAAGTCGTGCCATCATCTCATAACATCAAATCAGCAGGTGTAGCAGTGGACTGTTGCTTCAAATAACGTAGCGCGAGGTCAAGGGCTTCTGCTTCGTCACTGTGTAGCACCGGCTCCCCTTTGCCGCTTTCATTCTCATTCTCACTTCTGTCACAGCAGTCCACTTCTTCCTGGTCTTGAGTCAGCAACTAAATCAGCGGCAGTAAGGTTCTTCATAATGCCCCATCCGCTGCCATCCACTCATCAACGTCTCCTTCACTATCTTATTCACATCCAGGGATTGTCTCTAGCATTTCTAGTAGATTTTCCTCTTCATTTTCAACTAGGTTGTCCTGAAATTCAAGAGATTTCTCCACGATTTTCTCAGAGTATTTTCTGAAATATTCTACCATGCCTCAGCGGCCCATTAAACAACATCCTTCACATTGGTCTTTTTTTATTTCGTCCACTAAAAGAATGCTATCATCTTGGATCAGCATTCTTAAAAATTGTTTTCTGTAAACCAGTTTTAATGTTTGCAATACGCCCTGGTCCATGGGCTGTAGAAGTTGTGTAGCATTCGGCGGTAAAAACTTCGCCACAATTTCTGCATCACATAATTCCTCAGTGCTGGAGTGAGATTGCGCGTTATCAGTCAAAAGGACTGCGCGGGGGGACAGATGATTTTCCTTAGAAAACCTTCGAACAGAGGGAACAAACTGGCTGTGAAACCATTCTTTGAACAGCTTACCATCCATCCATGCCTTTTTCTGGTTGCGATAATATACTGGCAGGGACATCTGTTACAGTTTTTAAAAGCTCCGGGCCGATCAGCATTAAAGGCAGATCGCTGCACGCTAAAAAAGTCTCACGATCTTTACACATTTTACAACCAGGAGCATGGTCTTCTGCTTTTGATGCCAGGCTTTTTGTTGGCAATGCCCTAAAATTAAGGTCAATCTCGTCAGCGTTATAAATTTGTTAGGGAGAATACTTTCTCTCTCTTATCAGTTTTTCAAACTCACCCAAGTATTCCTTCGCGCCGGCCGGAGTGGCCGTACGGTTCTAGGCGCTACAGTCTGGAACCGAGCGACCGCTACGGTCGCAGGTTCGAATCCTGCCTTGGGCATGGCTGTGTGTGATGTCCTTAGGTTAGTTAGGTTTAATTAGTTCTAAGTTCTAGGCGACTGATGACCTCAGAAGTTAAGTCGCATAGTGCTCAGAGCCATTTGAACCATTTATTCCTTCCCTGCATCACGGTCAGAAGAACTCTCCAGTAATTGTTAGCTGACGGCTTCCAAGACGTTCTTTGAGTCTGTCCAATCAACCCATACTCGCACTAAAAGACTTATCATCATTCATTAACTTGTTCAGGTGAACAGCCTTCTCCTGAACCAGTGCTCCACTCAAAGGAGTTCTCCTTTCTCTTTCCGGCGTAAACCGAACGATAATAGCTTCATCCACTTCATCGTACTGGGACTGTTCCAAAGTCTGCCGAATTTCGAGTGTTTTTCCCGAAGACGTTGCACAGGACTGTTCAAGCTTCACTCGGTTCTTCTTCCAATCACAAATGGTTTCTTTACCAACACCCAGTTCCGTTGCCAGTTTAGATACCTTCTCACCATTGTCTATCTGCTTCAAAGCACTCAGTTTTTCTTTAAGAGTTAATGTTGTATGTTTCCGTTCACTCACGACGAAAACACGTACACCATTTCAGCTGAACGAATACAAGTGTCATGCGTGCCAGCGATCGGTAACTAACATAGCCAAGCACTTTGCTAGCCAACTGGCAGCGCACTGACCTGAGACACTACAAAGGTCTCAGCAGTGCACAACAACAAGAGCAGGGAGTGAGAGTGAGCCATTGTTCCCACACTTGTTCCCCATTTGTTGCCATAGTGTACCTACTTATCTGCTTTGTATACTTAATTCTAGAAACTCGTCACCGTAATTCCGGCTAATCCGAACAAATCGGTAATCCGAACAAGGTCCCAGTCCCAATTGGTTCAGATTAACGGGACTCTCTTTCTCTTGTGTGTGTGTTTCCCCACAGTCAGTTTTACCTATGTACCAGGGTATTTAAAGAATTAGACAAATTTTCCGCGTGGCAAATTCTATGTTGCCCTTTCACAGCTGGTAGTTCAGGAAATCAGTATGTACTCTTGGTCTACAACACAGTACCCAAGAAACGAAAATTACTGTACTTTCTGAAGTTTTGTTAATGTACTGTATACAAAACTTTAATAAGAGTTTTAAAAACAATAAAAAACGAAAAGGATAACAAAGCAGTCTCTCTCATCCATACTCTGTATGATTTATTGTAATTTCTATTTCCATGTCTTAAAAGTGGGCCACGTCGCAAAGAGGAGTCGAAACTCGCGTCCTGACACATTTCCTGTGGATAGCCTAGATTAGGGCGTCTGTCCAGAGCCATACATATATAGCAACTGTGCGGGATTACCGGGTTCGGTCGTAAGGATATCTGCGAAACGGAACAAGCACGGAAATACCATTCAACATTCGGTTTCAAAGGCGCAAAAAAACATATAATTAGCGCGAACCAACTTTGGTAGGCATCCAAAACATCAATTAACTTGTATAGGCAAACATAAAACACCTATACCATTCAAAAGAGCTAAAAACCGAACATCAGTACAAAAAAATCCAAAATGCGATACCAGTACCCGCAGCCAAACATGGCGGCAATCGAAATAAAATAAAGGATTAATCAGTTAAAATCACAAAACACACAAACTTAGCCTCAGTCTCTCGAAGCAAGTGGCAAGCCAGGAAAGAATTTTATATACGAAGGGAAAACGTAGTATTAATAAATAATTGCAAGACCACGTAAACTATTACAGCTGGTTTCGCACGCTACTATGGCAAATAAAGATAATGTTTAATCTGTGATGATGAATGACGGAACCCTTCTCAACAGTACCACGCCACGGCTCAAAGCCGGCGATATCGACGATTCAACCAGACCCGAAACTGTCTGGTCGATTGCAACCTGTGTATTTCTTTTTCAAGGATTTTTGTCAGTCTTCTGACTGGTTTGAGGCGGGTCACCACGGCTCATGACTTGCTCTCGCGTTTCGTAACCGAAGATACTGTATGATGTGTCTGGGAGCAACTGATATGAACAGCGGCGTGACTCTTTTAAATGGCACTCTGTATTTTTTATTCGGTAATTCATTTCCTCTACTAAAGACCTATTCAAAAATGTATGACAGTGTACCATTCACTGAAACACAACTTTATTAATTACTTAACACAACAATGACCTTGAGCCCGGGGTCACATCCTCCTCCACTTGCTGGAGTTGTCAGAAAATCAATGAAAACATAACACAAAATTGACTTTGACTCTCGTGTACCACTGCCCAGGAGTAGAAAATTCAAAGGTGCTCAAAGCGGTGACCCTGGACGCCGATACACTGGTGCACTCGTTGGATGAAAGAATTACTTATTGCTTCCAGTGTTGCCTGCTGAAGAGAATTACAAGCACGCACGATACGTTCCTGCATGTCCTCTGGAGTTGTTGGAATATCGCGATAAACAACTGTAATGCATCCCAAAAGAAAAAAGTCCAGAGGTTTTAAATCAGGGGACTTAGCAGGCCAAGTAACTGTTCCTCCTCGACGAGTCCATCTGGCAGGATACCTGCGATTCAGAACACGACGTGCACGCAAGGCATTATGTGTTGGACACTCATCGTGTCGATACCACATAAGCATTCTGGTTCTTAGCGGTACTTCATCCAGAAGAGGACGAAGAATTCGTCTGAGGAAGTTGGAATCCTCTGTGCCGTTTAGACTATCATTGATGATATAAGGGCCAATAATTGTAGTACCAATGTATTCAATTAATTATAGTACTCCTACCCCCATGAACCTTGCCGTTGATGGGGAGGCTTGCGTGCCTCAGCGATACAGATGGCCGTACCGTAGGTGCAACCTCAACGGAGGCTATCTGTTGAGAGGCCAGACAAACTTGTGGTTCCTGAAGACGGGCAGCAGCCTTTTCAGTAGTTGCAGGGGCAACAGTCTGGATGATTGACTGATCTGGCCCTGCAACACTAACCAAAACGGCCTTGCTGTGCTGGTACTGCGAACGGCTGAAAGCAAGGGGAAACTACAGCCGTAATTTTTCCCGAGGGCATGCAGCTTTATTGTATGGTTAAATGATGATGGCGTCCTCTTGGGAAAAATATTCCGGAGGTAAAATAGTCCCCCATTCGGATCTCCGGGCGGGGACTACTCAGGAGGATGTCGTTATCAGGAGAAAGAAAACTGGCGTTCTACGGATCGGAGCGTGGAATGTCAGATCCCTTAATCGGGCAGGTGGATTAGAAAATTTAAAAAGGGAAATGAATAAAGTTAGATATAGTGGGGATTATTGAAGTTCGGTGGCAGGAGGAATAAGACTCATTGTCAGGTGAATACAGGGTTATAAATAGAAAATCAAATAGGGGTAATGCAGGAGTAGGTTTAATAATGGATAAAAAAATAGGAGTGCGGCTACGATACTACCAATAGCATAGTGAACGCATTATTGTGGCCAAGATAGACACGAAGCCCATACCTACTACAGTAGTACAAGTTTATATGCCAACTAGCTCTGCAGATGATGAAGAAATTGATGAAATGTATGATGAGATAAAAGAAATTATTCAGATAGTGAAGGGAGACGAAAATTTAATAGTCATGGCTGACTGGAATTCGAGGATAGGAAAAGGGAGAGAAGGAAACATAGTGCGTGAATATGAATTGGGGGAGAGAAATGAAAGAGGAAGCCGCCTGGTAGAATTTTGCACAGAGCATAACTTAATCATAGCTAACGCTTGGTTCAAGAATCATAAAAGAAGGTTGTATACACGGAAGAATCCTGGAGATACTAGAAGGTATCAGATAGATTATATAATGGTAAGACAGAGATTTAGGAACCAGGTATTAAATTGTAAGACATTTCCAGGGGCAGATGTGGACTCTGACCACAATCTATTGGTTATGAACTGTAGATTAAAACTGAAGAAACTGCAAAAAGGTGGGAATTTAAGGAGATAGGACCTGGATAAACTGACTAAACCAGAGGTTGTACAGAGTTTCAGGGAGAGCATAAGGGTATAATTGACAGGAATGGGGGAAATAAATACAATAGAAGAAGAATGGGCAGCTCTGAGGGATGAAGTAGTGAAGGCAGTAGAGGATCAAGTAGGTAAAAAGACGAGGGCTAGTAGAAATCCTTGGGTAACAGAAGAAATATTGAATTTAATTGATGAAAGGAGAAAATACAAAAACGCAGTAAATGAAAGAGGCAAAAGGGAATACAAACGTCTCAAAAATGAGATCGACAGGAAGTGCAAAATGGTTAAGCAGGGATGGCTAGAGGACAAATGTAGGGATGTAGAGGCTTGTCTCACTCGGGGTAAGATAGATACTGCCTACAGGAAAATTAAAGAGACCTTTGGAGCAAAGAGAGCCACTTGTATGAATATCAAGAGCTCAGATGGAAACCCGGTTCTAAGTAAAGAAGGGAAAGCAGAAAGGTGGAAGGAGTATAAGAGGGTCTATACAAGGGCTACGTACTTGAGGACAATACTATGGAAATGGAAGAGGATGTAGATGAAAATGAAATGGGAGATACGATACTACGTGTTGAGTTTGACAGAACACTGAAAGACCTGAGGCGAAACAAGGCCCCGGGAGTAGACAACATTCCATTGGAACTACTGACGGCCTTGGGAGAGCCAGTCCTGACAAAACTCTACCATCTGGTGAGCAAGATATAGGAGACAGGCGAAAAAAACTATTAGTTTAATAAGTCACGGCTGGAAAATACTAACGCGAATTCTTTACAGACGAATGGAAAATCTGGTACAACGCGTCCTCGGGGAAGATCAGTTTGGATTCCGAAGAAATGTTGGAACACGTGAGGCAATACTGACCCTTCGACTTACCTCAGAAAATAGATTAAGGAACGGCAAACCTACATTTCTAGCATTTGTGGACTTAGAGAAAGCTTTTGACTATGTTGACTGGAATAATCTCTTTCAAATTCTAAAGGTGGCAGGGGTAAAATACAGGGAGCGAAAGGCTATTTACAATTTGTACAGAAACCAGATGGCAGTTATAAGAGTCGAGGGGCATGAAAGGGAAGCAGTGGTTGGGAAGGGAGTGAGACAGGGTTGTAGCCTGTCCCCGATGTTATTCAATCTGTATATTGAGCAAGCAGTAAAGGAAACAAAAGAAAAATTCGGAGTTGGTATTAAAGTCGATGGAGAAGAAATAAAAACGTTGAGGTTCGCCGATGACATTGTAATTCTGTCAGAGACAGCAAAGGACTTGGAAGAGCAGTTGAACGGAATGGGCAGTGTCTTGAAAGGAGGATATAAGATGAACATCAACAAAATAAAAACGAGGATAATGGAATGTAGTCGAATTCAACCGGGTGATGCTGAGGGCATCAGATTAGGAAATGAGACACTTAAAGTAGTAAAGGAGTTTTGCTATTTGGGGAGCAAAATAACTGATGATGGTCGAAGTAGAGAGGATATAAAATGTAGACTGGCAATGGCAAGGAAAGCGTTTCTGAAGAAGAGAAATTTGTTAACATCGAGTATAGATTTCAGTGTCAGGAAGTCGTTCCTGAAAGTATTTGTATGGAGTGTAGCCATGTATGGAAGTGAAACATGGACGATAAATAGTTCGGACAAGAAGAGAATAGAATCTTTCGAAATGTGGTGCTACAGAAGAATGCTGAAGATTAGATGGGTATACCACATAACTAATGAGGAGGTATTGAATAGAATTGGGAAGAAGAGGAGTTTGTGGCACAACTTGACCAGAAGAAGGGATCGGTTGGTAGGACATGTTCTGAGGCATCAAGGGACCACCAATTTAGTATTGGAGGGCAGCGTGGAGGGTAAAAATCGTAGAGGGAGACCAAGAGATGAATACACAAAGCAGATTCCGAAGGATGTAGGTTGCAGCAAGTACTGGGAGATGAAGAAGCTTGCACATGATAGAGTAGCATGGAGAGCTGCATCAAACCAGTCTCAGGACTGAAGACAACAACAATTGTAGTACCAAGCATTCCACACCAGACATTAACTCTCCACTGACGCTGATCTTCTTCCTGTCTAATTCGTCGTGGGTTGTCGCTGGACCAACAATGCATGTTCCTTGTCTTTACCTGTCCTTCGCTTGAGAAGGAACATTCGTCGGTAAATAGAACATTGGAGAAGAAGTTCGGGTTGGCGAGGATTTGTTGCCGTGCCCACTGACAGAACTGTACATCATTCCCACGCAATTCTTGATGTAGGTGTACATGGTAAGGATGGAACGGGTGACGTGTAAGAATACGATGTACACTGTTTTTAGGAATGCCAATCTCGTGTTCAAGATGTCGTGCGCTCACATGTGGATTCATAGCAACTGAAGCGACAACAGTAACTTTGGCAGTTTCGACTGTGCGAGTGCTACAACGATTGTGTTGTCGTGGGTTGAAATTTCCCGTTTCCTGAAGCGTCGCAACAAGACGAGAAAACATCCGACGGGAAGGTGGGACCTTGTCAGGATATCGCTCTCTGCACAGCTCCAATGTCTGCGTAGCATTTCGCCTACCTTCAACAACAACAACAACAACAATAAAAGAAACGTCATGTCAATGCAGTTTGTACTCTACACAACAGTATTTAAAAGGACTAAACTACTGTACTAAATGTACCCAAGCATAAGAAAACAGTATTGCAATTACTGTTCTGCTAGCTTACATTCCTCATACACTCCTGGAAATAGAAATACGAACACTGTGAGTTCATTGTCCCAGGAAGGGGAAACTTTATTGACACATTCCTGGGGTCAGATACATCACATGATCACACTGACAGAACCACAGGCACATAGACACAGGCAACAGAGCATGCACAATGTCGGCACTAGTACAGTGTATGTCCACCTTTCGCAGCAATGCAGGCTACTATTCTCCCATGGAGACGATCGTAGAGATGCTGGATGTAGTCCTGTGGAACGGCTTGCCATGCCATTTCCACCTGGCGCCTCAGTTGGACCAGCGTTCGTGCTGGACGTGCAGACCGCGTGAGACGACGCTTCATCCAGTCCCAAACATGCTCAATGGGGGACAGATCCGGAGATCTTGCTGGCCAGGGTAGTTCACTTACACCTTCTAGAGCACGTTGGGTGGCACGGGATACATGCGGACGTGCATGGTCCTGTTGGAACAGCAAGTTCCCTTGCCGGTCTAGGAATGGTAGAACGATGGGTTCGATGACGGTTTGGATGTACCGTGCACTATTCAGTGTCCCCTCGACGATCACCAGTGGTGTACGGCCAGTGTAGGAGATCGCTCCCCACACCATGATGCCGGGTGTTGGCCCTGTGTGCCTCGGTCGTATGCAGTCCTGATTGTGGCGCTCACCTGCACGGCGCCAAACACGCATACGACCATCATTGGCACCAAGGCAGAAGTGACTCTCATCGCTGAAGACGACACGTCTCCATTCGTCCCTCCATTCACGCCTGTCGCGACATCACTGGAGGCGGGCTGCACGATGTTGGGGCGTGAGCGGAAGACGGCCTAACGGTGCGCGGGACCGTAGCCCAGTTTCATGGAGACGGTTGCGAATGGTCCTCGCCGATACCCCAGGAGCAACAGTGTCCCTAATTTGCTGGGAAGTGGCGGTGCGGTCCCCTACGGCACTGCGTAGGATCCTACGGTCTTGGCGTGCATCCGTGCGTCGCTGCGGTCCGGTCCCAGGTCGACGGGCACGTGCACCTTCCGCCGACCACTGGCGACAACATCGATGTACTGTGGAGACCTCACGCCCCACGTGTTGAGCAATTCGGCGGTACGTCCACCCGGCCTCCCGCATGCCCACTATACGCCCTCGCTCAAAGTCCGTCAACTGCACATACGGTTCACGTCCACGCTGTCGCGGCATGCTACCAGTGTTAAAGACTGCGATGGAGCTCCGTATGCCACGGCAAACTGGCTGACACTGACGGCGGCGGTGCACAAATGCTGCTCAGCTAGCGCCATTCGACGGCCAACACCGCGGTTCCTGGTGTGTCCGCTGTGCCGTGCGTGTAATCATTGCTTGTACAGCCCTCTCGCAGTGTCCGGAGCAAGTATGGTGGGTCTGACACACCGGTGTCAATGTGTTCTTTTTTCCATTTCCAGGAGTGTAGATGAGTAGCATTTCTACCTTCTCTTCGTTGGTGTACATTCTACTCACACAAACCTTCAACTGGTGATGGTTGACGGAATGGCTGGTGTGCATTCTACTTATGTTTACATTTGTCCTCTGTCAACGTCAGCACGTGGATGTGTTCCATTGCCCCGAGTACCTGCACTAAGCGCTGGGGGCGTCGACGTCAGTGTTGTGTTATGTAATTAACGAAGTTGTGTTTCAGCGAATGGCACACTGTGATACATTTTTAAATAGGTCTTTAGAAGAGGAAATGAATTATTGAATAAGAAATACAGGATGCCATTTAAAAAAAGTAATACCGCTGTTCATATCTTTGTAAAAAACCAATGTTAAACGAAGGCAATCATGCTGATTGATGTCCCCCTGACGATGGCTGAAGAACATTTGGTTGAAACATTTTGTAATTTGGATCTGGACAAACAGTTATTTACGGTGGCCAAGATAAATGGGACAGCCTGTGATTACAAAGTACATGTGCATATTTATATTCTATGTGCTGGCCAGAATTCCGTCGCACGGTCGGCCTTATCATTGGCGACAACCAGAATCGCTCATGGAAACAGGCTCTGATAGTTTCCTGCAGTTGAGTAGGCGCTGGTGGTCTTGAGGTTCACCACACTCACACAGTTCGTCCCTTGAGATGTATCCCCATTTGTTCATGTTCACCTTACACCGAGATACTCCAGTTCTCAGACTACTGAGGATTCAAAGTGTGGCATTAAATAAAACAGTTAACAGTCTGCACTTGCATATATGTGAGTACTCCGCAATTCACAAATGAGTGCTTTATTTTTACAAGTCCGGCTTGATCACTCAGATTTCTTACACCTTAATACCGGTTTCGGCTACTGCCATCTTCAGGACTCTTACAAAAATAAGTATTGTGTAGTAACAGGTTCAATTAGCTAACGCTAAATCTAACAAGCCTTAGTGGTAAATAAAATGTAAAAGTATAAAATGTTTATAGCCACGTATAGCAGCCAAAGCATCATCAAGTTAAACACGTGAGTACATGGTACGTGCTGGTAATACTCAGTTTACGTCTGATATTTATACAAGACAGCTGGCCGGAGTGGCCGAGCGGTTCTAGGCGCTTCAGTCTGGAACCGCGAGACCGCTACTGTCGCAGGTTCGAATCCTGCCTCGGGCATGTATGTGTGTGATGTCCTTAGGTTAGTTAGGTTTAGGTAGTTCTAAGTTCTAGAGGACTGATGACCTCAGATGTTAGGTCCCATGGTGCCCAGAGCCATTCGAACCAGCCATATACAAGATGATGATGAGATCCCACACTCCCATGAGCGTAGGGAACGATGGGGGAGACCCGCACGCCCGACTAGGCAAGGTCCGACCGTAATGGGGATGATGATGAAGACAACACAACAATACCCAGTCGTCTCGAGGGTATGAAAAATCCCTGACCCCGCCGGGAATCGAACCCGGGATCCTGCGCGCAGGAAGCGAGAGCGCTACCGCAAGACCACGAGCTGCGGACTTTATACAAGAAACTAATGCCAGCAGAGACCACTTTAGCTAGAGCGCGTACTAAACCAGTGTTGCCTATGTGATGATTAAATTGCGGTGTGCACAGCCATCAGTTAAAAATTATTTTCTTAAAATTACTTCCCATAACAAAACGAGCGACTGACAATGAATACTGATGTCATATCGGATTCATACTTAAAATACCATAAAAAGTACAAATACTAATATGATAAAGCCACTAGCCTGACTGGGTAAAACATACAACTTACATAAAAGCGAGTATAAAAAGTGTAACAATAAATTAAATATCTAAAAATCTTACAGCCTGACAGATTAGTTACCATAAACATAATTGCAGTACAATTAATCAAATAGTAAGGACACATTAAAGTCAAAAAATCGATAGTCGATATTATGTCCAGCGTGTGGTCTCTGTGGCGAGATTTCGTGGTATCCTTGTTTTCCTGTGGTGGAGCCCACGGAGGACGGCCTAGTCTCCTCTCGGCGGCGGCCGACGCACATCAATCCGCTGGGGTACTCTACTCAAACTAGTAGGTCTATGAATATTTCAAAATAAGCATTTAGATTTAACTCACTCTGTTCATTCAGCAGTAATTCCGGTTGTTTCCTGTGTGCATAAATCTCCATTTCTTCAGTTCAGTAACTGTCCCTTTGGCCCCCTATGTAACACTTTCGTATTATTGTCTGTGCTTCCTACTGAATGTCTTTCTCTGGCTAAATGTGTACCGAAAGCGCTCTTGTTCTGATGGTACGTATGTTCTCTATACTGTCTGACCAGTATAAAAACTGTCAGTCTTGGCAGCTGATCTCATAAACATCAGACCTCCTGTATTTATTGCTCTCGTTGTCAACTTTGTGCCCTATCTTGCAACCAATTGTACCTTTCGTTTGAAACCAAATATTTATTTTCGTTTTTCTGAAAGTCTGCGCAATTCTGTCGGAAAACGCACCATTGTACGTCATAGCAACAAACTTCTTGCCCTCTGGTTCTATTGACTCCTTCCTGTCACATATTTTTCATTTTAGTTTGTAATAAGGGTTCATTACATCACGATCTTTATATCGATTTGCGTTAGCTACTTGTCTAATCACGCTTAATTCTTCTACCTCGTCATTAGGGGTAAGTGGCAGTTTTAGCATCCTGTTGATCATAGCCCTGAAGTATGCCCATTTATGTTTCCTGGGGTGACAGGATTTCGCATTTATAATAGTGTCAGTGGCCATTGCCTTCCTGAATATGCTAATCTTATGTCTTCCATCTCTTTTAGATAACCTAAGATCCGTCCCGCCGGAGGTTCTATATCTACACCTATATGGATACTCTGCAAATCACATTTAAGTGCCGGGCAGAGGGTTCATAGAACCACCTTCACAATTCTCTCTCATTCCAATCTCGTACGAACTCTGATTTCCCTTATTTTAACGTGGTGATCGTTCCTCCCTATGTAGGTCAGTGTTAACAAAATATTTACGGAAAATTCGGAAGAGAAAGTTGGTGGTTGGAATATCGTAAGAAGATTCCGTCGCAACGACAAACGCCTTTCTTTTAATGATGTCCAGCCCAAATCCTGTATCATTTCTGTGACACTCTCTCTCAAATTTCGCGATAATACAAAACGTGCTGCCTTTCTTTGAACTTTTTCGATGTACTCAGTCAGTCCTGTCTGGTAAGGATCCCAAACCGCGCAACAGTAATCTAAAAGAGGAATGACAAGCGTAGTGTAGGCAGTCTCCTTAGTAGGTCTGTTACATTTTCTAAGTGTCCTGCCAATAAAATGCAATCTATGGTTAGCCTTCCCCACAAAATTTCTGTGTGTTCCTTCCAATTAAAGTTGTTCGTAATTGTAATACCTAGGTATTTAGTTGAATTTACGGCTTTTAGATTAGACTGATTTATCGTGTTACCGAAGTTTGAGTTCCTTTTCGCACTCATGTGGATGACCTCAGACTTTTCGTTATTTAGGTTCAACTACCATTTTTCACGCCATTCAGATATTTTTTTCTAAATCGTATTCAAGTTTGTTTTGATCTTCTGACGACATTACTAGTCAATAAACGACAGCGTCATCTGCAAACAACCGAAGACGGCTGCTCAGATTGTGTCCCAAATCGTTTATATGAATAAGGAACAGCAAAGGGCCTATAACACTACCTTGGGGAACGCCAGAAATCACTTCTGTTTTACTCGATGACTTTCCGTCAATTACTACGAACTGTGACCTCTCTGACAGGAAATCACAAATCCAGTCACATAACTGAGACGATATTCCATAAGCACGCAATTTCACTACGAGCCGCTTGTATCGTACAATGTCAAAAGCCTTCCGGAAATCCAGAAATACCGAATCGATCTGAAATCCCTTGTCAATACCACTCAACACTTCACTTCATGTGAATAGCCGGCCATCGTGACCGAGCGGTTCTAGGCGCTACAGTCTGGAACCGCGCGACCGCTACGGTCGCCGGTTCGAATGCTGCCTAGGGCATGGATGTGTGTGATGTCCTTAGTTTAAAAATGGTTCAGATGGCTCTGAGCACTATGGGACTCAACTGCTGTGGTCATCAGTCCCCTAGAACTTAGAACTACTTAAACCTAACTAACCTAAAGACATCACACACACCCATGCCCGAGGCAGGGTTCGAACGTGCGACCGTAGCAGCAGCGCGGCACCGGACTGGAGCGCCTAGAACCGCACGGCCACCACGGCCGGCTGTCCTTAGTTTAGGTAGGCTTAAGTAGTTCTAAGTTCTAGGGGACTGATGACCTCTGAAGTTAAGTCCCATACTGCTCAGGGCCATTTGAACCATTTTCATGTGAATAAAGAGAGAGGTTCGAGTGTTCCCTTGGGCATGGGTGTGTGTGTTGTTCTTAGCATAAATTAGTTTAAGTTTAGGGGCTGATGATCTCAGTAGTTTGGCCCCTTAGCAATTCACACACATTTGAACATTTTAACCTAAGACCCAAAAAACTCATACTTACTTCTTCAAATGTGTACTTCTTTCATCTTCAAGTGTAAGAAATCTGTGTGGTCAAGACGGACTTGTAAAAATAAAGTGCCAAAAAATGATGGCGGACTCATTTACAGACTGTCTTCAGTGAATCACAAATGAGTGTTTGGCAGAAGCAAACACCACATCATAATTTGAAGTTGTCTCGTGGACGCTTGTTAGTCGAGAATTTCATCAGCAAATTGTCGAAGTATTCGTAACTAAGTTCCTGAACTTACAGTCCTCCAGAAAAGTTGTCGTGATTAAATTATTCTCGGAACCAAAACTAGCCGGAATCCGAAGTAGTAAGCTGCGAAAAATTTAGCGAGGCATGGAACGTATATCGAAAACACAGATTAGACGTCATGGGTAAAGGATGGGGGAGGGGTGTTCATTGCTGTCGATCAAAATGTTGTCTATCAAAGTCGAAATCCAGTTTGTCACGTTATCTGGGCACAAGAAGCAAGCCGAGGTGAACTACAGGAGCTAATTATTGGATTTTTTACTGGTCAACTGATTCCACCGTAAGAGTTGTAGAATCATTTAAAGAAAGTCTACGTGCAGTAGCGGAAAAATACCCAGATCATGCAGTACTACCTGGAGGCGCTATTAATCTACCGAGTGTAGACAGGGCTGTCTGTGAATGCACTGCAGGTGCGACAGCAAGTTCTACTGAAGACGTTTTCCGAAAACTGCTTTAAACAACTAGAGAATGCATACACAATGAAAATTACAAAAAGGGTTGAACTTGTCGACAGTGTCAGTATAGAGACGGGGGTAAGAGGCATACGTGATCGCCGTAGCGGCAGTGGTTGCTAAAGTTCAGAGATCTGTGTAGAAGGCTAGAACAGCTTTTACGCTTAAGAAATAATTTGCCCTGGTGCACCATACAAACATTCTGCCGTTTGACTCTCATACAGACTCCCACAGGGACGACATAATAAAAGCCATCCTGGCGTAGAGAAACAATTGTAAAAGTTGAAAACAAAGTCGCCACGTACGGATGGTATCCCAGTTTGGTTTGACAGAGTACAGGGTGATTCAAAAAGAATACCACAACTTTAAAAATGTGTATTTAATGAAAGCAACATAATATAACCTTCTGTTATACATCATTACAAAGAGTATTTAAAAAGGTTTTTTTTTCACTCAAAAACAAGTTCAGAGATGTTCAATATGGCCCCCTCCAGACACACGAGCAATATCAACCCGATACTCCAACTCGTTCCACACTCTCTGTAGCATATCAGGCGTAACAGTTTGGATAGCTGCTGTTATTTCTCGTTTCAAATCATCAATGGTGGCTGGGAGAGGTGGCCGAAACACCATATCCTTAACATACCCCCATAAGAAAAAATCGCAGGGGGTAAGATCAGGGCTTCTTGGAGGCCAGTGATGAAGCGCTCTGTCACGGACTGCCTGGCAGCCGATCCATCGCCTCGGGTAGTTGACGTTCAGGTAGTTACGGACAGATAAGTGCCAATGTGGTGGCGCTCCATCCTGCTGAAATATGAATTGTTGTGCTTCTTGTTCGAGCTGAGGGAACAGCCAATTCTCTAACATCTCCAGATACTGTAGTCCAGTTGCCGTAGCACCTTCGAAGAAAAAGGGACCAAAAACTTTATTGGCTGAAATGGCGAACAAATGTACAACTAAATGAAACTTTATAGCTCCCTTAATTCACCGACAGATTGTGCTTAGCTCTGCCTTTCGTCGTTGCAGAGTTTTAAATTCCTAAAGTTGTGGTATTCTTTTTGAATCACCCTGTATTCTGCGTCATTGGCTCCTTACTAAGCTTCCATTTGCCCAGTTAAGACCCAAGCGAATGGAAAAAAGCGCTGGTGACTCCTGTGTATAAGAAGGGTAAAATAACAGACCCGCAAAATTACAGACTAATATCCTTAACATCAGTTTCCTGCGAAATTCCTGAATAGTTTCTGAGCTGGAACATAATAAATTTCCTTGAAGCAGAAATCTGCTGTCCACATGTCAGGACGGATTTAGAAACCACAGCCCTTCCGAAACTAAGTTTGCCCTTTTCTCATGTGACATACGGCGAACCACGGATGAAGGCAAGAGGTAGATTCCATGTTCCTAGATTCCCGGCAAGTGCTTAGCACGGTAGGACACTGCAGCCTGTTAAGAAGGTACGAATTCGCGATTTAGGTTTGAAACTTCTTTATTTAAATGTGTGTGTCTGTACTTAAATTGCTGAATGACTGAGACCCACAATACCCCAGCGCAATGACATCTGACTGCTCCAAAAAAAAGATAACCTGACTTCAAATAATTAATTCAAAAGAATGGCCCTGACTAAAAAGAAATCATAGCAGTAGCCTATACATTTCATTAAGCACTTACCTCACAAAAATATTCATTACGCGAACTACTGCAATACAGCGAGCGTCAGTACTGCCAGCTAAATAAAAGATTCTACTACTAAAGCCACTAACTACTAAAAGGCATGTGATTAGCAAAAGAAAGATTTTAATGCAAACCAAATAATGTATTTTTTTACCTTAATAATGTGACATCCAGTTGAGACACGAATATAAATCGTCATTGACATCTAGTACAAAGGTATACAGGGTGGTCCATTGATCGTGACCGCGCCAAATATCTCACGAAATAAGCGTCAAACGAAAAAAATTGCATTGAACGAAACTTGCCTAGCTTGAAGGGGAAACCAGATGGCGCTATGGTTGGCCCGCTAGATGGCGCTGCCATACGTCAAATAGATATCAACAGCGTTTTTTTAAAAATGGGAACCCCAATTTTTATTACATATTCGTGTAGCACGTAAAGAATATAAATGTTTTAGTTGGACCACTTTTTTCGCTTTGTGATAGATGGCGCTGTAATAGTCACAAACATATGGTTCACAATTTTAGACGAACAGTTGGTAACAGGTAGGTTTCTTAAATTAAAATACAGAACGTAGGTACGTTCGAACATTTTATATCGGTTGTTCCAAAGTGATACATGTACCTTCGTGAACTTATCATTTCTGAGAACGCATGCTGTTACAGCGTGATCCCCTGTAAATACCACATTAATTCTATAAATGCTGAAAATGATGTCTGTGAACCTTAATGCATTTGGCAATACGTGTAACGACATTCCTCTCAATAGCGAGTAGTTCGCCTTCCGTAATGTTCGCACATGCATTGACAATGCGCTGACGCATGTTGTCAGGCTTTGTGGGTGGATCGCGATAGCAAATATCCTTCAACTTTCCCCACAGAAAACAATCCGGGGGCGTCAGATACGGTGAACGTGCGGGCCACGGTATGGTGCTTCGACGACCAATCCACCTGTCATGAAATATGGTCTTCAATACCGCTTTAAACGCACGCGAGCTGTGTGCCGGACATCCATCATGTTGGAAGTACATCGCCATTCTGTCACGCAGTGAAACATCTTGTAGTAACATCGGTACAACATTACGTTGGAAATCAGCATACATTGTACCATTTAGATTGCCTTCGATAAAATGGGGACCAATTATCCTTCCTCCCATAATACCGCACCATACGTTAACCCGCCAAGGTCGCTGATGTTCCACTTGTCGCGGCCATCGTGGATTTTCCGTTGTCCAATAGTGCATATTATGCCGGTTTACGTTACCGCTGTTGGTGAATGACGCTTCGTCGCTAAATAGAACGCGTGCAAAAAGTCTGTCATCGTGCCGTAATTTCCCTTGTGCCCATTGGCACAACTGTACACGACGTTCAAAGTCGTCGCCATGCAATTCCTGGTGTATAGAAATATATCACGGGTGCAATCGATGTTGATGTAGCATTCTCAACACCGACGTTTTTCAGAGTCCCGATTCTCGCGCAATTTGTCTGCTACTGACGTGCGGATTAGCCGCGACAGGAGCTAAAACACCTGCGTGGGCATCATCATTTGTTACAGGTCGTGGTTGACGTTTTACATGTGGCTGGACACTTCATGTTTCCTTAAATAACCTAACTATCCGGCGAGCAGTCCGGACACTTGGATGATGTCGTCCAGGATACCGAGCAGCATACATAGCACACGCTCGTTGGGGATTTTGATCACATTAGCCATACATCAACACGCTATCGACGTTTTCCGGAATTGGTAAACGGTCCATTTTAACACGGGTAATGTGTCACGAAGCAAATACCGTCCACACTGGCGGAATGTTACGTGATACCACGCACTTATACATTTGTGACTATTACAGCGCCGTCTATCACAAAGCGAAAAAAGTGGTATAACTAAAACATTATATTTCTCTACGTACTACACAAATATGTAATAACAAACGAGGGTATCTATTTTAAAAAACGCAGTTGATATCCGTTTGACCTATGGCAGCGCCATCTAGAGGGCCAACTATCTGGTTTCCCCCGGCCGGCCGACGTGGCCGAGTGGTTCTAGGCGCTACAGTCTGATGTCCTTAGGTTAGTTAGGTTTAAGTAGTTCTAAGTCTAGGGGACAAATGACCTCAAATGTTAAGTCCCCATAAATGGTCTGACGCAGAGGATGGACGGCAATTTACGGCTTTTTGCAGATGACGCTGTGTTAGGGAAGGGTATCGCCTTTGAGTCACTGTAGGAGGATACAAGATGGACATAATTTCTAGTAGGTTTGGTGAATAGCAGCTTGCTCTAAATGTAGAAAAATGTAAGTTAATGCGGATGAGTAGGAGAAACAGTTCTGTAACGGTCGAATACAGCATTAGTGGGATGCAGCTTGACTCAGTTGCATCAGTTAAATGTCTAGACGTAACGATGTGAAGTGGAATGGAATGAGCACGTCAGGTTGGTAATAAGGAAGGCGAATGCTCCGCTTAGTTTTATTAGGTAAATATTGGGAAAGTGTAGCTCATACACGAAGGACGACATGTACAAAACGCCAGTGCGGCCCATTCGGTCGCAGGACCCATTCTTCCCGAAAGCAGGTAGGTTAGCAGGTAACAGAACCCATTCCTCCCTATTTAGCCTAATGGCCTCAGGTAACAGCCCAGAGGCCTCCCAGCAATTTGCGGGCTCATGGCTCAGTTTAAATGGTTCAAATGGGACTTAACATCTGAGGTCATCAGTCCCCTAGAACTTAGAACTACTTAATCCTAACTAACCTAAGGACATCTCTCACATCCATGACCGAGGCAGGATTCGAACCTGCGACCGTAGCAGACGCGTGGTTCCGGACTGAAGGGCCCAGAACCGCTCGACCACATAGGCCAGCTATGGCTCAGTCGACGGCAGATCATTTTAGAGTGAAAATGTCCTCCGACGAGCTTGCAGTTTCGGTAAGGAAAATTGGAGCCAAAATGTTTCTTCTGAAAGGTAACATCTTCGGGATTCAAAAATTGTTGAAAAGTGGTGTAGCGTGATAGATGTGCAACACAATGGGTTGCAGAAGCTGTATTAATGCTGTTTATGTTGAGGATCAGGAGGTGTGCGGCTTCAGGAAGTCCACAATCACGGAGAAATACCTTGTGACAATATTAAGATGCAAAATATGATTTATAATCGGAAGAAAAAGCCACAGAAGATATTTGTGAGAGACCACCAAAGCTTACTTACAATCAGTTAAAAGGAGAGGATACGCAAAAAATAACAGTAAGAGATGTTGACAGCTTTCGTAAATACATTTACAAAGCTAGGCGGAAAATTTTGCCGAAACTGCCGACGAATATTGATGTGGTTCATGATGTTATAACCACGCTAACGGTGGTTACTACAGACAGGTCAGATTTCCTGCTAGAAAATAATTCCGAGAAAAAAGTTGTAGTATTTGTGAATCTGAAAACCTTAAAATACTTACTTAATGTGACACAGGATATGGTGACAGAACATTCAAGTGCTGCAAACATTTTTTCAGCTGTTTTCAATACTCTGTCTAATTAATAGGCACTATGTTCCAGTGGTTTTTTCTTTATTGAACGACACGAAAACGTCTTCAAAACAGTTGTCGAGAAACGTAACGACCTTGGTCTAAAATTTTCACCATCGACTATGTTTTCAGACTTTGAAGACAGCGTAATGAAAGCCAGAAGTAAGGTCTGGACTTGTATAAGAATCCAAAGACGTAAATTTCATTGATTCCAGAGTTAGTGATGAAAAATACAAACACTAGGACTTCTTACACGTGAGTATCAGGCAAGAAATGTAATGGATTTTTTCATATATTTGGTTTGTCGAACCCTGTTGTGATTGGTGAGTATTTTATTGAGGATTGTCTGCATCAGAAGAATTGCAAGCGTTTTCCGGTTGCTTAGTGGAAGCTTATATAGACGAAAAGCCACTATCTCCTCCATGTGTATGGGCAAAACTAACCTGTTTCACGTCCACACATGGCTACACTCCATTCAAATACTCTGAGAAAAGACTTCCAGATACTTAAATCTATACTCGATGTCAACAAATTTCTCTTCTTCAGAAACGCTTTCCTTGCCATTGCCAATCTACATTTTATATCCTTTCTACTTCGACCATCCCGAAGTTAAGCACTGTCGGGCGTGGCCGGCGCTTGGATGGGTGACCATCCAGCCGCCATGCGCTGTTGCCATATTTCGGGGTGCACTCATCCTCGTGATGCCAATTGAGGAGCTACTCGACCGAATAGTAGCGACTCCGGTCAAAGAAAACCATCATAACGACCGGGAGAGCGGTGTGCTGACCACACGCCCCTCCTATCCGCATCCTCACCTGAGGATGACACGGCGGTCGGATGGTCCCGATGGGCCATTTGTGGCCTGAAGACGGAGTGATATATACTTCGACCATCATCAGTTATTTTGCTCCCCAAATAGCAAAACTCATCTACTACTTTAATGTCTCATTTCCCAATCTAATTCCCTCAGCATCACCTGATTTAATACGATTACATTCCATTATCCTCGTTTTGCCTTTGGTGATGATCATCTTATATGCTCGTTTCAAGACATTGTCCATTCTGTTCAGCTGCTCTTCCATGTCCTTTGCTGTCTCTGACAGAATTACAATGTCGTCGGCAAACCTCAAAGTTTTTATTTCTGCTCCATGGATTTTAATTCATACCCCAAATTTTTTCCTTCACTGCTTACTCAATATACAGATTGAATAACATCGGAAATTGGCTATAACCCTGTCTCACTCCCTCGTCAACCACTGCTTCCCTTTCATCTCCTCGACTGTTATAACTGACATCTGGCTTAGGTGCAAACTGAAAGTAGCCTTTCGCTCCCTGTATTCGACCGCTACCACCCTCTGAATTTGAAAGAGAGTATTTCAGGCAACATTCTCAAAATATTTCTCTGATCTAGAATCGTAGCTTTGCCTTTCCTTAATCTACCCTCTAAGATAAGTTGTAGGGTCAATATTGTCTCACGCGTTCCAGCGTTTCCACGGAATCCAAACTGATCTTCCCCGAGGTCGGCTTCTACCAGTTTTTCCATTCGTCTGTAAAGAATTCGTGTAAGTAGTTTGCAGCCGTGCCTTATTAAACTGATAGTTCGATAGTTTTCACACCTGCCAACACTTGCTTTCTTTGGGATTGGAATATACTGGGATACAAATGAAGAAAATTTCACCGGCCGCGGAAGGACTAAGTCCTGTACCCACTCGTTCTTGACTAATATTCGAGTGTTTGGGCTCCCCGTCACGTTGGATTAAAGGGAGACGTCGAAGCAATTCAAAGTCGTGTCGCATAGATTTGTTACCGGTAGGTTCGATCAGCATGCAGGTATTCCGGAAATGCTTTGCGAAGTCAAATGGCAAGGCGTGGAGGGAAGAAAATTGGTTCAAATGGGTCTGAGCACTATGAGACTTAACTACTGAGGTCATCAGTCGCCTAGAACTTAGAACTACTTAAACCTAACTAACCTAACGACATCACACACATCCAAGCCCGGGACAGGATTCGAACCTGCGACCGTAGCGGTCGCACGTTTCCAGACTGTAGCGCCTAGAACCGATCGGCCACTCAATCCGGCTCGTGGAGGGAAGAGAACGGTCTTTTCGCAAGGCATTATTGCGAAATTTTAGAGCACCAGCATATTGGGCCGATGTAGAAAGACGGGAGTAAGAATGGGTGAACTATGCAAGAGCGGGTAAACGTTATCTTACGCAAAAGGCGTTTGTGTAAAGAATTTGCACCTGCAAGAAAACTGATAGTGTCATTTCGCCCACTGTAGAATCAGTGAGTACAACTTTGGATACCTGCTCACCCATTTTGAGAATCGTTTGAAGAAAGGTAACAGGTACAGAGAAAGCCGAAAGAACGTCTGGCAGTTACTTTAAAGTGCTTTATTCATTGCAATGCATTTACGTTAAATATCAAATAAATTGTTTTCAAGAGAAGTCACTCAAAAGTAGTGTAAAACCGAATTTATAAAAATGACACTTGTATTGAAAATTAAATTCACTGCAGAACAGACCTGTAGCATTTATGTTGACAGTAGGGCAGAAGACATGAAGGTTTCAGATGAAGAGGTTGAGTACTGATGGAGGAAGATCAGCCGCTCTTGTTCCCTTATGAGGAGGTTCATTACTTCTGCACGTGTGCTCAACTTCTTATGTAGAGGAACGTTACATATAATCGTGGCAACATACCAGTAGCACTGCGACCACTCTGTGCGGCCTGGTTTTGAAAAAAATAAAGCTGCTTTCAGAGTCTGATCGTAATTTAATTTCTGAATTTTATTTCCGTATGGGTGCAAGAAACGTTTGTCTTGAATTGTAGGAGTTGCCTTGTTTCAGCTGGTGCTCCTTGTCTCTAAATACTACCTAAATGATCTCCATTATTGGTAAACTGCTCTTCACAATATCAGGTTTCATCCGAGTCAACCGAATTATTCCTGATATCATCATCATCATCAAATACAGTGCTTTGCTTATCATCGGTAACGCCGCTCTGTGTGTTGTTTGGATTGCTGGTGTTCGTCAGGAAGATCATCTGGGTGAAGAAAGGGTACTGTTTAGATGTATTCGCAACTTTGTCAGCTGTATTGTCAGTACCTTCCTCTTTTTTGCTTTCCTCCGAAGAGGCCGGCCGGTGTGGCCGAGCGGTTCTACGCACTACAGTCTGGAACCGCGCCACCTCTATGGTCGCAGGTTCGAATCCTGTCTCGGGCTTGGATGTGTGTGATGTCCTTAGGTTAGTTAGGTTTAAGTAGTTCTGAGTTCTAGGCGACTGATGACCTCAGAAGTGCTCAGAGCCATTTGAACCACTTTCTTCTCCGAAGAGGCTTCCTCTCTGTACGTGAAATGTTCTTCGCTTCAGCAACCGCAACAAAAGAATATCGTTGTGATGTCTGTTGCTTATGTTATTGGTACAGGTTATGGTTTTCTTACTAGCTCGCAACCGGTTCGTCATTCGAAACTTTGGGTTATTCGTGCCGACCGCCCAATATTACAGTTGGGAGCATCGTTCATCAGACGTCTTTTATGATATGGGGCACTGAAAAACGAGGAAACAATGTAAATTGTATTACTATGCTACATAATACAGAAACGGAGGAAGATGAGTCTGCACACTTCTCAGCGATTTCGGCTGAAAGAAATAAACTGGACAGGCATTTACGGCCCCGCAGATCGCATAACGGTAGCACCAGTAGTGAGAAAAGAGCTTACAACATTTTTTTTTTCGAGTATCGGACATAACGAATACTTAAAATTACACTCCCAAGTATGAGCTACTTGACACCTTACTGTGTTACTAAATAACTAGCTGACAGAGCTGGCATTGCCCGCATTATCGCTTTGCCAGTTTTCTATTAGATACGGAAACAAGAAATGAATTGTGTTTCTAGCGTAATGTTCCGGACTATAAGTGTGCGCTGGACTCAGCTGCTTCGCGTGTCTACAACGCGATTTTGTAAACGGTCCTAAGGCAATGCCCCGTCATAGCCCTGTTGATGGCGATTGTTTTCGTCAAAAGCCGTTTGCGCTTCCCAGTTGAAATCTGTCAAAAACGCAGCCACGTTTCAGCGATATCCTGAAGCTGAGTCAACCGTAGGAGTGTCTCAGTTGTAAAGAATGAACGTATTAAAACTTCGTGGCCGGCAGGAGTGGCCGTGCGGTTCTAGGCGCTACAGTCCGGAACCGTGCGACTGCTACGGTCGCAGGTTCGAATCCTGCCTCGGGCATGGATGTGTGTGATGTCCTTAGGTTAGTTAGGTTTAAGTAGTTCTAAGTTCTAGGCGACTGATGACCTAAGAACTTAAGTCGCATAGTGCTCAGAGCCATTTGAACCATTTTGAGCCAAAACTTCGTGCACGATGCGGCATTTTTTTTTCATGCATCTCAGTATTCGTGACGTCTAATCGCTTGAATAATGTGGTGTTCAAAGTGGTTCAAATGGCTCTGAGCACTATGGGACTCAACTGCTGTGGTTATCAGTCCCCTAGAACTTAGAACTACTTAAACCTAACTAACCTAAGGACATCACACACATCCATGCGCGAGGCAGGATTCGAACCTGCGACCGTAGCAGTCGCACGGTTCCGGACTGCGCGCCTAGAACCGCGAGACCACCGCGGCCGGCCAACAATGTGTTGTACAATGATATACTTAGTAGGTACGTTCAGCGGCATACGTGCATGATATCTGCAACATTTATTGTGAACAGAGTTAGTAAAGCAGAAGTGATAAAAACATCGTGCATAACAGGGCAGTTTTTCACGCATCTCAGTCATATCTCCTGAACTATGATAGATGCACGCGCGCGCGCGCGCACACACACACACACACACACACACACACACACACACACACACACACGTATTAATGCCTACACCGATTTTTAAAATCTGTATAGACATGGATACTGTCGTCATTTACAAATTTATCGTAGTGTAAAACGAAATTTGCTGGTCGATGCGTAAAATAAGATACCGTGGTAGATCACTGCAGCGGGCGGTAACATTGCTTCAGCAACACTGTTAAATCACGTATTAGCTTATATCAGTAGGTGGCTTATATAGATGTATCTTCTAATTAACTTCAAACCTAATTTTAATTGAAACATCCTGGCAGATTAAAACTGTGTGCTGTACTGCGACTCGAACTCGGGACCTTCGCCTTTCGCCGGCAAGTGTCGTACCATCTGAGCTGCCCAAGCACGACTCACGTCCCGCCCTCACAGCCTTAGGACTGCCAGTACCTCCAGGAGTGCTAGTTCTGCAAGGTTCGCAGGAGAGCTTCTGTGATGTTTGGAAGGTAGGAGACGAGGTACTGGCGGATGTAAAGCTGTGAGGACGGGGCGTGAGTCGTGCTTGGGTAGCTCAGATGGGCTGCCGGCACGGTAACTCAGCGTGTTCCGTCAGAGCGTTTAGCTACCCTCTGTAATAAAAAAACTGAGTGAATGGATCAACGAACAACGCCACGAACTAAGTCAACGGATAACAGAACAAAATTAAATTTAAAAAAAAATGGTAGAGCACTTGCCTGCGAAAGCAAAGGCCCCGAGTTCGACTCTTGGTCCGGCACACAGTTTTAATCTGCCAGGAAGCTTCATATCAGCGCACACTCCGCTGCAGAGTGAGAATCTGATTCTGATTTTGTCTTCATTATTGTCATTACAGAATTTCTCTGATATTTTATTGTCTAGGAGAAAATGAAATTTGACATAAACTTCTGAAACTCCTTGATAAACGGTCTAAGAAAGTACTTGGCAATTAAGCTCCACTCGAGCGTTCGCCTCCAGCTTCGGCACGCCCACCCTCCTGACTTAGTTAATTTTTGCTTACAATACTTAACAGAGTGGGACTGCCCCTTAATATCACCAAGAATTTTTACCATAACTAATTTTTAAACATAACACTAAACGCTTTTAAACATTTCGGACAAACTAGGAAAAACCACAATTATAATAACTTCTTCATTGGTCACTAAACTAGGGGCTCTCAAAGTTTCCCTCTGACGGAACACTTTGAGACTGCTAGTGGTTTGAGAGAACACCTTGTTCACTTTGAAGGTTAATAAAATGTTTAAAAAATTAGGAAAAGTTGTTTTATTCAGTGATTATTTCAATTTTAAATAAGAACTAAACAAAAAAGACACGAATCACAATAAAATTTTTAAAAATTAATATAAGTTCTAAGTGTTTGGGATTTGCTGATAATCTTGATCTCCTAGCCAACAATGTTCACGAAGCCAGGCAAAAAGTTAAATCAGTACAAGAAATAGCGCAGAAAACTGGCCTTAGGTATCATTTGAAAAACCAAGGATTATGGAACTGACCTACGACATGCACACAAAATTACAATAGGAAAACAACAAATCGAAAATTTTTGATAAATTGAAGTATATATGTAAAATCGGCAACTTACAATTTAAATGAGAAGCCATCATGGCAAAACAGAATAAAACAACTGAACAAAGCAAATTATATTACCAAAAACATATACAACAAAAAATATCTATCCATAGATGTAACATTAAAGCATTATAAAATAGAAATAACTTACGCAGCTCAAACCATCTTCAAAACATCTAATACAACGGAAATTGAGAAAATGCTGAAGACAGAAAGAAGAATAATTAGGACATGCACAAATGAACACTATCAAGTAAATGGGCGTAGAATAGCCGCAGATGAAAAAGTCTACAAGAAAATAGAAACAGCAATGACCACGATCAGGAACAAGCGAAGAAGCGTATCTCATTGTTTGGAAATCTGATGAGAACAGCAGAAAACAGAACAAGTTAGGGAATGATATAAAACTGTGGAATAGTAAGAGCAACATTGAACGGATCGCAGAAATAAGGAAGGTATAAAAGAATTCCAAATTTCAGTAAATGACATAAAAAAACGGAGAAAACCAGAATTCTGCAAGACACACCAACCAGGCTACAAACAAAGAGCAATAATAGGGCAACAGAAAGCGTGATCTCAGGCGAAGAAAGAAAGAAAATACCTGAAAGAATGAACAGCTGTTAGGCACACAGGAGAGCAAAACAACCTTTCATATAATAATAATTTATAATAATCTCTGTATAACCACTAAATACTCTTATTGAGTTATTATTGGACTGTATTATATTATTGAATAACAACAATTTGAATAAACCTTTGTATACCTAACTAGAGTGATCAATGAAGGTCATATTATAAAAAATAAGTAAATAAATTATTTTCGCAAAAAATTAGTATCATCAAAATTCGGAAAAAAGTCATATGAACAGTTTTTCACGGATCACTTATTCACTTCCCGAGGAATACCACTGTTCGGCGAAAAGCAGGTTGGGAAACCGTGCACTACACGCACGAGAGCAAAGAAAATTACCCGTCTCTTTTAATTCCATAGCTATCTCCTCCCACATCTTGGAAGCAACATTTGTTCTGTGGTGCTGGGATCTCTAGGTCCCAGAAGCGTCTCCGTAGTTCATCATCTTCTCGCAAACTATCACTTCGTCACGTGATTGGATTGGAAAATTGAAACCTGTTTGAAGCATGTGCAGGGGTCGCGCAATAATGAACGACGCCGCACTGCCGGTTCGCTCGCAGTAGCATCGCTGCCATTCCTCTGCACGCGTCTGTTTCACCCTTTCATGTAAATTATTCGGAGCTTTGTCTAAAGTTTACGCACCCGATTTATCGAGGTCCGGTCGGGCAGTTGGCTCATGCCTTTTAGGCACTGCACTACGTTGGTAAGTGGCGTGTGCTGTTTAAATAGTTTCATTTACATCAAAGTGATGATATTCAGTTACCCAATGTTTATCATTTTTAATCGTAACTCTACGGTGTGATCCCTAAACAAAATTACTGTAACGATAGACAAGCCGTCCGGCGACTTAGTGCAATCAGTGTGAAGCCAGGTCGGGGTGCTATTCTTGTTGTTTTCTTCAGTCCTGAGACTGGTTTGATGCAGCTCTCCATGCTACTCTATCCTGTGCAAGCTTCTTCATCTCCCAGTCTCTACTGCAACCTACATCCTTCTGAATCTGCTTTGTGTATTCATCTCTTGGTCTCCCTCTACGATTTTTACCCTCCACGCTGCCCTCCAATGCTAAATTTGTGATCCCTTGATGCCTCAGAACATGTCCTACCATCCGGTCCCTTCTTCATGTCAAGTTGTGCCACAAACTCCTCTTCGTCCCAGTTCTGTTCAATACCTCCTCATTAGTTATGTGATCTACCCATCTAATCTTCAGCATTTTTCTGTAGCACCACATTTCGAAAGTTTCTATTCTTTTCTTGTCCAAACTATTTATCGTCCATGTTTTACTTCCATACAGGGCTATACTCCATACAAATACTTTCAGAAACGACTTCCTGACACTTAAATCAATACTCGATGTTAACAAAGTTCTCTTCTTCAGAAACGCTTTCCTTGCCATAGCCAGTCTACATTTTATATCCTCTCTACTTCGACCATCATCAGTTATTTTGCTCCCCAAATAGCAAAACTCCTTTACTACCTTAAGTGTCTCATTTCCTAATCTACACTCCTGGAAATGGAAAAAAGAACACATTGACACCGGTGTGTCAGACCGACCATACTTGCTCCGGACACTGCGAGAGGGCTGTACAAGCAATGATCACACGCACGGCACAGCGGACACACCAGGAACCGCGGTGTTGGCCGTCGAATGGCGCTAGCTGCGCAGCGTTTGTGCACCGCCGCCGTCAGTGTCAGCCAGTTTGCCGTGGCATACGGAGCTCCATCGCAATCTTTAACACTGGTAGCATGCCGCGACAGCGTGGACGTGAACCGTATGTGCAGTTGACGGACTTTGAGCGAGGGCGTATAGTGGGCATGCGGGAGGCCGGGTCGACTTACCGCCGAATTGCTCAACACGTGGGGCGTGAGGTCTCCACAGTACATCGATGTTGTCGCCAGTGGTCGGCGGAGGGTGCACGTCCCCGTCGACCTGGGACCGGACCGCAGCGACGCACGGATGCACGCCAAGACCGTAGGATCCTACGCAGTGCCGTAGGGGACCGCACCGCCACTTCCCAGCAAATTAGGGATACTGTTGCTCCTGGGGTATCGGCGAGGACCATTCGCAACCGTCTCCATGAAGCTGGGCTACGGTCCCCCACACCGTTAGGCCGTCTTCCGCTCACGCCCCAACATCGTGCAGCCCGCCTCCAGTGGTGTCGCGACAGGCGTGAATGGAGGGACGAATGGAGACGTGTCGTCTTCAGCGATGAGAGTCGCTTCTGCCTTGGTGCCAATGATGGTCGTATGTGTGTTTGGCGCCGTGCAGGTGAGCGCCACAATCAGGACTGCATACGACCGAGGCACACAGGGCCAACACCCGGCATCATGGTGTGGGGAGCGATCTCCTACACTGGCCGTACACCACTGGTGATCGTCGAGGGGACACTGAATAGTGCACGGTACATCCAAACCGTCATCGAACCCATCGTTCTACCATTCCTAGACCGGCAAGGGAACTTGCTGTTCCAACAGGACAATGCACGTCCGCATGTATCCCGTGCCACCCAACGTGCTCTAGAAGGTGTAAGTCAACTACCCTGGCCAGCAAGATCTCCGGATCTGTCCCCCATTGAGCATGTTTGGGACTGGATGAAGCGTCGTCTCACGCGGTCTGCACGTCCAGCACGAACGCTGGTCCAACTGAGGCGCCAGGTGGAAATGGCATGGCAAGCCGTTCCACAGGACTACATCCAGCATCTCTACGATCGTCTCCATGGGAGAATAGCAGCCTGCATTGCTGCGAAAGGTGGATATACACTGGACTAGTGCCGACATTGTGCATGCTCTGTTGCCTGTGTCTATGTGCCTGTGGTTCTGTCAGTGTGATCATGAGATGTATCTGACCCCAGGAATGTGTCAATAAAGTTTCCCCTTCCTGGGACAATGAATTCACGGTGTTCTTATTTCAATTTCCAGGAGTGTAATTGCCTCTGCATCACCCGACTTAATTCGACTACATTCCATTATCCTCGTTTTGCTTTTGTTGATGTTCATCTTATATCCTTCTTTCAAGACACTGTCCATTCCGTTCAAATGCTCTTCCAAGTCCCTTGCTGTCTCTGACAGAATTACAATGTCATCGGCGAACCTCAAAGTTTTTATTTCTTCTCCATGGATTTTAATTCCTACTCCGAATTTTTCTTTTGTTTCGTTTACTGCTTGCTCAATATACAGATTGAATAACATCGGAGATAGGCTACAACCCTGTCCCACTCCCTTCCCAACCACTGCTTCCCTTACATGCCCCTCGAGTTTTATAACTGCCATCTGGTTTCTGTACAAATTGTAAATAGCCATTCGCTCCCTGTATTTTACCCCTGCCACCTTCGGAATTTGAAAGAGAGTATTCCAGTCAACATTGTCAAAAGCTTTCTCTAAGTCTACAAATGCTAGAAATGTAGGTTTGCCTTTCCTTAATCTTTCTTCTAAGATAAGTCGTAAGGTCAGTATTGCCTGACGTGTTCTAACATTTCTACGGAATCCAAACTGATCTTCCCCGAGGTCGGCTTCTACCAGTTTTTCCATTCGTCTGTAAAGAATTCGCGTTAGTATTTTGCAGCTGTGACTTATTAAACTGTACTACTACTAGTATTGTAAATAAATAAACAAAACAGAGAGAAAGAGGATAGCAGGAGAATGGGAGAGGGCAGAAGTACTCCTATTAGCGAATTTGCAGGTCAGGCGTATTGCCCATGTACGGTCTACACACACACAGCCTACACACGCAGGCAGTCGCTTTGCTGCCTCACTGCCGCATCTGCGCCCCCTGCCAGCTACTGACTGCTCCCAGAAGGCCGCTCCGGCTCTTCCGGCTTTTATTGCAGCTCGAGCCTTGAAATAAAAGTCGCATTATACTCGACCCCACCCTGTGGACGCCCCTATTCCTGCCAAATCCCACACACGGGCTCCGGAGTCTGCGCCGTTAGAGAGACGGCCGGGGCGACCAATTATGATGATTTTTATGGCTATTGCCCAGGTATAAAAGAGCGGCCGACGGCCCGCCATTTGTAAGCTCTACCTGCCTGCGAGGACTTCCTCCCCCAGTCAAGGAGAGACCAGCGCACTGTTGCGCATCTTTGTGACCATCTCGCAGGTAGCTGTTCTTTATTTCTTGTCGTAGTTGCAAGTCGCCCTAACCGCTCGCAACTGACTGGAAATTAAGCACATTACAGAAGCCTACGACATACGAGGTGCGGTCAGACGTATTTCTTTCCGGAATTTTTTTGTTAGGTTCATCCTGTTTAAAACTGTTTAGTCTTACAACATGGTTATTAAAGTACAGAGTGAGCACAAAGTCTTTCCCTGATTATAACAATTTATTACAGAATAACCGTTTGACAGCACTCCGTCTTCAGCCCACAAGTGGTCCATCGGGACCATCCAACCGCCGTGTCATCCTCAGTTGAGGATGCGGATAGGAGGAGCATGTGGTCAACACACCGCTCTCCTGGTCGTTATGATGGTTTTCTGTGACCGGAACCGCTACTATTCGGTCGAGTAGCTCCTCAATTGGCATCACGAGGCTGAGTGCCCCCTGAAAAATGGCAACAGCGCATGGTGGCCTGGATGGTCACCCATCCAAATGCCAGCCACGCCCGAAGGCGCCTAACTTAACTGTTTAACAGAATACTTTGCATCTGATGCCATTACATAGGTTAGTCTTGCCAGTTTTTTCAAAAACCACTTAGTAAACCTCAACGTGTGCTTCCTTGGTAGCTAGGAGAATGTCGGGGCTGTATTCCAGTTCCCGACAGGTGTTTAGTAACATGTGTTCTCTCACAGTATCCACACTAGCTTGTATCCTAGCCTTCAGTTCGTCGACATCAGCAACTGGTGTGACGAAAACTCTGTCCTCGATACGGCCCCAGAAAAAAAAGTCAAGGGGCGTAATCTATGTAGAACGGGGTGGCCAGAGTGTTGGACCTTTCCTTCCGATCCAAGCCACCCCACTCTCCAGACATTACGCCCCTTGACATTTTTCTGGGGCTATATCGAGGACAGAGTTTTCGTCACACCAGTTGCTGATGTCGACTAACTGAAGGCTAGGATACAAGCTAGTATGGATACTGTGAGAGAACACATGTTACTAAACACCTGTCGGGAACTGGAATACAGCCCCGACATTCTCCGAGCTACTAAGGAAGCACACGTTGAAATTTACTAACGGAAGTGGTCTTTAAAAAAAACTAGTAACACTTACCTATGTAACGGCATCAAATTTAACTTATTATGTCAAACGGTTATTCAGTTATAAATGTTTATAATCAGGGCAAGACTATGTGCTCACCCTGTATTACTTTTGATATACACTCCTGGAAATTGAAATAAGAACACCGTGAATTCATTGTCCCAGGAAGGGGAAACTTTATTGACACATTCCTGGGGTCAGATACATCACATGATCACACTGACAGAACCACAGGCACATAGACACAGGCAACAGAGCATGCACAATGTCGGCACTAGTACAGTGTATATCCACCTTTCGCAGCAATGCAGGCTGCTATTCTCCCATGGAGACGATCGTAGAGATGCTGGATGTAGTCCTGTGGAACGGCTTGCCATGCCATTTCCACCTGGCGCCTCAGTTGGACCAGCGTTCGTGCTGGACGTGCAGACCGCGTGAGACGACGCTTCATCCAGTCCCAAACATGCTCAATGGGGGACAGATCCGGAGATCTTGCTGGCCAGGGTAGTTGACTTACACCTTCTAGAGCACGTTGGGTGGCACGGGATACATGCGGACGTGCATTGTCCTGTTGGAACAGCAAGTTCCCTTGCCGGTCTAGGAATGGTAGAACGATGGGTTCGATGACGGTTTGGATGTACCGTGCACTATTCAGTGTCCCCTCGACGATCACCAGTGGTGTACGGCCAGTGTAGGAGATCGCTCCCCACACCATGATGCCGGGTGTTGGCCCTGTGTGCCTCGGTCGTTTGCAGTACTGATTGTGGCGCTCACCTGCACGGCGCCAAACACGCATACGACCATCATTGGCACCAAGGCAGAAGCGACTCTCATCGCTGAAGACGACACGTCTCAATTCGTCCCTCCATTCACGCCTGTCGCGACACCGCTGGAGGCGGGCTGCACGATGTTGGGGCGTGAGCGGAAGACGGCCTAACGGTGTGGGGGACCGTAGCCCAGCTTCATGGAGACGGTTGCGAATGGTCCTCGCCGATACCCCAGGAGCAACAGTGTCCCTAATTTGCTGGGAAGTGGCGGTGCGGTCCCCTACGGCACTGCGTAGGATCCTACGGTCTTGGCGTGCATCCGTGCGTCGCTGCGGTCCGGTCCCAGGTCGACGGGCACGTGCACCTTCCGCCGACCACTGGCGACAACATCGATGTACTGTGGAGACCTCACGCCCCACGTGTTGAGCAATTCGGCGGTACGTCCACCCGGCCTCCCGCATGCCCACTATACGCCCTCGCTCAAAGTCCGTCAACTGCACATACGGTTCACGTCCACGCTGTCGCGGCATGCTACCAGTGTTAAAGACTGCGATGGAGCTCCGTATGCCACGGCAAACTGGCTGACACTGACGGCGGCGGTGCACAAATGCTGCGCAGCTAGCGCCATTCGACGGCCAACACCGCGGTTCCTGGTGTGTCCGCTGTGCCGTGCGTGTGATCATTGCTTGTAGAGCCCTCTCGCAATGTCCGGAGCAAGTATGGTGGGTCTGACACACCGGTGTCAATGTGTTCTTTTTTCCATTTCCAGGAGTGTATATACTTCTAACTCAACATCACATTCAAGAGCGCAAAATAATTATATGGGCTCAAGTCAAACGTGCCCCGGGGATGGGGCAAGCTAACACATATCAAAGAACACGATAATGAGGGAATAAAACACGCTCCTAAGCTTTTCAAATTATGTTTTATCGGCAGTAAACAAAATTACAATCTTACTTATAGCAATTAACAAGGTAAAAAACAACTGGCTATAAAGAAAATTTTTCGCCAAACTTCCGCCTGTTTCATCCCCTTCGTCACATTGCTGCAGGTGGTATGAGAAAGGAAGAAGAACCGGAAGGGATATTCGTTGAGACGCGACTGCGTGATAACAGAGACCTTGGAAAGACTCGTTCGTGAGAGAAGATTGAGAAGAAGGGGGAGATAAAAGGTGATAGACGACATAAAGGAGAGCGGAAATTACGCCGACCTAAAGAGGGTGGCAGATGGCGACTGAGCACAGAGTTACTATGTGAAAACCTGCCTATGGGCTTAACACTAATGATGACGTCAAAGGTTGTCCTATCCACATTTTTCCTTGTTCTTGTTTTAGCTGTTTCTTGCCCTCATCAGCCCTTGCTCTCATAGAATTACTTTTTTCTGCTTGAGATTCAAGAAGCTTTTCTGGCAATTTCTACCACTTATTCTCCTGTGACTTCAGTTTTTTTTTTAGACAGCGTTCCCAACTGCTGTTGTCTCAAGTTTCCTTGGCTGCTGCATCAGGCACGATAGCAGTGTAAACTAGTGCGTATACTTGACTCAATATAACTCTGTAAACGAGCTCCATCGCCATTTCTGAATTAGTTTCTAAACTGCTGGAGTGACTATTAGGGTTCCAAATTTTACAAATGTACCTTGTAAAGTATTACGTTGGTGCATAAGTTCGTAGCGTTTTTGTTTTGCTTGTTGGTATTCCTGTTCCTATGGGTTCATTTATCGGCCGGCCGCTGTGACCGAGCGGTTCTAGGCGCTTCAGTCTGGAACCGCGCGACGGCTACGCTCGCAGGTTCGAATCCTGCCTCGGGTATGGGTGTGTGTGATGTCCTTAGGCTAGTTAGGTTTAAGTAGTTCTAAGTTCTAGGGGACTGATGACCTCAGATGTTAAGTCCCATAGTGCTTAGAGCCATTTGAACCATTTGAAACGTGCCCATTTTCTGAATTAGTTTCGAAACTGCAAGGGTGACTATTAGGCTTCCTAAATTTACAAATGTACCTTGTAAAGTATTAGGTTGGTGCATAAGCTCATAGCGTTTTCGTTTTGCTTGTTGGTATTGTTGTTGCTACGGGCTCATTTGTCGACTGTTATTTTTAATTTATAGTTCACTGTTGCTATTTGAGTTTAAATATTGTCGTTTTGTCATTTGGAGATAGTGAGTGGAGCCGTGGATGCTAGGAAGTGAAGTGCAAATCGGAGAAATAGAAACATTTCAGCTGTATTCTTCTCTTTGAGTTCAATAGAGGGGTGACAGCAGCAGAAAATGGTTCAAATGGGTCTGAGCACTATGTTACTTAACATCTGAGGTCATCAGTCTCCTAGAACTTACAACTACTTAAACCTAACCAACCTAAGGACATTACACACATCGATGCCTGAGGCAGGATTCGAACCTGCGACCGTAGCAGCAGGGTGGTTCCGGATTGAAGCGCCTAGAACCTCTCGGCCACAGCTGCCGGCGACAGCAGCAGAGGCAACTAGATACATTTCTGCAGTAGATGAGGATAATGCCATTCGACAGAGCACAGCAAGAAAATCGTTTTGACATGATTCTCCATGTTCACGTGGACTTTCGGGGCTTGATGAGGGTCGTGGAAAGGCATTAACCCACAATGATCCACTGAAGTGTACTAAAAAACTGGCAAATACGATGAACTGTGATCCTTCCACCACCGTGCGACGTTTGCATGCAATGGAAAAGGTTGAAAAATCGTGTGTATGGATACCGTATGCTGTAAACCAAAATCACAAAAATCAGCGCATCTCTACTTGCTCGTCATCAACAGGTTCATGAACAACGCCGACCATTCATCCTGTATCGGACCTGGTGACGAGAAATGGTGTCTTTATGCTAACATCAGGAAAAGAAGGGAATGGCTGAGCCCAAACAAGCCTGTGCAGGTATTGTGTTGGGCAGTCATTCCGCACCCTCCTTATCCACCTAATGTTGCTTCCTCAGATTTTCACCTTTTCTGCTCTCAGTCGAACAACCTTCAAGACACTTCTTTTCCCGAATAAAAATGCGCTCCCTCCGGTCATGGCTCGACAAGTTCTCTGCCTCAAAACAACGAGGTTTCTACAATTGCGGAATCGTAAAGTTACCCCAGCGTTGGCACAATGTTGTAAGTAGTGAAAAAAAAAGGACTCCGTGTTTAGGCCACAAGTGGCCCATCGGGACCATCCGACCGCCGTGTCATCCTCAGTTGAGAATGCAGATAGGAGGGGCGTGTGGTCAGCACACCGCTCTCCCGGTCGTTATGATGGTTTTCTTTGACCGGAGCCGCTACTATTCGGTCGAGTAGCTCCTCAATTGGCATCACGAGGCTGAGTGCACCCCGAAAAATGGCAACAGCGCATGGCAGCTGGATGGTCACCCATCCAAGTGCCGGCCACGCCCGACAGCGCTTAACTTCGGTGATCTCACGGGAACCGATGTATCCACTGCGGCAAGGCCGTTGCCGTAAGAGAATATATTATTAATGATTAATGTGTCTGTTGTGTGCATCTGTTGTGTTTATTAAACATGGAAAAATGCTACGAACTTACGTTCCAATCTAATAGAGTAATCTCCTGTACACGAACACATATTTACGTATGCTCAATTCTAAAAGGAACGCTCTCTAGGAGCTTCGATATTTGAGCAACAAAATTTCCTCACCTTGCAAAAAAACATGCTTGTGCCATGAAGTTTACGGGAGCCCTCAGTAGATGGCAGTACTTATCTTCCATTGTCGGTAGCGCTCTAGCAAGAATGGTTTCCGGAAAAAGCGCTCTGCGTAAACGTGCCCCTTGCGTGAACTTGCCCCGGCCTACATAGGGTTGCCATATCTAGTTGGGACCTCGTCGGGACATTCTGAAATGGGAGGGTAGAAGTTAAGTAAAAACTGTATTTAATATCATTACCTTTTATTTATAACACAGTAACTTGGGCTTGTTGTGGCAGAAGTGGGTGGTATACAGTATATTTCGTAAGATTTCATCTTTTTCAGCAAGTCTTTTACTCCCTTTTACGTATTTATAAAACTCCATGCAAGTCATTTTGTAGTCGAACTGACAATGTAAGATAGATTTCACCAGTGCTTTTTTTCTAAAAACAAGTTTGAGGGTACTCCGACATTGGATATAATGCAGAAAAAATTACTTATAACTGAAGCATGGGATACCGCCCGTCTGCTTTTAGCCATGACGTCATCAACATGCCGAACTACAAAACTAATGGTATCGGACTCTTCAGTTACAGCTGAAATGAAGTAGGCGATACCGAGAAACACCCAAACATACAAGAGAATGTGGCATCGAACAATGCAGTTTACATCACCTCAAATGAAGCAGTTTGTTAGTTCTCTGCTCATCTCTCACCTCCAACTTAGCTTACAAGTTGCAACGAAAGACAGGATACACTGTAAAACTTCGCACAGCCGACAAGAACGGAACAGCAGGCGCAAATGAATAAAGAACAACAAAACAAAGATGGCAATGAATCGCGAAGGATCATGGTGGCGGGACCGTAGAGACATCTATCGGTAGCTCGGCATTTGAGCGTACGTATATCCGTTTAGCACTACCATCGCCAACTATTAGCGGGCGAGGGCACTACATGCTTTTCGAACTGTCTGCCAGCGATTCAGTTGTCGAGAACGGTTGCCGCAGCTTCTAAATGCTTGAAATAGTCAATGATATCGCTTTTCCCACCAAAAACTGCACTGGTATCGTTCGTATTACAGTTACCAACAGGAAAAAATGAAATAAAAAATTTACGTCCGTGAAATAAATCTTTGGCACTCTTCCAAGTTCTCAACATCGTAAAAAAGTTACTTTGTCGACAAAAAGTTTCGGGTTACGCATCCCCCAGAAAAACAGCACTGGATTTCACAATCCATGGCAGCAGTCCACTGGGCCGACATTAGCGAAAATACCCTTTCATAGTGGCGCTGCGTAGAAAACAAATCCTCGCATAATGTTAGCAGTCGGCATTTGCGTTCAGGATTTTCGGTGTCCTTAATAAAGTAAATCCACCTTTCTTCCACGGAGTGTTCAGTCTTCCATTCTTCCGACACACGCTTAGTTCCTAAAAAGCCCTTCAGGTACATATACAGGGTGGTCCATTGACACTGACCGGGCCAAATATCTCCACGAAATAAGCATCAAACGGAAAAACTACAAAGAACGAAACTCGTCTAGCTTGAAGAGGAAAACCAGATGGCGCTATGGTTGGCCCGTTAGATGGCGCTGCCATAGGTCAAACGGATATCAACTGCTTTTTTTTTAAATAGGAACCCCAATTTTTATTACATATTCGTGTAGTAAGTAAAGAAATATGAATGTTTTAGTTGGACCACTATTTTCGCTTTGTGACAGATGGCGCTGTAACAGTCACAATCGTGTAAGAACGTGGTATCACGTAACATTCCGCCAGTGCGGACGGTATTTGCTTCATGTTACATTACCCGTGTTAAAATGGACCGTTTACCAATTGCGGATATCGTGTTGATGTGTTGCTATTGTGATCAAAATGCTCAACGGGCGTGTGCTATGTATACTGCTCGGTACCGTGGACTACATCATCCAAGTGTCCCGACTGTTCAAAAAAAACTTGTGTGAAATCTTATGGGACTTAACTGCTAAGGTCATCAGTCCCTAAGCTTACACACTACTCATCCTAAATTATCCTAAGGACACACACACACACACACACACACACACACACACACACACACACACACACACACACACATATGCCCGAGGGAGGACTCGAACCTCAACCGGGACCAGCCGCACGGTCCATGACTGCAGTGCCTTAGACCGGACCGTTCGCCGGATAGTTACGTTATTTAAGGAAACAGGAAGTGTTCAATCACATGTGAAACGTCAACCACGACTGCAACAAATGATGATGCCCAAGTTGCTGCTGTCGCGGCTAATCCGCACATCAGTAGCAGACAAATTGTGCGAGTATAGGGA
Organism: Schistocerca americana; assembly: GCF_021461395.2. NCBI lineage: Eukaryota > Metazoa > Arthropoda > Insecta > Orthoptera > Acrididae > Schistocerca > Schistocerca americana. Next base: position 84,323,691 of record NC_060128.1, on the reverse strand, counting down.
ATCTCAAAAACGTCGGTGTTGAGAATGCTACATCAACATCGATTGCACCCTTACCATATTTCTATGCACCAGGAATTGCATGGCGGCGACTTTGAACGTCGTGTACAGTTCTGCCACTGGGCACAGCAGAAATTACGGGCGATGACAGATTTTTTCCATGCGTTCTATTTAGCGACGAAGCGTCATTCACCAACAACGGTAACGTAAACCGGCATAATACGCACTATTGGGCAACGGAAAATCTACGATGGCTGCGACAAGTGGAACATCAGCGACCTTGGCGGGTTAATGTATGGTGCGGCATTATGGGAGGAAGGATAATTGGTCCCCATTTTATCGATGGCAATCTAAATGGTGCAATGTTTGCTGATTTCCTACATAATGTTCTACCGATGTTACTACAAGATGTTTCACTGCCTGGCAGAATGGCGATGTACTTCCGACATGATGGACGTCCGGCACATAGCTCGCGTGCGGTTGAAGCGGTATTCAATAGCATATTTCGTGACAGGTGGATTGGTCGTCCAAGCACCATACCGTGGCCCGCACGTTCACCGGGTCTGACGTCCCCGGATTTCTGTCTGTGGGGAAAGCTGTAGGATATTTGCTATCGTGATCCACCGACAACGTCTGTCAACATGCGTCAGCGCATTGTCAATGCATGTGCGAACATTACGGAAGGCGAACTATTCGATGTTGAGAAGAATGTCGTTACACATATTGCTAAATGCGTTCAGATTAACGGACATCATTTTGAGCATTTATTGCATTAATGTGGTATTTACAGGTAATCACGCTGTAACAGCATGCGTTCTCAAAGTGATAAGTTCACAAAGGTATATGTGTCACATTGGAACAACCGAAATAAAATGTTCAAACGTACCTACGTTCTGTATTTTAATTTAAAAAATCTACCTGTTACCAACTGTTCGTCTAAAATTTTGAGCCATATGTTTGTGACTATTTCAGCGCCATCTATCACAAAGGGAAGAAAGTGGTCAAACTAAAACATTCATGCTCCATTAAATTTCGGGAATGCAGCCGGCTCTCTCTGAAGATGGCTGAAAGATATACAGCCGAAATATTAGAAGAAGAAGCAGAATTTATGCGGCTGCATTCCCGAAATTTAATGGAGCAGTCTTTGCGCCGCGAAAACCTGAAGATTCACATAAAACATTCATATTCTTTACGTGCTACACGAATATGTAATAAAAATTGGGGTTCCCATTTAAAAAAAAAAACGCTGTTGATATCTGTTTGACGTATGGCAGCGCCATCTAGCGGGCCAACCATAGCGCCATCTGGTTTCCCCCTTCAAGCTAGACAAGTTTCGTTCTTTGTAGTTTTTTCGTTTGACGCTTATTTCGTGAGATATTTGGCCTGGTCACGATCAGTGGACCACCCTGTATTCCTGAAAACAATTGTCGCCTGAAATTTTCACACAATTTTTAGTCAGGTACTTAACAGCGTTTTCAGTCATCTCCCAATCTGGGGTTCCAGATAGCGTCATCGAATCAAATAGTTGATATTTACTAAAATAAGCAGTCCATTTCTCCATGTAATCAAATGCTATGGTGTAGAAAGCTATTGTCTCTGCCTGAAATTTCGAAATGAAATTTGTTTCTTGGTTAGGGTTCTCATTCTTGAACTTGTTCAGATTCATATTGATTCGCATGCCAATAGAATTGGCAGACTGCCTTTTAGTCAGACATCTTTAAGATTCGATTAATATACTACTTATTTCAGTTGTCGAGGTTTTATTCTTTTCCACGCTTTTTCTATATTTTTTTTCAAACGGTCCCAAGTTTCACTGCAGAAACAAAAAGTAAATTTCACTTATCGGACTACTGAAAATACTAGAAATTATTTTAGGCTGTCTGTCTTCGGTGTCAAAAAATTATTTTAATGGAATCCAAAGCTTAAAATTCTCTCAGCTGCGGGCATTAACGACAGACATCTTGCTTTTGAGTGAGATAAGTCTGATGATTGACATCAACGTATAAGCAGAATTCTTCAGCTTCTCTGTTCTTACCGCGTATATTGAAAATAGACATTTTCATGACAATTATTTCAATGCCGACAATTAAGACTAGCTGCGCTTGATTTAGTATTGTGGACAATATGGACTTTACATCCACTTCCTTCTACCTTTTTTTTCCTAGTTCTTTTTAATGTCGTGAAACACATTCAGCTGGCTGCATCGCTGGAGCCCTCTGAAGCTGGTATTGGTACTGCCTCGACACAAAAGATTCATGTATGTAATCGAATTTGCAGATCGCCCCCCGGTAGCTGAGTGGTTAGCGCAACAGAATGCCAATCCTAAGGGCCCGGGTTTGATTCCCGTCTGGGTCGGAGATTTTCTCCGCTCAGGGACTGAGTGTTGTGTTGTCCTAATTGTCATCATTTCATCCCAATCAATGTGCAAGTCGCCGAAGTGGCGTCAAATCGAAAGGCTTGCACCCGGCGAACGGTCTACCCAAAGGAAGGCCCTAGTCACACGACATTTAATTTATCGAATTTGCAGTTGTCTTAAAAGTTTCTAGACAAAACTTTGCAGTTGTCTCCGATGTTTCGCCATTCAAATTTCAACAGCTTCTTCTGGATCCATCAGTTTCAGTTAAGTACTGAACAACAATAGGAAACATCCTTTCAGCCTCCCTAGTTCGATGCGTCGGTGCCTACGCCGTAAGATTAAGCTTCTTGCAGTTGCGGCGACTTTCGAGTCAGGATACGATGCCGTATTCAGTTGTACGGTACAGTCAAGGAACTCAAGGGCTGATGACACTCGTCAACTTTATAAGCTATTATTAGTTCTGCAGAAGTAACGAGGAATTCTTCCTAGGTATGTTTCTTAATTGTGATTGTAAAAATAGACTTAGATGTCGATGCTACCCCGAATATTTTAAAAAAATCGATTTTTCAAAAATATGTTCATTTTATAGCGCACATCTGTCTAAAGAGTTTCATATATAAAACACATATGTTCGAGGAAATGTAAGGCATATTATTCCGTTTAAAGTGTGCCAGAGTGCAGTGCCACCCCTCTTCACACAGTATTCTTCTATCGCACGTCCTGTATTTCACTCTGTGGAATTCAAACGTGTATGTTTTGCAATTGAAGCCTACATTCAGGACAGTGGAAATTAAAATGTCATTGGTACCTCTCCTGCTCCCAGTAGGCTGGTTTGACATCCTACGCCCTTAAAAAAATTGCACAATTAAAACTGAGTGGGAATATTTGTGACCAGGAGAATAAAAAGTCTTCAGAAAATTTGCACTTCGTATTGCCTATTAGCTAGCAACTGTCTCTTTTGTGTGACATAAAATTAAACATAGGAAACATAAAACCATTACAGACAAGAGACAACAAAGACATTACTCCTTTCTTCAATCCTTAGATACCAGCATTTTTTCCTCTCTACTCTTGCTACAACTTTACACGGCGTGCTTTCCTTTCTGTGAAAGGATCTATTACCTGATCAAATTTCGTCAAAAGTTTTGTTGCATGAAAAATCAAAATGTCGTTGTCTAATACTGAAAAAGCTGTTAATACGGATAGTACCCAAGACTGGTGTGGTTTCTCGATTTGGTTACGTCTATTTTGTCACTGTCTGCCAGATAAAACGAAATCGGCCTTTCTAATGTTGCAGTAATTGTAGCACACGCCGCATAAGCGAGACTGTTTTGGCACAAATTGTTATTTTTATGTACCGAATTTACATAAATAACAGCACAGAACGTAATTCACGAAGTACTAATATCAAATGCCTACAAGCAGAAAGTTTTACGTTAGCAAATAGTTTAAATAGTTTCACATTTCATTCATACGCTCCAGTTTCTCAAGCATGAGATTGAGAAGAAGTAATACGAAATTTTTATATAAATCTGGAATCGTCATATTCTGCCATATAATTTGTATGATGTCCCTGTCTCTTCTCGCTCCTCGTTCTAACAATCAATCTTGTCATCACTAACTCTGTAACTGTTCTTGCCATTGTCAAAACCTGTCCTCCAGTTAACTCCACTAACCCTGCCAGGATCACAGGTACAGTTCTCCCGCGTTCATTTTCCGTTTACGCGTTATTACGTTTTCCGCACTATTTACTGTTCTACTGGTAGTGTAGCGATCTGTGTTCTTCGATACACCGCGAAGACAACATGTAATCATAGCTACCTGTTATTCCTGTTAGTGGTTTATTTCCACTACGGTAATCTGAATCTTTGGATTTCGCTAATAACTGTAACAACGCTGATCATTCGTACAGCCCAATCAACCACATAAACAAACAGCGATTTCCATTCACCCGTTGGGGTTTATTCGGCTCAGCTCGTATAGCTTTGCCCTCTTTTGTCTGCGGGAAAGTTCTTTATTTATAGATGCGACGGGGACTCTCCTAGCAGAGATATCACGTACACTATGCACAGATTGAAAAATCAACTTATGACTCGTTCACATATCAACTTGGAATGTGTTCAAAACGTTCAAAAATCAACTGGGATGCGTTTAAAAATCATACGAATACCCGATAGACCAACATGCACTGGATGCTAGGCTCTTTGTGAAACAACTTTTTTCTTTCTTCAAGAATATGAATTTGGCGTCCCCTGAAATTGTAGCCCGGGCCAGGTACCCCGGTTTGTCCCCCTTCCAACCGCCCCCCTCCCTCTCCTAGATCCGGACCTGACCTCACATCTACCTTACCTCTGTGAGTTATTGACATGACAGAGCTACAACCTCATAAATGCTTCCTGATTCGTACGTGTTTTCTTGACGGAAAATCACTCTTTTGTGTAATCATCCGAAAAGTGACACTTTCCATCCTTAGGCATTTTCGTAAGCTGTTGTTGTTGTTGTTGTTGTTGTGGTCTTCGGTCCAGAGACCGATTTGATGCAGCTCTCCATGCTACCCTATCCTGTGCAAGCTTCTTCATCTCCCAGTACCTACTGCAACCTACATCCTTCTGAATCTGCTTAGTGTATTCATCTCTTGGTCTGCCTCTAGGATTTTTACCCTCCACGCTGCCCTCCAGTACTAAATTGGTGATCCCTTGATGCCTCAGAACGTGTCCTACCAACCGATCCCTTCTTCTAGTCAAGTTGTGCCACAAACTCCTCTTCTCCCCAATTTTATTCAATACCTCTTCATTAGTTATGTGATCTACCCATCTAATCTTCAGCATTCTTCTGTAGCAACGCATTTCGAAAGCCTCTATTCTCTTCTTCTCTAAACTATTTATCGTCCATGTTTCACTTCCATACATGGCAACGCTCCCTGTAAGTACTTTCAGGAAAGACTTCCTGACACTTAAATCTGTACTCGATGTTACCAAGTTTCTCTTCTTCAGAAATGCTTTCCTTGCCATTGCCAGTCTACATTTTATATCCTCTCTACTTCGACCATCATAACTTATTTTGCTCCCCAAATAGCAAAACTCATCTACTACTTTAAGTGTCTCATTTCCTAATCTAATTCCATCTGCATCACCTGATTTAAATCGACTACATTCCATTATCCTCGTTTTGCTTTTGTTGATGGTCACCTTGTATCCTCGTTTCAAGACACTGTCCATTCCGTTCAACTGCTCTTCCAGGGCCGGCCGTTGTGGCCGAGCGGTTCTAGGCGCTTCTACGTCTACATCTACATTTATACTCCGCAAGCCACCCAACGGTGTGTGGCGGAGGGCACTTTACGTGCCACTGTCATTACATCCCTTTCCTGTTCCAGTCGCGTATGGTTCGCGGGAAGAACGACTGTCTGAAAGCCTCCGTGCGTGCTCGAATCTCTCTAATTTTAAATTCGTGATCTCCTCGGGAGGTATAAGTAGGGGGAAGCAATATATTCGATACCTCATCCAGAAACGCACCCTCTCGAAACCTGGCGAGCAAGCTACACCGCGATGCAGAGCGCCTCTCTTGCAGAGTCTGCCACTTGAGTTTATTAAACATCTCCGTAACGCTATCACGGTTACCAAATAACCCTGTGACGAAACGCGCCGCTCTTCTTTGGATCTTCTCTATCTTCAGTCTGGAACCGCGCGACCGCTACGGTCGCAGGTTCGAATCCTGCCTCGGGCATGGATATGTGTGATGTCCATAGGTTAGTTAGGTTTAAGTAGTTCTAAGTTCTTGGGGACTGATGACCTCAGATGTTAAGTCCCATAGTGCTCAGAGTCATTTGAACCATTTGCTCTTCCTGGTACTTTGCTGTCTCTGGTAGTTTTTATTTCTTCTCCATCGATTGTAATTCCTACTCCGATTTCTCTTTTGTTTCCTTTACTGATTGCTCAATGTACAGATTGAACAACCTCGGGGATCGGCTACAACCCTGTCTCACTCCCTTCCCAACCACCCTCTCATGCCCCTCAACTCTTATAACTGCCACCTGGTTTCTGTACAAATTGTAAATAGCATTTCGTTCCCTGTATTTGACCCCTGCCGCCTTCAGAAGCTATGATAAGTTTATTAGACGCTAAACAGTCGACAATAACACTTTAGTCATCCTAGTACAAGTCGCTATAAATTTCACGCCCTATATACGCGCAGTAAACACTTCAAATATAACTAACTTGCACTCGTTGTTCGTATGACGTTTAGGAAAAATACGAGAAGCGATGGAGAGATGAGGAATAAGAGAGTATGAGAAAGAATGGCGTGATCGAAGGGTTTGGCGACAGTGATGCACGATGCGGACGAAACTACAACAACAAAAATGTAGGTGAAGACTGGATGCGTATATATCGAGTGACTAAAGAGGAGGTACTGAATAGAGTTAGGGTTAGAAAAGGAATTTATGGAGCAATCCTGGCTAAAAGAAGGGATCAGTTAATAAGACGCATCGTGTCGCACTAAGTGATCGTCAATTTAGCAATGGAGGGAAGTGTGGAGGGTGAATGTTGTAGAAGGCGACCAAAGCTTGAACACAGTACAGCAGGTCTAAATGGGCGTACGTTGCGGTAGTTATGCAGAGATGAAGATGCCTGCACAAGATAGACTGGCCTGGGGAGAAGCATTAAAACAAATTTCGGAAGGAAGACCACAACAACAATACACAGTCGCACTGTTCTACGCTATCTGTAAAGTATTGGCTTAATTTGTGGTGGTAAGTTCCTATGCGACCAAACTGCTGAGGTCATCGATCCCTGGGCTTACACACTACTGCCGTGCGGTTTGAGGCGCCTTGTCACGGTCGGCGCAGCCTTCCCCCGTCGGAGGTTCGAGTCCTCCCTCGGGCATGGGTGTTTGTGTCTTCCTTAGCGTAAGTTAGTTTAAGTTAGATTAAGTAGTGCGTAAGCTTAGGGATCGATGACCTCAGAAGTGTGGTCCCATAAGAACTTACCACAAATGTCCAATTTTTACACACTACTTAACCTAACTTAAAACTAACTTACGCTAAGGACAATACACACACGGATGCCCGAGGGAGGACTCGAACCTCCGGTAGAGGAGGGCGTGCAGGGGGGGGGGGGGCGGAGGGGGGGGAGCGGGGGGGGGGGGGTGGGAGGAGCCGCGCGAACCGTGGCAAGGTGCCTCCAGACAGCGTGGCTATCCCGCGCGGCCATTCAATTTGTTTCTGAACGACGCCAGTTGGTGCAGATAACGAACTATCTGCAACGGAATAGGCGACTTTGTGTGCAAAGCGGTAATGGTGTCCACTGTGCGATTTCAAAAAGTTTCGCAGCTGAATCAACAAAAGATGGAGAAACGATAAGACGGTGGTTTTAACGCTTCGTATGTTCCACTTAGTCCCACCACCCCGCTGCAAGCTTCTTGATACCGCGTACAGACGTTCACAGAACCATGTAAAACTGTCAGTAAGTTTGCAGCTCGTGGTCGTGCGGTAGCGTTCTCGCTTCCCGCGCCCGGGTTCGATCCCGGCGGGGTCAGGGATTTTCTCTGCCTCGTGATGACTGGGTGTTGTGTGATGTCCTCAGGTTAGTTAGGTTTAAGTAGTTCTAAGTTCTAGGGGACTGATGACCATAGATGTTAAGTACCATAGTGCTTAGAGCCAAAACTGTCAGTAAATTTGTTGTTTAGGACGTTCAAATCGTGTTACTTTGACTTGAATTTCGTGAAAGCGTAGAACCTTCATGTGAATATCTGTGCTCTGTCGTTTCGTGGTAAGTTCGTATAAAGGCAACTGTCTGCGTTTTGAATTTCAGTTAAAAGACGACAGCCACCCTTGGGTCGCTGGTTTTGTTGGGTAGTCAAAGTGTTTCCGGTAAATTTTGCACATTGTGGGAAATGTCTCGAACACTTGATTTAGATATGTTGCTCCACTGCTCCACATCGATGTTGACACACTACAGCCGCATATCCACTACTTAAAACTGTCTGCTCACAACTGACATGCCGAATTGTAGTATATCATGAAACGTCCCCTTTGAACAATTATACATGACTGTGCTTCAACTGACACACAATATTTTGTTAGCGCAACGCAATCTGACTTGCAAAATTCCCTACAAAAGAATGGCCCTGACTAACATTAAACTATACCTTTCACAAATCACTTACCTCGCAAAAATCTTCGCTGCTCAAGCTACTGCAATACAGCGAGCGCCACTACTGCCAGCTAAATAAAAGATTAAAACTACGGAAGGCACTAACTACTGATAGGGATAGTTAGCAAATAAAAGATATTAATAGAGAACAAACAATGTATTTACCTTGATATCATCATATATAAATATAGCAGTTCATGACAAATTACAAACCTCCGCCATCTCTCTCCCCACATCCACCACTGCTGGCGGCTCACCTCCAACTGCGCAACGCTATGCGCTGTTCACAGCCAGCTGCCTAACACTACAATGGCAGACAACAATGCTAACTAGACACAGACTGCACACAGCACAGCCAGTGATTTTCATATTGAGCGCTACGTAACGTTGCCAATAAGAAAACATAAACAGCCTACTTCCATAGAGAAAACATAAACAGCCTACTTACATAGAGAAAACATAAACAGCCTACTTACATAGCCCCCATGCTCCCCACAAAAAATTTTACAAATTATTTTTGGGCAGTGGCCAATAATGATTTGATAAAATTTTTCATAATTACAATAACAAAGAAATCAAATGCACACACTTATTGATACAATGTTGGTCAAAAGCTAAAATTGTCTCACAGTCCATAAAGATAGTCCTGATCATTCATTATAACAGTAATTACAGGTTTTTTTTCACAAAGTCTCATTAGTAAAATAAATTGCACACAGAAGTAGTGGATTTCCATGCAGTCTTGAAGAAGTAGTGTTGTCCTTCCAACGGAAAGACAGTGCTGACTCTTGACATGCTGACAGGTAATGAGCCACAACAGAGCAAACCCACAGCAGAGTCAGTCGTAGTTTGGAAGAATATTGGTAGGTAGGTCATCACAGAGCAGACCCACTGTAGTCCTGGTAGAGAGTATGGTATTGGTGGGCCACCAGAGGTGCAGACCCACTGCAGACCTTGTAGAAATAATGGCGTTGGTGGGTCATCAAAGGTGTAGACCCACTGTAGTCCTTGTAGAAATGTCCAGCAGCCATCTGTTGCGATTGTGCAGGTGCACATTCACCATCGAAGAGTCTTGCGGAGAACATAGCAAGTCTATAAACCACCACTTGTGCACTCACAAAGTTTCTGGAATTGTCCTTAGATCCAGCAATGCTGTTATCCAGTCCCTTGCTGAATTATTAACACACGTGCAAACACTAACAGTCCCTACTTCTCACATATTGTCCATATACTATGACCAACAGAAACGTGTGCAGTGAAATGTAACTAACAAGTTAATAATAAGATGAACTGGTGTCAATTACAATTTTATAACATGAGAATACAATTACAAAGGTACAAAATACATCATTAAAGAACATAACAATACAGACAACATTTGTAGTAAAACAGGCGTTACAAAAGAATAGAAATAACATATACATCAGTGTTACAGGAATTATGACATGAGTACATACATAAAAGATCAGAATAACTTTTGAAACAACAACTTTACACATGAGCATTAAAACAAAACAGAATTAATAATGTCTAACATCTTTACAAAGTAAATAACATATTATTAACGCAAATTATATTTGAGGATAACAGTATTCCTCATCATAGTCCATGTAGCTGAGTATGAGAAAAATTCTACAACAAAAGTCTGATGAGGTAAACATATAAAGACAGGAAGAACATATATACACAAGGGTACCCAAAGACATAGTGGGATAACACAAAAGGAAAGGACAGGGTTTGTTTCATTGCAGTATTTTGCAAACAAAACTTTCTTTGCTTCTTGGAGATCTCCCTTCATTCATCATTATTCCCAGAAGTCCTATCTAAGCCTGCCTTCTGTATTTCGTTCACATCCTCTGTCAAAAATAGTTTTTCTCTCTGCTTTCTGTATTCTGTTCTCATCCTCTGTCAATAATAGTTTTTCTCCACTGTACAGTATCCTTTTTATTTTGCCAGACCATTTTCTGATAGCTTCTCAATGCATTTCTTATAAATATATAATAGTTAGTTTCTTATATAGTCTCCTCTTAAGCTAACTTAAATCTACTGAGCTCAGATACTAAACTAAGGGACGAGGCAATGCAGCAGCACATAACAAATTAACACAAACAGCAATGCAAAAAAATGGAAAATTGCAAAGCAAGCTACAGTAAATATAAATTACCAAGCAATGCAACATTACAACTAATATGAGCCAATGTACAGTAGCAAGAAAAATAAGTCAGTAGTAAAATTAGCTTAACAGAGTAACACAATTTAAAATTCAGTAGCACTATGCCTGGCAAACAGCAGCAGCAAATATAAAAAATATAAAAAATATAAAACTTATATCTATACATGACAAAGCTCAAGCAGAAAAAATATTACAGTAAAAACAACAATGCAGATAAGGGAAATGTATATTCACATCTTAATATCTATGTAATTAAAGTGGTGCACCACAACAACTGATTGTAAAAAGAAATATTACCATGTACTTGAAAAGAAAATTATGTGTTACTGTTACTAGTTCCTTCTTATTGTTCTTTCCTTTCCAAGTGCTCCTTTTTTTAAAGAATGTGGATCATAAAATAATTATTTAATAGATCTGTTGACAGAAAGTGTTCACATTAGCAAATGCATTTTATTTTATAAAAGCAATCCTGCAACACAGCTGGAAACCAGATATCAAGTGAAATAAGCAACTACGAAAAGCAAAGCATAAAAATATCATTCAATAGTCATGTGGCATTTCGTAAGTCAGTAGCTCTCAACTCTCATAGAAAGACACTTGTCATAATCAGGTGTGCAGATGTACGAATATTTCCCATCAATTCATAAGCATTGCAGTAATTAGCACAAAGTACAAGTAATCATATGTTTTCAGGTAACGAGCGTGTAATATTTGCGATGCTTTCTACAAAGGAATGTCAATAGCAAGGTTAATGGAAGTAATGAGGGTGTCGCATTTGCAATATTTTCTCTAAAGGAATGCCAATGGCGAGGATAAAGGCCTGCCGTTTTTCTTTTTTTTTTCTACCTGTGCTTCCGGAAAGGCACACCCTAATGGCTTGTTCTCCAGGTGTTTGACACAGCTGCGTGCCCACGACGCATTACGTGCAGGTGGTCACTTAACTTTCTTACGGAAATATTTACGACACCAGTTTCCGCTACAGTGACAGTCTCACATAAAAATATTTCACAGGTCAAGAATTAGCGTTGCAAATCTGTAGAAAGAAAATCCTATGAATATCACGTTGTCAAAAAAAATTTTCGCCGGCATTGTGATACATTCACGCATTTACACACATTTCATAACTCTTAAAGTACGATTCTTGGTTTCCAACATCCTTTTTCACAAGTCAAGAGTCCCTACCCACTATTCATTACTCCTTACCTTATTACACATATACGTATCCATCGACACTCGTCAATATTTCGTCATTATAAATATGAAGCATAATCAAATAACTCATATAGCCTCAGCCTATTAATCGTAAACATACCTCAGCAGCATAATACACATCGTCGTCGTAAAAATAACATCATAACACTTAGTCAAATCTCAAAATCGTCGTAGCTTCCTCCAATAATTAAAAAAATTCTCTGCTCATGTCAAAAGTGTCATCTGCCTCAAACGTACTTTAAAAATCATGAATCCATACCAAATACATCATTCAAAGCTCTCATAGTATCACAATGGTTCCGAAAAAATATGAGCATTTCACAAAGTACAGACAAAATACAATTTCATAAGTGTGAAGTTATCCAACTGTGTAATTACGTAAACATCTGTCACTGATGTAATAAAAAAAATGTTTATCTCTCAGTTAAATGATCAGATAGCTGTGTAATTTTGTGTTAGAGAAATACGGTACCGATGTGTAAAGTTGTATAAGCAAATACCATATTAGCTAGGGTTCCTTGTGGTTGCCAAACACATGGTACACAAAGTAGGCGTATACCCCCCTGAGGATTAATGTAATTATACCCTCAGGTGTTACAGATTACAGCAATGGAATGAAATGTATCACGGAAAACTTTCTTCGTAATTCAAAAATCTTTAAAAATAAATGTTTTAAGTACAAAATTAATCATTCAAATACGTGTACTGTAGCGCTAAATGTGCGTCTTGTTGCAACATAATCTGTGTGGAAGTGTAGTAGTTATCGTCCTCCGAAAGCTAAGTTCTGCAGAAGTCAATGTACTTACCTCATAATACACAAAAGTGAAATGCTTTGCGTATAAATGTCTTAGTTATTATGCTTATTGGCGTGATGAAGAAAGTACTGTGCTGTAACGTATTGTTGTGCTACGGAAAAGGCAATCTCATTATAGCTATACCACAAAAGTTACTACTAAAACATGTTTTACTTTGCAGAATAAAACAGAAAAACTGTGCAGATATAAAACAGAAACACCGCAAAAGCAACATTGTATATTGTCACTCATTAGTAGTGTCGTGATAAAATCGTGCAGCTGTCACATAAACCAACCACCGTGTCATCTGGTATCTCACAGAAAGTACTTTAAATCCAGAATATATTTTCAAGTAAACCGAAATGTTGCATTAGAATCTCATTAGCAGTACCAGTATATGTTCTAAGTATGTGAGCCTTATAGACGTTACGTAATCGTGCAACTAACAGGCAAGAATGTACAAATAACAACATTGTGTCGTCTGTTCACTATAACAATGCATTCATAATTTCTGTTGAAATAAGTTCTCTTGGTTCTTGATTGGATATTTAACTTCAAACATTGTTGTATGTTAACAGATTCTAAGTCTGACAAAGCGTACTAGTAGCGTCAATTGAAAAGTTTTATGGCAAAGACAAAGTTAAAAAGCAGATTATCTTTCAATAAACGGTTTTATATGTGAAGTGTGGTGAAATCCTTTACTCTTCATAGTACTCAGAGTTTGAACTCGAATGCGATTGTCATGCGGTATACGTCGGTAAAGAATGCTAAAATTTTTCTCAAGGCTAGCGTCTTATGTTATTTTTCTCGGAGCCAGCGGGCGCACGCGGCTGCCTGCTGTGCGAGTCATTGTCTGTCTCTTTGTTGGCGAGCGCCGTTATTAGGATTTGGAGACCTAACTTCTACAAATTCACTCTGACAAGAAGGCCCTGCTCTGTTTAAATCCCGCCAGTTCTGATGCAATTCAGGTCTGTCGTTACGATCATATCGTCTGTCGTCATGTCGGTAGTTCCTGTAGTTTCTTTCTTGTCGGTTAAGTGGTGGAGAATTTCTCCCTGAATCGTAACTGCGCGCTGGACCGTTGTGTCTCAAGTTATTCTGTCTCCCGTAATAATAATTGTTTTGGTTCACATATTGTCTGTTTCTCTTATTGTCTCTGTGATAGTCATTACCACGGAGAGGTGATCTTTCCCTGTAATTATTACTACTCTGCCAATGGTTGTCATACGGGTGGTGTCTGTTTTGGTCACGATTTGTGTTGTGAGAATAGCCTTGTCGCGTCCAGTTATCATTTCTGTCGTCACGGAATTGTGACGGATGTGACCTGTAGTGATTGTTTTCCTGTTTTCGCATCCCGCGACGGTATGTGTCAATTTCCAGTTCTTGTAACAGTCCCTGAAATGCTTCAATGTCGTCTTTGCAACGTCCTGCTAAAATAATATGTCGTAAATGTTCAGGCAATTTGAGTAAGCAAATGCGGATGAGTTCTGAGGGGCTGTATGGGTTTGAAAGATATTGATTCTTATGCAACATGTCTTGAAAATATTTGACAAGACTGGAAAATTCAGATTGTTCAAAGTGTTTCATCATCATGATGCTATGTTTTACACGGTCTTGTGTAGCTTGAGACCAATATGCTGAGAGGAAGGCATGGTAAAACTCTCCTTCACTGTGGCAATCGTGAATTACCGATCGCATTCTTACAGCTGGTTCATTCTCTAAGTAGCCACACATAAATTCTAATCTGTGTTCCAACGACCAGTTGGGAGGAAAACAATGAGAGAATTGATGGAGCCATGCTTGTGGATGAATGTCATTGCCAGAATTCTTAAATGTTTTGAATTTACGTGTAGTAATGAACAGCTTATAGTCAAAGTCATCATGTCGGCGAGTCGCATATCGGTCATTGTTACGTCGTTTCGGCGGTTCCATTTCAAAATTCGGTGCACCTTGCCAATTTCTTTCATAACTTCCGAAATGCCCTGTGTTATTATTTTGTGGCTGTTCCGTATTTCTGTGTCCCTCTTCCCGTATTGGGGCGCGAGTATCCTCTGAAATACGTAATTCTTGTATTACCTGTGTCAGCTGATCTTGTACTTCTCGGATTTCTCTTTTGTACTGTGTATTGATTTGATTTTGATTCTGTTTGAATTTTCTAATTTGTTCATACCCTTCTGTGTCAGTGAAGGCTACAGGTCTTGTGTCATTCAGATCATCATCTACCTTTGTAGATAAGTTAGTGACCTTATCCGAAAGTTCGGCTACTTTCTCCGATAGTGAACACATTTCCTCAGCGTGTTTTTCTGAACCAAGTTTCAGAGTGTCCATTTGTGTTGAAATCGTATCTACTGTGTCCTTTAAGTTTTCTTGAGTTTTTGCAAGTTGTGTAACCGAATCGGTAGATGCAACTGAGTCAATTTTAGCTTGCAAGGTGTTGTGATTTTCATGAACAATGGTTTGCAGTTCTTTTATGGCTGCTTCGTGATTCTGTAATACATTTTCATGCCGCGAAAAAATGGGTTGAAAATGCTCACAAATTTGTTTTTATGTCATTACAGACTTTTTGACATTTCGATTCAATGTTATGTAACTCACTAGTTAAATCTTCACGCGTTTATTCAAGAGTTTGTTCCAATGAGTCTAACTTTTGAAGCTGTTGCTGTGTTTGTCTCTGATTTTGTTCCAGTGTGTCTAACTGTTGCTGTGTTTGTCTCTGATTTTGTTCCATTGTGTCTAACTTTTTAAGCTTTTGTCCCATTTGTTGCATTAATTGTAATAACAATGCACTGGTGTCTGAAACATGTTCCTCAGTGCTTTTCGGCAGTGAAGTTGCACCGGCAACATTCAAATTTTGTCAAGCGGAAAATGTGTCTTGACTCATTTGAGAAAACGGTGAGAACCCAAAACCTGAGTCTGCAGTATTTGCAATATTGTGTTATGTCATTCCCGATTCCTGAGGCGAGCTGTTGCCGACCAATCGATCGATAACGCTTCCCTGTTCACTACCTGTTTCACTGTCTACACCATTGTTTGCCGCCCGCTCCATTTCCCTATGCGCAATTACCAAATTACTACTTTGAACATTAGTTAATTCATTACTCTGCGGCGCTAACACACTGCTTTCGTCTTCACTGTCATTTCTCAGTTTACTTTGGAGCCTAGTATTACGTTTTTCACACGCCATAATTGTCACAATATTTCACACGATAACACAGAAAAGCACAATTTGAAGAGCAAAATAAAATAACATAGCAATGGAAATAATGTCTACTTAATTGCCAGCGCACCTGCGAAATACTTGGTGCAAATCTACATGCATGCCACAACTGTTTTACTGTACAACAATGAAAAACTACAACTACAAAGGAAATTCTCTCTATGATTACGCGCTATCAATAAACAAAATCTACACTAATTACACAAACTACAAGAAAAAAAATCAGAAGATTCCAGTGAGGTATCCTCGGCTAAGGGTCGACATATGAAACGTCCCCTTTGAACAATTATACATGACTGTGCTTCAACTGACACACAATATTTTGTTAGCGCAACGCAATCTGACTTTCAAAATTCCCTACAAAAGAATGGCCCTGACTAACATTAAACTATACCTTTCACAAATCACTTACCTCACAAAAATCTTCGCTGCTCAAGCTACTGCAATACAGCGAGCGCCACTACTGCCAGCTAAATAAAAGATTAAAACTACAGAAGGCACTAACTACTGATAGGGATAGTTAGCAAATAAAAGATATTAATAGAGAACAAACAATGTATTTACCTTGATATCATCATATATAAATATAGCAGTTCATGACAAATTACAAACCTCCGCCATCTCTCTCCCCACATCCACCACTGCTGGCGGCTCACCTCCAACTGCGCAACGCTACGCGCTGTTCACAGCCAGCTGCCTAACACTACAATGGCAGACAACAATGCTAACTAGACACAGACTGCACACAGCACAGCCAGTGATTTTCATATTGAGCGCTACGTAACGTTGCCAATAAGAAAACATAAACAGCCTACTTACATAGAGAAAACATAAACAGCCTACTTACAATCACATAAAGAGAATAAGTTTCCATCACGATATATCAAAAGAGTTGGTTTCGCATCCTGCGCGAACAGCCACCATAAAATTTTGTGTAATTCTTTTTAATCTTTTCATTGGTCACTCCAAAGGGTGGAGCAGACTGTCCGAGATCCGGATCACGGTTCAGTACAGCCAGTTGTCAGACAAGCTAATGGTGGGGAACCCGTAACTGTAATAAATGGGAGGGGATTGCCAGTTCCAACACTCGCCCGCAAGCAGGCCTCCCACGAAGAATGGTCGGAACCTCGTTATTGGTACCATGCGAGCTCATATCTTCGTTATCGACCTTATGTCGGTCCGTAGCTCAGAATTAAGGAAATTGCAATATGGTATTATTATTTCGATAATGTGTTACGACTTACCCGTGTATTACTGTTATTGATCGAGGAAGTGCGATAAGTCGTTTATTTTTGCTTTCGGCTGGTGGGCTTCTGTCGTTTCCCTTTATTGAGGCATTTGAGCTAATGTGGCCCTTTATGCCTAATATCGTGTATCTACGGATTTCGCCTAAGATATTAAGCTACGCTGTCTCTGGAAGCTCTCAATCTGTGCCAAGGTCGTAGACCTACTCGTTGAAAGCACACTAAGTGACTAAATGTACCCACTACGGCACGCATTAGTTGAATATATACTACGTGTGACATTAATACGGCTGCGAGAGAGTTCAGCGTTCGTTGGACCGTAGCATTACTACGTGAACGAACCTATTTTAGCGTTACAGGCGAACACTGAGGTGACAAAGGATAGCGATATGCACATAGCGTATATAAAAGTCCATGGCTTGTCGTGTTATTGCAGTACGCCGGGAAAAACGTGGTCCAACACGATATTAGGAGGTATCCCGTGACTTTTATGACTTCAGTGTAATGTAACTACACTTGTGTCTGAGAAACGTCACGAGTATTTCGATATATCATGCGTAGGCTCTTTTGTGTAATGGATGAATTGTTGGTAGCCGCCTGTAGCAAATTTTCAGTTCAAGTAAATTATACAGTGTGTTACAAACAGGTACGGCCAAACTTTCAGGAAACATTCGACACACACAAATAAAGAAAAGATGTTATGTGGACATGTGTCCGGAAACGCTTAATTTCCATGTTAGAGCTCATTTTAGTTTCGTCAGTATGTACTGTACTTCCTCGATTCACTGCCAGTTGGCCCAATTGAAGGAAGGTAATGTTCACTTCGGTGCTTGTGTTGACATGCGACTCATTGCTCTACAGTACTAGCATCAAGCACATCAGTACGTAGCATCAACAGGTTAGTGCTCATCACGAACGTGGTTTTGCAGCCAGTGCAATTTTTACAAATGCGGAGTTGGCAGATGCCCATTTGATGTATGGATTAGCACGGGGCAATAGCCGTGGCGCGCTACGTTAGTATCGAGACACATTTCCAGAACGAAGGTGTCCCGACAGGAAGGCGTTCGAAGCAATTCATCGGCGTCTTAGGGAGCATGGAACATTCCAACCTATGACCCGCGACTGGGGAAGACCTAGAACGACGAGGACACCTGCAATGGACGAGGCAATTCTTCGTGCAGTTGACGATAACCCTAATGTCAGTGTCAGAGGAGTTGCTGCTGTACAAGGTAACGTTGACCACGTCACTGTATGGAGAGTGCTACGGGAGAACCAGTTGTTTCCGTACCACGTACAGCGTGTGCAGGCACTATCAGCAGCTGATTGGCCTCCACGGGTACACTTATGCGAATGGTTCATCCAACAATGTGTCAATCCTCATTTCAGTGCAAATGTTCTCTTTACGGATGAGGCTTCATTCCGACGTGATCAAATTGTAAATTTTCACACTCAACATGTGTGGGCTGACGAGAATCCGCACGCAATTGTGCAATCACGTCACCAGCACAGATTTTCTGTGAACGTTTTGGCAGGCATTGTTGCTAATGTTTCGATTGGGCACCATGTTCTTCCACCTACGCTCAATGGAGCACGTTATCATGATTTCATACGGGATACTCTACCTGTGCTGCTAGAACGTATGCCTTTACAAGTACGACACAACATGTGGTTCATGCACGATGGAACTCCTGCAGATTTCAGTCCAAGTGTTCGTACGCTTCTCAACAACAGATTCGGTGACCGATGGATTGGTAGAGGCGAACCAATTCCGTGGCCTCCACGCTCTCCTGACCTCAAACCTCTTGACTTTCATTTATGGGGGCATTTGAAAGCTCTTGTCTACGCAACCCCGGTACCAAATGTAGAGACTCTTCGTGCTCGTATTGTGGTCGGCTGTGATACAATACGCTATTCTCCAGGGCTGCATCAGCGCATCAGGGATTCCACGCGACGGAGGGTGGATGCATGTATCCTCGCTAACGGAGGACATTTTGAACATTTCCTGTAACAAAGTGTTTGAAGTCACGCTGGTACGTTCTGTTGCTGCGTGTTTCCATTCCATGATTAATGTGGTTTGAAGAGAAGTAATAAAATGAGCTCTAACATGGAAATTAAGCGTTTCCGGACACATGTCCACATAACATCTTTTCTTTCTTTGTGTGTGAGGAATGTTTCCTGAAAGTTTGGCCGTACCTTTTTGTAACACCCTGTATATGAAACACTACGAATCACGTAGATTCAGAATTCAGTCGACTTTTACAGGAAAGTGCACTGCTCATTCCATAACACATTCTGATTGTTTTAAAGGAACGTAGTAGTTTTATTTCAGGAAATACAGATTTGTCATTAGGATAGCCTACAACGTGTCATAGGTCTTGCTGATTGATGCAGAATGGATTTGTTTCTTCGATATATACTATTATCTTTTTACTAGGTTTTTAATATCTCCGTATTGGACACTATCATCCACGTTTCATCCATAATGCCATACTTGCACACGAATGGATGGCTCTGAGCACTATGGGACTTAACATCTAAGGTCATCAGTCCCCTAGAACTTAGAACTACTTAAACCTAACTAACTTAAGGGCATCACACAGATCCATGCCCGAGGAAAGATTCGAACCTGCGACCGAGTGGTCACGCGGTGCCAGACTGTAGCGCCTAGAACCGCTCGGGCGCCGCGGCCGGCTCACGAATGGATTCCGTGCGTTCAACAGAGCTCGAGTAATGATACCTTCATACATTCCAGCTTCTGAGATTACGTGCAGCACCACCGCCGACCAGACTACCAGATTCCTCAGAAGGCTGTATGATGAATGCCAGTGCATTTAGGCTCATTATGGCACGTAGGGAGACATAGAGACAGTCGCTTTTCCCTCCCTCTCACAGCAAGTGAAACAGGAAACGAAATTACTAGCAGTGGTACAGGATACCTCCACCACGCACCGTGTAGTGGGTTGCGGAGTACGTACGTATATGTATATATAGAAACTAATAATCGAATAACGCCGTTCAGTTAAAACGATGTGTGCTATTCATACAAGAAAAAATTATCTCTACGCCTATGTCCAGTATCAGACTTTATGCAAGGAGTTTTTCCAAGATTAAATTCTTTTGATTTTTCATACTGATTATTAATACTCTGAAATTCTAGATGTCACAGGGAGAATTCACTTTGACTTTCCACTTAACTTATCACAAGCATATATTTTAGAACGGATTTTTATTTTTACTGTTGTACAGAGGGCCAATCGGAGACACCTCTGCGTGAAGTCAGGATAGCTGTTTGGAACCCGTGAAGCGCCAACGTCGCCGATAAAACATTACTAAAGTTCAGTTATTTATTCACAGTGTTTACATGTCGTCGTTCTTCTGCAGCAGCCTCGGCTGTTGATAATCCAGCTGCGTGTTGGATCGTAGCTGACGTCCGTCAAGTCAGCTCATCGTCTGTACGTCTAGGAGGTTGTAAACTCCCCACAAAATAAAATTGAAATTATATAATTATTATGGAGAGCGATTCTAATTTTTGAGTGACCTCAGAACAAAATTGGTTCCCATTTATAATCTCCATGCACAAATGCATTCACATTTAATGTACCCACAAAATTCTTTTCTCATTTAATGTAAGCTCGAAACAGAAAAATTCTTAAACCTCATAATAAAAAATAAATTCAGTAACCTGGTAAATTTTGGACGACAGCAGTGCTGCGTCATGGCCCTGTAAGATCATTCTGAATAAAAAAAGCAAAAATTCTTACCTCAATAAAAACGGCGAATATATCTGCTCTTACCCAAAAAAAATTTCCGCACT